>NC_143085.1:672500-1872500 GCF_052426305.1 Pelodiscus sinensis | reverse complement strand
GTCGACAAAACTATACCTGCGTCCACACTGCCGCTGAGTACTGTCAATATAACGTCGAGAGAACTCAGTAGTTTTGTCGACGTACGTAAACCTCATTCGACGAGGAATAACGCCTTTTGTCGACAGAGTTCTGTCGACAGAAGGCATTATTGCATCTACACTGACCTTTGCGTCCACACTGTTATGTCGACAAAGCGGCTAGCTTTGGCGACAGAACTGGCTGCAGTCTAGACGCGCTTTGTCGACAGTATCTGTTGACAAAACTTCTGTCGACCAAACCCTGTAGTCTAGACGTACCCTATCTGTCGACAAAACGTCTGTCGACCAAACCCTGTAGTCTAGACGTACCCTGTCGACAAAACTTCTGTTGACAAAACCCTGTAGTCTAGCCGTACCCTATCTGTCGACAAAACTTCTGTCGACAAAACCCTGTAGTCTAGACGTACCCTATCTGTCGACAAAACTGTCGCCCAAACCCTGTAGTCTAGACGTACCCTATCTGTCGACAAAACGTCTGTCGACCAAACCCTGTAGTATAGACGTACCCTATCTGTTGACAAAACGTCTGTCGACCAAACCCTGTAGTCTAGACGTACCCTATCTGTCGACAAAACGTCCGTCGACCAAACCCTGTAGTCTAGACGTACCCTATCTGTCGACAAAACGTCTGTCGACCAAACCTTGTAGTCTAGACGTACCCTATCTGTCGACAAAACTTCTGTCGACCAAACCCTGTAGTCTAGACGTACCCTATCTGTCGACAAAATGTCTGTCGACCAAACCCTGTCGTCTAGACGTACCCTATCTGTCGACAAAACGTCTGTCGACCAAACCCTGTAGTCTAGACGTACCCTAAGTGGGGAGAGGATAGAAATCGACGAAATCACGGCAGCTATGGAGAAAGTGAAGGAGGAAAAGTTACGTACTTTCGGGGCCGGCCTTAGACTAGCTGCCAGCAACTGGCGTCCTAGGCGAACGGTGCAATCGGTGCCCCCGCCCACCGACTCCAAGGGCAGCTATAGACTGAGGTTTTTAATTCTGTGGCTGGGGGGGTAGGGGGCTAGGGAGAGGGAACGGGGTGCCAATGGGGGAGAGAGTCCCCTGTACCTCCTCCCCGGATTCCCCTCCCAAAGGGAAGCCGACACGTGCCTCTTAGAACATAAGAGCGGCCATATTGGGTCGGACCAAAGGTCCATCTAGCTCTGTATCCCGTCTGCCGACAGCGGCCAACACCAGGTGCCCCAGAAGGGGTGGACCGAAGACAACGATCAAGCGATTTGTCTCCTGCCATCCATCTCCTGCAGCGAGGAGTTCCACTGGTTGGAAAAAACACCCTTTTGTTTGGGTTCAGCCTATTCATTTCATTGGCTGATGCCTGATGCCGCCCCCCCCCCCCCGTGCCGACTCTCCTAGGACTTACCCGTCTCCTGCGCCGCAGGGAAGCCGTGCTCCAGGTAAGGCACCGGAAGGGGAAGTGGCGCCCCACGTCACTTGGCGCCCACTTGGTTTCCCTATGGGTACGGGCCGCCCCTGCGTACTTTTCCCCGGAACGGAAGAACGCGGGGCGATGAAAGGAACGACGCAGGGAGCCAGGGGCGGAGAAAACGAATAGGAGACGGCGCGCTCACGTCGGGGCAGGCGTGGGAAAAAGCGAATACGGAAACGTCAGGGACTTATTCCCACAGCGGAAAAACGAGGGGTCACCCCCTGGAATGAACAGGCAGCAGGTTTCAAACAAACCAGCGGGCGGGGAGCTGTGCATGGGGCCAAGTGGAGGGGGAGAGGGTGGCGGGGCTGTGCATGAGGGGAGGGGGGGGGAGCTCGCGGGGCGGTTCCAGGGTGGGAGGGGGCTGTGCACGGGGCGGGGGGGGGGAGGGGGAGAGGCGGGGGGGGCTCGCGGGGCGGTTCCAGGGTGGGAGGGGGCTGTGCACGGGGCGGGGGGAGGGGGAGAGGCGGGGGGAGGGGGAGGGCGGGGGGCCTCGCGGGGCGGTTCCAGGGTGGGAGGGGGCTGTGCACGGGGCGGGAGGGGGAGAGGCGGGGGGGGCTCGCGGGGCGGTTCCAGGGTGGGAGGGGGCTGTGCACGGGGCGGGGGGGGAGGGGGAGAGGCGGGGGGGGGGCTCGCGGGGCGGTTCCAGGGTGGGAGGGGGCTGTGCACGGGGCGGGGGGGGGAGGGGGAGAGGCGGGGGGGGGCTCGCGGGGCGGTTCCAGGGTGGGAGGGGGCTGTGCACGGGGCGGGGGGGAGGGGGAGGTGCGGGGGGGGCTCGCGGGGCGGTTCCAGGGTGGGAGGGGGCTGTGCACGGGGCGGGGGGGGAGGGGGAGAGGCGGGGGGGGGCTCGCGGGGCGGTTCCAGGGTGGGAGGGGGCTGTGCACGGGGCGGGGGGGGAGGGGGAGGGGCGGGGGGGGGCTCGCGGGGCGGTTCCAGGGTGGGAGGGGGCTGTGCACGGGGCGGGGGGGAGGGGGAGAGGTGGGGCGGGGAGCCGGGGGGGCTGTGCACGAGGGGCGGGGGGGAGGGGGAGGGGCGGGGGCTCGCGGGGCGGGGAGCCGGGGGGGGGGGCTGTGCACGGGGCGGGGGGAGGGGGAGGGGCGGGGGGCTCGCGGGGCGGGGAGCCGGGGGGGGCTGTGCACGGGGGAGGGGCGGGGGGGCTCGCGGGGCGGGGAGCCGGGGGGGCTGTGCACGGGGCGGGGGGGAGGGGGAGGGGCGGGGGGGCTCGCGGGGCGGGGAGCCGGGGGGGGCTGTGCACGGGGGAGGGGCGGGGGGGCTCGCGGGGCGGGGAGCCGGGGGGGCTGTGCACGGGGCGGGGGGGAGGGGGAGGGGCGGGGGGGCTCGCGGGGCGGGGAGCCGGGGGGGGGCTGTGCACGGGGGAGGGGCGGGGGGGCTCGCGGGGCGGGGAGCCGGGGGGGGGCTGTGCACGGGGGAGGGGCGGGGGGGCTCGCGGGGCGGGGAGCCGGGGGGGGGCTGTGCACGGGGGAGGGGCGGGGGGCTCGCGGGGCGGGGAGCCGGGGGGGGGCTGTGCACGGGGGAGGGGCGGGGGGGCTCGCGGGGCGGGGAGCCGGGGGGGCTGTGCACGGGGCGGGGGGGGCTCGCGGGGCGGTGCCAGGGTAGGGGGGGAAGCGGGGGGGCTGTGCACGAGGGGCGGGGGGGGGGCCGGGCGCAGACGCTGCTGCAGGCGGCACGAGCGCGGCGCAGGGCGGGGCCGAGCGGCCGGGCCGGCTCCGGGGGGCGGGGCCCAGAGCAGGGGGCGGGGCGGGGCGCGCGGGCTCTTCTCTCTTCTCTCGCGCGCTTGGTCTGGCGGCGGCGCGAGGCTCCCTGGGCTGAGGTAGCGGCGGGGGGAGGGGCCGGGCCCGTCGAGCCCCCGCGCGCCCCCCCCCCGGGCGGCGTCTCCTCGGCCCCCATTGGCTCCGCCCCTTCCCCCCCGCGGTGTCTCCTCGGCCCCCATTGGCTCCGCCCCCCCCCGCGGTGTCTCCTCGGCCCCCATTGGCTCCGCCCCTTCCCCCCCCGCGGCGTCTCCTCGGCCCCCATTGGCTCCGCCCCTTCCCCCCCCCCCCGCGGCGTCTCCTCGGCCCCCATTGGCTCCGCCCCTTCCCCCCCGCGGTGTCTCCTCGCCCCCATTGGCTCCGCCCCTTCCCCCCCGCGGTGTCTCCTCGGCCCCCATTGGCTCCGCCCCTTCCCCCCCGCGGTGTCTCCTCGGCCCCCATTGGCTCCGCCCCTTCCCCCCCGCGGTGTCTCCTCGCCCCCATTGGCTCCGCCCCTTCCCCCCCCCGCGGTGTCTCCTCAGCCCCCATTGGCTCCGCCCCTTAGGGGCGGTGTCTCCTCCGCTACCCCCTCACACCCCAGCGCCTGGGGGGCCAGGCTAGTAGATTTTCTGCGCTCCAGCCCCACAGTGGGGCAGCCGGGGGGGGGGGGGGGGGGGAGGCTCCCCAGTGGGGTATGAGCCCCAGGGGCCGGATCTGGACAAGCCGGGGGCCTGAGGTCCCCCCCCCCCCCGATTGAAAGCGCTAGTGGCCAGCTTGCCCTCGCTACGTACGTGTTGCCCGGGGGCCACGTTTTATGACCGGGCAGAATCTGGCCCCGTGTCTTCATGCTCCGAGCGACTTTACACACCTCCCCCGCGTCCCGACATTACCAGCGGTACCCAAAAAAGGACACGACTAAGCGTCGACATTCCCAAGCTGTCGGCGTGGCCTGCCTCAGTTTCCCTATCTGGGAACAAGGATTCTCTTCCTTTGGGGAATGGCATGAGCGGGAGTTTCTCGGTGGCTGTGAGAATTTCGACGTGGTTCCGGAGGAAGGATTGGATCCAAACAAATTCAGCCCGGTGTTTCCAGTGGGTCTCTCGTCAAGATCACGTTTTTGCTGTCAGCGTCTTTTCGAAAGCACAACGCCCTTCGGCGTTAAACCGGCCCGCGAGCGATTGGCTCGGCATTTCTGAGCAGCGGCTCTGTTCTGCGCCCCAGCCTGAGGATCGAAACCACCACTGCCGAAGCGACGGAGGGCCAAGTTGTCAGTTGATGTCAATTGGCCTAGTGCCATTGTGGTCTCTGGCCCACAACCATTTCCATCTGTTGTGGGTCCGGCCCTGAATTTTCAGGACGATTCACAGTTTGTTTCTAGAAAGAAATACGTTAAAAAACGCTTTAAAAAGACCATTTAAACACACAGCAACAGAGTCAAAATAACGGGTTCAGCGACCAATTTCGGAGAAAGAGTGGATGGTGAGCAGCTAGCAACTACGTTTAATCAGACTTAGCCATCCACTCTTTCTCCGAAATTGGTCGCTGAACACGATATTTTGACTCTGTTACTGTGCGTTTAGAAAGACTATCTTTTTAAAACATTTGTTTCTAGAAAAAAATGTTAAAAAACGTTTTAAAAAGAATCTTTCTAAACGCACAGTAACAGAGTCAAAATATCGTGTTCAGCGCCCAATTTCGGAGACAGAGTAGATGGCTAAGTACGATTTACAGCGACCAATTTCGGAGACAGAATGGATGGTTAAGAACGATTAAAGGTAGTTGCTAACTGTTAACCATCCACTCTGTCTCCAAAATTGGTTGCTGAACCCGTTATTTTGACTCTGTTGATGTGCGTTTAGAAAGATTGTCTTTTTAAAACGGTTTTTAACATATTTTTTCTAGAAACAAACGTTTTAAAAAGACAGTCTTTCTAAACGCACAGTATCAGAGTCAAAATATCGTGTTCAGCACCCAATTTCGGAGACAGAGTAGATGGCTAAGTACGATTTACAGTGACCAATTTCAGAGACAGAGTGGATGGCTAAGAACGATTAAAGGTAGTTGCTAACTTAACCATCCACTCTGTCTCCGTAATTGGTCTCTGAACACGTTATTTTGACTCTGATACTGTGCGTTTAGAAAGATCATCGTTTTAAAACGTTTTTTAACTTTTTTTTTCTAGAAACAAACATTTTTAAAAGACAGTCTTTCTAAACGCACGGCAACAGAGTCAAAATAACGGGTTCAGCGTCCAATTTCGGAGAAAGAGTGGATGGCTAAATATGATGAACGGTAGTTGCTAACTGTTAACCATCCACTTTTTCTCTGAAATTGGCTGCTGAACATGTTATTTTGACACTTTTG
Organism: Pelodiscus sinensis; assembly: GCF_052426305.1. Taxonomy (NCBI): domain Eukaryota; kingdom Metazoa; phylum Chordata; order Testudines; family Trionychidae; genus Pelodiscus; species Pelodiscus sinensis. The sequence continues at coordinate 1,866,902 of NC_143085.1, read as the reverse complement.
GTGCGCATTTAGAAAGATTGTCTTTTTAAAAAGTTTTTATATATATATATATATATATATATATATATATATATATATTTGGTCTTTTCCCTTCCACGCACACAGTGAAATTGCTGCCCCCCCCCCCCCCCCCCACACACACACACTCTAGGGATGCTGCCCTCCGCCCCAGATCTGGGGCTGATGTCCCTCCGGTTCTGGGGCTGCTGCCCTCCTCCCAACTCCGGGGCTGATGTCTCAAAATTGGTTCCCCAGAGCCCCAATTGGACCCCGAGAACCCTAGCTGAGCCACTAATTAGCTTTTAGTAGCGCCTGATTATAGGCATTTGCTGGACTCTTCTGTTAAGCGTGTCACATAAACTGCAACGACAAGATCCTTTCCCTATGATAACAAAAAAAGTACTAGCTATGTTAATTTCTTCAAGTAATATATAAGGGTATGTCTAGACTTCATGGAGCCGTCGACAGAGCCATGTAGATGAGGTTTCTAGACATAGGGAAATGAAGTGGCGTTTTAAATAATCGCCGCTTCATTTACATCAAAATGGCTGCCGCGCTGTGTCGATCAGCTGTTTGGCGGCACAGCGCGGTAGTCTGGACACTCCACAGTCGACAAGAGAAGCCCTTGTTGACTGCCCCGTTATGCCTCGTGGAATGAGGTTTACCAGGACGGTCGACCGCAGAGCGCTGTGCCGCCAAACAGCTGATCGGCACATCACAGTGGCCATTTTGATGTAAATGAAGCGGCGATTATTTAACTCGCCGCTTCATTTCCCTTTTTCGAGTACACTAATCTGCATGGCTCCGTCGACGGAGCCATGTAGTTTAGACGTACCCTGCGAGAAAAGTATTTCCAATAAAATATGCTATGTTAATGTCATTGACATAATTCATTCATCACACCTTTTGCTGTATTTTCCCCGGACGCTGGGTATTTCTGCTAGTAATTACTAAAATAAACGATGTCTAACATCCCTCACCTTGCTTTAGGGTAGGAGAAGAAGAAGCTGCCTGCCTTTGATGGTCCTACCTCTTACTGTTTAGGATCAGGGCAGGGACTCCAGACTGTGGCACAGTAGCGTTGACCCGATCCTATTTAGCTGTCCTAGCAAGACTCTAGTGCGTGTGCGCAGCACGGAGAGAGGTTCCAGGAATTCTGCATTTGCCACATGGCTAACGTCCCTGTCTCCGCAGGCTCCAGTTCCATCTTGAAGGAGGCACTTTGAGATACAATGGCCACGGCTCAGCGCTCGCACACTGGGAAGAAGCAGAAAACCGCCAAGGTACAGAACACAAGACTTCACGTTCCTGATCAACAGGCCGAGCAGCAGAGTTGTTGACTCACATCCCACGACTTGAACTCGAGTCCGACTTCAGTCGCCTAGGTGACTCGACTCAAGACGCGACTCGGGTTCATTGTTTGTGACTTGAGACTCGACTTGAGACTTGTCGATTTTCTTAAATCGACTTGGTGAAAACATTGTTCGAAAACCCCGATATTGATGGCTTGGACAAAAGTGACTTGACATTTTTAAAATTAAGACTTGAAACTCGACTTGGGACTTGACTCGAAAGTGACTTTAGGGTCTCGAGACTCGACTTGAGACTTGAACAGCAGTGACTTGAGACTCGACTTGCAACTTGACTTGAAAGTGACTTTAGGGACTCGAGACTCGACTTGAGATTTGTCAATATTGTTAAATCGACTCGGTGAAAAAATTGTCCAAAAATGCCGATATTGATGGCTTCTACAAAAGTGATGTGACATTTTTAAAATTAAGACTTGAAACTCGACTTGGGACTTGACTCGAAAGTGACTTTAGGGTCTCATGACTCGACCTGAGACTTGAATGGTAGTGACTTGAGACTCGACTTGCAACTTGACTTGAAAGTGACTTTAAGGACTCGAGACTTGACTTGAGAGTTGAACGGTAGTGACTTGAGACTCGACTTGCAACTTGACTCGAAAGCGACTTTAGGGTCTCAAGACTCGACTTGAGACTTGAACGGTAGTGACTTGAGACTCGACTTGCAACTTGACTCGAAAGTGACTTTAGGGACTCGAGACTCGACTTGAGACTTGTAAATTTTGTTAAATCGACTCGGTGAAAAAATTGTCCAAAAATGCCGATAATGATGGCTTCTACAAAAGTGACGTAACATTTTTAAAATTAAGACTTGAAACTCGACTAAGTGACTTTAGGGTCTCAAGACTCGACTTGAGACTTGAACGGTAGTGACTTGAGACTCGACTTGGACTTGACAATGACGACTTGAAGACAACACTGCCGAGCAGTACTTAGTCGTGCAGCGCTGGAAACCCGATGTTGATTATCTTTCCCGTTCCTCGTTCCCAGAGCAAGAACATACACAGAGTCCTAGGAATGGAAAACTATAGGAGCACTTTGCGCTGACTAACCAAAACTCCACTTTCTTCTAGAAACCAGACCTGCGTGCAACCTCAGGCACAGCCGAAAGCAAGGAAAAAAGGCAGTTCAGTTCTGTCTTTATGTGACAGGGATGCATTGTAGAGGTCGATAAAATCATGACTGGTGTGGAAAAAGTGAAGAAAGAAACGTTATTTAGTTATTCCCACAATACAAGAACCGGGGTCACCAAAAGAAATGAACAGGCAGCAGATTTCAAACAAACCAAAAGAAGTTTTTCTTCACTCAGCGCACAGCCAACCTGTGGAACTCCTCGCTAGAGGATGTGCTGATGGCCAGGACTTCGCCTCCATAGAATCATAGAATACTAGGACTGGAAGGGACCTCGAGAGGTCATCGAGTCCAGTCCCATGTCCCCATGGCAGGACCAAATACTGTCTAGACCATCCCTGATAGACATTTATCTAACCTACTCTTAAATATCTCCACAACCTCCCTGGGCAATTTATTCCAGCGTTTAACCACGCTAACAGTTAGGAACCTTTTCCTAATGTCCAACCTCAACCTTCCTTGCTGCAGTTTAAACCCATTGCTTCTTGTTCTATCCTCAGAGGCCAGGAAGAACAAGTTTTCTCCCTCCTCCTTATGACACCCTTTTAGATACCTGAAAACGGCTCTCATGTCCCCTCTCAATCTTCACTTTTCCAAACTGAACAAACCCAATTCTTTCAGCCTTCCTTCATAGGTCATGTTCTCTAGACCTTTCACCATTCTTGTTGCTCTATCTAGCTCTTTTTAGAGTCCTGGTCTTAACAACATCCTCTGGCGAGGAGTTCCACAGGTTGACTGTGCTGAGTAAAGAAAAACTTCCTTTGGTTTCTTTCAAACCTGCTGCCTACGCACTATGGAGACCAGCAGAAAGGATAAAAGGACCCTAATTTGCTCCCGCTAAACTTTTTTTGCCTCTGTCTTTTTTCCAGGAGTCGCTGTTGTTTCCCCCGAAAATTGCCACGGAGCAGCAGTCTCTGGTGCTGGTGAAAAGGCTTCTGGCCGTCTCAGTCTCCTGTATAACCTACCTAAGAGGGCTTTTTCCAGAGAGCTCGTATGGCACTCGCTATCTAGACGGTAATGTTTCCAGTGCCTGCTACTTTCACGTTCTTGTGCATTATATTTGTCTGGCATAAATCAGTCCAAGTCTGTGCGCATATTGGCCAGTTCAGTCTTTTGCTGGAAGATTGCTGACAGGCTGTGTCTACACTGGGCCACTTATTCCGGAAAAGCAGCCGCTTTTCCGGAATAAGCTGCGAGCTGTCTACACTGGCCCCTTGAATTTCTGGAAAAGCAGTGACGATTTACTGTAAGAAATCAGCTGTTTTTCCGGAAAAACTATGCTGCTCCCGCTCGGGCAAAAGTCCTTTTTCCGGAAAACTGTTCTGGAAAAGGGCCAGCGTAGACAGCACAGTAGTCTTTTCCGGAAAAAAGCCCTGATGGCGAAAATGACGATCGGGGCTTGTTTCCGGAAAAGCGCGTCTACATTGGCCACAGACGCTTTTGCGGAAAAAGGGCTTTTCCGGAAAAGCATTCTGCCAATGTAGAGACGCGTTTCCGGAAATACTTATAACGGAAAAACTGTTCCGTTTTAAGCATTTCCGGAAAAGGGTGCCAGTGTAGACGTAGCCACAGTGTCTAACTCCTATTGCCAACGATGGGTGAAATCAATGGGATCCCCTTTACCCCAACCATTGTTGGGTTTTTTTGCTCAACAAAAAATCCTCGGTGTTCTGAGGCATCAAAAAAATTATTGTTTGGTGTTCCTCAGTCTTAAAAAGTTTAAGAAACACGGATGCAGCCGTCAGCTGGGTTTTTTGGAATGTTTGTTTTGTTTTCCGCTTGCATTCATGATCGCCAATCACAAGCATGCCGAAACCTTGTGTGAGACCCCCCCCAAAAAAATCGCGAACCCAGCATAAAAATCATTCGATTTTGAAAAACAATAAAAGTCGAGGGGCATTGTGTCAGGGCTGACCGCCAGTTACCCCTGCTTACTTATCGCAGACAGTTGGGTAGAGCCAGTGATGAGCCGGTTTTAATCGGTGATGAGCTGGATATAGGTCTCCTTAGCAACATAAACGAGTTTTGAGATAATTAGGCTCACTGTCATACTACAGCCGGTCTCCGACTTACAACTACCTCCACTCACGACCATCCACACTTATAACCAAAGCAGTCATAGATGCGGTCCTCGTATTACAAACGCGATCTGCGCTTATGAACAGCGCGGTCGCCATGTAACTCAATGGGATCCGAGTTACGAACACTTCTAGTTACGACCAGGTGTTTAGTCCGTAACTCGTTAGTAACTCCAGGACTGGCTGTATCTGATTCACATTCCTAACCTCCATGAATCTATCTAGCTCTTTCTTGAGTCCTGGTCTTAACAACATCCTCTGGCAAGGAGTTCCACAGGTTGTCTGCTGAGTAAAGAAAAACTTCCCTTTGTTTCTTTTAAACCTACTGCCTACACACTATGGAGACCAACAGAAAGGGTAAAAGGACCCTACTTTGCTCCCACTTTCGAAAAAAGGCCACTTTTTTCGAAAAAAAACCCCTGTAGTCTAAGACACAGCCCCGGTGGTGACTCCCTCCAGCTGAAATGCGAGATCGCGTCCATTCAGTGTGGATGCTCTCTTTCGAAAAAGCAGATCGCTTCTGCAGTGTGGACGCTCTCTTTCAAAAGAAGATTTTTCGGAAGCTCTCTTCCGGAAAAGCTTCTTCTGAAAGAAGTCTGCAGTGGGCAGACTTGAAAGCTGCTGGTGGGAAGTACGAGAAGAAACGGAGAAAGGGGATCAAGAGGAAGGAAGACGACAGAAAGACTAACACGGCATTTCTCAGAGGCTAAACGAAGTCACGCTCAATCAAGCCATCACTCTCGGGCTTTCTCTTAGAAGCGGAAAGTTCGGCACAAATCTTTGGCATTGTAAATTTCGGCGGGGCGTCTGTGTCAGCTCTCCTGGGATGCTGTTAAAACCAATTTTCCAGCTCAGGAAGTGGATCCGGATAAAATACTTCTTCATACAACCACCACTGACTCGGCTTCTGGGTTTGCCCAGTGGCTCCGGTACGTTTTGTAACGATCTGCTCGCTCTTGTTTTGCAGACCTCTGTCTGAAAATCCTTCGGGAAGATAAGAGCTGCCTAGGGTCACTGCAGATCGTCAAGTGGTAAGTAACGGCAGGGCTTGCCTGCGTGAGCCGTTAGATCACGACCAGAGATGTAGCGAGGGTGTTATGCGCCTGGGGGCAAAGACAAAATTTGTACCCCCCTCCGCTGCCCCGATCCTGGCACACAGCTGAGCCCAGCCGTGGGAGAAACGGGGGAACTTTTACCACATCTTTCCCCGCCCCCTCCAGTTTGGGGCTGGGCCCCCGCATACACTAACCCCCCGCAGGGGCGGCCCATGACTATAGGCCGACTTGGCCATCGCCGAGGGTGTTGCTTTCAACGGCGCCCGATGATAACGTCACGGGGTGCCCGATGATGACGTCACGGGGTGCCCGATGATGACGTCGCCTCATTGACGGCCGTGTAGGTGGGGGCGCCGATCGCACATTCTGCCTAGGGCACCAGCTGCCGCAGCCCGCCTCGGGCCGCTCCTGACCCCCCAGTGGAGATGGAGGAGGGTCGGGCTGGAGGCAGAGAGGTGGGGAGGAGGCTCCAGCCACCGGTGGCGGGCGGAGGAGGAGCAAGCGAGGTGGGGGATGACAGGAGGAGAGGGACTAAATTGGCACCCCCCCTGCATGGCACCCGGGGGCAACTGCCCCCCTCACCACACCACTGACCACAACAAGCCGGGGTATCTCCTGACAACAAGGGAGGCCTTCTGACTCATTTTGAGAAAGTAGGATGATCGGCTAGTTATCTGTCCATGGACGCAAGAAGCCTGGGTTCGGGATGTGACTGTCTAGTCAATATCCGATAAGCAAATGCTTATCGGGTAGTCAACAGGATAGTCAATTAGTTGCTCCCCTCCCCCTTGCTGCCTCTGGGTACATCTAGACTACAGGCTTTTGTCGACAGAAGTTTTGTCGAAAGCTACTGTCGACAAAGCTTCTGTCGACAAAGAGCGTCTAGACTACATCCAGTTCTGTCGACAAAGCAAGCCGCTTTGTTGACATGACAGTGTAGTCGCAAAGGACAGTGCAGATGCAAGAACTCTGTCGACAAAAGGCGTTATTCCTCGTAGAATGAGGTTTACCGTCGTCGACAAAACTGCCAGGTTCTATCAACAGAAGTTGTTCTTGCAAAACTTCTGTTGACAAAAGCCCGTAGATGCAAAGGACAGTGTAGATGCAATAACACCTTCTGTCGATAGAACTCTGTCGCCAAAAGGCGTTGTTCCTCGTAGAATGAGGTTTACCGCCGTCGACAAAACTGCTGAGTTCTTTTTTGTCGACAGAGTTCTTTCAACAGAAGGGCTGTGTCTAGACTGGCATGATGTTCCGCAAATGCTTTTAACGGAAAAGTTTTTCCGTTAAAAGCATTTACGGAAAAGAGCATCTAGTTTGGCACGGACGCTTTTCCGCAAAAGCACTTTTTGCGGAAAAGCGTCCGGGCCAATCTAGACACGGTTTTGCGCAAGAAAGCCCCGATCGCCATTTTCACGATCAGGGCTTTTTTGCACAAAACAATACCACGTTGTCCACACTGGCCCTCTTGTGCAAAAGCATTTGTGCAAGAGGGCTTTTGCCTGAACGGGACCAGCATTATATTTCTGCAAGAACACTGACAATCTTAAATGAGATCGTCAGTGTTCTTGCGGAAATTCAAGCGGACAGTGTAGACAGCTGGCAAGTTTGCGGAAAAACTTGCCAGTCTAGACGCAGCCAAGGCGTTATTGCATCTACACTGTCCTTTGCGTCTACACTCTCATGTCGACAAAGCGGCTTGCTTTGTCGACAGAACTGGATGTAGTCTAGACGCTCTTTGTCAACAGTATCTGTCGACAAAGCCTCTGTCACTAAAAGCCTGTAGTCTGGACGTACCCTATGATTCTATGATTCTAAGTCCATGAAAGCAGCCTTTCACCTGCGATCGCGCCACAGCCCCACCAGTGGGCGCTTTGCTTCCAGAGCCGGAATCGGTGTTCCGTGTTGTCGGCATGCCCGACCATTGTGAGCATGCGCCCATCGCTCCGTTCAGTAGGTCCTCCTCGGTCTCCTGAAAAGTCATACGGCAGGTTCTTAAGGAATCCGTTCTGAAACATGTCGGGGACTGAAAGGGGATCGGGAACAGTCAACATGGATTCACCAAACTTGACCAAACTTGTCTTCTATGAGGAGATAACTGGCTCTGTGGATATGGGGAAAGCAGTGGACTTGATAGATCTTGACTTCAGCAAAGCTTTTGATAGTGTTCTACAGCACTCTTGCCGGAAAGTTGAAGACGTTTGAGTGAATGGATAGAAAGCTGGCGAAGTTGTCCAGCTCAACGGACAGTGATTAATGGCTCGGTGTCTAATTGGCAGCTGGTATAACGCGGCGTTCCCCAGGGTCGGTCTTGTACAACATCTTCATTAATGATCTGAATGAGGGGTTGGATTGCACCCTCAGCAAGTTTGTGGATGACACTAAGCTAGGGGGAGAGGTAGATACGTTGGAGGGCAAGGATCAGGTTGGACACATTGGAGGATTGGGCCAAAAGAAATCCGATGAGGTTCAACAAGGACAAGTGCAGAATCCTGCCCTTGGGATGGTAGACTCCCAAGCATTGTTACAGGCTGGTGGCAGACTGGCTGAGCGGTAGCTCTGCAGAAAAGGACTTGCGGATGACAGTTCAGGAGACGCTGGTGTGAGTCAGCAGTGTGTTCTTGTTGCCAGGAAGGCTAACGGCATTTTGAGTGTGCACGAGGACGAGCATTGCCAGCAAAGCAAGGGAAGTGATTCTATTCAGTACTGGTGAGGTCACTTTCAGAGCACTGTATCCAATTCTGGGCCCCCCACTACAGAAAGGAGGAGGACAAATTAGAGAGAGTCCAGTAGAGAGCACTAAAAACGTAGCATACAACCTACGAGGGATTTGGCTTATTTGAGCTGCAGAAGAGAAGAGTGAGGGGGGATTTGAGAGCAGCCTTCAACTCCCCGAAGCGGGGATCCAAAGAGGATGGAGAGAGGCTGTTCTCAGTGGTGACAGATGGCAGAACAAAAAGCAACGGTCTCAAGTTGCAAGGGTGGAGGTCTAGGTGGGGTATTAGGAAAAACGATTTCCCGAGGAGGGCGGGGAAGCGCTGCGATGGGTTCCCTATGGAGGAGGTAGCATCTCCATCCCTAAGGGTGTGTCTAGACTACCTGCCTCCGTCGACAGAGGCATGTAGATTAGACAGATCGGCAGAGGGAAATGAAGCTGCAATTAAAATAATCACGGCTTCATTTAAATTTAAATGGCTGGCCCGCTCTGCCGATCAGCTGTTTGCCGGCAGGTCGGGGCAGTCTGGACGCGCCGCGGTCGACAAGGAAGCCTTTGTCAACTGGCGCAGGTATGCCTCGTGAAACCAGGTTTACCTGCGCCGATCAACCGCAGCACATCAACCGCGGCACATCCAGACTGCCCCGATCTGCCGACAAACAGCTGATCGGCAGAGCAGAGCAGCCATTTAAATTTAAATGAAGCCGCAATTATTTTAATCGCGGCTTCATTTCCCTTTTTCAAATAAACTAATCTACATGTGCATGTCGTTTAGACATACCCAATAGGTTTTGAAGGCCTGGCTTGACCATATCCTGGCTGGGATGAGTGAGTTGGGGTTGGTCCTACTTGGACAGAGTGATTGGATTTGGTGATATGAAGAGGAGAAAAGACCTTTAATTGCTCCTAGCCTGCACGACTATTTACTGACGTGTCTTTCCTGGCAGGATTCAGGGCTGTTTTGATGCTTTGGAAAAGAGCTATGTAAGTTTTTTCTTGATATTTTGCTACTATAATGTTTATTCACAAACAGCGGGCAAAACTCTGCTGCCGTTTTCCATGTGCCACTCTGCTATATAGTCGCCAGCGATCCCGGTGCAAACAGAACTGCCGGTGCAACGTTTTAAGCACAATTCCGCCCCTATTTAGGTCCTTTTCTTTCTTTTTTTCCAATTACACGACTGGAGTACCTGATTTCTGAATAAATGCACATTTTTTAAGTCACCCCAGCCAATGTTCCCTCTATTTTTTTCCAGCTGCGTGCGGGATAAATTTTATGATATGCACCGAGGCAGGTGTGGATGTGCACCACCAATAAAAACCCATGCTGCCAGCTGTAGGTGCTGTGGACTCTCTGCTGGGCATTTGACTCTCTCCTGGGTGACTGCCCACGCGCAATTTACAGGGATCACTGGTCTCGGTCCTCACTCAATCAATCAGCAGAAAAATCTGACCTGAATATGCAAAATTCTGGTTGCTCTTTCTGAGTCAGCATTGTTCATCAGACGAACTGGTTTCTACAGCAGAACGATTCTTCCTTCCGTCAGATTCTTGTCGATATCCGCCCGGTGGATCAGATTACACGCCCGTGTCGATTCTGCTGTGGTTGTAGAGGAGATGTGATAAAAAGTTCTGCACTCAAAACCACTTGCTTCCTGACAATTCAGACAGTCAGCTTTAAATTGATAATGGTCAAACCCTCATGCTTCAGCACTGAAAGCAACTTTGAACGGACAGGGGTTAGGAAAACATTGCCGTTATTCCGTATTTATTCACTTCCCCGTTTTTTCACATTCCTCTGAAGCATCTGGTGCTTGTCAGGGTCAAGGGGTATGTCTACACGACAGCGTTATTTTGAAATAGCTAATTTCGAAATAGTTATTTCGAAATATCTTACAGCCGCTCCCCGAGTTGCGAACGGTTGAATTACAACTGTTTGCATTTACGACCAAAGCACCCATGGAGCGGTCGTAAAGGCGGTACCCAAGTTACGAACGCAACCCACGCTTATATACAGCGCGGTCGCTATGTAACTCAGTGGGGTCCGAGTTACAACCAGATGGAGTTACAGCCACATGTTTGGACTGTAACTCGTTCGTAACTTGGGGAGAGGCTGTATTTCGAAATAACGCGTCTATTTTGGCCTTAGAAAAGGTTCAGAAAAGGGTGACTAAAATGATTCAGGGTTTGGAACGGGTCCCATGTGAGGAGAGGTTAAAGCGACTGGGACTTTTCAGTTTAGAAAATAGGAGACTGAGGGGGGATAGGATAGAGGTCTATAAAATCATGAGTGGTGTGGAGAGGGTGAATAAAGAAAAGTTCTTTATTAGTTCCCATAATAGAAGAACTAGAGGATACCAAATGAAATTAATGGGTAGCAGGTTTAAAAGTAATAAAAGAAAGTTCTTCTTCACACAGCGCATAGTCAACCTGTGGAACTCCTCGCCGGAGGAGGCTGTGAAGGCTAGGACTATAACAGAGTTTAAAGAGAAGCTGGATAATTTCATGGAGGTTAGGTCCATAAAAGGCTATTAGCCAGGAGATAGAAATGGTGTCCCTGGCCTCTGTTTGTCAGAGGCTGGATATGGATGGCAGGAGACAAATCGCTTGATCATTGTCTTCGGTCCACCCTCTCTGGGGCTTCTGGTGCTGGTCACTGTCGGCTACTGGGCTAGATGGACCTTTGGGTCTGACCCAGTCCGGCCGTTCTTATGTCTACACACTAAATGCTTTTTGCTATTTCGAAATAGTGCGTCCACACTGCTTGGATGCTGAATCGCATTTACCTTGTGGCCAGGGCAGCCAGCACGGCACCCTGGGAAGGACTGGAGGCCCCCTATTTCGAAATAAGCGACTCCACAGCACTTATTTCGACATAGCAATTTCAAAATTGCCGCTATTCCTCGTGGAATGAGGTCTACCAATTTCGAAATAAGCCCTCTGCTATTTCGAATTAATTTCGAAATTGCAGTTGGCTTGTGTAGCTGCTAGGAAAGTTATTTCGAAATAACTTTGCTGTGGAGACATACAAGGAGAGGGGAATAGGCCCGATAGATCCTTGGCTTGATCTATTAAGTGTAAAAAATGTTTCTCTGACGTCTGGACCCGGACCAAGCAATGTAGACTGTGCCAAAAAAAAAACCCCAAGTAGCTTTAAATAGAATTAATCTGTTCAGAGCAAGCACAGGGCAGTAAGACTGGATGTACAACTTTTGCAAGGGTGGCTAACGTGCGGCTCATCACCGCAGAAAGTGCAGCTCGCAAAGCCTCCCCCGTACCACTACAAAGGGCCTTGTGCTCACCGGCTGCAGGGGAGCCGTCCAGCGCGGCGAAGCAAAAAGGCACCGGCAAGATGTGGCCAAAAAACCAAACCAGATTTTTCATTTAAAGGGGCAACTTCTTTTTTTTTTTCTCACCAACTTTTTTCCCTTGGCTCTTTGTGCTATGTCCACCATTATTTTGGCTCGTTACCTGTAACGGGTTGGCCACCCCTGAACTATTGCATAGCGAGAGCCTTCCCAAAGGCAAAGTCCATTCACGTCAATGTCATGCTCATCGGATTTTTTTTCAATAGTGCATTTCGTGAGTTCGGCTGTTGAAATCGGAACGCTCCCGGGGTTGTCATTGTTGGGGTCTTAATCTACAACGGGATTGTGGGGGCTCAAGGTTATTTTTGCAGGGGCGAGATTGCAGTATAGCTACCCAGTGCTTTTTTTGTGACGGTACGCACCGGTACGGTGTACCATCACCTTTTTTGGTGAGTACGCGCCACTTTTCTCCGGCATAGCCCCCAGCCGGCCCTGGGAGAACTCGTGCCAGACGGAAGCCTGCTCAGGACACGCAGCAATTAAAGGGGCCGCAACCGCATTTCGGCCCTGACCTCCCACGCTTTGTATTTTTTTGCTCGACAAAACCATTGGCAACGCTAGTACCGTCACTTTTTTTTTTTTTTGACAAAAAAAGCACTGTTGCTCCCCATTCCGCTGCTGGCAGGCAGCAGGACGGCCGTCAGAGTAACAGAATGATAGTTGCTGAGCCCAGCTCAGAAGGTAGAGCACCATAACCAGCAGCAAAGACCTAAAGATGGCATAATATGATACTGCTACCCGTCCATGTGCATTGCTGCCCACAGAGTTAGGTCATCAGTCAGCAACCACCATACACGTAAGGCTGATAATACCCCAATTCCCCCCCTAAAATAACCTTGCAACCCCATCCCACAACTCCCTTTTAGGGCAGGACCCCCAATTTGAAAGACCCTGGTCTCCCCCATAAAAATCAGTATCGTACAGGATAAAAGCACACCAGAAACCAGATTTCACAGGGGGGACTAAATTGCATCACCTGTGCCGTGTTTTCCAGGGCATTCAACTTCTGGCTCCTTTGAAAAACGTATCAGAGGGGTCGCCGTGTTAGTCTGAATCTGCATACACAACGAGAAGTCCGGTGACACCTTATAGAGGAACCGAAGTGTTGGAGCATAAGCTTTCGTGGGCAAAGACCCACTTCGTCAGATGCATGGAGTGGAAATTCCAGAGTCAGGTATAAGGTGTGCCTATATATATATCTGCCTCTGGAATTTCCACTCTATGCATCTGACGAAGTGGGTCTTAGATTTATTGGAGCATAAGCTTTCGTGGGCAAAGACCCACTTCATCAGATGTTTTTTTTTTTTTTTTTTAGAAAAACGTGTGTGTAGTTAATAAAACTGGCCACAAGGTGTCACTGATGTCTCACCCACGTGCATCCGAATTAGCCATAAAAGCCTTGATTCGCAAAGGATTGAATGTTTATTCCTTCATTACTTCAGGCGCTTAGATTTTGACGATGCTTATTTTCTCTTCCAGCTACAGATGGCTGTCCTGGCAGTAAGTCCTACGGGAAAGGAATGCAAGGTGTTAAACCAATGTCCCTTTTTGAGTATCTGTGTCTGTACCCAGGGACCATTCAAAAGCTTGTGGCAGTGGGGTTACCCTCAAGTGAGCCTCTCTTTTCACCGGATAAATGCTCGTTTTTTCAGGTTTCATGGGCACAGTTGCTAGATGCATCTTTTGCCTGCATCAGCGATGCACAAAATTCATCCTTAAATCACCCAAGCGGTGTAGGAACAGTTTGCTGGTATAGGAACACCAGGGTATTATGAGGATTGTGAATAATCATTTAATTAGTTAACTGGTTGAACGACTCAAATTGGAACGTTTGACCAGTTATCTGCCCGCCTGGCCTAGCTTGCTCCGGCATGACTGGGCTGGGGGGTTTCTACAGGTCAGAGTCAGACAGATCTGGGTCAGGGCATGGGCATAGCCTCCATCTGCCTGTCCTGCACTGCTGGGGCCAGGGCCACTTATACTATAAGCTGGCTCCCGGTGTGCACTGGAGCTGGCTGCTGCCCAGTGCTGTGAGAGTAAGAGTATGTGCCCCAGCAAGAACTGGCTGAGCTGCGGCAAAAGCCAGCAAGGAGCTATTTAAAAAGGTAGCAGGGACCCAAGTTGCAATAGGACCCTATCTGTAAGAAATTTAAAGTTCCTTTTACCCCCGAGTAGAAGCCTCTGCAGAGCCCACAGTGCAGGACGGCAGCCGGCTCCCTGGGAGCAGAGCCAGCAGCCGGGAGCCGATATACACCAGGAGAGAGGGATTTAACCGTTTAACCCTTCAGCCCTCAGGTTTCTGGCAAGTCATCCTTGGGGCCCCGAGTGTTGCGAGATTGTGCACTAGTGCTTACCTTTGTGAAACATTTGTAGATAGTCCCGACACCAGGGCCAAAATCCGCGTAATGAATCCTCATGACAAAACAACCAGGCGTCCTGTGGCAGCTTAAAGAGTACCAGATTTATTTGGGCCTCAGGTTCCTTGGGTAAAAACCACTTCGTCAGATGCGTGGAGGGGAAACCACAGAATTCTGAAAAATAAGGCTATGTCTAGACTGCAGGCTTCTTTCGAAAGAGGCTCTTTCGAAAGGGCCTCTTTCGAAAGATCGCGTCTAGACTGCAGGCGGATCTTTCGATAGAGGAAATCCGCTTTTTCGAAAGAGAACACCCAGCGAGTCTGGATGCTCTCTTTCGAAGACGGCCTCTTTACATTGTAGAACGCCTTCTTTCGAAAGAGGAACTTTGAAAGAAGGCGTTCTTCCTCGTGAAACGAGGTTTACCGCCATCGAAAGAAAAGCCGCGTTCTTTCGAAATAATTTCGAAAGAACGCGGCTTGAGTCTGGACGCAGGGGAAGTTTTTTTGGGAAAAGGCTACTTTTCCCGAAAAAAACCCTGAGTCTGGACACGGCCTAAGAGACAGCGCTTTATTTTAAGGGCCATTTTAGGGAAACACCCTTTCCCGTAGTGTATCATGTATTTTTCCTCTCCGCTGTATATTTCTATTGCCCTCCAATATACAATGCAATTATCGTTTTATCCGTCAATTTGATCATTTATCAATTGAATGTTTCAAATGGGTGAAACATCCCTTAAACAAAAAGACGGGTCGTCACCCGAATCCCAACCCAGGACTGCAGACTTGTCGTATCCTGGTTTCTTAAAGGCATGATAGAGATTCAGTCGGTTGATTCATTCTCCCGGCTACATTTGATCAGAGAGAAAGACGCATTCACTATCCTTTCTTAAAACAGATTTACACCAACCCCAAGGAGCCACAGGTAAGGAGGAGTCAGGATATACTTAGGAATTGCAGGGGTGAGTATATTCGGAATGGGGTTCAATTCTGTCTTTATGTAACAGGGACGCATTGTAGAGGTCTATAAAATCACGACTGGTGTGGACAAACTGAATAAGGAAAAGTTATTTATTTATTTGCACAATGTAAGAACGTGATACCATCTACATGTTTTGTTAGTCTATAAAGAGCTCCCAGACCTTTTGTTAAAACAAAAGGAAAAACTATGTAGCACTTTAAAAACTAACAAGATGGTTTAATAGGTGATGGGTTTTCGTGGGACAGACCCACTTCCTCAGATCATATTCTGGAAGAGAATTGGCATGACCATATATACCAAAGGAATGCAATGAAAAACGTGAACGCATTATTAAACGGACAAATCAGATTTAGTACAGAAGGTGTTTTTTGTTTGTTGTTTTTTTATGTTTATCCTGCAGAGACTAACTCAGCTACCCCCTGAAGCAATATAAGAACGAGGGGTCACCCAATGAAATGAATAGGCAGCAGGTTTCAAACAAACCAAAGGAAGGTTTTCTTCACTCAGCGCACAGTCAACTTGTGGAACTCCTCGCCACTGGATGTGAAGAAGGCTAGGACTTGAACAGAGTTCAAAAAAGAGCTAGATAGATTCATGGAGGTTAGGTCCATCAATGGCTATTAGCCAGGATGGGTAGGAATGGTGTCTCTAGCCTCTGTTAGTCTGGAAATGGGTGACAGGAGAGGGATCACCTGTTGTGTTCCCTCCCTCTGGGGCATCTGGCATTGGCCACTGGCGGCAGACAGATTACTGGGCTGGATGGATCTTTGGTCTGACCCAGTCTGGCCATTCTTACGTTCGTAATGCATGCCTGTCCTTTGCCAAGAAGGGTGCATCATGGGAGATGCAGTCCTACTGGGGAGCTATTCATTTCATTTGGTGACCCCTTGTTGTTATATTGTGGGAATAAGTAACTAACTTTTTTCCTTGTTTCCTTTTTCCACACCAGCCGTAATTGTATAGAAAATAGGAGCAAGAAGCAATTCTTATGGGACACTGCGAAATTGACATGTTTCTGTCAACCCGAAGGGTTGTGGGCTTTTTGAAAAAGAAGTAGACACTTTTTGAGAAAAAAAAAATTCGTCAAAACCCCAAAACCCCATCGAAAACAACAGCTGGGTGCAAATGTTTTGACCAACCCTAATCACAGCATCGCTGTTGGAAGCTCTACTTACCATGCCATTTGCAATACGGCCTCCTGTTTTCAGTGGCTCCTGATTTTTCACCCCCCGCTTCCTTTTGAATCGGAGCTTCTCAGCTTTCGTCTCAGCCCAACCGTGAATTTTTATTGGCTGCTTCTTTCAAGAACGTGTGGCCAAAACCTGCAGAGGTTTTTTGAGTTCTAGGGTCTGTCTACACTTGCACCCTCTTTCGAGAGAGGGATGCAAATGAAGACATTCGAAACTGTAAATGACGCCGGGATTTAAATATCCCGCACTTCATTTGCATAATCACGTTATGGCGCTCTTTCGAAATAGCGCTATTTCGAAATAAAACACTCTTGTGTAGTCGCGTTATTTCAAGAAAAAACCCTTCTCTCGAAATAACTGATAAACCTCCTTGTATGAGGAATAAGGGTTATTTCGAGAGAAGGGTTTTAACGGCGTCTTAACAGCATCTGTTATTTCGAAATAGCAGAAGCAAAATGCAGGACAATGTAGCACTTTAAAGACTAACAAGATGGTTTATTAGATGATGAGCTTTCGTGGGCCAGACCCACTTCCTCAGATCAAATAGTGGAAGAAAGTAGTCACAACCATATATACCAAAGGATACAATTAAAAAAAATGAACAAATATGAAAAGGACAAATCACATTGCAGAACAGAAGGGGGATGCGGGGGGGGGTGGGAAGGGGGAGGAAGGAAGGTAAGTGTCTGTGAATTGCTGATATTAAAGGTAGGGAGAGTGGGATGTTTGTGAGTTAATGGTATTACAGGTGATAATTGGGGAAACTGTCTTGGTAATGGGTGAGAAAGTTCAAAGACTTGTTAAGTCCTTGTTGGCAAGTGTCGAATTTTAACATGAATGACAGTTCAGAGGATTCCCTTTCAAGTGCAGATGTAAAAGGTCTTTGTAGCAGAATGCAGGTGGCTAAGTCATTTAGAGAGTGTCCTTTCTGGTTAAAGTGGCAAGAAACTGTTTTCTCTTTGTGATCTTGTCTGATTTCGAAATAGCACCATAATGCGATTATGCAAATGAAGCACAGGATATTGAAATCCCGTGCTTCATTTGCAATTTCGAATGTCTTCGTTTGCAGAGCTCGACAAACTATGTACTCTACTTACCCGTGGTGAGTAGATTACAACCTAGAAGAGCCAGGTTTGGGTGCTCTGCACATGCGCAGATCGCCGGACAGCGTGGCTGGCGAGTGGAGCTCGCCGCAGCTTGGCAAGCCCTGTTCATTTGCATCCCTCTCTCGAAAGAGGGTGCAAGTGTCGACATACCCTTAGCTAGAGCCTCGTCAGCAATTTGATCTCCCGACAGGTGTAAGAATAGATACCCGAGAGTTTCCTGCACAATCTTTTGGGCTTTCTTTGGGAACACGTTACCAAAAGAACTTGTTTTTCCCTCCCCTTTTTGAATGTTTAGAGAGTGACAGAGCTGTATCAGTTCAAATTCAAGTATACCAAGGATGGACCCCAGATGGACATCCTCAGGTAACGGTTTTGTTTCATTTCTGAAAAATGCACCGGGCGAAATGTGCTTCATCAAAGCATTTTTAAAGCAAAATCTACCCCGTGTGATTATGGAATACCCCCTCTTTATATCAAAGGAAAAACTATGGAGCACTTTGAAGACTAACAAGATGGTTTAATAAGTGATGAGCTTTTGTGGGCCAGACCCACTTGCTCAGATCATACTCTGAAAGGGATTTGGCGTGACCATATATACCAAAGGAATACAATGAAGAAAGTGAACACATTATTAAATTGACAAATCAGATTTAGAACAGAAGGTGGGGCGACGGAGAGGGAGGAAGGAAATAGCTGTTTATAAGTCAATTAATGGCTTAATCAGGGGTGATAAGTACTAACAGTAGGCGGAGAAGCTGTCTTTGTAACGTGAAAGGTAATTAGCAAGGCTCGACAAACTGCGGCGAGATCTACTCGCCAGCCCCGCGCCATGCATGCGCCAGACCGGCACTGTACATGCGCGCAGCACCGGTGAACGGGGCGCACGGAGCAACCGGCGGAAATCTATGAGTAGAAACAGCGGTTTGTCAAGCTCTGGTAATTAGTATCTTTGTTAAGGCCCGTTCGTAAAGTGTCCAATTTAAGCATGAAGGAAAGTTCTGAAGTTTCTCTCCGTAATCTGGTGTTAAAGTTTCTTTGAAGTAAAATGCGGTCGTTAAGACTATGTCTAGGTAGGTTGAAATGCAAACCGACAGGTTTTTCCTTGTGAACATGGCTGATGTCTGATTTGTGGGCATTAATTCTTTATATATGGTCACGCCAATTCCCTTTGAGAATACGAGGAGTCCTGTGGTACCTTATAGACTAACTGAAGTGTTGGAGCATAAGCTTTCGTGGGCAAAGACCCACTTCGTCAGATGCGTGTGACTGCCCATGGGAGCGAGTTGCAGCCATCATATTGTCCTGCTTCTCCTTAGTCTTTTAGGGAGTTTAGCGTTATATTGAATTGCCTTGGAGTTAGTGTGTTTGCTTGGTACGTGTTAGTTCAGCTTGCTGCTAAAATAACTGCAAATTAAAGCCATTTCTTTTCGGCATGTCTTGCCTCATTCCCAAGAGAGTGGAGAACTGCTGGATTAGCATGGGGTGAAACTTAGGGCATCCATCATGTTTCAGTTAAAACAGGACGGGCTTGAACGTAACCTCCTGGAGTTTGCACGACACGTGATTCTCAGCCAATGCTCTTCGTTGCTTAGAGGAAAATTATCCCTACTCGAGTAGGTGAAAGGCATTTGTCTCATGGCTCCTGATGCTCAGCTGAGTCATGAACAAACAAGTGAATCACGGCGCTTGCATAGTCAAATGTATTATCCCAGCCACAATATCGGTTCCCTTGTAAATTACACCGTTCTTCACTCGGGATCGCTGTGTTCCATGCCCTGTCCCAAGCCTGTGTCATTTCCCTATTCATGCTAGGACGGCATAAAAGCACCGTCACGCTGTTACAGGAATGCAAGACAAAGCAGCGGGAGCGGAATATTTTTAATTAGGGTTTGGCCACGAACGGCCATCGGAAATGATTCCGTTGCTCTTTTGTGTTGGCGGCAGCCCCCAAATGAGGGTGAGTAGTGACGAGGTCAAGAAAGGCAGCATTCTGCTGATCCGCAAGCTGTACCTCTTACTTCAGCACCTTGGCCCCCTGCCCAACGACGTGACCCTGACCATGAAACTCTTCTACTACAATGACGGTAAGCAGAGGACGGTTTGTGATGGGGAACGAAGGAGGGAGAGGTGAAACGTTGGACCCAGAAGGGAGTTCAATGATTAGAGGGGGTGACATATGCTTTTGAAGGCGCTAGTTGCAAGCTGTGAGAAATACAGCTGGGGCCCGGAGAAAAGACTCGTTCTTTCCCTCAGAACGAGGAGCAGACATACATGGTCAAGTTGGTCTTTCTCTAGACCAGCGTTTCTTAAACCGAGGCGCACCAAACAATATATTTTTAATGAGGAACATCAAGGATTTTTTGTTGAGCAAAAATAAAGAAAGAAATAAAGAGGCCGGAGAAAAGTTATTGAGTAAAAGAAAAAAAAATCGCCTGCCCCTTTAAGGGCGGCCATTTTGAACTCTGTTGTTCTCGGAACACAGTTTAAGAAACACTGTGCTAGACCAGTGGTCCCCAACCTCTTGGGGCTGCCAGGTGCCCAGGAAAGGGGCCTCTCACACGCTGGGCACCCAGGGGTGGGGCCACCCATACACTGTGTGCCCGGAGCTGGTGCCACAACTGTGCTGCACGCCCAGAGGTGGGGCCGCCCGTATGCCACACACCCGGGGCTGGAACAGCTCATGTCCCATGTGCCTTGGGGCAGGGCCACCACCACCCATGAGCTACATGCCCAGAGCAGGCTCCTGTGCCACGTGCCCAGGAGCCGGCAGCGCCCATGTGCCGCGCGCCTGGGTCAGCACCGCCCATACGCCGCACGCTCGGGGTGGCACAGACCTCATGCTGCGCACGCAGGGGTAGGACTGCCTAACCGCTGCATGCCCGGCACCACCCATGCACCCAGGGGCTGGCACTGCCCATGCGCCGTGTGCCCAGAGGCGGGACTGGCCCTGATCACTCGGCAGGCGCACAGAAATGGCCCGGCGGGCGCCATGGCACCCATGGGCACCACGTTGAGGACCACTGCCCTAGACGGTGAGTTTAATATGGCATCTCACGGTCGCAAGTTTATTCTCTCTCGGAGCTTCCAGATCAAGTGTGCGCTGTTCACAGACTTTGAAGCCGGAAGAGCCCGTTGTGATAACCCAGTCTGACATCTGGCCTAATAGCTCATAGGACAGACTGTTACTTGTTTCTATCAGGGTGCGGCTTCCCCATGCCTAAACTTGAAATAAGATACAAAATTTGTGCGTTTTATTTCAAATCGATTTCAAAATAGCTCATTTTGAAATATGGCGCATGTATACCGCGCCAGCTTTTGAAATAACGCGCTATTTCGAGCCATCCCTTATCCCTCATGCAACGAGGTTTATCGGGGATGGTGAAATCACACACCCGTTAATTCGAAAAATGTTTCGAAATAGCGGGTGGCTTGAGTAGATGCAGGAGAGCCGTGCAGGGTAGACGTACTCTCAGAGATTAGGCAGGATTTCAACTTGCGTACAAACCAGGAGGTCTCCGCTAGAGACCCAAGCCACTGTAAGTTGACACGTAAACCGTTTTTTTCTCCCCCCTCCACAAATGTGGATGATTTAGAAGCTTCAGGGGGTAGCCGAGAAGAAGTGGTCTGTGCCCATGAAAGCTCATGATCCCATCAACGTTTTTAGTTAGTCTATAAAGTGCTACCGGACTATTTGTTATTTTTTAAAGTTTATCCTGGACAGACTAACTTGGTGGTTGATCCTGCTTTGGGCAGGGAGCTGGACTTGATGACCTCCTGAGGTCTCTTCCAGCCCTAGGGTTGTATGATTCTATGAAACGTACTCTTCTGTCTGAGATTAAACGGGTCTCTTCCGGTCTTCACCAATAATAAAGATTCTGCAGATTGGATGCTGCCCAGTTGCCCCTCCACAATCTCGTTGCCTGCACCTGAGTTAGAAGGTGAACATGCGGGGGGAATATGAAGATAGTGGGGTTATACAAGTATGGGTGGGCACCTGGGACTGCAGAAAAGTTTGTGGAGGCTTCTCCTGCAGAAGTAGTGATATCTCGGGATGGATGTTTCCTTCAAACCCCGATTGAATCTATCCAGAGCCCCACATAACTATTTGAGCGAGTTCCTGGATTGGTCTGTAGTTGCAGATTCCAGAGGTTTAGAATTTAGCCTATCAGCTGCAGCCCTCTTCCCTGTGCAGTTACTCCAGATGATTACCAGCCCCCGGGTTTTAAGGAAGACAGCAGCCCAGAGAGCCTGCTGTTCGATGGAGACCCTGTCAACCTGAAAGTCGGGTCCATCGCCACTGGATTTCACCTCCTGAAAGTCAGAGTGACAACCGAGAGCAAGAGGATGAGGGAGTTGGGAAACAGCCTTGTCCAGGAGAACGGCCCCACGGAGATATCCCATCAAGGGCTCGATTGTGACGAAGAAGAAGAGGGTAGGACCAAGGTAAGGCTTCACGTCGCCACGGCCCCACGGAGATATCCCATCAAGGGCTCGATTGTGATGAAGAAGAAGAGGGTAGGACCAAGGTAAGGCTCCACGTCGCCACGGCCCCACGGAGATATCCCATCAAGGGCTCGATTGTGATGAAGAAGAAGAGGGTAGGACCAAGGTAAGGCTCCACGTCGCCACGGCCCCACGGAGATATCCCATCAAGGGCTCGATTGTGTCGAAGAAGAAGAGGGTAGGACCAAGGTAAGGCTTCACGTCGCCACGGCCCCACGGAGATATCCCATCAAGGGCTCGATTGTGTCGAAGAAGAAGAGGGTAGGACCAAGGTAAGGCTCCATGTCACCAGCAGTTATGGCAGTAGGTTAGATAAATGTCTATCAGGGATGGTCTAGACAGTATTGGGTCCTGCCATGAGAGCAGGGGACTGGACTCAATGACCTCTCAAGGTCCCTTCCAATTCTAGTATCCTATGATTCTGTAGACATCTACCAGGGATGGTCTAGATGGGGCTTGGTCCTGCCGTGAGGGCAGGAGATGGGACTGGAAGACCTCTTGAGATCCCTTCCGTTTCTAGTATCCTATGATTCTGTAGACATCTACCAAGGATGGTCTAGACAGGGCTTGGTCCTACCATGAGGGCAGGGGACTGGACTCGATGACCTCTCTAGGTCCCTTCCAGTCCTAGTGTTCTATGATTCTCCATCCCTACAGCCAAATTCAAGTTCAGAATGGGTGATTGTCCATCTAAGAAGTTTTGGTGTGTCGGGCTTTATTTTGGAGTGCTTGCCTACATGTATGGCACAACGGGGTATAAATGTACCATAACCAACACTTACTGCATCCTAACGGGCCCTGTGGACCTTACTGCTACACACTGGAAGCTCCATAGTGTACTCTCTGGCATACTGCTGTCAGGGTGTGCTAGGGAACGTTTCATCCCGGGCACGCTCGTGTGCTGTAGATTTATGCTACGGCTTGAGGTGTGCAAAGTCTTGGTCAGAACAAGCCGTTAGACGTTGTGTTTTGTGTCAGGTGGTTCAAGGCATGTAGCATTTTCGTTACAGAACCATGCTCCGCCCATCAGAGTAGACCCAAGTCAAAACAGGAAGAGTGAAACTGACTCAGATCCAGGCTGCACATACGAAGCATCGATTCTGCACCCTCCCGACACAGGTAAAAGTCCTGCCTTAAAAACCAAAGGCTCCTGAACATCCATGAATGATGCAACCAGCGCCGGCCCATGAGTATAGGCCGACTCGGCCGTCGCCTAGGGCGCTGTCTTCAACAGGGCGCCCAATGATGACATCACGCCATTGATGACCGTGGAGGCGGCGGCGCCGATCACGTGTTCTGCCTGGGCCTCCAGCTGCCGCAGCCTGCCTCGGGCTGCCCCTGGATGCAACACACGTGTTTCCCTGGCTGCGCAGAATTTTTTCCGGGGCGGTTTAGTATTGTCGAGCCGTTGAAATGAAGAGCTGAAAGGGTTTTCCGCGCCCGCGAACCGATCTCGTAGCTTATTTCGAGTCTGTTTCAATTTGGCGCTTATGTCGTCATTTGGCGCTGTCTACACAGCACCAGATTTCAAAATAAAGCGCTTTTTCGAGCCTTCCCTTACTTCTTGGAGAACGAGGTGTACAGGGCTCACACTAGCACATCCGCAATATTTCAAAATAGTGGCTGCGTGCCAAAGACGTGGGGTAGCTATTTCGGGCTACCTCTGGCATCCGGAAATAACTTTGCTGTGTAGACATACCCACAGGGATCGGATGCGGCCATCCAGTGTAAACCCATCCCTGAGAGGTTGTCTAATGCAGCGTTTCTCAACCTTTTTTATAAAGTACCCCTTTAAACAAAAATTATAAGTAGAGCTTGATGAACAGCGGCGAAAACCGCTCACCAGCCCCGTATTGCGCATGCGCGCACCGCGAATGAACAGGGTGCGCGGCTGAAATCTACCTGCCACAGGCGAGTAGATTGTGTTGTTTGTCGAGCCCTGATTATAAGTACCCCCAGTCCCTATAGTTTTCAGGCACATAATTTTTTTCTATCATCTCAAGACATTTGTTTAAACATAGCCAGGCGGGCAGTGAAATATTTGGGTGTAAAAGGTATAAAAATAATAAAACGCTGTAAAGCTTAAAACAAAAATTCAGTTTTCTCCAAATTTCATTGTGTTGACGCATCCCCCAGATTTCTCTTGCGTACCCTGAGGGTACCAGTACCACTGGTTGAGAAACACTGGTCTAAACCGCTCTTAAAAAGCAAATCGGGTTTTGGCTCATTGAGAATAGTAACAGAGGGTGTGGCTGTGCACGTTTCGTTTGTAAAAGGTTAGCAGATAAATGTATTCCTTAATACTTTGGCATATCAAATGGGTCTAATATTTCATGGAGGTTAAATTACATAATCTACATTTATAACATTCCTGTTGTTCTCTGGTGGCACGTCTAAACTACGTTTCTTTTTCCGAAAGAGGATATGCAAATTCCACGGGATCTTTTGAAAGTGAAAGTACCGTACTTTCGCAAATATAACCCGTGGGTTATGCAAAGTGTTACATACCTGCCCCCCGTGGGCTATACTCATCCACGTGTAATACAGGGGTTTTTTTTTTACTGAAAGGAAGACAAGACTGACTCTTACTCGAGAAAAGCAGCATATTTTAATTTAATAACAGGCGGTTATATTAAAATTCCTGAAAATACATTCAAATTCATTCGTTTTCAAGCTCCGCTTCTTCCCTTCTCCACTCCCGAACAGACTTTTCGCTCACTCAGTATTTTCTCCCTGCGGCTCTGTTCCCATTGTCCTTTGCAAATGCCACTACACACAATTTAAAATCGGCTGTGTAGGATTTGCGCTTAGACATATTTAGAAGGTTTAAAAAGTTTAAAATACAAGTGAAAACCACTGAAGGAATAAATGAATGGAGAAATGGTGTGGTTCAAAGGGGTTGTATACCAGCGAGAAGGGTTGTAGCCTACTTAGTGCTTGGCTCATTAACACTTGATTACAGGTGCTTTGCATTAACATTACCCGCGATTTATCTATACATATAGATTTATCTATACATATGCGCGGGGTATAAAAGACTTTTTTTACTCAATCAGAAAGCCGCGGGTTATACACAGGTGCGGGTAATACTCGTGTGTGGGTTATATGTGCTAATTTATGGTAGTCTGGACGCGGGGGTTTTTCTGGGGAAAAAAACCCTTTTTCGAAAAAACCACATAAACCTCTCTTTTTAAGGAAGAGTGGTTTTTTCGAAAAAGGGTTTTTTTTCCCCAAAAAACCCACGCCCAGACTACTTTCACTTTCGAAAGATCGGAAGAAGATATGCAAATTCCCGCGGAATTTGCATATCCTCTTACGAAAATTCTACGTCGACTAGACGTAGCCTGGGTAACTACAGGCGGACATTACAACTCGCAAATATATGTTAAAACTGAACAAATGCGAAAATCCACCGCACAGTCCTGGTCTTAATCCAACTTTAGATCCTGCATATTGGGGTGGGGAAAGCTCAGGTCCGCGGGCCAGATATGGGCCCTGGCTTGCCTGCACCCGGCCCCTGAGGCTCGGAGTGAACCCGCAATGGTGCACCCAAAATCTACTAGCTGGCGCACCCAAAATCTATTAGCTTGGGCCCTCCACAGCTCTGGTATGCGGGGGAATATTTTGCTTCTCTCTTGTGTGTGGCCCCTGACCGATTTTTCTGTGGGTCAGTGGTCCCTTACCCAAAAAGGTTCCACACCCCTGCTCTAAATTTATACATAGCTTTTCACACTCTCAAATATAATTAGTGAAATACCCCCATGTAATGGGCAATTCAGTAAATACAGCCAGTCCCCGAGTTACGAATACGGTCCCTGAGTTACGAAAGCTCCCATGGAGCGGTTGTCAAGGTAGTTCCCGAGTTACGAAAGTGACCCACATTTATGAACAGCGCGGTCGCTATATAACTCAATGGGGTCCGAGTTACAAACAGATCGAATTACGGCCAAGTGGTTGGTCCATAACTCGTTCGTAACTTGGGGAGAGGCTGCAAGCATTTTAGTCCTTTAAAATATTAAGGTATACATGTATGGATAAGCGCTGGTATAAGTCATTTATTGCACACCGCAAGGAGAATCTACCATAGCGCATTTGTTTGTACAAAATAACCCCAACTATACGTACAGTGTGATGGGGTCTAATTTGTCTACGACAAATCAGGAAAGAGATCTTGGAGTTATCGTGGACAGTTCTCTGAAAACTTCCACACAGTGTGCAGCGGCGGTCAAAAAGGCAAATAGGATGCTAGGAATTATTAAGAAAGGGATAGAAAATAAGAGACAGAATATCTTACTGCCCCTGTATAAAACTATGGTGCGCCCACATCTTGAATACTGTAACAGATGTGGTCTCCTCACCTCAAAAAAGATATTTTGGCTTGGAAAGGGTTCAGAAAAGGGCGACTAAAATGATTCGGGGTTTGGAACGGGTCCCATATGAAGAGAGGCTAAAACGACTGAGACTTTTCAGTTTCGAAAAGAGGAGACTGAGGGGGGATATGATAGAGGTCTATAAAATCATGAGTGGTGTGGGGAGGGTGAATAAAGAAAAGATATGTATTAGTTCCCATAATAGAAGAACTAGAAGACAGCAAATGAAATGAAAGAGTAGCAGGTTTAAAACTAATAACGTTCTTCTTCACACAGCGCGTAGTCAACGTGTGGAACTCCTTGCCGGAGGAGGCTGTGAAGGCTAGGACTATAACAGAGTTTAAAGAGAAGCTAGATAGTTTCATGGAGGTTAGGTCCATAAAAGACTTTTAGCTAGGGGGTAGGAATGGTGTCCCTGGCCTCTGTTTGTCAGAGTCTGGATATGGATGGCAGGAGACAAATCGCTTGATCATTGTCTACGGTCCACCCCCTCTGGGGCACCTGGTGGTGGCCGCTGTCGGTAGACAGGCTACTGGGCTAGATGGACCTTTGGTCTGACCCAGTACGGCCGTTCTTATGTTCTTATGTTTCCGAGAATGAAATGCCAGCCCTGTCCAAAAACAAAGTTCAGCTTCCAGGCCACTGTGAGATTTTGACCTCGTGTCCAGCCGGGTGACTGGATCCAGTGTCTTTAAGGGGGCTACTTCTGACATGATAATCGTTTACATTGTAGGTAAAAAAGACGACACGGGCGTGAAGGGAACAGACGGACTACCCTCCACTAAGGCTTCTGAGTGGGTGAGCATGCTTGATCTTAGCATCAAGAAAGTCCGGGGGAATTGAAATTCACTGCCGCATATTTTTGTTTTTAGCTGGATGCCTAGTCGGATTTTTTTTTAAAATTTGATTAAAACTGTCAAGAGTTTTGTTAAATAGGATAAGAGTTTGTATGTTTCTGATAGCGAAACAGGCAAGTGTCTGAGTTCCACACCGCTCTTCTTCACCTCTGCGAAAGACGGGACCGCAACCACAACGGAGGAAA
Source organism: Pelodiscus sinensis (assembly GCF_052426305.1). NCBI lineage: Eukaryota > Metazoa > Chordata > Testudines > Trionychidae > Pelodiscus > Pelodiscus sinensis. The sequence continues at coordinate 1,839,641 of NC_143085.1, read as the reverse complement.
CGTCCGTGTTGAAAGTTTATTTGCCTGTTGCTACAAGAGTTTTTGCACATCTCCCTGGAGTACCGGCTGTTGTGAAGAAAGACAACCAGACTGGACGGCTCATTGGCCGAACCTGGCTTCACTCCCTCTAGGCGTCAGGGAGTACGTGGGAATTATTTAGATCCACCGGCCAACATGGGATCTCCCATCTGCAGCCCAGGAGGAAGTTCCCGGCAGCTCTGTTGGTTCTTAGGTAACAGGTTTGTCGAAGCACTGCAGACGACCTCTCTACAAAGCCCATTTCTCGGAACATTGATCAGGATCAGGCCTGTATAGCCTACAGTTGATTGTATCCCGTTTTGTACTTGGAGATCTAGACAGTGGTCTCCACTGAAAAATCAATATTCACTCGCCATAATGTCTAAAATGAATATTTTCCTGTTTCAGATCACAGAACCCCAGGGCTGGAAGAGACCTCAAGAGGTCATCAAGTCCAGCCCCCTGCCCCAAGCAGGACAAACCCCAACTCAATCCTTCGAGCCAGGGCTTGGTCAAGTGGGCCTTCAAAACCTCTAGGGATGGCGATTCTACGGTGTTGTCATGGCTCCTGTTGCTAGGGAGACATTTCCAGTGCAACATCAGTCATGCCGTTGGGCATGGTTGTAGCACCGTTTCGACCCCAACGGCCCATTTCCCCGCCTTTCACCCTAACTCATCCCAGGTAGGACTTGGTCAAGCTAGGACTTCAAACCCTCTAGGCATGGCGATTCCACGGTGTTGTCATGGCTCCTGTTGCTAGGGAGACATTTCCACGGCAACAGCAGTCGTGCAGAAATGGGTGGTTGTCCATCTTTCATCCACTCAGCAAGTCCAGCTAATTCAAAGGGTGGCATCTCTAGCTACCCGGTAGGACTTCACTGGAGTGTAAGCTTCGAAGAGACGCCTAAACAGTCTTGTGCGGCGTTGAACCCTTGACCTTCCAACTCAGAGATAAAAATGTGCTGCCTAGAGAGCTTTGCCTTTCCGCAGCTAAACTATCCCTATCGGGACCCTGTGCCATCTGCTGGTCTGTCCGAGATGAAGATCTGTGCCCTGGTTAATCTTTATCAGACTGGAACCACATCTTTCTCAGAAATACAGCCTCTGGTTTCCTTCTGACTGTTATTTCTTCCATCATCGGTGCAAAACCAGGAACGGTTTGGGTGGTAACTCGTTTGCTCCGGTTGAATCATGCCCCGACATCCTTTGTGTGACAGCATGTTCTATTCGTGGCATCAGACACCGTGTGCACAGTAGGGAAGTTAAATATTGGTGAATTGGATAGTCGAATAACTTCATGAATTCGTATTGGTTAGTCCCTGGGGGCGGGGCTGGCGGCCAGTGCATTCCAGCCCCACTCCCATGGAGTCCCCTACCACTCTGTGCGGGGGGCCAGGTGGGAGCTGGTCCGCAAGGGGAGCCAGTTGAAAAACCAGTTCCCTTCATGGACTAGCCACCTGTTGTCCTGATACAGAGGCAGCAGCTCAGGGTGGCAGCAGCCTCCGTCCAGGATGGGGGAGGGAAATGCATGTACAGCCAGTCCCCGACTTAAGACCGAGTTACGTTCCAAGCACTTGGTCATAACTCATTCTGTTTGTAAGTCAGATTACATTCACTTAAGTACGGCCGAGCTGTTCGTAAGTGTGGATTTCATTTGTAACTCGGGGACCGGCTGTATAGGAGGTTGGTCATAAATATGAATGGTCGGAAGTCTATGCATTCGTAACTCGGGGGCCAGCTGTATAGGAGGTTGGTCGTAAATACGAATGGTCGTAAGTCTATGCGTTTGTAACTCTGGGACCAGCTGTATAGGAGGTTGGTCGTAAATACGAACGGTCGTAAGTGGATGCGTTTGTAACTCGGGCACCAGCTGTATAGGAGGTTGGTCGTAAATATGAATGGTCGTAAGTCGATGCATTTGTAACTTGGAGACCGGCTGTATAGGAGCTTGGTTGTAAATATGAACAGTCATAAGTCTATGCATTCGTAATTTGGGGAGCAGCTGTATAGGAGGTTGGTCGTAAATACGAATGGTCATAAGTCGATGCGTTCGTAACTCAGGGGCCGGCTGTATAGGAGGTTGGTTATAAATACAAACAGTCGTAAGTTTGTAACTTGGGGACTGGCTGTAGGCCATAGCAGTGTTTCTTAAACTTTTTAAGACCGAGGAACACCAAGCAATAATATTTTTTTATGAGGAACACCAAGGATTTTTTTGTTGAGCAAAAAAAAAAAAAGGTTGGGGGGAAAGATATTGAGCAAAAATAAAGGTCACCTGTCTCTTTAAGGGCAACCATTTTGAACTCTGTTGTTCTCTGTGGAACACCTCCAACTGCCTCGTGGAACACACTTCAAGAAACACTGGTCTATAGCATTAACCTTTAAACTTTTGCTTAGAATCATAGAATACTAGGACTGGAAGGGACCTCGAGAGGTCATCGAGTCCAGTCCCCTGCCCTCATGGCAGGACCAAATACTGTCTAGACCATCCCTGATAGACATTTATCTAACCTACTCTTCAATATCTCCAGAGATGGGGATTCCACAACCTCCCTGGGCAATTTATTCCAGTGTTTGACTCCCCTGACAGTTAGGAACTTTTTCCTAATGTCCAACCTCAACCTCCCTTGCTGCAGTTTAAGCCCATTGCTTCTTGTCCTATCCTCAGAGGCCAAGATGAACAAGTTTTCTCCCTCCTCCTTATGACACCCTTTTAGATACCTGAAAACGGCTATCAATTCCCCCCTCAATTTTCTCTTTTCTAAACTAAACAAACCCAATTCTTTCAGCCTTCCTTCATAGGTCATGTTCTCTAGACCTTTCATCATTCTTGTTACTCTTCTCTGGACCCTCTCCAATTTCTCCTCATCTTTCTTGAAATGTGGTGCCCAGAACTGGACACAATACTCCAACTGAAGCCTAACCAGCGCAGAGTCGAACGGAAGAGTGACTTCTCGTGTCTTGCTCACAACACACCTGTGAATGCATCCCAGAATCAGTTAATGCTTATCGGATAATCAATTAATCGACTATGGTATTACATCCCTAATGCACAGTGCTCACTTTCAGTCTGCACACCACGGCAGTGGCAAGGACTTGGGAAGCTGGCTGGAAAAAAAACACAGAGCAGTCGCTCGACCCGATGAAAACGTCTCAAGAATCGCCCCCCCTCAAATCCACCTGCGCGGAACTGATCTGCTTGGCAGCGTTTGATGACTCTTCAGTGCCATTTTTATTGTAAAAAAAAAAACAACATTGTGGAAGATTAGATGTTTGGAGTTTTTAGGTTCATTTAGGGGGAAAATAAATCAGTCACAAGTCAAAAGAAGGAGATTGTCCTGATCAAACCATTGCTAAATTGAGTGAATCATTTTCCATAACCCCACGGGACTTTCCCTTCTTAACGTGCAAGTTGAAAGAGGAGGGAAAACCAAATGACCAGTATAGATTCCACTCGAATCAGAAAGCCAGAGTATCGAGTGAATATTGTGAGTGGAGTATCGCCAGATGTGGTCGAGTGTAGGTGAAATAAGCAAAAGTAATCATTTCATCGGAGTGGGAAGTGAAGAGAAGGCATCCTGTTTTGTAGACAGCTTCCTAGAATTAACAACACTTATTATTACAGGGTTTGTATCATCAGTAAATGTTTTCAGACTTCTCTTGTAGAAGAAAGCTGCGGTTGTTAATGTGGTTACACACTCTAATGACCCAATTTTCATTTATCTTAATACTACTTAAAATGCTCGAGGGATGTAAAGGGGCCTATACAAGCAACGTACACCTAACATGCCTACATCTACGCTGTTGCAAAAAAAAAAAAAGCCACCATGATTCTGGGCTGCATTAATAGGAGTGTTGTGAGCAAGACACGAGAAGTTGTTCTTCCGCTCTACTCTGTGCGGATTACACCTCGGTTGAAGTATTATGTCCGGTTCATGTGACCCCCCCCCCATTTCAAGACAGAGGTGAAGAAATTGAAGAAGGTCCAGAGAAGAGCAGCAAAAATGATGAAAGGGCTAGAGAACATGAGCTAGAAGGGAAGAGTGAAAGAATCGGGCGTGTTTAGTTTGGAAAAGAGAAGACTGAGAGGGGACAGGATAGCAGTTTTCAAGTATCTAAAAGTGTGTTACAAAGAGGAGGGAGGAAAATGGTTCTCCTTCACCTCTGAGGATGGGCTTAAATTGCAGCAGGGGAGGTTGAGGTTGGAGGTTGAGGTTGGACATTAGGAAAAAGTTCCTAACTGTCAGGGTAGTCAAACACTGGAATAAATTGCCCAGGGAGATTATGGAATCTCCATCTCTGGAGATATTCAAGCGTAGGTTAGATAAATATCTATCACACATAGTCTAGACCAGGGTTCTCAACCTTTTTCGGGCCCCGTACCCTCTTGGCTTTTAGTAAACCTTCCTGTACCCCCTATTCAATATGAAAGGAAATAAATTCTAGAATCCACAACTTTTTCCACTATCACTACTACTTTTGGAATAGTTCAATTAGGATAATCTAGTTATTTACCAAATGTTCCCCATACTCCTTGACAAGCTTCTCGTACCCCCTGGGGATACGTGTACCCCAGGTTGGGAACCCCTGGTCTAGATAATACTTGGTCCTGCCATGATGACCTCTTGAGGTCCCTTTCAGTTCTAGTGTTCTGAGATCCTAAAGACATCTACCAGGGATGGTCTAGATGGTGCTTGGTTCTGCCATGAGGGCAAGGGACTGGACTCGATGACCTCTCAAGATCTCTTCCAGTTCTAGTATGCTAGGATTCTGTAGACATCTACCAGCGATGGTCTAGATGGAGCTTGGTACTGCTGTAAGGGCAGGGGACTGGACTCGATGACCTCTTGAGGTCCCTTCCAGTTCTAGGGTTCTGTGATTCTGTAGACATCTCCCAGGGATGGTCTAGATGGGGCTTGGTTCTGCCATGAGGGCAGGAGACTGGACTCGATGACCTCTCAAGTTCTCTTCCAGTTCTAGTGTGCTAGGATTCTGTAGACATTTACCAGGGATGGTCTAGATGGGGCTTGGTCCTGCCATGAGGGCAGGGGACTGGACTCAATGACCTCTTGAGGTCCCTTCCAGTTCTAGTGTTCTGAGATTCTCTAGACATCTGCTAGGGATGGTCTAGACAATGCTTGGTCCTTCCATGAGGGCAGAGGACTGGATTCGATGACCTCTCGAGGTCCCTTCCAGTTCTATGATTCTATAGGCATCTACCAGGGATGGTCTAGACAGTTTATGGTCCTGCCGTGAGGGCAGGGGACTGGACTCGATGACCTCTCGAGGTCCCTTCCAGTTATAGTGTTCTATGATTCTATGCCGGAATGGAGTCGAGGGGGTGTTGGTATAAACCAGGGCCATAAATGCCAGCATCAACATGGCATTGTGGAGTTCCTAGTTTCCCTCCATGCCTGCCGATCAAATTTGACAAGTTAAAAATTGAGGCCAAGATTTTCAAAAGTGACCTTGGGAAACCTCGAGCTTTGGGTGTCCAACTTGAGACCTCTGCGAAGGGTTATTCTATTCTAAAAGCTCGGAGCGCCCACTGTTAGGTGACTAGGCCTCTTCCACCTGTCACAAGTTGTTTATTTATATGTGAGGTTGAGACTGTCTTCTATGATGTACTAGAAGACCTGGCCCGGGGTGCTGGCCTCTCATCAGCGCTGCCCAAGAGCGGAGGGAAAGGACTTAGAAGAAGAGGGAGCCACCTACCGAATTTGGTGATCCTACCACTGAGGAGTTCTTGAACAAACGGGTGCGCAAACAGACACCTCTAAACCGTAAATATAGATCTGTACAGTGAACAGTACAATGAAGCCCCGATCTGGTTTGCTTCATCCATGTCCATCTGTCCTACTGCTACTAATAGAACTAATAAAAGAAAGTTCTTCTTCACACAGCACGTAGTCAACCTGTGGAACTCCTCGCTGGAGGAGGCTGTGAAGGCTAGGACTAGAACAGAATTTAAAGAGAAGCTAGATAATTTCACGGAGGTTAGGTCCATAAAAGGCTATTAGCCAGGGGATAGAAATGGTGTCCCTGGCCTCTAATTGTCAGAGGCTGGAGATGGATGGCACAAGACAAATCGCTTGATCATTGTTTTCAATCCACCCCTCTGGGGCACCTGGTGCTGGCCACCATCGGCAGACAGGCTACTGGGCTAGATAGACCTTTGGTCTGACCCAGGGCAGCCGTTCTTATGTTCTACTAAAAGGCCTTAGAAAAGGATTTTTCAAAGTAGATGAGAGGCCGGCCCGCCATATCTATGCCCCCTATTTGCACTGCGACCCCATTCGAAGGGGGGCACATGATTGTGGCGTGTTTGCTTGCACCTTTTTTGCTCGTACAGCAAGCTGAGCCTTGAGGCGCCTTGGGAACATTTAAACGACAGGCTTTTGTTGACAGAAGTTTTGTCGACAGATACTGTCGACAAAGAGCGTCTAGACTACATCCAGTTCTGTCGTCAAAGCAAGCCGCTTTGTCGACATGACAGTGTAGATGCAAAGGACAGTGTAGATGCAAGAACGCCTTCTGGCGACAGAACTCTGTTGACAAAAGGCGTTATTCCTCATAGAATGAGGTTTACCGCCGTTGACAAAACTGCTGAGTTCTGTCGACGTTTTGTCGACAGAACTCAGCGGCAGTGTAGACGCAGGTATAGTTTTGTCGACAAAAGTCCACTTTTGTCAACAAAACCCTGTAGTCTAGACACACCCCTAGTGTCTCGGGGCATGTATCAATCAGAGCAAAGGCCTTTTTTTAAAAAAATACGGTTTGATTTCAGCCACGTTTTTTTCTGTTTTCCAACAGAAGTTGGGAGCTGCGGTTCCTGGCACGCTTCTGCTACTGCTCCCAGTTAAAATGGGGGTTCTTAGTGACTCAGCTTGTGATCTCTCAGTCATATCTGTGAGAGCAGATTTTTGTGCCCACGGTGGCTACATCTAGACTTCAAGCCTTTTTCGACCGTGGCTTTGTTGACAGATACTCCGTCGAAAAAGAGCATCTAGACTACAATCAGTAGTGTCGAAAAAGCAAGCCGCTTTTTCAAAAGACAGCCTAGGCGCTCTCTTTCGAAAAAGCAGTTTGCATGCAGTCATGCCTTTTTTCAAATCACAACTTTCGAAAAAAGGCGTTATTCCTCGTAAAAGGATGTTTGCCGCTATCGACAAAACGGCCGCGTTCTGTTGACTATCGACAGAACGCGGCGGTAGTGTAGATGCAGGTATCGTTTTTACAACAAAAGCCAACTTCTGTTGAAAAAAACTTGTTGTTTAGATGCATCCGGCGCGTCCCTTACGGGTCTTTGCCTAGATGGGGCTTGTATAAGGATTCCTTGACCATCTTGTGGTCTACGATCTTCCCACCAAAACTGGTTTTAAAGAGCCAGAGAACAAAACACCAATGCAACATGAATGTTTCCCGCGGCAGCTTCTCAGAGAAGGGATGGAAGGAAACATTTCTTTTTATAGCAACATTGTTATCTTCAACGTTTGTTTTCAAAAAAGCTTATCTCGCGTCCTCTTCTCACCGCAGCGCTGTATCTGATGAGAACATCTCTCTCCCGGCCCTGCTTGGGTTACCCAGTCGTTGCATCGAGAAGAAGAGTTGAGTCCACTTTTCCCTTCCTGGTAGGGCCGTGCAGTCAGGAGTCTCTTCGTGATTATCCCATACTTAGCGGGGTCTTGGGTAGGGCCTTGGCTCGTCCCTGCCGGAGTCGTTCCTAAGAACTGATTTCTGGAGCTGGCCTGGTATAGAGTAGAGCAGAGGCTTCTGGGACCACTAGAACAGCTGACCGGCACTCCAGGCCACCAGACCAGCAGCTGGGTTGGGTCCCCTCCTACCATAGAAGCAACTTCAAGTCCCCCTCAGTGTTTGTCCCGAGCGAGGGGGCTGCCCCATACATATCTACAGCACTGCGGGGGGCAGAATATCCTAGACCAGTCCCAAGCGAGGGGGCTGCCCCATACATACCTACAGCACTGCGGGGGTCAGGATATCCTAGACCAGTGTTTCTTAAACTTTTTAAGACCGAGGAACACCAAACATTTTTTTTTATGGGGCACACCGAGGATTTTTTTGTTGAGAAAACAAAAATGCTCCCTAGGGAAAAGCTGTTGAAGAAAAAAAAAAAAGAGGCTTATCCCTTTAAGGGCGGCCATTTTGAATTCTGTTCTCCACAGCACACCTCCAACTACCTCGCAGCACACTAGAACACACTTTAAGACACGCTGTCCTAGACCCTGCACTTCTCTAGGTACGGCCCTACCCGTGACCGAATCTTAACCTTCATTAGTCCTGCCTGGGGTGCAAAAACGAAAGGCGCGTCCAAGCAGCCTGCATGACCCGGAGTGAGGTTTGCTTCCCCGTAAATCTGGTGAGCTTTCGAGCTTTCCTACCACGAGATGTGGGCATCCAGGCGCAGTCCTCTTGAGCAGAATCTGGTTTTACAGAGTTCTGCCGTTCCAGTAGCAGGGCCGGTGCGAGGTTTTTTGCCGCCCCAAGCAAACCCCCCCCCCCTTAATTAAAGAGAATTATCTAGCTTCTCTTTAAACTCTGTTCTAGTCCTAGCCTTCACAGCCTCCTCTGGCGAGGAGTTCCACAGGTTAACGGTGTGCTGTGTGAAGAAGAACTTCCTTTTTTTAGTTTTAAACCTGCTACCCATTCATTTCATTTGGTGTCCTCTAGTTCTTCTATTATGGGAACTAAGAAATCACTTTTCTTTATTCACCCTCTCCACACCACTCGTGATTTTATAGACCTCTATCCTATCCCCCCTCAGTCTCCTCTTTTCTGGCGCATCAAATAAACTCCCTCTCCCCTTTCACTCGCTGCTGGGTCACAACAGCCTTTTCCCTGCCCTGTCCAACCCCTCCCTATGGACAAGCACCCCTCACTCCCAACCCACAGGGGCAGCAGGGTGGAGGGACAGTGCAGAACCAGAGGGGCACGGGGACCGGGGGAAGGAGGGAGACTGGGGTGCGCAGAGCCAGAGGGGTGCGGGGAACAGTGTGGGGGGCACAGATCCAGAGGGGTGCAGGGAAGACGGGCTGCCGGGTGCAGGGATGGAACAGAGCCAGAGGGGCGTAGGGAACTGGGAGAGCAGGGGGACCGGGGAGCAGGGTGCAGGGAACGGGCGGAGTGGAGCCAGGGGGCAGCAAGCCAGGCGGCCGACAGGGAGTGGTCTCTCGCCGGCGAAGGGGGCTGGAGCCACGGCAGGACCAGAGCCGGTGGGGTGGGCAGGCAGTTCCTGGGGACATGCAGCCAGAGCCAAGCTCCTGCGGCCTTTTAAAATCGGCGGGGCGGGGCCGGGGGTGGCTGCTTACCTGGAAATGGGCCGCTCCAAGCATGTGCTTGATTTGCTGGTGCCTAGAGCCGGCCCTGTACCATTAGGCATGTCTGTTAGGGTCTGATACCGGGGGGCAGCCGTGAACAGAGCACCCCTGTATAGCTCAGAGCTAGCTGTGTATTCATACAGCCCCAGGTGCTTCTGGGAGACCCTTGAGCGTTGGAGGGAGGAGGTAAGGAGATCTGGACCGTTTTTCTTCTGACCTGGTTTTTTTTTTTTTCTGTGCAACTTGTCCTTTCTATTCTTTAGTCGCTTAAAAGAGAGAAACCTCAAGGTTAGAGATAAGGTCTGTTTGCTTTCCCGGCTGCGGAAGACGCGCTTATGGGTCAAGATAGCGTTTTCACCACAGTGTGCAAGGGGAAACGACGAGTCACTCGCACTGCTGATGACTTGGCGTAATTTACGGGGGGGGGCAGGAGGACGGCGGGTTTCTGAAAGCACAGGCCTCCGTCTGCTTTCCTTTGCCACGCTTGAATAAATTTCAAAAACGCATAGCCTGGATGCTCCGCTCATGCTGGTGAGAGGGATGACGGAACGAGGAACAACGGTCTCAGGTTACAGTGGGGGAGATCTCGGTTGGATAGCAGGAAAAACTACCCGTAAAATGGGGAGCATAATGCGCACCGATGGATAATGCGCACCTGGACTTTCGAATCTTAGCATAAAGAAAAAAACGGAACTCCTACGTACAATGCGCACCCCATTGTACAGAAAGGGAGGTAGCCTGTTTCTAAAGTCCACAATTTCTTGGTCTCTACTAAACCGGAACACATTTGATTATCCTTAAACCATGTCGGAAGCTACAGGGAAACGTGCGTGCAGCCCGGGGAGCCGGCGGTAGAGTTGGAAACCACCCCTCGCCCCCCCCCAGATAGCTGCCACGTGCCGTGCTGAGCTCGCGCCTGCCGTGGAAACCCTCAGGCGCAGCACTGTTTTAAACTCCCCTTTCCCCCCGCGCCATGCTGCAGCGGAAAAGTTTCTGTGCGGAGGGGAGGGGGAGTTTAAAACTTTAAAAAATAGCTCCTATGTATAATGCGCACCCCGGCTTTGAGCCTAAAAAACTGGGGGGAAAAGTGCGCATTATACTCGAGATTTTACGGTATTTCCCTAGGAGTGTGGGGAAGCACTGGAGTGGGATCCCTAGGGAGGGGGTGGAGTCTCCATCCCTAGAGGTGTTTAAGTCTCGGCTTGACCAAGCCCTGGCTGAGTTGGGATTGGTCCTGTCTTGGGCAGGGGGCTAGACTTGATGACATCCTGAGGTCTCTTCCAGCTCTATGATTCTAAGTCAGTGGGAACAGGCATCAGCCCAGAATTGAACCCTCCAGAACATATCGCGCACAAGGTTCTCTCTAATTTGTTCGGCCCTTGTGCAGAACAAATTTTGTGCGGCGCACCGAGGCATGTGCCAATGTGCACCACCACTCGAGGATCACACACACATGTGACTTATCCATCAGCCACAATGTGACAGTTCTTCCTGCCATGCATTGCGGTCTTAGAGGTGGGCCGCGACCGCATTTCGGCCCAACCTCCCGAATCCTCCCCCCAGGTTTCCCTCGTTACTCCCGACCCTTTTTGGTTTTCTTTTTTGCTCGACAAATTTCCCCCCGGCTTTTTTTTTCTTTTTTGCTCGACAAATTTCCCCCCGGCTTTTTTTTTTTCTTTTTTGCTTGACAAATTTTCCCCCGGCTTTTTTTTTTAAACCATCTGGGAACCCAACAGTCAAGCCGGGCAGTTGCCTGGGGCTGCCGATTGGTTAGGACCGGCCGTGTCCCCAGGAATACGTCCAGCCAAAAATCGGTACCCCTGTGTTCCTCCTTCCTGATGCAAAAACTTCCTGTGGACTTCAGCAGGAGTTTTGCCGGCCTAGGTTTGGTGCTTGGGCAACAGTCTACCTGCCTCACTTTGTGGATCTGGTTTTTGGTCCATGTTTAAATTAAGAAAGGAAGTTGGGCTCTGTGTTTTAGTGACTGTTGGCCTGCTTTGCTAGATAACAACTAGGAGGAAAGAGAAGCACGTTAAAAACACAGGCTGAATCATGGAGCGGGGGTAGAGTTTGGACTCCTTTCACGGTTCCTCTAATCTGTGTGTCTCACATGTTTGAAAGCCCATACAGTCCTAGATGTTACCAATCCCTATTTCAAAGCCACATGGGTTCGATAGAAAGCAATGACGGAGGAATTCTGCAGGGACCGCACCGGGCCAGCTGGTGGCCTTGAATTCATGTTGTCGTGGGAGCAACTTTCAACTCCTGGCTGCCAGGGCTAGATTAGCAAAGCGCGCCCTTTCCGCCTGCAACGAGGAACGATAGCATACGCCGCTGTGAGTGCAAGCAAGAACGTTATTTTGAAACGCACAGCCGAAGTGTTTAGTATGACAGAAAATGAAGGACATATTTGGTCTACACCAATCCCCATGGTATTTCAAATCTAGTATGGTATCCGCCAGAATGTCTACGCTGCAGTTGAATAGCTCTGCAATCCCGATCCCCCCAAATCGGTTCAGCTCATACCAGGGAGCCGCAGGTGTTGAACGGAAATGTAGACGACACACCCTACGTGTCTCCTGCCAAGAACCAGGTGCCGGCTGCCTTTCGTTAAGTCACTGCAGACATAACAAACAAAAAAGTAGCCAATATGACATGCATCTGATGAAGTGGGTCTTTACCCACGAAAGGTCACGATCCAAGACATTTTAGTCAGTCTATAAGGTGCTACGGGACTCTTTGTTGCTTTTGCGGACACAACAGATATCATCTTTTCTACTCTTTGTTTGGCTGGCTAGATGAATATAGTGGCAAGAGGTTTTTTACCCCCAACAGCTAACCTCCACTATTTCTGAAATGAAATGAAAGGAGATGCCTATCTCCTAGAACTGGAAGGGACCTTGAAAGGTCATCAAGTCCAGTCCCCTGCCTTCACAGCAGGACCAAGTACCATCCCCGGCAGATTTTACCCCAGCTCCCTACATGGCCTTCTCAAGTTTGGGTTTTCGTGTCTCATATTTTGCGTAGAAATTGCAGCAAGGGAGGTTGAGTTGGACGTTAGGAAAAACCTCCTAATGGTCCAGGTGGCGAAGCACTGGAATAAATTGCCAAGGAAGCCTGTGGGGTCTCCATCAGTGGAGATATTGAAGAGCAGGTTGGATAGACATCTACCAGGGATGGTCTAGACGGGGCTTGGTCCTGCCAGGTACCTGGACTTCATGACCTCTAGAGGTCCCTTCCAGTTCTAGTGTTCTATGATTCTATAGACATCTGCCAGGGATGGTCTAGATGGTTCTTGGTCCTGTCGTGAGGACGGGACGGGAGGTTGTGGAATCTCCATTGCTGGAGATATTGAAGAGCAGGTTGGACAGACATCTACCAGGGATGGTCTAGATGGTGCTTGGTCCTATTGTGAGGACAGGGGACGGGAGGTTGTGGAATCTCCATTGCTGGAGATATTGAAGAGCAGGTTGGACAGACATCTACCAGGGATGGTCTAGACGGTGCTTGGTCCTGTCGTGAGGACAGGGGACAGGAGGTTGTGGAGTCTGCATCACTGGAGATATTGAAGAGCAGGTTGGACAGACATCTACCAGGGATGGTCTAGACGGTGCTTGGTCCTGTCGTGAGGACAGGGGACGGGAGGCTGTGGAATCTGCATCACTGGAGATATTGAAGAGAAGGTTGGACAGACGTCTACCAGGGATGGTCTAGAACAGGGCTATTCAACATGCCCATTTGTTTGCGGCCTGCGGTGCAATTTGGGTTCACTCGAGACTCAACGTGCAGCCCACAGGCGGGAGCCAAAACAAAAAAGTAGCCAATATGATGGTTTTCTGTTGATATGCGTTTTAGCTGTTAAATTCCTGGATTGTCATTGCTCGTTAAAAGTGCTGTCATATGGGAGGAAATTGTTACAATTTATTCATATTAGCAGAAGTGACTCAAATGAGGCCTACATGTTGTGTAATCTTGCCTTAAGCGTTGTATTCATGCCCGTCAGTGTGAAATAAGTTATTTGCATATATTTGCATCTATATTTGCATATCTATGCAACCACACTCAAGTTGTGGCCCTCGGCATGTGCTGTGAGTATCATTGTGGCCCCCAGGGTGTCCAACATTGAGTAGCCCTGGTCTAGACAGTGCTTGGACTGGACTTGATGCTCTCTCGAGGTCCCTCCCGGTTCTAGTGTTCTAGGATTCTGTGACTCTCGGGTTCGAGGAAATCTAGAAAATCTATGACTCGAGGGTTCCAGAAGCTTGTGCCGTGAACATGACCCCTTTTCTCTGGTGGCTCTTGCAGGAACACCGCCTGGACTTTGCGTTCAGCCAGGAAGAGATGATGGAGCCAAGGAAGAAGAGGAAAGTCAGTGAGCCGGTTCAGCTGCTCCCGGCAGGCAGAAATTGATGGCTGCTGTCACGTATCGGACGTCGGAGAATGTGCGGATTACGATTCTAACAGGCCGTAATGCATTCCCCTAGGGAGGCCTAATCTGCCATCTTTGCATTTAACTTGCTCGACGGGGCACATTTTTACTTAGATTAAAGATCTCTCTTCTGGTTTTAAATTCTTTCTGGCATAGAGATAACAGGCACAGGAACAGATTAGCGATCACAGGGTGGAGGAGAGATACTTGTTTGATGTTCGGAAGTGGAGGACCAGTAATCCTGCTTAGGCCGCTACCCTGGCTTTCGTTCCCATTCTCTGCCCCTCTCCGACCTGGGCTCCAGCCTCAGTGGCCGCATTTCAGGTGCTCGTGTCCGCAGGCAGCCCAAGTGGTATGGTTCAGTGTTTGTCTCCAACTGCATCAAACCAGCAGTTTCCGGAGAACAGTTTTGGTTTGGTTTTTCAAAGGCGCATGTTTCTCTACCTGTGTTGTCGGTAGAAATAAACTAGCTAGACGTTTTATACCCTGTGTCGTTTCTCCTGACTGTGTAAATTGTGTTGCCATCGTTCTAGGATTCATTTCTTTCTAAAACCTCACCCCGCCTCATCCCGAGGGGCGCAAGTTGTGGTGTGCTGTAAACCATGTTTGAAATCCAGCACACTTAAAACGTTAGTCTAATGAAAGGCCTCCCTGGCTACAGTCCAAATCAAATGGATGAGGATAGACTTGAGGTCCATCTAGGATGATCACAGTTGCCCCTTCCAGTGCTGGATAGACTTGACGTCCATCTAGGATGATCACAATTGCCCCTTTGGGTGCTGGATGGACTTGACGTCCATCTAGGATGATCACAATTGCCCCTTCGGGTGCTGGATAGACTTGAGGTCCATCTAGGATGATCACAGTTGCCCCTTCCAGTGCTGGGTAGACTTGACGTCCATCTAGGATGATCACAATTGCCCCTTCCGGTGCTGGATAGACTTGACGTCCATCTAGGATGATCACAATTGCCCCTTCGGGTGCTGGATGGACTTGAGGTCCATCTAGGATGATCACAGTTGCCCCTTCCGGTGCTGGATAAACTTGAGGTCCATCTAGGACAATCACAATTGCCCCTTCCGGTGCTGGATAGACTTGAGGTCCATCTAGGACGATCACAATTGCCCCTTCGGGTGCTGGATGGACTTGAGGTCCATCTAGGATGATCGTAATTGCCCCTTCCGGTGCTGGATAGACTTGAGGTCCATCTAGGACGATCACAATTGCCCCTTCCGGTGCTGGATAGACTGGAGGTCCATCTAGGACGATCACAATTGCCCCTTCCGGTGCTGGGTAGAGTTGAGGTCCATCTAGGATGATCACAGTTGCCCCTTCCGGTGCTGGATAGACTTGCGATCATCCTAGATGGACCTCAATTGCCCCTTCGGGTGCTGAATAGACTTGCGGTCCATCTAGGACGATCACAATTGCCCCTTCGGGTGCTGGATAGACTTGAGGTCCATCTAGGATGATCGGAATTGCCCCTTTGGGTGCTGGATAGACTTGAGGTCCATCTAGGACAATCACTGTTGCCCCTTCCAGTGCTGGATGGACTTGTGGTCCATCTAGGATGATCACAATTGTCCCTTCCGGTGCTGGATAGACTTGCCTGCCAGCCAGTGTATGACAGGTGAGGTGTGAGAGAAAAAATTGGCAGGAGAAGGCTAGTCTCAAATGTAGGGCCCGTTCCTCAGCTTGGTCAAACCAGTGTAGCTCCACAGAAGTCAATGGAAATACTCAGCTAGTGTCAACGGACGTATCTGTCCCATAGTGTTCAGAAGTCGTCCTGTGTACATTGAACAATGGAGATGGGACAGATGCTTGAGGGACCTCATGTGTCCAATCCTTCTCAGAAGACACGCAGTTGTCCATCATTATCAACTAACTCCGGGAGCCACTGCAACCTATTCCAGACATCCAGCCACCTCTTTCAACCTTGGATCGGTCATCGGCAAATCTGTTGGGCACTCTGGTCTGACCAAATTGGCCAGGGGACCCTCATTGAAACCCAGCAAAAGATCTGGTGTTGCTTGACCGGTATGGGGTGTACAGTCAAATCCTAGACTGGAATGTACCTAATGGAGCAAAAGGGCACCTGGCATGGAACAATACTGAATCCTCAACTCATCTCGAGAGCTGGTTGAGTCATGCATGACACATGGGACACAGCTGTCTTTCCACTTCCTTCTGTACAAGATAGGTGGGCCAAACAGTAGCATTGGAAAAGGTTCAGAAAAGGGCAACACAAAAGATTCAGGGTTTGGAACGGGTCCCATATGAAGAGAGAGGAAAAAGACTTGGACTTTTTAGAAAAGAGGAGACTAAGGGCAGGGACAGGCTGGAGGTCTATAAAATCAGGTGTGGAGAAAGTGAAGAAAGAAAAGTTAGTAACTTGTTCCCATCACGTAAGAATGAGGGGTCACCAAATGAAACGAAGAGGCAGCAGGTTTCAGACCAACAAAAAGGAAGTTTTTCTTCACACCGCGCACAGCCAACCTGTGGAACTCCTTGCCGGAGGATGTGCTGAAGACTAGGACTTGAACAGGGTTCAAAAAAGAGCTAGATAAATTCATGGAGGTTAGGTCCATGAAAGGCTATTAGCCAGGGGATAGAAATGGTGTCCCTGGCCTCTGTTTGTCAGAGGCTGGAGATGGATGTCAGAAGACAAATCGCCTGATCATTGTCTTCAGTCTACTCCCTCTGGGGTACCTGGGATTGGCCACTGTCGGCAGACAGGGCACGGAGCTAGATGGACCTTCGGTCTGACCCAGAACTGCCGTTCTTATGTTCTTAGCCTACCAATACCAGGCTGATACTGATACGGCTGCCTAGCCCAAGAGCTATGCCACAATAGAAACTTGACAGATCTGAATTTTTGCTTGGCCTTCTGGATTGTGGCTGTAACTTTGCACCATGTACGTCCAGAAATTAGTTGATTTGCTCACTCACCAAAACACAAACGGGAAAAGAAACTCTCTCCATCATCTCGTTTGTCCCGTTTTGCTTTAAGCACTTTCATCGCCACACTTCACATTAGCCTGGGAACGAGTTTTAGTAACATTTGGACGGGTAAGGCTCACCAATCTGAGCAGAAAATCTAAGTGCATCCTCTATCCCCCGTCACAGTGAATCATAGAATCGTAGAACTGGAAGAGACCTCAGGAGGTCATCAAGTCCAACCCCCTGCCCAAGGCAGAACCAATCCCAACTCAATCAACCCATCCATGGGTTTGTCAAGCCGAGACTTAAACACCTCTAGGGATGGAGACTCCACTACTTCCCTAGGGAACCCATCCCAGAGCTTCCCCACCCTCCTAGTGAAAGAGTTTTTCCTAATATCCAACCTAGACCTCCCCCACCCCCTCGTAACTTGAGACCATTGCTGTTTGTTCTGCCATCCATCACTACTTAGAACAGCCTTTCTCCATCCTCTTTGGAACCTCCCTTCAGGAAGTTGCAGGCTGCTCTCAAATCCCCCCTCACTCTTCTCTTCTGCAGACCAAACAAACCCAAATCCCTCAGCCTCTCCTCGTAGGTCATGCGCTCCAGCCCCCGACTCATTTTGGTCGCTCTCCGCTGGACTCTCTCCAATGCATCCACATCTTTTCTATAGTGGGGGACCCAGAACTGGACACAATACTCCAGATGTGGCCTCACCAGTGCCGAATCAAGGGGGAAAATCACTTCTCTAGATCTGCTAGCAATGCTCCTCCTAATGTACCCTAATATGCCATTCACCCTCTTGGCTACAAGGGCGCTCTGTTGACTCCTATTCAGCTTCTCATCTACCGTAACCCCCAGGTCCTTTCCTGCAGAACTGCTACTTAGCCAGTCGGTCCCCATCCTGTAACGATGCTTGGGATTCTTCCGTCTCAACTGCAGGACTCTGCACTTTTCCTTGTTGAACCTCATCCGATTTCTTAGAAATGCAGTGGAACCATATGATTTCCCCTCTTGAGGGCCCACAAGCGATCGACAGCAACCACATCTTAACTCAGGAAATGAAATAGAAAACAATTTTATTGCTAAAGGGAAGATAATGATAATCACCACAATGAATATGGCAGCAAGAACACAGATTATCTGAATACCTTCCCCAGATGTCATTAACACAATCAAATTAATACTTAAGTATACAAAGAGTCGAAGGAAATGCAGTGCAAGAGGTTGACCAGTTGGTATAGTTGGGGGGTGTTATCAGCAAGAATGGGAAAACTGAAGAGGACATCAATGCGAGAATACGAAAGGCACAACAAGCCTTTGCCATACCACGACCAGTCTGGGCAACAAGAGCCATTTCAACAACTACGCATTTGCACTTCCGATGTGAAATCAGTGCTGCTGTATGGTTCGGAGGTGTGGCGCATGGTCCAGAGCAAGATAATTCAGATGTTTGTCAATAAATGCCTTAAACACATTCTCCGGTAATACGATAGAATGCAAAATCGAAACTTTGTGGGCCGAAACAAATCAGAAACCAATTGAGGTCCAGATTAAGACGAGAAGATGGCGATGAGCAGGCCACATCCTGCATAAGGACTGTGAGGAATGTATCATGAGACAAGCATTAGAATGGAATCCAAAGGGAAAGAGGAAAACAGGGCGTCCCAAACAGACATGGCAGCAAAGCTTCCTGGACGAAGTAAAAGCAGATGGTTTAACGTGGGATCAAATCAAGACTAGTTGTCCAGTTCCGGGCCCCCCACTATAGAAAGGATGTGGACGCATTGGAGAGGAATCGAATCAAGACTAGTTGTCCAGTTCCGGGCCCCCCGCTATAGAAAGGATGTGGATGCGTTGGAGAGGGATCAAATCAAGACTAGTCCAGTTCCGGGCCCCCCGCTATAGAAAGGATGTGGACGCGTTGGAGAGGGATCGAATCGAGACTAGTTGTCCAGTTCTGGGCCCCCCACTATAGAAAGGATATGGACGCATTGGAGAGGAATCGAATCGAGACTAGTTGTCCAGTTCCGGGCCCCCCGCTATAGAAAGGATGTGGACGCGTTGGAGAGGGATCGAATTGAGACTAGTTGTCCAGTTCCGGGCTCCCTGCTATAGAAAGAATGTGGACGCGTTGGAGAGGGATAGAATTGAGACTAGTTGTCCAGTTCCGGGCTCCCCGCTATAGAAAGGATGTGGACGCATTGGAGAGGGATCAAATCAAGACTAGCTGTCCAGTTTTGGGCCCCCCACTATAGAAAGGATGTGGACGCATTGGAGAAAAGGGTGACCAAAATGATTCGGGGGCTGGAGCACGTGACCTCTGAGGAGAGACTGACGGAGTTGGTTTTGTTTAGTCTGCAGAAGCGAAGAGTGAGGGGGGATTTGAGAGCAGCCTTCAACTTCCTGAAGGGAGGTTCCAAAGAGGCTGGAGAGAGGCTGTTCTCAGTGGTGACAGATGGCAGAACAAGGAGCAATGGGCTCAAGTTGCGGTGGGAGAGGTTCAGGTTGGATATTAGGAAAAACGATTTCACTAGGCGGGTGGGGAAGTACTGGAATGGGTTACCTAGGGAGGGCGTGGAATCTCCATCCCTAGAGGTGTTTAAGTCTCGGCTTGACAAAGCCCTGGCTGGGTTGATTGAGTTGGGTTGGTCCTGCCTTAGGCAGGGGGCTGGACTTGATGTCTCCTGAGGTCTCTTTCAGCTCTAGGATTCTATGACTATCGCTAAGGATCGCAAGAGATGGAGAATAACTGGAGGCTCTTTGCTCCATGAAGAGCCCAAAGGACAAATAGATAGATACAAAGAGTCAGCATTTAAGATTATTTTCTACCCACAAGATCTTAATATCCCCCAAGACCGGGCAGGAAGAACCAGCCTTCCTTCTCCTGAAAAGCCTTGGAGCAAGTGGTAGTGACATTCCTAAAAGCAAACGTTAGCAAAACAGCAATAAGAAAATAGAATCAATCTAAGTATTTGGTTTTTGACCTGACAAGATAAAAGCAACACAACACTCCGGAGCGGGCACTAACAGCAACCGCTGAAGCAGCAACCACAATCTCCTCGATCTCTAGACCTAACTACCCCTTTTGGTGCCGAAATGTCTCGGATGTTCAACCCCATGTCCATAATTGGGTGTGTTACCCTGAGATTGCTGAGGGTGCCATCTCTAATCAGAAGAAATATTTGGGGAACTCATGAATATGCATCAGATATGATTGAGGCTTTCTTGGATGGCTGCTCAGGGCGGCGAAGAAAAAGCAGGAGCTTGCTGTCGGGGCTCGGACATCTGGTGATTGCTGCACAGGAAATTCGAAATGACAGTTATTGCCAAACTAGCAGATTTTCTTGCCGATTCTGAGCAAAATTAAGAAAAAGGGCCTATTGCACCAACCACAAAACTTGCCTCATACATGTTATGGAAAATAACAAGAAAAATACCAACTATTCACTAACTACCATACTTCTGCTATAAGCCATCATACAGAAAATTAATTCTGTGGGCACCTTGCTTTACCAGCCGATGCTAATCTATATATTAAAAAACAAAAATAAACCAACTATCAATTAGTAAGCTAAAATAGGACAGGTATCATCTGGGGGTGTGTCTAGACTACAGGGTTTTGTCGACAAAAGTGGACTTTTGTCGACAAAACTATACCTGCGTCTACACTACCACCGAGTTCTGTCGACATAACGTCGGCAGAACTCTGCAGTTTTGTCGACGGTGGTAAACCTCATTCGATGAGGAATAACGCCTTTTGTCGAGAGAGTTCTGTTGCCAGAAGGCGTTGTTGTGTCTACACTGTCCTTTGCGTCTACACTCTCATGTCGACAAAGCGGCTTACTTTGTCAACAGAACTGGCTGTAGTCTAGACGCGCTTTGTCGACAAAACTTCTGTCGACAAAAGCCTATAGTCTAGACGTACCCTAATAGGCTACAAACGGAGTAAGTTATTTCTCTCCTTCAGGATTTAGAATATTGTTTCCACCAGTGCGTGTCAACTTGGCAGTTTTGAATTGAATGGTAGTAGAATCAAACTCCTCGTCTGTTCAGTGGTTGGCCCAGAAACGAGTCAAGGGGCTGTGTTTTGGTTATGTGGGAACTTCCCTGCAACAAACCTGAGATTGTGACCCATTACTTGCTTTCACACACGCGCCTTGTAGGGTTACCACATGGTTTCAACAAAAATACCGGACACACTTGATAAAAATGTGTCGACCAAATAGACATGATATGGGAAATTTATTGACGACAATCTACATTACATCGTATATTTTACATTAGCTTGTGCAGCTTTTATCAATTTTTTACCTTTCGAAAACTCATCGTTTGCTTCCAAACAAGTGAAAGGTATATTTCAAAACCCACAAAGTTGACTTCTTACTGACTCAACACTCAATATGTTGCATTCATCGGTGCATAGATTACCCATGACACTAAAAATTCTTTCCACACTAGCATTTGACACAGGAATTGAAACAAAATATCGAACCAGTTTTAATACATTTGGAGCAGCAGGTTCTTTGCTGAAAAAATATTCCTTACCTTAAAAGAGCATGGCGAGATATGAGAAAGATGAACGCTAGATGAAGGACAACACTGTCGCAAATCATACATTTATAAAGGAAAATATTCAGCACTACTGCGTAGTTGCATACTTCCTGGCTGGTAGACACGCTCACACAACATGAGTGTGTCTACCAGCCAGGCAGTACGCAACTATGTATTGATACGTGTATCCAAGCGGCGAATTGGCACAGTACTGCATAGTGCAGGCCTGGAAAGAGAATACTCGTGCACAAGTCACGTCATAACTGGATAATAATAAAACTTACTTAATTTAAAATACCGAACATTTCTATGTCCAGTATTTTCTCAATTTGTTTCCTGGACTGAAAGCTCAAATACCGGACTGTCTGATTCAAAACCGGACACCTGGCAACCCTAGGAGCCTAAGCAGTTGGTACTTACTTTTGGTCCCTGCAGATCTAAGCTAACCCAGCTTTGGTGAACTTTCACGGTGTTTTCTGATTCACGTTTTCCCCGCAAACCACTGATAACCATTTGTGACGGCGTGTCAGGAAGCTCCCCGACCCTGCACCCCTGTCCGCAGCAAGATGTGACTCCACCGGCTTGCTTTGTCGACAGAACTGGATGTAGTCTAGACGCTCTTTTTCGACATAAGCTTTGTCGACAGTATCTGTCGACAAAACTTCTGTCGACAAAACCCTGTAGTCTAGACGTACCCTGGCTGTCAACCTCATTCTATGAGGAATAATGCCTTTTGTCAACAGAGTTCTGTCACCAGAAGGCATTATTGCATCTGCACTGTCCTTTGTGCCTACACTGTCATGTCAACCAATCGGCTTGCTTTACTTCTATCGAGAAAAGCCTGTAGTCTAGACGTACCCGGTTAGTCTGCTTCCTCCATGCTTCCCTACGCTCTCATTAACCCTTTTCCAAGCCACACCCTTCCTTTGTTCCAACCCCTTCCCTGATCAGGTGAGAACACGTTGGGCTATGGTCTACGTGATATGAGGGTCCTCCGGGGCTGGCACTGCTTACAGATAGAGGCCTGTAGGGGGTCATCCACAGCCCACATCCCTAGTCTAGTGATCAGTGAATTCCCAACCAGAGTGTGCCCGGGGCCACTAGCGTAGACAGCCCCCAACTACAGCACACCATCCAAAACTAGAAAAATGTCGGTTGCAGTTATCCAAACCATTGGCGTGTCTCTTTTCAGGCATTAGAAATTCCGTCATGCCAGTTGGCATTACAAGCTCTTTTCTCTTGGGATTGTTTCAACCATATTTCGAGTGAACTGATAACTGAGGTGAGCATGTTACACGTTAGCCGGCATCCACCGGGACACACCCTGCCATAAAACAAGGCACTCCGCCGTAGAAGGACCACCATTTTTAGGACACTAAACGACCTTGGAACAGTTTTCTTTGGTCTCTCTTGGGCAACATTTGATAACGCTCAGATGTGAACGTGCAGTAGAGGAGACTACTACCCTGTAAGCCAGAACACAAGAAAACGTAACTACTGTGCTCGTAAAACTGAGTAATTCAGAGACTCATCAACAACACCTTCGCTTTCCCAGAGATACAACGTTGAGTGAATGGTACAACCCCAATTATTTTAAAAACCCCAAATTGTTGGGAAAGTGCAGGAGGGTGAAAGCGAATGTTTCCTACAGAGCTTTCAGAAAGCTAGTGAGTAGTGGTAACCCTTTTTGGTCTAGCGTGACCACAGGCCTTTTAACCAAGTGCCGGTGGAAATCCTACACCTGTGAGTTGTTCTGAGTCATCGCTGTTTCTAGAAACCGCTCTCGAATGCAGGTACCGTGTAACAAGAAACAGCTCCGTGCGACCAAGCCAGGAAGCCAAACAGAATATGATTAACAGGTTCTCAAACCACATCCTTACAGACGATGGACCGTTAGCAGCCCATACTAAAATACACCTACCTGCAACATCACCAAATTGACTTTCAGCAGGTAGAAACATGCGGGGTTTTGACTGAAAATGGATGATTTTTTTAGGGATTTCCACAGTCTCGTGGGAGCTAGTCTGAAAAAAAACAAGAAAAAAACCCCAACTCTAGTCTGATTGCTTCAGGCTTTCAAAATAGACCGGCAAGAAGAAATGAAACTTAACTCCTGTAGATACAAGAAGCTGATATTTTAGATTCTAGGCATGAGATCTTGCTCGCGTTGAAGTGAACAGGAGAAAAAAAGTTTGCCCATTGATTTGAATGGGAATTTGACATCTCCTTATTACCGAACACAGCGCTGTCATAGGGAGCAGTTTAAACCAGATTTCCATAGTGCTGGGGTAATTCGTTACTGGAGTAATTAGTAACTCCTACCCCTGGAGCAGAGAAGCAGCTACCACCAGCTTCTCCAAGGTAGGCAGTCTAAGGTACCTCCTCTCCTTTCCATTGTGGAACATATAGGCTACATCTACACTGGCACCCTTTTCTGGAAATGCTTATAACGGAAAACTTTTCCGTTATAAGCATTTTCTGAAAAAGCGCGTCTACATTGGCAGGAAATGTACATTCCAAGAAACCAGCCACAGATCCCAGGTCGATTTATACTCTGGATCTTACCCACAAGACCACGCTGAGCCAATCCTTTAGCATCTAAAATCTAAGGCTACGTCTACACTGGCATGATTTTCCGGAAATGTTTTTAATGGAAAAGTTTTCCGTTAAAAGCATTTGCAGAAAATCGCGTCTAGATTGGCAGGACACTTTTCCGCAAAAGCACTTTTTGTGGAAAAGCGTCCGTGGCCAATCTAGATGCGCTTTTCCGCAAAAAAGCCCCGATCATCATTTTCACGATTGGGGCTTTTTTACGGAAAAGAAATCTGTGCTGTCTACACTGGCCCTTTTCTGGAACAGTTTTCCGGAAAAGGACTTTTGCCCGAACGGGAGCAGCATAGTTTTTCCGGAAAAACACTGACGATTTTACATTAGATCGTCAGTGCTTTTCCGGAAATTCAAGGGGCCAGTGTAGACAGCTGGCAAGTTATTCCAGAAAAGCGGCTGATTTTTCGGAATAAGTGGCCAATGTAGACACAGCCGTGGAGCAGTGGTTCCCAAACTTTTTCTCGTCACACCCCCCTTTTTGATTTTTGAAAAACCCTCCCCCCCATAGCAGCAAAACTTATTGAGCAAAAAAAAGAAAAAAGGAACTCAACATGGCAGCAAAACTCACACCCCCTCTGGAATTTCTTCACGCCCCCCAGTTTGGGAACCCATGATCTAGACGACATTGAAGGATTCCTCTAGATTTGCGTGAATGCGAACGAGATCAGAGTTCCCCTCCAGAATCATAGCATTCTAGGGATGGAAGAGACTTCAAGGGGTCATCAAGTCCAGCCCCCTGCCCAAAGCAGGACCAACTCGATCATCCCAGTCAAGGCTTGGTCAAGCCGGGACTTCAAAACCTCTAGGGAACCCTAACCCATTCCACCCCCTCCGTAGGGAACCCATCCCAGTGCTTCTCCACCCGCCTCGGGAAATAGTTTGTCCTAATCTCCAACCTAGACCTCCCCCACCACAACCTGAGCCCATTGCTCCTTGTTCTACCATCTCAAAATGAGTCTGTGGCAGGCTTCCCTAATGTAAACGTTCTATCTCCATTTAGGTCTTTGCCCACGAAAACTTATGCTCCAATAAATCTGTTAGTCTATAATAGTGTTTCTTAAACTGTGTTCCGCGGCACACCGGTGTGCCACGAGGCAGTCGGAGGTGTGCCACGGAGAACAACGGAGTTCAAAATGGCCGTCCTTAAAGGGGCAGGTGACTTTTTTTTTTTTTGCTCAATAACTTCCCCCCCAACCCCCCTTTTTTTTGTTCAGCAAAAAATCCTCGGCATTCCTCATAAAACAAAATCGTTTGGTGTTCCTCAGTCTTAAAAAGTTTAAGAAACACTGCTCTATAAGGTTGCTTTTGCAGATTCAGACTAACACACCTAACTCTCTGATACAGCCTCTTTCTGACTTACAAACCAGTTACGGACCATGCAATTGGTCGTAACTCGGTTTGTTCATAAGTCGGACCCCATAGAGTTATACGTGACCGTGCTGTTCGTAAGTGTAGATCGCGTTTGTAACTCGGGGTCCGCCATTTACGACAGCTACGGTTGTAACCGCGTAATTCAACCATTCGCAACTCGGGGGCCGGCTGTATTTGTGTGGGTAAAGTTTCCCTGGGCATTGATAGTGTCCTATGGAGTTGATTTGGAGTCCAGCAAACCATATGGCATTCTCTAAATATCCTTTCTGGAGACTCATTGCTTTAATGCTAGATAATCAGATTTTGTCGTGACTACAGCTAGCATGTATGAAGACCCCCCGAGGATCTGCCCCCAGGTGCACATACAGTCAGACTGCTGTGGTTTACACGAGTAGCTTAATTTGCTCTCATGCCATTTTCTTTTCATGACCCTCAGGTGTTTTATGGGAGGGGTTGGGCGTGCCGGTGAAAGTCTAGGCTTGTCAACAGGAAACCAAAGTCTTTGGTGCAGGGAAGTTGCCTCAAATCTCGCACACACTTTCTCTCTCTCACTCACAGGCCCCGAGGAAAACTGCTGAAAACATGCAAAGGAAAATAATACCCACAAGATAGAATGCTGGCCTTCACAATTCAGCTGTTCTCCGCCTAGACCTGTGACGGGTGCCTTTGCTGTGAACATCTGGTCGCCTCAAGTCTCCAGAGCCAGCGGTACTAAATTAAAGCTCCTTTGCCATCCGGAAGAGCAGGGAGCGGCTACCGAAAAGATTTCCTTGTGTCTTTTCGTGGGAAAGGTCGGGCCTGCTCTGACCGGCGGGATCGGACAATGATGGAGGGGTCAGGTGTGCCAAACACGCACCCTATAAAATGAGGCCTGAGGCCACGAGCAAGAGAGAAAGAGATGGAGGTGGCCAAGCCTTATGTCCACCATGCAAGAACCACTGCCCCCTTGGTGGAGGAAAATGGCAAAAAGTTCGCTTGGACCAAGCTCACCTGTGAAATAAGGTTGGCCCGAACTAGAAGGACCTCCCAGGGAGACCAAACAATGACAACAACCCCAGACAGAGGTCTGCGAAGATCCCTGGCCAACTGGGGGTGGTCGAAAACTCTCGGGTAGAGGGACCAGATCAAAAGGAGCAAAGATTCAAAAAGCTGGAGGGAGAAGACCTATTTCTACCTATCTCATAGAACTGGAAGGGACCTTGAGAGGTCATCGAGTCCAGTCCCGTGGCCTCACAGAAGGACCAAGTCCCATCTCAACCATCCCTAGTAGATTTCTACTGAATCACAGAATCATAGCGCGCTCGAACTGGAAGAGACCTCGAGAGGTCATCGAGTCCCATCCCCTGCCCTCACGGCAGAACCAAGGCCCATCTAGACCATCCCTGGTAGATGTCTACAGAATCCTAGGACACTAGAACGGGAAGGGACCTCGAGAGGTCGGCGAATCCAATCCCCTGCCCTCACGGCAAGACCAAGCCCCATCTAGACCATCCCTGGTAGATGTCTACAGAATCACAGAACACTAGAACTGGAAGGAACCTTGAGAGGTCATTGAGTCCCATCCCCTGCTCTCACGGCAGAACCAAGCACCATCTAGACCATCCCTGATGGAGGTCTATCCAACCTGCTTTTAGTCACGCCCCATCGGGCTGGCATTCTTGAAGTCTTTATGGTCAATGTCTCCTACATCAAAGCCTTGGTTACTCTCTCCAAAGCTCTCATACACCCAAATGCATTTTTTTGGCCGGGTGAGTAAATACAGTTAGGCTATGTCTACACTTGTGGCTTCTTGCATGCGAAATATGCAAATGAGGCTATGTGTGGAATATCGCCGAGCCTCATTTGCATGCCTAATGAGCCGCCATTTTTGCAGAAGAGGCGCTTGCGCCAGAAGGAGCTGTTTACACTGCCCCTTCTCACGCAAGAAAACCCCTCTTGCGCAATGCCGTTACGCCGATTACTTTCCAGGAAGAACGGCATTGCGCAAGAGGGTTTTTCTTGCACGAGAAGGGGCAGTGTAGACAGCTCCTTCTGGCGCAAAAGCCTCTTCTGCAAAAATGGTGGCTCATTAGGTATGCAAATGAGGCTCGGCGATATGCCACGCTTAGCCTCATTCGCATATTTCTCACACAAGAAGCCACGAGTGTAGACATACCCTTATGGTCCAGGTGGTGTGTGGGTCTCAGTTGGTACTTCTTCCATGACCTGTTACCAAGGCTGTTTCATGTCTCATGTATGAGTATACTCCACGTCTACACTGGCAGCTTCTTGCGGAAGAACAGTTGTTCTTCCGCAAAAACTTGCCGGCTGTCTACACTGCATGGGCGTTCTTCCAGAATTAAATTTACAGTACAGTATCGGAAAACAGGGCTTCTTCCGGAAACGTTATTCCTCTCCCCACAAGGAATCCTAGAATACTAGGACTGGAAGGGACCTTGAGAGGTCATTGAGTCCAGTCCCCTGCCCCCATGGCAGGACCAAATACTGTCTAGACCATCCCTGATAGACATTTCTCTAACCTACTCTTCAATATCTCCAGATTTGGGGATTCCACAACCTCCCTGGGCAATTTATTCCCGTGTTTGACCCCCCTGACAGTTAGGAACTTTTTCCTAATGTCCAACCTCTAAGCCCTCTTGCACAAGACCTCTTCCGCAAGAGGGCAGTGTGGACAGGCAACATGAATTTCTTGCAGAAGAAGCCTCTATGGTTAAAATGGCCATCAGAGCTTTCTTGAGCATAGTCTATGCTACTATGGATGCTCTTGCGCCAAAGCACAGGGCAGCGTGGACGCGCTCTTGTGAAAGAGATTTTGCACAAGAGCTCTTCCTCGAAAGAGGGGGCCTGGGGATGCCTGGCTGTAGGGGAGGGGTGGGTGCATTGGGGGTATTTTATAAAAAACCCAAAAGGCTGAGAATCACTGCTCTACCTCACCGCCAGCGCCCCCTGCAGCTCGCTCCCGGCGGCGCCGAGGGAAGCTAGCTCCCAGCCCCGCCCCTTCTGTCTGAGGCCACGCCCCTTCGGGGGCGCAGGCCGGCCCCTTCCCCTCCTTGTCCGGCGTGCCTGTCAGATCCCCAAAGCAACCCTCTGGACACAAAGATGGGAGGGAGTAAATACCCCTCTCTACTCAGGCCAAAGCCCGCCGAAGCATGGACATTCTCTTCAAGGGTGCCCCCTTGTCGGAGATGTGGGGGGGCTGGGCCATCTCCTGCCCCCGAAAAGGGCCGTCGAGGGGCCCAACCGCCTGCCCCGAGCAACCCACCCGGCCAGCTCACAGGAAAACGCAGGCAGGTCCGCAGACCACAAACCAGTCCACTGCGCAAGGCGGAGGATACAGAAACCGCCAGGCACAGTGGCTAGAAAATGAGGCCTCAGGAAACGACGGTTCAGTTGCTGCGTCTAACTCCTGTGAGGGACTTCGGCACATCCCCTTCCTTCGCAGAGATCGTGACCTCGTTACAAAGCATGGGGGCAGCTACGGGGCTGGGAGAGACTTGCTCTTATGCAACGCGGAAGCAGGAATTCCTTTGGCTGCTCTCCCCGCTCAATCAAACGCTAGACCGCTGTGTCTCAACTTTTTTCTTTTTATAAAGAACCCTGTTTTCGGCAAGTAAAAAAATTAGAAGTACCCCCTGTAGCAACTGTTTTCAAACACGTTTGTTTCAACAACAGCATCGGAGCCATGTTTGGGTATGAAAAGTATAAAGATAATAAAGCGCTGGAAAACAGAACAACAATTCCGTTTCCCCCGATTTCAGTTGGGTTGACGTACTCCCTGCGGCGTAGTGGGGGGGCTGTCTGCTCTGTAGCCCAGGGTCCGCCTGCTTGGTGAGGTGTGATTTCCACTGACTCACCCACATGGCATGATGTAGAAGAGTACTAGAGATGTAGCCGTGTGAATCCGGTCTTGCTGAAACAAAAGACAGGGCCATGCAGCACGTTAAAGACGAACAAGATGGTTTATTAGGGGATGAGTTTTCGTGGGCCAGACCCACTTCCTCAGATCAAATTGTGGAAGAAAATTGGCCACGACCATATAACCCAAAAGGATACAATCAAAAAAAGTGAACACATATAAAATAGACAAATCAGATTTTATATAAGAAGGGGAATAAGGAGGGGAGGCTGGTGTCTATGAGATAATGACATTAGAGGTGATAATTAGGGAAGCGATCCTTGTCATGAGTAAGATAATTAGCATCTTTGTTAAGGCCCATTCGTAAAGTGTCAAATTTACGAATTACATTTCAAAGGCTTCTCTTTTAAGTTTTCTGTTAGGCTGTGTCTAGACTGCAGGCTTCTTTCGAAAGAGGCTCTTTCGAAAGCATCTTTCGAAAGAGCCTCTTTCGAAAGATCGCGTCTAGACTGCAGGCGGATCTTTCGAAAGAGCAAGCCGCTTTTTCGAAAGAGAGCACCCAGCGAGTCTGGATGCTCTCTTTCGAGGAAGCCCTATTTACATTGAAGAACGCCTTCTTTCGAAAGAGGAACTTTCGAAAGAAGGCGTTCTTCCTCGTGAAATGAGGTTTACCGCCATCGAAAGAAAAGCCGCGTTCTTTCGAAATAATTTCGAAAGAACGCGGCTTGAGTCTGGATGCAGGGGAAGTTCTTTCGAAAAAAGGCTTTATCTTTTGGTGCTACAGGGGTACAGTGTTGGGAGAACTCCTTCCCCCCAAAGATTTCTCTCAAGCACCCCCAAAGGTACTCATACCACTGGTCTAGACGACCGCTTGCTGATTTTCGCCGTAGTTTCAACAGGGCTAATACACGCTCTTCTTTACAAAACACTGCACTCTCCCGATGAAAAGAGACGAGATTATAACTACTGGCCAGGACAGGAACCAGCAAAAAGCCTGGGAATTTTTGCTATTTCCACAACACGGCCTGCCCCTGCACCGCCGTAAGCCTTACGGGATGACATAGCAAAGTAAGGAATCTGGATCCGCCAGGAAGGGGCTGTCTGCCTGACGTTTTCAGCCACCCGCCGCCCCTCCTCACTCATCAGACGGCTGGCGTTTCCTCCGCGCCATTCATAGACAGCGACTTCAAAGGCCTCCTTGCATCAGCAAACCCACCCTCGACATTTCCGACGAGACGTATTGCAGGGTCACCGACTTTCACAGCTGCTGCCTTGGGAAGCAGTTCTCCCCGCGGTTGAGTCATGAGACGGCTCATTGACCGTTGAATCCTTTGTCCGATCGGGAGAGCTGCCAAAAGCAGCAAAACTTTGCCAAGTGCCTGTCTCTGGCGCACGCTGGTACGAGACACAGACTCGCTCGAGTCCCCGACGAAAGCTTCTTGCCCGCACCCGTTGCTAGATCCTGGGGGATTTTTCTGGGGGGCCCCCTGACGTGCTCTGTTCTCAGACAGAAACTCCTGACTCACGGAGCCGTGACGTGGCTGGACTCGCTGGTTGCATACGTAACGTGACACCCGCGGAAAGCGAAGTTGTGTCGGGAGACCTTTGCGAGACCGGAGGGGGGGGGCTTTGTCACTGCGCTGATGTGAAAGGGGATGAGCAAACCCCCTCCAAACGCTTAGCAACCCTCACTCCGAAAGGTCATCCTTTTACAGACAGTGTCGCCTTGTCTAGAGCACAAAGAAGTGAAAGAATTTGTTCCCGCGTGCGTGACCATCACTGGCAAAATTTGCGCATCCTCCTCTCTGATCGACTGAACGGAGGAGAAAATCGCAGAGAGGGAGGCGGGGGAGTCTAACATTCAAAACAACTAGAAATCCCGTGGTTAGGGGAGCATCTACGCTGCACCTGCGGCTCGAAAGACGCCACCGCAAGTTCAGCCGCACGAGTGGCGAAGAGCATTCTGCCGAATCGCTTCGTTGGACCCAGCCCTCGTTTCGAAATAAATCGCTCCTCTGAAACGCCCCGTGCTCCTCGCGGAATGAGGCTTACTGGGACGTTGGAGTAGCGAGCCCGTGATATTTCGAACTAACAGGCGCGGCGGTCCAAAGACATGTCTACGCAGCACCCCAAATTAAAAATAAGATAGAAAGACAATCGAAATAAGCCGTAGGGTGTGTCTACGCAGCACCCCAAACTCAAAATAAAAAAGACAATCGAAATAACCCATAGGGAGTGTCTATGTAGCACCCCACACTCGAAATAAGATAGAAAGACAATCGGAATAAGCCGTAGGATGTGTCTACGCAGCACCCCTCACTCAAAATAAGATAGAAAGACAATCGGAATAAGCCGTAGGGTGTGTCTACGCAGCACCCCACACTCAAAATAAGATAGAAAGACAAACGGAATAAGCCATAGGTTGTGTCTACGCAGCACCCCAAACTCGAAATAAGATAGAAAGACCATTGGAATAAGCCGTAGGGTATGTCTACGCAGCACCCCACACTCGAAATAAGATAGAAAGACCATCGGAATAAGCCGTAGGGTGTGTCTACGCAGCACCCCACACTCAAAATAAGATAAAGACAATTGAAATAAGACATAGGGTGTGTCTATGCAGCACCCCAAACTCGAAATAAGATAGAAAGACCATTGGAATAAGCCGTAGGGTATGTCTACGCAGCACCCCACACTCGAAATTAGATAGAAAGATCATTGGAATAAGCCGTAGGGTGTGTCTACGCAGCACCCCAAACTCAAAATAAGAAAGACAATCGAAATAACCGGTAGGGAGTGTCTATGTAGCACCCCACACTCAAAATAAGAAAGAAAGACAATCGAAATAAGCCATTGGGTGTGTCTATGCAGCACCCCACACTCGAAATAAGATAAAGACAATCGAAATAAGCTGTAGCGTGTGTCTATGCAGCACCCCAAACACAAAATAAGATAGAAAGACCATTGGAATAAGCCGTAGGGTGTGTCTACGCAGCACCCCACACTCAAAATAAGATAGAAAGACAAACGGAATAAGCCATAGGTTGTGTCTACGCAGCACCCCAAACTCGAAATAAGATAGAAAGACAATCGGAATAAGCCGTAGGGTGTGTCTACGCAGCACCCCACACTCAAAATAAGATAGAAAGACCATCAGAATAAGCCGTAGGGTGTGTCTACGCAGCACCCCACACTCAAAATAAGATAAAGACAATTGAAATAAGACATAGGGTGTGTCTACGCAGCACCCCACACTCAAAATAAGATAAAGACAATTGAAATAAGACATAGGGTGTGTCTACGCAGCATCCCACACTCGAAATAAGATAAAAACAATCGAAATAAGCCGTAGGGTGTGTCTATGCAGCACTCCAAACTTGAATAAGACAGAAAGACAATCGAAATAAGACGTGCAATTTGCATAGCGCAAATTGCGCTACGCAAATTGCGCATCTCATTTCGCTTGTCTTCCGAAAGAGCAGATTTTGAAATTTGGCGCATCTGCACAGCGCCAAATTTTGAAATCACACACTATTTCGAGACATCCCTTAACCCTTTGTAGACCATCCAGGGATGCCGAAATAGCACGCCCGTTATTTTGAAAACTATTTTGAAATCACGGGCAGTTTGTTGAAACGTGGGGTAGCTATTTCGGGATACTTCCTTACTCCTAAAAGAGCCCTGCTGCGTAAACGTAGCCTTAGAGATTAGCAAATGCTTAGGCTCGGGCGCTTTTGCGAGGCAAGCCCACTTCATCAGATGACTCGGAGTGGAAAGAACAGAATGCAAAGTGTATATAAGAGCAAAAAGCATTTTTCTGGTTCTTGCAGGGGCCGCGTGCCCAAAGCTAATGAAATATTCTGGATGGGATCTGTTCATAGCTTTTTTGGCCTGTTGTCCATCGTCCTCAAAAAGTAAATCCAGCCCGGCCTGAACTTGGGTCCGGAGGGAGACAAATGTGAAGCCGGTTGTTGCTCGTGTCCGATTTAGACAGAGCTGGTTTCACAGCAACAAGCCACGCAACTGAAGTGCCCCAGAGAAAAACGTCCTCCTTACAACATCCCTGTGAATGCAGCCCCGAATGAGGTTGGCTTTTTTGGCAACCACGTCGCACGGTGGACTCATATTCAGCTTGTGGGCCACTCTGCCCCCTAGATCCCTTTCTGCAGGGCTCCTTCCTAGACAGTCGCGTCCCGTTCTGCGTGTGTGAAATGGATCGTTCCTTCCTAAGTGGAGCACTTTGCATTTGTCCTCCTTAAGCTTCATCCAGTTGACCTCCAACCGTTTCTCCAGATCGTTTTGAATGAGGACCCGCTCCACCAAAGGCCTCTGGAATCTTTCCCATCTCCTGTTTTGTTAAAGACCATCGCGAATGGCTTAAATACCTCCGCGGTTCGCTCCTTGAGTGGTCGGGGATGGATTTCATCAGGCCCTTAGGATCATAGACTCATAGAACACTAGAACTGGAAGGGACCTAGAGAGGTCACCAAGTCCAGTCCCCTGTCCTCATAGCAGGACTAAGCCCCATCTAGACCATCCCTGGTAGATGTCTACAGAATCATGGAACACTAGAACTGGAAGGGACCTAGAGAGGTCACCAAGTCCAGTCCCCTGTCCTCATAGCAGGACCAAGCCCCATCTAGACCATCCCTGGTAGATGTCTACAGAATCATGGAACACTAGAACTGGAAAGGACCTAGAGAGGTCACCAAGTCCAGTCCCCTGTCCTCATAGCAGGACCAAGCCCCATCTAGACCATCCCTGGTAGATGTCTACAGAATCATGGAACACTAGAACTGGAAGGGACTTAGAGAGGTCACCAAGTCCAGTCCCCTGTCCTCATAGCAGGCCCAAGCCCCATCTAGACCATCCGTCTCTCCAACCTGCTCTTAAATATCTCCAGAGATGGAAATTCTACAAGCTCCCTAAGCAACTTATTCCAGTGTTTAACCTTGTTCATCAATTTACAGTGCGGGAGGTCTAGGTTGGATATTAGGAAAAACTATTTCACTAGGAGGGTGGGGAAGCTCTGGAATGGGTTCCCTAGGGAAGTAGTGGAGTCTCCATCCCTAGAGGTGTTTAAGTCTCGGCTTGACAAAGTCCTGGCTAGGTTGATTTAGTTGGGATTGGTCCTTCCTTGGGAAGGGGGCTGGATTTGATGACCTGCTGAGGTCTCTTCCAGCTCTATGATTCTCCGGCTCCGCACTTGTGTAAGACATTTTTCACTTGTGCGTTGCCTGTTTTAGCCTCGGATCCTCCCTCATTTTCACGGGTATTCAGACGTCGTAAATTCACAATGAAGTCATTCTTCCGCTCTCCTCTGATTAGGCTTCAGCTGGAGTGCTGTGTCCAGTTCTGGGCCCCACGTTTCAAAAAAAAAAAAGAAGAGGCGGAGAACTTGGAGAAAGTCCAGAGAAGAGCAACAAGAACGAGGAAAAGTCTAGAAAACATGAGCTGTGAGGGAAGGCTGAAAGAATTGGGCTGGCTTAGTTTGGAAAGGAGAAGACCGGTACAGTTTTCAAGTAACTAAAAGAGCGTTACAAGGTGGAGGGAGAAAAATTGTTCTCTTTGGCCTCTGAGGCTACGGCTACACTGCCGTTTTTTTGCAGAAAAGGATATGCAAATTGCGCTCGCATTTCCATATCTTCCGATTCTTTTTGCGGAAGGTTTCCCAATGGGCTTATATTGCACCAAGGGAGGTTGAGGCTGGACATTATGAAAAACTTCCTGCCTGTCCGTGGTGAAACACAGGACTAAATTGCCGACAGAGGTGGTGGAGTCTCCCTCAGTGGAGATATGGAAGAGCAGGTTGGGTAGACATCTACCAAGGATGGTCTAGACAGTGTTTGGTCCTGCCGTGAGGGCAGGGGACTGGACTCGATGACCTCTTGAGGTCCCTTCCAGTTCTAGGGTTCTGTGATTCTGTGGACATCGACCAGGGATGGTCTAGATGGGGCTTGGTCCTGCCGTGAGGGCAGGGGACTGGACTCAATGACCTCTTGAGGTCCCTTCCAGTTCTAGGGTTCTGTGATTCTGTAGACATCTATCAGGGATGGTTGAGATGGGGCTTGGTCCTGCCGTGAGGGCAGGGGACTGGATTCGATGACCTCTTGAGGTCCCTTCCAGTTCTAGGGTTCTGTGATTCTGTAGACATCTACCAGGGATGGTCTAGATGGGGCTTGGTCCTGCTGTGAGGGCAGGAGACTGGATTCAATGACCTCTCGAGGTCCCTGCCAGTTCTAGGAGTCTACGTTACACTTCCAAACAATTTCTGGCAAAAACGGGAAAAAAAGGCATTTCTACATTTCCACGTTTTCGGTTCTTCTGCCATCTTCTCTCCAGGGCAAGTCCCTTTTCAACGGTGATCCCTAGCTGCTAGAGAAACTTCGTCAGGGCCACGCCAGTCCAAATTCATCCTGGGGGTAACTCTTGAGACCGGGATGCCTTTCTCACAGACGGCCGCATGTTGCATTCATTAGTCGTGCGCTGTGCTATGGGAACACCAGCCTTGGAACGGAGCAGGAAAAGCCATCTGGGCCAAATTTAACTGCCAAAAAAAAATCTTTGGGAAAATAAACTTTGTTATGAAAGTAACTGAACAGGATTTTGCTGGTGGGAATTCCAGGTTTGGTTCAGCTGCAAACATTTTGATTCACTAGTGCAGACAAAATCACGTATGAACGCACCAATCGGTTTGTGCGTATACTGGTATGATTTGGCTGCCAATGTTTCGATTCACTAGTGCAAACAAAGTCGTGTGTGAACACACCGATTGGTGCACGAACAGGTTTGGTTCAGCTGCAAACATTTTGATTCACTAGTGCAGACAAAATCACGTATGAACGCACCAATCGGTTTGTGCGTATACTGGTATGATTTGGCTGCCAATGTTTCGATTCACTAGTGCAAACAAAGTCGTGTGTGAACACACCGATTGGTGCACGAACAGGTTTGGTTCAGCTGCAAACATTTTGATTCACTAGTGCAGACAAAATCACATAGGAACACACCAATCCGTTTGTGCATAAACTGGCTTGATTTGTCCGCCAATGTTTCGATTCACTAGTGCAGACAAAGTTGTGTGCGAACACACCGATCGGTTTGTGCATAAACCGGTTTGGTTCGGCTGCCAACATTTCGATTCACTGGTGCAAACAAAATCACGTGTGAATGCACCGATCGGTTTGTGCGCGAACCGGTTTGGTTCGGCTTCAACCGTTTCGATTCGCTAGGGCAGCCTTGCGCTTGGTTTGCAAGGATGCTCGGAGCCAGAGATACAGAGCAGAAGTCCACAGGGTAAGGAGTCGACAGGTTGTGAGGAGGGACTCCGACGTGTCGGTGAAAGCCAATCTTTGCACGAGGGGAGCTGTTCCTCCCGTTTACAAGGCCGAGGAATCTGGCTCCTCATGATGGCCACATAGCTGCAAACATTAATGGATATCTGCCTTAGCGATCGCAGCCGAAGCAAATGGAAACTTTGCAGAAAGGACCTGATATGAAAAGTGCCAATGGGAGATTAGATCTCGGGCATGACTGTTTCATGTCACTCGCTCCCTTGTACGTCAGCTGACACCCAACCCCTCTGTGTTCTCCTTTCCCTTCCATCAGCCTTTGTTTAAGGTGGTCGGGGTGGCTTGCGGACTCTCCATCTCTGGAGATATTCAAGATTAGCCAGACACCTGTCAGGGATGGTCTAGACCAAAGGCAAAGAGCCACGATAGTTGGGGATATAGCACGAAGAGCCGGGGGGCAAAAAAGCTGTCGAGCCAAAAAAAAAAAGGACACTGCGCCTTTAAATACAATTCCAGGTGGCTTTTTTGGCCAGACGATGAACGCGGGGGCTGTTTTTAGGGGCACAGGAGCGCATTTGAATGGGTGGCTGCAGGCTGACCAGCCCCGATATAGATGGAGACTGGACTTGATGACCCCTCGAAGTCCCTTCCAGTTCTATGATTCTGTAGACATCTACCAGGGATGGTCTAGATGAGGCTTGGTCCTGCCAGGAGGGCAAGAAACTGGATTTAATGCCCTCTCGAGGTCCCTTCCAGAACTATGTGTAAGTTGAAATCCCCCAGAAACCCTGTTTTATTTGGTGTAAATACTTTTCAACTCATACACCTGGCACACAGTGGGGAGAAAAGAACTCTGTGAGCGATTCAGGAGCATGGCCCATGGTATGTCTACACAGCAAAGTTATTTCGAAATAACAGTCGTTATTTTGAAATAACGAGTTGACACACACAATGCATTTCAAAAGAGCGGTTTTCTATTTCGAAATAGTGCGTCCACACGGAGTGGACATTGAATCGCATTGAAGGCTGGTTGGCACCAGTTCCGGCAGGGAAGCGGGTCAGAAGTGACCTTGTGGCCAAGGTGGCCAGCAGGGCACCCTGGGAAGGGCTGGAGGCCTCCTATTTGGAAATAAGTGTCTACACATTATTTCGAAATATCAGTTTCGAAATTGGCGCTATTCCTTGTGGAATGAGGTTTACCAATCTCGAAATAAGCCCTCCACTATTTCGAATTAATTTCAAAATAACAGAATGGCTGAGTAGACACTAGGAAAGGTATTTCAAAATAACGGCTGTTATTTCGAATTAACTTTGTTGCGTAGACATACCCAAGGTGACGCTCCTGAATTGCTCACCGAGTTCTTTTCTCCCTACTGTGTGCCAGGTGTATGAGTTGAAAAGTATTTACACCAAACAGAACAGGGTTTCTGGGAGATTTCAATTTACACATAGTTCTGGAAGGGACCTCGAGAGGGCATTAAATCCAGTTTCTTGCCCTCCTGGCAGGACCAAGCCCCATCTAGACATACCCCCTGAGACAACACCCTCTTGTCATCCAAGGAGACCACCCAAAAAACAGAGACAAGTCAACAAAACCGGCCGTGGATTTTTTTTTTTTTTTTGTGCTCAATCCGGGTCGCTTCTGCGCTTCCAATCCGGCGTACGTCGCCCAGCCAAAAGCCACATGCGCAGCGGCGGAAGGTTTCTTTCTTTTCTGTTTTCACGCTAGGGGCCTGCTGAGATCAGATACCGCCCTCTTATCTGCCTGCGCTGCCGCTGTTGTTGACAACCGAGGAGATTACTGCCGACTCAGCGCAGGATGTTCCGTTCCCGGTGATAGCCCCGTCTGCCCTCCGCCTCGCACACCCATTGAATGGCGTTTGTGCAAACTTAGCACTGGAGTCGGCCAAAACCTCAGCTCCTAGAAGTTTCCCTTGTGCCCGGCGTGGGGACGGGATGGGAGATATGTGAGTAAGTGTAAAGTCATGCACATTGTGAACAAAAACACCCAACTACACGTACAGTACGATGGGGGCTAATTTGGCTCCGACAAATCAGGAAAGAGATCTTGGAGTTATCATGGACAGTTCTCTGAAAACGTCCACACAGTGTGCAGCGGCGGTGAAAAAGGCAAATAGGATGCTGGGAATTATTAAGAAAGGGATAGAAAATAAGACGCAGAATCTCTTACTGCCCCTGTATAAAACTATGGGACGCCCACATCTGGAATACTGTGTCCAGATGTGGTCTCCTCACCTCCAAAAAGATATTTTGGCCTTGGAAAGGGTTCAGAAAAGGGGAACTAAAATGATTCGGGGTTTGGAACGGGCCCCGTATGAAGAAAGGTTAAAACGACGGGGACTTTTCGGTTTAGAAAAGAGGAGACGGAGGGGGGATAGGATAGAGGTCGATAAAATCATGAGTGGGGTGAAGAGGGTGAATAAAGAAAAGTGATTTATTCGGTCCCATAATAGAAGAACTAGAGGCCAGCAAATGAAATGAACGGGGAGCAGGTTTCAAAGGAATAAAAGAAAGTTCTTCGGCACACAGCACGTAGTCAACCTGTGGAACTCCTCGCTGCAGGACGCTGTGAAGGCTAGGACTAGAACAGAGTTTAAAGAGATAAATTCATGGAGGTTAGGTCCATAAAAGGCTATTAGCCAGGGGATAAAATGGTGTCCTTGGCCTCTGTTTGTCAGAGGCTGGGGAGGGATGGCAGGAGACAAATCGCTTGATCGTTGTCTTCGGTCCACCCCCTCCGGGGCACCTGGTGCTGGCCACTGTCGGCAGACAGGCTACTGGGCTAGATGGACCTTTGGTCTGACCCAGTACGGCCGTTCTGATGTTCTTATGACCTTCCTGAGATCCTGTCCGAACAAGCGCACGTGTCGGTGCGCACGACAACACACCCCCCCGACACAAGAATCGAGGTCACGTCGGGTGGGGGCTGGGTCCAGGAAGGGCAAATCGTTAAGCGAAGCCGAAGCCTCCACAGGAGTACGTGCGGCCTCTACCGCCCGGCAAACTAAGCTTCGGCTTGGAAGAGGGCGGCCGCCTGGCAAAAACCCTGCCACGAGTCCTCGGGCCTGGGTGTCCGCTCCCTGGTCCTGCCCCTGCTGCTGGAGACTCCGCCTCTTTCCGGCCCCGTCTGCCCCCTCTCTCTGGGAAGGCGGGGGGGGGGCCCGATGGCACAGTTCGAGTGCCAGGTCCGGGGTGCGGGCCACAGGAGAGCGCAGGGGAGGGTCTGCAGATGGCCCATGGGTAGGGCCGTGGCAGGCTCTTTGGGGCACCGCACCGACCCGCCGTCCCCTGCTCCGCCCCTTTTTGGAGCGGGCTCGCCGTTCTCCCCGCCCCTCCCTCGCGTTCACCCGGCTCAGGGCTGGAGGGCCCGCGGGATCCCACCGCTGCCCAGCTGACAAGCAGCGCGCCTGGGTGGTGCACATTCGGTGCACAGGGAAAAAAATTATTCCACACATGGATGGGAAAAATTAGCAGGAGCACCAGGGAGCTGGCGGCCGCCTCCAGGAGCCACACCGAGCCAGGGAGGGTAGGGGCCCCGCACGACTGATTGGAGATGCCAGGGTCCCTTTATGACCCACACGGGAGCAGGAGTGACCCCTTCTTACCTGCCCCCATACCAGGGCAGAATGCTGCCTCTGTTTTCTGTATTTCCCTTCCCCTCCTACCCACCTTGGTTGGGGGGGGGGGCGGGGAAACGGCGAAGGGACACAGTCTCAGGGAAAAGGGGCGTGGCTTTGGGCTCAAGAGGCGGGGCTTCCCCCGCCGCCCCTGCCTTCGGGCTCAGCAGCTGCATTTTACAGGGAGGGGAAACTGAGGCACGGGGCAGGACTCACCGCCATGGTGCCTCCGGCTGGCCGCGCTAAGGAAGTCCCTCTCACGCCAGGCTCCCTGATCCGGACCCCCAAGCCGCCTACCCCCACCTGGTGACCCACGGCCGGTCTGCAACTAGTCCCCACCCCCAACCTGCTGCCTTTTCCTACCCTCTTTGCCGCCCTGCAGCCTTAGTAGACTCCGGCCTCTCCCAGGGCCGGGTTTTAGCCTTAAAGGGCCTGTGTGGGGCGGCCGCCCCCTCACTAGGGGGAAGCGATTTCCCGGGGGGGCTGCTTCCCGTCACAACGGACCCCCTGGCGAGGCGGGAATTTCCAAAGCCTGCGCCCGCAGACCCCCTGGCTCCCCACGCAGAGGTCGCCCGGAGACTCGCCACGGGTTGGCTGCAGTAGAAGGGCTATGACACTTTCGGAGGGGAGCCTGCTTTCGTTCCACGGCAGCGAAACGCTGTGCCGGATCCATTCTGGATCTGAGAACCGCTTTGCTTTAGGGAAAGTCACCGGCGTTTTAGGGTCCACTGCCTGCTCCCAGACCCTCATCCGGGGCCAGAACTCGGGGGGGGCTGGCAGGCACAGGAGTACCCCAGAAAGGTTAGGAGGTGAGGCCCGTCAACCGCTATTAGCCAGCATGGGTAGGAAGAGCATCCCTAGCCTCTGTCTGTCTGGAGGTGGGTGACCCTGTTGTGATCCCTACCTCTGGAGCATCTAGTATTGACCACTGTGGCCAGTCAACCTGTGGAACTCCTCGCCAAAGGATGCGATATTGGCCACTATCAGCAGATAGGACCCTGAGCTGGATGGGCCTTTGGTCTGACCCACTCTGATGTTTGTAAAGCCCCTCAGGGCAGCAGAGTCGCCCAGTGAAATTGCCATTCTTGTCCGTTTCACGGCTGTCACGTTACTGGATTCTAAGGGAAGCAGCTAGATCCATGCTGCATGCATGGGGGGGGAGGCGTTGGGCCCAAAAGTGTATACAAAGGGGGCCATGTGAGGTGTCAAACAAAAGCTTACCTTCTTCTGATTCTATATAGGCGATTTATGTGATTGGATAAGGTCTGTGTGTGACGTTATGAACATGTATTCTGTGTGGATGCCGAAAGTTTCTCCGTATGTGGTTGAGCAATGAACGAGGGAGCTCCATCTATGGACACGCTCGTGAGCACGTCTCCATGGAACGCTAGCCCTCTATTGGCCAAGGATATCGCTCAAGAACGGGAGCGATACCTAGGAGCTACCAGTAAAGGACCCAGAAATAGCCCACTGGCCAGGTGACTTGCTGCAGCCAAGAAGAGACGAGGAAGGAAGGATAGAGGGGCCATGTGACATCCTCCATTGGGCGCTCAGCTCTTCATCGCAGATGCAGACTCGCAGGGAGCAACGAGCCGGAAAGAACTGTGGACCCATCCAGACATAGGATGTACACCAGAGACTTTTAAGCCAGCCGCTATAACATCTCTGCTAGAGCCTGCCTCGAGAACTGGGAGATTCGGTGCATGTCATGTAGGATCCTTTAACAACCTCACTCTCCGGCTTTTCTTTCTCTTAGTAATAAACCTTTAGGCTTTTCCGGAAAAACGTGCCAGCTGTCTACACTGGCCGCTTGAATTTCCGCAAAAGCACAGACCATCTCGTGTAAGATTGTCAGTGTTTTTGAGGAAATACTATGCTGCGCCCGTTCGGGCAAACGTCCTTTTGCGCAAAACGTTTGCGCCAAAGGGCCAGTGTAAACAGCTCCGATTTGTTTTGCGCAAAAAAGCCCCGATGGCGAAAATGGCGAGCGGGGCTTTTTTTTGCGGAAAAACGCGTCTCGATTGGCCACGGACGCTTTTCCCCAAAAAGTGCTTTTGCGGAAAAGCGTCCTGCCAATCTAGACGCGATTTTCCGCAAATGCTT
Source organism: Pelodiscus sinensis (assembly GCF_052426305.1). Taxonomy (NCBI): domain Eukaryota; kingdom Metazoa; phylum Chordata; order Testudines; family Trionychidae; genus Pelodiscus; species Pelodiscus sinensis. The sequence continues at coordinate 1,797,498 of NC_143085.1, read as the reverse complement.
TTAACGGAAAACTTTTCCGTTAAAAGCGTTTCCGGAAAATCATGCCAGTCTAGACGTAGCCTTAGATTTTAGATGCTCAAGGATTGGCTCAGCGTGGTCTTGTGGGTAAGATCCAGAGTATAAATCGACCTGGGAGCTGTGGCTGGTTTCTTGGAACCGGACAAAACTTGTTCGGGGTAGGTGGGATTGGGTGCTAGGACCCCCCACTGGTGTATGAGGCCATGTGGGGCACGGATATTGCTGGCGTGTTGGAGGGGTTTTGCTCGTGAGGCTTCCAGCTGGCCAGGCAGGCGGCCGAAGCGCTTGGTGTGACTGGTGTGTGGCCAGTTTGGGACGGTCTCCAGCCTGGGGGCTGTAAGGAGCCCCGAATTTGAGCAATTCGCCCTGAGCGATGCCCAGACCCGGCCCGGTCTGTCACTCCGGCCGCTCATCCCCGTGTCAATTTCGCCTCTCGGATCCCGCGCCCAACGCTGGGCCGGCGCAACGGGACTCGATCCGCCCGGGGCTGAACAACCGGACGGGGCGTGTTATCAAACGGAAGCAGCGTCGGGCTCTTCCGAGACGCTCAAACAAGAGCGTAGCTCATTCTGGAAGAGTAGGCGGGCGGCCCGGGGGCTCCGGAGAAGGATTTCATCACCCGCCTGTTCCACTCCCATTCTCGTCTACACTCCCGTTCTATTGGCCAGCGCCGGATCACCCTACTGCTGGGATGTTAGATGGTCCGGGCTCCGCCAGCCTCTCAGGAGTCTTTGCCAAGGCTGGGCGGGCGTCTGGGAGGTGGTTCGGTCTTTGATCTGATTTGGCTGGTTTCTCCGCGCGGGCCTGTGGGGCTTTTGAACACCTGGGAGCTCTCGGGCACCGAATCCCGCTGCTTTTCCCCACTATTGGGGTCACTGTGGGGCCGCAGAAGGACATAGATTGTAGGTTCCCAAACTGGGGAGAAATTCCAGGGGGGGGGCACAAGGCAACTCAGCCCCCTCCCCCCCTGCAAGACTTGCTGGAGTGGGGGGAGGTTGGAGTGTCCCCAGCAGACTTCAAAGGGCAATACCTGCTCTGCTCTTAAAAGGGCAATTTTTTTTTTGTACCAGTAACTTTTTTTTTTAACACTGGTCCCAGGAATTAAAGGGGCCACAGCTAGTTTTTTTTTTTTTTTTTTGCTCAGGAACTCGGGTGGTTCGAATGTGCAGTAAGGGACGACATGACCCCCAACACGGTGTGTAGCCCGCTCATGGGCCAGGCTCAGCTTCCCCCCCCCCCCCCGGCCCCGTCATTTCACCCCTACGGTCCCATTCCTGAAGAACTGGTAAAGGCTTCATCCAGCAGCCTGGACTCAGCGCGAAGAGGGTCTGAGAGCGAGGCCAGAGGAGTGCGAGGCCGTGAAAGAAACAAGGCCAGCCATGGGGAAACTCCCCCGTAACACACCAAGGGAGAGCGAAGAAAACCACAGGGGGGAAAAAGCCAGCTTGCGCACATTTATTTGGTAAAAAAAGACAGTCTCAAAATATAAAAATAAATATTTAAATAACAGACAATATATTATTATTAATTATTATTATTATTATTATTATTATTAATTATTATTAAAAGTTCTTTGAAACATCCGGCATGGGACATCCAGCCATGCAGACGCACACACGTTACCCTGTCCCCGTGGCACCATGTCAGCATCATTAGCACGTACAGCACATGTGGGGCCCCCCGCCACCTCCCTGCCATCCCGTCTAGGTCTGGCCCCATTGCACAGCAAGTGGGGGGGGAGAGGGGAGCTCAGGAAAGCTGAGCTGATCAACAACACGCCCAATGCTAGGGTCGGTGTCTATGGGTGGTGCACATTCACGCCCGCCTCAGTGCATAATCATAAATTTATTCCGCACCGGCACCGCAAAAATTGGCCCCCACGGCAAAGATGACAGGGAAAATTGCTTGGAGGGGCCTGGACTCTGTTTTGCCTGAATAACCCGGCTCCCTCCTCAGCTGTTTGGGGGGGAGAGGAGGAGCGTCTCCCGCGATTAACGGACGACTAACCAAGTGCCTTCCCCGAGCGAGATGGCGGGCGAGACGCTCGTCTGGGCCGCGCTCCGGGCCGGCTGCGGACCCCGCTTACGGGAGGGGGATACGAGGGGCGTGTTTTGAAAAGGCCGCCCAATGACGGGCCGGTTCTGGCTTGCCGGCAGCGCAGCCTGGGACGCCTTCCAGGGTCCGAGCCAGCTCCGAAGAGGCAGGGTCCGGCTGGGGTGGAGGGGCAGTGCGATACCCCTCCTTTGCGCAGGCCTGACTAGCAGCAAGCTCCTCCCACCGGCCTGACCAACAGCAGGCTCCTCCCACTGGCCTGACCAGCAGCAAGCTCCTCCCACCGGCCTGACCAACAGCAGGCTCCTCCCACCGGCCTGACCAGCAGCAAGCTCCTCCCACCAGCCTGACCAGCAGCAAGCTCCTCCCACCAGCCTGTCCAGCAGCAAGCTCCTCCCACCATCCTGACCAGCAGCAAGCTCCTCCCACCGGCCTGACCAACAGCAGGCTCCTCCCACCGGCCTGACCAGCAGCAGGCTCCTCCCACAGGCCTCACGAGCAGCAAGCTCCTCCCACCGAACTGACCAGCAACAAGCTCCTCCCACCGGCCTGACCAACAGCAGGCTCCTCTCACCAGCCTGACCAACAGCAGGCTCCTCCCACCGGCCTGACCAGCAGCAGGCTCCTCCCACCATCCTGACCAGCAACAAGCTCCTCCCACCGGCCTGACCAGCAGAAAGCTCCTCCCACCATCCTGACCAGCAGCAAGCTCCTCCCACCGGCCTGACCAACAGCAGGCTCCTCCCACCAGCCTGACCAGCAGCAGGCTCCTCCCACAGGCCTCACGAGCAGCAAGCTCCTCCCACCGAACTGACCAGCAGCAAGCTCCTCCCACCGGCCTCACCAGCAGCAGGCTCCTCCCACCGAACTGACCAGCAGCAGGCCGAACCTCAAAGGGCCACGCTCTCTGCTCCCGTCCCGTGGCCGTCAGGGGACCAGGTGGCTCACGAAGGACACAGCCCGTCCCCTGCCCCCTCCCCAGCCGGCTTCTCAGCTCCCGCTAGCCCCGATCCAGCCCTCCTCCCGCCCCCCGCATCCCTCTGCCCAACCCGCCCCTTGGCTCCATTCCAGGGCCTGCCCCCCGCCCCCGCGTCAATAAATGAACGGGCCGGGGGAGGTGACCCATAGGAAGCCAAGGGGGCTCTGTCATAATCAACCATCGGGGCACGGAAGCGGGGGGCGGGGGGTCTGTCCCACGTCGTGCAACGGCGGCGGCGGGAGGAAAATCCCCGAAAGCTGCAAGCGCGGCGGCTTCGCCCGCTAGGCCGGCTGGCCAGAGGGCGCCGGCGGCTCACGCGCACTCCCCGTGGCCCACGGGGGAAGCGATAGCGTCCGGGGGGGGCGGGGCGCTCAGTCCTGCGGGAGGTGCGGCAGCAGGACGCGGACGGCCAGCGCGATGACCTGCGTGTACCGCCGCAGCACCTGGCAGCCCTGTTGCTTCTTCAAGAAGACGCTCATGGACTTGGTGCTCTTCCCGTAGACCACGTCCACCTGGTCAACCCGGTACTTGGTGCACAAGAGGCAGGTCAAGTTGGAGAAGAGGCCCCGGGCCGTCTTCGTGGTGTTGTGCAGCCGCTCCAGCAAGTCCTGAGCCTCGGGGTTCAACTCCTTCTGGTCCCGGGTGATGTTGCCCAGCGAGGCGTTGAGGAAGGCGATGACTTGGTAGAGCGCCACCAACACGTCCTTCCTGGGGCTGGTGCGGTTGGCGTGGAAGGCCGGGAAGAAGATGCCCTCGGCCTTGCAGAGCTGGTCCGCGTGGCTGCTGAAGGGGTCCCCTTGGCGGGCCAGCTGAGGGAGGCGGGGAGGGAAAACGTGAGGAGGGAAACTGAGGCGCGCAAGCCCTGCCTGACTCCCGGGACATTCCTCAAGAGGGTTCTAGTCCTCGCTGGGCAGGAAACGGCCCCGTTGTTTTCTGGGGGTCCCCTTACCACGGCGTTCTAGGATTCCCCTACCAGGGAAGGTCTAGATGGGGGTTGGTCCTGCCGGGAGGGCAGGGAACTGGACTTGAGGACCTCTCAAACTATGTGTAAATTGAAATCCCCCTAAAAACCCTGTTTTGTTTGGTGTAAATACTTTTCAACTCATACACCTGGCACACAGTGGGGAGAAAAGAACTCCGCGAGCAATTCAGGAGTGTCACCTTGCCATCCAGCCCTCCGGAAATCCTAGCCCACTGATCCCGGCCCCTCTGGCCCCCCGTCCTGGCCTGGCTCCAGGAGGGGCTACTCAGGGCATGACGCCCAACAGGAAGGCTCCGATTTTCCATGACGCGGAGCCCCCCGGCCGGCGGGGGAAACTTACGTAGAGGCTGAAGAGATCCCGGGCCGTGGCGTTGAGCAGGGCCACCAGCCTGTGGGTCTGCTCCTCCACGTTGTGCTTGCAGAGGTTCAGGTTCTCGCACATGGGGCTGGGCGTGTCCACCGGCAGGGCCTTGCCGGCCGCCAGCCGGCAGTGGAGCAGCAGCAGCAAGGGGACCGCACCTGTGCGCCGGGGAAAGCGAGAGCGGTGAGCCAACGGGACGGACATCCCCTCTTCCGTCTCCCGGTGCGGCCCAGACGACAACACCCGCTGCCCTGTGTCGGCCCTCGTCCGGCTGTCTGCACCCCCCGAGCGCCGGCCCCGAGTGACCCAGACGACAACACCCGCTGCCCTGTGTCTGCCCTCGTCCGGCTGTCTGCACCCCCCGAGAGCCGGCCCCGAGTGACCCAGACGACAACACCCGTTCCCCTGCGTCTGCCCTCGTCTGGCTGTCTGCACCCCCCGAGAGCCGGCCAGTGTGACCCAGACGACAACACCCATTCCCCTGCGTCTGCCCTCGTCCGGCTGTCTGCACCCCTCGAGAGCCGGCCCCGAGTGACCCAGACGACAACACCCGCTGCCCTGTGTCGGCCCTCGTCCGGCTGTCTGCACCCCCCGAGAGCCGGCCAGTGTGACCCAGACGACAACACCCATTCCCCTGCGTCTGCCCTCGTCCGGCTGTCTGCACCCCTCGAGAGCCGGCCCCGAGTGACCCAGACGACAACACCCGCTGCCCTGTGTCGGCCCTCGTCCGGCTGTCTGCACCCCCCGAGAGCCGGCCCCGAGTGATCCAGACGACAACACCCGCTGCCCTGTGTCGGCCCTCGTCCGGCTGTCTGCACCCCCCGAGAGCCGGCCCCGAGTGATCCAGACGACAACACCCGTTCCCCTGCATCTCCGCCCGCCCGGCTGTCTGCACCCCCCGAGCGCCGGCCAGTGTGACCCAGACGACAACACCCGTTCCCCTGCGTCTCCGCCCGCCTGGCTGTCTGCACCCCCCGAGCGCCGGCCAGTGTGACCCAGACGACAACACCCGTTCCCCTGCGTCTGCCCTCGTCCGGCTGTCTGCACCCCCCAAGAGCCGGCCAGTGTGACCCAGACGACAACACCCGCTGCCCTGTGTCGGCCCTCGTCCGGCTGTCTGCACCCCTCGAGAGCCGGCCCCGAGTGACCCAGACGACAACACCCGCTGCCCTGTGTCTGCCCTCCTCCGGCTGTCTGCACCCCCTGAGAGCCGGCCCCGAGTGACCCAGACGACAACACCCGCTGCCCTGTGTCTGCCCTCGTCCGGCTGTCTGCACCCCCCGATAGCTGGTCCCGAGTGATCCAGACGACAACACCCGTTCCCCTGCGTCTCCGCCCGCCCGACTGTCTGCACCCCCCGAGAGCCGGCCTGTGTGACCCAGACGACAACACCCGCTGCCCTGTGTCTGCCCTCGTCCGGCTGTCTGCACCCCCCAAGAGCCGGCCAGTGTGCCCAGACGACAACACCCGTTCCCCTGCATCTCCGCCCCCCGGCTGTCTGCACCCCCCGAGTGCCGGCCCCCATGTGGCCTGGACAACAACACCCGTTCCCCTGCGTCTCCGCCCGCCCGGCTGTCTGCACCCCCGCTGGGTGCAGCAGGAATGTGGCAGGAATTCTCCTGCGGGTTTCTTTCTTTTGTGCGTTCCCAGGTTGTGCAATGAAGCTGTCACTACCTGCAGGCGTGCGCCGAGCGTGCCAAGGAGAGGGCAGGGCAGGGACGGGGGGGGGGTGGGCCCCGTTCCCTAGGCGCCTGCTGCCAACACCGACCCACGCTGGCTAGTCCCAGCAGCCTTACAGGTGGCGCGGTGACTCAGTTTCCCTAGGGCAGCCCGCCAGGAAAGCCTCTAACGCCGCCCAGCTGATTAGCAGAGCGCATCCCCCCCCCCCCACACACACACCCGCCGGCAGCGTCTGCGTCTCCTGGCGGGGCACCGCCGTGCCCGCCGTGGGGCGCAAACCCCAATTCATTCTGCCCACGCCGCGGAGCCGGGGTGGCCGTGGGAAAGCGAGGGGCACGCTCTGCGGTCTCCTCGCTCCCTCTCGCCCGCTGTGACTGTCAGATCTTGGGGGCAGAGACTGGCAGAGGCCGTCCCTGGTCTTGCGGGTCTGATCCCTTGTTATTGTAGGCCCTACTGTAATGGGCGCCGTAACAGCAGGCGCCTCGTTTTGCCGCTGCGGGTATTCCCGTGCTGGGGGGACTTGCGATCATTTTCGATGACCCATCCGCTGTCGCACACACAGACCCCGCCCCCCCGTCCCGTCTCCGGGGCGCTAACGTCGCAGCAAAGAAACGGTACGGGGAATGTGGCCGGCACCCAAGGGTGCTGCTTGGCCTCATTTGTCTCGACACGCGTCTCTAAGGAGGCCAGAGGCCTTCGGCACAGCAGGGAGCCCGCCCTCGTGGAAAAGGGAAACCGAGTCACGCCCGGCCGGTAGCCGAGAGCAGCCAGGATCAGCGCCCGCGCCCGTGCCGAGCGGGCCCAGAGGCAACGGTTCCCGGGAAGCTGTCGGCACTTGTCGAAGCCTCCGGCCCCGCGTCGGGAAAGAGAATTGCTCTATTTACTCCGGGGGCGGCCACATCCGCGCCCTAATTTGGACCGGGCCTTGGATGGGATTTCCTTTCGGTGTCGCAATCGCCCCTCCGGGCGCGGCTGCGTGCGGAGAAGGGGCGTTTTCCGGGGCTGCGCGGAAAGGCCGGGCGTATGATTTCCGGAGGGGGCGGGAATTCTCGCTCACAATCCCCCCCCCCGAAGTCGTTTTCCAGCACGGGGACTCGAGCCGCACTCAACCGGGCCCGGATTGCTCCCGGACGCCGACAGAGCCACCGCAGGCTCAGTAAAGTATGCTAATGAGGGGCTCATTTGCATGCGGCGCGACCGCATTGGCAGCTTTTCTGCCGCCAGGGGTGTTGGCGCCCAAAGGAGCCCGGGGGACCGTTTCCTTTGGCGCCCAAACCCCTTTTCCCGCACGATCGGCAGACCTCCTTTTGGGGGGATCTGGCGGGAAAAGGGGTTTTGTGCGTGAAGAAAACACCCGCACGGCTTGTGTTTGCGCCCAAACCCCTTTTCCCGCACGATCGGCAGACCTCCTTTTGGGGGGATCGGGCGGGAAAAGGGGGTTTTGCGCACGAAGAAAACACCCGCACGGCTTGTGTTTGCGCCCAAACCCCTTTTCCCGCACGATCGGCAGACCTCCTTTTGGGGGGATCGGGCGGGAAAAGGGGTTTTTTGGTGGGCGCCAGACGAAAACGTCCCCGCGGCGCGTTTGCGCGCCGCGACGGAGCGGCAGAACAGATGCAAATGAGCCGGCGAGGCGTGCAAATGAGCCGCTCGTGCGCGTCTTTCGGGGCAAGAAAACTGGCCGCCTCGGAGCGCTTCCCTGCATCCGGGGGCGCTTCGTTCCCGGCGGATCTGGCGCTGCCGTACCGCGGCGCCCACGCGTTGTGCTCGGCGCGGGAACCTGGCACGAGGCTGGCCCCGAATGCCACGCCCCCTCCACACCCGTCACAATCTGGTCCCCCCCCCCGGTTCCCCGCAAGGATGTGAAGATGCTGGTGGGCTAGAAACGTCGACCAAGCGAGACCCCTTCCCCTCACACACCGGCGAGTTTTTCCGCAAACTCAGATGATTTTGCGGAAAAACTTGCCAATCTAGACACAGCCGCCGAGTGTGGGAGGTGGCCCAGCCGGGGCGGATTTTTGAGCCTGGGGGGGCTGGCTGCCTGCTGAGTCGTCCCCCCCTCTTTTCTGCTTTCAATCAGCTCCGTTCCCAGTGCCAACTTCCTCCTGACGCGAGTTTTCCTGCCCTCCCAAAGCCGCGTCCTGAGCTCTCCGCAGCTCCCCGAACCCACCCGGCTTGCGAGGGTTACATTTCCAGCGTTAGGTGGCACCCGGCCAAATTCATCCCGGTTTCGCCGCCTGCTGCCAAATCTTAGCACTGCTCACGGGCCGGGGGAACGTGCGTTTCGGGCGTCTCCGCACCGAGCTGCGCCCACCTTGGCCCCGGGGTTTGCAACCGAAAAAGTCTTTTTTTTACCTGCCGGGAGGGACTTCATCTTTAACTGCATCCCAAGAGCCGGGGAGTGGCGTTCACGGGAGTTTTCCGACATTCGTGTTCATACCGGGGGATTTCTCTGCTTTATATACGGTCTGTGTTGTAAGAAGGGGGGCAGAGGGGGGGAGAAATGTTAAGAAGATTCATTCAGGAAGTCAGCGACTCGCTGGAAAGAGTGAATGAGTTTTTTCGACTTTTGTGTGGGGCTGATAACGTTGAGCTCATCGGCTGTGGTTTGCCGGCTCTCAATTGTTTGAACGGTTCGATTCAAGGAAAACCCGCGACGTCGCAAGCTGACGGTGCTCAGGGGAAAAGCGGGGGGATTTCAGCCACGGGTCACTAGGCAATGTGGCGACTCACCCCGGGGAGGGGAAAGTGTTTGCCGTTTCCGGAGGGCGAGTCGCACCGCCCACGTCCCTGCTTCGGGATTTCCCTCTTTGATTTTGGACAGGTGAGACGGCAGCCCCAGCTCCGTCGAGTTTCCCCCCCCAGCGATCACACTGCAGCCGGAGAGGAAATTGCCAAACAGACTTTTGTCATGAATCAGGGCGGAGGGAGAAAGGCACGGACTTGCCCTGTCTGCCGCCAGAGGCCACCGCCCCGGAGGGAGGGAACAGAAGAGGGGATCATCAAGCAGCCCCCCCATCACCCATTTCCAGCCCCCTCACAAATAGAACAAAACAACATCCTGTGGCGAGGAGTTCCACAGGTTGACTGGGGTTTTTGTTTGTTTGTTTGTCTGAAACCTGCTACCTAACATGGAGACGGGTGCATGAGCTTAGCCCACGTAAGACACCATCCCTGCTCATCCTGGCTCATCGCCATGGATAGACCAGGAACGTAGCTCACTCTTTTTGGAGCCAGCTTAAAGGTCTGGCTTTCGGAGCGTCCTGTGGCGAGGAGTTCCACAGGTTGACCATTTGGGGTTTTTTTTGGTTTGTTTGTTTGAAACCTGCTACCTAACATGGAGACGGGCGCATGAGCTTAGCCCACGTAAGACACCATCCCTGCTCATCCTGGCTCATCGCCATGGACAGACCAGGAACGTAGCTCACTCTTTTTGGAGCCAGCTTAAAGGTCTGGCTTTCGGAGCGTCCTGTGGCGAGGAGTTCCACAGGTTGACCGTTGGTCTTTTTTGTTTGTTTGAAACCTGCCACCTATTAGCTCCCCCTGCTGGCCCCAAGTTCTTAGATGGTGGGAACGAGTCAGTAACTTTTCCCTTGTCACTTTCTCCACACCTGTCACGAGGTCTGGGAGCACTTGATCGACTAACAAAACATGGAGATGGGAGCATGAGCTTTCACGGGCACAGCCCATGTCTGCCCATCACCATGGATGGACCAGGAACATATCTCACCCTTTTTGGAGCTGTGTTAAAGTCCTCACCTTTGCCGCACCCTGTGGCGAGGAGTTCCACAGGTTGACCATTTGGGGTTTTTTTGTTTGTTTGTTTGTTTGTTTGTTTGTTTGTTTGTTTGTTTGTTTGTTTGAAACCTGCCACCTATTCACTCCCCCTGCTGGCCCCAAGTTCTTAGATGGTGGGAACGAGTCAGTAACTTTTCCCGTGTCACTTTCTCCACACCTGTCACGAGGTCTGGGAGCACTTGATCGACTAACAAAACATGGAGATGGGAGCATGAGCTTTCACGGGCACAGCCCATGTCTGCCCATCACCATGGATGGACCAGGAACATATCTCACCCTTTTTGGAGCCGTGTTAAAGTCCTCACCTTTGCCACACCCTGTGGCGAGGAGTTCCACAGGTTGACCGTTTGGGGTTTTTTTTGTTTGTTTATTTGAAACCTGCCGCCTATTTGCTCCCCCTGCTGGCCCCGAGTTCTTATATGGTGGGAACGAGTCAGTAACTTTTCCCTTGTCACTTTCTCCACACCTGTCACGAGGTCTGGGAGCTCTTTAGAGACTAACAAAACATGGAGATGGGCGCATGAGCTTAGCCCACGTAAGACACCATCCCTGCTCATCCTGGCTCATCGCCATGGACAGACCAGGAACGTAGTTCACTCTTTTTGGAGCCAGCTTAAAGTTCTGGCTTTCGGAGCGTCCTGTGGCGAGGAGTTCCACAGGTTGACCGTTGGTCTTTTTTGTTTGTTTGAAATCTGTCACCTATTCGCTCCCCCTGCTGGCCCCGAGTTCTTAGATGGCGGGAACGAGTCAGTAACTTTTCCCTTGTCACTTTCTCCACACCTGTCACGAGGTCTGGTAGCACTTGATTGACTAACAAAACATGGAAATGGGACCATGAGCTTTCGTGGGCACAGCCCACGTAAGACACCATCCCTGCCCATCCCAGCTCATCGCCATGGATGGACCAGGAACGTATCTTTCTCCTTTTGAAGCCGTTTTAAAGTCCTGGCCTTCAGCGTGTCCTGTGGCGAGGAGTTCCACAGGTTGACCGTTTGGTTTTGTTTGTTTGTTTGAAACCTGCTACCTATTCCCTCCCCTTGCTGGCCCCGAGTTCTTATATGGCGGGAACGAGTCTGTAACCTTTCCTTCGTCGCTTTCTCCACCCCTGTCACGAGGTCTGGTAGCACTTTAGAGACTAACAAAACATGGAGATGGGCGCATGAGCTTTTGCGGGCACAGACCACTTAAGACAACATCCTTGCCCATCCTGGCTCATCACCATGGACGGACCAGGAATGTATCTTGCTCTTTTTGGAGCTGGGTTCAAGTCCTGGCCTTTGCCGCGTCCTGTGGCGAGGAGTTCCACAGGTTAACCATTTGGTTTCTGTTTGTTTGTTTGAAACCTGCAACCTATTCACTCCCCCCGCTGGCCCCGAGTCCTTATGCGGCAGGAACAAGTCGGTAACGCTTTCTCCACGCCTGTCGTGAGTGTGTCGACCTCTGTCCTCTCCTCGCGTCGCCGCCTCTTCTCGAAGCTGAAAAGTCCCGGTTGGTTCCATCTCTCTTCCTAAGGCCGCTGTTCCATTTTTGGAGCCTTTTCCGGAACCTTTCCCGATGCCGAGAGGAGAGGAGGCGGCCACATCTGCACGCCGTCTTCCAGATGTGGATTTATCCGGCGGCAGCTAACCTGCTCGGGAAAATGTTTCTTTTCCAGCTGCAGCGCCAGGAGGCTGCTGAAATCGCATGCTCCCCTAATTCTCACATTGGCCCCTTTTCCTGGGTCATCTCTGCTAACGGCTTGGGTGCCTGTCCTGCAGGCAGTGGGGTGGTTAAGCCAGCAGGGGGCGCTGTCTTCTCCGAGTCGGTACGAACCCCGGGGCCCCGGGCTGGTGCGAGGGCAGGCGTGGGTAATCATTTTCTCAGTGGGGCCACGTCATTCATTTTGGGACATGGCTGCAGGCTGGCTCCACCCCCGGAAGGGGCGGGGCCTGCGGAAGAAGAGGCGGGGCTGGGGATTGGGTGGCCAAAAAATACCCCCCGCAAAATAAACCACCGGGAAAAACTTCGGTTGAAAAGAAAAAAGGGGGAGACCAATATTAAGCAGAAAAAAAAAAAGGTCACTGTGCCTTTAAATTATTACCACGCCCCTTTCTCCGGTCCCAGAAAAACAGAAAATACCGGTATTCTCTGGGATGGTTTTTTAACCGACAGGAGGGCAAAATACCGACCTGTCCTGGCTGAAGCTCTTGCGTAGCAGGGCCAAACGTTCGTAGCCAAAGCCTCTGAGTTTACACGTTTCCCTGGTGTCTGATTCTCTCTCCGATTGCTGTTCCTGCCGGGAGGAGATCGCAAGGGACGAGCTGACCTCGAGTTTCGCCCCCGCCCACGCTGCCCCGGAGGCGTGCAAGTAGCAGTGAGCACGTGCCACAAAGGCCGGGAGATTTGGGTTTCCCCGCATAACTCCAGTTTGCTGGGCTCCTGCGCTGCTCGACTGAGCTGTCTTCGGGACGCATTGCTGGGACAGACGTCGAGCGGAACCGGCGGAACTCCCTGCTGCTGGATTGCCAGAAGAACTGGGCACGCACACGGGTGGCAAACGGCAGCCGCAGGGCCAGCCGGGAGGCTACGATTAGTGGTCTGTCTCCACTTGCGCCCTCTTTCGAGAGCGGGATGCAAACGAAGCCAGTCGAAATTGCAAACGAAGCGCGGGATTTAAATAGCGTTGCACAATCGCGCGACGGCGCTATTTCGAAATAACGGACGCCGGTGAGACGCCGTCAAAACCCTTCTCTCGAAATCGCCCGCATCCCTCGGACAATGAGGTTTCCCGGGTCTGTCGCGAGACGGGTTTTCTCTCGAAAGCGCCGCGTCTGTTCTTTCGAAATAGCGCCGAATATGCAAATGAAGCCCGGGCTGTTTAACGCCCGACTCCATTTGCACGTTCGCACGTCTCCATTCGCATCCCTCTCTCGGATTTTCTTCGAAACTGTACAAACGAGTCAGCCCGGGCGCCAAAAAAAATTTACAATCTTTCCCTTTCCTGGGATTTTTTTAAAATGTCACCGTTATAACGTTGGCGTAAACCGTCCAGAGGTCCAGTCCCTATCTGATCCTGCGAAAACCTCGCCAACGTAAAACCAGAAGTTCTCTTCCTACGTGCCCCGGCTTCCGAGAAAGTCCGGACGTTACACACGCCGGTCGATTCGCTTGGCCCCCACGCCCGTCTGATCCCGGCGTCCAAACCGAAAGAGAGAGAGAGAGAGATCGGGAAACGCAGCTCGAAAACGACCCCGGGCGGATTTCCGCAAGCAGTCCGAGCCGCGGGGGCCGGAGAGAAGGAAGCCGGCGGTTCCTCGCGGCTGTTGTACGGAGACGTGCGCGGGACGGGACGGAGAAAACGAGGCTGCGCGCGAGACGCCGGTCGCCAAGCGAACCTCGTGCGTTGATAGTGAAAGAGGGACTTTTTCACGTGCTCCGTCCCACGCCGGCTGGGTCTGTGGGTCACCGGAGAGCTGACGGGATTCAGGCACCGGAGAGAACGTGTAACCCAGGGGTCCTCAACGTTTTTCGGTCTCCGTACCCCCGTGGCTTTTAAACCGTCCCGTACCCCCTATTCAATAGGAAAGGAAATAAATTCGAGACGCTAAAATCCACCACTTTTTTTCACTAACACGACTCCTTCGGGAATATTTCAATTACGATAATCTAGTTATTCCCCGTACCGCCTTGACAAGCGTCTCGTACCCCCTGGGGGTGCGCGTACCCCAAGTTGGGAACCCCTGGTGTTACCCACACGCCTAGTGTGGGTCACTGACCCGTGCCGCGATACCGAGACCACAGCAAGAGTGAAAATCAAGAGATGTCTACAGCATGGGCCAGGAGGCAGCTGGCTTTTAGCTCAGAGGGTAGAAGTCCCCGGTTCAAATCTGCCTGAACGCTCCTTTTTGGAGGGGTGAGGCCGGTCTCTAGATCTGGATTAAATGCCGAAGGGCAGACCCAGTTCTAGATCTGGATTAAACGCCGAGGGGCAGACCCGGTCTTTAGATCTGGATTAAATGCTGAGGGGCAGACCCGGTTCTAGATCTGGATTAAATGCCGAAGGGCAGACCCAGTTCTAGATCTGGATTAAATGCAGAGGGACAGACCCGGTCTCTAGATCTGGATTAAATGCCGAGGGGCAGACCCGGTTCTAGATCTGGATTAAATGCCGAGGGGCAGACCCGGTTCTAGATCTGGATTAAATGCCGAGGGGCAGACCCGGTTCTAGATCTGGATTAAACGCCGAGGGGCAGGCCCGGTTCTAGATCTGGATTAAACGCCGAGGGGCAGCCCCGGTTCTAGATCTGGATTAAATGCCGAGGGGCAGACCCGGTTCTAGATCTGGATTAAATGCCGAGGGGCAGACCCGGTTCTAGATCTGGATTAAACGCCAAAGGGCAGGCCCGGTTCTAGATCTGGATTAAACGCCGAGGGGCAGGCCCGGTTCTAGATCTGGATTAAACGCCGAGGGGCAGACCCGGTTCTAGCTCTGGATTAAACGCCGAGGGGCAGACCCGGTTCTAGATCTGGATTAAACGTCGAGGGGCAGACCCGGTTCTAGATCTGGATTAAACGCCAAGGGGAAGACCCGGTTCTAGATCTGGATTAAATGCAGAGGGACAGACCCAGTTCTAGATCTGGATTAAATGCTGAGGGGCAGATCCGGTCTCTAGATCTGGATTAAATGCTGAGGGGCAGATCTAGTTCTAGATCTGGATTAAACGCCGAGGGGCAGACCCAGTTCTAGATCTGGATTAAATGCTGAGGGGCAGATCCGGTCTCTAGATCTGGATTAAATGCCGAGGGGCAGATCTAGTTCTAGATCTGGATTAAACGCCGAGGGGCAGGCCCGGTTCTAGATCTGGATTAAATGCCGAGGGGCAGACCCGGTTCTAGATCTGGATTAAACGCCGAGGGGCAGGCCCGGTTCTAGATCTGGATTAAACGCCGAGGGGCAGGCCCGGTTCTAGATCTGGATTAAACGACGAGGGGCAGATTAGGACTCTAAATCTGGATTAAATGCAGCGCCTTCCAGAGTCTAGGAAGCTCCCCCCATTAATTGTGCCTGCATGGGGCACTAGCTTCGACCCACAGAGTCAGCAGGCAGCATGTGCTAGTGGTTACTGCCGTGGGAGGAAGGGGCGTTAGCAGCCCTGGGTGGTCAGGGCATCACGACCGGCCATTGCAGCGACTTTAGGAAAGTCGTCAACTCCGGGGGTCCTGAACTCGGCTGGGC
This sequence comes from Pelodiscus sinensis, assembly GCF_052426305.1. NCBI lineage: Eukaryota > Metazoa > Chordata > Testudines > Trionychidae > Pelodiscus > Pelodiscus sinensis. Next base: position 1,782,413 of record NC_143085.1, on the reverse strand, counting down.
GTCCCAGGCGTTAGCGTAATTGCCGATCATTAATCATAGCCACCCACAATCCCCCTCTGCCTCCACAGCTTGGTATGCGCCCCGGGCTGCGTCGTTCGCCAAGCCACTGAGCGGATCCCCCCGCGCTCATCGCACCAAGTTCATTCGGCGTTCGGGGGGTTAATCGTGCCTTAAGCCCCACTGCGAAGATCACAAGACACGGATGTGGGAGTCGGAGCTTCCCAGCTCAGCCCCCCACGCCGTCAAGGTCTGAGGCGAGGGAGGGAGGACGCCGATTCTGCAGAAAAATGTTTTCAAGCCTCAGGAATTGCTAGGCTGTTTCTCACCAAACTCCCACGCCAGGCCGGCCCCACCCTGAGGGAGGACGTGTCCGGAGAGCGAACCGCCTTCCGGGGTGATCTGGATGTGTGCTGAAATTCATTAACCCATTGGAAAGCTTCAGAGAGTCGCCGAGTTGCTCTGTACAGGGTCAACTTTAAAACGAATTCATCAGCTTGAAAAGGAATTAATAAAATCCGTACAGGATCAGCTTTAAAACGAACTCATCAACTTGAAAAGTAACGGAGAAAATCGGTACAGGATCGACTTTAAAACGAACTCATCAACTTGAAAAGTAACGAATAAAATCCGTACAGGATCGACTTTAAAACGAACTTATCAACTTGAAAAGTAACAGAGAAAATCCGTATAGGATCGACTTTAAAACGAACTTATCAACTTGAAAAGTAATGGAGAAAATCCGTACAGGATCGACTTTAAAACGAATTCATCAACTTGAGAAGTAACAGATAAAAACCGAACAGGATCGACTTTAAAACGAACTCATAGACTTGAAAAGTAACAGAGAAAATCGGTACAGGATCGACTTTAAAACGAACTTATCAATTTGAAAAGTAACAGAGAAAATCCGTACAGGATCGACTTTAAAACGAATTCATCAACTTGAGAAGTAACAGATAAAAACCGTACAGGATCGACTTTAAAAGGAACTCATCACCTTGAAAAGTAACAGAGAAAATCGGTACAGGATCGACGTTAAAATGAACACATCAACTTGAAAAGTAACGAATGAAATCGGTACAGGATCGACTTTAAAACGAACTTATCAACTTGAAAAGTAACGGATAAAATCCGTACAGGATCGACTTTAAAATGAATTCATCAACTTGAAAAGTAACAGAGAAAATCGGTACAGGATCGACTTTAAAACGAATTCATCAACTTGAAAAGTAACAGAGAAAATCGGTACAGGATCGACTTTAAAACGAACTCATCAACTTGAAAAGTAACGAATAAAATCCGTACAGGATCAGCTTTAAAATGAACACGCCAGCTTTTAAAATGAACCCATTCGCCGTATGTGTGTCTCGCCCCGCGAGAAAGCAAGATCCCATGTCTTTTATCCCCACAAGATGAGAGACAGCCGCTGCCAGAAACCACCTTAAAATCTACTGCAAGAGAAATGAAAAAAGTGACTTGACCGAGGGCATGATGACAGTCAGTATCGGAGTGAGGAACGGCGCTTTGATTTCCGGAGCTGCAGGCCCACACCCTACCCACTAGATCACACAGCCCAGTTTAAAATGTACTGCAAGAGAAAGGAGGGGAAAGTGACTTGACCAAGGGCACGATGCCCGTCGGTGTCAGAGTGAGGAACGGCACTTTGATTTCCTGAGCTGCAGGCCCAGGCCCTACCCACTAGATCACACAGCCCAGCTTAAAATCTACTGTAAGCGAAAAGAGGGAAAAGTGACTTGACCAAGGGCACAATGCCGGTCGGTGGCAGAGTGAGGAATGGCGCTGGGATTTCCTGAGCTGCAGGCCCACGCCCTACCCACAAGGTCTCACAGCCCAGTTTAAAATCTACTGCAAGAGAAAGGAGGGAAAGTGACTTGACCGAGGGCACGGTGCTGGTCGGTGGCAGAGTGAGGAACGGCACTGAGCTGCAGGCCTGTGCCCTACCCACTAGACTGCACAGCCCCTTATGGCAGAGCCCATCATCTCAGAATTAGGAGCCTCCGTGTGACGCTTCTCTCACAAAGCTCTCAGAGACGGAACGGTCATGCCCGCAGTGGGGCATCCGTGCATTTCACGGCGCTTGATGGAGAGGGGGGAGTAGCACGGTCCTCATTTCTCAGCGAGGGGAAACTGAGGCACGGGTCCACGACGCAATCTGCCCCCGGTGCCTGCGCAGGTTTTGGGGTGAGGTGTTTTTTTTCCAAACAGGGATCTGACACCCCTAAAGGCAAAGACCCCCCCCCCAGAGACGATTGCCAGTGTCCAGTATTCCTTCCTCCGCCACCGATCAGCATCATGCCCTTGGTCCAGTCACTTTTCCCTCTTTTCTCTTGCAGTAGATTTTAAACTGGGCTGTGTGATCTAGTGGGTAGGGCGTGGGCCTGCAGCGCAGGAATTCCCAGCGCCATTCCTCACTCTGCCACTGATCAGCACCGTGCCCTTGGTCAAGTCACTTTTCCCTCTTTTCGCTTGCAGTACATTTTAAACTGGGCTGCGTGATCTAATGGGTAGGGCATTAAAAAAAAAACCCCAGAAAATACCAGCCATGTAAAATGTCGGTTTGTTTCTATTTTTCTCGGACGGAAGGCTGCTTGGGACATTCCTCCCCCTCTGCGTCCGGCGGAGGCAGGGAGTGTGCAATTTTAAAGGTACCGTGACTTTTTTCGGGGGGTGTTTTTTTGGGTCCCTGCGCTGTTGGTTTTTTTTTTTTTTGCTCCACCAATTTTTCCCCCGCCATGTGCCGTATTTTTCGTGCGCGATCTGGCATCGAGGCTTGCCCGCTGTCCGGTGTTGAACCAAACAGTCCAGCATTGGAGCGTTCTGTCCGGGAAATCAATGAAGGAAACGGGCTCCAGCTCTCAAAAATCGGGACCGTCCACACCAGCCTCCTGTCCTAACAAAAAGGATCAACGCGACCGGTTTCCGGGCTGATGACTTAAGCGTTGGCTTGATTCTCCTCCGCCTTCCTTTCTCTACCCGGCCTTCCTAGGACTGGCAGATATTTTCCAAAAAAATACCCAACGGGGAGGTATTTTCGGAGGGTTTTTACCAGACAGAAGCCACAAAGACCAAGTGGAAACCGGACACCTGCAATCCTAGGCCTGCCAAGACTCAGGCCATGTCGGGCCAAAGGTTTGGCCCAGGTTACCGCCAGGTGGACAGGCCCGGCACCGGCTGGCCGGAGATACTCCAGCATCTTGCCCGACACTGGACGTGACGCGGAAGTAGGCGTTTTCTCAAGCCACGGGCGTGGCGGAGCCAATCCCAGCTGAGTGACACAGAAAGGAACAAGCAGAGCCCTTCCTTTTGGGCAGGGGGAGGCCCAACCCGTTCCAGGCCAAGAGCCGAGGGGGAAAAGTTGTGCCAAAACAAAGCCCCACGTGCCGCCGTTTGGTCGAGCAAAAAAAAAAAAGGACGCCGCCCCTTTAAAAAAACTCCCGCTTGGCTTTTTAGCACAGGGGCTAGGGGTCGGGGAGCCATTCCTAGGGGCGCAGGAGGTTTCGTGAGCTGCACGTGAAAGGGGGAAGCTGGCCACCCCCGGCGACTGGTGGATGACAGGAGAGAGACCCTCACCTCGAGGCTGTGTCTAGACTGGCACTGATTGTGCGGGAAAACTTGCCAGCTGTCTACACTGGCCGCTTGAATTTCCGGAAAAAAAAATTAGAGGCCAGAGACACCAATTCTACCCCCTGGCTAATCGCCTTTTCTGGACCTAACCTCCCTGAAATTATCTCTTTAAACTCTGTTCTAGTCCTAGCCTTCACAGCGTCCTGCAGCGAGGAGTTCCACAGGTTGACTACGCGCTGTGTGACGAAGAACTTTCTTTTATTCCTTTGAAACCTGCTCCCCGTTCATTTCCTTTGCTGGCCTCTAGTTCTTCTATTTAGGGAACTAATAAATCACTTTTCTTTATCCGCCCTCTCCACCCCACTCCTGATTTTATAGACCTCGATCCTATCCCCCCTCAGTCTCCTCTTTTCCAAACTGAAAAGTCCCGGTCGCGTTAACCTCTCCTCATATGGGACCCGTTCCAAACCCCGAATCATTTTAGTCGCCCTTTTCTGAACCCTTTCCAAGGCCAAAAAATCTTTTTTGAAGTGAGAAGACCACATCTGTTAGGCTGTGTCTAGACTGGCACGTTTTTCCCGCAAAATCATCTGCTTTTGCGGGAAAAACTTGCCAGCTGTCTACACCGGCCGCTTGAATTTCCGGAAAAGCGCTGACGCTCTCCTGTAAAATCATCAGGGCTTTTCCGGAAAAGCGTCCTGCCCATCGAGACGTGCTTTTCTGAAAATGCTTTGAACGGAAAACTTTTCCGTTCAAAGCATTTCCGGAAAATCCTGCCAGTGTCGACGTAGCCTGAGGGTTTTCCGATGCCCGGGGCTTGTTTCCACGTTGCTCCGGACGGCCGCAGGTTCAAAGCTAGCCGCCTCAAAAAAGCCCCCCGGGTCTCGGCGTCCCCCCCGCGGATTTCACGGCTGCTGCCTACGTCCTGACGCCAACACAGGCCCGGCTAAGGGACGGAGACGACCCAACGACACAAGAGTCCGGAGCCGCTGTCAGAAAAGGGAATCATTGCTCGGATGGTTACATCACGCCGCTGGGACCCAACATTCTACACACGAGAAAGCCCCAGCGCCCGGGCACGGCCGCCTTATAACCTCGCTTGGTCATTCCTCCGGATTTTCGCGGCACCCGGCGCCTCCGCCCGCAGCATGCCCTGCCCCGCGGTGGCGAGAAACCCGCGTCCTCATTTCACGTCCTGATTTCCGAGACGATCTGGAGAAGATCCAAAGAGCCACCCAAAGGAGGAAAGACCTAGGAGCCACGAGCGAGGAAGGACGACGGAAAAAAACCGGGCGTGGAAAGGAGATGACGGACAGGAGAGCGGTTTCAAAGGGTGTCGCGAGGAGATGGCGGGAAATGGTTCTCCGTGGCGTCTGAGGACAGGCCACGAAGCAATGGGTTTCCGCTGCAGCCAGGAAGACTGAGGCTGGCCGTTAGGAAAAAGTGCCGAACTCGGTGGTGAAACACGGGAATAAATTGCCCAGGGAGGTGGTGGAATCCCCATCGCTGGAGATATTGAAGAGCAGGTTGGATAGACACCGACCAGGGATGGTCTAGACGGGCCCTGGTCCTGCCGTGAGGGCCGGGGACTGGACTTAGTGACCTCGCGAGGTCCCTTCCCGTTCCAGGCATCTGGGATTACAGTACGGCATCCCCAAATCCCGGCATCTCCTGCCTCCCTAGTGGTCTAGCAAAGACCGAGTCGTGCCAGCCGGTCCATTAAGGAAAACGGGTGCGCGATCGCAATTCTCCTCGTCCCCCCCGTGTCCCCTCGGCGCAGGCTGTTCCGGACGGGTCCACAAGGGGGTGTCTTGCGCCGCCGTCTAGACGGGGTGTCTGCTGGGCTGTTCCAGGGGCAGGCGGGGGAATACAAATGTGGCTCTTTTTCAGAGGGGCGCTTTTTCCCCCTCTATTCTTCCCCCCGCCCCCTCCCGTGACAGCCCCGGGGGCATGGCTTGCTCCAGGAGCTGGATCGCCCCCCGACGTCCTGATTCGAGGGGCTCGCTACCCGGCTGCTTGCGGGGAGGGCGTTTCCTCGCCCACACCCCCAGAGAATCGGTGGCAGCTGCTGGCTTGGGGTGCTGGAAATCAGCCTCGTTTGGATAGCGCCGTGCTCCGTCTCAAAGCCCTTTCGACGGGTGGGGAAACTGAGGCACGGAGCGGCGGGGGGAAACTGAGGCATGGAGCGGCGCGGGGGAAACGGAGGCACGGAGCAGCGGGGGAAAGTGAGGCACGGAGCAGCGCGGGGGAAACGGAGGCACGGAGCGGCGCGGGGGAAACGGAGGCACGGAGTGGCGGGGGGAAACGGAGGCACGGAGCGGCGGGGGAAACTGAGGCATGGAGCGGCGGGGGAAACGGAGGCACGGAGCGGCGGGGGAAACTGAGGCACGGAGCGGCTGGGGGGAAACGGAGGCACGGAGCAGCGGGGGAAACGGAGGCACGGAGCGGGGGGGAAACTGAGGCACGGAGCGGCGGGGGAAACTGAGGCACGGAGCGGCTGGGGGGAAACGGAGGCACGGAGCAGCGGGGGAAACGGAGGCACGGAGCGGGGGGGGGAAACTGAGGCACGGAGCGGCGGGGGAAACTGAGGCACGGAGCGGCTGGGGGGAAACGGAGGCACGGAGCAGCGGGGGAAACGGAGTCACGGAGCGGGGGGGAAACTGAGGCACGGAGCGGCGGGGGAAACTGAGGCACAGAGCGGCTGGGGGAAACTGAGGCACGGAGCGGCGGGGGGAACTGAGGCACGGAGCGGCGGGGGGAACTGAGGCACGGAGCGGCGGGGGAAACTGAGGCACCCGGCCAGCGATGAAAAGCTGGGAAGCTGGCTCCTGTCTGCTCGGGCGGGTGTCTAACTAAAACTAGCAGCGGCCTCCCCCCCTCGCCCCCACTGCTATCGACATCCAGGAGCAAGGCTGAGTAACGCGGTCGGGACTTTACCTGCCGTCTGGGGAAGCCTGGGGTTAGACACACACAAGTTCCCCCTTGACTCACGCAGATGAGTGATCGCTCCGGAGCCAGGGCGGAGCCGCCGCGGGTTAATTTCCCTGCCGGCCTGGGGCGATTCGCCAAGAAGCGTGGCTTGAGGAAGGCCTGTTTACACTGGCCCTTATGAGGAGAGGCTAAAGCGACGGGGACTTTTCAGTTTCGAAAAGAGGAGACGGAGGGGGGATAGGATCGAGGTCTATAAAATCATGAGTGGTGTGGAGAGGGCGGATAAAGAAAAGTGATTTATTCGTTCCCATAATAGAAGAACTAGAGGGCAGCAAAGGAAATGAACAGGGAGCAGGTTTCAAACGAATAAAAGAAAGTTCTTCACACAGCGCGTAGTCAACCTGTGGAACTCCTCGCTGCAGGACGCTGTGAAGGCTAGGACTAGAACAGAGTTTAAAGAGATAATTTCAGGGAGGTTAGGTCCATAATAAGGCGATTAGCCAGGGGGTAGAATTGATGTCCTTGGCCTCTGTTTGTCAGAGGCTGGAGAGGGATGGCAGGAGACAAATCGCTTGATCGTTGTCTTCGGTCCTCCCCCTCCGGGGCACCTGGTGCTGGCCACTGTCGGCAGACAGGCTACTGGGCTAGATGGACCTTTGGTCTGACCCAGTACGGCCGTTCTTATGTGCTTATGTATGTCCCCTGTTTGGTTTGTACACCCGGCCGAGCCAGCCCTGGGAAGTCTCTATGGCCAGGTGGAGAGCTGGCAGGACCCGAAACCGACAGAGCGGAGGTGTGGGGGGGCCGGCTCGTCTCCTCGGGCGGGAGAGAAAAGGAGGAAGAAGCAGTGCCCGGAAACTCAGCGGGCCGTTCGAAACATCCCCGGGGGCCCGAGGAAAGCTCAGATCCTCTTTAGACGCCAGCTCTTTCCTGTGGTTCAAATCCACACCACAGCCTGGCCACTTCCGACTCTTCTTTTATCCGGGGCCACGTCGCTGTAACCCGGCTCCTCCGAGCCCTGGGGAACTTGCGTCATCGCCCTCGAACGAAAGGACGTTTTCCTGCACTCTGCACGGAGCCAACCTGCGGAACTGCTCGCCACAGGATACGGGGAAGACAAGAATGAGGGATCACTAAAAGAAATGAATAGGTCGCAGGTTGAAAACAAACCAGAGGAAGTTTTTCTTCATTCAGCGCACTGCCAACCTGTGGAACTCCTCGCCACAGGATACGGTGAAGACAAGAACGAGGGATCACTAAAAGAAATGAATAGGTCGCAGGTTGAAAACAAACCAAAAGACGTTTTTCTTCACTCCGTGCGCAGCTAATCTGTGGAACTCCTCGCCACAGGACATGGTGAAGGCCATAACTAGGGGGCCACCCAATGAAATGAATAGGTAGCAGGTTGAAAACAAACCAAAGGATGTTTTTCTTCACGCCGCACACTGCCAACCTGTGGAACTCCTTTCCAAAGGATACGGTGAAGACCAGAATGAGGGATCACTAAAAGAAATGAATAGGTAGCAGGTAGAAAACAAGCTAAAGGATGGTTTTCTTCACTCCGCGCCCTGTCAACCTGTGGAACTCCTTGCTACAGGATGGGGTGAAGGCAAGGACTTGAACAGGGTTAAAAAAAGACCTTGCTAGATAGGAAAATGTATTTACTTATTCCCACCCTCTAAGAACGAGGGGCCACCAATTGAAAGGAATGGGCTGCAGGTTTCAAACAAACAAAAGTAATTTTTTCTTCCCGCAGCGCACTGTCAACCTGTGGAACTCCTCGCCCCAGGATGGAGTGAAGGCCAGGGCTCCAAAAAGAGCTCGCTAGGTAGGAAAAGCTATTTACTTATTCCCACTATCTAAGGGCAAGGGGTCACCAAGTGAAATGAAGAGGCTGCGGGTTTCCAACAAACAAAGGGACGTTTTTCTTCTCTCGGTGCACTGTCAACCTGTGGAACTCCTCGCCCCAGGATGGAGTGAAGGCCAGGGCTCAAAAAACAGCTCGCTAGATAGGAAAAGCTATTTACTTATTCCCATCCTCTAAGGACAAGGGGTCACCAAGTGAAATGAAGAGGCTGCGGGTTTCCAACAAACAAAGGGACGTTTTTCTTCTCTCGGTGCACTGTCCACCTGTGGAACTCCTCGCCACAGGATGGGGGGAAGGCCAGGACTTGCTCAGGGCTCAAAAAAGAGCCAGAGAGCTTCGTGGAGGTTCGGTCCATCGGCGGCTATTAGCCGGGATGGGTAGGACTGGTTTCCCTAACCTCTGCTTGTCTGGAAACGGGCGACGGGAGGGAATGGCATGAGAGTTATCTGTTGTGTTCCCTCCCTTTGGGGCAGATCGAATTGGCCACTATCGGCAGCCAGGATCCTAGGCTGGCTGGCCCTTTGGTCTGCCCCCCTGCCTTTTCCCCTGCCTCGCACGGCTGTGGTGAGCACACGAGGAAAAAGCCATGGGGACCCCTGCCCTTTTCCCTGCCTCGCACGGCTGTGGTGAGCACACGAGGAAAAAGCCAATGGGGACCCCTGCCCTTTTCCCTGCCTCGCACGGCTGTGGTGAGCACACGAGGAAAAAGCCAATGGGGACCCCTGCCCTTTCCCCTGCCTCGCACGGCTGTGGTGAGCACACGAGGAAAAAGCCAATGGGGACCCCTGCCCTTTCCCCTGCCTCGCACGGCTGTGGTGAGCACACGAGGAAAAAGCCAATGGGGACCCCTGCCCTTTTCCCTGCCTCGCACGGCTGTGGTGAGCACACGAGGAAAAAGCCATGGGGACCCCTGCCCTTTCCCCTGCCTCGCACGGCTGTGGTGAGCACACGAGGAAAAAGCCACGGGGACCCCTGCCCTTTCCCCTGCCTCGCACGGCTGTGGTGAGCACACGAGGAAAAAGCCAATGGGGACCCCTGCCCTTTCCCCTGCCTCGCACGGCTGTGGTGAGCACACGAGGAAAAAGCCATGGGGACCCCTGCCCTTTCCCCTGCCTCGCACGGCTGTGGTGAGCACACGAGGAAAAAGCCACGGGGACCCCTGCCCTTTCCCCTGCCTCGCACGGCTGTGGTGAGCACACGAGGAAAAAGCCACGGGGACCCCTGCCCTTTCCCCTGCCTCGCACGGCTGTGGTGAGCACACGAGGAAAAAGCCACGGGGACCCCTGCCCTTTCCCCTGCCTCGCACGGCTGTGGTGAGCACACGAGGAAAAAGCCATGGGGACCCCTGCCCTTTCCCCTGCCTCGCACGGCTGTGGTGAGCACACGAGGAAAAAGCCAATGGGGGTTCTGATGAGACCAGTTGGACGTACAGCGCCTGACACCCTGAGCCACGACTAGCCAGGCAGCACGATGCTACTCATCAAATCGACGGTGAAAGCCCCATAGGAGCTAGCGCCCCACAGAAAACCGGGGCTACCCCCCCACGCCCACTCCCTGCACCAGCCACTATGGAAAGTGACGTTTGCCCGGGTCACGGGGGCACTGGGCCGGTCACGGCCGCCCTCCGAAAATTCCCAGGAGCTGCCGGCTGGGTGAACCCCGCACGGCACCGACCCGGCTCCCCCCACACCTCCCCCCCGCCCCTGGGGCGTTACCTCCACCTCGCCGCCGTCCCGGAAGCAGCCCCCGAACCCAGCCCCGGCAGGCTCGCACGTCTGGCTGCCCAGGGAGACGCCGGCGCCGGCTTCATGGGGCCATCTCGTGGGGGGCTCCGGCGCTCGCCTCTCGGAGGGGTCGGAGGGGCCAGGCCCTCCTCAGGGGGTCTGGCACCGGGGGGGCCCACGGCACGGCTGCCGGCTGGGAGGCGGTGGAGCCGGACAGAAGACCGGTGCCATCGGGGGGGGGGGGGGGTAGGCGCCGGAGCAGCTCCGAGACGCCGCAGCCCTCGCACGGCTCGCCACCGATCCTTCCCGGGGCTGGCTCTCCCGGGCTCTGCTCCGGGCCGGGCGGGGCTGGGCCAGCCACGAGGGTATGACTCCTCGCTCGTGATCACAGGGTGCTGCCGGGGGACGTTTGACTCACACCGGTCCCGTGAACCCTCCCTGGGCAAGGACACCGGCTCTCCGGGGCGGCTGCCATGCAGAGAATAAAAGGCAGGAGCTGGAAGGGCAGAGGGGTCCCCCGTGGCTTTTTCCTCGTGTGCTCACCACAGCCGTGCGAGGCAGGGAGAAGGGCAGCAGGCCCCTATGGCTTTTTCCTCGTGTGCTCACTACAGCCGTGTGAGACAGGGGAAGGGCAGGGGGCCCCATGGCTTTTTCCTCATGTGCTCACCAAAGCCGTGCAAGGCAGGGGGAAGGGCAGAGGGTCCTCCATAGCTTTTTCCTCGTGTGCTCACCACAGCCGTGTGAGGTGGGGGGAAGGACAGGGGATCCCCCCTGGCTTTTTCCTCGTGTGCTCACCACAGCTGTGCGAGGCAGGGGGAAGGGCAGGGGGTCCCCCGTGGCTTTTTCCTTGTGTGCTCACCACAACCGTGCGAGGCAGGGGGAAGGGCAGGGGGTCCCCCCTGGCTTTTTCCTCGTGTGCTCACCACAGCTGTGCGAGGCAGGGGGAAGGACAGGGGGTCCCCCGTGGCTTTTTCCTTGTGTGCTCACCACAACCGTGCGAGGCAGGGGGAAGGGCAGGGGGTCCCCCGTGGCTTTTTCCTCATGTGCTCACCACTGCCGTGCAAGACAGGGGAAAGGGCAGGGGGCCCCGTGGCCTTTCCCTCATGTGCTCACCACAGGCGTGCGAGGCGGGGGAAGGGCAGGGGGCCCCCGTGGCCTTTCCCTCGTGTGCTCACCACAGCCGTGCGAGGCGGGGAAAGGGCAGGGGGCCCCCGTGGCCTTTCCCTCGTGTGCTCACCACAGCCGTGCGAGGCGGAGAAAGGGCAGGGGGCCCCCATGGCCTTTCCCTCGTGTGCTCACCACAGGCGTGCGAGGCGGGGGAAGGGCAGGGGGCCCCCGTGGCCTTTCCCTCATGTGCTCACCACAGGCGTGTGAGGCGGGGGAAGGGCAGGGGGCCCCCGTGGCCTTTCCCTCATGTGCTCACCACAGGCGTGTGAGGCGGGGGAAGGGCAGGGGGCCCCCGTGGCCTTTCCCTCGTGTGCTCACCACAGGCGTGCGAGGCAGGGGAAAGGGCAGGGGGCCCCCGTGGCCTTTCCCTCGTGTGCTCACCACAGGCGTGCGAGGCGGGGGGAAGGGCTCCCGGCGCAGTGCGTGTTCCCGGCTGCTGCGCCAGGGCCTGATTTCCCCCCCAGTGCTGGGCGGAGGCCGGACTCCCGCCAAACGGCCGCTCTGACCACTAGGCCAGACTCCCCCTCGGCCAGACGCACCAGTAGCACCCCGGGCGGCCTCTCCAGCTGCCACGGGTGGGAGCCGGGCCGCGGAGGGTGAGGCCGGCCTGTCGCCCCCCTCCCGTGTCTGGGGCGTGGGGCCATTTTAACCCCCAGGGCTCCTTCTGGGACCCCCAACCCGCCCCCCCGGCTGCCCGTGACACGGTCTCCCAGAATCCCCTCCGTGCCGAGCGCTGTGGTCTCCCCGGCGAGACCGGTTCCTCCCTCCCCGCCCCGTTCATGGGGGGGGGGGGCGGTCCGAGCGGGTCTCTCGCCCCGGCCGGGGGGGCGGGGGCTGGGCGAGACATCCAGCCGTGGGTCGGAGGCAGCGATATAGGAAGTGGCGGGCCTGAGTCACCCGCTGAGTCAGGCCTTGTGCTGCCGGGGCGGGGGGGGGGGCCGTCTCGGGGCGCTGGAAAAATGGGGACGTTTCGGTGAGAAATCGACCCCCCCCCCCCACGTGCGGGGACTAGGGTGGCCGGGTGGACTTGAGAGGGGGAGGGACAGGCCGGGAGGGGGGCGGGGGTCATCTGTGAGGGAGGCGGGGCTGACTGGGAGAGGGTGGGGCCATCTGGGAGGGAGGCGGGGCTGGCAGGGAGGGGGCGGGGTGGGAAGCGGGGCTGGTGGGTGGGGGCAGACCCATGCTGGGACTAGGGTGACCAGGTAGACCCCGCCAAAAAACCGGACACACTTGAGGGGGGGAGGGACAGGCCGGGAAGCGGGCGGGGCCATCTGGGAGGGAGGCGGGGCTGTCAGGGAGGGGGGCGGGGCTGGCTGGGAGGGGGTGGGGCAGGAAGCAGAGCTGGGGGGGGCGGGGCAGACCTCTGCTGGGACTAGGGTGGCTAGGTAGACCCTGCCAAAAAGCCAGACACACTTGAGAGAGGGAGGGACAGGCCGGGAGGGGGCGGGGCCATCTGTGAGGGAGGCGGGGCTTGCCGGGAGGGGGGCGGGGCTGGCTAGGAAGGGGGCGTCGCAGGAGTATCGTGATGATAATGAACCAACCGGGCAGCAGGTTGAAAGCAAACCAAAAGAAGGTTTTCGTCCCGCCGCGCGCAGTCAACCTGTGGAACTCCTCGCTGGAGGAGGCTGTGAAGTGCTTTTTTTTTTTTTTTTTAATTCGCCTAATATTGGATCATGTTTGTGTCCTGCGTTTACTCTCGTCTCTGACTTTCTCACCATTACTTGGGTGGTGGCAGCGGATTTTGATCCCCAAAATCTAGGTGTTTAAGATGTTGGGGGGACGTTTTATGCCAAAGCCTGGAAAGAGAAGGTTTGGGGGTACTTTTGCAGACTTCTACATTCATCTGGCCTTGACAATCCCAAATTTCGATAAGAGAAACATTCCCGAGACAGCCAGAAAAAGGACAAATGAGGCATTTTTTGCAATATTTTGCATAGCAAACTGTATCCCGGATATTGGCAAGTAATAGAAGACTATTGTGAAACAATCGTTAAGCCGAGTTCACTTACACGTTACCCGTATGCTACCTACAGTACCAGGCAGGAGGTCGTGTTCCTCAGTTTCCCATGCGTCAGAATGACAGGCACCGGGCTCGCTGGTGTGACGGGGTCCAGGCCTTCTTGTTACATCGAAAGCAGAACCGATGGGTCAATCCTTCTTATTCCCGCCCATTGACTGATCTTACTAAACCCAATTTATAGCAAAACGAGACTTGGTCGTTCTTACAGTATTCGAGATGTGGGCGTCCCATAGTTTTATACAGGGGCAGTAAGATATTCTGGGTCTTATTTTCTATCCCTTTCCTAATAATTCCTAGCATCCTATTTGCCTTTTTCCCCGCCGCTGCACACTGCGTGGACGTTTTCCGAGAATTGTCCACGATAACGCCAAGATCTCTTTCCTGATTTGTCGGCGCCAAATTAGCCCCCATCCTACTGTACGTAGAGTTGGGGTTTTTTTCCCCGATGTGCATGACTTTACACGTATCCACATTCACTTTCAAGATGCGGGCGTCCCGTAGTTTTATCCAGGGCCCAGCGAGAGATTCGGAAAAAGATTTTCTTTGCAGAAAACTCTGCCCCGCTACAGCTTCTGTGCTGCTTCCAGGAACGTTTGTCCGTTACACTTTTCAAACGGACGTTCTCCACCAACTCCCCCCCCCCCCCCGGGCGTGCGCTTTCCTGTCGAGTTCTTGCTAAGTCGTGGTGATCTTAACTCACTTTCACTATTAAACTCCGACACACGCCCCTCCTCTCCCGGCCACATCTGTTTCACTGATCTATTCCTGGCACTTGCTAGCCCCGGCGGCGAAAAGTCCCCTGAAGGGGCAGAAATTTGGGCCGACAACTTTCAGTCGCTCGCTCTGGGAGCCGAATGCCGGTGACAGTTTTTGGGGGCTGGGGTGGCTGTTCCACTCATAATGATACCGGCCGTGACTAAGAGCCAAGGCAGAAGTGGGCGAGCAGAGAGCATTTGTCACTGGATTTGTTAATGGAGGGGCTATTTTCGGCAGGGCTTCATCGAAGCTGCCTTCTGCTTTCGCCGAGGAACCTCGGATTCCCGCTGCTCAATCCCGAACCCAAACATAGACTCGCCGGATACTAGGACGGGAAGGGACGTCGAGAGGTCGAGTCAAGTCCCCTGCGTTCACGGCAGGACCCAGTACAGGCAGTCCCCGGGTTACATGGATCTGACTTACATCGGATCCCTACTTACAAACGGGGTGAGACAACCCCGCGCTAGCTGCTTCCCCCCAGCAGACCAGGGAGACGCGAAGCTAGCGGGCCCCCCCAGCAGACTAGGGAGACGCGAAGCTAGCGGGTCCCCCCAGCAGACTAGGGAGACACGGAGCGGCTTTTCTCAGCAGACACCTGAGCTTGAGAATAAAGGACTGAGGGAAGTGAGGTGTGGGAGAATAAAATTGAGCTCTGGAAAAATGTTTGGCAAGAAATGTTTCCCCTACAGTATGTACCAGTTCCGACTTACATACAGATTCAACTTAAGAACAAACCTACAGTCCCTATCTTGTACGTAACCCGGGGACTGCCTGTACTGTCCCCAACGTGGCGTTTCTATGCACCCGCCGCGTGATCCGGCTGGCCCCGTCCCCGCCCCCGGACACGTGGTGCATGGGCGCTGCCGGCTTCTGGGTGTCCGGCGTACGGGCGTCCCCGCCCCAGGCACACGGCACAGGAGCAGCACCGGCCCCAGACGCATGGCACATGGGCTCTGCCGGCTCCTGAACGCACGGCACAGAAGTGGCGCCGGTCCTGGGCATGAAGCGCATGGGGCTGTTCCAGCCCCGGGCACACGGCGGATGGGTGGCCTCACCCCTAGGTGCGCGGCACCGGCCCCGGGCACGTGGTGTATGGGGCCGACCCCGGGAGTGCGGCGCATGGGTGGTGCCGGCACTGGGCACACGGCGTAGGGGTGGTCCCGCCCCGGGTTCCCGGCACATGATTGGCCCCGCCCCCGGGCGCATGGCAGCCCCGAAAGATTGGGGACCACGGGTCTAGCCCATCCCTGATAGACATTTATCCAACCTGCTCTTAAATATCCCCAGAGATGGAGATTCCACATCTTCCTTGAAATGCGGTGCCCAGAACCGGACACAAGACTCCCACGGAGGCCTGACCAGCGCGGAGCCGAGCGGAAGAAGGACTTCTCCTGTCTGGCTCACGACACTCCTGCGAATGCAACATTTAGAAGAGACAAAAATCGTCATGCTTCAGGGCACAGTTCGGGCTCTTCGTGAGCAGGGTCAGGAAGGAATTGCTATAAAGAGTTTATTGGCGGGATCCTCTGAAGCATCTGAGCGTGGTCACTGTAAAAGCCACGCTACCGCTTCTCGGCGCGCCAAATTCCCTCTGGAAACTGTAGCGCGGCATTTTCGGGGACACAAAACTTCCCCCCCAAAACCTCTCCCCCTTTGCCCCCTTAGAAAAACGCCCCCCAAAAGTTTCGCCCTCCCCGTCCTCACAACGGCACGGGTCTACTTTCCAAACCGGATCATCCACCTCGCCCGTGGGCGTGACTTTTAATGAGATCTTTGCCAACAAAACGAACAAGTCGGCGATACAAAAATCGGGACGTCGGAATTACACAGGGTCCAGAGAGCGCACGTCCCCGTGAAAAACACATTTCAATCCATAAATAAAACATTCTTGCGTTCATATTTGAACATATATTAAAAACATTCACATATATATATATATATATATATATATTAAAAAAAACACACATTTTTAAATAAATCGTGCCGATACAAAGCTATGTTAAATTAAACCGTTGTGCCTAATAAATACTGAATCGATAAATTATTACAGAGGAAGGCAGGCCGGGTGTTTCAAAGGTCTCTTTTCGTTATATTAAGTATCCGAGGGGTGGCCGTGTTAGTTTGAGTCTGCAAAAGCCACGAGGAGTCCTGTGGCACCGGATAGTCGAACAGAAACGGGGCCCCCAGACTCATCGATTTCATTATGTGCCATGTTTCCCGCCAGAGGGAATGAACAGAATAAGTCATCATTAAACGATCCGTTCGCAGCGTCTGACAGAGGCTCCGGACTCCATTCCCAGCCATCATTGATGGATGGAGCTCTTTTTTTTGAACCCTGTCCACGGCGTGGCCTTCTCCGCATCCTGCAGCGAGGAGTTCCACCGGTTGCCCGCGCGCTACATGGAATCTGTGGCGCGAAACCAGCCGGGGACGTGGGGATGGGCTCTCGCACAACGTCGGCAGCGGTCATGTGCCGGCGTCGTTGGGAAGGAGAGACGCACACAGCGCACGGTGACTTAGTCGGGATCCTTGACTCACTTCAGTCGGTGCGGCTAGCCCACAGCAAGCTCGTGAGCCGATCTGATTGGACGGGCGTGACGCTGCAATAAAAATCCGCCCGGGGGCAAAAACGAGGAAAATAGCGTCGGATTGAGGTAGACGCTGGACCTTTGTGCATTTAAATCTACCCCGAGCTACGGTAAAGGATCTCACACAATAAAGTCCCAAATCATCCCTACGGACACCAGGAAAAAGGGCTGTTGCCTTGTGTCGGGGCTGTCAATTTTTCCTAGCGCCCTGGCTGGTTTTCCAAGCAACCTTTGTAGTGGTTTCGATTGGCCGGCGCTAACGAGGAGTTGTAGTCAACGTGATAACCCCCTTCGGTAGCGGCGCGAACAGGCCCCCGAACTACAGCAACGATGAACACGTGGCCGATGGCTTTGGTAGCGTGATGGGTTTACAAAACAGAAGAGACACGGAACTTTGCGGGTCTGTGTGTGGGTTTGTGTCTGGGGGTCTGGGGGGGTCTGGGTGTGGGTCTGTGAGTGTGTGTTTCTGTGCGTGGGTCTATGTGTCTGTGTCTGTCTGTGTCTGGGCGTGTCTGTGTCTGTGTCTGTGTGTGTGTGTGCATCTGTCTGAGTCTGTCTCAGTGTTTGTGTGTGGATTTGTGTCTGTGAGTGTGTGTTTCTGTGTGTGTCTGTGTGTCTGTCTGTGTCTGGGAGTGTCTGTGTCTGTGTTTGTGTGTGTGCGTCTGCCTGAGTCTGTCTCTGTGTTTGTGTGTGTGTGTGTGTTTCTGTCTGTGTCTGTGTGTATTTGTGTCTGTGAGTGTGTGTTTCTGTGTGTGTCTGTGTGTCTGTCTGTGTCTGGGAGTGTCTGTGTCTGTGTTTGTGTGTGTGCGTCTGTCTGAGTCTGTCTCTGTGTTTGTGTGTGTGTGTGTGTTTCTGTCTGTGTCTGTGTGTATTTGTGTCTGTGAGTGTGTGTTTCTGTGTGTGTCTGTGTGTCTGTGTCTGGGAGTGTCTGTGTCTGTGTTTGTGTGTGTGTCTGTGTGTGTTTATGTGTGTCTGTGTCTGCGTGTGCGTCTGAGTCTGTCTCTGTGTTTGTGTGTCTGTCTGTGTGTGTGTCTGTGTGTGGATTTGTGTCTGTGAGTGTGTGTTTCTGTGTGTTTGTGCGTCTATCTGAGTCTGTCTCTGTGTTTGTGTGTGTGTGTGTGTGTGTCTGTGAGTGTGTTTGTGTGTGTCTGTGTCTGTGTGTGTGTCTGTGTGTGGATTTGTGTCTGTGAGTGTGTGTTTCTGTGTGTGGGTCCATGTGTCTGTGTGTCTGTCTGTGTCTGTGAGTGTCTGTCTTTGCGTGTGTCTGTGTCTGTGTGTGTGTGTGTTTATGTGTGTGTGCCTGTGTTTGTGTCTGAGTGTCTGTGTCTGTGTGTTTGCGTGTGTGCGTCTGTGTCTGTCTCTGTGTTTGTGTGTGTGTCTGTGTCTGTGTCTGTGTCTGGGAGTGTGTTTGTGTCTGTGTGTGTGTGTTTATGTGTGTGTGCCTGTGTTTGTGTCTGAGTGTCTGTGTCTGTGTGTTTGCGTGTGTGCGTCTGTGTCTGTCTCTGTGTTTGTGTGTGTGTCCGTGTCTGGGAGTGTGTTTGTGTCTGTGTCTGTGTGTTTGTGTCTGTGTTTGTGTCTGTGTCTGTGTCTGGGAGTGTGTTTGTGTCTGTGTTTGTGTCTGTGTCTGTGTTTGTGTCTGTGTCTGTGTCTAGGAGTGTGTTTGTGTCTGTGTCTGTCTGTCTGTGTGAAATTAACCTCCTCAGAGGGCAATGACGTGTGAAGTCCAGAACACAATCGGCGTCTCCGCTGAGCCAATCAGAACGGGGCGCTTTGCCCCCCGATTAGCTCGGCGGCGCCGTCCACACGGTCCCTGCCCCGAGCTGTTGCCCGTCACCCGATTCGCTATTTCCGCGGTACCGCTGCTTCCGGCGGCGCCCCACCCCGCTCCTCCCGCATCCTGCGCGGGGAGTTCCAGCAGTCGCTGCCCCGCGCTGAGGGACCCCCGGACGGGAGAGACCCCGGGGGCAGTCCTTGGCGTGTTCGGCAGCCGTCCCCGGTCGCGCCGGTCCGGGATCCCCGGCAGCCGCCCCCACGGCGCGCGCCGGTGCCCCACGGCGGCAGGCGGAGCCGAGCCCCGGCGTTCAGTCTCGTGTTTCCACGGCGGCGTGTTCAGCGGCCGGCAGGCGCCGCGTTTCGCCGGGCGCCCCTCCGGCCTTTCCGCCGCGCCGCCAGCGCCCGCGGGGCCCTCTGTAAGCGCTTGACCAGGGCCTCCAGGAACTGGCTGTAGCTCCGCAGCACCTTACAGCCCTCGATCCGCTGGTGGAAGAGCTTGGGGGCGCCGGGTCCCGCCGGGGCGGGGGGCACGGCCCCCTCGAGGGCGCAGGCGACGTTGGACAGCAGCCCGCCCACGGCCGCCTGGGCGCTGTAGAGTGTCTCGTGGAGGGCCGCGCCCGGGGCGCTCAGCACCTGCTGCTGCGCCCCGATGGTCTGCAGGGCGCCCCGGAGGCGCTGCAGCGTGCGGGCCAAGGCCGGCAGGGCCCCCCGCCGCAGGGCCGGCCCGGGGCCCGTGGGGAGCCAGGGGACGGCCTCGTGGCACAGGTGGGAAAACTCGGTCCCGTTCAAGCGCTGCTCCGCCATCTGGAAACCAAAAGAGACGGGATGCAAGGCCAGCCACCACGGGGGAGAGCGGCGGGGTCGGCTGGGCTGCTAAGGGGTCGGCTGGGCCTCTGTGGGGTCGGCTAGGCTGCTAAGGGGTCGGCTAGGCCTCTGTGGGGTCGGCTAGGCCTCTGTGGGGTCGGCTTGGCCTCTGTGGGGTCGGCTAGGCTGCTAAGGGGTCGGCTTGGCCTCTGTGGGGTCGGCTAGGCCTCTGTGGGGTTGGCTAGGCTGCTAAGGGGTCAGCTTGGCCTCTGAGGGGTCGGCTAGGCTGCTAAGGGGTCGGCTATGCCTCTGTGGGGTCGGCTAGGCCTCTGAGGGGTCGGCTAGGCTGCTAAGGGGTCGGCTAGGCCTCTGTGGGGTCGGCTAGGCCTCTGTGGGGTCGGCTAGGCTGCTAAGGGGTCGGCTAGGCCTCTGAGGGGTCGGCTAGGCTGCTAAGGGGTCGGCTAGGCCTCTGTGGGGTCGGCTAGGCTGCTAAGGGGTCGGCTAGGCCTCTGTGGGGTCGGCTAGGCTACTAAGGGGTCGGCTAGGCCTCTGTGGGGTCGGCTAGGCTGCTAAGGGGTCGGCTTGGCCTCTGTGGGGTCGGCTAGGCTGCTAAGGGGTCAGCTTGGCCTCTGAGGGGTCGGCTAGGCTGCTAAGGGGTCGGCTCAGCCTCTGTGGGGTTGGCTAGGCTGCTAAGGGGTCAGCTCGGCCTCTGTGGCGTCAGCTAGGCTGCTAAGGGGTCGGCTCAGCCTCTGTGGGGTCGGCTAGGCTGCTAAGGGGTCGGCTCGGCCTCTGTGGGGTCAGCTAGGCTGCTAAGGGGTCGGCTAGGCAGCTGCGGAGCGAGCTAAGCCATTTGTGGGGTCGGCCAGGCCTCTGTGGAGATGGCTAGGGCACTTGTGGGGCTGGCCAGTCTACCGAGAGGTTGGCTAGGCCACTCTGGGGTTAGCTAGGTCGCTGTGGGATCGGCTAGGCCACTTAGGGGTTGGCTAGGTGGCTGTGGGGTCTCCTAGGCCGCTGTGGGGTTGGCTAGGTGGCTGTGGGGTCTCCTAGGCCGCTGTGGGGTCGCCGCCGTTTTATAGGTGGGGAAACTGAGGCACGGCACCAGGCACGGGCCCGCTGAGCGAGCAGATGACAACGCCCGAGCTCCACCCCCTGACGTGGTGGGTCCTAGCTCTGGGCTTGCCACGCCCACCGACAGAAACGGGCGGAGACGATCGCCGCCGTTTTATAGGTGGGGAAACTGAGGCACGGCACCGGGCACCGGCCCGCTGAGCGAGCGGATGACAACACCCGGGCTCCACCCCCGACATGATGGGTCCTAGCTCCAGGCTTGAATTGCGGGTAGGACCAGCGCGGGTGAAAATGCAGCTACTTCTGGGGAGGAGAGTCTCCGTCAGCGTGCGACCCGCCGGCAGGGGAATGGGAGACTGGCTGAGGGCGTGACCCCCAAGCTCCGTGGGGCAGGATCCGGCTCAGAACCTGTCACCCCAGCCCCTCCAACGCTCTGCTGCCCCACCTGCACCTCTGCCCCACCCCCCAATCTCCTGCCCCTCCCGGACCCCAATCCTCTGCCTCCTTCCCCCAAGCGCCCTTCCCGATCTCACACTCCCCCGAGCCCCCTTCTACCCCATATCCTGCCCCTCCTCCACGCCACTCAGGGGAGAGTTGACCCCGGAGCAAATTCTTGGCGTGGCCGGCGCAGAAACGACTCCCCCGCCCCGGTGAGAGTCTCCGAACACGGCCCAGCATGCCTTGGCTCGCTGAGTCACCCGGGTGTGAATTCCCTCCCACGGGGCCGCGGCCCTGAACGAAAACGACTCGCTGCCGGCGAGGTGGACGTGTCAGCCGGGCTACCCCCCCCCCCCCCCGGCCCGCCCACGCGCCTCCGGCGAGTCACGGGGCTCCCGCCCGGTCCGCCTGACTATCACGTGGCTTTTCCGGGTCCCCGGCTTTTTGGGGACAGCAGGATTCAAATACCGAACGGCCAGATGCAGCCGGGGGGGTCCGGATGCGGCTCCCCCCACGCCGCAAGCTACCCAGCCTCGGTTTCCATCGGCGCGTCCGCGGGGCTGTCCCCTTTTCTGCGGTCACCGGCGTGGCTCCGCCGCCCGCCCCACACCTGCGGAGCCCGTTGGCGGCGCGCGGAGTTCGGTGGAAGAGCCGGCGCTTACGTAGAGTGCGAACAGCTCCTTGGCTTGCGCGTCCATGTGCCGGATCTTGGCGCTGATTTTCCCCAGGGGGTCCGGGGGGCATCCGCGGAGGGGGGCCGGGGTTTGGAGGACGAGCCCCTGCGTCACCGCTAGAAAGGAACAGGAAAGCGTCAGCGAGATACGGGAACCCGGATACGGGAGCGAGAAACGGGAACCCGGATACGGGAGCGAGATACGGGAACCCGGATACGGGAGCGAGATACGGGAACCCGGATTGGCGGCCGGGAGAAAGGTGGGAGGCGGAGAGAAAGCCCCACGCAGCGGCGTAGGAGAAGCAGCAGCGGCAGCAAGGGAGGTGGGAAGGAAAAAGTGGAGTGGGGAAACTGAGTCACCACCGCCCCTGCCCCGAAAGGTCTGCCCCTGGAGTCTACCAGTTTCAAAGTCCCTTCAAGAGGTTTCTAGCCCTCCTCGCGAGGCAGGAAACAGCCCCGTTGTGCTTCTGGGGTCTCCCGTAAGGGGACCCCCGGATTAATCCTCTATCCGGCCGGCGGGAAGCAAACCGCAGCCATCAAACGGTGTCGCTTTTTCCGCTTCTTTTTTCAGAAGAGGCTTTTCCGACTTTTCCAAATCGGGGGGAGAAAAAACCCCTTTTTCGGAACGTCCCTTCTTCCTCGTCCGACGAGGCTGACGGGGATGCCGGAAAAGCGCCTCTCCGCTTCCGAAAAGAGTTCGGAAGAGCAAAAACGTGTGGCACGGGTGTGAGCACGCAGGTCACCTCTTTCTCGGCTCCCCCCCCCCCCCGTGGCCCTCGGTCGGCCGTTTGCTCCTGTTTTCAAGTCTCGAAAAAGGCGTCGCAAGGAGGAAGGCGAAAACGTGTTCCCGTCGGCCTCTGACGCCGGGACGAGAAGCAACGGGCGTAGCGAGGGAAGTTGAGGCCGGACATTCGGAAAAGCGTCACCTGCTGCAGATGGCGGGCGGGGGGAACCGAGAGACGTTAGCCCGGTTTGGGGGCCTTCCTACCCGTCCGGGTGGTGAAACTCTGGACTAAATTGCCGAGGGAGGTTGCGGAATCGCCGTCACTGGAGATATCCAAGGGTAGGTTGGACAGACGCCTATCAGGGACGATTTAGAAACCGGCGGTTCCCAATTGTCGAGCATCCGGAGCCCTTGTCGAGGAATTAAAATGTCATGGACAACCCCCTTCCCCGTGGGAGAGAAAAAAAGAAAAAAGAGAGAGAGAAGGAGGAAAAAGAGAGAGGGGGGAAAAAGAGGACAAAGGAGTGAGGTTATATCTACACGGAAAAAGCAGCCCCCTTTTCTCTTCCGGAAAAAGCGGCGCCAATTGGGAACCGCAAATGGTGTCGCTTTTTCCGCTTCTTTTTTCAGAAGAGGCTTTTCCGACATTTCCAAATTGGGGGAAAAGACCCTTTTTCGGAACGTCCCTTCTTCCTCGTCAAACGAGGTTGACGGGGATGCCGAAAAAGCGCCTCTCCGCTTCCGAAAAGATTTCGGAAGAGAAGAAACGTTCTCTGGACGTTCCTTGGTTATTCAACGTCCACCCTCTTGGCAGCCAGGACAAGATGGGAGTCAACTGGGTCTTGAAGGGAACATGGTCTTAAACAGGCGGGGGGGTGGAAAAGGTGACCCCGAGTGCCTTCCAGCCCCGTGCTCCAACACTACCTGAGGTGCCCTTTCTTCCGGCTACGGGAGTCAGAAAGGGTTGGACAAAGGATAGCCACCAGAAGGCGGCCGTTGGAAAATCCTAGGATCCTAGAATTGGAAAGGACCTCAAGAGGGCATCAAGCCAAGTCCCCTGCCTTCACAGCAGGACCAAGCACCGTCTGGACCATCCCTGGTAGATGTCTACAGAATCATAGAACTGGAAAGGACCTTGAGAGGTCATCAAGTCCAATCCCCTGCCCTTATGGCAGGACCCAGCACCGTCTCGACCATCCCTGGTAGATGTCTACAGAATCATAGAACTGGAAGGGACCTTGAGAGGTCATCAAGTCCAGTCTCCTGCCCTTACGGCAGGACCCAGCACCGTCTCGACCATCCCTGGTAGATGTCTACAGAATCATAGAACTGGAAGGGACCTTGAGAGGTCACCAAATCCAGTCCCCTGCCCTCACGGCAGGACCAAGCACCGTCTGGACCATCCCTGGTAGATGTCTACAGAATCATAGAACTGGAAGGGACCTTGAGAGGTCACCAAGTCCAGTCTCCTGCCCTTACGGCAGGACCAAGCACCGTCTGGACCATCCCTGGTAGATGTCTACAGAATCATAGAACTGGAAGGGACCTTGAGAGGTCACCAAGTCCAGTCTCCTGCCCTTACGGCAGGACCAAGCACCGTCTGGACCATCCCTGGTAGATGTCTACAGAATCATAGAACTGGAAGGGACCTTGAGAGGTCACCAAATCCAGTCCCCTGCCCTCACGGCAGGACCAAGCACCGTCTGGACCATCCCTGGTAGATGTCTACAGAATCATAGAACTGGAAGGGACCTTGAGAGGTCACCAAATCCAGTCCCCTGCCCTCACGGCAGGACCAAGCACCGTCTGGACCATCCCTGGTAGATGTCTACAGAATCATAGAACTGGAAGGGACCTTGAGAGGTCACCAAATCCAGTCCCCTGCCCTCACGGCAGGACCAAGCACTGTCTGGACCATCCCTGGTAGATGTCTACAGAATCATAGAACTGGAAGGGATCTTGAGAGGTCATCAAGTCCAGTCTCCTGCCCTTACGGCAGGACCCAGCACCGTCTCGACCATCCCTGGTAGATGTCTACAGAATCATAGAACTGGAAAGGACCTTGAGAGGTCATCAAGTCCAGTCTCTTGCCCTTACGGCAGGACCCAGCACCGTCTCGACCATCCCTGGTAGATGTCTACAGAATCATAGAACTGGAAGGGATCTTGAGAGATCATCAAGTCCAGTCTCCTACCCTTCCGGCAGGACCAATCACCGTCTGGACCATCCCTGGTAGATGTCTACAGAATCATAGAACTGGAAGGGACCTTGAGAGGTCATCAAGTCCAGTCTCCTGCCCTTCCGGCAGGACCAAGCCCCATCCAGACCATCCCTGGTAGATGTCTACACAACCTGCTCTTCAACGCTGATCGCTCATGACCTCCCCCACCCAGCTCATGAAGAACCGCTTGGGTTTCTAGATTCGTAGTCTAGACGCTTTCCTCCCGGCTAGCCGTGCAGGCCAGCTAACTCAGCTGCTAAGAAGGCCAACGTTGCCTCGCTCTTTCCCCTCGCAAGAACGAGCGGTAGCCCCCCGAAATACCGAGCACGCTTTGGGAGCAGCATTGTTGTGTGTTTTAATAACACAAAGTTGCACAGCCCACGAAGGTGCCCTGCATGGTCTGAGCTCCCTCTGGCACCAGACTGTCCGTGTGTCGGTCAAACCAAAACCTACAGCTGCCCGGGAACATCTGGAGAACCTCCGAAAGGCTCCAGAACCGTTCCCACCGGCATCTCGGGTTCAGACACCGCTTGGGTTGGTCGTTGCCAACAACTCCGAGGCCAAAAGCAGCCCAAGCGGAGCCAAACCCCCCCCTGGAAGTCCCCAAAACGGCCAGCTCTCGCTTTCAAAAGATTTGGCACACAGACCCCGACAGCCAACGGTTTCCGACAGCAAAGTACCGATTTTCACTCTTCGTTTGACTGATTTCCCGTACAAGAGCCGTTCCCACCCACCCCGGTGCCGAGCAGACCAGGTTAGGAGAGTCAGCAAGACGGTGGATGTCAGGCGGCTGGCTCCGTTCCGTTGCTGCTTCGGGGTGACTCACATCCTCCTCCACCGAACGCCGCGCCGCCCGTCCCTCCCTTCCCCCCCCCCCGCGAAAGACGAGCCGGCGCGGGGGGCCGTGCCCGAACGGCCGCGCCGGCGAGCCATTGGCCGAAGGGCCGAAAAGCTCGGCACCTACCTAGGAGCAAACCCAGCGTCTCCACTCGCCACCGCATGCTCGGCGAGACGCGCGTCCGGCGCCGCCGGCTCTGACGCGCGCCGCTGTCTTCCGTCGCGAATGGCCCCGAAATGGGGAACCGCGTCTTCTTTAATAGCCGGATTAGCCAACACCTACCGCAGGAGGTGGCCCAGAGTGACAGAGGGGAAGGGGGAAAAAAAAAAAAAAACGAAAGAGAGAAGGACGCCGGCAGCTGGGTCTCGCAGAGGAAATGATGCTCCGGGCGAATTCTTCGAATCAGTTCCTTGAAGCCCCACCAGAGTTCCTCTGCAGGGTCACGAAATTTGGTCAGTTTTAAATAGGCAGCCGAAGAGGAACCGGGGCACCTCGGAAGTCCTGTTTTGAGTCAGCAGTGCGGCACCCCACGCCAGATCCTTTCTCTGTGGCGGGAGGCCCACCCTGCCGCGGAGAGAAGGGCGCGGTCCTCGCTCTGTCGGCGGACGGCCCGTTTCTCCGGGCCGGGGGCCCCACGGGACGGTGGTAGGTCCCGAAGCCGGGTGTGCGGCCCCGGGGCGTGTCAAATGTGCCTTCCTTTCCTTCTCTGGGTGGCAGCTAAAAAGCATGGACCCCCGTGCACCCACGCATTGTAGTGACCAGCCCCCCCCGTGGGTCGTGCGAGCATCACCCACCTAGGAGGGCGAGAACACGGGAGTTGGAGAAAGTTGGCACTTTGGCTCAGGGAACGGGGCTCCCAGCAGCCGGCGCTCTGTTAAAGTCCTGGCCGTCACCATATCCTGCGGCGAGGAGTTCCGCAAGTCACCGGGTGCAGCCCCAAGAAAGTATCCGCTGGTGGCTCTGGCGCTAACACGATTCAGGGAGGGGGGGAAGAGCCCTCAGGAGGCATCGTGCGTCAACCCTGGCTCCATCCCCCCAACCCAAATCTCTAGGGATGGCGATTCCACCCTACCCGTCCCAGTGCTTCCCCGCCCTCCCCGGGAAATCGTTCGTCCTCGTCTCCGACCTCGCCCCACTGAGACGCGAGACCTTTGCGCCTCGTTCTGCCCTCTGCCCCCACCGAGACCGGCCTCTCGGGGACCCCCCTTCCGGGAGTTGTAGGTGGCTCTCAAATCCGCTCCCCCCAGCCGTCTCCTGATCACCAAAGCGTCCGACTCTCCCCCCTGTTTTATCGGACAACGGTTTATGCCGCCGCTTCTTAGTTGTGTTTCCTGCCCTCCCTGGGGGTCTCCATTTCCCGCACCCGAGACGGCGTGAATTTAGGCGTTCCTGCTCTGAACGGTGACTCTGGCGTCCCCTCCTCACGGACACCCCGAGGACACCCCGAACGGCTGTCCCAGAATCGGGGGGTTCTTCCTGGCACCCTGGATTCTGCAGGGCTCCCTGTCCCAGGGCCGGGCTGGCACGGCCGGAAGAACAGTAACGCCAGCCAGCCAGCAGAGAGCGCTCTGAGTTCCCGCGGTTGCGTCCGTCCCTACCCCACCCTCCTTGTCTCCTTGACTGTGCCCCCCTCTTCCAGTCCCGGGGCGTCCTTAACGCTAGAAATCTCTCCTGGCCGCTTGCCCCCAATCCTGAGCCACCAGCCCCCTTCCCGCAGCCTCCCACAAGCACGTTGCGAGGTCCGGCAGCTCCCGGGACCGTCGGGACCCCCTTCTTGGGCCCCTCGAGTCCTAGACCCCCCACCCAGATGACCCCAGCTCTGGCAGGACAGCCACACACAGGCCACGCCGGCGCCGCAAACGGCCTGCGGTACCCTAGATCACCCGGCCGTGTCCTTTGGTAGACCCGTCAGCCGGCTGGGGCAACCCTCCCGCGGAGGCGGCCGGAAACAATTAATAATCATAATGCTGATTATGTGGGAGGCGACCCCAGTGAGTAACGAGGGCCTATTTTTACACCGTCCCTGAACGGAGCCGCATTGCACAGGGCACTTCCTGTTAACCCCGTCAGCCCGAGGACGCTGGAACGGGGCAAGACGCCTGCAGCCGGGGCGCTGTTCAAGTCCCGGCCTTTGCCGCATCCTGCGGCGAGGAGTTCCGCAGGTCGATGGGCGTGGCCCACGAGGCGGGGGAAAAGCCGGACGGGTGCGGCGGGGGGGCCCAGAAAGCCCCGATAGCTTCCTAGGAAAGGGTGTGTCCGTTGGGGGAGTCGCGGCTTCTCTGTAGGGCAGCCCCACACGGTTTCCTTTCCACTCAGCCATGCGGTGGAGAAACTCCCCCCCCCTACACACACACACCCAGGTGTTTCCTCCTCCGCCCCCCACCCCACCAACACATGCTAATGAGTGGGCCGGGGATGCCCGGAAGGTCTGAGGGCAGAGAGATGGGGGCGGGGGGCAGCCCCTTGCCGGCTGTGGGGCACCCCAGGGACACAAACAACCTCTCTCACACACACACCCACTCACACACAACCTCTCTCTCACACACACACACACACACACACGCACGCATAACCGCACTCACACACCCCTCACACACCCCCCCACGCCCACACACCCCACTCACACACACACACCCCTCTCTCAAACATACCCTCTCTCTCTCACACCCCCTGAAACACACCCACACCCCTCACACATACACACACTCCACTCACCCCCACATTCAGATACATCCCTCTCTCACACACACCTACGCACCCACACCCCTCTCACACACACACACACCACTCACACACACACACCCCTCTCTCACACATACCCTCTCTCTCACACCCCCTGAAACACACCCACACCCCTCACACATACACACACTCCACTCACCCCCACATTCAGATACATCCCTCTCTCACACACACCCATGCACCCACACCCCTCTCACACCTACACTCAGCTACAGCCCCTTCTCTCTCACACACAGAAATCCTCATCTAATACACACACACAACCCCCCCACAGACACACACAAACCGCCCCTCTCTCCCTCCCTCCCCCACACACACTCACACACCCCTCACATACGCACATACCCTCTCTCACACACCCCCCACGCACACACACCCCTCACACACACAACCCCCCTCGCTCGCTCTCTCTGTGTCACCCCCCCCACACACCCCACTCTCACACACACACACGTCTCTCACACACACCCTCATTTCAGACGTCAGCTCCTCCGCGGCAAACTCTCCCTCGGTTTGGGGGCTCGTGTACATTTTTGGGGGGCTGCTGAGTGGACACCGGGGGGTGAAATCAAGAGACGTGTGGGACAGCAAGACAGAGACCCGGAGCGGGGCGGGGAGGCGGGGAGGCGGGGGGCGTAGCCCCCCAGCCGGTACAAGAGTGATGGGATCCAACCAGTGCAAAGTTACCGGCAGATCCCGGACTAGAACCCCCCACTCCTAGAGCCCCAGGCACGGCTGCGGCAGGCAGGCCCTGTGACCAGCAGCCGGCTGCTTTTTGCTGTGTCAGAGCAGCAGGGTGTGTTAACGAACTTATCTCATCGTTCCTCGGAAGTGCCTAGTTTGTGGCTGCCAAGAGCAATCCCCAGGTCAAGGCCCGGGCGTTCTGGAGAAATCGTTTTTCCTAATCTCCCCCCTCGACCTTCCCCGCGGCAGCAGGAAACCGTTGCCCCTCGTGCGGCTGTCTGGCAAGGAGCATGGTTCCCGTTCCCGTGAGCAAAGCCCGCTTTCTAAGCCCCCCGCTCTGCTTTTTCGCTTCTCTCTCTTCCCGGCCCCCGGCATCTCCTCCCAAAAACGTTCCCGTTCCGTCCCGAGAGGCAAGGCAGAGCCTTAGTCATTGCGAAGAGGTGGCGCAATTGGAGACGGTCCAGAGGCGAGCCAGAAAGACGACAACGGGTTCTGGAGACCGTGAAGTAGGCGGGACGACGGAACGAACCGGGCTGGCGTCGTTTGGAAAGGAGCAGACCGAGGGGGGGGACGTGAGAGCCGTTTTCGAGTATCGAAAAACGTGTTCCGAGGCGGAGGGAGAAAAACGTCCGCTGATCGGACAAGACGCGATGGGCTTAAATTGCAGCAAAGGGGGTTGAGGATGGACTTCCTAATTATCCAGGAGGTGAAACAGTGGCGTGCTGCGGTGTCTCCATCACGGGCGATGCTGGAGACCGGGTTGGATAGACAGCTCCCAGGCATGGTCTGAGACACTGAAAAGATAATGGAGCCCGCCCTACAGAATTCAAAATAAAACCAATCCTCTCGCGTGAACTAACGTTTTACGTTTCCGGACGGACACCCAGCGGACGTGGCGGCTGACATTAAACCGGCGTCGTTCCAGACGGCCGGCGTGCGACGGTCCGGCCACGTCCGTCGACGCGGCCGCGCCGAAGCAGAGTCCGCGCCCATACGCACGCGGGAACGCGGCTCACGTCTGCCCTGACGCGGCGGGGTTCCCGGAGGGGTTGGGGATTCTTTTCCGCTGCGCAAAAGAGCGTTGCGCGGAGGGTGGAGTTTTCCCCACGTTTGGAAATAGCCGATTTTGGCAAAACCAAAAATACCTGCCTCTGGAATTATTAAGAAAGGGATAGAAAATAAGACACAGAATATCGTAGGGTCCGTCTACACTACAGCAGTAATTCAAACTCACTTCATTCGAATTAGCGTTTTGCTAATTCGAACTAGCACGTCCACACTGAGTGGACCCTGAACCGAAGTTAAGGCTGGCCATCAGCCTGGCTGCACTGGCCGCAGGCTGCCATCCGGGGGGGGATCCGTCGGGGGGCTGTCAGGATCCAGGAAGCTTCCACCCCGAGGAGCCCACAGAGCCACCCCAGTCCTCCCCATCGGGGGCTCGTGCCCCATTCCTCCCTCACCTCCTTCCACTTACCCCTCTCTAGCCCCCCTTCCTGATATAAAAAAATAAAGGACACGTGTGGTCAAAAATAGAAACTCTCTTTATTGAACAAAACTTAGGGGTGGGATTAACCTCTGGGGAGACTGGGAAAAGGAGGTGGGAGAGGGGAAGAGAGAGGGTGGGAGAGGGGAGGGGGATACCTGGAAGGAGGGAGCTGGAAGGGGGAAGCCAGGGGAAGTATCAAACGATGGGACGCCCACATCTGGAATACTGTGGACAGATGTGGTCGCCTCACCTCAAAGACGATATTTTGGCCTTGGAAAGAGTTCCGAAAAGGGGAACTAAAATGATTCGGGGTTTGGAACG
Source organism: Pelodiscus sinensis (assembly GCF_052426305.1). Lineage (NCBI taxonomy): Eukaryota > Metazoa > Chordata > Testudines > Trionychidae > Pelodiscus > Pelodiscus sinensis. The sequence goes on along the minus strand of NC_143085.1, from coordinate 1,752,003 downwards.
GGTCCCCTATGAAGAGAGGTTAAAGCGACCGGGACTTTTCAGCTTAGAAAGGAGGAGAGTGAGGGGGGATAGGATAGAGGTCTATAAAATCATGAGTGGTGTGGAGAGGGCGGATAAAGAAAAGTTATTTATTCGTGCCCATAGTAGGAGAACTAGAGGACACCAGATGAAACTAATGGTAATAAAAGTCATAAAAGAAAGTTCTGCACACAGCACATAGTCAACCTGTGGAACTCCTCGCCGGAGGATGAAGAAAAGTTATTTATTAGTTCCCATATTAGGAGAACTAGAGGACACCAGATGAAACTAGTGGTAATAAAAGTAATAAAAGAAAGTTCTTCACACAGCACATAGTCAACCTGTGGAACTCCTCGCCGGAGGATAAAAAAAGTTATTTATTAGTTCCCATATTAGGAGAACTAGAGGACACCAAATGAAACTAATGGTAATAAAAGTAATAAAAGAAAGTTCTTCACACAGCACATAGTCAACCTGTGGAACTCCTCGCCGGAGGATAAAAAAAGTTATTTATTAGTTCCCATATTAGGAGAACTAGAGGACACCAGATGAAACTAGTGGTAATAAAAGTCATAAAAGAAAGTTCTTCACACAGCGCATAGTCAACCTGTGGAACTCCTCGCCGGAGGAGGCTGTGAAGGCGAGGACTATAAAGAGAAGCTAGATAATTTCATGGAGGTTAGGTCCATAAAAGGCGATTAGCCAGGGGATAGAAATGGTGTCCCTGGCCTCTGTTTGTCAGAGGCTGGAGAGGGATGGCAGGAGACAAATCCCTTGATCATTATCTTTGGTCCACCCCCTCCGGGGCACCTGGTGCTGGCCACTGTCGGCAGACAGGATACTGGGCTAGATGGACCTTTGGTCTGACCCAGGACGGCCGTTCGTATGGTCTTATTTACACGACATACATCTGATGAAGTGGGTGTCTGCGCCACGAAAGCGGTTCGCTGCGCCACGCGTCTCCTCGCCTGCGCTCGGCTTTGCCGTTCTTTTTTTAAGCCAAGCAGCGCTGTTCTCATGCCGTCTCCTGACTGGCGTGTTGAAAGAGTCCTCTTTATGGGCGGGCTGCAGGAAAGACGGTCACATTTCTCAAGAGGAAGCTGATTACGGCTTTCGCAAAACAGCTGAGATCATGAGACCGGTGCCGAGAGGCAGGGTAATGCTTTTTGGACTCCTTTGTTTTTCCTAAAGCCGGGTCAAAGCCACCCCCTATTTCCCCCGTGCTGCCCAACTTCCTCCTGCCGAAACAAGACCCCAGCTTGCTTAGGGATTCAGAAAACGACTAAACCCCACTGAAATCGGAGAGGGGTCTCCTTAGGAACCCCAGCGTGGCTGGCTCCTAATCCACCCTGTCCCCAAGGACCCGGGCTGGCGTTTAAACTCAGGAAGCAGCATTTGAGACGTGCATCGGCCGCTCCCCGGCGTGCCTGCGCCGTGCCTCAGTTTACCTCTTTGCAAACCAAGCTGGCTTCTTCTCGAGGGCCGCCTGCGGCAAGTGCAGCCAGGCTGGCGGCCGCGTGCTATGGTGTCCCCAGTGTGGCCCTGCTCACGCCTCCAGCGTGCGTGACCCACACGCCCTGCGTGGCTCGTGGTCCCACGTAGGGGCACGTACAGCGAGCGAGACGAACAAGAGAGATCTACAGCCAAAGCTAGGCATCAGCCGCCTTCATAGCTCCACCTGTAAAAGCACCTGTACTACACTCCTGAGGTCCCTGGTTCAAATCCCCCTGCTGGTGGTTACGTCTGGCCCCAACTACAAAGACGTAGTTAGGCTCTGGAAATCAACAGCAGATAGTGTCCTTGCTCGGAGGTTAAATAATTCCAGCACACTCTGAATTTAAGACGGCCGCTGCTCCAAAGAGGCAGCCAATGGGACAAGATGACAGAGAAGACACCATAAGGCCAACGTCTCAGTATTCGACACGTCTTGCTGCTCTGAACCTCGCCCCACCGACACTGGATTGCTCTTGGTGCAGCGCCATCATTTTCCACAGCTGTCAGGCGAGGTCGGTGGCAAGCAGCCAGCTTCCCCGCCCAGGAGCCTGCTACAAGCAGCTGGAAGCATGGAATTTGCGCTGGTGGTTCGACCTGTGGAACTCCTCGCCGCAGGATGCGGCGAAGGCCAGAACTTGAACGGGATGCAAAAAAGAGCCAGATAGATTGGTGGAGGTGAGGTCCAGCAGTGGCTATTTGCCAGGATGGGTAGGAAGGGTGTCCCTCGCCTCAGTTTCTCTGACAGGGGACGGATCACGTGAGGATTATCTGTTGTGATCCTTCCCGCTGGGGCGTCGGGCATCGGCCACTGTCAGCAGACAGGATACTGGGCTGGATGGCCCTTTGATCTGATGCACTCTGGCCGTTCTGGTGTTCTTACGTAGGTGCCCCAGAGGGCGGGAACACAACAGGGAACCCTCGTGTGAACCCTCCCCCGTCACCCATATCCAGACAAACCGAGACGAGGGACCGCCCATTCCTACCCATCCACTAAGGGACCTCGCCTCCAGGAATCGATCCAGCTCTTTTTTGAACCCTGCGGAAGTCCTAGTCTTCACCACATCCTGTGGCGAGGAGTTCCACAGGTTGGCCGTGAAGCTCATCCCTTCAGGGCCAACCTCCAGTAGAACCATTGGTCACTGCTGGCCTCTTTATACCCACCCTCCCTTAATATGTAAAGGCTTTCAGGTCCCACGTTGGCCTGATTTTCTCAAGCATCAACACCTCCCGTTTTTAACCCAATCTGATGTTCTCATATATTTCACCGGGGGGGTTCATTTCACCCCAGCGGGAATTTACATAGTAGACCCCCGCGGGGGACGAGAACGTCCAGGAGTAAAGAGCAGGAGGGGCAGAATTGGCCAGGACCCCAACAAACGCCAAGTTCCTCAAACTCTGCTAGCGCCCGTGGGGAAAGGCCTCGTGCCTCAGTTTCCCCTTCTGCACCATTACAATCCTGAAATGGCCCCAGGAGTGGTCTGCAGGGTCCATTTTTCTGGGGCGGGTGCACCAGGATGGGGACAGGAAGGGGAGCGAGCCCCAGCGGGGTGAGGGGCTGGCTTCCTGTTTTGTCCCTGCCTCAGTGGGCCACCCCAGTCCGGGGCTTGCTCTCTCGGCTGGTCAGTTTGCCCCACCCAAGCCTCCAACTTCTGAGGTCTCCTGCCGGATCGTGGCCAACGCTAGCCCTTGTAACCGCAGGACTCCCGGGCCGAGAAAGTCACTCCGAGCTCCTTCCGGGCGGCGGTCACCTCGGGCTTTTATCGGGAGGCTGGGCGCCCACCGACTTTTCCCTCTCCAGGCCTCCTGCCCCCAAATCGCCCCGCCCAATCCCCCCCCCCCCTCGTAACACCTTCTGCCTCTCGCCTGCAGGCTCTTCCAGCTGCTCCCCCAGACCGATTTGGAGAAACACTTTGGCTCCTCCCCCCTCCCTCCCAGTCTCGGTCTGTTCTCAAACATCTGTTCCTCCTCCACCATGGCAAGGGCCCACCCCTGCTGCCTCCCCCCAGGCCATGTTTCTTCAACTTTTAAGACTAAGGAACACCACACAATTTTTTAAAAATAAGGACCACCAAGGATTTTTTTATTGAGCCAAAAAAAAAAAAAAAAAAGTCAGCTGCCCCTTTAAGGCGGCCATTTTGAATTCTGTTCTCCACAGCACACCGCTGTACCGCCGAACACAGTTTAAGAAACGCTCCGTCTCTGTGAGGGCCCCTTGGGGGGAGGTGCGGCGGCCTACCCTCCAGCCCGAACGGCGGGGATCTTGTCGGGCCCAGTCCTCCAAAGACCTTTCGATTTGAAGGCAACTGCCCGCTTTTGCCACCAAGTGTGACCAGTTGCGGTGCTCACCTTGGCGTGGCAATTCTGGGGGTTAGCTCAGGCGGCTGCCTCTTCCAGCTGTTTCCTTGCCTCGGTTTCTCCCCACTCACTCCAGGAACCACCTCCCCTCCTGCCTAGATGGTGAACTGGGGTCTGGCCCCATAACCCCTCTCCTGAGACCCATGGCAGGGCAGGCTGACGAGACGAGAGGCATTTGGTGCCACTTACGTGGTGGGCTGGGGCACATAGGAACCCGGGACATGTGGTCACCCTACTACCGCATCCTCTCGGGGGCTTAGCCCCATGGCCGGTCCCTGAAATGGGTCCCCTTTTCAGGGGACGTACCTAGCACACCCAGGTGGTCTTCCACGTCATTACCTCCTCGTGGGTGGCAGAGGAACCTGGATCCACCCTCTACTCCAGGTTCCAGCTAGGCCAACGGCTGTTCTCTGCCCCCTCACTGCCTTTACCTGACCCACGACCGCACCTCCGGGCCTCTGAGTTTGGGAACCCCTCTCTACCTCCTCCCCACAGCCCCCCAAAGACAAGGAGAGGCGCAACCTTCCCCCAGACACCACCTGGAGAAGATCCAACCTACCCAGCACAGATCAGCTTCTCTAATTGGCTGCAGGAACAAGAGCAGCGGATGAAAGAGCCACACCCCAGCTCCTGCACAGCTTGAGTTCCAGCTAAGTCTCCTTTGTTGACCACCCCGGTCTGGCCCTCTTCAGAGCTCAGAGAGCCATCTAGTGGCTGAGCGGCATAACTGCAAGCACCGAAGTCAGCTGATGGGACCCACCGGCTGATCACAGGGCCAGTGGGGAGAGGCGCAGACGTTCCATCACGCCCATGCCGTTCGAGACGGTACAGGGGGCTTCTGCGCCAGCATCTCAGCGCAACACAATTGACTCCGATCCCTCGTCTCTCCGCCCTGCCTCCCGAAAGAGAGAAGGAAGTGTCGGTTTTCCTCTGAGGTCAAAGCCTTTCGGTTACATGGCCTGACCCACAATCAAGCTCGACGCGGGGCAGGACTGAGGTTTCGACACCCAGGCTTGGTTAAAAATAGCGCCGGCGGGTTCTTGGCCGACGTCACCGGCTGCCGGATGACTCTGGAAACGGCAGCAAGATAGCGGAAGGAAGGAGCCCACGGATTTCACAGGAACTCCAGGGCTGTGGAGGGAAAAACTTGCCAAGGAGCGGCCAGCGAGCACCTGGCTCCGCTCACGTAGGCCCGGCCGTTTTGGGGGCGGGGGCTTTTGAATCAGCTGCTCCCCGCTGTCGGCATTTCAGGGATCAATTATTTTTAAATGGTGCACCGGCCGCGGGAAGCCATCCCCCTGCCCAGCCATCGATGGCATGCCATTCGATTCACACCGGGCTGCAGAATGCGGCCTGCCTACGTCGCAGGCTGTGGAGCAGCGTTTCTTAAACACGTTAAGACCGAGAAACACCACACAATTTTTTTTTTTAAATGAGGAACACGGAGGATTTTTTTGTTGAGCCAAAAAAAAAAAAAAATCGCCTGCCCCTTTAAGGGCAGACAAAAAAAATCGCCTGCCCCTTTAAGGGCAGCCATTTTGAACTCCCTTATTCTCCACGGCGCACAGTTGAAAAGACACTGCTGTGGAGCCAATGCCGTAAGCGGTCTGCGGGACAGCGACCGCGCCCAGGAGGTGTGTGGATTACTCAGGCTGATCTCTCATCACCTGTGTTGCTAATCTACGAGCTGAGCAAGGACTAACCCCCAAGCCAAAGGCAATGTCGCCCTTACGCCCTACGGCAGTGGCGAATCAGGCCCCGCGTGGGGCCTTCCGTCCAGTTGTGGTCTGAAAAGAAGACGCCTCGGCAACAAGAGCAGCTTCTGAAAAAGCCACCACCCAGCTCGAGTTCCAGCTAGGTCTCCTTTGTTCGCCACCCTGGTCTGGCCCTCTTCAGAGAACAGAGAGCCATCTAGTGGCTGAATTGCGCAACTGCAAGGACATCACATTGTAGCAGAGATGGGCCTGGCTTGTCGCTCTCGCCTCTAGAGTCCGTGTGTCCAACGGGCCAGTCTCTGTAAACACGCACAGCTCTGACCAGTGGTTGATACTGCCATCGTTTGACCTGCCTGCTTGGAGAGCTACAGGGTCTGGAAAACAGGAAGGGGGATGCCTTGGCCACAGCCGTTCGGCAGCTCACTCAGTCCCAGGAGGGGTAAACGGGGCACGGTGCTTCCCTAGGGTGAGACCCAGGAGAGACGTCTCAACGGCTGTACCCCGGGCTTGGAAAACGTCCCCTACTCAGGGCAGGAGCCGGCTGCGTAGGGCAGGGAGGGCACGGCCTCTCAGAGCCGGGCACAAGCATGGGGACGGCCACCCTCACGCCTCCACGGAAGACGGTCTCGATGACCGAGATGGTGCTCAGTGCCACCTCGAGGGCCGGTCTCGGTGCTTGGTGACCTCACGAGGCCCCTTCCAGAGGATGCGGCAAGAAAATCGCCCCTTGCCCCAGGAGTGGCCAATGCAGGGGCTACTTAGCCCCCAAGGGCCCAGCGCAGATGGCCACAGAGACTCCGGATTCCTGCCTCAGGGGAAACCGAGGCAGGCTGAGACTAGACTCCCGTCCCCTCCCCCCCCGTGGCAGAGGAAATTGAGACAGGCTGACACCAGACGCACACACCACATGGCAGGGGAAACCAATGCAAGCTGACACCAGAAAGCCCCCCACACAGCAGGGGAAACCGAGGCAGGCTGACACCAGACACTCTCCCCCCAGGGCAGGGGAAACCAAGGCAGGATGACACCAGAGACACCCCGCCATGGCAGAGGAAATTGAGGCAGGCTGAGACTAGACCCCCTCACAGCAGGGGAAACCGAGGCAGGCTGACTGACACCAGACACCCTCCCCCCAGGGCAGGGGAAATTGAGGCAGGCTGAGACTAGACCCCCTCACAGCAGGGGAAACCAAGGCAGGCCGAGACCAGACCACGCCATGGGAAACCGAAGGAGGCTGCAACTAAAACCCCCACGGCAGGGGAAACCGAGGCAGGCTGAGACCAGACCCCCATGGCAGGGGAAACTGAGGCAGGCCGAGACCAGACCCCCATGGCAGGGGAAACTGAGGCAGGCCGAGACCAGATCTCCCCACCCCATAGCAGGGGAAACCGAAGCAGGCTGAGACTAGACACCCCCCCTTCAAAACAGCAGGAGAAACCAAGGCAGGCTGAGACTAGACACGCCCCCCCCCCCCCCCACCCCATGGCAGGAGAAACTGAGGCAGGCTGCGACTATACCCGCATGGCAGAGGAAACCGAGGCAGGCTGCGACTAGCCCCCCCCCCACCACAGGGGAACCCAAAGGAGGCTGCAACTAGCCCCCTCCACGGCAGGGGAAACCGAGGCAGGCTGTGACTAAACCTCCATGGCAGGCCCAGGAGGCTGGTGGCAGGATGTTCTAGCCCGGCCCTGCGGCGGCTGTTTCCTCCTGCCGACCCCACCCAGCCGAGCTCCGGGGAAACCGCGGCAGCCACCCCCCCCCCCACGGCCCCCCCCTTTCCGGCCGCAGGCTGCCGAGCGTGCGGCGAACGGGGGGGAGCGGCGGGTGGTAACCGAGCTGAGAAACGCCCGACCACAGGGAGAGCCGGGTCAGATGGTACGACCCGGGGTATCTCCCTTCCACGGAGGGGTGGGGGGAGGAGGGGGCGTGCGATCACGCCAGGAGCCACTCCGTGCGAGAGGACGGCGCACAAGCAGGTGAGGGGGCGTGACACACGCTTGCCCTCGCACGCCAGGAACCGAGAATCGGGCTTCGGCCGGGCCCAACATCAGCAGGAACAGAAAGGGGGGGGGGGGTCAAGCTTCGAAAATGGATTTCCACCCCCCCCCCCCCCCGCCTGGCTGTGATTGGACCCTCCCCCAGTGCAAAGGCCTCTGGGAAGGTGGAGGACTCACGCCAGCTGCGATTGGCCCCTGGCTCCAGAGCAAAGGCCTCTGGGAAGGTGGAGGACTCACGCCAGCTGCGATTGGACCCTGCTCTAGAGCAAAGGCCTCTGGGAAGGTGGAGGACTCACGCCAGCTGCGATTGGACCCTGCTCTAGAGCAAAGGCCTCTGGGAAGGTGGAGGACTCACGCCAGCTGCGATTGGCCCCTGGCTCCAGAGCAAAGGCCTCTGGGAAGGTGGAGGACTCACGCCAGCTGCGTTTGGACCCTAGCTCCAGAGCAAAGGCCTCTGGGAAGGTGGAGGACTCACGCCAGCTGCGATTGGACCCTGCTCTAGAGCAAAGGCCTCTGGGAAGGTGGAGGACTCACGCCAGCTGCCCGCTCCTTGGGCATTTAGGGCTCCCGAGCGGGGCAGCCCGGGGGAAGGACCCCCCCTTTGCCCCCAGGCGGTGGTGGCTGCCCCCCACACCGGGACAGCTGGGGGCACCCCACAGGCGTAGGGGAGCCAGGTTTCTGGTTTGGGGCTGGGACAGGACAACAGGCAGCCCCCGCCGGCTGTGCCGCGAGGCCGATTTATTGGCAGAAAACGCCCCCCCGCGAGCTCCGAACCGCTGCCCCCCACGCCCAGCCGGGGGGCCAAGAAGCGACGCCGGCAGGCCCCACACTTCTCAACACCGTCTCGCCGGGCTGGGCCCGTCCCGGCCGCTCCCGCGTAGTCACCGGCCGGCGTCTCTTCTACGGCAGCCCCGGCCCAGGAAGGAAAGAACCGACCACCGACAGCCCCCCCGGCATCCTTCAGATGTGGGGGGTAGCCCCACGGCTCCCAGCCCCCCGGAAAACAAAACCCGCCGGCTCCGAACAGGGCGGAGGGTCCCGGTGGGACTCGGCTCCCAAGGGGGGACCCGGCGGAAACGGATCCGGAGGCGGCTCCGGGTCGGCGCTAGAGCAGTTCGAGCCCCCAGGGGCGCCCCCCGCTGGCGTGGGAGGGTGGAGTGTTCTCCGGCGGGCCGGGTCAGAGCGCCCGGGCGGCGCCCCCCGCGTCCTGGCGTCGGTGGAGCAGCCCGATGACGCTCTCGATCTCGTCTTCCGGGACCTAGCGGGGGAAGGAAGCCGAGACAGGAAGTCCCGCCCCACGCAGGGCCGACCCGCCCCGGAAAAGGAGAGGCAGACAGGGAAGGAGCCGACGTACCAGGGCGTGGTCAAAGTTGAAGGTGCTGATGTAATAGGCGGAGATGTCCGCGGCGGCCAGCGGCGCCGCGATCTGAGCCACGATCCCGCACTCGTCTGCCGGAGGGAAACCGAGGCAGGCGTCACGCCGAGGCACCGGGGTCCGGTCCTGCCCCACACACCCGCCTCCGCGCCCGAGCCGCAAGCCCCATAGCAAAGGGGGAAGGGTCCCGCGGGGATGGCCAAAGGCCCTGCTAATATTGGCCACCCCAGTGCGGATTAAATTTTGTCCCGTGCACCGGATGTGCACCACCCGCCAAAGCACACGCTGCAGGCTGAGGGGGGGCCACTTACCGAAGCCGAGCGGCTGCCCGCCGATCCTCACCATCCTCCAGAGCTCCCCCGAAGAGCTGGTCAACAGCAGGTCGCTGGGGAACCTGGAAGGTTTCACCGAGTCCGTCACGCCCATGAAGCAGCCCCGCCCCGCCCCGCCCCGCCCAAGCACTCCCTCCCTCGCCCCCCGGGCCGGACGGGACCTACTTCTTCTGGGTCTCAGCGTCCATGACGATGGAGATGTAGCCCTCGATGAGAGAGAAGGCGAAGAAGCGGATGGTCTCGAGGGCCGGCTCCTTCGCAGGGCTGCGGAGACACCGGGTTCGTCGCGAGGTGGGTGGAGCTTTGGGCTCCACGGCGGAGACGCAGCTTCCGGGAACCCTCCCCTTGGCTGGCGAAGCCGTGGTCCTGGCGGGGCAGGCAGACCTCCGCCCCCCCCCCCCCCCGAGGTCCTGGCAGGACAGGCAGCCCCCCCCCCCCCCGAGGTCCTGCAGCTCCCCGAGGTCCTGGCAGGACAGGCAGCCCCCCCCCCCCCCCCGAGGTCCTGGCAGGACAGGCAGCCCCCCCCCCGAGGTCCTGCAGCCCCCCGAGGTCCTGGCAGGACAGGCAGCCCCCCCCAGAGGTCCTGCAGCCCCCCGAGGTCCTGGCAGGACAGGCAGCCCCCCCCCGAGGTCCTGCAGCCCCCCCGAGGTCCTGGCAGGACAGGCAGCCCCCCCCCCGAGGTCCTGCAGCCCCCCGAGGTCCTGGCAGGACAGGCAGCCCCCCCCCCGAGGTCCTGCAGCTCCCCGAGGTCCTGGCAGGACAGGCAGCCCCCCCCCCGAGGTCCTGCAGCTCCCCGAGGTCCTGGCAGGACAGGCAGCCCCCCCCCCGAGGTCCTGGCAGGACAGGCAGCCCCCCCCCCGAGGTCCTGCAGCCCCCCGAGGTCCTGGCAGGACAGGCAGCCCCCCCCCCCCCGAGGTCCTGGCAGGACCTGGGCAGGCAGCCCCCCCCCCCCCCCCCCCCCGAGGTCCTGGCAGGACAGGCAGCCCCCCCCCCCCTGCAGCCCCCCGAGGTCCTGGCAGGACAGGCAGCCCCCCCCCGAGGTCCTGCAGCCCCCCGAGGTCCTGGCAGGACAGGCAGCCCCCCCCCCCCCCCCCCCCGAGGTCCTGCAGCTCCCCGAGGTCCTGGCAGGACAGGCAGCCACCCCCCCCGAGGTCCGGGCAGGACAGGCAGACTCCCCCCCCCCCCCCGCCGAGGTCCTCCTGCCGTCACCCACCTCTGCGAGTAGAACAGGACCTCCAGCAGCACGGTGGCGATGGCCGGCAGACTGTCGGGAGCCACGGTCAAGATGCAGAAGCGGTTCTGGGGGCTCTGCACCGGGTGCACGGTGGGGCTGGCGGCTGCGGGCGGGGGGGGGGGGGGGGACAACGGTTTGCAATCGCTCAGCGAGCCCCGCCCGGCCTGGGACTCCCCCGGCGGCTCGCGAGGGCCGGGCGCCGGCTCGACCCTCGACAGACCGAAAACCAGGGAGCGAACGGAACAGGGGACGTCCCACGAGCCCTCCCCTGTGGCCGACGTCCAGCTTCTGAGAGGCCAGGGCCACCCTCCCGGCTCATCAGCGTCGGTGGACCATGAATTGAGCCCGGTCTTTTGGGAACTCGGCTCGAGTCCTGGGCGTGGCAGCATCCTGCGGCGAGGAGTTCCGCAGGTCGCCGGGGGAAACAAAACTCCCTCGGGTTGGCTTGACGCCTTCGGGCCTGTTCAGTGTTGGGGACCCCCGAGTTCTTGTGTGGGTGGAGCAAGTAAATCGCGATTTGATAGTTCCCCTCGCCTATCCCCCCCCCCCCCGGAGGCGTCTCTTTGCCGAGCTGAGAAGTGCCCGGTTTATGAATCGCTCCCGCACGGCAGCCGTGCTAAGGAGCGAGTAGAACGGAGCCAGCGGGCCGCGTGGGGGATTGAACCGGGCCTGGGCGGGTTCTGCCCCCTGCCCCCTTCCGGGGGGCATAGCAAGGTGTTCCTGGGAGGAAGCCCAAATTAAGGCGGCAGCGCCCTCTGGTGGCACCACTGTGCTCCTCGGGCCATCGGGAAAAGCTTGGGCTCAGGGAACAGAGCGGGGCCGGAATCAGCACCTACATCCTGCGGCGAGGAGTTCCACAGGTGGCCGGGGAAGCAGAACAGCGGAGTCTTTCCCCTCAAAGCCCGCGCGGGACTCACCGGGCCTGGGTTTGGAGACGCCGTCGCTCGCGTCGGCCCGGCCCACGGGCACAGCCTCGCCCGCCACCTCCCGGTAGATGTCGAACTCGCCCGCCAACGTGGCGATCACCACCGGCAGGTCCTTCTCCCGCACCTGGCCGGGGGCGCGAGAGCTCAGCGCTCGCCCCGCTGGCTCCCGCCTAGTTCTCCGAACCCCCCTCCAGCAGGCACCGGGGGCGGCGGGGGGGGGGGGAGAGGAGGGTCCCGAGCACGCCCAAGCGGGGGCTCACCAGGATGAAGTCCGTCTGGTAGGTGGAGAGCATCAGCACCGAGACGTGGTGCTCGGCCAGCGGGGCCAGGACCGACTTGGCCAGCTTCGTGACGCCCACGGCCTGGGAGCCGGTGGCCGACCGGCCGTTGGCCAGCACGTTCAGCACCAGCCAGGGGGAGGCGGCCTCCTGCAGGAACTCGGAGGAGGGCAGCTCTGAAAGGCCGACAGGATCCCGCCTGAGACCCGCCGCGCCGAGGGGAAACTGAGGCACGGGGCGGCGCCGGCTGCACGGCACTGGCCCGGGACCTTCCCGGCATTCCCACGAGCCACTAGGACCGGTTGAGAAGCCTCGGACCGCAGACCGTGCCCCCCCCGCCCCACGGCCCGGATTCAGCTAGTGCACCCCCCCCCGAAACTCCTCCATCCCTGCGGAATAATTTGGGTGCGGATCCTCCCCCCATCCCCATCCGCCAGCGAATCTCCCCAGCTTTCGGCGAGGTTGAAAATCCAACGGGGCCGGCCGGGGGGGGGCACCCGAAGGCCGAATCGGGGGGGGCGGGACACGCGGCCGCCTCGGGCCCACCGACCTCGGAAGCCTTCGTCGTCCACCACCACGGTGTAGCCCTCGGGGGTCTCGGTCAGGCTGAAGAACTTGCACCTACCGGGATAGAGAGGACTTCGTGGCGGGGCCTCATGGAGCCGTGCGGCCCCCCTGCCGGAGGCCCCGAGTTCCCGGGGGGGGGTTAACGGCCTTGCCGGGCCCCCCACAAGGGACGGGCCTGGGTTTCGCCAGGCCCACCAGGGAAGGGGGGCGTGGCCGGCGGCACCGTCCCGAGGCGAGCGCCACCGGCCCAGCGAGGTGGGGGAAGGAGGCGGCCTGCGGGAAGGCAAACGGGGGGGGGGGGGGAGAAATCGGGGAAAGGGTCTGGGGTGGGGGGGGAAGAGACGGAACCAGCCCCACCCAACCAGCCAGCAGGAGGGCGGGAGGGGACTGATCCCCCTCCCCAGCCACTACCGACCACCCTGAGACACTGGGGGGTACAGACCCCCTCGCCCCACCCCACGAGGGCACAGCTTCCCCCTCGCCCCACAAGTGGGGAGCGACGCAGCTTCCACCCGCCCCCCGAAGTGCACAAAGGGCCCACAGGACTCCAGCCACCCTAGGAGCCAATCTGAGGCACCGCCCCCCCCCCCCGTGTGTCCCCCAGCTGGGCCGTCATGTGCCCCTGCGCCCCCGAACCTCCCAACCCGCCCAGCCCCCCCACTGCCCTGCCCCCTGCACCCCCCAACCCGCCCAGCCCCCACTGCTCTGCCCCCCTCCCCCTGCACCGCCCCCCAGCCCCCCCCCACCTTGCCCCCACCCTGCCCCCCCCCCCTGCACCCCCAGCCCCCCCAAGCCCCCGCCCAGCCCCCACCTGCCCCCCCTGCCCCCCCCCCCCCCCTTCCCCCCCTCCCCCTGCCCCCACCTCCCACCCGCCCCCCCCACTCTGCCCCCTCCCCCTGCCCGTCCCCCCCCCCCTGCACCCCCCAACCCAGCCCCCAGCCCCCTCCCCCCACCCCCCACTGCCCCCCCACTGCCCGCCCCCTCCCCCTGCACCTCCCAGCCCCCCCATTGCCCTGCCCCCAGACCTCTGCACCCCCAACCCGCCCAGCCCCCCTGCACCTCCCAGCCCCCCCATTGCCCCGGCCCCAGCCCCCTGCACCCCCAACCCACCCAGCCCCCCTGCACCTCCCAGCCCCCCATTGCCCTGCCCCCAGACCCCTGCACCCCCCAACCCGCCCAGCCCCCCTGCACCTCCCAGCCCCCCCATTGCCCCACCCCCAGCCCCCTGCACCCCCCAACCAGCCCAGCCCCCCTGCACTTCCCAGACCCCCCATTGCCCCGCCCCCAGCCCCCCCACTGCCTCGCCCCCTGCACCTCCCAACCCACCCAGCCCCCCACTGCCCCGCTCCTCGCCCCTTGCACTCCCCAACCCACCCAGGCCCCCACTGCCTCGCCTGCCTCCCCTGCACCCCCCAACCCACTCACTGCCCCGCCCTGCTCCCCCTGCACCTCCCAATCCGCCTGGCCCCCCCATTGCCCCACCCACCTCCCCTACACCCCCAATCCGCCCATTGCCCTGCTCCCCAGCCTCGCCCCGCGCTAGGCCCCACCCCCGAGCTCCCCCACCCCCAACCCGCCCACTGCCCTGCCCCCCAGCCCCGCCCCGCGCTAGGCCCCGCCCCCGAGCTCCCCCACCCGCCTCCCCTACACCCCCAACCCGCCCACTGCCCTGCCCCGCGCTAGGCCCCGCCCCCCAGAGACTCCCGAACCCCGCCCCACGCTAGGCCCCGCCCCCGAGCTCCCGCACCCGCCTCCCCTACACCCCCAACCCGCCCATTGCCCCGCCCAGCTCCCCCTGCACCCCCAACCCCCCCACGTGCCCCGCCCCGCCCCCCGCCTCCCCTGCACCCCCCCACGTGCCCCGCCCCGCCTGCCCCGCACCCCCCCCAGCCCCTGCACCCCCCCCTGCCTGCCCCCCTGCACCCCCCCACGTGCCCCGCCCCGCCTGCCCCGCCCCGCCTGCCCTCCCTGCACCCCCCCACGTGCCCCGCCCCGCCTGCCTCCCCCTCCCCCTGCACCCCCCCCACTGCCCCCCCCGCCTGCCTCCCCCTGCCCCCCCCCGCCCCGCCTCCTCCCCCTGCACCCCCCCACGTGCCCCGCCCCGCCCGCCCAGCCCCGCCCCGCCCCGGCCGGTACCGGGAGCGGCGCGGCAGCAGCAGCAGCTTGAGCAGCGGGTGCGTGTATCGCCACAGGCCGGCCCGGGCCAGGCTCAGCACCCGCACGGGGCGCTCCAGGATCCGCAGGTCCATGGCGGCCCCGCCCCGCCCCGCGCTAGGCCCCGCCCCGAGCGCCTGCCGAGCCCCGCCCCCCCGGGATAGGCCCCGCCCCGAGCGCCTGCCGAGCCCCGCCCCCCCGCGATAGGCCCCGAGCCCTAGCCCCGCCCCGCGCTAGGCCCCGCCCCGAGCGCCTGCCGAGCCCCGCCCCCCCGGGATAGGCCCCGCCCCGAGCGCCTGCCGAGCCCCGCCCCCCCGCGATAGGCCCCGAGCCCTAGCCCCGCCCCGCGCTAGGCCCCGCCCCGAGCGCCTGCCGGGCCCCGCCCCGCGATAGGCCCCGCCCCGAGCGCCTGCCGAGCCCCGCCCCGCGCTAGGCCCCGCCCCCGAGCCCTCCCCTAGCCCCGCCCCCCCGCGATAGGCCCCGCCCCGAGCGCCTGCCGAGCCCCGCCCCCCCGCGATAGGCCCCGCCCCGAGCCCTTGCCCTAGCCCCGCCCCGCGCTAGGCCCCGAACGCCTACCCAATCCCCGCCCCGCGCTAGGCCCCGCCCCCGAGCCCTTCCCCTAGCCCCGCCCCCCCGCGATAGGCCCCGCCCCGAGCGCCTCCCGGGCCCCGCCCCGCGATAGGCCCCGCCCCGAGCCCTTGCCCTAGCCCCGCCCCGCGCTAGGCCCCGAACGCCTACCCAATCCCCGCCCCGCGCTAAACTCCGCCCCCCGGCTCAGACTCACCCTCCTGGAGCTGAGCGCGTCTCGACCCACCCGGCCCCTCCCCCCAAGCCCCGCCCCCCCGGACTGCCTGGTCCCACAGCCGCATTCTCCCCCCCCCCCCCCCCAGGGCCCCGAGCTGCCTGGGCAAGCGGCCCGGGACCCCCCCCCGCCCGAGGAGCAGGTGGCCCCGGGCTACGATCGATGGTGGGGGGGGGGGGGTAAGGTCCTGGCCAATATCCCAGAAGCGAGTCGGTCGGTCGAGGCCCCCCCCCCCCCCCGCACACGAGTTCTTGCACAAGCGGGGGCCAGCGCAGACACAGCTTCTGTCTCGTCTAGACCGGCCTGATTTTCCGCAAATGCTTTTAACGGAGCAGAGCGTCTGGATCGGCGCGGACGCGTTTCCCCAAGAGCACTCTTTGCAGAAAAGCGTCCGTGCCGATCTAGACGCGCTTTTCCGCAAAAAGGGCCCGAGCGGCATTTTCACGAGCAGGGCGTTTCTGCGCAAAACAAATCGGAGCTGTCTACACGGGCCCTTTGCGCAAACAGGAGCAGCAGCGTATTTCCGCAAGCAGCACTGATTCTTCCAGGAGAGCGTCAGCGTTCTTGCGGAAAGTCAAGCGGCCAGTGTAGACAGCTGGCAAGTTTTTCTGCTTTTGCGGAAAAACTTGCCAGTCTAGACACAGCCCCTTAGTTTGGTGGTTGGTTGGTTTGGGGTTTTTTGGTTTTGTTTTTTGGGGGTTGGGGGTTTGATTTTGTTTGAGGTTTGCTTTGTTTGGAGTTTGGTGGGTTGTTTGGGTTTTTGGTTTTGTTTGTTTGGGGTTGTTGGGTTTTTTGGTTTTTTTGTTTGTTTTGGGGTTTGGTTTTGTTTGTTTGGGTTTGGTGGGTTGTTTGGGTTTGATTTTGTTTGGGGTTGGTGGTTTGTTTGGGTTCGATTTTTGTTTGTTTGGGTTTGGTGGGTTGTTTGGGTTTGATTTTGTTTGGGGTTGGTGGTTTGTTTGGGTTCGATTTTTGTTTGTTTGGGTTTGGTGGGTTGTTTGGGTTTGATTTTGTTTGGGGTTGGTGGGTTGTTTGGGTTCGATTTTTGTTTGTTTGGGTTTGGTGGGTTGTTTGGGTTTTTTTGTTTTTGTTTTGTTTGGGGTTGGTGGTTTGTTTGGGTTTGATTTTGTTTGGGGTTGGTGGTTTGTTTGGGTTTGATTTTGTTTGGGGTTGGTGGTTTGTTTGGGTTCGATTTTTGTTTGTTTGGGTTTGGTGGGTTGTTTGGGTTTGATTTTGTTTGGGGTTGTTGGTTTGTTTGGGTTCGATTTTTGTTTGTTTGGGTTTGGTGGGTTGTTTGGGTTTTTGGTTTTGTTTGTTTGGGTTTGGTGGGTTGTTTGGGTTTTTTTGGTTTGTTTGGGTTCGATTTTTGTTTGTTTGTTTGGGTTTGGTGGGTTGTTTGGGTTTTTGGTTTGTTTGGGTTCGATTTTTGTTTGTTTGGGTTTGGTGGGTTGTTTGGGTTTCATTTTGTTGGGGTTTTTTTTTCATTTTTGTTTGTTTGTTTTGGTTTGGGGTTGGTGGTTTGTTTGGGGGTTTTTTGGTTTTGTTTGTTTGGGGTTTTGTTTGTTTGTTTGTTGGTTTGTTTGGGTTTTTTTTTTGTTTGTTTGGGTTTGGTGGGTTGTTTGGGTTCGATTTTTGTTTGTTTGGGTTTGGTGGGTTGTTTGGGTTTGATTTTGTTTGGGGTTGGTGGTTTGTTTGGGTTCGATTTTTGTTTGTTTGGGTTTGGTGGGTTGTTTGGGTTTGATTTTGTTTGGGGTTTTGGTTCGATTTTGTTTGAGGTTTTGATTTTGTTTGGGTTTTTTGGTTTGGGTGTGGTGGTTTGTTTGGAGTTTTGGTTGTTTGGGTTTTTTGGTTTGGGTTTGGTGGTTTGTTTGGAGTTTTGGTTTTGGTTGTTTGGGTTCGAGTTTGTTTGAGGTTTTGATTTTGGTTGTTTGGGTTTGGTGGTTTGTTTGGGGTTTTTTGGTGTTGCTCACTGCCTCTGCTTCAAAGTGACACACCACCACCCAAAAAACCACCCACCCAATCATCACAGAAGCACAAAGGCCTGGCCTGGAACATTTCAACCCCGAAGACAACTGTGTGGCAAGCTGCAAACAGCTGTCGGCAAGAGGTGCTAGCTAAAACCACAGTGTGAAAACTGCTTTGCTGGCTGCGATCCAGCACAGGTGCAGTTCCAGTTAACCCAGGTTTTTAGTCCGGTGCGGACCGCAAGGCGAGTCAGTTCACACATGAGAAACAGCGGGTAGCATCTGGGCACCCGCCGGACTGACTCCACGAAGCCCCTGAGCGGATCAAACCGGGCGTTTTCAGTGCAACTTTGTTGGGCATGTTACGAAGGACAAAAGTGTAGTTGGATTCGAACGAGACCGCTGCCTTCATTCACGGTTACGCCCTCTACGGCGATTAGCCAAGATCCCAAGGGGATCTTTCGGAAAATAAAGCCTTTGCCGAAAGATCCCTTCTTCCTGATTTTAAAAGGAATGAGATCTTTCGGAAAAGGCTTTATTTTCCGAAAGATCCCCGTCTAGACTGGCGTTTTTTGCCGGCAAAGCCCCGAGCCGGAAAAAAAGCGGCAGCCATGTTTATGCAAATGAAGCGGGGAAGATTTAAATCCCCGCTTCATTTGCAATTGGATGTGTCTAATTTGCATCCCTTTTACGGAAAAGGGGTGCAGTCTAGACACAGCCTGTGTGTGTGTCTCTCCCGAGTACGATGGGTTTGTAGAGTCTCTCTCTCTCCTGGGTACGATGGGTTTGTAGAGGGTGTGTGTGTGTCTGTCTCTCTCTCTCCTGAGTACGATGGGTTTGTAGAGGGTGTGTGTGTCTGTCTGTCTCTCTCTCTCTCCTGGATACGAAGGGTTTGTAGCTTGTCTGTCTGTCTCGCTCGCTCTCAAGTACGATGGCTTGGTTGTGTGTGTGTGTCTTTCTCTCCTGGGTATGAAGGGTTTGTTGTGTGTCTCTCTCTCTCTCTCTCCTGGGTACAAAGGGTTTGTAGTGTGTGTCTGTCTCTCTCTCCTGGGTATGATGGGTTTGTAGTGTCTCTCTCTCTCCTAGGTATGAAGGGTTTGTAGTGTGTGTGTTTGTTTCTCTTCTGGGTATGATGGGTTTGTACCGTGTATGTCTCTCTCAGGTATGAAGGGTGTGTAGTGTGTGTGTGTGTGTGTGTCTGTCTCTCTGCTGGGTATGAAGGGTTTGTTGTGTGTGTGTGTCTCTCACTCGCCCCCCCCGGGTACGATGGGTTTGTTGAATGAATGAATGTGTGTGTGTGTCTCTCTCTCTCTCTTGTATGAAGGGTTTGTTGTATGTG
Organism: Pelodiscus sinensis; assembly: GCF_052426305.1. NCBI lineage: Eukaryota > Metazoa > Chordata > Testudines > Trionychidae > Pelodiscus > Pelodiscus sinensis. Next base: position 1,733,456 of record NC_143085.1, on the reverse strand, counting down.
TGTGTGTGTCTGTCTCTCTCCTGGGTATGAAGGGTTTGCCGTTTGTGTCTCTCTTTCCTGGGTATGAAGGGTTTGTAGCATGTCTCTCTCTCTCTCCTGGGTATGATGGGTTTGTTGTGTGTGTGTGTCTCTCTCTCTCTCTCCTGGATACGATGGGTTTGTGGTGTGTGTCTGTCTGTCTCCTGGGTATGAAGGGTTTCTGGTGTGTGTGTGTGTGTGTCTGTCTCTCTCTCCTGGGTACGATGGGTTTGTTGAGTAAGTGTGTGTGTGTGTGTGTGTGTGTGTGTGTGTGTGTGTCTCTCTCTCTCTCTCTCTCTCTCCTGGGTACGATGGGTTTGTTGAGTGTGTGTGTGTGTGTCTGTCTCTCTCTCCTGGGTATGATGGGTTTGTTGTGTGTGTGTGTGTTTGTGTGTGAGTGAGTGAGTGAGTGTGTGTCTCTCTCTCTCTCTCTCTCTCTCTCTCTCTCTCTCTCTCTCTCTCGGCTTGGTACGATGGGTTTGTTTTGTGTGTCTGTGTGTGTGTGTGTGTGTGTGTGTGTGTGTGTGTGTGTGTGTCTCTCTCTCTCTCTCTCGGCTTGGTACGATGGGTTTGTTTTGTGTGTCTGTGTGTGTGTGTGTGTCTCTCTGCTTGGTACGATGGGTTTGTAGAGCGTGAGAGTTTGGGTCTCTCTCTCTCTCCTGGGTATGGGTATGAGTAGTGTGTGTGTCCGTCCGTCCGTCCCCTCTGGGTAGGAGGGGTTGTACCCTGAGCCCTACCAGCACGGGGGCTAGGCCCACCCAGGCCCGCTGCTTAGCCCCAGGAAGGACCCAAGACAGGGCCTAGGCCAGGAGAATTAATGCGGCTCAGCAGGGGCCGGGCTGCAGCGCCCCCCCCCCCGACGGCACCGCCACACCCCCACTTTGCATAATCGGCTTTATTGAGATTCTGTACAAAACCATTGCACCGTCTTGCCTCGACTTCCGAGGCCCCCGCGCCCAGCGCTGCACGTGGACAGGCCGAGACCGAGGAGCAGGGGGGCGGCTTCCTCGCAGGGGATACGGATACAACGGGGAAACGGACCCCCCCCTTCCACCTTGGCCGCCCGCAGCCCCCCGGGGCGGCTGCCGCACCCACGGATTTGCTCCCTTCCCCCCCGAAACCGCGCCCGTCTGGAATGTGCCAGGCCTCTCCGAGATCCGGCGGGAAACGCTCTGGCCGGGGAGGCCGATTCGGTCCCATGTCGAGCCATCAGCTTCTTGCCCAGCTGCGGCCAATCAATAAATAGGCTCCGCCCCCGGACACCCCCCCCCCCCCCCCCCCGCCCACACTGAGTCCAAGCCCGGCCGGGCCATCACAAATAGGTGTCCTCGCTCTCGCAGGAACTCAGGCTCTCCTGGGACAGGTGATGGAGTGGGGCCTCGGGCGCCGGCGGCCAGGGCCCTGCCTGGGCGCCGTTTGCCTCCGGGACGGGGCCGTTGGGTGGCCTGCCTTTCCCTTGGTCGGTCGGCTTTTTCTTCCCGCGGCCCTCGGGCGGGAGCGCCGGGCTGGGGGGCAGGATGATGGAGGGGGAAGGCTCCAGGGCCTTGCGGGAGGGGGGCTCCGCGTCGCTGATGGCTTTGGCGCCGTGCAGGCGCGGGGCGGGCCGGCTCTGTAGCTCACCGCGGGTCTCCTTCCACTTCTTGAGCTGGAGCAAGTGCTCCCGCTCGATGTGCCGCTCCGTCACCGGCAGCTCTAGGATCTGGGGGGGAGGGGGGGAGAAATAGCGCACGCTCTCAGACCCTGCCCCGGTGGAAAACCCAACCGAGCGGATGACCGTCCCCGGCACCTTCTGCCACCTGCTTGGTCCAGGCAATCCAGGCCGAATCCCACGGACGTGGGACCCCCCCCTTCTGGGCTCCGGCTCTCCTCCGGATCCCTTGCAGCTGGGGTGGCCAACCCATTTGGGGCAAAGAGTCAAGATATCAGTGGCAAAGGAAAGGGGAAAAAAGGGACTGCCCCTTTAAGAAAACAATCACGGTTGTGGAGCAAAAAAAAAATAAAATAAAATAAAAAGGACTGCCCCTTTAAGAAAATACAATCACAGTTGAGCAAATAAAAAGGATTACCCCTTTAAGAAAACACACACAGTTGCTGAGCCCCCCCCCCAAAAAAGGATTACCCCTTTAAGAGAAAACAATCACAATTGTTGAGCCAAAAAAAAAAAGATTACCCCTTTAAGAAAACACATTCACAGTTGAGCCTCCCCGCCAAAAAAGGATTGCCCCTTTAAGAAAACACATTCACAGTTGTTGAGCCAAAAAAAAAAAAAAAGGAGGATTACCCCTTTAAGAAAACATTCACAGTTGAGCCCCACCCCAAAGGATTACCCCTTTAAGAAAACACATTCACAGTTGAGCCCCACCCCAAAAAGGATTACCCCTTTAAGAAAACATTCACAGTTGAGCCCCACCCCAAAGGATTACCCCTTTAAGAAAACATTCACAGTTGAGCCCCACCCCAAAAAGGATTACCCCTTTAAGAAAACATTCACAGTTGAGCCCCACCCCAAAAAGGATTACCCCTTTAAGAAAACACATTCACAGTTGAGCCCCACCCCAAAAAGGATTACCCCTTTAAGAAAACACATTCACAGTTGAGCCCCACCCCAAAAAGGATTACCCCTTTAAGAAAACACATTCACAGTTGAGCCCCACCCCAAAAAGGATTACCCCTTTAAGAAAACAAAGAGAGGCTTTTTTGGCCACATCAGGCTCCTGGTGAGCACAGGGAGCTGGGAGGAGAGGGCCGTTTTCGGGTGCCGGGGGGGAGGGTGGTTATACGAGCCCGGAGGGAGGGGGAAGGTTGTGTGAGCAAGTTGGCCACGGCTGCCTTAAGGGACCTGTGGGGCACCGCAAAGGGGTGGGGGAACAAGACAGCGTTCCCTCTAAGCCAACGAGCAGTGCACCCACGGTGTGTGTTTCTACTGGTGGTGCACATCCCCATGCGCCTTGGTGCACCGAAAAAATTATTCCGCACACGCACAGAAAAATTCAAGGGAACGCCAGGCCGGGAAGACGCTTTTACTGGCCAGCCATGTGGCCTTGCTTGTGACCCCCGCCTGCCCCGGTGGAGGGTGGCAAGACCCCGGACTTGCCCCGGGGGGGGGGGGGGGGGACATGGACTCCTCACCTCCTGCACCAGGAAGGCCTCTTGCATGATCTTGGGGCTCAGCGCGCGCAGCCGCTCCATGGTCTCATACTGCCCCTGGCAGGACTTCAGCTTCTCGGAGGAGCCCAGCGTGTGTTTCAGCAGCACCAGCCCGACCCGGAAGAGGATCTTCACCCCTGGAAGAGCAGCGCCGCCAGCGGGTTAGAGCCACCCCGCCCCGCAGCAGCTGGGAGGTTTCCCACCACACGGCCCCGCCCCGGCCACATTTGTCATGGCAAGCAGGGATTCTCCACCCCACACCCACGGCATGCTGGGACACGGAAGAGGAGCCACCGTGCTGGGTGGGAGGTTGTCTCAAAGCAAGACCTGGGCTCAGCTATCTGGATATTCTGGTCAAAGACTCACCTCCGCCACTTCCTGTGGCGAGGAGTTCCACAGGGAAATACACAATGGTGCTTTTTAATGGAGATGGGACAAGCTGGGGCCTGAAATCCGGCCCTCCCCGGCACAAGACCAAACAGCAGCTGGGGTGAACACGTCTGCTGCGCTTTCCCACCCACGTGGAATTTTTTCCTGCCACGTGCGGAATAATTTTATCGCGCGCACCGAGGCGGGGGGGGGGGGAATGTGCACCACGCCAGGCCGAACCTTCGCAGAAGAACATGTCCCAGACGCGCAGCACGGAGCTCCAGGGCAGGGTGCGGGAGAAGGCGCACATGAACCACTCCGTCATGTAGAGGATGGGGTCGATTTTGTGCTTGCTCAGGTGCTTGTGAGCCGCCGGCGCCACCCGGCGCAGCAGCGAGAAGAGGATTTCCCCGTCCAGCTGGATCGCCTCCTGCAGGGAGAAGGCCTGAGCAAGGGGGCAGCCGCGGCGGAGGCAGCAGCTCCCAAGGGGGGCAGCCCTCCGCCACCGAACCGCGGCCTTGCCCATGTTTCTTCCTCCCCCGCAGTATTAAACAGCACCATTCCTACCCACCCTGGCTAATTCATGGGCCTCACCCCCATGAGTCTAGCGAGCACCTTTGGGAACCCATGTCAAGCCCTCAGCTCCGCCACTTCCTGCGGCGAGGAGTTCCACAGATAAATATACAATCGTGTTTTTTAATAGAGATGGGGCAAGCCCTCGAGGGGCCTCACCCCCACACATCTAGCTAGATCCTATGGGAATCCTCGTCAAAGACTGGCCTCTGCCGCTTCCTGCGGCGAGGAGTTCCACGGGTAAATATACACTGGTGTTTTTTAATGGAGATGGGGCAAGCCATCGACGGGCCTCACCCCCACACATCTAGCTAGATCCTACGGGAACCCTCGTCAAAGACTCGCCTCTGCCACTTCCTGCGGCGAGGAGTTCCACGGGTAAATACACACTGGTGTTTTTTAATGGAGATGGGGCATGCCCATATAAAGTCAGAGATCCGCTCCCAGTGCATTGTGGGAAACAGGCGGCCACCGTGGCAGGAGCCGGGCACGGCGCGCCTTGGGGAAGTGTGTGGGAGGGGAGAGAGGCATGCTGCAGGGAGCTGCAATATGGCCGTTCGTGGCTGGACTGGTCCCCCCGGGCTCCCTCTCCATTAAAAAACACGATTGTATATTTACCTATGGAACTCCTCGCCACAGGAGGTGGCGGAGGCGATGACTTGATCAGGGGGGCTGATGGGATGAGCATTGGGGCTGGGGGGGGAGGGGGGCGATGCGACTCACTCACCAGTTTCTCGCTGTAGTAGCCCGGCAGGTACTTCTCGCAGATCTGCACCAGGCACCAGAAGGCTTGCTGGGAGGGGGAGCGGGCGTTAGGGGCTGAGCCTCCAAGGGGTGGCCCCCACCCCACACACGCCCCCTCTGCAGCCTGCCCCGGGGCATCTTGGGCCGACCGGCTCCCGCTCCGGCAGTTGGCCGAGGAATCCCCGAGGCAGCTGATCCCGCCGTGGGGAGGCCTCGGCCCCTCAAAGCCCTGCCAATCCCCTCCCCCCCCGCCACGAGGGGCAGTCGCTGGGTCTGCCCCATAGTACCAGTACGGCCCGGGGGGGATGCAGGCTCTGCTGAGGAGCAATACAAGCCGCCAGCGACTCCACAAGGTTGCCGGCAGGGGACGCCCCGGCTGGGGACACCGTCGGAGGCGCGCGCCGTACCTCGGCCGGCATGTGCATGAGCAGCACGGCCGCCACCGGCGCCTGGGCCTGGCAGTAGCCCTCCTCCGGCCGGTACAGCGTGTAGGCCTTCAGCACCCGGAACAGGTCCTGCTGCCTGCGGAGACAGGGAGAGGGGGCCGGGGGGCTCCTTAGCCCCCTGCCCTCCCGGCAGGACCAAGCCCCGTCTAGACCATCCCCGAGCGACGTCTGTCCAGCCTGCTCTGAAATATCGCCGCTGATGGAGACGCCACAACCCCTCCCCCCCACAATTTATTCCAGTTTCACCACCCGGACAGGTAGGAACTTTTTCCTAATGTCCAACCTCAACCTTCCTGGCTGCAGTCTAAGCCCATTGCTGCTTGTCCCGTCCTCAGAGGCCAGGAAGAACAAGTTTTCTCCCTTCTTCTTTTAACACCCTTTTCGATACCTGAAAACGGCTCTCGTGTCCCCCCTCAGTCGTCTCCTTTCCAAACTAAACAAACCCGATTCCTTCAGCCTTCCCTAAGAGGTTGTGTCTTCTACGCTGTGCATTTTTGTGGTGCTTCTACGGACCTTCAAGTTCTCTACAGGTTTCTTAATGCGTGTCTCTCACACACGCACACCCGAGACTGAGCGCAGACACGTCACGCACACACACACACACACACACACCCCGAGACTGAGCGCAGACACGACACGCACACACACACACACACACACACACCCCGAGACTGAGCGCAGACACGACACGCACACACACACACACACACACACCCCGAGACTGAGCGCAGACACGACACGCACACACACACACACACACACCCCCCGAGACTGAGCGCAGACACGACACGCACACACACACCCACACCGAGACTCTGAGCTCAGAGACGTCACACACACCCCCCCCGAGACTGAGGGCAGAGACGTCACGCACACGCACACACCCACACCCACACCGAGACTCTGAGCTCAGAGACGTCACACACACACCCCCGAGACGTCACACATACACACACACACACACCCCCGAGACGTCACACCCCCCTCGAGACTCTGAGCTCAAGAGATGTCTCACAGACACACACAAGAATCTGAGCTCAAGAGACGTCTCACACACACACACACACACACACACAACACCCAAGACTCTGAGCTCAAGAAACGTCACACACACACCGCCAGACTGAGCTCAGAGATGTAATACCCCCCCAAGACTCTGAGCTCAGAGACGTCACACACACACACACACCCACCCCCCGAGACTCTGAGCTCAAGAGACGTCACACACACACACACACACACCCCCCGAGACTCTGAGCTCAAGAGACGTCACACACACACACCCGAGATGTCTCACACACACACACACACACACACACACACCCCCGCAGACTCTGAGCTCAGAGACGTTACACACACACACAAGAATCTGAGCTCAAGTCACTCACACACACACACACACACACACACACCTCGAGACTCAGAGCTCAAGAGACGTCACACACACACACACACCCCGAGACGTCACACACACACACACACCCCAGACTCTGAGCTCAGAGACATCACACACACACACACCCCGAGATGTCACACACACACACACCCCAGACTCTGAGCTCAGAGACATCTCACACACACACACACACCCCGAGACGTCTCACACACACACACACACCCCCGAGATGTCACACCCCCCCCCCGAGATGTCACACACACACACACACACACCCCGAGATGTCACACACACACACACCCCCCCCCCCCCGAGATGTCACACACACACACACACACCCCCGAGATGTCACACCCCCCCCCACACACACCCCCCCCGAGATGTCACACACACACACACACCCAGACTCTGAGCTCAAGAGACGTCACACACACACACACACACACCCCGAGATGTCACACACACACACACACACCCCCAGACTCTGAGCTCAAGAGACGTCACACACACACACCCACACACACCCCCAGACTCTGAGCTCAAGAGACGTCACACACACACACCCACACACACCCCCAGACTCTGAGCTCAAGAGACGTCTCACACCCACACACACACCCCCAGACTCTGAGCTCAAGAGACGTCACACACACACACACACACACACACACACCCAGACTCTGAGCTCAAGAGACGTCTCACACACACACACACACACACACACACACACACACACACACACACCCAGACTCTGAGCTCAGCCCCGTCTCCCGGGCCCTCGGGCCCCGCTCTCGCTGGGTGCGCCCTCGCCCGGCGGCCCCTCCGACCGGCAGCGTCCGCGCGGTGAGTCAGGCCGGCTCTCGGGGCGCCGCCCCCCCCGGCGCGGGCGGGAGACGCTGACTCAGGCGCCGGGCGAGGGGGAACCTGTCCCGACGCGCCGGAGCCCGAGCCTGGTGCGTGAGACGGAAACCGCAGCCGACACCCCCCCCCCCGGCTCCCCGACCTCGCCCACCCTGCTGGCCCCGAGCCCCGGCGGCCCGTCCTGGGGGGGGGCGCTCACCCGTGGCCGCCCCGCGCCACGAACATCTCGTGGAAGGGGAACTGACGGTGGAGATCCCGCTCGATCACGTCCAGCCACTTGGGGTCCCCCGGGGCAAGGTCCAGCTCCTGGGGGGCAGAGAGCACAGGAGGAAGCCGAGTTAGCCGGGGGGGGGGGCTTAGCACCCATGGGGGGGTGTAAGCTGAGGGCAGGCCAGTGGGGGGTAACTCAGCACTCGGGGGGGGGGGAAGTCAGTGTCCCTGGGGGGGAGATCAGGGCAGGCCAGTGGGGGGTAACTCAGCACTCGGGGGGGGGGGGGAAGTCAGTGTCCTGGGGGGGAGATCAGGGCAGGCCAGTGGGGGGTAACTCAGCACGTGGGGGGTAACTCAGCACTCGGGGGGGGGGGGAAGTCAGTGTCCTGGGGGGGAGGTCAGGGCAGGCCAGTGGGGGGTAACTCAGCACTCGGGGGGGAAGTCAGTGTCCTGGGGGGGAGGTCAGGGCAGGCCAGTGGGGGGTAACTCAGCACTCGGGGGGGGGGGGAAGTCAGTGTCCTGGGGGGGAGATCAGGGCAGGCCAGTGGGGGGTAACTCAGCACTCGGGGGGGAAGTCAGTGTCCTGGGGGGGAGGTCAGGGCAGGCCAGTGGGGGGTAACTCAGCACTCGGGGGGGAAGTCAGTGTCCTGGGGGGGAGATCAGGGCAGGCCAGTGGGGGGTAACTCAGCACTCGGGGGGGAAGTCAGTGTCCTGGGGGGGAGATCAGGGCAGGCCAGTGGGGGGTAACTCAGCACTCGGGGGGGGAAGTCAGTGTCCTGGGGGGGAGATCAGGGCAGGCCAGTGGGGGGAACTCAGCACTCGGGGGGGAAGTCAGTGTCCCTGGGGGGGAGATCAGGGCAGGCCAGTGGGGGGTAACTCAGCACTCGGGGGGGAAGTCAGTGTCCTGGGGGGGAGATCTCAGCACTCGGGGGGGAAGTCAGTGTCCCTGGGGGGGAGATCAGGGCAGGCCAGTGGGGGTAACTCAGCACTCGGGGGGGAAGTCAGTGTCCTGGGGGGGAGATCAGGGCAGGCCAGTGGGGGGTAACTCAGCACTCGGGGGGGAAGTCAGTGTCCTGGGGGGGAGATCAGGGCAGGCCAGTGGGGGGTAACTCAGCACTCGGGGGGGAAGTCAGTGTCCTGGGGGGGAGATCAGGGCAGGCCAGTGGGGGGTAACTCAGCACTCGGGGGGGAAGTCAGTGTCCTGGGGGGGAGGTCAGGGCAGGCCAGTGGGGGGTAACTCAGCACTCGGGGGGGAAGTCAGTGTCCTGGGGGGGAGATCAGGGCAGGCCGGGGGGAACTCAGTGCTCGGGGGGGGGTAAAAAAGGCCGGCCAAGGAGGGGGAGGGGAAAGGCAGGGGCCCCGGGAGCCCCCCCCCGGCGGGTCCCCGAGGCCGGGCCCACGCGGCGAGCGGCTTACGTCAAACCTGCCGAGGTTCTGCTCCAGCTTGACCTTGCCGCCCGACAGGTACTGCCAGCCCCGGCCCCGCAGGGAGGGCGGGATGCCCTTCTGGCACCGCAGCCGGATCTGCCGGGGTAAAGGGAGACCCAGCGCGTCAGCCGCGTCCCCGGGGCAGAAACCGGGCCCCCCCCCCGAAGCGTTTCCAGCCCCAGGCTCATTTTTCCCGCCCGCGTGCGGAATCAATTTTATCGGTGCACCGTGGCGCGTGGGACCGTGCCCCGGAACGGGGGAAAACCCGCACACACCGTGCGGGGGTGGTCTTGGAAACTCTCTCCTCCCCCCGATCGCAGACCGTCCCCCCCCCCCCCCCGCTGCTAACAGAAATTCAGAGCAGGCCGGGAATTCCCGGGGAGCCCAGGACCCGCCTTCCCCAGCTGGCAGGACACGGCCAGGACACGCACAAAAAACGACAGGGCCGTGGCTTGGATCAACAGCCCTTCCCACCGCTGGGCCGGACTTCCCAGACAGCTGGCGGGCCCGGCTTTGGGGCCCAGGAATTGGCAGAGCACAGCAGATCGGAGACACCTTCCCCCGCCAATATCCGGTCTGGATAGCAGCCAGCGCCAGCGATTTCAGGTGCAAAAAATAAAAATAAAAATAAAAATAAAAAATAATAAAAATAAATAAATAAATAAACCCCATCAGCCAGCAGTTCTGGGGTAACTGGGACGTTTCTTCCCAGCGCCCCGCTGGCTAGGAGCTGGCACGGATAGGGACTCGCTAGAAGTGGCTAATCCCGGCCTGAATCCCCTACGTTTCGGGCCCACGTCCTGCAGCAGGGAGTTCCGCAGATTAACGGGGCCCGGGAGCCTCTCAAAGGGCTTCTGCTGAGCCGGGCGGATGCAGCGACATCTTCCCGTGCCTGCGGCGTCGCATCGCACCCGCTGCCCCCCCCCCCCCGACCCCAGCGCCCCAAGCGGTGGAGGGAGGAGGGAAAACGCCGGCAAATGTGTCAAAAGTCCACAGCTTGCCGCAGGCCGGGGATACACCTGTTCAGCTGGGACCGAAGTCCGAATCGGGAGCAGCTGGCCGCCTGCCCGACAGCTGGAAACAGACACAATCCGGCGGCGGGGGGGGAGGAGAACAAGTTTTTATCAGCGAGAATACCTCCCCCCCCCCATCATCTGCCACGGGACGTGGCAGATTCTCCGGCCTGGGAATTTTTTAAGCCACGGAGGAAGCGTCTCCGGCCAGGAATCGGTGGCCGGTCAGACTGGAAAATCCGAGGTTTCCTTAACAGGACGTGCCACACAACTGCCCGGCCCGGAGGGGGGATTTCGGGGCAGTAGGGGAAGGGTGAAAAACTTGGCAGCCTGGCCCCACTGGAACTGGGGGGCAGGGGGGGTGAAGTCAGGGCCACAAATCCAGGCCCCCGTCGGGATCAAGCCGAACCCTCTCCCCCCAAGCAGGTGACTTAGTGGGAACGTCGGTACGAAGAGGGAAACTGAGGCTCAACGCGAGGGTCGTCGGGCCTGATCCTCCCCAGAAGCAGCTGCAACCGGGCCGGCTCCGAGGAGCGCACCCGACCGCCGCTTGCGGGGCAGATGCGGTGCCGGAAACCCAGCGCCCAGGCGGCTGCAGCGCCCACGACCCGCCAGGACTCCGGCTACGGGGCAGAGTTGTGGTGTCTCGTGCCGGGCCGGTGTCCCCGACGAGTGCCAGGGCCCGGCCGGAGGATACTCGCGGCACGGACCAGCCCCTCTCCAGGTCCACGCCAGGATCCGGGGAACGGAGCTTCCCGGATCACACACAAAGCTTACGTCCAACACCACCGGTTTGAGCCAACAGCGTCTGAGCCGAACGTGACCCGGCACCAAAACGGGGCCTTTCCCCTCCCGGCAAGCTGGGCGTGAGGACGGTTTCGGGGCATCGGGATTCTCCGGAAAGAGACGGAGAAATCGGAGAGCTACAATAATCGCGAACGGTCTAGAAAAACAGCACCTCTCCGGGAAGAGCGAAAAAATCGGGCTGGTTTCGTTGGGAAAGGAGACGACCGAGGGACAGGAGAGAGGTTTGCTGGGATCTAAAAGGGCGGCGTAAGGAGGAGGGAGAAAAATTGTTCCTCTTGGCCTCTGAGGATAGACCAAGAAGCAACGGGCGTAAATTGCCGTAAGGGAGGGTGACGTTGGACAATCGGAAAAACTTCCCAACTGTCCAGATGCTGAAACGCCGGAATAAATCGCCCAGGGAAAATGTGGCGTTTCCATCGCCGGAGATATCGAAGAACAGGTTGGAGAGACACCGGACGATCTAGATCGGTGTTTCTCAACCAGGGGTCCGAATTCCCTTAGGGGGACTCGAGCGAAGTCGGGGGACGGCCGTCAACACAACCGACACTTGGTGAAAACTGGATTTGTGTTGTGACCGCGCGTGATTAGTTTGGGGATTTTCACGCCCACAAATTTCATCGCCCGCCTGGCTACGATGAAGTTGTTTAAATAAACGGTAGAGAAAAAAAAAAAATGTGTGTTTGAAAACCGTAGGGACTGGGGGTACTTACAATTTTGGGGGGGGGGAAAAAGGGGTACTTTATAAAGAAAAAGATCCGTGTTTCTTAAACTTTTTTAGACCGAGGAACACCAAATAATTTTTTTTTAAATGAGGAACATCAATGATTTTTTTGTTGAGCAAAAAAAGGGGGGGGGGGGGGGGAGGCGGGGGGGAAGGGTCGGGGAAGTTAATGAGCAAAAAAAGGGGGCAGGGGGGAAGGGTCGGGGGAAAGGTATTGGGGGGAAGTTATTGAGGGGGGAAGGGTCGGGGAAAGTTATTGAGCAAAAACGGGGGAGTGGGGGAAAAAGTTGGGGGGAGTTATTGAGGGGGGAAGGGTCGGGGGAAGTTATTGAGCAAAAAAAGGGGGTCGGGGGGCAGGGGAAAAAAAAAAAAATTGGGGGGAAGTTATTGGGGGGAGGGGAGGGAAGGGAAGGGGCGGGGGAAAAGTTATTGAGCAAAAAAGTGGGGGCGGGGGAAAAAGTTGGGGGAAGTTATCGAGGGGAGAAAGGGCCGGGGGGGAAGTTATTGAGCTAAAAAAATAGTGGCGGGGGAAAAAGTTGCGGGGGAGATTATGGAGGGGGGGAAAAAAGGGTCAGGGGAAGTTACTGAGCCAAAAAAAAAAAAAGTCGCCCGCCCCTTTAAGGGCGGCCATTTTGAACTCTGTCGGCGTGCCACGGAACGCAGTGTGAGAACCACCGATCTAGACGGCGATGGGTCGCGCCGGGAGGGCGGGGGACTGGACTCGATGCCCTCGCGAGGGCCCAGCCAGACGCGCTGAGCGCCCAGGATGCGCACCGGGTGGCGCGTTCGAGGTGGCCACGAAAACGCCCCCGCGCACGGCGAACGCTCCCGCCCGGGGGCGGCCGTGAAACTGACGAGGCGAACCCAGAGGCAGGCAGCTGGCCCCACAGGAGTGCAACCGTGAACTGGATCAGATCGGTTAACCTAACGGTGGGGGGGGGGGGGGGGGGGGAAATAGGAAGGCGGAGGGAGAAATGTGCGGAATAAATTTTGTCGCATGCACCGAGGCCCGAGCAGATGTGCACCACCCGGAGACACACCTGCATCCGGCTGTGGGCGCTCTGGGGCGCCCCTCTCCTGGACGCCCGCCCAAGTGCCCAGCTTACAGGGAATGCTGGGAAAAGAACGTCGCGGGGGGGGCACTCACCTTCTTGTGCCTCTTGGCCATCCACTTGTCCCAGTTGTTCAGCATATCCAGCCATTTCGACTCCCGTTGTCTCAGCACCTCCAGCGGCACCTCCTCCAGCCTGGGGAGAGACGGTGTCACCGAGCCGGGCTCCCCGACTCCTCGGCAAGACCCGGGACCCCGCCCGCCCCCAACCCTCTTCCGGGGCGTATGCGGCTGGACGTCGGAGCTACGACCCGGGGCGGGGTTCAGGGCCGTGCTCGGGGCAGGATAAACCTGGCAGCGGGTTTCCTCTCTTCCCCTCTCCTCGCCCGCCAGCACAACGCCCACGCCAGCCCCCGTGCGAAGGCGGCCGGCCAGCCAGCACAATCCAGACGCCAGCCCCCGTGCGAAGGCGGCCGGCCAGCCAGCACAATCCAGACGCCAGCCCCCGTGCGAAGGCGGCCGGCCAGCCAGCACAATCCAGACGCCAGCCCCCGTGCGAAGGCGGCCGGCCAGCCAGCACAATCCAGACGCCAGCCCCCGTGCGAAGGCGGCCGGCCAGCCAGCACAATCCAGACGCCAGCCCCCGTGCGAAGGCGGCCGGCCAGCCAGCCAGCACAATCCAGACGCCAGCCCCCGTGCGAAGGCGGCCGGCCAGCCAGCACAATCCAGACACCAGCCCCCGTGCGAAGGCGGCCGGCTAGCCAGCACAATCCAGACGCCAGCCCCCGTGCGAAGGCGGCCGGCCAGCCAGCACAATCCAGACGCCAGCCCCCGTGCGAAGGCGGCCGGCCAGCCAGCACAATCCAGACACCAGCCCCCGTGCGAAGGCGGCCGGCCAGCCAGCACAATCCAGACGCCAGCCCCCGTGCGAAGGCGGCCGGCCAGCCAGCACAATCCAGACGCCAGCCCCCGTGCGAAGGCGGCCGGCCAGCCAGCACAATCCAGACGCCAGCCCCCGTGCGAAGGCGGCCGGCCAGCCAGCACAATCCAGACGCCAGCCCCCGTGCGAAGGCGGCCGGCCAGCACAACGCCAATGCTGGCCCCGTGCAAAGGAGGTCGGCCAGCCAGTCCAACCCAGATGCCAGCCCTCGTGCAAAGGAGACCAGCCAGCACAACGCCCACGGCCCCCTGACAACCCAAGAAGCCGGCCAAGCATTCAAATCTCCCCCAGGGGGGAAGACGGGTGAGCCAGGCCCCCCACGGGGGAGCCAAAGCCCTGACTCCGTGGGGATGGGCACGCGGGGGGGAGGGGCTGCTTACGAATCCGTCCTATTTCGCCGCTCCTGTGGCACGTTGGAGGAAGCAGCAACTTCCTGGAGGACATGGGGGGGGGCAGAACACCCCACACGGCCGGAACAGCAGCCAAGGGGAGGTACCGATTCCCTGAAAGTCTACCGAGCCGGGGGGTCGAAGGGAAGGGAGGATTCCCAAACAGCGCCCCCGCCGAAAAGCACAGACCCCACGATTCGCTCCCCGCCCTCCTCCTGGCCCCAGAAACGAACCCGCCGCTGCCTCCGAGGTCAGCCCCGAACTGGGTCCCTAAGATCCCGCTATCAGCGCGAGCCAGGCACCCCACAACCACGTCACAGCAGAGTCCGAGGTAGCCGGGAGGTAGCCGCGTACAGCGCCGTGCACACAGATGGCCCGAAGCCGGGGGGTGTTATAAACGATGGTGCCCGTAGACGCCTCCGCCCACTAGGCAGCACTGCCCGGCTGCCGTGCCAAGCCAACGGGCCACCAGCGGCCTCCCTCTCCCCTGGGTGTCGCCGCAGAAACCAGGCCGGCCGGGAGCAAGTTGCCAAACCGGATTCCCACCGACACGGAGCAGGTCGGGCGCATTCCACCGAGGCCGGGGCCAATCGGGTCAGGCAGGGCGGGGAGCTAGCTGGCAGGATCTCTCCGCTAGGCCGCACAGCCCGTCCGGATCACTCCGACGAACCGCGGGCGCGTGCAGCACCCCGGCCTCGCACGTGGAACGCCAGCCGGGCCGCCGGAAGAAACAGACGGCCAGGGACGCACGCAGGGAAGGACATACAGATCTCACGCCTCTTCTCGGTCCGGCGGACACACCGGCATTAAGAACCCCGAGCCGGCTCCACCCCGCCAGGGAGAGAGAAGACGGAGAATATCTGATCGCCCCGATATAAATCCAGGGGACGCCCACATCTGGAACGCGGCGTACAGATGTGGTCTCCTCACCACCAAAAAGATCTCCTGGCCTTGGAAAAGGGCAACGAAAATGATTCGGGGTTTGGAACGGGTCCCCCTAGGAAGAGAGATTAAAAAGACGGGGACTTTTCAGCTTAGGAAAAAGGAGACTGGGGGGGGGGGGGGGGGTATAAAAACATGAGTGACGTGGCGAGGGTGAATAAAAAACGGGATCGACTTGTTCCCGTACGATAAGAACGAGAGGACGCCAAATGAAATTAACGGGCCGCAGGTTTAAAACCTCGTAAAAGGATGTTTTTCTTCACACAGAGTACCGTTAACCTGTGGAACTCCTCGCCGCAGGAGGCCGCGGAGGGTAGGACTATCACAGAGTTTAAAAGAGAGCTGGATACATTCATGGAGGGTAGGGTCCCTCACAGGCGATTAGGAATGGGGTGCCTGGCCTCTGTTTGGCAGAGGCCGGAGACGGATGGCAGGAGATAAAGCGCTTGGTCGTTGTCTTCGGGCCACCTGGCACTGGTCACGGCTGCTCTTATGTTCGTCTCCCGGAGCCCCGCCCCGCCAGCCCCCCCTCCCGCTCCAGGTTTGTGCGGCTCTTCTCCGCATTGCGGTGCTGGCGTTTGAGTGTGTCTCCGATTTCCCCGACGGCAGGGCAATTCATGCCCTTGCAACGAAGGAAGGACACACGAGTGGGGGGGGGGGGGGGAGTCTGGGTCCACCCCCAGGCCTGTCTACACAGCCTCCAGGCCATTCCAAAACACGTGTGCGCCTGCTAGGCAAAACGTTATCCGGCGAATCGCCGAGCCGAAACCCGCACGGCGCCACATAGGGGGTGGGAAGCCAGGCGGTGAAGCGTGGACCGTCAACGTTCACCAGCTCGCACGCCGGCGTGCGCGGCGCGAGCTCCGGGCGCAATGCCGGGCGCGAGATCCGGAGGGCTTCGTTCTCGGCAGAGAGCGCGCTCAGCGGTTCGAGACCGGACGCAGCTGCCGATTTTTAAAAATAGCCCAGGCCGGCTCCGTGACATCTTTACCAAAAGGTCAGCCCTGGCCCCGGGGCATTGGATTGTACGACAAATCCGTGGCCAAAACCACAGCCCACGTGACGCCCGCGATTCTCCCGGTCCTACAGGAGCGTCGAGACGCCAGGCAGGTTTGCAGAGGAGGCGAAAAATGCTCAAAAAGGGCAACGTATTTGTAGCTATTTCAGCTACGGCAGAAAGGAGAGACCGTCCCTTCCCAGGGAACAGCTGGGTACCACGTAGCTCCTGCCACATGGTCTAGTGGTTCCCAAACTTGTCGGGATCCATGCCCCCGTTTTGATGTTTGAGAAACCCTCAGCCCCACCCCACCACCTCTGCCCAAAAAAATAGCAGCAAAACGTGTGGAGGAAATAAAAAGGAACTGGCCGGGGACGGAAAAAAAATAACAGCATAACTTGTTGAGCAAAAAAAAAAAAAAAAAAAAGTTGCCCTTTTAAGAGCAGAGCTGGCGTTGCCCTTTTAAGGTCTTTGTAGAGTCTGCAGGCTTTTTCCAGGCTTTTTCTTGGGGGGGGGGGATTGCCGGGGGGAGGCTTGGTCACCTTGCACCCCTCCCCCAGAATTTCTTCACGCCTGCCCCCCGGTTTGGGAACCTACGGACTAATCGAACAGGCAATTCATCGAAATGTAACGGCCCTATTAACCCAGACCCACGCAGTAAGGGTGGGCCCCATGCCACGCAAACACGGACATCGATGAAAGTAGGAGAGAGACACACTTGGAGGGCACAGCTAGATCCGTGTCTCTCAACGTTTTTTTTTTTTTTTATAAAGTACCCCTTTTAAAAAAAAAGGTATAAGTATCCCCAGTACCTCGTTTTCAGACCGTTTTTTTTCCCCTACTGTTGCCACACATTTGATTAAATGCAGGCGATGAAATTTTGGGGTGTAAAAAGTCAAAAAAAGGATAACGCGCTGCCAAACTGAAAACAAAAATTCAGTTTTCGCCAAATTTCAGTTGTAGGGATGTACCCCCCCAGACTTCTCTCAAGTCCCCCTGAGAAACACTGGTCCAGACAACGTTTTATTTTCGAAAGAGGACGTGCAAACGCCGCAGGAACTTGCATAGCCTCTTCCGATTGCTTTTTCGAAAGCGAAAGCAGTCGGGATGCGGGTTTTTTCGGGGAAAAACCACCTTTTTTTTCCGAAAAACCACTCTTCCTGAAAAAAGGTTTATGCGGTTTTTTCGGAAAAGGGGTGTTTTTTCTGAACCCCTCCTCCCCCCGGTGTGGAGACTTTCACTTTCGAAAGACCCGCTTTCGAACACGCGATCTGAAGAAGAGACGCCAATTCCCACGGACTGCGCAGATCCTCTTTCGAAAATAAAAACGTGCTCGTAGGGGGTAGGAACCGACTCGCACAGCCCAATTATCCCTGCGGGAGTACCTGCTCCGGGATTTGGCGCAAGGATCTGCCCTGAAGGACCAAGCACGAGCCAACTCCAGACCCCGTAAAGGTAACGGGCCACTTCTAAGGACACGGCACGGAGGGGTCGCTGCAGCAGGTTTCGTGGCTGCTCGGTATTAGGCAAGTTCTCTTAAATATGCACAACCAACCAACTGGGGCTTCCCTTGGGCACGAGCCAAGCACCGGCAGCCGCACCACAGAGGGGCCACGCGCTCCCTCCGATCGGGGCTCACAGGGCCGGCGGGCCGGCTCTGGAAAAGCCACGCAGACGCACGCCGGGCGGTGAACGGGCGCCAGGTTCCCAACCCAGGGCTCTTCCCTGTTTTCCTTCCCCCAGTTCCTACGCCGGGGCTGCCAAGATCAGCAGGCCGGGGGGAGGGGCGACCGGATTGCAGCTGTGCCGAAGGGCTGGTGGCCCCCCCCACACACACCGTTGGGGGGAGGCGCCCCACCGGGCCAGGAAGCCAAGCAGGAAAGGGAGCCGGTTTGCCCAGAGATTTGAGACAACGCAGATCTGCCGGCGCGCACGAGCACTCCCAACGCCACGCCGCTGGCAAGGAAACAGGAGGGTGGGGTCCGCCCCCCCCCCCGCTCCCCCCAAATACCAGAAAGGATTGTTTATTCCCCGGCTGATTTATCTCCTGCAGCTTCGCTCTTCCCAGGCACCGGGATCGGCTTTTGCCGCCCGGAGAAGGGCCTTGCGGGCATCAGACCCTCCCTCTCTCCCACGATGTGCCCCCCCAGATCACCCCCTTTTTAAGACCCCCCCCCAGTTACACCTCCATCATTACACACGAGTTACACCACCAGCCTCGTGAGCCTGGGACAGCGGGAACCCCAGCGCCCCAAACCCACAGACGGGGAGGGCCCGTCCCCCCCAGCATCCCACGCTCCAAAGACAAGCGTCCCCCGTTATCCCTGGAAGGGACGAGGCAGGGTCCCCCCAAACAGGAGCTAAGTGTCAAGGGGGCACAGGGGCAGAGGGATCGCCCCAGGGGGCAGCATGGGGGGGGCTGGGGGAGAGTTTTCCAGAGGTACAGCCCCGGGGGGGGAAGGGGGGGAAGAGAGGTCGGGGGAAGAGGGGACTCTACCCCATAAAGCACAACTCCAGCCCCCTCCCCGGTTCCGTTTGGGGGAGCAACATCACCCTCCCGCCCCACTGCCTTCCTGGCACGCCTGGGTACGCTGGGGAAGGGGATCCCCAGGACTGGAGGAAGTGGGGCTGGGGAAGAGGGACGGGTCTGTGTGGGGGCGGGGTGTCCCGGGACTCACAGCTCGCTAGAGTTCCCGGGGGGATAACCAGAGGATTCTGGGGGGCTAATGGGGGAGTAACTGAGGGGTCCCAGCACTCGCAGCCCCGCCGTGCTCAGGGGAAGGGGTGTCACGGGGGGGGGCTGTTCCTGGGTGGAATCCGGGGGGGGGGGGGGTCCCGACACTCACAGCCTCGCCGCGCTCTGGGGAGGGAGGTCCCAGGGGGGATAGGAGGGTCCGAGGGGGGTTGCCAAGGGGATATCGAGGGGGGTTCCCAGTACTCACGGCCCCGCCGCGCTCTGGGGAGGGGGGTTCCCGAGGGGGGTCCCGGGGGGGGGTTCCCAAGGGAGGTCCCAGGGGGGTACAAGGGGGGTCCGAGGGGAGTTCCCAGCAGGGGGGGGTCCGAGGGGGGGGGGGGAGTCCAAGGGGAGTTCCCGGCAGGGGGGTCCCAGCCCTCAGGGCCCCACCGTGCTCTGGGGAGGGGGGTTCCGGGGGGGTCCGAGGGGGGGGCCCAGGGGAGGTTCCGGGGGGGGGTGGGGGGGGGGTCCCGGCACTCAGGGCCCCGCCGCGCTCTGGGGAGGGGGGTCCCCGGGGGGGTCCGAGGGGGGGGCCCAGGGGGGGGTCCGAGGGGGGCCCAGGGGGGGGGTCCAGGGGGGGAGTCCCGACACTCACGGCCCCGCCGCGCTCTGGGGAGGGGGGTTCCGGGGGGGTCCCCGGGAGGGGGGGCCCAGGGGAGGGTCCCGGGGGGGGGGGGGGGGGGGAGTCCAGGGGGGGGTCCCGACACTCACGGCCCCGCCGCGCTCTGGGGAGGGGGGTTCCGGGGGGGGGGTCCGAGGGGGGCCCAGGGGGGTTCCCGGGGGGGGTCCGAGGGGGGGGTTCCGGGGGGGCCCCGCCCCCTGGGGGGGGGGTTCCGGGGGGGGGGGGGGGAGGTACGGGGGGGGGTCCCGACACTCACGGCCCCGCCGCGCTCTGGGGAGGGGGGTTCCCGGGGGGGTCCGAGGGGGGGAGGCCCGGGGGTCCCGGGGGGGCCCAGGGGGGGTTCCCGGGGGGGGCCCAGGGGGGGTCCCCGGGGGGGTCCCGGGGGGGGGGGGGGTTCCCGGGGGGCTCAGGGGGGGTCCCGACACTCACGGCCCCGCCGCGCTCTGGGGAGGGGGGGCCCGGGGGGGGGGGGTCCAGGGGGGGGGGAGGGCCCAGGGGGGGGTTCCCCGGGGGGGGGTCCGAGGGGGGGAGTTCCCGGGGGGGTCCGAGGGGGGGTCCCGGGGGGGGGTTCCCGGGGGGGGGTCCCGGGGGGGGTCCCGGACCGGGGGGGTCTGGGGGGGGGGTTCCCGGGGGGGCGGGGGGGTCCAGGGGGGGTCCGGGGGGGGAGGGGGGTTCCCGGGGGGGGGGAGGGGGGGGTTCCCGGGGGACGGGGGGGGGGCCCAGGGGGGTTCCCGGCGGGGGGGGGGGGGGGTCCCGGGGGAAGGGGGGTCCCGGGGGGGCAGGGGGGGTCCCGACACTCACGGCCCCGCCGCGCTCTGGGGAGGGGGTTCCCGGGGGGGGGTCCGAGGGGGGGAGGCCCAGGGGGGGTTCCGGCGGGGGGGCCCAGGGGGAGGGGGGTTCCCGGGGGGGGGGGGGGGTTCCCGGGGGGGGTAGGAGGGGTCCGGGGGGGTCCCGACACTCACGGCCCCGCCGCGCTCTGGGGAGGGGGGTCCCGGGGGGGGCAGGGGGGTCGGGGGGTTCCCGGGGGGGTAGGGGGGGGGGGGGGTTCCCGGGGGGGGGGGCAGGGGGGGGGAGGGGGGGTCCGGGGGGGGGTCCGGGGGGGGGCCAGGGGGGGACAGGGGGGGGTCAGGGGGGGCCCCGGGGGGCCCTGGGGGGGGGGGTTCCCGGGGGGGCTCCGAGGGGGGGCCCAGGGGGGTTCCCGGGGGGGGGAGTAGGGGGGGTCCGAGGGGGGGTCCGACACTCACGGCCCCGCCGCGCTCTGGGGAGGGGGGTCCCGGGGGGGTCCCGACACTCACGGCCCCGCCGCGCTCTGGCCGCCCTCCAGGAAGCCGAACTTGTCGACGCGGCGCTCCCCGCTCCCCCGCCCGGCCGGGTCCCCGCTGGCGCCCCGGCTCTGGGCCATCGCGCCGCCCGGCCCGGCCCGAGAGGCCGCTGCTCCCCCGCCCGCGCCGCGCCGCGCCCATTGGCGGGGAGGAGCCGGCGCCCGCCACGCCCCCGCGCGCCCATTGGCCGGGGCGGCCGAAGGGGCGGGGTCGCTGGGCGCTCGCCTCCCCCGCCCCCTCCAGCCAGTCGGCGAGCAGGGCTCGGCCCAGCGGGACGCTGATTGGTCGCTCTCGAAGAGCACCGCCCTCCTCACGCAGCGGCTGGGCTGCCAATCATCAACCCTCCCTCTCCGCCCCCCCTCCCGGCTAACCACGGGCACGTGACGTGGCGCGTCTGAACAGCTGGGGGCACGTGGGCTGGCGTCTGTGAACAGCTGGGGGCTGGCACATCTGTGAACAGCTGGGAGCACATGGGCTGGCATCTGAACAGCTGGGGGCAAGTGGTCTGGCACATCTGTGAACAGCTGGGGGCACATGGGCTGGCATCTGAACAGCTGGGGGCTGGCACATCTGTGAACAGCTGGAGGCTGGCACATCTGTGAACAGCTGGGGGCACATGGGCTGGCATCTGAACAGCTGGGGGCAAGTGGTCTGGCACATCTGTGAACAGCTGGAGGCTGGCACATCTGAGAACAGCTGGGAGCTCATGGGCTGGACCATCTGTGAACAGCTGGGGGGGCACTTAAGCTGAAGTGCTGTGAACAGCGGGGGGCTTATAGGCTGGCACATCTATGTACAGCTGGGGGGACACGTGGACCGGAATTCTGTGAACAGCTGAGGGGGGCACGTGGACTGGCACCTCTGTGAACAGCAGCTGGATCGTCCACACAGCCGGGGGGCAAAACGGCCAGCTGCTGCCCTTCCCCGCCAGCTGCGTGATGCCTTCCTAGGATCCGACAGGCAAACTCGTTTTAACTGCAGGCGGGCCCACGCTCTGGCTCTTGCGGGGGAATTTTCCTGGCTCCTACGCGAGACATGAGTACGCTGGAAGGGAGTCTCTCTCCTGGATGCTTCATAGATAGTCCTGAGAACTAAATCCCCTTAACTCAGCCCCACTTCCATCTCTTTCCCTCCCTGCCCTCCACTGACGGTGCAGTTGGGCCGGCGAACGTGTTTTCTTAAAAAATACCGAGCCGTCCAGCGGCAGCTTCGAGACTATCAAAAATATCGATAGTAGCATGAGCCTGCGTGAGCAAAACCCACGTCCTCCACTGAGCTGGACCGGAAAAACGAGAGCCCAGAATTTGCGACAAGGAGTCCCAGATGTAAGTGCGCTAAGGTGCCCCAGGAATCCTTGTCGCTTTTGCAGATCCAGACTAACACGGCGACCCCTCGGATACTTAACCCAGAATTTGTAACAAAAAAAAAACGATAACAAGAGGTGGGAATTCCTTAGGCCTGCACCACCTGATATCCCTTGTACTAGCTGAACCGCTCTAGTCCGGCACACTCGAGAGCTGACTGGTGCCGAACCAGAGAATTTGCCGGACCCCAGGACAGCAATGCTGCTAGACAATATTAACAACACTGTTACTGAGCTGTTAGAAGACATTGGGGGGTAAATTAGAGCGAAATCGCGGCACAGAACACAGCCAGCCAGGTCTGCTGGCGGTAAACAACCCTTATGGGACCCCGGGAAACTTGGCCACCCCTATACGAGGCCGCCCGGAGAACTAACATCACGGATGTTGCCGGACCAGCGAGGTTCAGCCTGTAACGTGAAATACGCGAGCTGGGTTTGAACCAGGGAGAGGGGCGTGAGTGCTCCGGAGTTGTGTAAGCGTCGATATACAGGTCTACCACCATGCGATTCCCCACTGCGATTTGAACTTTATTAAAACAAGTCACACGCTGTACAGGATGATCAGAAAGACACAATCTCAAAGCCTCAATCAAAGGCAACGGAGAAGTCGATCCAAAGAAGGCTAAAATCCTAAAATAATCACGGCAGCAGAGTCTGGCATGTACATGTCACAGAAAACTAAGGGGGTTACTACACTAAATAAAGGAGTTCTCGATTACAAAAACGGGTCGGCGAAAAGGCGAGCATTTTAGTCAAGCAGGCGATATTCCCTGGAGCATCGCAAAACGAGGATGGTTTTAAAGTCCGATCGAGACCGGACTTCTTAACCGAAATGCTGCCGTTGCTGCTGTAGGGAATTATATGGAAAAAGAGAGAACGAAGAACAGCGTCACACATACTACAAGCGCTGCTGAAATTACCACCAAATCACAACATTTATAGAGTTTTGTCTGGGTGATACAAGTTCTCGCCCCGCCCTGTCCTAGTCTGACTGAAACAGGACGAAAATAATCACTAGTTCCCAAGCGAGGATTGGTAAGCATCACCGGTTGATGTTTCTGCTTGTCGGGGTCTCCAGACGTGGCAAGATTCTCGTCATGGGGCGCACACGAAGGGCGGAACGCCTACTTCTTCCGGCCGCCTCTTTCTTTGAGCGCCAAGTGGATCACGGCGCCGTTTATCATGTTGTAGTACGCCAGAGAGTTGGAATCCTTGATGAAAATGCCCTGCGAAAGACACCACGGGAGGTTGGCTTCGA
Source organism: Pelodiscus sinensis (assembly GCF_052426305.1). Classification (NCBI taxonomy): domain Eukaryota; kingdom Metazoa; phylum Chordata; order Testudines; family Trionychidae; genus Pelodiscus; species Pelodiscus sinensis. The sequence continues at coordinate 1,710,105 of NC_143085.1, read as the reverse complement.
GAAAGTCCCCCCAATCAGGAAGTTTCCCGCTAAACTCGGAGGGACCCAAATGGCTCGGTGTACAGCAGTGTTTTTTAAACGTTTTAAGACCGAGAAACGCCAACAATTTTTTTTTATGTACAGCGTTTTTTTAAACGTTTTAAGACCGAGAAACGCCAACAATTTTTTTTTATGTACAGCGTTTTTTAAACGTTTTAAGACCGAGAAACGCCAACAATTTTTTTATGTACAGCAGCGTTTTTTAAACGTTTCAAGACCGAGAAACACCAACCATTTTTTTTTTATGTACAGCAGTGTTTTTTAAACGTTTTAAGACCGAGAAACACCAACAATTTTTTTTTTATGTACCGCAGTGTTTTTTAAACTTGTTAAGACGGAGAAACACCAACCATTTTTTTTTTATGTACAGCAGTGTTTTTTAAACTTGTTAAGACCGAGAAACACCAACAATTTTTTTTTTTTATGAGACATACCAAGGATTTTTCTGTTGAGAAAAAAAAACTAAAAAAAAAAACCTCCGGTGTGCCGCAGAACAGTTTAAGAAACACTGGAGACAGATGTAGAGGAGCCGAGTGATAAGATTTCTGGTTCAGTGCGGTCCCAGTATTACCATGTTGCAGAGAAAACGAGTTTAGTCTTTTTCACCTTTAACAGCCGGGGTTTGGCCCCAAAGCGAATTCTTTGGAGGATCAGAGCCGAAATCTCACCTGGTTTTAAGTGCGCATGCCTGTGTGCGTGCCGGACTACATCTGTGCCATTATTAAAGGAGTTTTTGTTTTATTTCCCCCTCGTTTTTAATCAGCTCAGCAACCTAGGCAGGAAACGCCAAAATTGGCAGAGATGTGTTCCTTTCCGGCTGGTTTACGAGGGCTTTAACACCCGACTTGGCACTTGATTATACTTTGCTTCCCTGGAGCGCTTTGCTATTTTGATGTCCCGCACCTACAAACGTGCAAAAGGTGCGATTTTCACGGGCAAACCCGGTCGTTCCTCACACACGTGGTCTTTGGATGAAAGCCATGGGGACTGTCTCGTTTTGCGCACACAAGAATACGAAGCAGCGTGGCTCCGAAGCAGCTGCTATTTGGTACCCCCATAAACACCCAGGCCTCCCCAGGTGCTACTTCTACCCCCAGAAACAGGGCAGGCTCAAGTATAAAAGGAACCCGGGGAAGTTAATGCTCACCTCGTATTGCAGCTTCTGTTTCCCCGCCGGCATCCCGGTGGCCTCGTGGATCTTAACCTTTATCACGGAGACCTAAACACAAGCACAGGGCTCAGTGGCTCGGGCCAGCTCCGATCACGCCCCCTCCACCGCCCCCCTTCGATGTCCCCTCCCCACAGACTCCCGAATGCAGAGCGTCAGCCAGGCGGCTTTGACGCCGGCAAACCAGCGATGGAAGAGCGGGGGTGTACCTGATCGGAGAGCGGAAGGGTGAACACAAGCACCTGTCCACTCAGCTTCCATTCGGTCTTGTCCTGCATGTTGGGCACCTGGACTTTAACGGTGACCGGACCCTAGGAAAAACGTTCGGCGTGGTTACCTACACAGCTGGGCCTCCGCACGCACGGCCCTCCCGTAAGGTCTGACCTCCCTGTGCCACGCTGCTCTCCAGCGCGTGAGTTGCGGTACCCAACTCAATTAACTCGGCTGCTCTGGGCCCGGGGGGAACTATTTCAGAGACGGCCTCTTCTGGAGAGAGACCGCATCTCCCCAGTGCTGAGAGTTCTCGCGCGTGCGATTCATGAAACCCAAACCTTGTTCCGGCGCAGGAACTCCTCCTCCGGCATCAGACTGTCCTCGCTTTTCGGTTTCTTAGACATAGGCTCGTCCTCCATGGGTGGCGGGGGGTGAGGCGGCATCGGCGCCGGGGCAGGGACCGGAGCCACCGGAGGGGCGGGGACAAAGGCTGGAATAGGAGAGGGAAGAGTTGCATACACATCTCCCCACGACACTCAGCAACACACTGCGCTGCAGTGGGTTGGCGGGGACCCGAGCGGAACCACGAGACAAGGAGGAAGTTGACATGCCTAGTGGTCACACACAAACACATCGTGCTACTATAGGCCTTGAAGAGACATGGGGGGATAAACAGCGGCGTACGCTTTTGCTCACGCGGACAGGTAACGAAAAGTCCCGTGGCACGTGATAGACGAACGGATTTATCGGAGCAGAAGCTTTCGTGGGCAACGACGCACTTTGTCAGATGCGTGGAATGGAAATTCCAGAGGCAGGTATAAGAGAGGGGAGTGTGTGTGTGTGTGTGTGTGTGTGTACACACACACACACACACACACACACACACACACACACACAACCTCTGCCTCTGCAATTTCCACTCCACGCATCTGACAAAGTGGATCTTTGCCCCCGAAAGCTTCTGCTCCGATAAATCCGTTCGTCTATAACGTGCCACGGGACTTTTCGTCGTTTTGGCCGATTCCGACTAACACGGCGACCCCTCGGATATTTGTGGAAAGGTAAGAAGTCCCCGTCAGACAGATCTCAATGTAACGCTGGTTTGAAAAGGACTCTAGTTAAACAGCCGGTGAGTTACGGCTGTAGTTGTGAGTCTCCCAGGACGGGAGAGAAAATGTCGCATTGGACCAATTTCGGTTGTGAGAGAGAGGAGCTTTCAAGCTTACTCAAAGGTCTTTCCCAGGACCGGCCAAGCCGGAAGGGAGAGCAGACACCATCAGACACCGCTGGCGCCTCTAGCAATGCCATGAATACTTTAAAGAGGGGCCAACGTTGGACGGAAGGGCAGCCAAAAGCCAAGAACGCCACCAAAGGACCCTAGCTGAGCGCCATAAACAATTCTGCACCCGTGGCTGCCAAGCCAGGTACGATTCCCGACGCGTAAGGCAGAAAGGAGTCGATGCAAGGCGGCCGAAAAGCGACGCAACTCACTCACCTGTTGGCACTATCATGGGAGGCGGGCGAGGGGCCATCATGGGGGGTCCAGATGGGGGCATCGGGACAACATTGATGCGCGGGGCGTGGATGATCGGGGGCATGGGGCCGGTGATGACCGAGCCGGGAGGGATCCGGACCACCGAAGTCATAGGAGGCCGCGGCATGACCGGGACAGCAGAAACGACCGTGGTACGAACAGGCGGCGGCATCTGAAAAGAAGACATCTACTACCAGGTGCGGCATTCAGTTGGTTCCTGCTGGCGGGGGGGGGATGCGCCGTATCTTTCGGCGGCTCGGACGCAAGCGGAGACGCATGGGGTGGGGATCTGGCCCGAAAGCCGCAGCGGGATCCGGTGGATGGTTTAGAACTAACTCGGCCAAGCGGTCCCCGAACGCGCCCCTCACCCGGTGACCCGTTTCCGCGGCGATGAAACCCCCGTTGGCAGGAGGAATGCTTACTGACGGCGGGCGCGGCACAGCTGCGATTGAGGGAGAGATCGGCGGGGGATTGGGCACCGAGGAAGGTGGCGGCTGAGGCATCTCATTGGGCTTGCTGGGACCGATCTTCTCTTTGCTGTCGTCTTCCGGCACCAACCCCTTGGCCTTGTGAATGGCTTCGATCTGCTCTTGCAGGGTGATGTTGGCCTGCGCGGCCTGCTGTGTGCGAGCCATGCTGCCCGAGTGGCCATCCCAGGTCACCTGCAAGAGACACGGAGGAGAACTTAGCTCTGATCGGACTAGCAGGTGGGTGAGGGATAAACGGACGGTAAGGTGGACAGAAAGCTGGCTAGACTGTCGGACCCAACGGGTCGGGATCAACGGCTCGATGGCGGGATGGCGGGCGGTTTCTAGCGAGCGCCCCACAGATCGGTTCTAGGACCGGTTTCGTTCAACATCTTTAACTTCAACTCCCTGAGGGCGGGGGGGTCCAAAAAGGATGGAGAGAGGCTGTTCTCAGTGAAGGCAGATAGCAGAAGAAGGAGCAATGGGCTCAAGTTGTGGTGGGAGAGGTCCAGGTTGGATATTAGGAAAAACTATTTCCCTAGGCAGGTGGGGAAGCGCCGGGATGGGTTCCCTAGGGAAGTAGTGGAATCTCCATCCCTAGAGGTGTTTAAGTCTCGGCTTGACAAAGCCCTAGCTGGGTTGATTTAGTTGGGATTGGTCCTGCCTAGAGCAGGGGGCTGGACTTGACCTTCTGAGGTCTCTTCCAGCTCTAGGTTTCACCACGGAGACGCCCGATTCTACAATTCAGGGCAGCAAGGTCCCCGCAGGGTTTGCTCCGCACCTTTTCCTCTGGCTTTTGGATCTCCTCTTCGCCAATCTTCTTCCCGATCGCCGTCTCCTCCACACCGAAGATATCCGTACGGCGCTCAGCCAGCTGCTTCAGGCTGCTCTCGATATCCAAACCTGCCGACAGGCAGAGAGAGAGAGGAAAAGACGTTCAATGTTTTCTCGCGTGTGATCGAACTCGGGGAACCTTGAGAGGCACCCGACTAACCTGGGGCATAGACCTCGTCGTCAGTCTGTTTCTCCCGGATAGACCGATCCCTCTGTTCCAGCCAACGGGGATCCAGGAGTCCGATTCGCATGTGCTCTTGCATTTTACTGGCAGGTATCTTCTCGCCCGTGATGGGAGAGACGAGATATTCATCTGGGGCTGGCGCAGGTGGTAACGGCTTGGAGGCTGAAGGAGCAAAGCCACACGGTTAAACATGCCTCACCTAATCACATCTCGGGGGGACTATTCCGTAAAGTGCAATTGCTCGTCGTCACCAAATCGAGACGGTGCTGGGTCCTGCCGGGAGGGCAGGGGACTGGACTCGATGACCTCTCAAGGTCCCTTCCAGTTCTAGTGCTCTGTGATTCTACAGACGTCGACCAGGGACGGTCTAGAGCAATGTTTCTTAAACTTTTTAAGACTGAGGAACACCAAATTTTTTTTTTTATGAGGAACATCAAGGGTTTTTTTTGTTGACCAAAAAAAAGGGGGGGGAGGGAGGGCAGGGAAGGGCCAAAGGGTCGGGGGAAAGGTACTGAGAAAAAAAAAGTTAAAAGGTTGCCTGCCCCTTTAAGGGCGGCCATTTTGAATTCTGTTGTTTTCCGCAGCACACGTCCGACTGCCTCCTGGCACACCGGTGTGCCGTGGAACACAGTTTAAGAAACACCGGTCTAAACATTGCTTGGTCCTGCCGGGAGGGCAGGGGACTGGATTTGATGACCTCTCGAGGGTCCTTACGGTTCTAGCGTGTTATGGAACGCCAACGTACCTTTGGGATCGTAATCCTTCCGCACAATGACCTGGTCCGGAGTTGGAGGCAGAGGAGGCGGCATTGGGGTGTCCGGCGGAGGCGGGACTTTTTGACTCTCGTCTTCGTCATCGGAACCCTTCAATGAAAACAACGCTTACCCGTGTGCTCTGGAGTAACTATTACAGAAGTGAAACCGGTTTTCCTTTTTGCGTCCCCACACTTCTTGTTTTTCCATTTGCTGACGGTTTCCCCGTGGGAAACCTCAAGCCACTTGAAATGTCAGAAGTTCACACGCTCCAACCCAACGTAGCTAGAGAGATGCTTAAAATAGCCACAAGGGAAAATGAACTCAAAAATGCCTCTCTCTCTAGCTCGGGCAGCGCAGAAGTAAGGATGGCAAATACCGTAACTCCTCGAAAACAGCGTCGTGACCCCCTCTGTAGCTGCCTGTTGGGTCAGAACTAGGGATGTTAAAATGTGTTTATTTGCAGCAGTTGTACGCTGGCATGCGGAGGGTGGGGAGGCCAGGCCGGAAACACGTTATCAGTGAAAGGAGCCGTGATCACGCCGGCTACCTACCTCGTCCATATCCTGCACTCGCGTGTCTTGGTCTAGTTGAGAGGGGGTCTCGTCAGTCTTCTCTTGCTTTTCGTCTTCGTCATCTGACTCCACCTCCATCTCCACCTCCTCGCTTTCCCCAAACTTCTCGTAGCGCTCCTGGATCAGTATGCGAGCGCCCAGTTCCTCGGGCGTGGTGGGAGGAGGGAAGTTTCCTGCAACCAAGAAAGGCAAACGGGTGGGCTTCTCTAGCACAGGCTGAAGGCGGCAGAGAAAAGGAAGGTGCTACCACAACGGGATGTTAATACAGCCACGGGACTCAGGGGCTTGGTTTTCAGACGCCAGCGCAGGATTCCCCGTCACAAAGAAAGCAGGCCCGGTGACGTCACTAACTGCCGAATAGACCGCCCGGCGCTCAGCCGAGAAAGCTTTGCGGTTCACGTTTTAAAGGGTTGTCCTACTACAGGGGTGGTCAGCCCATTTAACAAAAAGACGACAAACGGTCTGGTAGCACTTTATAGGCTAACGAAACATGTGGACGGGATCAGGAGCTTTCGTTAGTCTAGAAAGTGCTACCGGACCATTTGTTCTTTTTTTTTCCTGTAACAGACTAACTCAGCGACCCCCTGACGCTCATGAACATTTAACAAAGAGAGCCAAAACAGTGGCGGAAAAAATGAGATGAGCCGCACCGCTATTGTTAAGCCAAAAAAAAAAAAGGAGGCCGTCCCTTTAAGAAACAGAAAAAAAAAAGAGGCCACCCCTTTAAGTAACAGGAAAAAAAAGGAGGCTGTCTCTTTAAGAAACAGACCTAGGCTTTGTGGCCAGTAATGGTCACCATCTTGGGTGCCATTTTTGCATCACCACCCCGGTGAGCACAGAAGAGCCGGGGCAGGCGGAGGGACGCCCAGGAGCGGCTTTGTGAGCAGCACTTTTGGGGGAGAAGAGCCGCATGCGGCCACCCTGACCTACCAGGAGCATATTTTTGATTACAGCATCTTCCAGCGGCAGGCAGGTATTATCCCCACTGAACACAGACCCAGAGCGGGTACGTCCCTTCGGTTTCCTACCTTGCTCGCCGGGCTGGAAGTCCACGGTTTCCACCACGACAAAGTCATGCCAGTCAATCTGAGCGTAAGCGACACGCTCCTTCTCTTTCTCCTCCTCTTCCTTCTTCCTCTCTCGTTCCTGGAATTTGGCCCACTCCACTCGGTAGCACACCTGTACGGGGTCACAGAAACGGGAAAGGCACGTCACAGTTGACAAAGAAAAACACAGCAGCAGGGCAAAACTCTCGGCCTCGAAGGTGCAGTTTGCTTGAGTAGGGGCTGCAGATTCGGCCGGCCAACCTTTCGGAGTAACGGTGAAACTTGCGACGGTGAAACTTGCGACGGACAGCTCTCGAATCACACCTGCAAATGTTTGGCGGACTTCTCACAAACCTGCCGAACCCCGTCCCAAACGGCAAATACGGCCTGCTGAAGGAAAACCTTCGTGGCTGAAGATCTGAGACACTGGAGAGGAAGAAACCCCCATGCCGATCCGCCTAGTTGGCGTGACTGCGATCTTATATCAGAAACTCTAAGGGATGGGAAAATGCTTTTTGCAGTAAAACGTCATGAAGATATTACTCCCCAGGGCTACGTTTCTTACTTTTTAAGACCGAGGAACACCAAACTTTTTTTTTTCTTTAATGGAAAACACCAAGGGTTTTTTTGTTGAGGGGAAAAAAAAGCCCCCAGGGAAAAGTTGTTGAGCCAAAAAAAAAAAAAGGAGGCTTGTCCCTTTAAAGGCAGCCATTTTGAATTCTATTCTCCCCACAATCCACCAGTGTACCCGGGAACTTGCTGCTCTAGAGGAATTCAGCACCACTGGGCCAGGCAGACTTTTGCTTACCAGCTGGGCCCAGGTAGATCTCGCATTGCACTTCAATTCAAAAAGTGATCTTGTGCTTAGAAAGGCTGGAGACCCCCGGGCTACGGAGATGTCGGCTGCCGCTAGGGCTGTAAAATCCCGGTTAATCAGTTAACCGATGAAACAAACCGATTAGGCAGATCCAGTTCTTGCTCCCGGCTTCCCCTGTACGCTGAAGAAGGGGGCTGTGCCCACGAAAGCTCGTGATCCCATCTCCATGTTTTGTTAGTCTTTAAAGTGCTACCAGACTATTGGTTGTTTTTTAATCCTGTACAAACTCGACTACGCCCCTGAAACTTTTGATTATACAGTTATTCTAACAAAAAGTGCAGAATTTTCAAGTATTGTGCCTAGAATTTAATTTTTTGGCGCAAAATTCCCCCAGGAGCAAGACATAAAGCATGCTACACAGTGGCTGATCGGACCAGCTTATTTTCCCACGCTGGGAAATCCAGTTATACTGTTTGTTCTCGTTGTGTTTAGACGTGGCGTCGATCATTAAAAAGAGGCTGAGCTGGAAACCAGAAATTAATTCAGAAACAAGATGAAATGCGTCAGTAGTTTTACGGAAAGTATTCCCAGGTTACCTGATCGAGGACTTCTCGAGGATTTTCAGCCTCCTTCTTGAGTTTGATAAGTAGCCCTTTAGGCGGGATCAAGATCTGAAACACATTTTCGGGAGATCACTAAAGACGATCATAAATTAGTTAAGCAAGCGGTCCTAATGATCTTGTTTCTGCCCTGGACAAAACGTTAATTTTACGGCTGGATTTCCGGAAGCTACGCTCCATTTCTTCCGTTGCTCCCCTATTTTTAACTATCACTGAGAATCAGGTACAGTATTCTCTGCTATTTCACCTGCTTCTCTTGCTATAAAGGAACAATTTTTTCCTCTGTACGGCTATGTCTAGACTACGCGGCAGTTTCGAAAGAGGATATGCTCATTTCGGGTCTTTCAAATGTGAAAGTAGCCTAGACGCGATTTTTCTGGAACTCCCCCCTTTTTTCGAAAAGCCGCTCTGCCTCAAAAAATGAGGTTTACGCGGCTTTTCGGGAAAAATCCCGCGTTCGAAAGTGAGATCAAAAGAAGACATGCAAAGGAACCAAGACAAAGACACGGTAAGGAACAATTTTTCCTCTTTACGGCTACGTCTAGACTACGCGGTAGTTTCGAAAGAGGATATGCCCATTTCGGGTCTTTCAAAAGTGAAAGTAGCCTAGACGCGATTTTTCTGGAACTCCCCCCTTTTTTCGAAAAGCCGCTCTGCCTCAAAAAATGAGGTTTACGCGGCTTTTCGAAAAAAACCCGCTTTCGAAAGTGAGATCAAAAGAAGACATGCAAAGGAACCAAGACAAAGACATGGTAAGGAACAATTTTTCCTCTTTACGGCTACGTCTAGACTACGCGGTAGTTTCGAAAGAGGATATGCCCATTTCGGGTCTTTCAAAAGTGAAAGTAGCCTAGACGCAATCTTTCTGGAACTCCCCCCTTTTTTCGAAAAGCCGCTCTGCCTCAAAAAATGAGGTTTACGCGGCTTTTCGGGAAAAATCCCGCGTTCGAAAGTGAGATATGCAAATTCCCGCATATCCTCTTTCGAAACTACTGCGTCGTCTAGACATACCCTATCACAGTAGCGCTCACAACATCCACTCACGTGAGAGGGCTTATTTTATAAGGAACCATGCACCTTTTTTGGACAGCGAGCAAAATATTCTTTCCCTGTGCCCAAAGAAATGCATGTAGAAGAGGAACGCTTAGACGTGTCATCTCTCTTTCTAGACAGGCTATTTGGTAACGCGGTAAGACTGTTTCCGGGGAGTACCTTGGTGTACTGCTCAACCAGTTTGGTGAAGTAGTTGAAGAGGCTATGTTGCGGACGCAGGAAGTCAAACTGGTAATTCCGCTGTTCCTTCTGCATCAGTTGAGTCAGGAACTGCCGGCCATTCCGTGCGACGAACTGCGCCGTCAGCTTCACCACGTCCAAGTCGAAGGCTGAGATGGAGGGAGGGTCGGCGATGAACTCAAACTCTGGTGGAGGTTCCTTTGGAATGACTGTTTCTTGGATCACCTGAGCCTGGACCTGCAGAGGGAAACTCTGACACTCACTAACTGTAGCCATTGCTCGCTCACTCCTACGTAACCGTTTGGGAAGGCCGGTGGCTTTCATTAACTGGAGGGGGGAAAATGACTAATAGATCCCTAACTGCACGGAAGGGACGAGGTAGTAACATAGTACAGTTCAGCGGTGAGACGTTGAAACAGGCCCACCGTAAAAAGATGAACTCAAGACTCCAAACGCAGCTGGAAGCGGAACGGGATGTAGCTAAAATCTCATAACAGATGTAACCGCAGCACATCTAATCACGGACTCTACAGACGGCAGGTTCAGCTATGGCTTCTTGCCCGCTAATGCAAACCTGCTAGGCCTGTGAAAGATTAAAACCTTCTTATGCAAAATTCTCCCAAAACAGAGTACAAAATGCAGCTGAAAAGCCAACATAACTGGAGAAAACAGTCCTGGGATAACTCCTTCCGAGTTCATACGTACAAGGCCAACAAAACTCCTTGTACTGACTAAAGGGTCCTGTCAGGCAACTGTCTTCCGGCAGGATGTTCTAGATACACGCAAGACTGGTGATTACATGAATATCTGATCAGGAATGTTCCTGGTCAAACCAGCATTCAATTGTCATTAAAACGGGATCAATACCTGTAGCAAATTACTTCTCTTAGGGTGTGTCTAAACTACATGGCTCCGTTGATGGAGCCATGTAGATTAGGCTGATCGTCAAAGGGAAATGAAGCCGCGATTTAAATAATCGCAGCGTCATTTAAATTTAAATGGCTGCCGCGCTGAGCCGACAAACAGCTGATCAGCTGTTTGTCTGCTCAGCGCGCTAGTCTGGATGCTCCCGCGCAGACCTGAAAGCCCTTTATCGACCTCCCCGTTATGCCTCGTAGGATGAGGTTTACCGGGGAGGTCGATAAAGGGTTTTCATGTCGACAGGGGAGCGTCCAGACTGCCCCGATCTGCCGACAAACAGCTGATCGGCAGAGTGGGGCAGCCATTTAAATTTAAATGAAGCCGCGATTATTTAAATCGTGGCTTCATTTCCCTTTGCCGAACAAACAAATCTACATGGCTCTGTCAACGGAGCCATGTAGTTTAGACGTACCCTTAGAGATACAAACAAGCTTCTTGGCTCTGGCAAATTTCGGGGCATATGTACGTGCAGAAGAACAAGAGGCCAGGGTGTTACGGGTACATCTACTTATTTTGGAATAACGCCCGTTATTCCGAAATAACCATGCGAGCGCCTACAGTGAGCCCGTTATTCCGAAATAACCATGCAAGCGCCAACACAGCTAGCCCGTTATTCCAAAATAACCATGCAAACGCCAACACAGCTAGCCCGTTATTCCAAAATAACCATGCAAACGCCAACACAGCTAGCCCGTTATTCCAAAATAACCATGCAAACGCCAACACAGCTAGCCCGTTATTCCAAAATAACCATGCCAGCGTCTACACAGCTAGCCCGTCATTCCGAAATAATTTCAAAATAACGGGCAGCTTATTTCAGCAGTGGTAAACCTCCTTCCACGAGATATAATCCCTCTCCCGAAACAGCTAGGCTACGTCTACACAGGCGTGTTCTCACACAAAAACTCTTTTGCGGAAGAGTTCTTGCGCAAAAACTCTTCCAGAAGCGAGCGTCTACACTGGCGTGTGCTTTTGCGCAAGAGACGTGCTTTATGATTTTTGTACTTTGTACACCCAAAAATTTCATCGCCTGCCCGGCTACAATTAAGTTGTGTTGCAACAGTAGAAAAAAATTGTGTGCGTCTGAAAACTGTAGGTCCTGCGGCTACTTTTTTGTTTTTTTAAAGGCTACTTCATTAAAAAACGGTTGAGAAACACTGATGTAGACGTGACGCTGCAGCTATTTCAAAATAGCTCCTACCCCAGGCCATTCAAAGTCATTACTCCCCAGTGTTTCCTGGGTCTCTAATTTAAGGTAGCAGATCCACATTAGGGGAACCTGCCTTGGACCAATTCCCAGGCTTCCTTGTAGCGTCGACACGCAATTTCAAAAGAAGCTATTTTGGAGTATTTCTTCCAGGTAGCTTATTCCGAAGTAATCGTGCAGTGTAGACATATAGAATTCGGCTTGTTTGGGGTGGAAAGCCAAGATCGGAGCCGACCCCCTCCGCGCTAACAAGACTAACGAGCCAGTTACCTTCTGAGGAAGTTGTTGCTGCGCACTTTGCTGCTGTTGCATGACCTTCGGTATGGCAGCCGAGGGTTCCTGGGCCTTGCCCTCTTTGAACTCGCTGACTTTGTGCCGGTAGTAGGCATGGTAGGGATCGTTGGGGTTCAAGAAATTGAACTTGGGGTTGTTTATTTCGTTCTGACGGATTCGAGCTTCAAACTCTGGGCCATTTCTGTGGGGGGAAAAGCGAGTTGAGGACAGTCAGCATCAACGCTGGAGAAAAGAAACCCGTTTTCTTCACAACTACTAAAAGTAATGGTGGTGCACTAACTTCTCTCCTCCCTTCTGACGACAACTGTGGTCTTCTCCTCACACTATTAAATCTTACTCTTCTAGAAATCTAAATAAATCGGGTCCAATCCACCAGCCAATTACCGACCAACAGAATACACGTTTACACAAAACTTGGAGTTTTGAGTTTCAGCGCTTCATGACCAATATTTCTTATCATAGAAGAGACCTCAGGAGGTCATCGAGTCCAGCCTCTTGCCCAAAGCAGGACCAATCCCAACGGACCAATCTTAAGACAGTTCAAATCACTTACGTCTTTCGTTGCCTGTTTAACAATTTGGCTCTAGATCAAGCAGACTATTGGATTAGGGGAAAGTTTCTAGACTGCTGATTACACCCACAAGAGATTGGTGCAGTAAGGAAGAAAATTGATGCACTTTATTTATGCTTTTCATGCCTTTTTAAGAGGATTCCTAAAAGCGAAAAGTCAGCGACCAAGCATTGATCAGATTGTGACGCTGCTTTGAGGGGACCAGAAGCTAATGTCACCAGCTATCCCGGCTCAAGAATTTGAACTAGAGCTGAAGGGAGGTTCCAAAGATGATGGAGAGAGGCTGTTCACAGTAGTGATGGATGGCAGAAGAAGCAATGGGCCCAAGTTACAGTGGGAGAGGTCTGGGTTGGATATTAGGAAAAACTATTTCACGAGGAGGGTGGGGAAGCACTGCAACGGGTTACCTAGGGAAGTGGTGGACTCTCCATTCCTAGACGTTTTTAAGTTGAGTTTCAACCTGGATGGGTTGATTTAGTTGGGATTGGTCCTGACTTGGGCAGGGGGCTGGACTTGATGACCTTCTGAGGTCTCTTCCAGCTCTATGATTCTCAGGCCTTGATAAGTAATATGATCAAGCGATTTCTCTCCTGCCATCCATCTCCACCCGCTGACTAACAGAGGCTGGGGACACCACTCCTTACCCACCCTGGCTAATAGCCATGCATGGACTTAACCGCCATGAATTTATCATGGAGGAATACGGGAAATCGGAGGAAGAGTGCTCTATTTTGAAATACCTGCTGTGTAGCCGCACCCTGTTTGGAAATCAGATCTGCAACGGACGTAGCTCAATGTGCGTAGTTTATTTCGAGTTAAGCCCTGCTGTGTAGACACACCCCTACGCTCTAAGCTTCAGACAGTGAGTTAATCAAACCCGACGTAGATCTGATGAGATCTATATAGGACTCCAGTACTATCCCTAACCACATACCAGTTATCTCCTCTGCATCTGTGGCTACGGAACATGCTTAACATGCCACTTAATCAGGTGAGTTTCTACAAAGGAATTTCACCACCCCGTTACAGAGAGAGACTGCTGAACCGGAATTCATTTATAAATTTTGACGCTAGTAATAGAGAGGTAGCCGTGTTAATCTGATCTTGCTAAAACAAAAGGAAAAACTATGTAGCACTTTAAAGACTAACAAGATGGTTTATTAGGTGATGAGTTTTTGTGGGCCAGACCCACTTCCTCAGATCATATGCTGGAAGAGAAGTGGCGTGACCATATATATCAAAGGAATACAATGAAAAAAATGAACGTATTATTAAACTCTCAGCTTGGGCTTGAATAATGCACTACAATAGGGATGGCCAATCCATTCTGGGCAAAGAGTCAAGATATCAGTGGATCCAGTGCAAAGAACCGGGGCAAAGATGTCGAGGGGGGGAAAAAAAAAAGCTCTGTCCCTTTAAGAAAACGCATTCAGAGGCTTTTTGGCCACATCAGGCTGACGCCACCTTTAATGGCCGCGCCGGACTGCTCCCCTGCCCAAGTGAGCACAAGGAGACGGGAGGAGAGGGCCGTTTTGGGGGAGCGGCTTTACAAGCCACGGGGAGCGGGGGAGAGCGCGTCGCGTGCTGCGGGTTGGCCACAGCTGCACTACAAAGCCAATTTCCCCTGCGTTTGCCATTCACATGTTGACATCAAAAGCGATGCATGGGTCACATCCAGCCTACTTAATTAGCTTCATTAACACAAGTCCTAAAATTGATAGGAAACTGCTTTTGCTGTTCTATACACCTTGGATTATCTCCACTCCAACGCCTCTGTTGAAGTGAGTTTTACCCCACAAAAGCTCACAATTCTATGTACGGGACACGGCTACATTTCTATTACAATCCTATATTTGTATTAGTTGCTCCGGTGCCACAGGACTACTCATTTTGAACGTGACACACACGGCTACCCCTCTGAGAACTCTCACAAGCGACAGTTTTTCACCTCCCCGCGGACACCCGAGCATGCTTAGCACTAGTTCTGCTTACAGCAGAAGTCCTGCACCAGAGAGATTCAGAAGTCCTCGATTTCAGTTTCATTTTTAAAAACGTGTTAATCTAAGACCTCACACACTCTGCGTGCTGGTCTAGGAAATAGGAGAGCCCAATCTCCCGTTATTTACCTCGCTACAAAGCTGGCTGTCTTGTCCACGATATTCCTGACTTCTGGAGGAGGGTAAATAATTCCCACAACGGGTTTGGCTGGTGTTGCTGCTTCCTCTTTTGGTTCATCTTCTGGCTGCAGGAAGAACAAACGAGAGGTTTTCTACAGTCCTACCGTATGCCACCTCATTTAATTAAAACAATAATTAAATTGTACATTGTGATTCAGGAGACTGGGTTCTACACGCAGCTCTGATATTGGCTTATAGGGTAATCTTGGCAAATTACTGCCCCCCCCACACACACACGCGTGCGTGCACACACACACACAGGGTCCGTCTAGACTACAGGCTTTTGTCGAGAGGCTCTGACAGATACTGTCGACAAAGAGCATCTAGACGACATCCAGTTCTGTTGACAAAGCAAGCCGCTTTCTCGACACGAGAGTGTAGATGCACTAACGTCTTCTGTTGACAGAATTCTGTCGACAAAAAGCTTTATTCCTCGTAGAACAAGGTTTACCGCCGTCGACAAAACTGCCGCGTTCTGTCGACGTTATGTTATCCCGGGAACTCTTCCTGATTGCTGCGTTATCCCTATGGCAGGCCTGGAACGGTTACTCATTGGGGTGAGACGATCTCTCTCCAATAGGCCAGCAAGGGAAAAATTGTCAGCGAAAAGCTGTTTTAGAAAACGTGTCGGGGAAAAACAGAGAAACTGAAAAGAGGGGAAACAAGGAGACTTAAAACTATGAGTATTTTACACGACAGAGGGACTGCAGGGTGGAAATGGTTTCAGACGGATACAGCCGCTATATAAGCATGAGCTTATCGGTTACTGGAACCGTTACATGCAGGCTCCCGCTCAGCCGGCTGCCACCCCGCATTGCTAGCTCTGTATCGGATACAGCGGCAGCAGCGCAGGGTAGAAGCCAGCTCTCTGCAGGCAGGAGTTGCTGCGCACCAGGGCTGTGTCCAGACTCAGGGGTTTTTTTCGGGAAAAGTAGCCTTTTCCGAAAAAACTTCCCCTGCGTCCAGACTCAAGCCGCGTTCTTTCGAAATTAAATCGAAAGAACGCGGCTTTTCTTTCGATGGCGGTAAACCTCATTTCACGAGGAAGAACGCCTTCTTTCGAAAGTTCCTCTTTCGAAAGAAGGCGTTCTTCAATGTAAATAGGGCTTCTTCGAAAGAGAGCAGCCAGACTCACTGGATGCTTTCTTTCGAAAAAGCAAGCCGCTTTTTCGAAAGTTCAACGTGCAGTCTAGACGCTCTCTTTCGAAAGAGGCTTGCAGTCTAGACATAGCCCAGGAGGTGACTTAGAAGCTGACTTCCAGCACGCACCAGCTCCTGGGGCAGCCACGCCAGGATCATGCGCCCGGGGCAGCCAGGATCATGAGCCCAGGGAAACAGCTGTCTCCTCGCGGGCTCTGCGGAATAAAGCTTATACAGGAGAGCCTGCATCTAAAGCTTTATACTGCAGAGTCGGCAGTGCGTAACTGCCGAGATATTCATGGTTATCTAATTAACTGCTTTTTTGAATTCATCCTTTGCCCCAGGTGCACAGCACCCCCTAGCGGGGGCGAGGTGGCAGAGGGATCAATAGTACGCACACACACCGTGGTGCCGTATTCCTTGCGGCACACAGAGGTCAGTGCCCCTCTGGAGAAAACTAGAGCGCTGGGACAAACACTTGAGTGGTTTTAAGACCGACCCGGATCTGTTTATTCATGAGGTATGACATTGCCCGCAATGGCATATCGCCAGCCTACGACTCTCCAATGGCCAGAGCCAGGCCGCTAGATGACTGCACGCCCGGGGCAGCCGCGCCAGGATCGCGCGCCCGGGGCAGAGAATGCTCTCCCAGCGGCTGGCGGGGCGGTTACCCCAGTGTTTCGAAACCAGTGGTACGAGTCCCTTTAGGCCAATGGTTCCCAAACTTTTCGGCATCGCTGCCCCCTTTTTGATTTTTGAGAAACCCTCCCACTCACCCACCCCGCAGCAAAACTTGAGCGAAAAGAAAAGAAAAGAAAAGAAAAGAAAAGAAAAGAAAAGAAAAGAAAAGAAAAGAAAAGAAAAGAAAAGAAAAGAAAAAGAAAAAGAAAAAGAAAAAGAAAAAGAAAACTGACCTGGCCGAAAAACAAAAATAGCAGCAAAACTTAGGGGGGGGAGGAGTTGATGGGCCCCCCCCACCACGGAATTTCTTCACGCCCCCCAGTTTGGGAAGCCCGGACTTAGGGGGTACTTCAGAGAAGTCTGGGGGTACGTCACCACCGACATTTGGAGAAAACGGAATTCGGGTTTTCAGTTTGACAGCGCTTGATTCGTTTTGCCCTTTTTACACCCAAAAACGTCATCGCCCGCCTGGCGCCGATGACGTTGTTGCAACAAATGTGTTGCAATGGTGGGGGGGAAAAAAGTGTGTCCCCCCTGAAAATGTTTAGTTTTTTTTAAAGGGATACTTTATGGAGAAAGGTTGAGAAACACAGATTTAACCCACGTGCTCGGGAACTCCCAGAGGTCCCAAAAGTGGGGGGCACGTCCCTGTACTGGGGCACAGGGGGAACCTACAGGCCAGGCCAGCACAGAAGGACCGCTTCCCCCCCAACCCCTTCCTGCCCCCCAGATCTGTTCTGGACCCAGATCTGCTGTGTCCCTGGCCCCCCTGGCCTTGGCAGCTCCGCTCCGAGCCCTGCCCAGGCCCGACCTGTGGGTCTGCCCCCCCCCCCCCTGCGCCTGTGAGAGGGGGGTCTGGATCTGCCCCCCCCGTGCCTGTGGGGGGGGGTCTGGATCTGCCCCCCCCGTGCCTGTGGGGGGGGGGGTCTGGATCTGCCCCCCCGTGCCTGTGAGGGGGGGGTCTGGATCTGCCCCCCCCCGGTGCCTGTGACGGGGGGGTCTGGATCTGCCCCCCCGTGCCTGTGAGGGGGGGGTCTGGATCTGCCCCCCCCCCGTGCCTGTGAGGGGGGGGTCTGGATCTGCCTCCCCCCGTGCCTGTGAGGGGGGGTCTGGATCTGCCCCCCCCGTGCCTGTGAGGGGGGGGGGGGGGGTCTGGATCTGCCCCCCCCCCCCGTGCCTGAGGGGGGTCTGGATCTGCCCCCCCCCGTGCCTGTGAGGGGGGTCTGGATCTGCCCCCCCCCGTGCCTGTGAGGGGGGTCTGGATCTGCCCCCCCGTGCCTGTGAGGGGGGGTCTGGATCTGCCCCCCCCCCGTGCCTGTGAGGGGGGGGGGGGATCCCCCCCGGATCTGCCCCCCCCCGTGCCTGTGAAGGGGGGGGTCTGGATCTGCCCCCCCCGTGCCTGTGAAGGGGGGGGTCTGGATCTGCCCCCCCCGTGCCTGTGAAGGGGGGGTCTGGATCTGCCCCCCCCCGTGCCTGTGAAGGGGGGGTCTGGATCTGCCCCCCCCCCGTGCCTGTGAGGGGGGTCTGGATCTGCCCCCCCCGTGCCTGTGAGGGGGGGGTCTGGATCTGCCCCCCCCGTGCCTGTGAGGGGGGTCTGGATCTGCCCCCCCGTGCCTGTGGGGGGGGGGTCTGGATCTGCCCCCCCCGGTGCCTGTGAGGGGGGGTCTGGATCTGCCCCCCCCGGTGCCTGTGAGGGGGGGTCTGGATCTGCCCCCCCCGGTGCCTGTGAGGGGGGGTCTGGATCTGCCCCCCCCCGGTGCCTGTGAGAGGGGGGGTCTGGATCTGCCCCCCCCCGGTGCCTGTGAGAGGGGGGGTCTGGATCTGCCCCCCCCCGGTGCCTGTGAGAGGGGGGGTCTGGATCTGCCCCCCCCGGTGCCTGTGAGAGGGGGGGTCTGGATCTGCCCCCCCCGGTGCCTGTGAGGGGGGGGTCTGGATCTGCCCCCCCCCGGTGCCTGTGAGAGGGGGGGTCTGGATCTGCCCCCCCCCGGTGCCTGTGAGAGGGGGGGTCTGGATCTGCCCCCCCCCGGTGCCTGTGAAGGGGGGGTCTGGATCTGCCCCCCCCCGGTGCCTGTGAGAGGGGGGGTCTGGATCTGCCCCCCCCGGTGCCTGTGAGGGGGGGGTCTGGATCTGACGGGCATGCGCGGGGGGGGGTAGGCGGGGGGGGGTAGATCCAGCCCCCCCCCAGGCGCGGAGGGCGGGGCCGGGCGCGCCGCGCTCGGGTCACCCTCCCAGCATGCACCGCGCCCCGGGGCCTGCCCGCGCGGGGGGGGGGGGGGTGCGGGCCCGGCCCGGCCGGTACCTGTTTGGGCTCGGGGGGCGCTGGCTGCGCGGGCGGCAGCGCCTGCACCGGCCCGGCCGGCATGGCGCCTCCTCAGCGGCCTGGCCTGGGGCGACGGGAGCGAGCGGCCGGCGGACACCGACCCAAAATGGCGGCCGCTGCGCGCGCTGCCTCGCCCTGCGTAGCGGCTGCGCGCGCAGCCCAAGGGGACTGTTCTACTCCGGGAGGGGGGGTGTCCGCCGGGCGGCGATACCAGTGGGGTGGCGGGGAGCCACGCAGCGCCTGCGCGCGCAACCCAGGGGGAATGTTCTACTCCGGAATTAGGGGGGTGTCCGCTGGGCGGCGATACCAGTGGGGTGGGGGCAGCCACGCAGAGCCTGCGCGCGCAGCCCAGGGGGACTGTTCTACTCCGGAACTGGGGGGGTGTCCGCTGGGCGGCGATACCAATGGGGTGGCGGGGAGCGACGCAGTGGATGCGCGCGCAGCCCGCCGGGCTCGCCTCACTGGGAGGGAGCCAACTCGGAATATTCCACTGAGAGAACGGGGAGGGGGGGAGCGCTTCTCTCGTGACGCCCTACTGGGGGAAACCAAACACTTGAAAGACGAGCAGAATAGTTGAGGAGGGGCTGGCCTTCCGTGGGGCAGGCCCACTCGGGGGAGAGGGAGCAGGAAGGGCGGCGAACAGTTTCCGGCGCAGATGGTTCGTTCCGCTCGGTTGCCGTGGTAACGAGGCGCGCGGCCACGGGGGCGCGGAGGATCCGCTCCGAGCCGGGGGGGGGCGGAGGCTCGGCAGGTGGGTCCCGCCCCAGCGCCCGTATCCCCGGGGTCCCACCCCCGCTCGGGCGGCGCGGCCTGGCTCGGGGCCTCAGCCCCCGCCGGGTGGGCAGTACCATGCGCGGGGAGAGGGGGGACTGAGGTCGCCATGGTTTCAGGGCGCCGGGAGCGCGCGAGAGGCACGGAGCATGCGCAGTAGCCCTGCTGACGCCGCTGCCCTTCGCTCTGCCCGCGCTTGGCTCCCCCGTCCTCCAGGGGGCGGCGCTGAGCAGGGGAAGAAAATGGACTGTTCCACGCGGGGGGAGGGGTGTAAAGCAGCGGAGTGCCCCCCCTTGTATTGGATGGTTCTGTCCGCTGAACAGCTGCCAGCTGAGTTAGCTGCTGTGGGGCCGGGGGGGGGCGGGGGGGGGGGGGGGGGGGGGGGGGGCTGGGGGATGGGGCTGGGATCGGGGGGGGGGGGGATCAGAGTGGGGGATGGGGCTGGGATGGGGCTGGGGGGGGGGAGGCTGGGATGGGGGGGATGGGGCTGGGATCGGGGGGGGGGTGGGGCTGGGGGATGGGGGGGAGGCTGGGATCAGAGTGGGGGTGGGGGGGCGGGGCTGGGATGGGGGGGAGGCTGGGGGGGGGGCGGGGCTGGGGGGGGGGGAGGCTGGGATCAGAGATGGGGATGGGATGGGGGGCTGGGATCAGAGTGGGGGGCGGAGCTGGGATCGGGGGCGGGGGGAAGGGAGGCTGGGATCAGAGTGGGGGGCGGAGCTGGGATCGGGGGGGGGGGCGGGGGGAAGGGAGGCTGGGATCGGGGGGCGGGGGGAAGGGAGGCTGGGATCAGAGTGGGGGGCGGAGCTGGGATCGGGGTGGGAGGGGAGGCTGGGATCAGAGTGGGGAGGCCCCATGTCTGGCTGGGCTGGTGCTCGTGCGGCACACGCGTCCCTCGTGCACACGTGTGCCGGGCCAGGGGCACGGCCTGTCGCGCACTCACAGCCATAAAACACCTGCCCCCCTTTCCCTAGGGGCCCAGCTAGTGAATCTGTCCCCTCCTGCAGATCTGCCCCTCCTGCCCAGTCTGATCGGGGGGCCTGAAGCCGGCGGACCGAATGGCGCACCTGCTGGGCGATCCGAACTGCATGGAGAGCTTGAGGAAGGACCTCACCGACCTACAAGGAGCCATCGTCGACGTTTTCTCCCGGGCGGGAGCCGCGCGCTATCCCTCCTGGAAGTTCCCCAATAAAGTGTCCTGCGAGCTGGATCTGGTGGCTTTGCTGGAGCAGTATGACTATGTGGAGAACGACCCTGAATTTACCCAGCATTCCCATGTCGTGCTCCTGGAACTAGTGATTGACAGGTGCGAGGATGAAAGAACTGTTCATGTCCTGGGACGGGTTCCCTAGGGAGGGGGTGGATTCTCCATCCCTAGAGGTGTTTAAGTCCTGGCTTGACCAAGCCCTGGCTGGGTTGATTGAGTTGGGTTTGGTCCTGCTTTGGGCAGGGGGCTGGACTTGATGACTCCTGAGGCCGGGGTGGCCAACCCATTGAACAAAGAGAGCCGAATCAGCGGCGGAAATAACACGAAGAGCCGCACCAAAATTAAGCACAAAAAAAAAAAAAGTCACTGCCCCTTGAAAAAACACAGACTTAGTCTTTTTAGGCCACATCAGGCTGCTTTTGCCGAAAAACTTGCCAGTCTAGACACAGCCCTTGCTAATTAGCATAGCCTGGTGCCTTGCTAATTAGCATAGCCTGGAGCCTTGCTAATTAGCATAGCCATTGGCTGAGCATTCCTGGCCACAGAGAATTTTCCAGCATCCCTACAGAGTACATGCTTATAACTCCACATACAGATATCATACAAGTACATGAATAGCACATACAGAATCAGTAGAACAGAAGCTTTCATGAGACACCTCACATGGTTCCCTTTGGGGCAACCTCCCCCCCCACCCAAGGGTGCAGCAGTGATCTGGCTGCTCCCGTTAAAATCCAGTGAGGTGACACGCACTTTAGGGGGGAAAGAGCTGCATGAGGCTCGCAAGCCATGGATTGGCCACGCGTGTCTTGAAGGGCTCTTCCAACCCTAGGATTCTACGGTTAAAAGACTGGCCCGGGAACAGCCCCAGTTCCAGAAATGCCTGTTGGGAAAACACTACGGCTGCGTCTAGACAGGCATGATTTTCCGCAAATGCTTTTCACGGAAAACCTTTTCCGTGAAAAGCATTTGCGGAAAAGAGCATCTAGATTGGCACAGACGCTTTTCCGCAAAAGCACTTTTTGTGGAAAAGCGTCCGTGCCAATCTAGACGCGGTTTTGCGCAAGAAAGCCCCGATCGCCATTTTCGCCAGCGGGGCTTTTTTGCGCAAAACAATACCCCGTTATCTACACTGGCCCTCTTGCGCAGAAGCATTTGAACATGAGATCGGCAGCGTTCTTGCGGAAATTCAAGCGGCCAGTGTAGACAGCTGGCAAGCTTTTCCGCAAAAGCGGAAAATGTGGAAAAACTTGCCCGTCTAGACGCAGCCTACGGTCGTACAGACCATGTAGCTGCGTCTGGCGTGTTAGAGTCACGTGAATCTGGAACAGTCCCCTACGATCCCCTGGTGGATCACGAACCCCATGGTTGTAGCACCATGGGAACATCCTGAAACTGACCAATATGAAGTCCCTGTGGCAGTGAAATTGATCGGTGTTAGGCCCTGAACTCAGAGGAATGTTGCTCTAGCCCCACAGCTGGGGACATGCACCCATGCCTGTCCAGCCCTGCCTCATTTCTACCCCAAAACAGTCTCATGGGTTCCCAAACTGGGAAACGTGGCCCCCAGAGGGGGGGGGGGCGTGAAGAAATTCCAGTGGAAGGTGAGATGGCCCAGCTCCCCCCCCATCATTCTCCCTCCAAGAAAGAGCCCAGTCCATCCATCCGCTCGGGCAGACTTCAAAATGGCCGCCTTAAAAGGGCAATGCCTGCTCTACTCTTAAAAAGGTCAATTTTTTTTTTTTTTTTTTTACTCAACAAGTTTTGGTGCTATTCTTGGGGGCACAGGGGAGGGCGTGAGGGTTTCTCAAAACTCAAAAAGGGGGCGTGATGCCGAAAAGTTTGGGAACCACCGGTAGGGTTTGCCCGTCATTCCCCCTCCAAGAAAGAGCCCAGTCCCTCCCTCTGCTTGGGCAGACTTCAAAATGGCCGCCTTAAAAGGGCAATGCCTGCTCTACTCTTAAAAAGGTCTTTCTTTTTTTTTCTTCTTTTTTACTCAACAAGTCTTGGTGCTATTTTTGGAGCGTGGGAAAGGGCGTGAGGGTTTCTCAAAAATCAAAAAGGGGGCGTGATGCTGAAAAGTTTGGGAACCACTGGTAGGATTTACCACTGTTTGGTTTGCCCGACACCAACCCTGGGCCCCCTTAGATGATCCCCTAACTTGCAGGGCAGTCACGAAAAAGCCCACTGCCGCTCAAAGTCGTGTTGTGTTTCCGCCCCCCAAAAAAGGCTGCTGTTACTGCTGCAGAGCTTCACAGGCTACGTGGAGACTCTCCTCAGCGACCAAGCCGTGCCCCCTTCCCGGGCCGTGGGACCCTGCATGTCTGTTGGGCTGGCGGTGAGGAAGTACTGGAACGGCCTGCTGAAACTGGGAGCGCTTTGTCAGCAACGAGGGACGGAGGTAGGACGTCCCCAAGCACCGCTGGGGGCGGTGCTTCAGGGCAGCGGGGGCGTGTCTATGGCCCGTTGTTTGATCCAGCGCGCAGCACATCTGGAAGCGCCGAACCTTGCGGTGCGTGTTTTTTGGGGGGTTTTTTTTGCCTGTGTGTGGCTCCCCCGTCTGATTTTTTCAGTGGACCCCGATCAGAAAAATGGTCCCCGCCCCCTTTATATCGGTTCTGCGAAACCAATGAGGGGCCGAACCGTCCGTGATCAGATCACGTTTCGAAGCGTGAGCTTCGAGTAAGCTCACCTGAGGGTGTGATGCCGAAAGGCTTGGGACCCACTGGCTACCTTAAAAGGGCAATGCCTGCTTTGTTCTTAAAAGGGCAATCTTTTTTTTTTTTTTTTTTGCCTTTGCTCAACAAGTTTTGCTGATATTTTTGTTTCTCGGCCCCGGTCAGTTCCTTTTTTTTTTCCCCCTCTCAAATTTTGCTGCTATTTTTTGGGGGGAGAGGAGGGCATGAGGGTTTCTCAGAAATCAAGAAGGGGGTGTGATGCCAAAAAGTTGGGACCCACTGGCTACCTTAAAAGGGCAATGCCTGCTCTGATCTTAAAAGGGCAATCTTTTTTTTTTTTTCTTTTTGCTCAACAAGCTTTGCTGATATTTTTGTTTCCCGGCCCATCAGTTCCTTTTTTTTTCCCTCTCAAATTTTCCTGCTATTTTTGGGGGAGCATGAGGGTTTCTCAACAATCAAAAAGGGGGTGTGATGCCGAAAAGTTTGGGAACCACTGGCCATCTTAAAAGGGCAATGCCTTCTTTGCTCTTAAAAGGGCAATTTTTTTTTTCCTCAACAAATTTTGCTGATATTTTTGTTTGTCGGCCCTGGTCAGTTCCTTTTTTTTCCCCTCAAATTTTCTTGCTATTTTTGGGGGGGAGGAGGAGTGTGAGGGTTTCTCAAAAATCAAAAAGGGGGTGTGATGCCAAAAAGTTTGGGGACCACTGGCCACCTTAAAAGGGCAATGCCTTCTTTGCTCTTAAAAGGGAAATTTTTTTTTTCCTCAACAAATTTTGCTGATATTTTTGTTTGTCGGCCCCGGTCAGTTCCTTTTTTTTTCCCCCTCAAATTTTCCTGCTATTTTTTGGGGGGAGGAGGAGTGTGAGGGTTTCTCAAAAATCAAAAAGGGGGTGTGATGCCAAAAAGTTTGGGGACCACTGGCCACCTTAAAAGGGCAATGCCTGCTCTGCTCTGCTCTTAAAAGGGCAATGTTTTTTTTGTTTTTTTTTTTTGTTTTGTTTTTTTGCTCAACAAGTTTTGCTGATGTTTTTGGTTTTTGGCCCTGGTCAGTTTCTTTTTTTCCCCCCCTCAAATTTTGCTGCTATTTTTTGGGGGTGAGGGTGAGCGTTTCTCAAAAATCAAAAAGGGGGTGTGATGCCGAAAAGTTTGGGAACCACTGCCTGGGAGGCATGCCACTCCTGCCTGGGTTTAAATCATTCTGGGTCCTGGTTTAACTCTCCCCCCCACAAAGAAAGCAGGCAAGGTACCTTATCCAATTCCAAAGCTGACCACAGACCCCAACATGCCTTGCCACTGCGCATGTGCCAGGGTTAAGTCAAGTTTCAGTGGTGATGAATTTTTGGTCCTGCCAGCAGTGAAGCGAAGGGGTCCCCATTGGGTTACAGAAATGATCCGTTGCCAGTTTCCTGGGTTCTGGTTTTTTTTTTTTTTTAATGGGTGCCATTTTACCGGCTTGCCCCGCCAATTTCGGAGCATCTGTTCCGTGACGCTCGTTGAGCATAACTTCTTTCAACGGGATAGCAACCGTCTTCCTTCTCCCGTTCCACAGAAGAAGTCCAACAGGAAGGACATTGCTGCCCTGAGATCCGCCCTCCGAGATGTGGAAGCTGAGCACGAGCGTTTGAAGGGCTGCTCGCCTGTGCTTTCGGAATCAGGGGCTTCGTTAGCCAGTGCCCCGTCAACCGTCTCATGTCCCTCGCGAACCATCTGTGTGCCAGACTATGATTTCTCCGACCCCGTGCTGCCACCGTCCGCAGACGGTCACACCAAGAGTGTCCATTCCCAGACGCTTGAGTCAGCTCTGGTACCCTGCGATGCATGTGCAGGCAGCCAGGCCAGCCTCCGGGAGGTGGGGAAAGCCATCATCAGCCTCTGCCGGAGCCAAAACATCCCCTCGTCCCTGGGCAAATTCCAAGAGACGATTGAGGAGACGCTGGGCAACAAGCCACTCGCCGCGGCGGACGTGAGTTTCTGGGCGTCAGAACAGAGCAAAGACCTCTCCCGGATCAACAAACACCTGGAGGGGATGCTGCAACGGATCGACCCGTTGACGGCCGCGCTGGAAGACGCTGAGAAGCAGAAGGCCGAGCTGAGGACGCAGGTGGAGACTTTTGATCAGCTCCTTCAAGAGGAGAAGGAGACCCAGGAACGGCAGAGGAAGGAGACGCAACGGGACCTGGAGGGACGGATCGAAGAGAGTTTGCAGATCACAGCCAGACTGGAGAGGGACAAGGACGAGCTGCAGACAGGTGCGGGGCCAGCCAACCGGTGTTTTGAGTAGACACCACCAGAGATCAAAAATCTCGGTCCCACGGAGTCGGTTTGGCTGGGAATCCTAAGTCATTTCCTCTGGTTGTTTTAGGCGCTGTCGTGCTAGAGGAGAGAATTTCCGCCCTGAAAGAGGAGCTGTTTTCCCAGCATGCTACTGTGCGCGAGCTTGGTAAGATTCCTCAGGCTCTCCTCCGTCCATCTGGCCTCCTACACGGACCTCAGTTTCCTTTCCTGCGGGTCCTACGCCGGGGCACGTCTCTTGAGCGGAGTCGCTCCCGATTAGCGCTGGTGTAAGGCAGAGGCGAATCGGGAGCCGTGTATTTAAATGGCCTCCATCTTTATAGCCGCCGAATGTCTTCTGACCGCCGCCGCTCAGGTACCACACGAGGCAGGACTAGAGCAGCCATGGCCAACCCGCTGGCTCCCCCTCAGCCCCCAGTTTCCCTGTGCTTATCCGGTCAGAGCTGCGGGGTTTTAAAAAAAAAATGGCGCCCAAGATGGCGGCTGTCTTAAAGGGGCAGCCTCTTTTTTTTTTTTGGCTTGACCGTTCTGGTGCGACTTTGCGTTTTTTCTGCTGCTCTTTTGGCTCTCTTTGTTAAATGAGTTGGCCACCCCTGAACTAGCGGGAGGCCCAGGGCTAGCTCTTGGCACGAGGTGGGGCCATGGCTTTGTGGCTAGCACGACAGTCTCTCTGCTGCCTGATAAGGCCCCAGGGGCCACCTTCGCCCATCTCATGCACCCATGCGGAAAGCGACCCTTAAAGACCAACGGCGAAGTCCACCTCCCAGGCTGTCTGGATGAGCTTGCCCTGGGGGGGCTTTCCCCAGGTGTTGGGGCTGCCCCCCACTCTGGGACTCCGAGTGCAGAAGGTGGGGCCCCACAAAGACTTCAAATCAGGGGTCTCCAACCCTTGTAAGCACGAGATCACTTTTTGAATGTAAGTGCCATCCAGGACCTACCTCAAACCCAAATACCTCTGGCCCCGCCTCCTTCCCGCCCCTTGTCCCAGGCCCCGCCCCGCTCACTCCCTCCTCACTCACTTTTACCAGGCTGGGGGCAGGAATTTGGAGTGTAAGAGGGGTTCAGATCTGGGGCCGGCATTTGAAACGTGGCCTCCAGCTGGCCACCGCTTACCACAGGTGGCTTCTGGGTGATAATGCCGGGGGCTAACGGCCTGCACCACTCCCAAAAGCAGCCAGTAAACTCTCTCTATCCCTCCCCCCTCTGCTCTGTGGATATGGGGTACACGGTGGGGGCTAATTTAGCTGCAACTCATCAGGAAAGAGATCTTGGAGTCATCGTGAATAGTTCTCGGAAGACGCCCACGCCGTGGGCAGTGGCCATCCAAAAAGCAAACAGGACGTTAGAAATCGTTTAAAAGAGGATAGAAAATAAGACGGAGAATATCGCAGACTTCAAAATGGCCACTTTAAAAGGGCAATGCAATGCCTGCTCTGCTCTTAAAAGGGCTTTTTTTTCCCTCAAGTTTTGCTGATATGTTTTTTTTTTGGCCCCCGTCAGTTCTTTTCCCCTCCCTCAAATTTTCCTGCTATTTTTGGGGGGGAGGAGGAGTGTGAGGGTTTCTCAAAAATCAAAAAGGGGTGTGATGCCGAAAAGTGTGGGGACCACTGGCCACCTTAAAAGGGCAATGCCTTCTTTGCTCTTAAAAGGGCAATTTTTTTTTTCCTCAACAAATTTTGCTGATATTTTTGTTTGTCGGCCCTGGTCAGTTCCTTTTTTTTCCCCTCAAATTTTCCTGCTATTTTTGGGGGGGAGGAGGAGTGTGAGGGTTTCTCAAAAATCAAAAAGGAGGTGTGATGCCGAAAAGTTTGGGGACCACTGGCCACCTTAAAAGGGCAATGCCTTCTTTACTCTTAAAAGGGCAATTTTTTTTTTCCTCAACAAATTTTGCTGATATTTTTGTTTGTCGGCCCCGGTCAGTTCCTTTTTTTTCCCCTCAAATTTTCCTGCTATTTTTGGGGGGGAGGAGGAGTGTGAGGGTTTCTCAAAAATCAAAAAGGGGGTGTGATGCCAAAAAGTTTGGGGACCACTGGCCACCTTAAAAGGGCAATGCCTGCTCTGCTCTTAAAAGGGCAATTTTTTTTTTTTTTTTGCTCAACAAGTTTTGCTGATATTTTTGGGTTTTGGCCCCGGTCAGTTCCTTTCCCCCCCCCCCCCTCAAATTTTGCTGCTATTTTTTGGGGGTGAGGGTGAGCATTTCTCAAAAATCAAAAAGGGGGTGTGATGCCGAAAAGTTTGGGAACCACTGCCTGGGAGGCATGTCACTCCTGCCTGGGTTTAAATCATTCTGGGTCTTGGTTTAACTCTCCCCCCACAAAGAAAGCAGGCAAAGTACCGTATCCAATTCCATTTCCAGCGCTGTATCCCCATTGGTTCTTCTGGCTCCCTGCCGACACCCTTGCTAGCTGCCTGAGTTTAACCCCTGGCCAGCCCGCCTCTGATCCATCCCAGAATTCATGTCCGAAAGCTTGCTTTCCCCTCTCTGATCCACTCCACACAAGATCAGCCCCATCTCCCCTCTCCCTGGCTATTGTCACAGGGTGTTTTATCTTCACAGAGCTGGCCCGAAGCTCGCTACTGGAGGAGATGAGGACCCAGATGGTCCACAAGCACCAGCTGACAAAGCTGGAAGACCAAGTGCAGCGGCTGAGTAGCCAGTTGGAGACGGCAAGCCGGGAGCTCAGCGGGGCCGCCACGCAGCTGGGCAAGGAGAAGGCCAAAGTGGAAAGCATGCTTCGGCACGAGGAGGTGTGGCCATGGCAGGAACCAGGGGTTTGCCCCCTACCCTAAGAACTAGGGGTCACCCAATGAAATCCATAGGCAGCAGATTTAAAACAAACCCAAGGAAGCTTTGCTTCATGCAGCGCAACCTGTGGAACTCCTCGCCACAGGATGTGGTGAAGGCCAAGACTTGGAACAGGGTTCAAAAAAGAGCTCGATAGATTAATGGAGGTTTGGTCCATGGAGGTTTGGTTAGGTTAACTCCCTTCTGCTTTTCAGTAGGCCCTCTCTGGTCCATGCTGCTCCAGCCATCCCTCTACCCTCATCCCATCTCTTCTGTCCTGCTCCCTCAGCTGCTGCCCAAGCTTCACCAGAACGGCCAGACGGGGTCAGACCAAAGGTGTATCCAGCCCAGGGTCCCGTCTGCCGCCTGTGGCCAATACCACATCCTCTGGCGAGGAGTTCCACAGGTTGACTGTGCGCTGAGTAGCCTATGCCAGAAGCCCCAGAGGGAGGGATC
The DNA here is from genome assembly GCF_052426305.1 of Pelodiscus sinensis. NCBI lineage: Eukaryota > Metazoa > Chordata > Testudines > Trionychidae > Pelodiscus > Pelodiscus sinensis. The sequence continues at coordinate 1,681,126 of NC_143085.1, read as the reverse complement.
ACAACAGGGAATCCTCACGTGATCCCTGCCCCGTCGCCCACCTCCAGAGAAACAGAGGCTAGGGACAACATTTCCTACCCTGCGAGAGGTTATTCCTACCCATCGATGATGTCTCGTGTTCTATGATTCTATGGACCTAACCTCCACGAATCGATCTAGCTCTTTTGGAACCCTGTTCAAAGTTCTCGCCTTCGCCGCATCCTGTGGCGAGGAGTTCCCCAGGTTGCCTGTGTGCTGCATGAAGAAAAACGTCCTTTGGTTTGTTCGAAACCTGCCGCCTCTCCATTTCATTCCCTAGTTCTTCGATGGTGGGAATCAGTGCATAACTTTTCCTTCGTCGCTGTTTCCAGGCATGATTGTACAGACCTCTATCCTATCCCCCCTTCGTCTCCTCTTTTCTACGTGGAAACGTCCCCGTCTTTTTAATCTCTCTTCCTAGGGGACCCGTTCCAACCCCGAATCATGTTTGTTGCCCTTTTCTGAACCTTTCCCAATGCCGAGAGATCTTTTCTGAGATGAGGCGACCACATCTGGGCTCAGGATTCCAGATGTGGGCGTCCCATGGTTTTATACAGAGGCAATAAGATAGTCTCCGTCTTAGTCTCGATCCCTTTTTTTTCGTGATTCCTAACACTCTCTTTGCTTTTTTGATGGCCGCTGCCCTCCGCGTTCCTTTACGACTCGTGGGAAGCTGAGGGCTTAGCACCTCTGCCGCCCTGTTACCACAGGGGGGTGGGTTATTCCCACCCGCCCTGCCATAAATCCATGTGGTTCGCTGTGGGTAACACCCTGGCCATCTCCTCCTCTTTTTGGGCAGTCACTCCAGGCCAAACAGAGGGTCCTGTTGCACCAACTGGACAGCTTGGCGGAGGAGTGCGAGGAGCTGCGGGCCGGCCTGGGCGAAGCCGAGGACGACAAGGCTAAGCTGGCGCAAGAGCTGACAGAGAGCCAGGCGGAGGCGCAGCGGTGGCGGGGCCAGCTGGAGGCCAAGGAGGTCAGAGGTGTCCCCGGAAGCAGGGGGACATTATGGGCGCAAGGGGATCCGGAGGAGCGTAATGGAGGAGCAAGAGAACAGGTGGTACTGGCAGGATGGGGAGCATCTCCGGGCAGCTATGTCGGCAGGACGAGTTTTCTGGGCCAAAAATATGCTAATGAGGGACTCATTTGCATGCGGCACGTGCTCATTTGCGTATTTTCTGCCACGCCGTTTTGGCGCTGGGGTTTTTTGGCGCAAAACCCAAGCCGTGGGGATCCGTATGGCCCCCAAAAAAGGAGGTTTACCGATCGTGCGGAAGACGGGATTTGGGTGCAAAAAGCAGACGCAAAACTCCTTTTCCGCAAGATCCTTCCGCCCCCAAAAAGCAGGCTGACCGATCTTGTGGCAAACGGGGGTTTGGCGCAAAGAAACGCCCTCCGTCCACACTTCTGGTTTTAAACCAGCGGGCATAAATTATGCATTTGAGGCGTGGCAATATGCTAATCTGCCCCTCATTTGCATACTCCCGTCCGGCAAAACTGGCTGTGTAGACGTAGCCGGCCAGGAAAACACTGCCCCATTGGCCTCTGCCGGGTGGGAAGCTGTTCCGCGCCGGGGGTGAGCCTGGATCGGCGCTGCAGAAGGGGGCGCAATCCCTGACCCCCAAGAAGGGGCGTGGCCACCTCTAACCGCCCTCTTCCCGTCCAGAGCAGCAGCTAACGGAGAGCCTGCGGCAGGAGAAGCAGAGCCTGGAGCAGGCCACGTCCGAGCTGGAGGAGCGGCTGCAAGAGCTGAGGGAGAGGGAACGGCTGCTGGTGTCCTTTCCGGAGCTCCACGTCCCCGCCGAGGCGGTGTTTGAAAGTGAGGGGAGAGCTGGGAGGCTTGGGGCAGCCCCACCCGCATGGGCGATGGCATTGGTTAGCCCAGCAGGACCAAAGCCAGGGGCAACTTTTGGGGGAGAGATGGCTGGGCCGTTGGCACCCAGATGGGCCCGGAGGCGTGACGGGGACCCCTCTTCACCGTAGGCACTGGGGACGTCGCCGGCGACATGGCCAAGCAGCTGCAGGCGAACAACATCCGGATCAGCGTCCTGGAGGAAGAGAACTCCCGGCTCCGGGCCGCGCGGGGCCGGATGAAAGAGGCAGCCCAGCAAGGAGCATTACGGGTGAGGTGGAGTGAGGCGCCGGGGGAGAGGGTGGTGGAGAGCCATAAGAACGGCCGTACAGGGTCAGACCAAAGGTCCATCCAGCCCAGTACGCTGCCGCGCCTTCACCCCCTCCTCCGGCGAGGAGTTCCACAGATCGACGATACGCTGTGTGAAGAGCTTCCTTTGATTTGTGTGAAACCTGCTGCCCATTCGTTCTTATAGTACGGGAACAAGCACATCCCTTTTCCTTATTCACTTTCTCCACACCACCCTGTTCAAGGTCTAGCTTTCGCCGCATCCTGTGGCGAGGAGTTCCCCAGGTTGCCTGTGCGCTGCGGGAAGAAAAACGTCTTTTGCTTTGTTTGAAACCTGCTGCCTGGGGGGTTCATTAGTTCTTAGACGGCGGGAATCAGTGCCTAACTTTTCCTTATTCCCTTTTTCCACCCCAAAGCATGATTTTATCGACCTCTACCCTATCCCCTGCTTAGTCGCCTGTTTTCCAAGCTGAAAAGTCCCCGCCTCTTTAACCTCTCCTCATAGGGGCCCCGTTCCCAACCCCGAATCATTTCACTTGCCCTTCTCTGAACCTTTCCTAAGGCCGCAATATCTTTTTGGAGATGAGGAGGCCACATCTGTACGCCGCGTTCCAGATGTGGGCGCACCACGGTTTTATAGAGAGGCAAGAAGCTAATCTCCGGCTTATTCTCCCTCCCTTTTTCAACGATTCCTAACACCCTGTTTGCTTTTTGGACGGCCGCTGCCCACGGCGCGGACGTCTTCGGAGAACGAGCCACGCTGACGCCAAGATCTCTTTCCCGTTTTTGCTAAATTCGCCCCCGTCATATCGTAGGGAGAGTTGGGGTTATTTTTTCCAAGGCTCACCCTGCAAGCTGGACGTCCGGGGAAATTAAGGCACAACCACTGTCTTAGAGGAGGATAGGCCTGGGGACGAGGAACCCCATCCTGAGGGCGGCAGGGGCGGGGAGGAGGAGACGATCCTGGATTGTGGGATCACGGGGTCCCCTCCGCACGATCCTGGAGTCCCAGGCAACCTTCCTCAGGGCGGAGGCAGGTTCGCGTCAGGATTTCGCTTCCCAAACCACGCCCCGGGCTGGCAAATGAGCAGCGGGCCCCGGCCGAGCCGCGGGTGAGGAGACCGGATCTGCCCTCCCGGTCCTGGCTGAACCCGGTGGATTTCCGTGCCTGGATCAGCGTGTAGGCTGCCCTCCCGCCGCCGTGCTCCTCTTCCGGCTCTCGGTACAGGCGTGTCCTGAACGGGGCTTGGCCGTTCCTTTCCCCAGCTGGGTTGGGAAACGGCGGATCCGTGCGGCCGCACCGCTGCCCGGAGCCCCGGGCGGTTGTGTGACCCTGGGGGGCCCTGCGGCTTTTCTCCAGGACCGACCGGGAGGCAAACTCGTACAGACGACCCCCCCGCCCGGCCTGGTCTGAGCCGGTCCCCGCCACCCCCTACGTGCAGCGAGCTGTAACCCCCACGTCTCTCTCCAGCTCATCCCGCAGACGCAGCTCTGGCCTCCGTCCTCCTCCCGGATTGGCTCCAAGGACGGCGCGGTGGGTCCCCCAGGGTGAGCAGGCATCCTCCTCCCCGTGCTGGGTTGGCTTGGGGGGGCTGCCTCGCGAATGCCTTGTCCTGCTTCTCCTACAGCAGCCCTGCCCTCGCCCGCCAGCGCCCGCCAAAGCCAGCCTCCGCCACGGCGTCGTGCATCTCCCTGCCGGCCAGCAGAGTCCAGCCGCGCTCCGCTCCCGGCTCCAGGAACCGCCGGAAGTAGAACGGCAGGGAGCGGGCCCACCAGCCGCACAGAGCAAGCTGCTTGCCCACGCGCTGCTGGCCGAGCTGGGCTACACCCGGGAAAGGCCAGCAGCCGCCGGGCCTTGCAGCCTGCGTCTCCGCCGGCGGAGGAAAGACCAGCCGGACCTTCCGGAGCAGCAGGATCGCTCGGCCTCCCCGGATCCTGCTTGGGATCGGACAGCACGTACTGCACAACCTGCAGGGACGTCCCCCCCCGTCCCACAACCGACGGTTTGTGAGACAGCGCACCCCCCACGCCCCTCCTCCATCTGGGTAACGGCCCGGGTTAGCAGCAGGGGCAAGCCCTTACAATCCCAGCTCGCGGCCAGTGGAAACGACGGGGCCCCGGCGTCTGGCAGACTTCCCCGCGCCTGCCTAGAGGATCGTACCGGCCTCGAAATCCGTTGGCCGCAAAGGTGGGCGAGCACCCGCCCATCTTAAGAACACACCGTCCCTGCAGCGTAAGCAACATCTGGCAGCCGGGAACGACTCACAGCAGGATTCACAAGCCCCGGGCACTTTTCCGCGTCGCTTTCTCGCACGGGACGCCTTCGAAACGGCGGCGGGGAGAGAGAGGGCGGGGGGGAACCCAACGCACGCCGGGAGGAGAGCCGGCACAAGGAACCCAACCCGCGCCGGGAGGAGAGCCGAGCACAAGGAACAGCGACAATCTTTGCTCTAGGTTTAATAGCGCCGGCGGCGTTACAGACCCGGACGGGGCGTCCAATCCAGCGGCCCCGGCTCGCGGCCAGAGCCAAGGCCGGGATAGCTCCGCGCCGGCAACTCTCCCGGGCCGTCGCCTCCAATAAGTTAGTATAAATAAAGCAAGCATTCAACCCCCACCCCCGCCCTGCTGCCTCCCAAGGGCGGGCGAGAAGGGAAGCCGCTGGGAATGCGGCTGCTTCTGGGGCGAGGGGGAATCCCGCCCGCTGTGAACAAGCGGGCCCCCAGAAAGCCGCGCCGGCGGGTAGCGAAAAGAGAGATTGAGAAAAGGAAAGAGAGCGGTCAAACCGGGAGGGGCGATGCGTCTGGGGAAGTCGGCCTGCGCTCGCCGGGCGGATCAGCCTCGTGTTCCCCGGTTAACCCTTCCGACGTTGCTGGGGGGGGCCCCCACTTCCCCCCTCACCTCCGCCGAACTCATCCCCACGGATCAGGCTGCCCCGAGGCCAAGCCCGGCCCACGCTGAGCGCCAGGGGGCGGGCGTAGATTTGACAGCAGGCAGGAGGTGGATCCGTCCCTGCCAGACCGGACTTCCCCATGCCTGGGGGTCTGCCCGGCCCTGAGACCCACACGCGGATGGCGCCCCCGGCAGGTCCGCAGGCCGCTAGCTCCCGCCGCAGCAGCTACCTGCAAGGGAGATCAAAGGGGGAGTCACCAGCGAGTGAAACGGGCGAAGGGCAGCCAAGGGGTCCAAACCCCCCACCCAACCCCATACCGCAAACCTGTGGAGCTCTGCCCCCTGGTGGGGCTTGGGAGACCTGGCCTCCTCTTTCAAGCCCAGCTGGTTTAGTGGGTCTGTCCCATGGTTTCTGGGTAGAGTTCAGCCAACAGGTACAAACCAACCTCCCCCCCCGCCACCGTGTGCTCACCGAGGACGTTGTGCTTGCACAAGGGGCAGGTCTGTTGGAGGAGCAGCCACCGATCCACGCAGTCCCGGTGAAACTCGTGGCCGCACGGCAGCACCCGCAAACACTGAGGGGGAAACGGCCAGCGTCAGGAACACACGCCCGCCTCGGGGACGCCCCAGGCCACGAGAGGGCACCTCCCCCCCCGGATCTGAACGGGGCAGACCTCGCGGAGGGCAGGGATGGAGGATTGCGCCAGTGTCCCCTCTAATTGTGCCTACTGATGTGCGGAATAATTTTGTGCGTGCACCACGGTGCACCGCCAGGAACCACACGCGTGCTGCGAATCAGCTGGGCAGCACCGGACTCGCTCTGGAGAAAACACCCACACACCCAGTGGATCGCTCCCCACCCCGGGGCAGCCACGGTTCTGGGGCGATCGCGCCGACGGGGCTGTGACTTTGCAGGCCCTGGCTCGCAGGCTTCGCGCACCAGCTGTCCTAGGCCCCGAGCCCGCCCGCCTGCATTACCTGGTTCTTGTGGAACTGGTCCAAGCAGACGGCGCAGCTGTCCATCTCCCGGGCCTGGCTCCGGGGCTGCTTGCCCGGGTGGTAGCGCCGGGTCTTAAGCGCCGCCAGCCGCCGCAGGATGTGCTGCTTGAGCTCCCGCTGGGGAGGCAGAGCACAGAGTCAGTCCCGGCCACACCGGCCCCCCACGGGTGGGGAACAGGGGAGCGGGCCCACCTCGGTGTCCTGCTCCTGCCGGGACTGCCGCTGGGCCTGCACGATCACGCCCGTGCAGAGGAGGAGGGCGACAAACAGGATAGTGTTCCACAGCTTCTGGAGGTACTTCTGCCGGGCCAGACACAGGAGCTATTAGGACTCAGCGGGACCCGGCTGCAGCACCCCTCGGTGCAGGACAGGGGCCCATAGGGCAGTGCTTCCCACAGTTCTCAGCATCCCACCCCTGTGTGATTTTTGAGAAACCCTCATACTCCCCCCAAAACTTGTTGAGCCAAAAAAAAAAAAAAAAAAGATTGCCCTTTTAAGAGCAGACCAGGCATTGCCCTTTTAAGGTGGCCATTTTGAAATCTGCCCTAGCCAGCTGGAGTGGATGCACAGATCGGGGTCTTTCTTGGGGGGGGGGGAATTGACTGTGTCACCTTGCATGCCCCGTTTGATTTTTGAGAAACCCTCACCCCCCCCGCAAAAAAAACTTGGTGAGCAAAAGAAAAAAAAGATTGCTCTTTTAAAAGCAGAACAGGCGTTGCCCTTTTAAGGTGGCCATTTTGAAATCTGCCCTAGCCAGCTGGAGTGGATGCACAGATTGGGCTCTTTCTGGGGGAAGGGGTGGAATTGACCGGGGGGGACAGACTGGGTCACCTTGCACACCCCCTGTTTGATTTTTGAGAAACCCTCACGCCCTCCCCCACAAAAAAACTTGTTGAGCAAAAAGAAAAAAGATTGCCCTTTTAAGAGCAGACCAGGCATTGCCCTTTTAAGGTGGCCATTTTGAAATCTGCCTTAGCCAGCTGGGAGTGGATGCCTGGATTGGGCTCTTTCTGGGGGTGGGGGTGGAACAGACGGGGGGGGGGGATGGGATCACCTTGCACACCCCATTTGATTTTTGAGAAACCCTCACGCCCCTGCCCCCGAAAAAACGTGTTGAGCAAAAAAAAAAAAAAAAAAGATTGCCCTTTTAAGAGCAGAACAGGCATTGCCCTTTTAAGGTGGCCATTTTGAAATCTGCCCTAACCAGCTGGGAGTGGATGCACGGATTGGACTCTTTCTTGGGGAGGGGGGATTGATTGGGGGGGGACTGGGTCGCCTTGCACCCCCCCCCCCGGAATCTCTTCGAGCACGCCCCCCATTTGGGAACCTATGCTGCTCCTTCCATCCCCCATAGGGGGTGCTGTTGAGCTGTTGTCTAGCTGTGTGTGGAATAATTTTTTTCGGTGCACCCAGGCGTGTGCTGAGGTGCACCACCCGTGGGAAACACGTGCGACTGGCTGGAGGCGGCAGCGGGGGGCCCTTGCTAATGTCGCCAACTCACGCGACCCCCTTCGGCAGCGGCCCCACACACCTGGACTCGCGAGCTGGTCTCGCCGGTGCAGATCACACCTTGCCACTCGCCGTACAGCCCGCCCCGGGACAGGCCGCACGTGGACCACAGGGTGAGCGTCACTCCCTGCAGAGAACAACCGGCGTCAGCGAGCGCCCCCAACCCACGGCAGGCCTGGGGACGTGACAACTACCCCTATTTCGGGGCTCCCGGGTAGCAGAACGCAGGGTAACGGGGTGTCATTAAGGGGACGACGCGCCGCCTAGCGGGTTGGGCACTGGCTGAGGACGCCGGTTCAGTTCCTGGCTCTGCGACCTCAGGGCAGGTCCAGTGCCTCAGTTTCCCCGCCTGTAAAATGGAGCTAGGCTTCCCCCCCGCTCCCAGAGGGCTGTGCAGAAACATGTGACCAGGCGAGGAGCGCCCCCTGGAGGCCAGCACTTCCCCACCCCCGCCGGCGGCTACGTACCAGGTTCTCCAGCAACGCCGCCTGGTACGTGATCTCGGCCGTCAGCCGGAGCCCCCTGCGAGCGAGAGCCGAGAACGGCGTTAGGGTGCCCGCCAGCTCTGGGACCGACTCCCTGAGTGACCGGGGGCAAGTCGCTCTGTGCCTCAGTTTCCCCATCTGTAAAATGGGGGTGACTCCTCTTGGGGGGGGGCTGGGAGGTGGCACGGACAGCCCCATCACCGGGGGGTGTCTCTCTTACACCCCACCCACGCTTGACGGGCTTGGGCAGTTATCTGGGGCCAGGGCAGGCATGGTGGAGCTAAGGATCCCACGTTTTGCTGAGGCTCAAGGTAATTACATACGTGTGCACTCGTGCACACTCATGTCCACACACACCTGTACACACTCATGTGCACACATACACACACCTATGCACCTCCATGTGCACACGTATGCACGCACTTATGCACGCCCATATGCACACGTAAGAACATACACCTATGCACACATCTATGCACATCCATGTGCACATGTACGCACGCACACCTATGCACATCCATGTGCACACGTAAGAACACAAACCTATACACACGTATGCACACACCTATGCACACGTGTGCACACACCTATGCATATCCATGTGTACACATACGCACGCACACCTATGCACGCCCATATGCACATGTAAGAACACACACCTATGCACATCCATGTGCACACGTAATAACAAACACCTATGCACACATACGCACACCTAGGTGTGCCCATGTGCACACGTACGCACGCACACCTATGCACGCCCATATGCACACATAAGAACACACACCTATGCACACACCTATGCACACCCATGTGCACACATACGCACACCTATGCATGCCCATGTACACACATACACACACCCATATGCACACGTACGCACGCACACCTGTGCACGCCCATATACACACATAACACACACCTATGCACACCCGTGTGCACACCTATGCACGCCCATGTGCACACATACACATGCACACTTATGCATGCCCATATACACATGTACACACACACACCTATGCATGGCCATATGCACACGTGAGCACACACCCCTATGCACACCAATGTGCACACATAAGCACACACACCTATGCACACCCATGTGCACATGTACATACACACACTTATGCACACCCACGTGCAGGCACACCACAAAAGCAAAAGATCCCCTAGCCGCACCCCGCCAGGCCCAGCCGGGGCGGGAGGGGAGAGGGGGTCTCACCGTAGCAGAGCCCCGAGAAGCCGGGTGACGTTGTCCGAGGGCTGGATCACCACCACCGGCTTGGCGAGGGCCTGGGACACGTCCAGCTGCAGCAGGGAGGGAAGCGACAGGCAGGTCGGCGGGGTCCCGGGGCTCCGAGCCCCACAGCCGGGCCCCGGGGCGCCCCTCCTACCTCTCGGACGGCGTTCTGGTTGAGCGCGAGAATCAGCAGGGCCGAGGCTCCGAGGACGAGGGCTCGCTTCATCTGCGGGGAGACGGGGACGCAGGAGCCAGGAGGTTGAGCCCAGCATGCTGGGGTGGAGAGGGAATTGAACCATCCCCCTCCCAAAGATTACCCTGAGGGTCACTCGCTGGCTGCAGGCGTGCCAGGGGCTCATCCCAGATCCCGGGACACTGTTGTAGAGAGCCCCCCCGGGCTGGCACACACAGGGCGGGGAGGGCAGCCTCGGGGGAGACCCGGGGGGAGCTCCGGCCGGGCCCGGAGGCAGCGGGGACTCACCTTGTTGACCACCGCGGCGGTGAAGGACTCCTCCTTGCCGCCCCTCGAGATCTCCGCCTGCTCCTCCCCCACCGGGACCACCCCGATCCAGGTGTCCTCCCCTGCCAGCTCGGGCTCCGTGTCCCCCATCTGCAGGGGGAGAAGGTGCCGGGGAGCGGCCGTGGCCCATCGCAGGCCTGGCCCCCCCTCCCAGCAGCAGCCCGATGGGAACGCACCAGGCTCCGCTCCCGGATCCGGACCTAAGGCCGGGCGGGCCCATTGACACGCACTGCCCGCGTTCTCCACCAACGCTGGGGAGGGGGAGGCCGGCGATCCCCGGCAGGGTCGGCCATGGGGGGCAGGGAGGCTGCAGGCTGGGCCCTCGGAGCGGGCTGGCAGGGCCCGGCTCTGTGCTAGGGCTGGCCAGTGCCGGGGGACTGGCCACGGAGGCAAAAGGGCAAACTCAGTGTGGGGCTGCACTGGGGCCCAGACCCTAGAGGGGACGGACCCACGGGCCGGCGTGCCCCGGCGAGCCCCTGCTCTGGGGATAGTGGGCAAGCCACTCTCCCACGCCTACCTGCTCAGCCAGCCCCCCCAGCGCTCCTACCCGCCCAGCCAGCCCCCCCCAGCGCTCCTACCCGCCCAGCCAGCCCCCCCAGCGCTCCTACCCGCCCAGCCAGCCCCCCCCCAGCGCTCTGCCCGCCCAGCCAGCCCCCCCAGCGCTCCTACCCGCCCAGCCAGCCCCCCCAGCGCTCCTACCCGCCCAGCCAGCCCCCCCCAGCGCTCCTACCCGCCCAGCCAGCCCCCCCAGCGCTCCTACCCGCCCAGCCAGCCCCCCCAGCGCTCCTACCCGCCCAGCCAGCCCCCCCAGCGCTCCTACCCGCCCAGCCAGCCCCCCCAGCGCTCCTACCCGCCCAGCCAGCCCCCCCCCCCAGCGCTCTGCCCGCCCAGCCAGCCCCCCCAGCGCTCCTACCCGCCCAGCCAGCCCCCCCAGCGCTCCTACCCGCCCAGCCAGCCCCCCCAGCGCTCCTACCCGCCCAGCCAGCCCCCCCAGCGCTCTGCCCGCCCAGCCAGCCCCCCCAGCGCTCCTACCCGCCCAGCCAGCCCCCCCAGCGCTCCTACCCGCCCAGCCAGCCCCCCCCAGCGCTCCTACCCGCCCAGCCAGCCCCCCCAGCGCTCCTACCCGCCCAGCCAGCCCCCCCAGCGCTCCTACCCGCCCAGCCAGCCCCCCCAGCGCTCCTACCCGCCCAGCCAGCCCCCCCAGCGCTCCTACCCGCCCAGCCAGCCCCCCCCAGCGCTCCTACCCGCCCAGCCAGCCCCCCCCAGCGCTCCTACCCGCCCAGCCAGCCCCCCCAGCGCTCCTACCCGCCCAGCCAGCCCCCCCCAGCGCTCCTACCCGCCCAGCCAGCCCCCCCCAGCGCTCCTACCCGCCCAGCCAGCCCCCCCCGCTCCTACCCGCCCAGCCAGCCCCCCCCAGCGCTCCTACCCGCCCAGCCAGCCCCCCCCAGCGCTCCTACCCGCCCAGCCAGCCCCCCCAGCGCTCCTACCCGCCCAGCCAGCCCCCCCCCCCCGCTCCTACCCGCCTAGCCCCCCGCCCCCCCAGCGCTCCTACCCGCCCAGCCAGCCCCCCTCGCTCCTACCCGCCCAGCCAGCCCCCCCAGCGCTCCTACCCGCCCAGCCAGCCCCCCCAGCGCTCCTACCCGCCCAGCCAGCCCCCCAGCGCTCCTACCCGCCCAGCCAGCCCCCCCAGCGCTCCTACCCGCCCAGCCAGCCCCCCCACCCTCCCACCCCCCCCGCTCCTACCCGCCCAGCCAGCCCCCCCCCCCGCTCCTACCCCCCCAGCCCTACCCCCCCCCGCTCCTACCCGCCCAGCCAGCCCCCCCCCCGCTCCTACCCCCCCCCCCCCCGGCCGTACCAGCACCAGGCTCCCCGCGATCCGCGCGCCCCGCTCCGGGCCCGCCCGGCCCCCCAGCACCGCGCCCTGCAGCGTGTAGGCCCCGGCGGGGGGGGCGCGCGGATCGGCCCCCCCCGGCTCCGGCTCCAGCACCCGCACCCGGGCCGGGCCCAGCGCCGCCACCTGCCCCAGCAGCACCGGCAGCAGCAGCCGGGCCATGGCCGCTCCGCCCGCCCCCTCCCTCCGCCGGGCCGAGCGCCTCCCGGGCCGGGGGGGGTGCAGCCGTGGGGGGAGACCGGGGGGGGGGGGGCAGCCGTGGGGAGAGACTGCGGGGGGGGGGGCAGCCGTGGGGGGAGACCGGGGGGGGGGGCAGCCATGGGGGAGACCGGGGGGGGGCGGCAGCCGTGGGGAGAGACCGGGGGGGGGGCAGCCGTGGGGGGAGACCGGGGGGGGGGCAGCCGTGGGGGGAGACCGGGGGGGGGGCGTCAGCCATGGGGAGAGACTGCGGGGGGGGGTGCAGCCGTGGGGGGAGACTGGGGGGGGGGCGTCAGCCGTGGGGGGAGACTGCGGGGGGGGGTGCAGCCGTGGGGGGAGACTGCGGGGGGGCTGCAGCCGTGGGGAGAGACCCGGGGGGGGTGCAGCCGTGGGGGGAGACTGCGGGGGGGGGGCAGCCGTGGGGGGAGACCCGGGGGGGGTGCAGCCGTGGGGGGAGACTGCGGGGGGGGGGGGTGCAGCCGTGGGGAGAGACCCGGGGGGGGCGCAGCCGCCCGGGGGGGGCGGCAGCTGTGGGGAGAGACTGCGGGGGGGGGGGCAGCCGTGGGGAGAGACCCGGGGGGGGTGCAGCCGTGGGGGGAGACCGGGGGGGGGGCAGCCGTGGGGGGAGACCCGGGGGGGGTGCAGCCGTGGGGGGAGACTGCGGGGGGGGGGGTGCAGCCGTGGGGAGAGACCCGGGGGGGGGGGCAGCCGTGGGGAGAGACCCGGGGGGGGGGCAGCTGTGGGGAGAGACTGCGGGGGGGGGGCAGCCATGGGGAGAGACCCGGGGGGGGGGCCGTGGGGAGAGACCCGGGGGGGGTGCGGGGGGAGGTGCGGGGGGGGGCAGCCATGGGGAGAGACCCGGGGGGGCTGCAGCCGTGGGGAGAGACCCGGGGGGGGTGCAGCCGTGGGGAGACACTGCGGGGGGGGCTGCAGCCATGGGGAGAGACCGGGGGGGGGGGGCTGCAGCCGTGGGGAGAGACCAGGAGGGGGGCTGCAGCCGTGGGGAGAGTCTGCGGGGGGGGGGTGCAGCCGTGGGGAGACACTGCGGGGGGGCTGCAGCCGTGGGGAGAGACCCGGGGGAGGAGAGAAACCTGCAGCCGTGGGGAGAGACCCGCAGAGCGGGCTGGGGGGGAGACCTGCAGTCACAGAGAAGAGACCCCCCTCCCCAGAGCTTGGGGGGAGAGACCAGCCCTCATGGGGAGGTGTAAGGTGTGTGTGTGTGTGTGTGTGTGGACTCCTTGTCGCTTTTGCAGATTCAGACGAACCCGGCGACCCCCTCGGACACTGGAATCCAAAGGCCGTTTCCCTTCGCTCAGCGCACCACCTGCGGAACTCCTCGCCACAGGGCGCGGCGACGGCCAGGACTTGAACAGAGCTCAAAAACAGAGCTGGCTAGATTCACGGAGGTGAGGGCCAGCAATGGCTGTCAGTCGGGGTGCGTAGGAACGGCGTCCCGCGCCACACCCCTTACACCTGCCTCTGGACCGTGCATCTGACGAAGTGGGTTTTTGCCCACGAAAGATTAAGCGCCGATAAATCTAAGAGCCACTTCGTCAGAATCGTGGTCCAGAGGCAGGTGTAAGGGGTGTGTGTGTGTGTGTGTGTGTTTGTGTTTGTGTGTTTGTGTGTGTATTTATATATATATATATATAAACCTCCCTTTGGAATTTGCACTCCATGCGTCTGACGAATGTAAGGGGTGTGTGTTTGTGTGTTTGTGTGTGTATTTATATATATATATATAAACCTCCCTTTGGAATTTGCACTCCGTGCATCTGACGAATGTAAGGGGTGTGTGTGTGTGTGTGTGTGTATTTATATACATATATATATATAAACCTCCCTTTGGAATTTGCACTCCGTGCGTCTGACGAATGTAAGGGGTGTGTGTTTGTGTGTTTGTGTGTGTATTTATATATATATATAAACCTCCCTTTGGAATTTGCACTCCATGCGTCTGACGAATGTAAGGGGTGTGTGTTTGTGTGTTTGTGTGTGTATTTATATATATATAAAAACCTCCCTTTGGAATTTGCACTCCATGCGTCTGACGAATGTAAGGGGTGTGTGTTTGTGTGTTTGTGTGTGTATTTATATATATATATAAAAACCTCCCTTTGGAATTTGCACTCCGTGCGTCTGACGAATGTAAGGGGTGTGTGTTTGTGTGTTTGTGTGTGTATTTATATATATATATAAAAACCTCCCTTTGGAATTTGCACTCCATGCGTCTGACGAATGTAAGGGGTGTGTGTTTGTGTGTTTGTGTGTGTATTTATATATATATAAAAACCTCCCTTTGGAATTTGCACTCCATGCGTCTGACGAATGTAAGGGGTGTGTGTTTGTGTGTTTGTGTGTGTATTTATATATATATATAAACCTCCCTTTGGAATTTGCACTCCGTGCATCTGACGAAGTGGGTTTTTGCCCACAAATATTATGCGCCGATAAATCTAAGAGCCACTTCGTCAGAATCGTGGTCCAGAGGCAGGTGTAAGGGGTGTGTGTTTGTTTGTGTGTTTGTGTGTGTATTTATATATATATATATATATAAACCTCCCTTTGGAATTTGCACTCCATGCGTCTGACGAATGTAAGGGGTGTGTGTTTGTGTGTTTGTGTGTGTATTTATATATATATAAAAACCTCCCTTTGGAATTTGCACTCCGTGCGTCTGACGAATGTAAGGGGTGTGTGTGTGTGTGTGTCCGTTTGTGTGTTTGTGTGTGTATTTATATATATATATAAAAACCTCCCTTTGGAATTTGCACTCCATGCGTCTGACGAATGTAAGGGGTGTGTGTTTGTGTGTTTGTGTGTGTATTTATATATATATAAAAACCTCCCTTTGGAATTTGCACTCCATGCGTCTGACGAATGTAAGGGGTGTGTGTTTGTGTGTTTGTGTGTGTATTTATATATATATATAAAAACCTCCCTTTGGAATTTGCACTCCATGCGTCTGACGAATGTAAGGGGTGTGTGTTTGTGTGTTTGTGTGTGTATTTATATATATATATATATAAAAACCTCCCTTTGGAATTTGCACTCCATGCGTCTGACGAAGTGGGTTTTTGCCCACAAAAGCTTATGCTGTGATAAATCTGTTGGTCTACAAGGTGCCACAGGACTCCTCATTCCTTTGGTTTGTTTGCCACCAGCTGCGTATTCATTGCATTGGTGACCTCTCGTTTTTCGATTGTGGGAGCGGCGGACAGAGGGTGTGGGCGGGGCCGTCCTGAGCGAGGAAGAAGCGTGTGAGCCACGCCGGCGGCTTTACGATCACAACTCAGCGAGCCCCCGCGGAGGGGAAAAGTTTGGCCTTCACAGCCTGATTCCCGGACTGTCTGTCCACAGAGCTCCCGCCCCACGCCCCGAGACGCACAACGAGAGCGCACGAGGCCGGCAGCCGAATCTTTACTTTGCGATTGGACGGTTACAAGTTCCCGGGAAGGAAAACGCGTCGCACCCGACACAGGCCCTTGGCGGGGGTTGCCGCGTCGCCGTGAAGCGTCAGTCGGATCAACAGCGCCGACGAGGAACTGCCGCCTGTCGGAAAGGCGCAGGAAAACCGGCACCGCTTGCTCCTTCGGGCTAGACTCTCTCGGATCCAATTGGCACCGGGCCGCGGAAGTCCTGGCTACCCGGCGGCCGCGGCTGAGGAGTCTCTAGCCACAGACCGGCTTCCGCCGCTCCCCTGCCGTCCGGGGAGGTGGCGTCTCGTGTGTGCAGAGCTACCGTGGCTCCCGGGTGAAGGCGGCCAGCTTCGAGCCTAGGACTCAATCCCTCCTCTGTCTCCGGCCCTCCACCCCCACCTCTCTCAGCCATGGGGCCTTCCCAGCCCCATAGCAGGCGGCAGCAGCTAGATCCAGACCGTGGCACCGGCACGGCCGGGGAATTGGCGCTGGGAGGGTGAAGGGGAAAGACATTGGGGCCTCCCGCCTCTTTCCGGCAGACTCCTCCCTACAAAAGAGGGCCCTGGCCGGGGGTGAAAGTAACAGCCGCTTCTTATAGGTACTGCCATAGGCGGGGGGTCAGGGCGGTACCTGTAAGAAATGTCAATGTGGGATGGAGTGCGGGGGTCTCAGAGCAGAGGATGTGGGGGTGCAGGGGTCTCAGGGCAAGGAGTGTGGTGGGTGCAGGAGTCGGGACAGATGTGGGGGGGCAGGAGGTGGGGCAGGGGACGGGGTTGCAGGAGTCGGGGCAGATGTGGAGGGTGCAGGCATTGGGGCAGGGGATGGGAGTGCAGGAGTCGGGGCAGATATGGGGGGTGCAGGAGTTGGGGCAGGAGATATTGGGGGTTCAGGAGTCAGGTCAGATGTGGGGGTGCAGGCATTGGGGCAGGGAACGGGGGTGCAGGAGTCGGGGCAGATGTGGGGGTGCAGGCATTGGGGCAGGAAACGGGGGTGCAGGAGTCGGGGGATGTGGGGGTGCAGGCATCGGGGCAGGGGATGGGAGTGCAGGAGTCGGGTCAGATGTGGGGGTGCAGGCATTGGGGCAGGGAACGGGGGTGCAGGAGTTGGAGTCAGATGTGGGGGTGCAGACATCAGGGCAGGGGATGGGGGTGCAGGCATCGGGGCAGATGTGGGGGTGCAGACATCAGGGCAGGGGACGGGGGTGCAGGCGTCAGGGCAGATGTGGGGGTGCAGACATCAGGGCAGGGGACGGGGGGTGCAGGCGTCGGGGCAGCCGTGGGGGTGCAGACATCAGGGCAGGGGACGGGGGTGCAGATGTCGGGGCAGATGTGGGGGTGCAGACATCAGGGCAGGGGACGGGGGTGCAGGCGTCGGGGCAGGGGTGCGCTGGTCCCGTGTGTCAGCCCCCAGCGGCCACCCCACGGCAGCAGCCCCCCATGCTCCCAGCAGAGCCTGGCCCCCTGCCGGGGGTCACTGGAGGGGGGAGATCTTCAGGGGGATCATGATCCGAGACTCCATGTTGCGGACCAAGGGGACTGCAATCGAAAGGAACAAAGGTCACCGCGCCGGGATCCCAGGGACGGTCCCATCGCCAGCGTCCCCACTCCGGTTTTCCCGCCCCCGGTGCGGAATAAATTTTGTCCCGCGCGCCGAGGCAGGAACCGATGGGCACCACCCCGAGAAACACGCGCGGAGGATTTCCTGCCTGACCGAAGCGGCCCGTCAGCCCTGGCGCATGCGGGTTTGAGCGCGGATCGCGCCTCGACCGGCACTCACCGGTGTAGTACACGTTCTCGTCCCAGCCCCGCTTCCTCCAAGCCGCGTTCCTCGTCTCCTCGCGGGAGTGCAGGTCCCTGTAGGCTGGAAGGAGAAACATCTGGGGGGGGGGGGTGGAGGCGGGCGGGGGGGGCGCATTCCTACTCCGGGGGGGGCGCCACATGCCGTGCCTCAGTTTCCCTTCCAGATGAACGGCCCCAAGGACGCGGACATTGTTAAAAACCACACACAGCGAGACCGAGGAGGAAAATTGAGGATGGAATTTTTTTTCCCCCCCTAGCGCACAGGCCGGCAATTAAAATCTGCCTTTTGGAACAGCCTGGGGGGGGCAAAGTGTGCTCAAAGGGGGGGGGGGGCCGAGAAAACGAGGACTCACGACTCCAAAGCTACCTACCCCAGAGGTGGTGCACCACGTACAGCTCCCCGATCTGGGAGAAGAACCCGCCCACGGCCTCCTCGTTTTCCTGCCGGTGCTTGATCGCCCGAGCCCTGGCAGACACAGTGGAGAGACGTGATCAGCTGGCACCGTTAGGAACAACCGTCCAGCCAGCCCAGGGTCCTGTCTGCCGACAGCGGCCAACGCCACATCCTCTGGCGAGGAGTTCCACAGGTTAACAGGGCGCCGCGTGCCGAAAACCGTCCTTGGGTTTGTCTGAAACCCCGCTGCCTCTTCATTTCACTGGGTGACTCCTCGTTCTTGTACGGTACCCGGAATACGTGTCGTTATATTCACGAGGCCGGGACGTATTTCCGGGAAGAGATTTTCCTCTGGGCTTTCCCGAAGGCAGGGCTGAACACACGAGGGGAATTTTTTTTTTTCCTTTTGAATATATTAGAACGTACGAACAGCCAGGCTGGGCCAGACCAACCGTCCATCCCGCCCAGGGGGTCCTGTCTTCCGACAGTGGCCGATACCAGCCGCATCACAACAGGGAATCCTCACATAATCCTTCCTCTATCAGAGAAACTGAGGCGAGAGACACCATTCCTCCCACTCCTGGCTAATGGCCATTGATGGACCTCGTCGATCTATTCCGCTCTTTTTGGGACTCTGTGCAAGTCCTGGCCTGCGCCACGTCCTGTGGCGAGGAGTTCCACAGGTGGACGGCACTCCACGCAGCCTGAGGAAAACCACCCTCGTCCGTCTATTCCGCTCTTTTTGGGACTCTGTGCAAGTCCTGGCCTGCGCCACGTCCTGTGGCGAGGAGTTCCACAGGTGGACGGCACTCATCGCAGCGTGAGGAAAACCGCCCTCGTCCGTCTATTCCGCTCTTTTTGGGACTCTGTGCAAGTCCTGGCCCTGCGCCACGTCCTGTGGCGAGGAGTTCCACAGGTGGACGGCACTCCACGCAGCGTGAGGAAAACCGCCCTCGTCCGTCTATTCCGCTCTTTTTGGGACTCTGTGCAAGTCCTGGCCTGCGCCACGTCCTGTGGCGAGGAGTTCCACAGGTGGACGGCACTCAACGCAGCGTGAGGAAAACCGCCCTCGTCCGTCTATTTCGCTCTTCTTGGGACTCTGTGCAAGTCCTGGCCTGTGCCACGTCCTGTGGCGAGGAGTTCCACAGGTGGACGGCACTCATCGCAGCGTGAGGAAAACCACCCTCGTCCGTCTATTCCGCTCTTTTTGGGACTCTGTGCAAGTCCTGGCCTGTGCCACGTCCTGTGGCGAGGAGTTCCACAGGTGGACGGCACTCAACGCAGCGTGAGGAAAACCGCCCTCGTCCGTCTATTCCGCTCTTTTTGGGACTCTGTGCAAGTCCTGGCCTGCGCCACGTCCTGTGGCGAGGAGTTCCACAGGTGGACGGCACTCCACGCAGCGTGAGGAAAACCGCCCTCGTCCGTCTATTCCGCTCTTTTTGGGACTCTGTGCAAGTCCTGGCCCTGCGCCACGTCCTGTGGCGAGGAGTTCCACAGGTGGACGGCACTCAACGCAGCGTGAGGAAAACCGCCCTCGTCCGTCTATTTCGCTCTTCTTGGGACTCTGTGCAAGTCCTGGCCTGCACCACGTCCTGTGGCGAGGAGTTCCACAGGTGGACGGCACTCCACGCAGCGTGAGGAAAACCGCCCTCGTCCGTCTATTCCGCTCTTTTTGGGACTCTGTGCAAGTCCTGGCCCTGCGCCACGTCCTGCGGCGAGGAGTTCCACAGGTTGAAGAAAACCACCCTTGTGCTTGAAACCTGCTGCCTGTTCATTTCGTCGTGCGTCCTTAGATTGCGGGAAGACGCCGACAACTTTTCCCCCACCCGGCACGATCTTATAGCCCTCTCTCCTATCCCCCCTTAGTCTCCTCTTTTCCAAGCGGAAACCTCCCCGTCTTTTTCATCGCTCTTCCTACGGGCCCCCGTTCCAAACCCTGAATCATTTCGGTTGCCCCTTTTCTGGACCTGTTCCAGCGCCGAGAGATCTTGGGCGGGATGAGGCGGCCACGTCTGGGCGCCGGATTCAAGCTGGGGGCGTCTCCTGGATTTACACGGCGGTGGTACGACAGTCTCGGTCTTATTCTCTTCCCGTTTTGGAACGGTTCCTCTCATCCGGTCGGCTTTGTCGCCGGCCGCTGCACGCGGAGCCGGCGTTTCCAGCGAACGACCCGGAGACCTTGCTCTTTGGAGCGATCACGGGGACGTTACGACCCGGGGAGATCCGGGCGTGGTTTGCACTCGGCACGGCCCTGGATAAAATCGGCTCCTTCGGCCGGACAGGAATACAAGGCGGCCGGAAGGCAGGGTGCTTACCAGTTGTTCCCCCACTCGATCATCGTCCCCGGCTGGAAACAAAGAGACGGAATTTAAGTGGGTGTGGCCAGGGGGCGGGGCCACAAGGGAACCGGACGGGACCCAAGCGCCCCCGAGTGGGGCACGCGGCCACCAGGGGCGGGAGACACGGACGCCACGTGAGCGGGGCCTTGGCTGGCGTGGAGCAGAGCCGCAGCGGCAGGGAGAGGGCAGAAGGACAGCGAGTGGCAGAGCCCACTGACCAGGGAATGGGTGTGTGCGTGTGTGTGTGTGTGTGTGTGTGTGTGTGTGTGTGTGTGTGTAACTGACCAGGGAATGGGAGTGTGTGTGTGTGCGTGTGTGTGTGTGCGTGTGTGTGTAACTGACCAGGGAATGGGAGTGTGTGTGTGTGTGTGTGCGTGTGTGTGTAACTGACCAGGGAATGGGAGTGTGTGTGTGTGCGTGTGTGTGTGTGTGTGTAACTGACCAGGGAATGGGAGTGTGTGTGTGTGTGTGTGTGTGTGTGTGTGTAACTGACCAGGGAATGGGAGTGTGTGTGTGTGTGTGTGTGTGTGTGTGTGTGTAACTGACTGGGAATGGAAGTGGTGTGTGTGTGTGTGTGTGTGTAACTGACTGGGAATGGAAGTGGGGGTGTGTGTGTAACTGACCAGGGAATGGGAGTGTGTGTGTGTGTGTGTGTGTGTAACTGACCGGGGAATGGAAGTGGTGTGTGTGTGTGTGTGTGTAACTGACTGGGGAATGGAAGTGGTGTGTGTGTGTGTGTGTAACTGACTGGGGAATGGAAGTGGTGTGTGTGTGTGTGTGTGTGTAACTGACCGGGGAATGGAAGTGGTGTGTGTGTGTGTGTGTGTAACTGACTGGGGAATGGAAGTGGTGTGTGTGTGTGTGTGTGTGTGTGTGTAACTGACTGGGAATGGAAGTGGGGGTGTGTGTGTAACTGACCAGGGAATGGGAGTGTGTGTGTGTGTGTGTGTGTGTAACTGACCGGGGAATGGAAGTGGTGTGTGTGTGTGTGTGTGTAACTGACTGGGGAATGGAAGTGGTGTGTGTGTGTGTGTGTGTGTAACTGACCGGGCAATGGAAGTGGTGTGTGTGTGTGTGTGTGTAACTGACTGGGGAATGGAAGTGGTGTGTGTGTGTGTGTGTGTGTGTGTGTAACTGACTGGGCATGGACGTGGGGTGTGTGTGTGTAACTGACCAGGGAATGGGAGAGAGAGAGAGAGAGAGAGAGAGAGTGTGTGTGTGTGTGTGTGTGTAACTGACCGGGGAATGGAAGTGGTGTGTGTGTGTGTGTGTGTAACTGACCGGGGAATGGAAGTGGGGTGTGTGTGTGTGGGCGTGTGTGTGTAACTGACCAGGGAATGGACGTGTGTGTGAGGGGGTGTGTGTGCGTGTGTGTGTAACTGACCGGGGAATGGACGTGTGTGTGAGGGGGCGTGTGTGCGTGTGCGTGTAACTGACCGGGGAATGGACGTGTGTGTGAGGGGGCGTGTGTGCGTGTGTGTGTGTAACTGACCGGGGAATGGACGTGTGTGTGAGGGGGCGTGTGTGCATGTGTGTGTGTAACTGACCGGGGAATGGACGTGTGTGTGAGGGGGCGTGTGTGCGTGTGTGTGTAACTGACCGGGGAATGGACGTGTGTGTGAGGGGGCGTGTGTGCGTGTGTGTGTGTAACTGACCGGGGAATGGACGTGTGTGTGAGGGGGCGTGTGTGCGTGTGTGTGTGTAACTGACCGGGGAATGGACGTGTGTGTGAGGGGGCGTGTGTGCGTGTGTGTGTGTAACTGACCGGGGAATGGACGTGTGTGTAACTAACCGGGGAATGGACGTGTGTGTGAGGGGGCATGTGTGCGTGTGTGTGTAACTAACCGGGGAATGGACGTGTGTGTGAGGGGGCGTGTGTGCGTGTGTGTGTAACTGACCGGGGAATGGACGTGTGTGTGAGGGGGCGTGTGTGCGTGTGTGTGTGTAACTGACCGGGGAATGGACGTGTGAGTGAGGGGGCGTGTGTGCGTGTGTGTGTAACTGACCGGGGAATGGACGTGTGTGTGAGGGGGCGTGTGTGCGTGTGTGTGTGTAACTGACCGGGGAATGGACGTGTGAGTGAGGGGGCGTGTGGGCGTGTGTGTGTAACTGACCGGGGAATGGACGTGTGTGTGAGGGGGTGTGTGTGCGTGTGTGTGTGTGTAACTAACCGGGGAATGGATGTGTGTGTGAGGGGGCGTGTGTGCGTGTGTGTGTAACTGACCGGGGAATGGACGTGTGTGTGAGGGGGCATGTGTGCGTGTGTGTGTAACTAACCGGGGAATGGACGTGTGTGTGAGGGGGCGTGTGTGCGTGTGTGTGTAACTGACCGGGGGCGTGCATCTCACTCCTGCGACGAGGCGTCGCCGTGCGGGGAGGGACGACCCGGCGGCCTGTTGCCAGGAGAGCTGCCAGCCCCCGGCGGGCGCTTTTCTTCCCAGCGACTAGCGACAAGATCCCCCCGGGCGCAGTTCGGAGCCCTCCGGGGTCGACTTGCAGGAGCCAGCCGGGCCTGAGACTTGCCCCTGTCCCCCGATCCTCCCCCCGCCCCCCGGCTCCCGAGGGAGCGACTCACCTTTAGCTTGTACGTCCTCAGCTCGTAGACGTTGGGTCCGGCCCGGGGCAAAGGCTCGTTCCAGAAGCTGAACTCCAGGAGCAGCTGGTTGCGGCGGGACAGCAGCATTTTACTCCTCTCTTGGCGGAACGCCAGGTACTCCTGCAAAGAGCAGCCGTCACCGGGAACCGGGCGCGGAAATCCCAGGGGAAGGAGAGGCAGGGGGCTGCCAGCCGGAGACATGCCCTGGTGCCCCTCCCCAGCTGGCAAACTTGGGCCAGGACCCGTGGTTCCCGCTAACGTTTCCCATCCACGTGCGGAATAATTTTATGCCGTGCACCGAGGCAGGAGCCAATGTGCACCACCCGGAGACACCCGGGCTGCTGGCGTTTGAATGTCTTCCTAAGCATTCAGGTCAGAGGACACGCTGGAGGGGCGAGGGCAGATGCCGCAGCAGAGGGATCCGGAGGGGCTACCGAGAGCCGCCGGGTACCTGGTTCCGCTTCAGTTTGTTCATGCAGTCCATGAGGGCCGGGTACCCGCCAGAGAACCGCCACAGGTGCACTGCAACGAGAGAGCAAGGCCTGGCCTGGGGGTCGTGGCGAGGCAGACCCCACCCGAGGGCCCAGGGGCCCGGCCCGCGGCCGCCCGCTCACCTGCCTGGTCTTGCTCGCCGTACCATGTGTTCCAGTTCCCCACCAAGTCGCAAGGGTAATCGGGGTCCGAGTGCAGCTTGGGCAGCACCTCCTCACTGCAGGGGATGCGGAAGGGGCAGAGGGCTGCTCAGCCAATGGGGCGGCTGCCCCAGCTGGCCCCCAAAGGCAGAGTTTTCCTGAGCCTGAATTTCCTCCTCTAGTTGAGAGGGAAACTGAGGCACCGAAAGGCGACGTGATATGCCTAAAGTGACACAGAACCTAGGAATCCTGACTCCCCGTCCTGTGCCTTACCCAGAAGGCTCTTCTTCTTCCTGCCCCTACAGGAACAGCTTCATCATCAACCCGCTATAGCAGCGTTTCTTAAAAGTGTGTTCCGCGGAAAGAACAGAATTCAAAATGGCCGCCCTTAAAGGGGCAAGCCTCCTTTTTTTTTTTTTTTTTGGGCTCAACAATTTTTCCCTGGGGGCTTTTTTTTTTCCCCCCCGCTCAACAAAAAAATCCTCGGTGTTCCCCAAAACAAAAATTATTCTTTGGTGTTCCTCGGTCGTAACAAGTTGAGGAAACACTGCACTACAGGCTCCGCCCACCATGCCATAGGCTCCGCCCACCGCAGGAGAACTCACGTCAGGCTGTTGTAAGCGTCCAGGCATTCCGGCTTCACGTTGTGAACTACAGCAGGGAAACAGACCGAAGAGACAGGTCAGCAGGGTAGAAATCAACCCCAGGGAAACCGCCGGACATCTTCCGGAGCTGGGCAAAGTGATCTGCAGGCATCTGGCCGCTCGGTTGGCTGCTCAGGACACATTCCTGCACTGCCCAGCTGAATCGTAGAGCACTCAAAGGTTTGTGTGTCTCCAGGTGGTGCACATTTGCCCCGGCCTCAGTGCACAGCACAAAATTTATTCCGCACATGGGTGGAAAAAATCCACCCAGAGATGGAAAAGATGAGAGGCTGTTTATTACCCTCTTGGCAGGCACTTCCCTGGCCAGCCGGGTGATTGGCCAGTCAGATATTGTCCCTCCTGACCCGCTAGATGAGCCCTCTACACCCCCACAAAGCAAACATCTGTGAGGTGCCCTGTGAAGTGAGTGTGGGGAACGGTTGGGGACGGAGCTCAACACCCACCCCTGGCTGGTAGGAAGCTCATAAACCAAAGGGCTCTCCCTGACCAGACCCCCTGGCCGACGCAGCGTGTGGCCTGGAAGGGGACGGGCAGCCCCGGGCAGGGGCAGCTCACACTGGATCTTGTAGAGGTTGCTGGTCTCTTTCTTCGACAAGAGCGTGGAGTGGGCATCCTTGCGGGGATCCACTTTGTGGACGAAGAGCGAGCGGAACCAGCTGCCCTCGTGGTCCTTGGCGTATCCCCTGGAAGAAGGCACAGAGGTCAGCCCCAGCAAAGGCAGCCGAGGTGTAGGGAGGAGCGGAGACGGTAGAGGGGGGATTCGAGGCTTTTGTCAAACCCACCCGGTGACACCACGGAGGTTCGTGGCCTTCGCCAGTTTCCCTGGGGCCACAGAGAGGAGAACGAGCACTTTGGCTCAATCAAAACGAGACAGAGATTGATTGTCACGGGCTCAAAAAACCTGTCACATCAAACCCAGGAAACAAATACGACTGGCGGCCTATCTCCGACCTCCCAGCCACTAGAGCCTCACATTTTAGCAGTTACACGACTATTCGACAGTGTGGGGGCGGGGCTAGCAGCCAGTGCCCCCAGCCCCATTCCTGGGGAGCTCCCTGTATCAGAGGCAGCAGTGGTCAGTTTCATGGTGAGTTTCAGCACTGGTCAGTTTGATGGTCAGGTTCAGTACTTGTCAACCCTGGTCAGCACTGGTCAGTTTCAGCACTGGTCAGTTTCAGCACTGGTCAGTTTGATGGTCACTGTCAGCACTGGTCAGTTTCAGCACTGGTCAGCACTGGTCAGTTTCAGCACTGGTCACCCCTGGTCAGTTTCAGCACTGGTCAGTTTCAGCACTAGTCAGCACCGGTCAGTTTGATGGTCAAGTTTTAGTACTAGTCAGTTTCAGCACTGGTCAGTTTCAGCACTAGTCAGCACTGATCAGTTTGATGGTCAGTTTTAGCACTAGTCAGTTTCAGCACTGGTCAGCCTGGTCAGTTTCAGCACTGGTCACCCCTGGTCAGCACTGGTCAGTTTGATGGTCAGTTTCAGCACTGGTCAGTTTCAGCACTGGTCACCCCTGGTCAGCACTGGTCAGCACTGGTCAGTTTCAGCACTGGTCAGTGTCAGCACTGGTCAGCCTGGTCAGTTTCAGTACTTGTCAACACTAATCAGCACTGGTCAGTTTCAGCACTGGTCAGTTTCAGCACTGGTCAGTTTGATGGTCAGTTTCAGCACTGGTCAGTTTCAGCACTGGTCAGTTTCAGTGTTCATGGCTTGCCCTCTGCCTCTGAGCCAGGCTGCAGGCTCAGGAAGACGGTGCTGCCTCCAGACATCTTTGGAAAGTCCGAAGGGCCAGAAACTCCCCAGAGAAGGCGGGGGGAGGGGGGGAGGGAGGGGAACTGAGGCAGACACAGATCCCTCCTGCCCCCTCTGTGCCTCCCAGGGAGGTCAGCAGAGATGCCACATCCACCGTCTGAGCCTCGCAAGACCTTTGCCCAGCTCGGAAGTCTCTAGTAAGCCATTAACCAGGGAGAGAAAGGTAAACAGCCCTTCCTCCTGCCACATGCCGCCTGAACATGTCACCCCCCCCCCCGGGCTCTGGGCCCCCTCCATCGCTCTTCCACACGCCCACCCCACTTATCCAGGGCAACCGAGAGAGCCCACAGGGTGCGGGGGGGGGAGGGGGGAGATGGTGTGGGTCATGATGGGGGGAGGTGACCAAAGATCACAGCCATGGAGGGGAGAGACCACAGAATGGGGGGGGGGGACCAAAAGTCATAGGGATGGAAGGGAGAGTCCACTGGTTGGGGGGGGGACCAAAGGTCACAGTGATGGAGGGGAGAGTCCATCGGATGGGGGGGGAACCAAAGGTCATAGCGATGGAGGGGAGAGACCACAGAATGGGGGGGGGAACCAAAGGTCATAGCGATGGAGGGGAGAGACCACAGAATGGGGGGAACCAAAGATCATAGGGATGGAGGGGAGAGTCCATCGGTTGGGGGGGGAACCAAAGGTCACAGTGATGGAAGGGAGAGACCACAGAATGGGGGGAACCAAAGGTCACAGCGGTGGAGGGGAGAGACCACAGGGTGCGGGGCGGGGATGGGGAGGGACAGGGACCACAGGGGGCAGAGTGAGGGGAGAAGGGCCCAGTGGTGCTGATGAGGGGAGAGGGGTGGCAGGCGGGAGCCGTGGGGAGGGTGAGGACAGGGAGCTGCAGGGGTGCCATGGGGAGGGCCCTACGGGGCGCCCGAGGCGATGGCGGTACGTGGGGCGGGTGGACGCTCCGTGGGGCAGAGGCCAAACCTAAGGGGAGCCCAGGGGCTAGGCAGGTGAGGTGAAGGGCCCCAGAGAATAGGAGTACAAGGGACTAGAAGATGGGGCTGTGAGGTAGGGGGCGCTGGGGCTGGCCTCGTTGGAAGACAGGGGGCTGGGGTTCTCGGTACACGGGTGCCAGGGATGGACATACTTGGGGGGCAGGGAACATGGGTATGGGGATGCCAGGGATGGACAAGTTGGGAGTGCGGGGGCGCCGGGGAGGGCCACGTGCGGGGATGGGACGGGGATGTACACTGGGGACGGGATACTGGGGGCAAGGGACCGGGGTGCGGGGGCGCCGGGGAGGACCCCGCGGGGGGCGCACGGCACCATGGCCGGGGGGGAGAAGGGGGTGCTAGCCCCGGGGCCGCGGGTCTCACCGGGCTCCGCTCCGGGCCACGCAGGGTCCCCGCAGCAGGCGCCGCAGCGCCGGGTTCCCGCACACCCGCGTCGCCATCTTCGCGCTGCGGAGCCGCAGCCGGGCGCT
The DNA here is from genome assembly GCF_052426305.1 of Pelodiscus sinensis. Taxonomy (NCBI): domain Eukaryota; kingdom Metazoa; phylum Chordata; order Testudines; family Trionychidae; genus Pelodiscus; species Pelodiscus sinensis. The sequence continues at coordinate 1,654,149 of NC_143085.1, read as the reverse complement.
GCGCGGGGCGGGCCGGGGGGGCGGGTCCGGGCGGGGACTCCCCTCCCCCCGCGCCCCTTTGCTCCCCCTGCCCGAAGAAGGGGCGCGCGAGGGCGCGATCCCTGCGCGGGGGGCGCAATTCCGTGCGCCCCGCGTGCCCAAAGCGCACACGCCTGGGGCCGCAGCTAAGCTTGGACGAGGCAGGGAAGCGTAAAATCTCCCCCTATTTCAGACCCGGGCTGCCCCAGCCTCCGAGCCCAGAGCCCCCGTCGCTCTGCAAGGAGGAACATCCCTTACAGGAGCAGCAGGGTGGGTCTCTTTGGGGGCCCATCTGTGCGCCCTCACACCTGCCTGGACGCTCCTTGGGGTAGAGACCCGGTTCCATTCTTGGTCCTGTTGGTCTGCAGTCCTGAACTGGGACCTCTTGGTTAATCGCCTTGGCCATGGAGCAGGGCAGCTGAATTTTCGGTTGTGTCATTTCTAGTCTCCTCCCTCCCCCCGAAAACACAATCTATGTGCGGGGAGCACGGAGGAGTTGACCCTACCCATCTCCGCTCACTACACGTGTATACAATATTTGATCTGTATTTATAGTGTGGCTTTTAAAAAAATGGTGTAAGCCGCCTCGAATATTTTAAATAATAGGGGCGGGGCAAAAATATTAAAAAGAAATCAGCGTAAATGAAACGAGCACAGAGATGGAAAGGGACGGGAATTCACCCGGCGCTGAAAAGTGTATCCTGGTTCTGCACTCAAATGCCCAGGAAGGTGCGGGGAGAAACACGCTCTTGGTTAAACATCTAATAATGACCTCCCCATTGAAAAAAGACCTTGAATATTTTAAATGAGAGAGGCGGGGCAAAAATATTTCCAAGAAATCAGCGTAAATGAAACGAGCGCAGAGATGGAAAGGGATGGGAATTGAAAAAAGGCCTCAAATATTTTAAATGAGAGAGGCGGGGCAAAAATATTTCAAAGAAATCAGCATAAATGAAATGAGCGCAGAGATGGAAAGGGACGGGAATTCACACGGTGCTGAAAAGTGTATCCCAGCTCTGCACTCAAATGCCCAGGAAGCAGCGGGGAGAAAAACACTCTTGGTTAAACATCCAATAATGCCCTCCCCATTGAAAAAAGGCCTTGAATATTTTAAATGAGAGAGGCAGGGAAAAAATATGTAAAGAAATCACCATAAATTAAATGGGCACAGAGATGGCAAGGGAGGGGAATTCACACGGTGCTGAAAAGTGTATCCTGGTTCTGCACTCAAACGCCCAGGAAGCAGCAGGGAGAAAAACGCTCTTGGTTAAACATCCAACAATGACACCCCCCCCTTCCGGAAAAAAGGCTTCTAGCTACATTAGGACACCCCTGACTCCCTCTTCCTGCTATTTCTAAGATCTGAAAACAAGGGGAGTTGTTGAAATCCACCGCAAAGGCCCAGACGCAGCAAACCAGACGTTGTCCTCCGTGCGGGTCGCTGCATTGCTAATCCCGTTTGGCAAGGAGGAGGCACGGTTTCCAGTCATTCGGAATATGGATTTTATGGGCCACCCCCACTTCTACAGACGTGCCGGGCAGCCGGCCAGGAGGATGCATTGCTGTCTGCATTCTTCATTTTCAAAGGTCCTCTAAGCCGACAAGTCACCTCCAGCCGGGGCTCCCTTGCTGTGCCGCAGGAGCGGCGTGGGGAGGATTTCGGGGTTACACGGGGAAGGGCCATTTCCACGCCCTACCTAGCAAGGGTGAGCCAGAAGGAGGCTGACTCTGGGGGGGTGCAGATTGGGTCAGATCTCTAGGGAAGGACAAGTCAGGCTGCAGACAGTTGTTGCCTGGGCCAGGTGCCTAGAGTACACTGAGAGGGGGTTCACCCCCCCCCAGAGATGGCCATGGGCAGGTGTTCCTGGGGGCGGCCCCCCACCAGCTAGATTCCCCCCCCCCCACGTAGGTCCAATGCCCCAGATCACCTGCCTCCGCTCTGGCTAGGCCAGCGAGGGCAGCCAACTTTCTGTCGGCTGAAAAGGCAACCTGGCCCCGCCCCTTTCCTGAGGCCCCGCCCCAGTACCTTCTCCAAGGCCCTCCCACACTCACTCCAGCCCCCTCCATTCCTTGCTTGCTTCCCCCCTCCCACTCACTGGTTTTCACCAGCGTGGGCCGGGTTACGGGAGGGGGGGGCTTTGGCTGGGGAGGTAGGTTGTGGGGTGGGGCTGCAGGAGGGGGCTAGGGCTGAGGGATTTGGCGTGGGGGAGGCGGGCCCCATGGGGGGTGTTAAACTTATTTCTTAGGGTGTGATCCTTCCTGGTCGTGGGGGGGGGGAGGCAGAGGAAACAGCAGCGATTGGCTGATTGGCTGGCGAGGGAGGACGACCGGCAGACAGGCAAAGCCCAGGGGGCGCCAAAGCACCGGGGGGGGGGGCAGGATTTCCCTGCCCCCTGTCCCTTGGGTGGGGTCTGGGAGGGGCCAGGCCCAAAGCGAAACTGACACAGATGGGCACGTGCCAGGGCTTGGCTGCTGCAGTGGGGCTCGGGTCCCGCCCTGATGGCTCCAGACCCCGCCCACACAGGTTCAGGCCCCGCCCTGACCTCTCCAGGCCCCGCCCTGCTTGCTCCAGGCCCCGCCCACACAGGTTCAGACCCCGCCCTGACCTCTCCAAGCCCCGCCCTGCTTGCTCCAGGCCCCGCCCACACAGGTTCAGGCCCCGCCCTGACCTTTCCAGGCCCCGCCCTGAGTGTTCCAGGCCCCACCCTGAGTGTTCCAGGCCCCGCCCTCATGTCTCCAGACCCCGCCCACACAGGCTCAGACCCCGCCCTGAGTGTTCCAGGGCCCGGCTCAGGCCCCGCCCTGACAGTTCCAGGCCCCGCCCATCGAGCCTGAGGCCGGGCCGCCGCGAGGGGGCGCGCGAACCCGCGTGACGCCTTCCCCGGCCCAGGCCCGCCCCCTCCAGCGGCCTCTCAACCAAGCCTGCTGGGGAGGCGGGGGGGGGAGCGCGCGGCGGAGTGGCAGCGCCGCCGGCCAATCGGGGAGCCGCTCGCGCCCAGGCCGGCCGGGCGGGGCTGGCGATTGGCCGAGGCGGGCGGGCGGACGGGCGGGGCCCCGCCCCCGGGGGGGGGCGCGGCCAATGGCGGAGCGCGCTGGGGTTCGGCTGCGCCAGCTGAGGCCCGCCGCGCTCGGTGGGCAGGGACCGCGGGGCCCGGTTCTGAGCTCCCCCGCCCCGCCCCGCCCCCCCCCTCGGGCTAGACCCCCCCGCGGAGCGCCCGCCCCTCCCCCCGGGCTAGGACCCCCCCGCCCCTCCCCCCTTAGTCCCCCTCCGTCCTAGGCCCCCCGCCCCTCCCCCCGAGCTAGGCCCCCTCCCCTCCCCCTACATCCCCCCACCCTCCTCCCCTCCCCCCCTTCTCTCCCTCCCCCCCCGGCCCCCGCCCTTCCCGTAGCCCCCCCGCCTCTGCCCTCCCCCCACCTCCTCCCCTGTAACCTCCCGCCCTCCCCATCCCCCTTTAACCCTCCTTAGCCCCCCCCCCGTTCCCACCCCCATCAGGCCCCCCCCTTCCTCCCCAGGGCTCCCCCCCAGGGATAAGCCCCCTGGGTCAGCCCCTCTGCATTCCCTTCCCACTGCCCCCCTCTCGGGCTGGGTCTCGCAGGGCTGCCCCCCCCCCCACTCCGGCCAGGCCCGCTGCACGCTCGCCCCGCCCCCGTTGGCGAGCCGGAGCCACTGGGGGCTGGTAGGGTGCCCCCCCGGGGACCAGACCCAGCTCACCCCGCCCCCCGCCTGCCCCTGGTGCCGGGCCTCGGGCAGCGTGTTGGAGGGGAGAAGCGGGATCTTGCCCTAATTCCCGGCACCCCACCATGGCCGGGGCCATCGCGTCTCGGATGAGTTTCAGCTCCCTGAAGAGAAAGCAGCCGAAAACCTTCACGGTGCGGATCATGACCATGGACGCCGAGATGGAGTTCAACTGCGAGGTAACAGCGTCCGCAGAGCACCACGGCCAGCGCCTCCGGATCGCTGCCGGCGCGGGGTTCCCGGACACCCTGCTGCCCGGCGGGCCGCTTTCGTTCCACTGTGGAGCGGTCCCTGGGCCGGCCACGGAGACGCACCCACCCCTGGAGCGGACGGTGGCGGCGGTTGGGTAAAGCGCAGCACGCCACAGCTCCACAGTGGGTTGGGACAGGCCCCGAGGACGGATCGGGGGGGAAATCAAGGCAGGCCACATGGAGCTACCCATGGGGTAGATGGAGCCCTCTAAAAGTTGGCCCACTAATGGCTTGCCGCGTATTGGTAAATCAGGGCAAAGTGCTCCCGATAAAATCCACTTTCTGCGCGCTGCTGCATCCCGGCGTCCAGAGATGGGGAGTTGCTAGCCAAAGACACACCCTCTAGAGCAGCGTCTCTCAACTTTTTTTTTTTATAAAGTACCCCCTTCAAAAAAAAATGATAAGTATCCCCGATACCTCCAGTTTTATAAATAAAATTTAAATGACTGGAGGTTGCCTATCTCCTAGAACTGGAAGGGACCTTGAAAGGTCATCGAGTCCAGCCCCCTGCCTTCACAGCAGGACCAAGTACCATCCCTGACAAATATTTGCCCCAAATCCCTAAATGGCCTCTGCGAGGATTGAACTCACAGCCCTGGGTTGAGCAGGCCCATGCTCAAACCACTGAGCGATCCCTAAAAAAAATTTCCGACACACAATTTCAGACAGGTACAGATGTGGTCTCCTCACCTCAAAAAAGATATTTTGGCCTTGGAAAGGGTTCAGAAAAGGGCAACTAAAATGATTCGGGGTTTGGAACGGGTCCCATATGAGGAGAGGTTAAAACGACTGGGACTTTTCAGTTTCGAAAAGAGGAGACTGAGGGGGGATAGGATAGAGGTATATAAAATCATGAGTGGTGTGGAGAGAGCCGATAAAGAAAAGTTATTTATTAGTTCCCTAAATAGAAGAACTAGAGGACACTAATTGAAATTAATGGGTAGCAGGTTTAAAACTAATAAAAGAAAGTTCTTCACACGGTGTGTAGTCAACCTGTGGAACTCCTTGCCAGAGGAGGCTGTGAAGGCTAGGACTATAATAGAGTTTAAAGAGAAGCTAGATAATTTCATGGAGGTTAGGTCCATAAAAGGCTATTAGCCAGGGGATAAAATGGTGTCCTTGGCCTCTGTTTGTCAGAGGCTGGAGAGGGATGGCAGGAGACAAATCGCTTGATCATTGTCTTCGGTCCACCCTCTCTGGGGCACCTGGTGCTGGCCACTGTGGGCAGACAGGATACTGGGCTAGAAGGACCTTTGGTCTGACCCAGTACGGCCGTTCTTATGTTCTTAATTTTTTTTCTACCGTTGCAACATTTAATCGTCGCCGGGCAGGCGATGAAATTTTTGGATGTCAAATAAGGACACCCATAGTAAAACGCTGTGAAATTGAAAACAACGATTCAGTTTTCTCCAAGTTTCAGCAGCGTAAAAAGTCTACAGAAAAGAAAGCGCTGTAAAACTTAAAACGCAAATTCAGTTTTCTCCAAATTTGAGCAGCGTAAAAAGTCTACAGAAAAGAAAGCGCTGTAAAACTTAAAACGCAAATTCAGTTTTCTCCGAATTTGAGCAGCCTAAAGAGTCTACAGAAAAGAAAGCGCTGTAAAACTTAAAACACAAATTCAGTTTTCTCCGAATTTCAGTAGTGTTGATGTTCCCCTCCCAGACTTCTCTCGAGTACCTCTCAGGATACTTGTACCACTGGTTGAGAAACATCGATTTAGAGTGTCTCCGGAGACACCAACGTGTTTGTAGCCAGAGATGGAACATCCATGTTTCAGTTTGAATGTTCTTGGATCTACTCCCGGCCACCTGCATCTGTTCCGGGTAGGCAGCTGTGTTCGTAGATGGCGCCACTTTTCAGAGGTCTGCATTGTAACGCCCTCGTTAATCTGCCATGGAAGCAGGAAGGGTTGGGGGGGATCTGGGCCCGCCCACTACTCTGGGTTCAGGTTGAGGGACCAGGGTTTTCCCTGTAGTCCAGTGGTTCCCAAACTTTTTGGCATCATGCCCCTTCCCCCCCCCAAAAAAAAATAGCAGTAAAACTTGTTGAGAACAAAAAAAGGAACTGAGCTGAGGGCGGGGGGTGAAAAACAAAACTAGCAGCAAAACTTGTTGAAAAAGAAAAAAAGATTGCCCTGCCCTTTTAAGAACAGAACAGGCATTGCTCTTTTAAGGTGGCCATTTTGAAATCTGCCCCAGCCAGCCCGAGCTGCATGTGTTCCGGCGGCCAAGCAGACAGACGGACTGGGCTCTTTCTTGAGGGGGGGAAATTGATGGGGGGGAAATTAGATTGCCTCGCTCCCCCCCTGGAATTGTTTCGCACATCCCCCAGTTTGGGAACCCATGTTCTAGTCCCGATACAGCAGCGTTTTCCCTGGGTCACGTCCCCAGATGCTCCCCTGGTACCTTGTCCCTGGTACCTAAGCAAACTCTTTCCTGCTTCCGCACAAACATGCTTTCCTTTTTGCAGTCCTCAGCTCTCCAGCAACACACTTCCTCCTCTCAGTCCTTCTCCCTCCCTTACCCAAGGGGAAACCTTTTTAAGTAGCCCAGCGGGTCTTACTTGACTGTAGGTGCCTGAATTACCTGCTGCTTCAGTCAAGTTCTTAATTATTCTCACGCCTCTCTCAAAGGCAGCAAGAGGGGGGAGCAGGAGCCGGTGCAGAGGGAGAGCCGGCTTAAAAGCCAGTTCCCTCCAGCACCGTCTTCGTGGAGGGGCAGGAGAGGTAAAGATGCAGCATCTGAGACAAGGAGTGAGTCGGGACACACCCGGTCCCCTGCTGCATCTCTGCCTTTTAAATGTAGTAAGAGCCAGGCAGGACTTTAACAGGCAAGGCCCGGAGCTAACCCCACTGTGGCTCTGCAGGTCTCCCCTTATCGATTAATCGAGTAGTCGATGGAAATTCCATCGATTAGTTGATTAAACGGACTTTAACATCCTTAGCTCTGACTAGATTCCAATGTAACAAAATCAAATATAGGGTCACCCTCTATTTTATAGCTTAATTAGGTAAATTAATTAAGTTAATTAAAGGCTAATTAGATAATTTATCCCCTCAAACCCATAAAAACTGCTAGCAGTTGCTTTGTGTACGATAGGGGTGCGTCTAAACTACATCTTTCTTTCGAAAGAGGAATGTAAAGGAAAGAAATGGAAAATGGAAACGACGCGCCGGATTTACAAGTCTCGTGCTTCATTTGCTTCTTCGCATCCGATCGCTTTTTCGAAAAAGGTTTTTTTTAAGAAAAAAAAGTCTAGACGCGGTTCTTTCAAAACAACCCCTTTTCCGAAAGAACCCTGTACACCTCATTTTTTTTCAGGAATCAGGGTTCTTTCGAAAAAGGGTGTTTGTTTTCGAAAGAACCTCATCTAGACTGCTTTTTAAAAAAAAAAAAACCCAACCTTTTTCGAAAAAGCAATCGGAGGCAATTATGTAGATGAAGCGTGAGGCTTGTCAATTGGCGCGTCATTTGCATTTTCAATTTCCTTCCTTTACATTCTTCTTTCGAAAGCGGGATGTAATCTAGCCGCACCCTAGGTGAGCAGAAAGCTTTTGAATGACTTGCATGTTTTGGGAACACTAATGGATAAATCTTCGAATGAGGGCTCCGAATATGCATTTGGCCTTTCATGTCCTTCGTTATCACCAGCAACATCTCTGCTTGAGCCGGCTTCAGCAGGCCTGCCTTTGACATGGAAATAAATGATTAGCGGCTTTGATCGCCCCAGCTGGTGGACAGCCAAGGCCGGCGATAAACATTTTGCAAAGCGCATCGGAGATGTAGCGATTTGCCATTGTTCGTTGGCATTCCAGTGCTAGCAGTCTGCGTGGCGCAGTTCAAAATAGAAGCAGGATGGCGTATCCAAAAGGGGGAACTATGAAAACCACCCACAGGCTGTGAGATTTCTTGAGTGTTTTCACGCCGTGATGGAGCCCTGATTCTGATAGAATCTATATATTTGAGCGAGTTTGTATGTCTGTCCATCAGTCTGTGAGTATGGGTACGTCTACACTACATCCCAGTTCGAACTAGGGATGCAAACGTAGGCGACCAAAATTGCTAATGAAGCGGGGATTTAAATAGCCCGTGCTTCATTAGCATGATCTCGCTGGTGTGTTTTAAAGGAGTAACGTTTTTTGAGGAATGACATTAGCTCGAAACAAGGGCTTTGGTTCGAACTAACGCGTCCCACTTTCGTTTCCGGAACAGCTGTTGAGCGGAGTAACGCGCCGGCGAGATCATGCTAATGAAGCGCAGGATATTTAAATCCCCGCTTCATTAGCAATTTCGTCACGTACATTTGCCTCCCTAGTTCGAACTAGGGTGCAAGTGTAGAAGTACCCTATGTTTGTTCAAGAACTCCTGATCGATAAGAGCGAGGACCATTGTGTTTGGTAGGCAGCGTCCTCTTATCACAGGGGCAGGTCTGGGTTTGGTTGTGCCGGGACGGTGCGCTGCGTGTGAGACGGGATGGTTTCATATCGAACGGAAAGGAGGGGTGTGGTAGCAGGGAGAGTTATACTCCGGAGTGACCACAGGGGGGCGGTAAAAGTGTAGTTAAACTGCAATCCCGAGAAGGTACAATATCTAGACCAGCGGTGGCCAATCCGCGGTTCATGAGTTGTGTACGGCTCTTCCACCCCCCCCTTAAAGTATGGCTTACGAAGCCCCCCCGCGGCTCATGAAGCCACCCCTGCCCCCCTAGAAACCATCCCCGGCTCCCTGTGCTCACTGGGGCAGGGGACCCGTCCAGTGCGGTGATTCAAAATTGCGTTGCCAAGCTGGCAGCGGCCGATGGGAGCGTGATGTGGCCAAAAATCTTGTCTTTTAAAGGGGCGGCACCTTTTTTTTTTCTTTTTCTTTTTTTTTCAACAACTCCGGAGAGCTTTTCTTTTTTCTCGGCAAAAATTGCTCACAAAAAAATTCTTCGCGTATTTTCGGCTCTCTTTGTTTCGTGGGTCCCCCTCCCCGATCTAGACACTTGCCGAACGATGCAAACAACGTGAGGGAGGATTTGGAGGGGTCCATCAGCTGCAGTCGGGGAGCCCTGTCGATGCGGGAAGGGAAGTGACTTGGGGATGAATTAGTTAACCGATTAAGCTGAGAACTAGCCCGCAGAGATGTTATAATGCAGCCAGCTGGCTTTGGACAGGTAACCTTGGCGATCGAATAGCCCTTCTTTCTGCCAGATTGTGTTGTTTCCGTGTTCCGGTTAAGCTCGCCCTGTGTCAGGATTAAGGTTAAGACTTGCTCACCGTGATTTTTAGTCAATCCTGGACAGGTTGTGGGGCACTGGGCCTGTATGTGATTTTTACTAAAGATGATGAGTGGGGAGAGCTGATGCCTGAGGGGAGGAAGAGAAAGTCTTAGCTCCGTTGCAGCAGAAGGGGATCGGGCAGCCGTTCCAGTGCCCGTGCCGGGACCCTGGTGGCTCCGAACTCACTTCCCACGGCAGCTCACGTCTCCAGGTCCTCCTGCCGCCCCATAGTGCTTCAAGGTCCCCACTGGCTGGGCCTTCCAGTCCTTGGTAGAGATCTCTGCGCGTTGTCGGATCCATGACATCACCTTTTACTGGCTAGCACAAGGGTGGGCAGAGGGGCCTTTGCGGGCTGAATCCAGCCCACCAAGCCGGTGGATCCAGCCTGCGGCCGCCCTGCCATTCCCCCCACCCCCAGGCCAATTGAGATCTGGGAACCCCTCTTCCTCCGAAAATCAACCACTAATTCCTCCCCCACAAATACAGTCAGTAGCCGAAGAGCCCCACCTTCCCACACGTCACCTGCCTTCCAAACCTTTCTGCTCTCTCTGTCAGCCCAAGAACGTACCCTGGTGGTGCACCGCTGCCCATGCCTCGGTGCAAAGAACAAAATGTATTCCGCACGCAGGTGAGCCCAACAAGATGGAGCACCGTCAACCGCACCATCTGGGTGGATGTGCCGTTAGTGCACTTTCAGCCTCCTTGGTGGCTAGCGGGAATCGAGTTTAATTAAGAAACTCGTTATCAAGCTGTCCCACCACATTAGCAAATAAAAATAGCGTTTCCAGCTGCCTCCTGTGGCTGTTGAAACCATCTGACACCTCTCTTATTCCAAAGCCGTTTGCCAAAGAATATTGACTGCCTTTGCTCTACGTGTCCTCAGGTTTTCCACTCCCATATTGTCTTCTCCCTCGCTCCCGCCTGCTGTTATTTAAAATTCCCGGTGGGAGGGGTACCAGGCGGTCTTAGGTTTACGTTATTGGGATTTATAAGGTGCCACTTGGCCAGGCTTGGCGTTAGCGAGCACACGTTTTCTCGGCAACTCGAGAGGGAGTTTGAACTGGACTCCCGGAACTGAACCTGACGAAGCAGCTAACTCGTCATTTTGCAGCATAGACTAGAGTGCCTGTTCTCTTAGGGTACGGCTAGACTACGAGTTCTCTGGGCAAAAAATATGCTAATGAGGGAGTCATTTGCATGAGTCGCGATCTCATTTGTGTATTTTCTGCCAAGCTGTTTTTGCGCAAAAACGGAGCGGCAGAAAATATGCAAATGAGATCACGACTCATGCAAAGGAGTCCCTCATTAGCATATGTTTTGCCGGGATAACTCATCGTGTAGACGTAGCCTTAGGATACGCCTAGACTACGGGGTTTTTTCTTCGAAAGGAGATATGCAAATTCGGCGCTAATTTGCGACTCTTCTTCTGATCGCTTTTTCGAAAGTGAAAGTAGCCTGGACACGGTTTTGGGGGAGGGGGACCCCCCTCTTTTTCAGAAAAAAAAAGCTCTTCCCCCCAAAAAAAGGAGGTTGACGCGGTTTTTCGAAAAAAGTTTTTTTTTTTTTTCAGAAAAAAACCTCAGCCAGGCTACGTTCGAAAAACCCGCTTTCGAAAAAGCAATCAGAAGAAGGTATGCAAATTAGTGCCGAATTTGCATCTCTCCTTTCCGGGGGGAAAAAACCCCGTCGTGTAGATGTAAGCCTTCTAGCACCTGGCTCCTGTCTGCGGGCGCGCTCGCAAAAATTTGCCCTCCTTCCCGTTTGCTCGGCGGTATTTCTGGCAGCTCAGCCGACCTCCCGGCTCATCTCTGCAGCCACTCTGTGGGCGGGATTAGCCGGCGAATGATGTCGGCAGCAAGGATGCGCTACCAAAATTAATTGTCTCGTCCCAGTGACATGTTGGCTGCCTGCCAGTTGCAAATGACTCTCGGTGCGGGTTAATAAATAACACACCCCACTAATAGCTGCCCAATCTGATGTGTCTGTTGTAGACAGAGCACCTGCCAATAAACCCGGTCTTATTCCAGCAGCTCGCTGCTGAGATTTCAAGTGCTTCGTGTTTACCTAATGCACTCTCTGCTGATACATGACAAGCCCTCTGCACTTAGCAAAGAAAATAAATCCGGCCCCGCAAAATAACAGCTTTGCGGCACTCAGCCCTGTCTGTAGAGTCATTCGGCCACGTCGTCCTCTACATCCAGCCCACGAGCCACGTGGCGATCGGGTCGGTGGGGTGCTACGAAACCACAAATGCGAGGCCGGTGGGTTGGAAGGCTCCGGCTTAACGGTGACGTGGAAGGAACCGGGTGGCTCCCCTACCCTGTGGGACCTAGACAGTAGCAGAGCCGCTGTTGTTTTGTGTGTGTTTAAGGCAGGGCTAGGGTTGCCACGGAAAAATCAGTCGGGGCGGCGCACGTGAGAAGCGGAAAACAAACCGTCGTTGTGGCCCCTGACTGAGGAGAAAGACCTTTCCAACGCACACCAACAGGGCCCAGCCTGGTAGATTGTGTGTGTCCCAGCCCCACGGTGGGGCAGCAGGGGGGCTAGAGCACTAGCACAGCCTCCCCAATGCTTGGGGGGGAGGGCTGAGCTGCAGAGGCCGGATCCAGACAAGCCGAGGGCCGCATCCGGCCCCTGGGCCTGAAGTTCCCCGCTCCTGGTTTAAAGGCGTTTGTCTAACATCATTTTCGTTCAAGCTTTTATTACAGCAACCAATCTAGTTTATAACCCTGGGGTAGAGTGTTCATGGTACTTTTTGCTTTCAGGCCCCCTTCGAAAAGTTGATCCTTTATGCTGAAACCGTGGGGAGACGCACAGGTCAGAGAATCAAGAAGTCTGAGTTCGATCCCTGGCTGTCTGTGTAGCCAGGCCAAGTCATCTGAACTCTCTCGGCCTTTTTATAGGCCTTGCTTGTACACCGGCGGTTGGCGATATCTGTCCGTGTAGGGGCTTCGATCAGGAACATCCTGATCCTTCCTCTTTACTCGGCTCTGGTGAGGCCACATCTGGAGTATTGTGTCCAGTTCTGGGGCCCCCATTACAGGAAGGATGTGGATGCGTTGGAGAGGGTCCAGCGGAGGGCGACCAAAATGGTTCGGGGGCTGGAGCATATGACCTATGAGGAGAGGCTGAGGAAGTTGAGTCTATTTCGTTTGCGGAAGAGAAGAGTAAAGGGGGATTTGATAGCAGCCTTCAGCTTCCTGAAGGGGGGTTCCAAAGAGGATGGAGAGAGGCTGTTCTCAGTGGTGACGGATGCAGAACAAGGAGCAATCGTCTCAAGTTGCGATGGGAGAGGTCCAGGTTGGATGTTAGGAAAAACTATTTCACGAGGAGAGCGGTGAAGCACTGGGATGGGTTCCCTAGGGAAGTAGTGGAGTCTCCATCCCTAGAGGTGTTTAAGTCTCGGCTTGACAAAGCCCTGGCCGGGTTGATTTAATTGGGATTGGTCTTGCCTTGGCCAGGGGGCTGGACTTGATGGCCTTCTAAGGCAGTGGTCCCCAATGCGGTGCCCGCGGGTGCCATGGCGCCCACCAGGGCATTTAGGTGCATCCGCCTAGTGACCAGGGCCGGCCCAAACCTTTCTTGCGCCCTGGGCGCCCAGCACATGCGTGGCCTCCACCCCGGGCACGCGGTGCTGCGCCCGGACGCCCAGCATCCCCAAAAGGTTGGGGACCACGGTTCTAAGGTCTCTTCCAGATCTATGGTTCTATGATTCTACGAACATCCCGCGTTCATGCTGTCGACATGCCAACTCCTTCGACAGGCTGCGGGATTCAGTCCTGCATGTTGAAATGAACTCAGCGGCTGTTCAATGTTTTGATTTTCAGCGACCAACGTGTGTGTGTGTATGTGCAGGTATATAATATCTGGCTGTGATGTTGTGGTCGGGATTTTCACTCTCCGGTAAAACATCCCGTTCCCACAGCAACCATCACCGTCTTCACAAGTGTACATTAAGACCTAAAACGTCACAGCATAAACAGTCATTCAAAAGACTTGTTTCTACACACGGGGTCAACTTACATTTGCGGGGAGAAAACTCAACTCTCTGAGGACTGCCGATATTTTAAACTAACCATTGACGTCTATCGGCAGAGGTGCGAGGCTTTGAATTCCCTGACTGGTGTGCGTTAATGAGCGTTGCTCGTTGCGAATGTTAACATCGGTTTTGGCCCGCGATTATGTAACGGCAGATCATTTGTAGTCTGCTGGCTGGTTTAAAACCCAGCTGGGAGTGCCTCCGAGGAGTTTGCAGCTTAAAGCACAGCTGGAGTTTCAAAAGAGTGATTCCATAGAGTACAAATCAGCATCGGTAGAGGACTACCTCCCATGGCAAAGCGCAGTCGCCTGCATCGAGAACACTTGCTTTCCCCTCCATTTGACTGACTGGATAAATGTCGGCACGTAACCATTAATTGCTCCCTTCAAACAATCGCCATAAAGCTGGCTTTTAAAAATTGCTGATGCTGCTGTACGCCTAGATCGGAAATAACCTCTTGCTAAAAACGTTGGCAACCCAAATCCGGGGGCTGGATTTGAGAAGCGCAGAAGAGCAGCAGAAATCTTTTCGTCTCTCTCTGGTGTGCTGAAAACCCTCAGGTGACATTTTCCTTGAGAAAACTGGCCCCCAAAACCTACCTCTGGGTTGAGCCTTCATACACCACGCTGTACCCCCGTGCAAGGGGTGGATTTGAACCCGTGGATTTAGGGAAAATGAGTTTTCATTGCGGTCTTTCAGCATGTAGATTTCGATTGTGTTTAACGTGAATCCCAGGGATACATTCGGTTTGTGGTGTTGCATAAAAACGTTGTCTCCGGTAACGTTTGTGCATCTGTTGGGTGGAAGATCATCTGGCTTCTTCTCTTTGACTCTGACTAGGGATGTGAACGACTGGTTGACTGTCGGATAAGCAAATACTTACCTCGGTGTTTCCCAACTGGTGCTTCCCGCCCTCTCTTAAAGAGACAGAACCTCTTTGCGGTGGGACTTCCCCCTCTCCCCCCCCCCAACTTTTTTTTTTCTCAATTGCATGGCGGGTCTTTCGGTTTTATTTTGCTTGACACATTTTACCCTGGCAACCCTAGGGGTTTCCTTGAAATTCTTTCAAGCTGAAAAGGGTTCCGTGGCCAGATAAAATTGGGAAACGCTGGCTTATCGGATAGTCAACACGCTAGTCAACTCGTCGCTCCTTCCCCTTGCTGCCTCTGGCGTTTAAAGCAGCAGCGCCACGTGGAGTCCAGGGTCTGCTGCTTTGAAACGCCGCCTGGAGCTTGACGCCGGTCTCCCTGCGGCATTTCAAAGAGCCAGTGCTCCGTGGGGGCCGGCCTTTGAAGTGTAGCAATAGCTTTGGAGGTGCCTTTATTGACTAATCGAATAGATGCAAATTGCACGACTATCCGCGTAGACACCTAATTGGAATGTACCATCCCTACCTCCGACACGTTCCGGACTAATGAGGCACTGGGACCCACAAGGTGGCATTGTATGACAACAGCTGGTACAGGTACAGCGGCCGGCTGTTCTTCAGCATTAATATTGAAGCCGTACTAAGGTGGTACTAAGATTGATCGGCAGTGACAGGGAGACGTTCTGGGATTCTTCTGTCCTTGGGCTTTAGAGAAATGGCCATCTGTCCCTGTCCAGCGGTGTCTCCGTCTGCGCGAGTGACAAAGTAAAATGGCTTGGGAGTTCCGGGCCTCCTGTGTGTAACCCTCTGCGTCTCCCTGCCCCCTTCACAAACCAGCTGTGGAGCTGTTGGAAGGTCGTGGCCGGTAGTTTTCTCCGCTCCAGCAGGTCCTTTTGATTACCCATAGTCTCCAGGGCAAAGCATGGCTGTGCTCTGCGTAAAACCGGCCCTTGGCACGCCCCCCACAGCTGCTCCTGGCGTGTGTTGAGAACAGAGCAACAGCCGTCCGGGATGAAAACAGGACGTGTTCTTTTTATGTTGTCAGTCCCAGGGAGCTAATGGCTCTGTGAGAATAAGCTAGATTCGACTTTGGTTTGTGCATCAGCATTCGAAATAGTGTAAGTGTCGGGCCTGGGCCCAAATTCTGCCCTCGGTGTCGACTGGGAAGCCCCATGGAAGCGAGTGACGTTAGTCTAAGACAGGGCTACTCAACACGAGGCCCGTCTGTTTGCAGCCCATGGTGCAGTTTGGGTGTACACTGCGGTTTGGGTTGATACGTGTTTTAGTTGTTGAATTCTTGGACTGTGGTGAAGTTGGAACAAGAAAGCAGTCAATATTACGGTCGTCTGTCGGTATGCGTTTTAGTCATTAAATTCCTGGACTGTGGTGAAGTCGGAACAAGAAAGCAGTCAATATTACGGTCATCTGTCGGTATGCGTGTTAGTCGTTAAATTCCTGGACTGTGGTGAAGTCGGAACAAGAAAGCAGTCAATATTACGGTCTTCTGTCGGTATGCGTTTTAGTCATTAAATTCCTGGACTGTGGTGAAGTCGGAACAAGAAAGCAGTCAATATTACGGTCTTCTGTTGGTATGCGTGTTAGTCGTTAAATTCCTGGACTGTGGTGAAGTCGGAACAAGAAAGCAGTCAATATAACGGTCTTCTGTCGGTATGCATGTTAGTCGTTAAATTCCTGGACTGTGGTGAAGTCGGAACAAGAAAGCAGTCAATATAACGGTCTTCTGTCGGTATGCGTGTTAGTCGTTAAATTCCTGGACTGTGGTGAAGTCGGAACAAGAAAGCAGTCAATATAACGGTCTTCTGTCGGTATGCGTGTTAGTCGTTAAATTCCTGGTCTGTGGTGAAGTCGGAACAAGAAAGCAGTCAATATAACGGTCTTCTGTCGGTATGCGTGTTAGTCGATAAATTCCTGGACTGTGGTGAAGTCGGAACAAGAAAGCAGTCAATATAACGGTCTTCTGTCGGTGTGCGTGTTAGTTGTTAAATTTCTGGACTGTGGTGAAGTCGGAACAAGAAAGCAGTCAATATAACATAAGAATATAAGAATGGCCATACTGGGTCAGCCCAGTGCCCTGTCTGCTGATAGTGGCCAATGCCAGGTGTCCCAGAGGGAGTGAATTGAACAGGTAATGATCAAGCGATTTCTCTCCTGCCATCCATCTCCACCCTCTGACAAACAAAGGCGAGGGACACCATTCCTTACCCAGCCTGGCTAATAGCCATTGATGGACTTAACCTTCATGAATTTATCTAGTTCTCTTTTAAACCCTGTTATAGTCCTAGCCTTCACAACCTCCTCCGGCAAGGAGTTCCACAGATTGACGATGCGCTGTGTGAAGAAGAACTTCCTTTGATTTGTTTTAAACCTGCTGCCCAATTTAATTGAATTTAATTTAGTCGTTCAATTCCTGGACTGTCATTGCTCATTAAAAGTGCCGTCATATGGGTGGAAATGGGGTAGATATTGCATTTTATTAATATCAACAGAACTGACGTAAATGAGGCCTGCGTGTTTGGTAGTCTTGTCTTAAACTTTGTATTCATGCTCGTCGGTGTGAAAGAAGCTATTTGCATATATTTGCATATATATTTTCATGCATATGCAACCATACGTAAGTTGCAACGTTTCAGATCCCAGACGAGGGTTGGTGCGTTGGCTGTAAGAGAAACTCTCTTCTAAATGGAACCGGTTTGATTCGGATTCGCCGAGTGACGCTCTGCATGGGACCCCGTCGTGTTACGTTTGTGGTTGATTTCCGGAGTCAAGCCAGATCTCCAGGGCGGGTTAAAATGGCTGTGGTGTGTCTTTGGAAGGACTTAGAGGAGAGCGTGATTGCCTTTTGCTGTTTGTTCTCTTGCTGCAGGTGAAGTGGAAAGGCAAGGATTTGTTCGACTTGGTGTGCAGGACCCTCGGACTCCGGGAAACCTGGTTCTTTGGACTTCAGTACACCATCAAGGACACGGTGGCCTGGCTCAAAATGGACAAGAAGGTGGGAGGGGACGTTCCTTTTCAGGGGTGCGCGGGGAGGGTTGAGCTGTCCGTGGAAGTCGGGAGATGCCTCCGTGAGAATCCTGGAGGTGCACCAGGAGTAGAACAAGGCGTTGGCTAATCTAGAAGCCTATCAGTCAGGTGATCCGAGGGTAGGGTGATTGTCCTCCAGCCCGGTTAGCGTTCGGTTGTACCGTTAGTCCGTCCCTGAACCATCGCAAAGCCTTGGACTGGAGACCCGAGGGCCCACCTAAGCGATTGGGCACCAAATTGGCAAATGAAATTGAATGTTGATAAATGCAAAGTAATGCACGTTGGAAAACATAATCCCAACTCTACATACAACACGATGGGGACTAAGTTAGCTACAACTATTCAAGAAGAGATCTTGGCGTTATCGTGGATAGTTCTCTGAAGATGTCCACTCAGTGTGCAGCAGCAGTCAGAAAAGCAAATAGAATGCGAGGAATCATTAAAAAAGGGATAGAGAATAAGACAGAGTCCAACTCCGCGGAGTCACTGACTGGTTGTCTGACCCTGCAGGTCCTGGATCACGACGTTCCCACGGAGGAGCCGGTCACGTTTCACTTCCTGGCCAAATTTTACCCGGAGAATGCAGAGGAGGAGCTGGTTCAGGAGATCACACAGCACTTGTTCTTCCTGCAGGTATGGGCCTTCCCCTTGCATGTGGGGCTAAAAAAATGGCAAAAAGACGGTTGGTGGAACCCCCGCTGGGGCTACCTCCTCCCCCCACTTCTTCAGGGAAGCGATATCGGGCATGGGTGGGGACTCAGCTGTCCTTGCTACTCGTGGCTTCTGGTGGGTTTGAAATGGGATGTGGCGGTACACACTGCAGAGGTCTCCCCTGTCTCCTGGCGGGAATGGGATGTGGGGCGGAGTCTGTCTGCATCAGTCAGAATTGTTCCCCGAGCAGGGAAAATATTTTCCTGGCTGATTGGCAGCCCGCATTACAACTGCTGCCGCCGCGTAGCTTTGTTTAGCGGCGTTTTTTTCTCCGGTGATGCTTTGCTCAGGTAAAGAAGCAGATTTTAGATGAGAAGATCTACTGTCCTCCGGAAGCGTCTGTCCTGCTGGCCTCATACGCCGTGCAAGCCAAGGTAGGTACAGAAGCATGATGGGAAATCTCCCATAAGCCCCCAGGGGGCCGAGCGGTTTAGCATTGTTTCCTCGTGCGTTCGGAAGTGCCATTGCACTTTTTAGCTCTTTCTCTCCCGATGGACTGCCGGCAGGGATTATACATCCCCTCCAAGCCTTGCTCCTGCCCATTTTACATTAATATTGGTGCAAAATTGTTGGGATGAGGGAAATAACTTGAATAAGGTGTTTTTCTGTCCCCTCTTCCTTTCTCTTAGGCATCAGATCCTGGGTCCTCTAATATAGCTGGCCTAGCCAGATCAAACAAAACACGCAGCGCACAGCCAACTTGTGGAACTCCTTGCCAGAGGATGTGGTGATGACCAGGACTTGAACAGGGTTAAAAAAAGAGCTAGATAGATTCGTGGTGGATTTAGCCAGGATGGGTAGGAATGGTGTCCTTAGCCTCTGTTTGTCTTGAAATGGGTGACAGGAGAGGGATCATGTGACAATCTACCATCACTGGGTTGCCTTCTCTTTGCAGAATAAGAACTTAGCCCATACCAAACTCGATTGTGCTGGAGACCTCTGGGTCCTGTGGGTTTTATTGGCTTTAGAAATAAAGCCTCATTTCTGTTTTTAACGGTGTTCTCATTTTCCTTAGGGCTGTTTTCAGCCAGAGAAATGGGTCTTTTAAAATATTTATTGGCTAAGGAGCGCTGTACTGAATATTCATGCCGAACCCTCATATTCAAGAGCACGCGCGAACGTTTGTTTTGCTGTCTCGCCTTCCCTGTTTCATGCACAATGTACACATAGGCCGTGTCTATATTTTTAGCTTCTTTTGACATAATTAATGTTATTTGGGGTGGGCGTAACCTCCATGAATCTGTCTAGCTCTTTTTTTAATCTTAGTGTGCACAACATCCTCTGGCAAGGAGTTCCACAGGTTGACTGTGCACTGCGAAAAGAAACGACATTAATAACTCCCCTCCCCCGAAGTGACAATGCCCGATTAGCCACTCTGGCCAGCGCTTTTATTGCGTAGCCGTCCTTACAGCGTCGGTCGTTCAAGTGGCAAGAAAGTAAGCCAGAAGCCGAGAGAGGGCTGGGAAGCCAAGAGGTGGCTGATGGAACATTTTTAACGTTCCTAAAATTCCCAGCTCTTCGTTGCGCGTTCTCACAGCGCTTAGTAGCAGGCGGTGCCACCAGGCACCATGGGATGCCTACCCATAGAGTGTGTCTAGACTACAGAGTTTTGTCGACAAAAGTCCACTTTTGTCGACAAAACTATACCTGTGTTTACACTGCCGCTGAGTTCTGTCAACGTAACGGTGACCGAACTCGGCAGTTTTGTTGACGATGGTAAACCTCATTCTATGAGGAATAACACCTTTTGTCGACAGAGTTCTGTGGACAGAAGGCGTTCTTGCATCTACACTGTCCTTTGCGTCTACACTGTCATGTCGACAACGCGGCTTGCTTTGTCGACAGAACTGGATGTAGTCTAGATGCTCTTTGTTGACAGAAGCTTTGTCGACAGTATGTGTTGACAAAAGCCTGTAGTCTAGACGTACCCATAGTGCTTTGCTCTTTCTGTCGCCAGGGACGCTAGCACTGTGGCCACAAAATGTCGACAGTGGGCGGCAGAACTGATTTGAGTTTTGCGTGTTGACGGCCCTTCCATCCCCAAACCTTTCCCTGTGCAGACCAAGGCTCAAAAAGGCCTTTCCTAATGCGCCTTTCACAGCCAACAGATGTGCGTTTTCATTGGATTTCACCGATTGATAAGTGCACGTTTGTGTGGCAGTTTTACCTTCATAATAACAAAGAACCCATCAGAGAATTTTTTTAAAAGTCTACTCATCCTGGGAATTACTGTAGATTTCTCCCTCCAGAGTTGTTTTCAAATCGCCGCCGTTTCCAAATGTTGGCGTAGCCTTCAGTTTTCAAGAGCAAGCGTTAGGACGGAGTCTATTGAAAAATCTACCCCCGCAGAAAACATCCGAGAGATTTTCCTGTTTCTTTTCCACGTGTCTTCTTGATTCTCCGCCCGTTCTGCAACGTCACAAGAGGCTGGATTCTAGCCCCGGCGAGAGTTTTTTCCTCTTTCTGCTTTAATTTTTCTTTTTTTGCCCCAATGAATCATGTATTTCGTTGCTATCCAGAATATTAATGCACACAGATTTATACGGCACAGTATAAACCCCCGTGTCTGAGTGATATAACGACAAGCTCAAAGTAGAAACACGATCATAGAATCGGAGAACACTAGAACTGGAAGGGACCTCGAGAGGTCATCGAGTCCAGTCCCCTGCCCTCATGGCAGGACCCAGTACTGTCTCCAGTGATCCTCAGCTGTGGCCCATATGTGTCCCCAAGGGCCACGCCCTACCTCTAGGGGGCCACATGGAAAAAACGGAACATTAGGTAAATTATGTATCTTTTTTTCCAACTAACAGCAGCTGTGAGGGGGGCCACAGAGGTAAACGAGGCTCAGAAGGAGGCTATGAGCAAAAAAAGGTTGAGACGCACTGGTCTAGACCATCCCTGATAGATCTCTATCCAACCTGCTCTTAAATATATCCAGAGATGGAGATTCCACAACCTCCCTAGGCAATTTATATCCGAATATAATCTATACGAATAGGCAGGGCTCGACAAACTATACAATCTACTCGCCCGTGGCGAGTAGATTTCAGCCGCGCGCCCCGTTCATTCGCGGCGCGCGCTTGCGCAATGCGGCTCTTCCGCATGCGCAGTACGGGGCTGGCAAGTGGTTTTCGCCGCCGTTTGTCAAGCCCCGCGAATAGGCAACAAATACTAATTGTATAGTGCGTTTAACAGAACCCGAATCGCTGTGCCAGTTTTTGAGTTAGACTGCAGTGGAAACGTGTTTGCCAAAGCACTTGAACTAATATCCCTTGCGATCGTTTGGCCATTAGTGGATTGTCATTCTTGAGTAATTAATGTTTTCCAGTGTTTTTCCCGGCACGCATACTTCTTTGAGACAGGGATTTTCTTGACCATATTCAAATCACACATTCCTTATGTAGCCGTCGGCCCCCCAGGATAGATCGCATCCATCCTCGTTATCATTTCTTTCCCATCCAGAAATCATTTTTCTCCCTGTCGGAAGTTGAACGTTGTTCCCTTCCAAATCCTGCGTTTTTATACCTGTTCCCCCTGTTGACGGGTGTTGAGTAATTCGATCTATGCAGCCTGTTCTGAGAAGCGCCGGGTTGCCTGGGGCGCCGCATCTCTCAGGATCAATCCAGCGGCCTCTCGATGGTATTAATTTATCTCCGAGTCCGTTGTGGCGTATTGCAGACTTCCTTTGCATCTGGGTTGGCGCGAAATCAATAGCACTCTCTGTAATCCCCACTCGTCTGAGCGTTGACCGTTTTGCCGCTCCGAGGTTGTGTGCCGAGATTGATTCTGGTGTTTGTGAGTGTTTGGCGGGGCCGCTCGGGCATTAAATGGAGACTGATTTGGGATGTCTCTCGAGTGCCTATTGTTACGGCGCTTTATTATTTGCCTGCCTTGTCGGAATCGCCACTGTTTGTTCCTTCCCAGCAACGTTCCCCCCGGAGAACGAGAGACAAAGGGCATTTTCAGCGTGAAATGATTGACTCGGGGAAACGGCGCCCGGTCTTCCTAATAGGATGATGCCGTAGTGTGACTCGGGCCATGAGAGATGAATTAAAACCAACGCATTTCCCTCACGCTTCCCTTGTAAATCATTCCCTTGTCAGTCGAGCGGTGCGTTATGGGCCCTGTGCCGCGTTTCATGCTCACCGCAGAGGGTGCATTTTCGCCGATGCTCTTTAATCGAGGCACTAAGCCAGGGGGAGAGGTAGATACGCTGGAGGGCAGGGATCGGGTCCAGAGTGACCTAGATACATTGGAGGATTGGGCCAAAAGAAATCGGATGAGGTTCAACAAGGACAAGTGCAGAGTCCTGCCCTTGGGACGGAAGAATCCCAAGTTTTGTTACAGGCTGGGGACCGACTGGCTAAGCAGCAGTTTGGCAGAAAAGGACCTGCGGGTTACAGTGGATGAGAAGCTGGATGTGAGTCAATAGTGTGCCCTTGTAGCTGAGAAGGCTAATGGCATATTAGGTGCATTAGGAGGAGCATTGCCAGCAGATCTAGAGAAGTGATTTTTCCCCTTTATTCGGCTCTGGTGCGGCCACATCTAGAGTATTGCGTCCAATTCTGGCCCCCCCCACTACAAAAAGGATGTGAGCGCATTGGAGAGGGTCCAGCGGAGGGCGACCAAAATGATTTGGGGGCTGGCGCACATGACCTACGAGGAGAGGCGGAGATATTTGGGCGTATTTAGTCTGCAGAAGAGAAGAGTGAGGGGGGATTTGAGAGCAGCCTTCAACTTCCTGAAGGGGGGTTCCAAAGAGGATGGAGAGAGGCAGTTCTCGGGGTGGCAGATGGCAGAACAAGGAGCAATGGGCTCAAGTTGCGGTGGGGGAGGTCTAGGTTGGATATCAGGAAAAAACAATTTCCCGAGGCGGGCGGTGAAGCGCTGGGATGGGTTCCCTAGGGAGGTGGTGGAATCCCCATCCCTAGAGGATTTTAAATCCCAGCTTGACAAAGTCCTGGCTTGGTTGATTGGTCCTGCCTTGGGCAGGGGGCTGGACTTGATGACCTCCTGAGGTCTCTTCCAGCCCGACGATTCTATGATTTCTGAAGCGTTGGGCCAATTTCGTTGTACAAGACACTTGACGTGATTTAGAATCTCGCCCTAAGAATGACCGGGCACGCTTTTCAAAGGCGAATAGTATTTTGTGAGCCACGGTGTGGAAGAGAACTTTTGGCGGGGGGGCGGGGAGGGGGCAGATTCCTGTCTGAGATATGTCCCCTACTGGTCGGGTGAAGTCCCTCTTTAAAAACTGTCCCGAATGTTAAACGTATGAAATAGGACGCGGCGAGGTGACCGAAAGTGGGGAGCCTGCTGCATCGGATGAGTTGCTGGTCTTGGCCCATGCCACAGAATCATAGAATACTAGGACTGGAAGGGACCTCGAGAGGTCATCGAGTCCAATCCCCCGCCCTCACGGCAGGACCAAGCACCATCTAGACCATCCCTGGTCGATGTCTGTAGAATCCTAGAACACTAGAACCGGAAGGGACCTTGAGAGGTCATCAAGTCCAGTCCCCTGCCCTCATGGCAGGACCAAATACTGTCTAGACCATCCCTGATAGACATTTATCTAACCTACTCTTCAATATCTCCAGAGATGGAAAATCCACAACCTCCCTGGGCAATTTATTCCAGTGTTTGACTACCCTGACAGGAACTTTTTCCTAATGTCCAACCTCAACCTCCCTTGCTGCAGTTTAAGCCCATTGCTTCTTGTCCTGTCCTCAGAGGCCAAGATGAACAAGTTTTCTCCCTCCTCCTCATGACACCCTTTTCGATACCTGAAAATGGCTCTCATGTCCCCCCTCAATCTTCTCTTTTCTAAACTAAACAAACCCGATTCTTTCAGCCTTCCTTCATAGCGCATGTTCTCTCAACCTTTAATCATTCTTGTTGCTCTTCTCTGGATCCTCTCTAATTTCTCCACATCTTTCTTGAAATGCGGTGCCCAGAACTGAACACAATACTCACGGGTACAACTGGACCACACTGGCCAATGCCTGCTCTTCTCCCTCCCCGTGTTTATTGTAAGGACGGGGGATACTGAGATGAAATGTAAGGGTATGTCTAGACTACAGGCTTTTATCGAC
The DNA here is from genome assembly GCF_052426305.1 of Pelodiscus sinensis. Classification (NCBI taxonomy): domain Eukaryota; kingdom Metazoa; phylum Chordata; order Testudines; family Trionychidae; genus Pelodiscus; species Pelodiscus sinensis. The sequence continues at coordinate 1,630,127 of NC_143085.1, read as the reverse complement.
AGAGGCTATGTCGACAAAACTTCTGTCGACAAAGAGCGTCGAAACTACAGCCAGTTCTGTCGACAAAGCAAGCTGCTTTGTCAACATGACAGTGTAGACGCAAAGGACAGTGTCGATGCAATAACGCCTTCTGTCGACAGAACTCTGTCAACAAAAGGTGTTATTCCTCGTAGAATGAGGTTTACAGCCATCGACAAAACTGCCGAGTTCTGTCAACGTTATGTCGACAGAACTCGGTGGTAGCGTAGACGCAGATATAGTTTTGTTGACAAAAGTCCACTTTTGTCGACAAAACCCTGTAGTCTAGACAGACCCTAAGACTGTAAACGGTTCCGAGCTCCTCCTCAACTGAAGTCTGTGTAGGTTGCCGTCTGACCCCTGCAGTGTTTTGCTTTTCTTTTCAGTACGGGGACTATGACCCCAGCGTTCATCAACGGGGCTTCTTGGCGCAAGAGGAGTTGCTTCCGAAGCGGGTAAGGCATTCAGCCGGGACCGACGCTCTATGGCTGGCATAGCGATTCCAGCGGACCTCGGTCACGCTGAACGAGGAGCCCTTAATTAGTATCTAGGTTGTTGTCGTGGAGATGGAAGGGAAGGTTTTCTGCCTGCTTCCTTTGGCCGGAATAGCCGCTGTATTTGCAAGGCTTGTGGGCTCGCTGTGCTCCGAAGGGCTGACTGCGAGCTGGTTCCAGGTGTGGGCTTAGCTTGGTTTTTCTTCTCACAACCTGTGGAACTCCTCGCCAGAGGATGTTGGGAAGGCCAGGACTTGAACAGGCTTCAAAAAATAGCTAGATAAACTCATGGAAGTTAGGTCCAAAATACTTATTAGCCAGGATGGGTGGGAACGGTGCCCCTAGCCTCTGTTTGTCTGGAAATGGGCGGCAGGGGAGGAATTACGGGATGATTCTGTTCACTCCCTCTGGGGGACTTGGTATTGGCCGCTGTCGGCAGACAGGACCCTGGGTTAGATGGCCCTTTGGTCTGACCCAGCCTGGCCATTCTGATGTTAGTTAGAAGTGGAGAGCAGCGTGCGGATCGGGCGTGGGAGGGATCTGAGGGAGGAAAGAAGGGCGTTTGGAGTAGGAGGTCCTTGGGTCTCGCTCATTGATAAGGTGATGAGACGAAGCCCCGAGGCAGGCCCGAGCGAGCTGAAGCTTTCTCATCCTGCCCCGCGCAGGTCATCAACCTGTACCAGATGACTCCTGAGATGTGGGAGGAAAGGATAACAGCCTGGTACGCGGAGCATCGAGGCCGGGCCAGGTGAGGAAATGTCTCCGTTTGGTTAGTCTCTGAGAGACTGCAGCACTATTTGCTGTTTTTAAATTTCTCCAGTTACAACCCAAGCCAGCTCCTGCTCTGAACCTCTCCAGCTCTGAAGTTAGCCACCTCCCCCACTCTCCGGGAACCTTGAGACCTCCCCATAACTCGTGGGGCCGGGCCCCGCTCATGACAACACCCTGATCCTTCAGAAGTAAACAGCCGCCAACCTGCAATGGACGATTGTTAAAATCCCCAGGTGGTGAAATTGACCAAAAGAGCCAGTGGCTTTGGTACACCCCATGGAGCTAGACCCTGGCTACAGAAGAGCGACTTGCGTTACAAATACCGTATGGTGGGCGGCGGGAGGGGGAGGACGTAGGAGCAGTGCTGTCTTGGGTCCCTAAAAGTCAGTTTTGCCGGGTAACTTCCCAGGCGTGCCCGCGCCGTGCTTACAACGCAGAACGGGTCACCCCAGTGTTTCGCGCCAGGCGGGTTTCTCAGCTGGGACACTTTCTGCCACCGTCAGCAGCCGGGTGCACTTCTAGCTCTGGCAGCTACCTTCACAGTAGTAGCGCTAGCCCCCTCCCCCCCCCCGCTTCCTCCCCGAATCAGCTGTAAGCACCATTGGATTGGCGGTACGAGAACGTGGAGGAGCGTAGGGATCAGGTAGGAAAACGTGTCTCTCCGCGACGATGATTCCTCGGGACATGAACTAGGATGGGCGGTAGCCCTCTCCCCCCTCTTTGGGGGCACGAGGAACCGCCCACGCAGTCGGCGGACGGGATTGGGGTAGAGGCGGGGCAAGGCGGGAAACGTCGCGACGCCGACAGGGAATCTTTCTCCTTCCTGCTGGGAACCAGACTTGATCTTTGCCTGCGGGATGTGCCTACCAGGCTGAGAAGGAGTCCCCCTTTCCTGTCCATCACCGGGGCCTGTCTTTTCCCGCCAGAGATGAAGCGGAAATGGAATACCTGAAGATCGCGCAGGACTTGGAGATGTACGGCGTCAATTACTTCGCCATTCGGGTGAGTCCAGGGCTCGCGTCCGGTTCTCGGCGCATCTTGAGTCCACGGAGGCGGTGGGGGGCTGGTTTTAGCTTAGCAATGGGCCACTCCCTTTTTCATCGCAGATCGGCCTCACCGCGCCGGTCCCCCGGGATCGAGCGACGCTGCTAAGCGTGCTTGCATCCCTAGTATTTGCGCTGGGCTGTAGCATTGGTGACCCCCCTGGTCTGCAGACGGCTGTGTGGCACTCAGGGTCAGATCCACCAGCGGGCGGTGGGGAGGGGGGTTGGATCAGCTGCTGCCTAAAACCTTCCCCCGAGAAGGCGCGAATGAGTCACCGCTGGCCCCGGACGCAGGATCCCTCGGAGAGTTGAGCCAGGCGGGATGAAGCTAGTCGAACGGAGCCGCGTCGCTCAGCTGCTCCCTGAGTTGAATACCAATCATCGTGCCTCAAACGGAGCCTGCTCGGTTCTTCTCTCCTGTAGAATAAGAAAGGCACGGAACTGCTCCTCGGAGTCGACGCCCTGGGCCTCCACATCTACGACCCAGAAAACCGGCTCAGCCCCAAAATCTCCTTTCCGTGGAACGAGATCCGGAACATCTCCTACAGCGACAAGGAGGTAAGGCGTGCTGGCTCGCGTCCGGGTGCTGAGCACCGGTTTCACTCCCACTCGCTCCGGGACACGCAGCCGAGCCTGCCTCGGCCTTTCCGTGCGTTCCCCGGCTTTTGTGCGTTTTTTGCGTGCCCGAGCCCGAACCCCAGAGCTAGTTTTGAATTTGTTTTTCGAGCATTTTCCAAACCGTTGACTCCTGCATGCAGATGTGGTCGCTTCCTCTCCGAAAAGATCTTTTGGCATTGGAAAAGGTTCAGAAAAGGGCAACAAAAATGATTCGGGGTTTGGAATGGGGCCTGTATGAAGAAAGATTAAAAAGACTTGGACCTTTCTGCTTAGAAAAGAGGAGACTAAGGGGGGATAGGATAGAGGTCTATAAAATCATGAGAGGTGTGGAAAAAGTGAATAAGGAAAAGTTATTTACTTATTCCCATGATGTAAGAACTAGGGGGTCACCAAACGAAATCGATGCAATTTAAAACAAACAGAAGGAAGTTTTTCTTCATGCAGCGCACCGTTAACCTGTGGAACTCCTTGCCAGAGGATGTTGTGAAAACTAAGAGTTAAAAAAAGAGCTACATAGATTCATGGAGGTTAGGTCCATTGATATCTATTATCCAGGATGAGTAGGAATGGTGTTCCTCGCCTCTGTTTGTCTGGAAATGGGTGACGGGAGGGATCACGTGCGGATTCCCTGTTGTGTTCCCTCCCTCTGGGGCATCTGGCATTGGTCACTGTGGGCAGACAGGACACTAGGCTGGCTGGACGATTGGTCTGACCCAGTCTGGCCGTTCTTATGTTCGAATATATTAAAAGGAAAAAAAAAATTCCCTTTCTGTGTTCAGCCCAGAGGAAAATCTCTTCCCGGAAATATGTCCCGGCCTCGTGAATATAATGAAACGTATTCCTGGTACGAAAAGCAGTTGGCTTTCGCTTTTGCGTTACATTGCTCTGAACCTGCCCAAAGCTTAGTGCATCCGGCTGAATCTGTGGTCAGGTGATGTAGGCCCAACACCCATGGTCGCTTTGAACTTCGATTTTTTTTCGGGGACTAGAAATGGCTTCCTGTGAGAATAAGGAGCCATTAGAAAAAGGAGTTCAAATTGACAATTGGGAGTGAAACTGACCAATTCCTTGTCTAAAGAAACTAGCTACTCAGAGAGTCATTAGTAATGGCTTTCAGTCCTGCTGGAAGGGCCTAACGAGCGGGGTTCTGCAGGGGTCTGTTTTGGGACCGGTTCTGTTCAATATCTTCATCCACAATTTAGATATCGGCATAGAGAGGATGCTTATAAAGTTTGCAGATGATCCCAAGCTGGAAGGGGTTGCTAGTAAGGGGGTGTGGCTGGTTCCCGCGTGGCCTAGGGGATAGGGTGCTCGCCTGGGGAGGAGAAGATCATGGGTTCAAGTCCCGCCTGGTCCGGTTGGGACGGGAGGGCCGAAACTGGTCAGCCTCGGGGCAGGAGGGATAATTCATACTGATCTGGAGAAATGGTCGGAGGTCAACAGGATGAAGTTTAAACAGGACAAATACAAAGTGCTCCACTTAGGAAGGAACAATCCGTTTCACACACACAGAACGGGAAGCGACTTTTAGGAAGGAGTACGGCAGAAAGGGATCTAGGGGTCAGAGCGGACCACAAGCTAAATATGAGTCAACAGTGTGACACTGTTGCAAAAAAAGAAAACATGATTCTAGGATGCATTCACGGGAGTGTTGTGAGCAAGACACGAGACGTCATTCTTCCGCTCTTCTCTGTGCTGATTAGGCCTCAATTGGAGTATTGTGTCGCGTTCTGGGCACCGCATTTCAAGAAAGACGTAGAGAAATTGGAGAAGGTCCAGAGAAGAGCAACAAGAATGATGAAAGGTCTAGAGAACATGAGCTATGAGGGAAGAGTGAAAGAACTGGGCTTGTTTAGTTTGGAAAGGAGACAACGGAGAAGGGACAGGATAGCGGTTTCCAAGTATCTAAAAGGGTGTTACAAGGAGGAAGGAGAAAAATGGACAGGACAAGAGGCAGGGGACTTAAATTGCAGCAAGGGAGGTTTAGGTTGGACATTAGGAAAAACTTCCTACCTGTCAGGATGGTTAAACACTGGAATAAATTGCCCAGAGAGTTTGTAGAGTCTCCATCACTGGAGAAATTTAAGAGCAGGTTGGACAGACATCTATCGGAGATGATCTAGACGGTGCTTGGTTCTGCCGTGAGGGCAGGGGACTGGTCTTCATGACCTTTCGAGGTCCCTTCTATCATGTCAGTAATCCTCACGCGGCGATGATCACAGATGGACCTTAATTACGAGAAGCAGGCTTCCTAGCAGTATATGAGAGCTGTCTGGACACAGCGGAGGTGTCTCATTGATTGTAATAATGATCGACTGTAGATAGAATGGCCTTCCACTTTTCAGCCCAACCCTCTGGCGAATAACAGGGGTGGGGTTAAAATTCAAAAAGATCCATGCTCACCGGCCTATGCGAAAGACTTGGATTGTGTTGTTTTGTCATATCACCCCGGGAGGAGGACATAAGATCAGTAACGTCGGGGTTGAATTAGCCAAAGTCCTGGAGAATAGACGGTATGGGAGATAGAGACTAGAACTGTGGGTGAGCTATAGCTAGGCTTGGAAGGGTTCGATTTTTACGCCAGTTTACACACAAACCCGTGAACAGTTTCGGTGGTTGGTCGCCATTTACAGCTCGACAAAGTCAGAAATCGGCTGCTGGAGCTTGTCAGAGTTTTCTGTAAGGACGTGTATTTGGCGTATTTTTTTCCCATGCACGCTTGACGCTTTGTGTGCTAGCGATCAGAAAGCGTAAGATTCATCGATCTCGGAGATTAAATTGTCCACTCCCCCCACCGCCCCATTGTCTGAAATACCGCGGTTCCTGCGGCTGGGAGATTTTAAATCAATACATGTGGGGAAAGGCTTAAAAATCAACATCAATATTATCCATCAAAATTATTCATACCAAAAAAAAGAAACCCAGTTCTGCCAAGCCTCAATAGAATTATTCGATTCCATCTCCGCAGGCTTTAATGGAGCCCCAACCCCCAGGGCAGCTGAAACTAGTTTTTCTACCCTGATGGGCCACGATTGTTTTTCTCCTCCTTGTTCCTAGCCCCCTATGTCCTGTGGGTCGGACCTCCATCCAAGACCTGTGAATGGGGGATCAGACGTCTCTTGCTTAGCCAGGGCGCTTTGATTCTTTCTGCTGTCCGGTGCTGTGCCAGTGCCCCCGGCCGGTCACCACGTCCTTTCTCTTTCCTTGCAGTTCACGATTAAACCCCTGGACAAAAAGATCGACGTCTTTAAATTCAATTCGTCAAAGCTGCGGGTGAACAAGCTGGTGAGTTTTCCAGCACGGTGTTAGCCTTGCCAGCCGCCACGGCTCTCGAGGATGGCTCCGGGGGCTGTATTTCCAACATCTGGGCTCCTGTGGGTGGATGGCAGGTGTGATACTGCGTGCTGCATGCGGTCACGAAGTTATCGTCTCTGGGGGAGAGGGTGGATCTGCGCTAATTTCTCCCCTTCACTTTCATTTCTCCCCTTTTTTCGAGCCGTCTGGTGATGTCTGCCCTGGAAAAAAAATGTTCTTAGCTCCCTTGTTCCCCAAATCTTTTGCTTCCCCTGGGCTCCCTTGTGCTGATCTGCTACCGTGTCTCCCAGAAACCACTAACCGATCACGATTAATCTCGTGAACCATGCCAAGGGATTCTCTGAAGATGTTTCTTAGGCCAGAGGGAAAACGTCACTCACTGGACACGCCGGTGTCTGTGCCTTCGCCGTTGGGCCTGGCCTACTGCCGTAGCATTAACGACTTGTCTGTCCCGATTTCTCCCAGCACAAGTGAAGTCCGCATCATGCCCTCCGAGGGTCCTGTTTTCCTCTGTCCAAACTGTTTTCTGCTCTTCTTCCATCACGATCAGTTTCACTTCCTCCTTTTCCACCGCCCCTAAGTGAGAGGGTGAGGGATGTCCAGTCCCTGGAGTGCATCGTTGAACTGGTTAAAGGGGAGGCGAGGGAGCTGCTCCAGTCCCCACCCCCCGGCCGCAGACAGGGGCGTCTCCGGGCGGGACAAGGAGGAGGGAGAAAAATTCTTCTCCTTGACGTCTAGTGATTGGACAAGAAGCAAGGGGCTGAAACTGCAGCGAGGGAGGTTGAGGCTGGACATTAGGAAAAACTTCCTACCTGTCCGGGTGGCGAGAGACTGGAATAAATTGCCCAGGGATGTTGTGGAATCTCCGTCACTGGGGATATCAAAGAGCAAGTTGGATTGACGTCAACCAGGGATGATCTAGAGCGTAGGTTCCCAAACTAGGGCACGCCCCCTTTGGGGGGGCATGAGGAAATTCCAGGGGGGGGCGCGAGGTGACCCAGACCCCCTGTCAATCCTTGTCCCCCTCCCAAGAAAGAGCCCAGTCTGTGCAGATCAGGTTGGCTGGGGTGGGGGGAGGATGGAGCATCCCGAGCAGACTTCAAATGGCCGCCTTAAAAGGGCAAATTTTTTTTTTTTTTGCTCAACAAGTTTTGCTGCTATTTTGACGGGGGGGGGGGGATGAGGGTTTCTCAAAAATCAAAAAGGGGGCGTGATGCTGAAAAGTTTGGGAACGACTGATCTAAAGGATGCTGGGTCCTGCTGTGAGGGCAGGAGACTGGACCTGATGCCCTCTCAAGGTCCCTTCCAGTTCTACGGTTCGATGATTCGTTCTGTAACCCTTCTCCGATGGTGCTTTTGGACCCTGGAGGGGGCCTTGCGCTCCAGCACCTAAGGAACTGCCATGGGATGTAGCCCGCTCTGAGGGTAACGCACTCGACCTTCCAGTGCCTCAGTTTCCACATCAGTAGAATGGCAACGAATCAGTCACCCCTATAGGCATGTATTCATTCCTTCCCTCTCCTCTTTCTCCGGAGCAGATTCTCCAGCTGTGCATCGGTAACCACGATCTGTTCATGCGGCGGAGGAAGGCTGACTCCTTGGAGGTGCAGCAGATGAAAGCCCAGGCCCGGGAGGAGAAGGCCAGAAAGCAGGTGAGAGCCTCCTTGCTATAAACATCAGTCTGCGTCCGACCCCATCAGAAATCGCGCCCTGCGGTCCCCGAGCCTGCATGCTCATTCGGTCCTGGCCTCTCTCCGCCCCAGGGCAGGCGGCAGGAACAGCCCGTCGCTTGTAGCTAATAAGCGTCCGTCAACCCATTGGACTGTACGTATCACTGCTTTCTGTTCGGAGACCTTTTCCGCTCCCTGGACCCCACCCGGTGGATCTGCGAACCGCTGCTCGGAACAGCAAGGAGGAGGGAGAAAAATTGTTCTCCTCGGCATTGTGGGGGCCGGGCGGGAGCCTTGTCTCCAGTTTTGAAGATGATGCGCCACTAAGAGGCTTCAGGGTGGGAGGGGGAATAAGTTTTGATGGGCACGTTTTGATACGCGAAGATTTTGGTAAGTGGCTGAGGGCTGCACTTTTCTATGGAGCAGGTGCGGGGTCTGGTTCCAAGGTTGGGTGCACCAGGGTGCTGGGGTGCAGGAGAGGTTGTGGGGTGTGAGTGGGAGTTTGGGTGAAGGAGGGGGTTGGGATCTGGGTCCGGGTCCGGGAGGGAGTTTGGGTGTAGGAGAGGGTGTGGGGTGTGAGCAGGAGTTTGGGTGAAGGAGGGGGTTGGGATCTGGGCCCGGGTCTGGGAGGGAGTTTGGGTGTAGGAGGGAGTGTGGGGTGTGAGCAGGAGTTTGGGTGAAGAAGGGGGTTGGGATCTGGGTCAGAGTCCGGGAGGGAGTTTGGGTGTAGGAGGGAGTGTGGGGTGTGAGTGGGAGTTTGGGTGAAGGAGGGAGTTGGGATCTGGGTCCGGGTCTGGGAGGGAGTTTGGGTGAAGGAGGGGGTTGGGATCTGGGTCCGGGTCTGGGAGGGAGTTTGGGTGTAGGAGGGAGTGTGGGGTGTGAGCGGGAGTTTGGGTGAAGGAGGGAGTTGGGATCTGGGTCCGGGTCTGGGAGGGAGTTTGGGTGAAGGAGGGGGTTGGGATCTGGGTCAGGGTCCGGGAGGGAGTTTGGGTGTAGGAGGGAGTGTGGGGTGTGAGTGGGAGTTTGGGTGAAGGAGGGAGTTGGGATCTGGGTCCGGGTCTGGGAGGGAGTTTGGGTGAAGGAGGGGGTTGGGATCTGGGTCCGGGTCCAGGAGGGAGTTTGGGTGTAGGAGGGAGTGTGGGGTGTGAGCAGGAGTTTGGGTGAAGGAGGGAGTTGGGATCTGGGTCCGGGTCTGGGAGGGAGTTTGGGTGAAGGAGGGGGTTGGGATCTGGGTCCGGGTCCGGGAGGGAGTTTGGGTGTAGGAGGGAGTGTGGGGTGTGAGCGGGAGTTTGGGTGAAGGAGGGAGTTGGGATCTGGGTCCGGGTCTGGGAGGGAGTTTGGGTGAAGGGAGAGGGTTGGATCTGGGTCCGGGAGGGAGTATGGGTGTGGGAGGGGGTTGTGATCTGGGGTAGGGAGTTGCTGGGATGCCAGAGACGGGTTCTGGATGGAAGGCACCTACCTAGGTGGCTCCCGGCCGGCAGCCCTGCAGGACTCCAAGGCCAGTTCCCTGCCTGCCGCAGGCTGCTCAAAATGCCTGGCTGCTCCCTGGGGCTGTATCTTGCCTTCCCCTGCTTCAGGGGTTAATGGGGCAGGGCTTGGAATTTGATGGGCTCCTGAAGCCAGAACGGAGACGCGCTGGGTAGGGGCCCAGGAACTTGGAGGACCCCCTGGCTCTGGAGGTGGGGCCTGGGTCGACGTTTTATCACTCCATTTGAGGTGAACCCCGCGGAGCTTTGCAGGGGGCCCCAGAGAGGGGCTAAGCGTCCCTGGCTTGTCCCCGGTGCGTTGAATCCGGAGAGGCCGCCCCCGCGCGCCGGTCTCAAAATGTGGCGCTTTCTCCCCCAGATGGAGCGCCAGCGGCTGGCGCGGGAGAAGCAGATGCGGGAAGAGGCTGAGCGAACGCGGGACGAGTTGGAGCGGAGGTTGCTGCAGTTGAAGGAGGAGGCCACAATGGCCAACGAGGCCCTGGTAGGTGTTTGTGGGGCTCGCCCTCGGTCGCGGAGCGGGACTGCCCCGGGGGACGCTCACCGGGCGTTTTGTGCCGGCCCCCAGATGCGCTCGGAGGAGACGGCCGATTTGCTGGCGGAGAAAGCCCAGATCACGGAAGAGGAGGCCAAGCTGCTAGCCCAGAAAGCGGCGGAGGCGGAGCAGGAGATGCAGCGCATCAAAGCCACGGCCATCCGGACGGAGGAGGAGAAGCGCTTGATGGAGCAGAAGGTGCTGGAGGCCGAGATGCTGGCGCTGAAGATGGCGGAGGAGTCAGAGAGAAGGTCAGAGTGGGGGGACCCGACACCTGCTTCTCCCCTCTCCTTCCCAGATTGCCCCGGGGATTTCGCAGCGACCCAGCCCCCACCCCCACCCCCCATCATTCCCTCCCCCCCAAAGCAAAAGTTTTGCTGCTATTTTTGTTTTTCAGCCTTGGTCAGTTCCTTTTGTTTGCTCAACAAATTTTGCTGGTATTTTTGGGGGACGAAGGGGGGGGGTTTCTCAAAAATCAAAAAGGGGGCGTGATGCTGAAAAGTTTGGGAACCCCTTGGGCTAGAAGGTAAGAGCCACCAATTAATATACTCATGGAGGATCCCCCCCATGGGCCAACACTTAGGGTGTGTCCAGACTCAGGGGTTTTTTCGGGAAAAGTAGCCTTTTCCCGAAAAAACTTCCCCTGCATCCAGACTCAAGCCGCGTTCTTTCGAAATTATTTCGAAAGAACGCGGCTTTTCTTTCGATGGCGGTAAACCTCGTTTCACGAGGAAGAACGCCTTCCTTCGAAAGTTCCTCTTTCGAAGGAAGGCGTTCTTCAATGTAAAGAGTCCGTCTTCGAAAGAGAGCATCCAGACTCACTGGGTGCTCTCTTTCGAAAAAGTAGATTTTTCTTTCGAAAGATCCGCATGCAGTCTAGACGCGATCTTTCGAAAGATGCTCTTTCGAAAGATGCTTTCGAAAGAGCATCTTTCGAAAGAAGCCTGCAGTCTAGACATAGCCTTAGTTGCAAAAGAGAGGAGAACCCATTTCTAGCAGCCCAGGCCTCAGTTCCAAATTCCCCAACCAGAAAACAATAAAACCTGATGGATTTATCTAGGCGTTACCCTACTTACACATGATGAAGAGTCTTTTTCTTGGAGAGACACATGTCTTCTGTCTCCCTCAGTATCTAGAGAGCAAACTGGTCCAGAGACAAAGGAGAGAAAACCCCCAAAACTCGGTTTGAAATCCCTATCTGCATTTCTATTGGCTGACCGCTACCAGGCTAGGTACGGGGACATAGTTAACTCCTTAGTCCCCAGCCTGCTGGCCAACCCTCATGGTTATAACCCACGCGTGATGCCCACACGACCCAGCGGGTTTCTTTCTTTTGGCCGCTGCTGGATGGGAAACTAACATCTCGGGCCTTTCTTTTTCTCATGGGTTTGAGCTAGGGATGCGATAGTGGAGTCAGTTATCCGATGAGCGAAAGCATATAGGCTCCCATCGACTGCGTGTCTCAGAAGCGGCAGGGAACTGGTTTTTCAACTGGCTCCCCTCACGGACCAGCTCCCGCCTGGCGCCCCACGTGGGACGGCAGGAAGCTCCTCGGGAGTGGGGCTGGAGCGTGCTGGCTGCCATCCCTGGGGACTGTCAGCTAATCGAGTAACGGCTAAGAATTCATGAGGTCACTCGACTATTCAATTCACCGCTATTTAACATTCCTAGTGCGAGCCTGATGTTGGAAACTGCTGGTGGGGGGAGAGGAGAGAGCGTCTCTCTCCCCTCGATAGCGTTCCTTGCCCGATTTGTTGCGGCGGCGTTTCTCAGACTTCCCCTCCTTCCCTGCCCCGCCCTGACGAGCACAGCCCTGACCCTTGTCGTGGCTTGTTGCAGGGCGAAGGAGGCCGATCAGCTGAAGCAGGACCTCCAAGAGGCGCGCGAGTCCGAGCGGAGAGCCAAGCAGAAGCTCCTGGAGATCACCAGCAAGTCGTCTTACACGGTAGGCGGGTTTGGTTTCCCCTCCCCCGTCTTCCCCCCGGCACTCCAGCTGCTTGCCGTCTCGTCGGGGGCATTGTGGGACCCATGCAAACTTCATAAGAACATAACTTTGCTCAGACCCAAGGTCCATCCAGCCCAGTGTCCTGTCTGCCGACAGTGGCTAATGCCCAGAAGGAAGGAACAGAACTGGGAATCATCAAGTGATCCCACCGCTGCCACCAATTCCCAGCCTCTGATGAACAGAGGCCAGGGACACCATTCCTACCCATCCTGGCTAATAGCCATTGGTGGACCTAACCTCCATCAATCTATCTAGCTCTTTTTTGAACCCTGTTCAAGTTCTTGCCTTCCCCGCATCCTGTGGCGAGGAGTTCCACAGGTTGGCTGTGTGCTGCGTGAAGAAAAACTTCCGTGGGTTTGTTTCAAACCGGCTGCCTGTTCATTTCCTTTGTTAGATGGTGGGAACAAGTCCATAACTTTTCTTTACTCACTTTTTCTGCCCCAGTCGTGATTTTAAAATGAGGACCATCCCGTCCGGGCAAAACAGAGACTTGCTCGGCCAGTGTGGCCGGAGGTCGCCGAGTCCCCTTCTGTCGGTGATTTAGCCAGCAAGGCGGCGGCTCGTCGCCCAAGCGCCCTTCGAGAGCTCGCGGCGGTCGGGCCGGCCGTTGCCTGCTCTCCTTCTGACTGACGCTTCATCCGCCCTCTCTCTTCAGCAGCCTCTCAACTCAGGTACCACCGCCCTGCCTGCCGACTCGCCCAGCTTCAGCCTCCTCGGCGAGAGCCTCTCCTTCGACTTCAAGGACACGGACATGAAGCGGCTGTCCATGGAGATCGAGAAGGAGAAGTAAGTGGCCGGCCTCGAGTGGCCGCGGGCGTCCACAGAGCCGGGGGTTCAGGATGCAAGCTCTGGGAAGGAGTTTGGGTGCATGGGGACTCCCATCTTGGGTGCAGGAGGAGGTTCAGGGCTGAGATAGGGGGCCGGGAAGCCGGCTCTCGCTGGGCCCCGTTGAATGTTGTGCGGCGGGGCTACGACAGGCTCCCTCCTGCCCTGGCCCCGCACCTCTCCTGAAAGCAGCAGGCATGGATAGCAATCCCGCCGTGGGCTGCCCCTCCTCGCTAGGCCCCGAGCCCACGGATGTGTGGGGCTGGGAGCTGAGATGTGAAGGGCAGCGTGTGTGAGGATGACAGAGACCCACACGCTGGGTGACGGAGATTTGCCTTGCCAGCCCCCCTGCGTTCCCCACCCCACCCCTTCTCCCTGCCAGCAACCACTGCTTTAAAGGGGCCTATTGTTTCAACCGTGTGGACCCCCCTCCCTGTCGAAATCAGGAAGCTTTAGCACATAGGTTCCCAAAATGGGGTGTGTGCCCCCCTGGGGCGGCATGAAAAAATGGGGAGGGCACGGTGACCCAGCCCCCTCATCAAATCCCCCCCCTCCAAGAAAGAGCCAGGTCCATCTGGGGCAGGGGGAGGATGGCGCGTCCTGGGCAGACTTCAAAATGGCCACCTTAAAAGGGCAATTGCCTGCTCTGCTCTTAAAAGGGCAATTTTTTATTTTTTTTTGTCAATTTCCCCTGGAGTACTACTGGTCCTGGGAATTAAAGGGGGTGGTGACTGTCCTGGTCAGTTCCTTTTTTTTTTTGCTCAAGTTTTGCTGCTATTTGGGGGGTGGGGGAAGAGAGTTTCTCAAAAATCAAAAAGGGGGCGTGATGCTGAAAAGTTTGGGAACCACTAGCACATCTTGGGTAGAGCAGAACTTAAGCCACTCCCCCTTCCCCCAATCCCTATCCCCTTCCCACTCTTGGGAAATCTGGCCTGGCGGATGCCGGACGAGCCACCTTTTCCCCCCTGCGTGGCAGTTTTGCGCTTCATTCGGCCCCCTGTCCTTAATAACGTGCAAAGCGGCGTGTGAACCAGCGTGACCGCTTCCACCCCCCCCCCGGGGATGTGGTGGGGTCCTTCTTGGCGCCGTTTGACCCCCCCAGGCCACGTGGTTTTTTTGTGTGCCCGCCAGGGTGGAGTACCTGGAGAAGAGCAAGCACCTGCAGGAGCAGCTGAACGAACTGAAGACGGAAATCGAGGTGCTGAAGCTGAAGGAGCGGGAGACCGCCTTGGATCTGCTGCACGGGGAAGCCGCCGAGCGCGGCACTAGCAAACACAACACAATCAAAAAGGTACCCGCCTCGCACACGAGGAGACCTTGTCCCGTTTCGATTTGCACTCGTCCGTGACTGAGCAAGATTCCGGGCAGGACCGCTCAGTAGCCTGGGAGAACCGCAGGGTTTCTTTTTATCCAGCGGCTTCAATAAAACGCCTCATTGGTATTCATCCAGGCTGCCTCCCATCTGTTCTCCGCTGGGAGACATCCTATGCAGAGGGATCCTCGCTTGGATCCAGGCAGCCTGTAGCTTCGACCCTTCCCTTAGCGTGGCATGACAAAGCGGGGACATGGGGGTGGCAGATGGCCTGGCCGTAAATCTTGTGCCACTGTCAATACCGAGAGGAAGCGTCTCTCTTGGAAAAGTCCCTTTTCTTCTGTTCAAGTGACTCTTTGGTCTTCCCAGTCGCGGGGGACTGTAACCGGGGCCTGATTGGGTTGTGACTGGTATTAGTAGGGTTGTCCGATAGTGTCACAAAAAATCCCGAACATGGTGGGGGGGGGGGAAATTAATTGAGGCGGAAGGAAAAAAAAAAAAAAAAGACTGATCTTGTTGAGAAAAAAAAAGAATCAAAGAATATTAGGACTGGAAGGGAAGGTCATCGAGTCCGGTCCCCAAAAGAAAAAAAAGGAAACCAAACTTGTTGAACAAAAAACAAAATTAAAGCGCCTTTAAATTCCTCTCTCCCCCTGCCAGACGCAGCAGGGTGGAAAAAGGTCGCTGCGCCTTTCGATTCCCGTGCCAGCCGCAGCAGGGGAAAAATGTCCCCCCGGCCTTTCGTTCGAGGAAAACAGAAAATCCCGGCTATTTTACATGTCCGATATTTTCTGTTTGTTTTTTTTTACCGGATGGAAGGCGCGATTACTGGCTGTTCGGGCGAAAACCGGACACTTGGCAACCTTAATGATTAGTCTGGAAAAGTTGAGCGTAAGGAAGAAGGAAAAAAAAAAGTCCGACTTATTTAGCACCTGGCTTTCAGGCAGGCTTTTTCCTTCTGGAAGGTTTGCAGCGCCTAAGATCTGTGCCAGGGCTACAAGGCCAACCGTAAAGGCTGGTCCGCCAGGAGAGCCCCGGTGTAAAAAAAAATCGCACCGGAGAGTATTAAAACAAAGCGTGTCGGCGGTCTCGTGCGCTCTGCCTTTCGCCGGGGAGCGTCTGAGTCCGCTGCCACGAGGCACACGGAGCAAACGAATCGCGTCCGTTTCCCTTCCCGCTTTGCTGCGCGGCGTCAGATCCCGGGGAGAGAGGCGTCGATGCGCCCGGGCCTCGTGTGCTTGCTAACGCTCTTCCGTTGCGAGAGAGCCCCCCCTTTTAAGATGCTAAATGTGACCCCCTCCAGCCTCCCCTGACGGTGAGAAGAGGGGCTCCCACTTGTTCGGGGACGTGGCTGGGTTACGGAGCAGGCTGTCTCGGCTGACGCTGGAATCGTCTCCTCTCCGCTTGTGTTTGGTCGTATTTTCTGAGCGGGCAGCTCTTGCGCCACGAGGCCATGTTGCCTAGTGGATAGAACACTGGGCTAGTTCTCCAACGCCGGGTTTTGCTCCCAGGGCATCTGCTGCCTTTGGGCAGGTCACTTGACTCGTGCCTCAGTTTCCCTGTCCCCAAAACGGGTCGAACCCTCCCGGTATGATATTTTATATTTAAAATATAACATCATCTATATAGTAGCCCAATGTCTGTGACTCTGTAATGCTGAAATGTTGGCTGTTGCCTCTGGGGCGGCGCTGTTGTCACGTCCTTCACCTCCCGCCGTGGCGCTCGGCTGACTTCCGCGCCGCACAGCCGGGCCGCCACGGGGGAACCCAAACAGCCGCTTGCTCCCCCGTGGCGGCCTGGCTGAGCAGCGCAGAAGTCAGCCGGGCGCCACGGTGATGACGTGCGGCGTGACAGTGGCTCCAGGCCCCGCCCCCTGGCTGTGACCGTCACCACCCTGCCCCCCCCTTCGCCTCTCACAGGTGTGCACGGCCAGGGGGCGGGGCCTTTGCCCCCCACCGTGGCACTCGTCTGACTTCTGCGTCGCTCAGCCAGGCCGCCTCGCGGGAGCAAACGGCCGTTTGGGCTCCACAGTCCCTCGAGGGAGAGGCAGGAGGGGAAAGAGAGCGACGGAGAGAGAGGCAGGAGGCGGAGGAGAGCTGAGAGAGAGGGGGGGAGGCAGTAGGAGGAGGAGACAGAGAGAGAGAGAGACGGACGTAGAGGAGAGACCCAAAAATCGCATTTTATGACGGGCTATTGGCTCGTATTATAATAATGGCCGATGAGAAATGCCGATGACCCGCACTCCCAACACACAGCCCTACCTCACCGTGCGGGTTTGTTTACGGACTCCGCCAGGGGAGCAAACGTTTTAAAGCAGAGTCTGTGAACAGGAGGCGTGCCAGGTGAAACGCAGGCCGCTTGGTCGGTGCCATTCGGGTCCGAGGGGCGCTCATCTTCCACGCTCTGACAAAGGGGGCGATTTGAGGCCCCCGACGTAGAGAACTACCTGCCTCGTGTTCCCCTCCCTCTCGCGGACGCTAAACGCTCCAGCCCACCGTTGTATACGAGTGCGCCAAGGAATGCGGCTTCAAATCACGGAGAGTTTGTTTTTGTTCATTTTATTTTGCTGGTTTAGCCTCAAGGCCAGGGCAGAAGACCTATCTGCATTTGAGACTTATTCCCAGGTACTCTGTGTGTGGTGATGGGGTTGTCGTCTGTCGTACTAACTGGTGCATGAGCTTGTCCCCCAAACACGCGGCTAGCGCCGGCTGCAGCCCCCCCGAATGCCTGCGCCCCGCCAGCGGAGAGACCCACGCCCGTGTCCCATGCCACCCTCAGAAGAGCGTGTCAGGGCTAGCCGCGTTGTTCGGGCGTTTGCTGCCGCTGTCTGCTCGCTTCTGTCCGGAGTCCTCTGTCTCGGGGTGGGTCTTGCTTGATGGAAGCCGAAGGAAGACAGTCCGCAGGGAGCGGGCGAAACGCAGCATGCCTTCCCTGCAGGAGGGTGGCAGCCGAGCAGAACTGCCAATGAGTCCCCTCCCCCCCCCCAAAAAAAGCAAAAACTCCTCACTCCGTCTCGGTGCCGCCCCGTGTGTTTCCAGACCGGCTCGGAGGAGAGCAGCAGGTAAGCGTAGAGTCTGCAAGCTCTCGACTGCGAGGAAACAACGAAAGCCAGCTGGTGTTTGGAAGCCTCCACCAGACACCCCTGGGAGACTCACCCCGTCGGGGAGACGCGTAGGTACCCGGAGTCGGTGTCTCGGCTGCCGAGTTGGCTCGGATGGCTCCGCGTCCGGCGGGTGTGCTGCTTAGAACGGTGTCGATGACTAAACGTGCGGCGTTTTCTCTCCCCCTCGCTTCGACTCAAGCCGAGTTTTGTGACCTGTTCGGTGAGCGAGGCCCCGGACGTCAAAGAATTTGTTGAGGGGTGGGTTTCCCCTCGCTCCTTGCCTGCTGTCCTGCAGAACCCTGGAAATGTTAAAGACCGTTTCAGTTCTGGCGTCCCCTGCCTCTTGGGGGCACAGGTGTTGCCCTGTCCGGTTTTCACCGACTCCGGGAATGGGGAGGCTTTTAGTGCCTCTGTCTCAGCCGGCGTTTCGCAGGATGAACGCCACGGGGGCCAGATTAGGAGCCTAAACGAGCCAATGAATCTTGATTTTCCTAATCTCTCCGGGCCTGATTCGGCTCTGTAAACAGCGCACAACTCCAGTGTGGTCAGCAGGAGCAGGCGGTGGTCTCTGCAGCTGAGCCTGGCTCTACGATCTTTCCGATTTTGATCTCTTTCTCACCTTGCGTCCCTCTTGCTTTGCCTTATCCCCTTCTCCCCCAATATACTCAAGAACCACCATGCTGGTTGTCTACGAAACGGGTTTCTCCAAAGCCTCGGTCTGTGCTCGCCTGGGTGCCGTTTACTGACGTGTGCGCCTTTGTGTAGACCCTGAACGGCTTCAGAGGTGGTGTCTCTCTTTACGGTCCCCACGGCGGGTATGTCCCGATCAGCCGGCCCCGGAGAACCGCAGCCGGCCCCGAGCGTCGCAGGCGGTCTTTGGATCCTGCCGGGGTGACGCGATGCGGGTTCACACCAGGGTCTGCGAGTGCCTGGAGCCGTCTAGATGTCTTGGAGCTGTAAATGTTCAGTCCAGATTTATCACGTCACTGGGAGGTTTGGGTGAAGGGTTCAGCGAGAAGCACACTTGGAGCCTGTTGGGCCATTTCTTAATTGATCGTTATTTTTACGGATCTTTTAATTTGAGCCGACTCTCGTGATGGGCATAACTCCAGCACGAACGACTCTGGGAAGCAAAAAAAAAATCCGTCAGCTGTAAGAAACGCTGGGTCTGGAAGGAGCCCCTCCTGTAATTAAACTTGATTCCTGGCAAATGTTGTCTTTGTGATCTCTCGGGTATTGGGGACCTGCTAAACGTTTTGTGTTTAATTAGGCGGTTAACATGCGAATCCCTTTTTATGAGCTCGGCACAGCTACCTCATCTGGATCCTATTCCCTTCCCATGCTGCTTGGTCTCTCGGCTGCCGATTTGGCTTGGATGGCTCCGCTTCCAGCGGATGTGCTGCTTAGAACAGCGTCGATGACTAAACGCGCGGCGTTTTCTCTCCTCCCCGCTTCGACTCAAGCCGAGGTTTGTGACCTGTTCGGTGAGCGAAGCCCTGGACGTCAAAGAATTGGTTGAGGGGTTGGTTTTCCCCTCGCCCTCGTTTGCTTTTCTCTTCCCTGGATTTCTCCACCTAGTGCAACGACTCCCTCTGAAGTACCCAGGCTGAGAGCTAGGCGCGATCTGTCCCTGGAACAATAGTGGTCGGTGATTTGGTAGTTATGCACATGGGCGTTGGAATATCTTTTCATGCCGCTGCCTTGCCATGATTGAAGCAAGGTATGTCCAGGCGCCGTCTCTAATGGGCTCCTCAGGTGCAGCTTGGAGATCCCATGGCCCTCGGAGGAGAGGGAAAGGAAAAGAGTCAACCTGTGGAACTCCTTGCTGGAGGATGTGGTGAAGACTAGGATTTTGAAAGAGCTAGATACATTCACGGAGGACAGATCCATCCGTGACTATGGAGGGTGTCCCTAGCCTCTGTTTGTCTGGAAATGGGTGACAGGAGAAGGATCACATGATGAGTCCCTCCCTCTAGGGCATGTGGCGTTGCCCACTGTCGGCAGACAGGACCCTGGGCTAGACAGACCTTTGGCCTGGCCGTTCTGATGTTCTTACGCGATTCCTTCTGGCTAGGTTGACGTTCCCCTGTTCTACACCTCCCGGGTTCAGCCCCGTGTGGGGCGCTGGGGATCAGGGCTTCAGCCTTATCTGTTGACTTCAGCCTTGTGGGGGGCCCTGGGGCTGCAGTTGTAGGGCCCCATTGTCTCCTCCCCACGGCCACAGCGGACCCCAATCGAGAGCTGCCTCTCTAGACCTCCTCTGAGCTGGAAAAACGAAACTGACCAGCAACGTAAAGGAAACTGACCAGCAGCGTAAAGGAAACTGACCAGCAGCGTAAAGGAAACTGACCAGCAGCGTAAAGGAAACTGACCAGCAACGTAAAGGAAACTGACCAGCAACGTAAAGGAAACTGACCAGCAACGTAAAGGAAACTGACCAGCAACGTAAAGGAAACTGACCGACTGGTTTTTTTTTTCCTGTTCACCCCCGACTGAAATGCAACCAGTGAAAACCGGGGGTGACATTTGGCCAGCGTTTGGGAGGCGTTTCCTGGACGTGGCCTTTCCTCTGTTTTCTTTCCACGCCTCCTTCGCCCGAGCGTGGAGGAGGAAAACCTTTGGCCCCAGGGCGTCAGGGAGCATCGCCGGATGTGGTGAATCTCACGCCGGCAGAAGCACTGCGCAGGAAGAGACGGGGTTAGTTGCCGTCAAACGGGTTTGGAGGCGAGGGCCTCCTTGTCTGCTTGAAAATCCGAGCACAGATCGGGCGATTTTTGTTGGTGCCCTGCACCGCCCCGGCATCAAGACACAGGGAATGAATCTCCACGTTCCTTTTTCCTTTTTCCTCCTCTTCATGCAGCTTAGCTCTCGCGGCTTAATTGCCTCCCTCCCTCCGAATTGTCTTTGATGGCGCGTCCCCCGCCTCCTTCCTGCACGAAGGAGATTTGCCATCACGCGGCCCTTGTAAATCAATTTTCTCTCTGCACTGACGAAAATGTAATTTGCTTGTACTCCCGCTCCGGGGCCCGCCCTGTCTCGTGTTGCGCCTTACCTCTTCCCACCTCGCCAGGGGGGTCGGGGAGGGCGGCCGGCAGAGCTGGTGGCTGATCCAGTGCCCGGCTTTCCGGATGGGAGGTGCTGAGCCACTTGTGCCAGACAGCAGGTACGGAGGGGAAGTGATAGGGTGCCAGGCTTACAGAAGGAATCATGTCAAAACAGCGACAGCTGTTCTGGTCCCAGTCGCTGGCTGGAAGGATCCAACAGCCCTCTGCTTTGACCAGATTGGCTTCCCAATTGGAGTGAAGTCAGGGGGTTCCCGGAATCGGAGGGGGGGCAGTTCCCGGGTGCCAATCAGTTTCAGCACAGAAGAGCGATGATGCGTCTCGTCGCTCGCTCTTTGCAGTGTCCCGTCGAGGGGCCGAACTTCAGACACGCCAGAAAACCGAGAGCAAGGAGAAATTCTTTCGGCGCCTCTCACGCAACCGATTCGCATCAGAGGGGAGAGGGCAGCCGGGTAGGAGATGTGGGTTAGCCCCAGGGCTGTCAGAGCTGTGCCCCGCTAGCCAGACCTGCTACGGTGAGGCAAACTGTAGACGTGACGTGGCCCGCTCGACGGTCGTTACGCCGCAATCGGCAGGAGCCAGGACGTTGGGGATCAGGAGCGAGCCCCCTCCTTGCTCCGTGCCTCCGTGTCCTTGTGTGTTCAGCGGGGGAGAGCCGTGCCGAGCTGCTCCGGAAAAGCGAAGAGACCGACGGGCCAAACAGCCGTGCGAGAACAGAACGCGATTCCATCTTTCTCCTTGCGTCTGTCCCCCGCCGGCTCTCTTGCACTGAGACCGGTGCCAAGAGAGGGATTGTGTTTGGGCTTCCTTACGCCCAGCGGGGAGGGAATGGTGGAAAACTCCCCGGATATTGCAAGGCATTAGCCCCAGGGCGGAGCTGAATCGAAATAAGTCCGAATCTCTCTCTGAACCCGGCGGGAAACACTGCCAGGGAACTGGGACAAGAATTCTTTGCCCGAAGGGAAGAGGAGACCTCGGTGAACCGGCAGGCCTTTTCATTCTCCGTCCTCCGCCCAGGAGAGATTCAGATGCCGCCCGCGGCCAGCAGCCGGTGTTTCCAGTGGCGGTGCCCATCTGCACCTGCCTTGGCGCATGTGACAATATTTATTCCGCACGCAGGTGGGGAAAAAAACTCTCGCGGCCGCCCGGGCTCTCTGGCCGGAACGGGAGCCGACTGAGGAAGGCACAAAGGCAAACGTGTGGCGAAGGGGCAGGGCGGCTTTTAAGCCGTATCACACGGTGCGGCTAAGAGCCGTGTCTCGGCCAAAGACCAGTCCTTCCACTGTAGGCACATCAGCTGTTTCTGGCCCCCCGCCACGGAGCACTGGGGTCTAGGGACACCCTGCGACAGCTGCGATGGTCCACCCCATTCACTGACTTCCCCTTGGTGCAGGTGGGTCTGGTGAGGGTCCCCGAGCCAGGGTGGGTGGCACCGGACATGGGGACAGGAGCCAGGGAGCCAGCACCTCCTTTTCCCACCCAAGTGGGAGAGTCCCCAACTGGGGTAGCACCAGATGGTGGCAGCCAAGGGCGTGGAGCTGAAATACCTTTCCTGAAAGTCTGCTTGTAGATGGCCGCTTGGCACCGGAGCCAGCCCCCTTCCCAGCCGTGCTGGCCTGCTCCCGGCTCGGCCCCCGGCTCCTCCTCTTCCCTGCGAGAACCCAGAGAGCTCCTGCCCCAGAGTCCAGCCAGGTCTGCGGCTGGGCTCCCAGGAACCGGGCAGGGGCAAAGCCACCTCACACGGGCCTCTTGCAAGGAGCAGTGGCCCAGCCAGCAGGCCAGGGGCTGAAAGGGTGAGGGCAGAAATCTCTCCTCTTTGGGGAAACTGAGGCTGGTCGTGCAGCTACGGTTCCTCTCCAAAGCAGGGTGGCCTGGGGTGATTCTGGGCCTGAGTCGATGATGCGGTGAGGAGGGTGCAAGCCAGGAGCTGGCCTCCCAAGAGGGTGGGAGAGAGAAGGTCTCATTGATGGAGTCCGCTTCTGAGATGTTTCTCCAAGGGCTCCACCTCCCTCCCATCTTGGCTAGAAGGAATCCTACCTCCCGGATGCTCTCCGGGCTGAGTGATCGGGAATTCCTGCCCCTCTCCTTCCCTGGCTGCTCACTCTCGCTCCACAACTGAAGAGAGATGAAAAAGACGGGGCCTCTTCAGCTTAGAAAAGAGGAGACGAAGGGGAGAGTAGGACAGAGGTCTAGAAAATCATGGCAGGCGTGGAAAAAGTGAATAAGTTACTGACTTGTTCCCATAACACAAGAACGAGGGGGTCACCCAATGAATTGCCCAGGCAGCAGGTTTGAAACAAGCCAAAGGACGTTTTTCTTCATTCAGTGCACTGACAACCTGTGGAACTCCTCGCCAGAGGATGTTGTGAAGATTAGGACTTTAATTGGGTGACTTGATGACCTCCTAAGGTCTCTTCCAGCTCTGGGAATCTATGACTCCCGTTCCCTCGCCCAGCTGAGAAGAGCCACCGGTGTAAATCTCATCTATGATTGACCGAGAGCCTCTCCCCTCTGGGAGTAGGCCTCACACCCAGGCCCGTTAGCAGGTGCGTTCCTCGGGAGCATCTCCTGCAGACGCAGCTGGCCAGATGCTCAGGAGCTCGGAGGTGTTTTCGGCACCCGGTCAGACGGCCCGTTTTCCCACGCTGCTCTCCGAGGAGTGCGTGGGGGAGGAATGGGGAAGGCCGCAAACATTTGATTGGTCTGTGCGGGTCATCTGTCCTAGCATCCATCGATCACGTATTTCAGAGGGTAATATGTCTCTTGGTGAGAAGACTCAAGGCGAGGGAGGGGTGGTCCTTTCTATCTGGGGTCTTTTCCTGGTCCCTTCCCCTCCTAGCGCCATCTAGGACTCCACGCGGGGCAGTTGGGTGATGGTCTCCAAGCATCTTCCCTCAGCTGTGTCCTCCTCGCCGTGGGATCTGCACCCTCAAACCCGTTTGTTCATATTTGCCCCCCAGGTTCTGGGCCAGAGGCCCGTTGGTTGCCAGGCCTCTCCCGCCACTGACATCTCCCCAGTGTGGACGGGAACACGGGTGGGGGGAGGAAATTCTTGTCCTGAGCATGGCTGAAGGCCCCCTTATTTGGGTGAGCAGGAAGCTGGTCTCGTTCTTTCTTCAGCCTCTCTCTCTCTTTCCTCTCTCTTGCAGCTCACCTTGCAAAGCACCAAGTCCCGTGTGGCCTTCTTCGAGGAGCTCTAGGAGATGTCCCAGCAAACCCACCACCCACCAGCCAGGACCACCTCCTGCAAGGCCGGGCTAGAAGGCACCTGCAGGTGGCGAGGCAGCCAGGAGCGGATCCCTCTGCCTGCTGGCGGGCTGCCGTCCGGGACCCGGTGCTGTTGAGCTGCAGACAACTTGGGCCGTGGACTTTATCATGATGTTCTCTAGTTTCATGTCCCCTCCTCCCCTTGTTGGTTTTCCTCTCTTCTGCCGTTTTCAGCGCAGAGCTGCGTTCCCCCCGCCCCCCGTCACCGCTCTTGTCGTCAGCAGCATTGATGTCTGGTCGGGCCTGTCCTGTGCTCTCCTGGGAGCCGGCAAACCGTGCTCTGGGGAAGGCCCGAATCACGTGGCACTTTCAGCAGTTCGAGGGACAGGGAAAGCTGGGTGCGACCTTCTCACAGTCCGGCCGCCTGATTTTGGAGGGGCGGAGAACCGGGAGCCCCTCCCGGTGATGTGCAAACCCGTCTGATGCCGTGCTGCAACTCAGGGCGGTAGCCTCACCTAAGAGCACGATGAGGTCTTAAGCGGCTCGGACAGCCCCAAAAAGGAGAGATCAGGGCGAGTGGTCCAGAGCGGCTTCTCGAGGAGGAGAGATGGAAAAGATTTGGGTTCCTGGCGTCCCTTGATTTCCAGGGCAGTGAAGCACCTAAATCCACGCCGATCCTACTGCCTCTTTTATTTGTGGTCAACCCTGAGCTCGTGAAGCCCAAGGAAGTCGACCTGATTGGACCAGCTCCAAATTGCTGTCGGCCTCCTCGGCGCTGCGCTGGATGGACCTTTGGTCTGGCCGGTCTTGAGTTCTTCCTTAAACACTAGCCCCCGGTGCCCCGCCCGCTCGTAGCAACGCCGAGCTAACACTAAGGCTCTGTCTCTTACCCGCCCCGGTCGCTTGCCTTTTTTAACGTCTCTTGACACCCCGATGCTCTGTTTCAGGCCCCGTGGCAGCCTCACGTTGGAATTGGCCCTGAGAATCACCCCATAGCCCGACTTTTAGACGACCTCATCCCTGGGCCCTTCTACTTAAAAGGTCCCTGCTGATTCTTCTCCCACGTGGAAGTGTCCGGGGCCGAAACTCAAATGGCTCGAGACAGAGCCCCTTTTCCCCCTCCCGTTCCCATGGATTGGGACACCCTGAAAATCCCTTTTTTTGGTTTTGCCTTTGGTTTAATAAAAATGCTGTTCCTTTCTCGGGAGGAGGCGTTAAAAAGAAGCCAGGGCGTTTCGTTGGTGTGCGTTTGTAGCAAGCCGTTGGAAGGAATATCCCTGGGGCCAGTTTGGTTCAACATCTTCACTCACGACCTGGATGAGGGGCTGGATTGCACCCTCAGCAAGTTCACAGATGACACGAAGCTAGGGGGAGAGGTAGATACGTTGGAGGGCACGGAGAGGGCTCAAAGCGACTTAGACAGATTAGAGGATTGGGCCAAAAGAAATCAGATGAGGTTCAACAAGGACAAGTGCAGAGTCCTGCACTTGGAAGAGAAGAATCCCAAGGATTGTTACAGGCTGGGGATCGACTGGCTAAGCAGCAATTCGGCAGAAAAGGACCTAGGGATACAGTGGCTGAGAAGCTGGAGATGAGTCAACACTGTGCCCTTGTAGCCAAGAAGGCTAACGGCATATTTGGCTGCATTAGGAGGAGCATTGCCGGCAGATCCAGAGAAGTGATTATTCCTCTTTATTCCCCTTTGGGGAGGCCACATCTGGAGTATTGTGCCCAGTTCTGGACCCCTCGCTACAGAAGGGATGTGGACGCATTGGAGAGGGGCCAGCGGAGGGCGACCAAAATGATTCGGGGGCTGGAGCACATGACCTACGAGGAGAGGCTGAGGGAGTTGGGTTTGTTTAGTCTGCAGAAGAGAAGAGTGAGGGGGGATTTGAGAGCAGCCTTCAACTTCCTGAAGGGAGGTTCCCAAGAGGCTGTTCTCTGCGGTGACAGATGGCAGAACGAGGCGCAACGGTTTCAAGTTGCAGTGGGGGAAGTCTAGGTTGGAGTTTAGGACACACTTTCCTGACGAGGGCAGGGAAGCGCTGGGATGGGTTCCCTAGGGAGGGGTGGAATCTCCGTCCCTTGAGGCGTTTAAGTCTCGGCTTGACCAAGCCCTGGCTGGGCTGATTGAGTCGAGATCGGTCCAGCTTTGGGCAGGGGGTTGGATTCGATGCCTCCTGAGGTCTCAGCCTGCCCTGGGATTTTATGAAAGCTCAAATCTTCCTCCGCTTTGGCCCCCGCTGTTCTGGTTCTGAGCACGTCCCACAAGTTGCGTTCCCTCTGGCCCGGCCACCTCACTCGGAGCTTTGGAGCAGCCCGCACCGTGCTGTTCGCACGCAAATGATACTTCGGTGGCCGCGGGAAGCTGCTGTGGACCTGGGTTAATAGATATTTGACCCAGCTCCCGCAGCGACCGGCCCTGTTTAACTTCCATTATCCATCCTTTGCGGAGGGCAGGAGGGTGCCGCACACAATCAGCAAGGAAGCAGCTCCCTTGCACGACCCCCCCAGCCGGGCCGGCGGTGAGGTGTTTGCCTTCGTCCGGTAATGAATTCAGCGGCAGAGCTGTGGATCTACGCCGTGTTTGCACAAGGCCGGCCGCCAAGCCTCTGGAGGTGAAATCCAACTCCCGTCGAGGGCTTTGCCCTAGAACGGCGGTTCTGTTTGTCAAGCAGAGGGGCGCTTTCCTTCCCTCGATCATTGACTCAGAAGCGGGTGGGTTTGCCTGCCCCTAGGCGAAGCTTGAGTTGCTTTTGTAAGCGCGGCTTGAAAGAACAAGAGTCCCCAGCTGCAGAACAAAGGGAAAATAAAGAGAGGCTGGCCTGATTTCCCTGCTATCAAACGCAGAGTATTTCTCACAGATGCCACTCACGCGGGAGCACACGTGGAAGACAAGAGCCTTAGATTTCAGGGAACCGAGCTGGTACGCAAAGCATTTGATACGGTCTTGCACAACCTTGTCCATAAACTAGGCAAATGCAACTTAGATGGGGCTACTATAAGGCAGCTGCATAACTGGCTGGATAACCGTTCCCAGAGAGTCGTTCTTAACGAGCAAGGGCATAACGAGCGAGGTTCCGCAGGGGTCTGTTTCGGGACCGGTTCTGTTCAGTCTCTTTAGCCATGATTTCGATACTGGCACAGAGAGGACACTTATTGGCTACGTCTGGACTGGCATGATTTCCCGCAAATGCTTTTAACGGAAAAGTTTTTCCGTTAAAAGCATTTGCGGAAAAGAGCATCTAGATTGGCACGGACGCTTTTGTGCAAAAGCACTTTTTGCGGAAAAGCGTCCATGCCAATCTAGACGCGGTTTTGCGCAAGAAAGCCCCGATCGCCATTTTCGCCAGCGGGGCTTTTTTGCACAAAACAGTTTTTAGCTGTCGACAAAAGCATTTGTGCAAGAGGGCTTTTTCCTGAGCGAGAGCAGCATAGTATTTGCGCAAGAAAGCTGACAATCTTACATTAGATCATCAGCGTTCTTGCGCAAATTCAAGCGGCCAGTGTAGACAGCTGGCAAGTTTTTCCACAAAAGCGCCTGCTTTTGCGGAAAAACTTGCCAGTCTAGACACTAACTTGCCAGTCTAGACACAAACAGCCATTAAGTTTGCGGGTGATCCCAAGCTGCAAGTGCTTTGGAGGAGAGGGTCATAATTCAAACTGATCTGGACGAACTGCAAAAATAGTCGGAGGTCAACAGGATGAAGTTGAATAAGGGCAAATGCAAAATGCTCCACTTAGGAAGGAACAATCTGTTCCACACACAGAACGGGAAGCAACTTTCTAGGAAGGAGTCCGGCAGAAAGGGATGTAGAGGTCAGGGCGGACCACAAGCTAAATATGAGGCAACAGTGTGACGCTGTTGCGAAAAAAGCCAACGTGATTCTGGGCTGCATTTACAGTTTTGTGGTGAGCAAGACACGAGAAGTCATTCTTCCGCTCTACTCTGCACTGGTTAGGCCTCAATTGGAGTCTTGTGGCCAGTTCTGGGCACCACTTTTTTCTCGTTTCCCTCTCTTTTCTCTTTTTTCCTCTCTCTCTATTTTTTCTTTTTCTTTACTTTATTTTTCTCCCGCAGGGAGTTGGGGGAAGGCCCAAGACATTTTAACCGCTTGTAACGGGAACCACTGGTCTAGAACCATCTTAATCTCCCGCCTCGATAGAGCGCCTGCTTCTGACGTCCTTAAAAGCGGCCTTAGCATTTTGAGCGACGGTTGGAGAAGGGGCTGGAGCTCTGGGATGAGAGATGTGGGGAAAGTCGACCTCCGGGAGCCAGAAGCAGAGAACAGATTGATGGCAGGCTCGGGTGGCAGCAGCTTGCGGTGTCGGCCGACGGCAGAGATTGATCGCGGCGCTCGTCCTCGCCGGAGAGACGGCTTCCCCTCGGAGGCTGTTAACCTAGAAAAGCAGCTGTGAGCGGCCCATTGTTAGTCTGGCGAAGGTGGAGGGGGAACGTCTGCGTGATTCTAACAGGCTGGCATCCCGTTGGGCGGGGGCGGACTTTTGCCCCACGATCAAGTGCCAGGCTGGGTGCATGATCTCAGCTTTGCTACGATTTCAGACACCTCTCCACTTCCTAGCTTTTCCAGTGATGGCTTTCCCGACCGCGGGTTCATGACGTGGAGAGGATGCCAACCATCCCAAAGGAGTCTAGCCTGTGATCTTGGGATGCCCCCAGACGTGCTGGGAGCCCGACTTTTCTGCCACCCTGTGACTATTTGCCAAGTTCTGAAACATCCTCCGGCCCACGCACCGAGCCGTAAAAGGATTCAGAGATTTGTTCTGGGAGGACTCCGCCTCAGAACCTGGCCACCTCCCTTGGAGGACAAGCCCCAAATGATACGAAATTCGCTTCCTCCCTCAATCATAGAATCCTAGAGCTGGAAGAGACCTCAGAAGGTCATCAAGTCCAGCCCCCTGCCCAAGGCAGGACCAATCCCAACTCAATCAACCCAGCCAGGGCTCTGTCAAGCCGAGACTTAAACACCTCTAGGGACGGAGATTCCACCCCCTCCCTAGGGAACCCATCCCAGCGCTTCCCCACCTGCCTAGAGAAATCGTTTTTCCTAATATCCAACCTGGACCTCTCCCACCACAACTTGAGCCCATTGCTCCTTGTTCTGCATCCGTCACCACTGAGAACAGCCTCTCTCCATCCTTTTTGGACCCCCCTTCAAGGAGTTGACGGTTGCTCTCAAATCCCCCCTCACTCTTCTCTTCTGCAGACTGAACAAACCCAAATCTCTCAGCCTCTCCTCATAGGTCATGCACTCCAGCCCCCCAATCATTTTGGTCGCCCTCCGCTGGACCCTCTCCAATGCGTCCACATCCTTTCTGTAGTGCGGGGCCCAGAACTGGACGCAATACTCCAGATGTGGCCTCACCAGAGCCGAATTAAGGGGATAATCACATCTCTAAATCTACGGCAATGCTCCTCCTAATGCACCCCAAAATGCCATTAGCCTTATCGCCTACAAGAGCGCCCTGTTGACTTATCTCCAGCTTCTCATCCACTATCATCCCCAGGGCCTTTTCTGCTGAACTGCTGCTTAGCCAGTGGAAAAAGGCATGCATACGTTCTTGACATGTACCCCCGTTTGAAATGATGCAAACGGGGTTATATTATAAATAAGAAATGAATGTCGTAATGCCAAAAGGTGGATGTGAGAGGTAGCAAACAGAACAAAGCGGATGACTAAGTAAAATGAAACGAAGCATGCGCACGTGAGTTTGAGTCACTAAAGAAACCGGCGGCAAACATAATTCTTAGATAGTGTTTAGGTTGATTTCTTCACAGGCCAGGTATCTTTCCAGCTGGGGGTCAAATAGTTCTTCCTTCCTCCTCACTAGTCCTTTGGTTTCTGGATGTTTTCAAGTATCTCTTGGGGTGGGGAAGTGGAGGAGAAGGAAATCGAAGGCCTTGATTTGTTTTCTTGCCCGACCGTCTATATCATCGGTTCCCAAACTGAGGGGCACAAAGAAATTCCAGGGGGGGGGTACAAGGTGACTCAGCCCTTCCCCCTCCCCCGGTCAATCCCCACTCCAAGAAAGAGCCCAATCCGTCTGGTAAAAAAAATTCAGGGGAGGATGGAACGTCTCCGGCAGACTTCAAAATGGCCGCCTTAAAAAAGCAATGCCTGCTCTGCAAAGGGCAATTTTTTTTTTTTTTGCTTAAGTTTTGCTGCTATTTTTTTGGGAGGGGCGTGAGGGTTTCTCAAAAATAAAAAATGGGCATGATGCCTAAAAGTTTGGGAACCATTGGTCTATATGATTTCCAACAGGTCGGGATCCGTTCTTGATCCCACTCCCCCCACCATCCCATGAAAAGTGTTCAGCGGTCCAAGATGGAGGTTAGGATCAGGTTACCTGATCATCTGACCGCAGGACTGTCGCATCCATGAGTCGGTGGTGGTATGGAGGGTCTGCAGGAAGGCCAGGTGGAGGTTTCAAAGCCGCCTGGAACCTGCCTGGGTCATTGGTAGACGATCAGGACTTAGGAAGAGCCAGCCGGAAATCGGATCAGCTGTCAGTCACAACCGTTTTACACCAGCCGCTCTGAGGCTCTGGCTGGTCTCGGTGTCCGATGCCACGGCTGGAAACCCTGCACACCTCCCTCTTCCTCTCAATATCCCCTCTTCCCCACTGATTGTGGGATACAAGTGAATAGCAGCTCATTGCTTGTGGTTTTCTTCTCAGCCGAGCGCTCCTGCCTTGTGCAAACAGGCTCCAATTAGCATAATTGTTCCGTCAATTAACTGCTTCACCCAGGAGACCCGGGTGTGATGGCTGGGTGTGTTAACCCCGCAGCGTACGGTATTGCCTCTCTGGCTGATTGGTGCTAACTCTTCTTGCCTGGTTTGCTGATGTGGGTATTTCCCTTAGCCCCCTCTAACGGACCGATTGACACTACAACAGCCCGATGCTTGTTAGTTACGTTCACTTCCGCAGTACCACAAAGCTCAGATTTAAAAATACGAGACACTCCCCTCTGCTACATAGCCAAACGTTAATGCTACGATGGTCACAAGCAACAGAGCCCATCCTGCCATTCCAGTGCAAAGACCAGGAGACAGAAACCTCGCTGTGCAGGACTGAATCACCTTAACTCTGCCCTTGGAGAGCTGTTTATTGCTTTTAGACAGTCTCGGACAAAGATAGCACTGAGGACAGCTTTGGATGGTTTTCCCTGCCCCTCCTCGGGCACAGTCCAGGCACATGGTGGAGCTCAGACTGTCCAGGAAGTACCACCCAATAACATTCCCACTCATTTCTTCCCTCCATGTGCAGAATGAATTTTGCTGTGCGCCCCATACTGAGGCGATGTGCACCACCAGGAGACACAAAACCCCTCACAGCTAGAAAACATATTTTGTAAAATGTGACCAGAGGGCTCTTTGCTCCAGCCAGGGCAGGCTAGGTCTGTTAGAAGCCACCACCCCACAAATTCAACGTACGTGCAAGAGAGAAATACACAGGCTCTCGTAACAGGAATGGTTCTTGGGCCCGAGGTGCCTCTCACGCCACGTTGGCGCTCTGAAGCTCCGCCGCCCGCCCGTTTCCCCAGGCACCGGGTCGGAATTTCTTCACACAAGGCACCGACAACCTGTGGAACTCCTTGCCACAGGGTGGTGTGAAGACCAGGGTGAGAAAAGAGCTAGGTTTAGTCATACATGGAGGTTTAGTCCATTGGTGGAATGACATCCCTGGCACCCCGTCTCCAGCAAGATGAGATATCACCAACCAGTAGAATAGAGGGGGTTTATTGCTTCTCCAGGATACAGCACAGCACAGACGCGATGTGGACATAAGGAGTCAGGGGCTGGCAGCCCTAGACCCCATGGGGCAGGGGTAAATAGCCCCCCCGAACCGCCTCCGCCTCCCTTCCTTTGTCTCTCCCCTGGGAAGAGCCCTGTTATCGTCTCAGGCTGGAATTAGGTGTCTGGGCCAATCCAGATGTGGGGGAGTCAGTAGGAGTCACACAGCACAGTGGGGGGGGACCCCGGGGTGCAGAGCAGACAGCCCCCCCCCCCACTGCATCACAGGCACCTGGCATCGGCCACTGTCGGAAGTCAGGATACGGAGCTAGACGGGCCTCTGATATGAATCGACTTTGAGATGGGGGCCGGTTTCTCTGTTAGCCCCAAAGGCTCTGCGCAGATCTCCTGCCCGGGACCTGAGCCTGGGTTGGGCAGACGGTGACAGAGGGGCCGCGAGGCTGAAATCCTCCCCGTTAAACCGGAGCGTAGCAGCGGTGAGGTGGGGCCTGGCTCGGAGCCCGTCGTCTTGGGTTAGGAGCTGCTCAGCCAGCTGCTCCTGCCAGCGAGCGACCGGAACGCGCCTCTCCTGGGAGGCGCCCGGCCAAGCAGTCCATTAGCCTGTGATTTAGGAGGCAATATATCCACCAAGCGCTGGTCCCGGCCGAGTGCCCAGAGCACCATGAGCAGGGCTGGCTGGGCAGAGCCTCGATTTATCCCTGGGCATTTTCTAGCCGCTTGGCTGCCTTCGTTAATGTCTTCATTACAGGTGGGGCGCGCGGGCCCCACTTTCCACAGGGGAAACTGAGGCCCGGGGCAGCGGAGGGGGGGAACCGTGAGAGGAGGGCCGCTGGCCGAGGCTGAAACGCCGCTGGGGAGGGGGCTCTGTGAACCGAGCCCCTCCAAGCGGACTTGCTGGAGACGGTGCCTACCTCCCACGTCTGTACGCTGACCACTTGTCACGTTATTGGGGAGCAGCCGAGTCACTGCGGGGGGGTTGGTCCCAAAGTCCGTACAAAGGGGGCCATGTGAGGTGTCAAACAAAAGCTGATGTCCTACTGGTTCTGCGTCTGCTACTCGTGCACCTGTGTGATGTCCGTGTGTGGAGTTACGGATACGGGCTCGGTGCCGGTGCGGGGAATATCGTCAGCCTGAGACAGAGCAGTGGGCCTGCTGTACAGAGCAATTGTTCTATCAATGACTGTGCTAATTAGCACGGCTCCAGGGACGAGGCTGTCAGAGAGGCCAACCCACACCGGAGGAATGCATCTGAGCCCGGCAAACCAGCCAGAATCATGATTGCTGAGATGGGACGCAGGGCAGCTTGGAAGAGACCAGGGCTGGATCTAAAATGCCATGTGGCAAACTCCATGTGGGCTTCGGTTCTGATCCGGATCCCAGATGCAGCCTTGCGAGGGACAGCGAGCCGGGAAGGGCGGCCGACCCGTCCTAACATAAGATGTGCACCAGAGACTTTTAAACCAGCAGCTATAACATCTCTGCTAGAGCCTGCATCGAGAACGGGGAGATTCGATGCATGTAATGTAGGATCCGTTAACAACCTCACTCTCAGGCTTTTCTTTCTTTTAGTAATAAACCTTTCGATTTAGGTGCTAAAGGACTGGCCCAGCGTGGTCTTGTGGGTAAGATCCAGAGGGTAAATTGACCAGGGATCTGGGGCTGGTTTCTTGGGACTGGAAAGACCCGTTCGGGGTGGGTGAGGTTGGGTTCTATAACCCCTCGCCTGTGTGTTAGGCCTGGGGCTGATTGGGGTACAGGCAGAGTTGGGGTGTCCTGCTGGCCAGATTGGCGGCTGAAGCGCTCGGGGTGACTGGCGTGTGGCCTGTTTGAAAGGTCTCCAGTATGGGGCTAGGAGGAGCGCCGTGGAAGAAGATCTGCCTCCATTCCTGTCGCTCTGTGGCTGGAGAAACGCAGGCTCTGGGGGATCGGCCGCCTTCAAACACCCGGGGATGCCCTTGGCATGAAACCAGCCGAGAAAAGGCCTCTCCGGAGCCCTCACCCTGACCACCTGATTCCTCGTGTCCCTGATACTCATGCCGCTGGCAGGACTCAGTCGGAACTGAGTCAAACCCAGCTGGCTTCTGCCCGGGGGGGCCCTATGACCGAGGTGGGTGCTTCCAGCCACCGGTACCCCCTCGCCTTAACCCCGTGGCAGGCCCAAGAATCCCCTCGCCCCTGCCCATTGGGCAGGCTGATACCAGCCTTGCTCTGCTTCCTAGGGGAGTTGTGTGCGACCCATCAGGTACTTGGGTAACAGGGGCAGATAAGCACCATAGAGAGCACACGTCAGAACGGCCAGGCTGGGTCAGACCAAAGGCCCAGTGTCCTATCTGCCCAAAGTGCCCCAGAAGGAGGAAACAAAACAGGGAATAATCCAGTGATTCCTCCCGTCACCCCACTCCAGACAAACCAGACCCCCATTCCTACCCATCCTGGCGAATAGTCACTTATGGACCTAACCTCCGTGCCTCTATCTAGCTCTTTTTTGAACTCGGTTCAAGTCCTGGTCTTCACAACATCCTGTGGCGAGGAGTTCCACTGGTTGACTGGGTGGCGGTTCAAGTCCTGGTCTTCACAACATCCTGTGGCGAGGAGTTCCGCTGGTTGACTGGGCGGCGGTTCAAGTCCTGGTCTTCACAACATCCTGCGGCGAGGAGTTCCACTGGTTGACTGGGCGGCGGTTCAAGTCCTGGTCTTCACAACATCCTGTGGCGAGGAGTTCCGCTGGTTGACTGGGCGGCGGTTCAAGTCCTGGTCTTCACAACATCCTGCGGCGAGGAGTTCCACTGGTTGACTGGGCGGCGGTTCAAGTCCCGGTCTTCACAACATCCTGTGGCGAGGAGTTCCGCTGGTTGCCTGGGCGCTGTGTGGAAAAGCGAAAGCTCAACACCTAACAGCCCATCTTGTGAGTCTTTAAAGTGCTGCGTGACGGCTTGTTTTGTTTTACCGAGATCAGACTACCACGGCGACACCTCTGTTCCTTTTCACCCCGCTGCGTGGGTTCTTCTAAGGGGCTGTCCCACCAGCGGGCGCCTGGGTTCTGCCTGACTCAGGTCCCAGTGGCGGTGGGTAGGAGACTTGGCCAGACCCGCAGCCGGTGGCCAGCCGGGCCTGGCAGGCCTGTGTCTCTGGGGAAGGTGCTTGGCTGGGCATCCGGGGTCAGACCTCATGCGGCCTCTGTGTGCCGCAGAATTCACCCGGCGTGTGACGCGCCCGGCCCTGGTCCTGCGGGGCAGAGACACCTACGGGCCCACCCAGGCTGAGGGTGCTGGGGAGGGGTCTGCTGAGGAGGGGAGCAGGTCCCACTGCTTGGGGATCTGGAGGGGGGGCTGATTTTGGGGGTTTCCAGGTGCCCAGATCCAGGGCTTGCTGGGAACCTTTCACAGCCCAAGGCCTGGCTTTGGGCGGGAAGATCTGGCCATGGCGTGTGGGCCGATCTCGGTAAATATCCCTTCCTGCTTAGCCCCGGCATCTCTCGCTGTGGGTGCCCTTTGCCGGAGCCTCTGGCGTGAATCCGTCCGCCCTGGGCCCCTCGCCACGGAGCCGGGATTCCCCGCGAGGGGGGGATAGAGTGAAAGGCAGGACAAGGCCTGAACTGGGAGGTCCCCAGCTGTGCGGTGGGCGAGAGGGCATGGAAGTTCTCCTGGTGTCTGGTGAATAAGAACATAAGAATGGCCGTACTGGGTCAGACCAAAGGTCCATCTAGCCCAGTAGCCTGTCTGCCGACAGTGGCCAGCACCAGGTGCCCCAGAGGGGGTGGACCAAAGACAACGATCAAGCGATTTGTCTCCTGCCATCCTTCTCTAGCCTCTGACAAACAGAGGCCAAGGACACCATTTCTATCCCCTGGCTAATAGCCTTTTATGGACCTAACCTCCATGAAATTATCTAGCTTCTCTTTAAACTCTGTTCTAGTCCTAGCCTTCACAGCCTCCTCCGGCGAGGAGTTCCACAGGTTGACTATGCGCTGTGTGAAGAACTTTCTTTTATTACTTTTATTACCATTAGTTTCATTTGGTGTCCTCTAGTTCTCCTGCTATGGGAACGAATAAGTAACTTTTCTTTATCCTCTGGCAAGGAGTTCCACAGGTTGACTATGTGCAGTGTGAAGAACTTTCTTTTATTACTTTTATTACCATTAGTTTCATTTGGTGTCCTCTAGTTCTCCTGCTATGGGAACGAATAAGTAACTTTTCTTTATCCTCTGGCGAGGAGTTCCACAGGTTGACTATGTGCAGTGTGAAGAACTTTCTTTTATTACTTTTATTACCATTAGTTTCATTTGGTGTCCTCTAGTTCTCCTGCTATGGGAACGAATAAGTAACTTTTCTTTATCCTCCGGCGAGGAGTTCCACAGGTTGACTACACGCTGTGTGAAGAAGAACTTTCTTTTATTAATTTTAAACCTGCTCCCCATTAATTTCATTTGGTGTCCTCTAGTTCTTCTATTATGGGAACTAATAAATAACTTTTTTTATCCGCCCTCTCCACACCACTCACGCTTTTATAGACCTCTATCCTATCCCCCCTCAGTCTCCTCTTTTCTAAACTGAAAAGTCGCAGTCGCTTTATCCTCTCCTCATAGGGGACCCGTTCCAAACCCCGAATCATTTTAGTTGCCCTTTTCTGAACCTCTCCAAGGCCAAAATATCTTTTTGGAGGTGAGGAGACCACATCTGTACACAGTATTCAAGATGTGGGCGTCCCATAGTTTTATACAGGGGCAGTAAGATATTCTGGGTCTTATTTTCTATCCCTTTCCTAATAATTCCTAGCATCCTATTTGCCTTTTTGGCCGCCGCTGCACACGGCGTGGGAGTTTTCAGAGAACTGTCCAAGATCTCTTTCCTGATTTGTCGTAGCCAAATTTGCCCCCATCATACTGAATGCGAATTCTCCTTCCAGCCTCCCCCGGCGGCCAGGGGGCCTCCTTGCTTTTGGGTGCCCAGCCCTGAGCCGGCTGTCTTGGCTGCCCTGTGCCCCTGCGTCCAGCCAGAGGGGCCTGGCAGGTCCAGAGGGGTCCTGCCTTGGGCAGGGGGTGGACTTGATGCCTCCTGAGGTCTCCTCCAGCTCTGGGATTCTGAGCTAGGGCGCAGCAGAAGCTGCCAGGGGCGCATCAGGAGAGCAGCTGCGGGGGAGGGCTGTGGCCGGGGCTGGTGGCGGAGCGCCAGGCCGCAGGAGAAAAGCGTCGCCCGGCCTCGCCTATTTGGCCCGATCAGCCCCGGCCTGGTGGTAAAAACCAGCCAGGCGCGGCGCCATCTGCTAACCCAGCCGCTCGGCCTCGCCCTTCATGGGCACCGGACTCCCGGCTCTCCATGCTGGGCGCCGCAGCTGGGGGGCTGGGATTGGGGGCACCAGACGCCGGGGCCGCGAGCAGGGGGGTCAGGCAGGGTGCGGCGGGCTGGACCCGCAAACGGAGCCCTCTCCATCACCTCCCCCCCTCCCGCCCCCCAGCCCTACGGCCCCCGGGGTCTGCGGCTGGCGCCCTGATCCTGCACCGGCTCCCCGCCCCCACTGGATCGGGCACCGGCAGCAGCGTCGGGGGGCTCGAGAGCCGCGTGGGGTCCCCGCTCCCCCCCCCCCCCCGGGGGCTCCGTTTCCCAGCACGGTGCCAGGCAGGAGTGAAATTGACGCGCTGGTCAATTTCCCCCTGGGTGTGGCAGGCAGGGGGCCCTCGGGCGGATACAGCGGGAAGCGAGACGGGTGGGTCCCGTCTGCCTGGTTCGCGGCCCGGGGGAGGGGGGGGGGCTCCGATCCCCTTGCGGCCCCGATCCCCTGCGCCGGGCCCTGCGGCGCGCCGAGCTGCGGGAACGCCCCGTGCGGAGCAGGTGAAACTGACCAGCGCGTCAATTTCACTCGTGCGCGGCGCCGTGCAGGGAAACAGCCCCCGGGGGGGGGGGGCGGCTGGGACCCCACGCGGCTCTCGGGCCCCCCTGCGCTGCTGCCGGGGCCCGATCCCGTGGGGAGCCGATTGAAGCGGGAGAGCGGATTGAATTGCTGCAGCGGCGGAGGGGGGGGGGGGTGACCTAGTTTCGTAGCCCAGCGAGGGGGGAGCCAGACGCCGGGGACGCGGTCTCCGCACACGGGCAGCCTCGCGGATCTTTGCAGGGAGGGGCCCCACTAGCCGGTCACGTGGGGCTCCCAACCCGAACCCCTTCAAAGCGAACCTACACAGAGAGCGGCTCTTCTCCCTGGGACCTGGCTGGCTCCGTCCCCGTCCCCTACGTGTAGCTCACGCACCCAGGGTCAGCCAGATGGGAAACTGAGGCAGGAGCCCGAGGTAAGCCAGCCTTAGCTGGTTTCTCAGATGGGAAACTGAGGCAGGAGCCTGCGGTAGGCCTGCCTTAAGCCCGTTTCTCAGATGGGAAACTGAGGCAGGAGCCTGAAGTCGCTGTGCCTTAGTCCATTTCCCAGATGGGAAACTGAGGCAGGAGCCTACAGCAGACCTGCCTTAGCACATTTCTCAGTTGGGAAACTGAGGCAGGAGCCTATGGTAGGCCTGCCTTAGCCCATTTCCCACATGGGAAACTAAGGCAGGAGTCTGCAGTAGGCCTGCCTGAGCCCATATCTCAGATTGGAAACTGAGGCAGGAGCTTGAGGTAGGCCTGCCTTAGCCCATTTCCCAGATGGGAAACTGAGGCACGAGCCTGAGGTAGGCCTGCCTGAGCCCATTTTTCAGATAAGAAACTAAGGCAGGAGTCTGCAGTAGGCCTGCCTTAGCCCATTTCCCAGATGGGAAACTGAGGCACGAGCCTGAGGTAGGCCTGCCTGAGCCCATTTTTCAGATAAGAAACTGAGGCAGGAGTCTGAGGTTTGCATGCCTTAGCCCAGTTCCCAGATGGGAAACTGAGGCACGAGCCTGAGGTAGGCCTGCCTGAGCCCATTTTTCAGATAAGAAACTGAGGCAGGAGTCTGAGGTCTGCATGCCTTAGCCCAGTTCCCAAATGGGAAACTGAGGCACGAGCCTGAGGTAGGCCTGCCTGAGCCCATTTTTCAGATAAGAAACTGAGGCAGGAGTCTGAGGTCTGCATGCCTTAGCCCAGTTCCCAAATGGGAAACTGAGGCACGAGCCTGAGGTAGGCCTGCCTGAGCCCATTTTTCAGATGGGAAACTGAGGCAGGAGCCTAAGGGACTTGCCTGAGGTGGCAGGGCAGTAAAGTCATCCTGGCTCTCACAGGCTGGCACGGGAATCGTCGGGCCAGTGTATAACCACACCCAGCAGCTTTCCTGGGAGGCCCCCCACAGAGGCTAAACCACCGCCTGCGGGTCGTGGGGAAACTGAGGCACGGTGGCTACACCTGTGACACGCCGCGGCAGTGCTGGGCACGCGAATGCAAGGCATGAGGCTACCAGCCCGCTCGCCCTGCGAGGGGTGTCTGGACATCAGGAGGCTGCCCGGGAGAATAATTGAGCTGCCAAGACCGGTACAAGACGAAGGAAGCGGCCCATATTTCACGTGGCCAACTCCTGCGGTGATCCTGTCAAGCGTCTCGCACCGTTATCTGATTGTCTCCAATCCTGGGGCACGGAGCCTCCTGCCTCCTTTCAAGGACACTTCATGCCCTCGTCACGTACAGATGTGGGCTCCTCATCTCCAAAAAGATCTACTGGCATTGGGAAAGGTTCAGAGAAGGGCAACTAACATGATTCGGGGTTTGGAACGGGGCCCGTATGAGGAGAGATTAAAGAAATTGGGACTTTTCAGCCTGGAAAAGAGGTTAAGGGGGTGATGGGATAGAGGTCTATAAAATCATGAGTGGTGTGGAGAACAGGGATAAGGAAAAGTTCTTGACTTGTTCCCATAATATAAGAACTAGGGGCCTCCAAGTGAAATGAATGGGCAGCAGGTTTCAAATGAATAAAAGAAAGTTCTTCATGCAGCGCATTGTCAACCTGTGGAACTCCTCGCCGGAGGAGGCTGTGAAGGCTAGGACTATAATAGAGTTTAAAGAGAAGCTAGATAAGTTCATGGAGGTTAGGTCCATCATAGGCTATTAGCCAGGGGATAGAAATGGTGTCCCTGGCCTCTGTTTGTCTTCACACAGTGCAGAGTCAACCTGTGGAACTCCTCGCCGGAGGAGGCTGTGAAGGCTAGGACTATAATAGAGTTTAAAGAGAAGCTAGATAAGTTCATGGAGGTTAGGTCCATCATAGGCTATTAGCCAGGGGATAGAAATGGTGTCCCTGGCCTCTGTTTGTCTTCACGCAGTGCAGAGTCAACCTGTGGAACTCCTCGCCGGAGGAGGCTGTGCAGGCGAGGACTGTAACAGGGTTTAAAAGAGAACTAGATACATTCATGGAGGTACATACATTAGCCAGGATGCGTAAGGAGTGGGGTTCCCAGCCTCTGTTTGTCGGAGGATGGAGATGGAGTGAAATCGCTTGATCATTTCCTGTTCGGTTCCCTCCCTCTGGGGCACCTGGTACTGGCCACTGAGGGCAGACAGGACGCCGGGCCAGATGGGCCTTTGGTCTGACCCCGTGTGGCCGTTCTTATGTTCTCGTTGGGTGCATTGTAAACGCTGAAACTGCCCTGGCCCCGCCTCCTTCCCCAAAGCCCCACCCCTTTCTCTTTCTCTTGCCCATCCTCACTCGCTTTCATCAGGCCGGGGCAGAGAGTTGGGGGGCAGGCTCTGGTCTCTGAGCTGCTCCTGGGGCAGGCAGTCGGGCGGTAGGAGGCGGGGTTCTAGCTGCAGGCTCTGGGATGCAGGGGTGCTGGAGGGGGTTCAGGATGTGAGATCCACCTGGGCCCTGCTTATCTCCGGTGGCACCTGGGTGGTGGTAGGCTCACCCCATGCTAGCCCACTCCTTAAAGCAGCCAGCAAACTCCCCCCCCCAAGTCCTGTGGTCCCCTTTCTGCTCTGTGGAAACAGGATACAGGCTGGGAGAGGGGGGTAGCTTGACATCAGCCCCCTCCTCTCCTGAAAGTAGGAGGTTCCCCAGCGGGAGGGCAGGAGATGCACAGCAGTGCGGGCAGGGGCAGCTGACGTAGCTGGCACGTGGTAGCTGCTTGGCCAAACCGGGCAGGATCCCCTGTCAGAGGCTCCAAGATCGACCCGTCGATCCCGATCGACTGGTGGGTCACCCCCGTTCTAGCTGGTGGCTGGGCGCGCCGGCGGGGCAGGGGACTGGATTCGATGACCCCGCGAGATCCCTTCCCGTTCGAGTGTGTTAGGGTTCTGGGATCATTAGGGGGCAAGTGAGCGCGTGGCTGAGTCCTGGCGAAAGTGGATTTCACGTGGGTCCAGCCCTCGTGTGGCGGGGGGGTGGAGCCGGTCACCCCTCCTGTGGAGGGGTGTTGGGAATGAATGGGGGGGGGGTAGCAGTGCCTGTTTGGCCTCAGGGGCATTTCATGGGGGCGGTCTCCGCCCGCACGTGGCGCTCGGCTCGCTCGCGTGTCATCCGTGCGGCGAGTTGTGAGTGTGGCGGGCCTCAGGGCGAGCCATTCGGAGGCTGCAGGAGCCACATCTCAGCATGTGGGGGCCAGGAGCCGGTTGTGACCGGGTCCCCGGATCGGCTGCTGGCCCTGGGGAGCCCTCGGGCCCCATCCCGGAGCCGGGGGGTCCGCACGTGGCTGCCGCCCGCACCTCGTGAGCAGGCGAAGCCCACGGGAAGGGCAGTCAGCTCACGGCGGCTTGCGCATTCGCCCCAGCGGGCTGCAGGTCTTGCATTTTTCATGTGGCTCGGGGCGTTGCAGCCGCT
The DNA here is from genome assembly GCF_052426305.1 of Pelodiscus sinensis. NCBI lineage: Eukaryota > Metazoa > Chordata > Testudines > Trionychidae > Pelodiscus > Pelodiscus sinensis. The sequence goes on along the minus strand of NC_143085.1, from coordinate 1,589,185 downwards.
GACGCAGCCGGAGTCCTTGTCCCTGCAAGACCCCGCCGAGGGAAACCTAAAGGGCGGAGGAGGCAGGACAGATCTCGCGTTGCCTGAACACGGGCTTCTCGGCCCGACAGCCCCCTGGAGACGAGGTAACGCCTCTTAGACCCTCCCGGGACAGGTGGGACGCAGCCGGACTGGTCCTCTCCAGCGGGCGGGCTGGCCAAGGCCACCTCGGAGATCTGATCACACTCCCAGGCACAGGAGGGATTGCTGGCCCCTCACGGGGAGAAACTGAGGCAGGGAGTGACGCAGAGCGGGGATTTATGCCTGCAGCATCCGGGACTAGAGGCGGGAGCAGGCAGGAGCCAGTGGGGAGAAGAGGGAGCAGGAGGGGAGAGGGCAGGAGCTGGTGGGGGGGAGAGGGAGCGGGAGGGGAGTGGGCAGGAGGGGGTGGGGAGGAGAGGGAGCAGGAGGGGAGTGGGCAGGAGGGGGTCGGGAGGAGAGGGAGCAGGAGGGGAGTGGGCAGGAGGGGGTGGGGAGGAGAGGGAGCGGGAGGGGAGTGGGCAGGAGGGGGTCGGGAGGAGAGGGAGCAGGAGGCGGTGGGGAGGAGAGGGGGCTGGAGGGGAGCAGAAAGGAGGGGGTCGGGAGGAGAGGGAGCGGGAGGGGAGTGGGCAGGAGGGGGTCGGGAGGAGAGGGAGCGGGAGGGGAGCAGGCAGGAGGCGGTGGGGAGGAGAGGGGGCTGGAGGGGAGCAGAAAGGAGGGGGTCGGGAGGAGAGGGAGCGGGAGGGGAGTGGGCAGGAGGGGGTCGGGAGGAGAGGGAGCGGGAGGGGAGCAGGCAGGAGGCGGTGGGGAGGAGAGGGGGCTGGAGGGGAGCAGAAAGGAGGGGGTCGGGAGGAGAGGGAGCGGGAGGGGAGCAGGCAGGAGGCGGTGGGGAGGAGAGGGGGGTTGGAGGGGAGCGGGAAGGAGGCAGTGGGGAGGAGAGGGGGCTGGAGGGGAGCAGAAAGGAGGGGGTCGGGAGGAGAGGGAGCGGCAGGGGAGCGGGCAGGAGGCGGTGGGGAGGAGAGGGGGGTTGGAGGGGAGCGGGAAGGAGGCAGTGGGGAGGAGAGGGGGCTGGAGGGGAGCAGAAAGGAGGGGGTCGGGAGGAGAGGGAGCGGGAGGGGAGTGGGCAGGAGGCAGTGGGGAGGAGAGGGGAGGGGCGGGAGGGGAGTGGGCAGGAGGGGGTCGGGAGGAGAGGGAGCGGGAGGGGAGCAGGCAGGAGGCAGTGGGGAGGAGAGGGGGCGGGAGGGGAGCGGGCAGGAGGCGGTGGGGAGGAGAGGGGGCGGGAGGGGAGCGGGCAGGAGGGGGTCAGGAGGAGAGGGAGCGGGAGGGGAGTGGGCAGGAGGGGGTCGGGAGGAGAGGGAGCGGGAGGGGAGCAGGCAGGAGGTGGTGGGGAGGAGAGGGGGGTTGGAGGGGAGTGGGAAGGAGGCAGTGGGGAGGAGAGGGGGCTGGAGGGGAGCAGAAAGGAGGGGGTCGGGAGGAGAGGGAGCGGGAGGGGAGCAGGCAGGAGGCGGTGGGGAGGAGAGGGAGCGGCAGGGGAGCAGGCAGGAGGCAGTGGGGAGGAGAGGGGGGTTGGAGGGGAGCGGGAAGGAGGCAGTGGGGAGGAGAGGAGGCTGGAGGGGAGCAGAAAGGAGGGGGTCGGGAGGAGAGGGAGCGGGAGGGGAGCAGAAAGGAGGGGGTCGGGAGGAGAGGGAGCGGGAGGGGAGCAGGCAGGAGGAAGTGGGGAGGAGAGGGGGCTGGAGGGGAGCAGAAAGGAGGGGGTCGGGAGGAGAGGGAGCGGGAGGGGAGCAGGCAGGAGGCGGTGGGGAGGAGAGGGGGGTTGGAGGGGAGCGGGAAGGAGGCAGTGGGGAGGAGAGGGGGCTGGAGGGGAGCAGAAAGGAGGGGGTCGGGAGGAGAGGGAGCGGGAGGGGAGCGGGCAGGAGGCAGTGGGGAGGAGAGGGAGCGGGAGGGGAGCAGGCAGGAGGCGGTGGGGAGGAGAGGGAGCGGCAGGGGAGCAGGAAGGAGGCAGTGGGGAGGAGAGGGGGGTTGGAGGGGAGCGGGAAGGAGGCAGTGGGGAGGAGAGGAGGCTGGAGGGGAGCAGAAAGGAGGGGGTCGGGAGGAGAGGGAGCGGGAGGGGAGCAGGCAGGAGGCAGTGGGGAGGAGAGGGGGCTGGAGGGGAGCAGAAAGGAGGGGGTCGGGAGGAGAGGGAGCGGGAGGGGAGCAGGCAGGAGGCGGTGGGGAGGAGAGGGGGGTTGGAGGGGAGCGGGAAGGAGGCAGTGGGGAGGAGAGGGGGCTGGAGGGGAGCAGAAAGGAGGGGGTCGGGAGGAGAGGGAGCGGGAGGGGAGCGGGCAGGAGGCAGTGGGGAGGAGAGGGGGGCGGGAGGGGAGCTGACCATGTCCCCAGCCGGCCGCTCAGGGTTCTGCCTGGAAATTTGCATCGTCCGGATCCTAGAGGCGGCGTCTCCTCCAGCCACGGCCGAGAAGCCAACCATGGCGCGTCTCTCTCTTGCCACAGCCCTGGGCTGGCCACGCCGGACCTGCTTGGTGGCGGGACGCGCCGGCCAACGCTGGACTCGCCGGTTCCTTCCCTCGGTGGCGCGTCTCCGCGGCTGGGCCCGCGACGCCCCCAGCGGCTCCGTCGTTTCCCTGTTTCGGTCGGTTCCCGTCTCGGCGGGACCCTTTGGGGGTTAAGGTTGCCAGGTGTCCGGTGTTCTACCGGGCAGTCCGGTATTGACGCTCTTTGTCCGGAAAAAAAAATCAGACAATACCGGACATGTGCAATGTCCGATAGCCTCTTGATTTTTCCGGCTGCGCGCCGGACGGAGGCCTGGCGTGGGCGGGGGGAGCGGTTAGGAGGCGGGGCCACGATCGGCACTAGGAGCCTGTGATTGGGCAGAAACCACTCCCCTCGCTACCCTCCCCCCTCCCGCTTCTGACGTATCCAGGGCCGCGATCAAAATATTTTTGCTTGACCAAAATACCGCGTCGTGTATTTTGGGGGGGAGGGAGGATCATTTGACAACCCTATTGGGGGCTGCTTCTGGCGGCGCGAGAGGAACACGCGCCGCGATTCTCCCCCGCCCAGGGGATCCGCGCCCCCGTGCCGCTGGCTTTTCGTGGGCTGGTGCGGGAAGCGCCAGGCACATCTCCCCGGGGCGCTGTCGAGCTGTGCGGCGGTCGCTGTGGGGCTCAGCGCGCTTCTCTTCCAGCCGGGTGGGCGTGAGTGGCGGCGCCGTCGACATCCCCCCCTGGAATTCAGCAGCCCGGCCGGCCCGGGGCTTTTCCGATGGAATATTTTACAGGCGGGGGAGGGACATCGGAAAGCCACGTCAAAGAGCCGGATTAACGTTTGATTCCGGCTCTGTTCCAGTGGGGGGCTAGCCGCAGCGGGGTCCCGGCACCCCTGCCATCCATCAGCAGGTCACCTCGACTTCCCCAGAGCACAAGAACGGCCAGAATCGTCACATGATCCCTCCCCTGTCACCCACCCACCCACCCAAAGGCGAGGGACACCCTTGCTACCCATCCTGGCTAATAGCCGGGACCTAACCTTCAGGAATCGATCTAGCTCTTTTTTGAACCCTGGTCAAGTTCTCGCCTTGACCGCATCCTGTGGCGAGGAGTTCCACAAGTTGGCTGTGCACAGAGTGAGTTCTTTCCTATGGCAGCTTCCTTTGCCGGCGCTGTTCCTCCATGGGCTGCACCCTGCAGTGCCTCCCCCAAATTGCCAGGGGGCCAGGAAGGATCAGGCTGGCAGTGGGTGTGGCTTGGCTCCAGGGGCGGAGCCTCGGGCAGAAGGGGCGGGGCTGGGAGTGCCTTCACCCACCTCCCCATGACCACACTTTCTCTGAGGGCGAGGCAAGCAGGAACCAATATCCCCTCTTATGTTTTTTCCCCGCTCGTGTGCAGAATAAATTTTATTCTGTGCACCAAGGTGGGTGCAGATGTGCACCACCCGGGGTAATGCCAGCTGTGGTTGGCCATGGGGGCGCTGCCAATCAGCGCTCGACGTACAGCCTTTCCCTGGGCTGCAGAGAGGCCAGGGAGGAGGATCGCTTCACCTACCCCTGGGATGCGCCTGCCTCTGGGGTGGGACGAGTGCAGAGTCCTGTAGGGTATCAGGGTGGTACTGACTCAGAGAGGGGACAGCGCCGCCTACTGGTCACCATTGCTGCTCCTGGCAGCACAGCGCCCCCTGGTGGTGCCCTGGGGCATGGGGACTGCGTGGAAATAGAGACAGCGCCCCCTGGTGGTGCCCTGGGGCATGGGGTGTGTGGAAATAGAGACAGCGCCCCCTAGTGGTGCCCTGGGGCATGGGGACTGCGTGGAAATAGAGACAGCGCCCCCTAGTGGTGCCCTGGGGCATGGGGACTGCGTGGAAATAGAGACAGCGCCCCCTGGTGGTGCCCTGGGGCATGGGGACTGCGTGGAAATAGAGACAGCGCCCCCTAGTGGTGCCCTGGGGCATGAGAACTGCGTGGAAATAGAGACAGCGCCCCCTAGTGGTGCCCTGGGGCATGGGGACTGCGTGGAAATAGAGACAGCGCCCCCTAGTGGTGCCCTGGGGCATGAGAACTGCGTGGAAATAGAGACAGCGCCCCCTAGTGGTGCCCTGGGGCATGAGAACTGCGTGGAAATAGAGACAGCGCCCCCTAGTGGTGCCCTGGGGCATGAGAACTGCGTGGAAATAGAGACAGCGCCCCCTAGTGGTGCCCTGGGGCATGAGAACTGTGTGGAAATAGAGACAGCGCCCCCTAGTGGTGCCCTGGGGCATGGGGACTGTGTGGAAATAGAGATAGCGCCCCCTAGTGGTGCCCTGGGGCATGCGAACTGTGTGGAAACAGAGACAGCGCCCCCTAGTGGTCACCAGCTCTGCCCCCTGCAGCACAGCGCCCCCTGGGGCCGCCCTAGGTGGTGCATTCAAACGTGACTCGACACGGGGCCCTTGGCACGGCCCTAGTGCCTCGCCCGAGGTGCCAGACTCTCCGCCCAGAGGGAGGGGCTCCGGGCCGGGTCCCCCGTGTCTCCTGGAGGCTCCTGCCCCATGCTGGGCGGGGGGTATTCGTAGGGGGCATTTCTGGGTGATCCCTTCCGACTGTAACCTGTGCGCCTGACCCGCCGGACTCCTCCCCCACGGCTGGGGGGGGCGGCACCGTACCCTGGAGCGGGTGCGCCGTGTGAAAGCGATACCTCTGGTTTGCTGGGTGCGTTCCCACTGGAGTGGGGGCGGGGCTGAGGGCGGGGGGCGGAGTCAGGGAAGGTGGGGGCGCTGAGCACAGAGCTGGAGGGGGGTGGGAGGTGGTTAGGGTTCCAAATAGGGGGGAATTTAAGTCGAGTCCCCTAGATACAGCCAGTGTGGGGGTGGGGGGCCGAAAACGTCCCGTAAAGCCGACCTGTTCCGCCACCGTATTTTCGCTCACGTATTTTTGATCATTGTAGGGGGGGTCGAACCCTTTTGGGGTTCGCCCTCGGAAAGCGCCCCCCCCCGTTTATTCGAGACGTGGAGCGGGTCCCCCCCTCCCCAATAATTTTCCATCTCTCTTGTTCAGCCAGCCCTGCTCCATGTAGCCCAGAGACCTGTGGGCCTGAAGGGGTTAACCCGGCCCAGCTGGCATAGGAGGCCCCGCCCCCAGGACCCTACTGGGCATGCTCCAGCCAGCAGAGGGCTATAAAAGCCCCTGGAGGTGCTCAGTCCGGGCTGGCTGCTGCAGGGCAAGGAGGTCCAGGGAGGTCGCACGGCCGAGAGGGGTTGCGGTAGGAGCCGGGGGCCTGACCATGATGAGGGGGAGGCGCTGCTCCCCGGGTGAGGAGCCGCTCCCCGAGAACTCGGTGTGTGGGGGTGGGATTCCCCTCCGAGCTCGCCGTGGGCTGCTCCACTGCTAACCGGGCCCTGAGCTGGGGCCGGTGGAGAGGGTCCACTCCCCCCCTTCAGATACCCCCACGTGGTCCAGCCTTGTCTACTCTCTATAGACTCATGGCCATTGGGCCGTACTACCCTGATCCCAGAGGGGGTCCATGTGGACTCGTGGCCTTTGGGCCGTACCACCCTGATCCCAGAGGGGTGTGTATATGGACTCGTGGCCTTTGGGCCGTACTACCCTGATCCCAGAGGGGTGTGTATATGGACTCCAGGATCATTGGGCCATACTACTCTGATCCCAGAGGGGTGTGTATATGGACTCGTGGCCTTTGGGCCGTACTACCCTGATCCCAGAGGGGTGGGTATATGGACTCGTGGCCATTGGGCCGTACTACTCTGATCCCGGAGGGGTGTGTATATGGACTCGTGGCCATTGGGCCGTACTACCCTGATCCCGGAGGGGTGTGTATATGGACTCGTGGCCTTTGGGCCGTACTACTCTGATCCCAGAGGGGTGTGTATATGGACTCGTGGTCTTTGGGCCGTACCACCCTGATCCCAGAGGGGTGTGTATATGGACTCGTGGCCTTTGGGCCGTACTACCCTGATCCCAGAGGGGTGTGTATATGGACTCGTGGCCATTGGGCCGTACTACTCTGATCCCGGAGGGGTGGGTATATGGACTCGTGGCCTTTGGGCCATACTACTCTGATCCCGGAGGGGTGTGTATAGGGACTCGTGGCCTTTGGGCCGTACTACCCTGATCCCAGAGGGGTGTGTATATGGACTCGTGGCCTTTGGGCTGTACTACTCTGATCCCAGAGGGGTGGGTATATGGACTCGTGGCCTTTGGGCCGTACTACTCTGATCCTGGAGGGGGTGCATGTGGACTCTGTGGCTGTTGGGCTGTACTACTCTGATCCCAGAGGGGTGTTTATATGGACTCATGGCCGTTGGGTCGTACTACCCTGATCCTAGAGGGGGGTGCATGTGGACTCCGTGGCTATTGGGCCGTACTACCCTGATCCCAGAGGGGGTGTGTATTGACTCTGTGCCCACTAGGCCGTACTACCCTGGACTCTGCCTAGACTCTGTGGCTGTTGGGCCACTCCACTCCGCTTTCAGGGGGGGGGGCTGGGCAGGGCATCCCTCGACACCTGCCCTCAAACATTCAAAGCAATGGGGCTGCCTGCCCCCTCCCATCTCCCTGCCCGGGTGTATGTGCAGCTTTTCCTTTTGTCGTTCTGCGGCCGCGGGAAAGGAGGCGGAGGCCTTGGCTGCTTCCTCCCTGCCGCCCCCTCTCCCCTGGACGGAGGCCGAGGCTCCGGAACAAAAGTCCCATCCATCAAAGCGTGAGCGCTCAGGAGAACGGGGAGGGAGACAGGCCGTGTGTGAGACACGCTCCCCGGGGAGAGGGCAGAGCCGGGGGCAGCCCGACAGGGGATCTAAGCCCTGCCTTCGTGCCCCTCATTGTGGCCTCTAGGCCTTCTCCAGAGCCTGAGGTGCAGCCGGGTGTACCCCCCACACACACACCTCCAGGGAGCCTTGTCCCAGCGTCTCCGGGCTGTGCCGTCTACCCTGGCCCAGGGACGACCGGAATTCGCAGCCTGAGCCACCTCCTTTTTGAACCCTGTTGAAGTTCTCGCCTTCACCACATCCTGTGGCGAGGAGTTCCACAGGTTGACTGTGCTAAGTGAAGGAAAAAGACACCCTCGCCTGAAAGTGAGAACGGGCGTTCATGTGGCGCTGTTGAAACCGGCGCGGTGCGATATTTACAACTAAGTTGTGTGTCCCATGGGGGAGGAGCTTTGGGGGAAGGGGTGGAGGGAGGAAGCAGAGGGGCGTGTCTGGGAGATGGGGGAGTGAAGTGGGGTTGCTCTGTTTCCTGCTACCAGGAAGTGCTCGTCAGCTAAGCTGTGTCGGGAAGGGGGTGGATCGAGGGTGGGGCAGGGGCAAGAAGAGAGGAACTAGGGACCGACTTTGTGTTTTGTCGAAGGAGCAGCAGACGTGTCCTTCCGGACTGCTCTCCCACGAAATCTACAGCGGAATGGGAGTAAAACAGCGCAGGAGACTTACAATTCTCCCCTCTAAGGAGATCCAGTTGAATTCGCACGTTACTTTTTTAATCATCCACGTGGGAGCATGTCCTTTGGGAACATGGAGGACACACGAAGGGGCGTATTAATATCGGGCTTGGACATGCCTGGCAACGCCAGACATCCTTACATCCAGGTGACATTGTAAATACACAGGCAGCATCTCCCGCAAGCTAACTGGCTCCTCTGAGCAATTGGCTGAACACGAAGTAGGACTGAGTGGACTTGCGGACGGTTGTTGTGTTTCCGGGCGCAGTTCTGCAGCAAAGTGCTACCTTCGTGCGTTGCACTTGCACTATAAAGCGAAAGCACGTGTGTGCGGTGAATTGAAAAATGCTATTTCTTTGGCGTATCGTTTGGACTCCAGCTGTCACAGGAGCCCTTGGTGTTCTGAGTCGTAATTGAAACTGTCTGGAAATGGAGAAGAGCCGGGAATATAGTGACTAGAATACCAACTGCAATTGAACAGGGCAAGGAAAGCGGTGATTAATTTTTTTAATCACAAGTCGGCTAATGACATGCGTTAGTGGTGATTAAGAAAGACTAGGTCTGTGGCCACAGCGTGGTAGCTGCTCTGAGCCGCCAAGCCAAGAAAGACTTAAAGACGGGGTAGGCGGCTTTTCTCCACGTGGCTACAGAGAAAACCTTGAGAACATTTCTCGCGGGTAGTCTGAAGCAGCGGCTTTAAACCTTGCCGGTCGACTGTCCCCCTTCTAGGAATCTGATTTGTCGTGTACCCCAAGTTTCGTTTAAAAACGACTTGCTTACCAACTCAGAAAGAAAAAATACGGAACAGTCCCAGGTCTCTTACTGAAAATTGGCCGGCTTTCTCATGATATAAAATAAATCAACGTGGACGCTAATATTGTACCGCCAGTCTGACAGACAGCCGCATAAACAAGTCCTTCTCCGTGTGAAATTTTCGTTTGCACTGACTTTGCTAGTGCTTTTCATGGAGCCTGTCGTAAAATTCGGCAAATAACAAGAGGTGAGTCGTGGAAAACTCTGTGTACCTCCCCCCCCCCCACGGAATAAATATACCCCGGCTGAGAACCACTGACCTCAAGGTTCACACATGAGAAGGCAAATCAACCCCCCCGCCCCCCCATTTTATTTTCAGCTTGTGATTTTCGTTTAAATCCATCTCCTCCTTTTTGGGGACAGATTTCTGATTTTGGTTGGCCCCGAATTGGCTGCCTGCTGAGGGATTTGAGACGCTCTCCGTTTCTCCGGTGCTGACCCAGTTTTGAAACCAGCGATGTGGCTTTCCAAAACATGTCACAGAAAGCGTCCTTTTTCAAAGTCTGCCTCTTCCGACTACAACGGTATCTTGTCGGAGCCAAGCTGGCCGGAGGTTGGAAAATAGAGACCATTACATTCCAATCACACACGCACACAACCTGCACAAAATCCAAATCGGCAATCTCTCGGAGAAGGAAGTCTTAGCCGTCCCACTCCCAGGCGGTCGGTAGCCAGTCTAGAATTTCGGGGGAGCCGGGGGGATCTTTGTTAAGCATAGGATACCAGAGCCACCCACGCCAATGGGGAGCAGGTTTAAAACGAATAAAAGAAAGTTCTTCTTCACACAGCGTGTAGTCAACCTGTGGAACTCCTCGCCGGAGGAGGCTGTGAAGGCTAGGACTATAACAGAGTTTAAAGAGAAGCTAGATAATTTCATGGAGGTTAGGTCCATAAAAGGCTATTAGCCAGGGGATAAAATGGTGTCCTTGGCCTCTGTTTGTCAGAGGCTGGAGAGGGATGGCAGGAGACAAATCGCTTGATCATTGTCTTCGGTCCACCCTCTCTGGGGCACCTGGTGCTGGCCACTGTCGGCAGACAGGCTACTGGGCTAGATGGACCTTTGGTCTGACCCAGTACGGTGTTCTTATGTTCTTAATCAGCAAGCACGTGTGCAGAGATCAGGTGAGCAGATGACGGACCACGTCAGACACTACACACAGGCGAGAAACACACCTGGGTTTTCTTGCTTGTTCCGGGGAGTGACAGATTGCTACAGTGCCCCCCGCCTATGGAAAAGGGTGAACGCAGCTTGGGACTCGCAAGTGTAGAATTACTCACCTGCCTAACGGCCTTCCAACCAAAACCAGGTAAAAAACCGTTCGCGCCTACAAGTCCACCCAGTCCTACTGTGTGTTCAGCCAGTTGTTCCAACACTGCCCACTTCTCATTTGCAACCTAAGAACATAAGAACAGCCAGACTGGGTCAGACCAACGGTCCATCTAGCCCAGTGTCCTGTCTGCCCACAGTGGCCAATACCGGGTGCCCCAGAGGGAAAGAGCAGAACAGGGACTCATTACGTGATCCCTCCCTGTCATTCATTGCCAGACAAACAGAGGCTAGAGACACCATTCCTATCCAGCCTGGCTACTAGCCATTGATGGACCTAACCTCTATGAATCTAGCTCTTTTTTGAATCCTGTTAAAGTTCTAGCCTTCACCACATCCTCTGGCGAGGAGTTCCACAGGTTGGCAGTGTGCTGCATGAAGAAAAACTTCCTTTGGTTTGTTTGAAACCTGCTGCCTCTTCATTTCGTTGGGTGACCGCTTGGTCTTACATTGTGGGAATAAGCAAACAACGTTTCCTTGTTTGCTTTTTCCATACCAGTCATGATTTTATGGACTTCGGTCCTCTCTCCGCCTTAGTCTCCTCTTTTCTAAGCTGAAAAAATCCAAGTCTCTTTAATCTCTCCTCATAGGGGACCCGTTCCAAACGCCGCATCATTTTGCTTGCCCTTTTCTGAACCTTTTCCAACGCCAAGAGATGTTTTTGGAGGGGGAACGTTGAAAATGCTACCCCTCGTTGACCGCACGGGGACCACTTTCATATTGCTTGTCTCCCCATGGAAAATCCCCTCCACACACGCCACATGCTTTGGGGGAGTTTGCCGACATGTATGCTAGTCATTTGCGCAAGAGGGCCAGTGTAAACAGCACAGTACTGTTTTCCGCAAAAAAGCCCCGATGGCGAAAATGGCGATCGGGGCTTTTTTGCGGAAAACTACATCTAGATTGGCCACGGACGCTTTTCCGTAAAAAGTGCTTTTGTGGAAAAGCGTCCTGCCAATCTAGACGCGATTTTTCCGAAAATGCTTTAACGGAGAACTTTTCCGTGGAAAGCCTTTTCGGAAAATCATGCCAGTGTAGACGTAGCCAAAAAGTTCCTAACTGTCAGGGGAGTCAAACACTGGAATAAATTGCCCAGGGAGGTTGTGGAATCCCCATCTCTGGGGATATTTAAGAATTGGTTAGAGAAATGTCTATCAGGGATAGTCTAGACAGTATTTGGTCCTGCCATGAGGGCGGGGGACTGGATTCGATGACTCTCGAGGTCCCTTCCAGTCCTAGTATTCTCTGATTCTATGATTCTTAATATATTTTTACACTTCATTTGCCAGCGTGCATGCTCCTTTCTATTCTCCTCGCTACGATTTCACTCCCACTTTTGAAACGATGCCTTTTTAATCTCTCTCAGCTTCTTTGACTTGGCACGTTTTTGGCTCTCTTTGATGTTCTTTGTTTTATTTTTAACGGGGGCGGGGGGGTATACATTTAAATTGGGCCTCTCTTATGGTGTCTTTGAAAAGTTTCCAGGCAGCTTGCAGAGATTTTACTTTTGTCACTGCACCTTTTCATTGCGGTTTAACTAACTTCCTCATGTGTGTGTCGTTCCCCTTTCTGACACGAAAAGCCACCGTGTTGGGCCGCTGCGGTGTTTTTCCCACCAAGGGATGTTCCATTTAATTACCTTATGCTCACTATTTCGAAGCGGGCCAGCTACAATCAACGCTTGGACTTGATCCTGCGCTCCACTTAGGACTAAATCGAGAATTGTCTCTCCCTTTCCGGGGTCCAGCACCAGCTGCTCCAAGAAGCAGTCATTGAAGGTGTCAAGACATTTTCTTGCATGTAGAATAGTGCTAGAGATGCAGCCGTGTTAGTCTGGTCGAGCTGAAACAAAAGACAGGGCTATGCAGCACGTTAAAGACGAACAAGATGGTTTATTAGGTGATGAGCTTTCGTGAGCCAGACCCACTTCCTCAGATCAATTTGTGGAAGAAAATTGGCACGACCGTATATACCAAAGTGATATATATGTGTTCACTTTTTTTTGATTGTATCACTTTGGTATATATGGCTGCGCCAATTTTCTTCCACAAATTGATCTGAGGAAATGGGTCCGGCCCATGAAAGTGCATCACCTAATAAGACATCTTGTTAGTCTTTAACGAGCAGCATAGGCTTGTCTTTGTTTCGCCTTTGTTAAGGACGTGGCCGCAAGAGCCATACAAGCTACAGAGGAGCTAATTAGATGCTGGGGTCCCTCGTAATGTGGTGAGCACACTCAGAACGTCTGCCCGAATGGCGCTTCCCCGTCCGTTTCTGCTTTCCTGGCCTTCTTGCTTCTCTGTTCACACCACCCCCATGGACACCTTTTCACATTATAACTGGACTCACACACGGCGCTGATCATCTGCGCTGCCCGGATCCTCCTCGCCTACCTCGTGTGCAGGAGGGCGAGGTCGTATCCGGCGCAACAAAAGCCAGAGGTGTGTGCATGCTGTGCAAACTTCATTGTGTGTCCTCTATGATATGATAGGCTAGAGGTCTATAAAACCATGACTAGTATGGAAAAAGTGAATAAGGAAAAGTTTTGTACTTATTCCCCCAATCTAAGAATGAGGGGTCACCAAATGAAGTTAATAGGCAGCAGGTTTAAAACAAACAAAAGGAAGCTTTTCGTCACGCAGCGCACAGCCAACCTGTGGAACTCCTCGCCAGAGGCTGTGGTGAAGACTAGGACTTTAAAAAAGGAAAGGTTTCGTCGCTCACTGCACAGCCAACCTGTGGAACTCCTCGCCAGCGGATGTGATGAAGACTAGGACTTTAAAAAAGGAAAGGTTTCGTCGCTCAGTGCACAGCCAACCTGTGGAACTCCTCGCCAGAGGATGTGGTGAAGACTAGGACTTTAAAAAAGGAAAGGTTTCGTCGCTCAGTGCACAGCCAACCTGTGGAACTCCTCGCCAGAGGCTGTGGTGAAGACTAGGACTTTAAAAAAGGAAAGGTTTCGTCACGCAGCGCACAGCCAACCTGTGGAACTCCTCGCCAGAGGCTGTGGTGAAGACTAGGACTTTAAAAAAGGAAAGGTTTCTTCGCTCAGTGCACAGTTAACCAGTGGAACTCCTTGCCACAGGATGTGGTGAAGGCTAGAATTTGAACAGGGTTCAAAAAGGAGCTGGATAGATTCATGGAGGTGAAGTCCATCAAGGATGGGTAGGAACGGTGCCCCTAGCCTCTGTTTGTCTGGAAGTGGGTGACAGGGGAGGGATCACGTGCGGATTCCCTGTTGTGTTCTCTCCCTCTGGGGCACCTGGCAGTGGTCACCGTCAGCAGACGGGACACTGGGCTGAATGGACCTTTGGTCTGCCCCAATCTGGCCGTTTTTATGTTCTATAAATTTCCCCAAATGTGGGAAACTCGCCTGCATAATTTGTGGTAGTGGGGGACTGTGTTTGCGCTTTCTGCTGGTGCTCGCTGTTGAAGAGAGACAGGAAAACAGAGGAGAAATGGTGCTGCTGCTGCTGCTGTTTTTCTGGTCACTGCCTGCTTTGCTGCCGTCACCATCCTCCTGTGTGCAGCAAGCAGCGATAGCACTCGGCCCCTTCTTGTGTGTTTTTGGAAACAGCCCCGGTGATCCGCAGTGAAACACCCCCGGTGATCAGCAGTGAAACACCCCCATGATTCCCAGTTAAATACCCCCAGTCATCAGCAGTGAAACACCCACATGATCCCCAGTGAAACACCCCCGGTGATTCCCAGTTAAACACCCCCAGTCATCAGCAGTGAAACACCCCCCGTGATCCGCAGTGAAACACCCCCAGTCATCAGCAGTGAAACACCCCCATGATTCCGTTAAATACCCCCAGTCATCAGCAGTGAAACACCCACGTGATCCCCAGTGAAACATCCCCGTGATCCTCAGTGAAACACCCCCGTGATTCCCTGTTAAATACCCCCAGTCATCAGCAGTGAAACACCCACGTGATCCCCAGTGAAACACCCCCGTGATTCCCTGTTAAATACCCCCAGTCATCAGCAGTGAAACACCCACGTGATCCCCAGTGAAACATCCCCGTGATCCTCAGTGAAACACCCCCGTGATCTGCAGTTAATCACACCCCCGGTGATTCGCAGTGAAACACCCCCGGTGATTCGCAGTGAAACACCCCCGGTGATTCGCAGTGAAACACCCCCGGTGATTCACAATGAAACACCCCCGGTGATTCCCAGTTAAATACCCCCAGTCATCAGCAGTGAAACACCCCCGTGATCCCCAGTGAAACACCCCTGTGATTCCCTGTTAAATACCCCCAGTCATCAGCAGTGAAACACCCCCGTGATCCCCAGTGAAACATCCCTGTGATCCTCAGTGAAACACCCCCATGATTCCCAGTTAAATACCCCCAGTCATCAGCAGTGAAACACCCCCGCTGATCCACAGTGAAACCCCCCAGTGATCCACAGTGAAACCTTCCTGGTGATCTGCAGGGAAACACCCCCAATGATCCGCAGTGAAACACCCCCAGTAATCCCCAGTGAAACACCCTCGATGATCTGCAGTGAAACACCCCTGGTGATCTGCAGTGAAACACCCCCGGTGATCCGCAGGGAAACACCCCTGGTGATCTGCAGTGAAACACCCCCGGTAATCCCCAGTGAAACACCCTCGATGATCCGCAGTGAAACACCCTGGTGATCTGCAGTGAAACACCCCCGGTAATCCCCAGTGAAACACCCCCGGTGTCATCTGACAGTTCTGTAGCTATTTTTCCTTTTCCTGGACTTGTGCGCGGATTCAATCCCTCCGGGTGCAGCTGTTCTCCGACTGTCAGAAGTACTGCCAGACGGCCACAGGACATACCCAAGCGGTTTGGAAAAGCGTGAAAACCAACGACTATTCTAGCAGCACCTTACAGACGAACAAAACATGGAGACGGTACCAAGAGCTCTCGTGGTCACAGCCCTCTTCTTCGGATGGCTGGGGTATTAAAAGTCTGGATCCAAGAATAAATAAGTGAAGGGGGAGAGAAGAGAGGGGGGAAAAGTGTAGCGAGAGTGTTCAAGTTACAAGAGGCTGATACGAATAATTTCCACCTGTCTAAGGCCCCAATGTTAGGTGGGTTGGTTCGGTCAGTGTTTCACAACCGTTTTTCATAAAGTACCCCTTTTAAAAAACATTGTAAGTACCCCCAGTCCCTACAGTTTTCAGACACACACAATTTTTTTCTACCATTGCAACACGTTTGTTTCATCCACTGCATGGTCGCCGGGCAGGCGATGACATTTTGGGGTGTAAAAAGTACAACTGTAATAAAACAGTCAGACTTAAAACATCAATTCAGTTTTCTCCGAATTTCGGTTGCAGCCACGCGACTCCCAGGTCCTGCGTGGGAAAATTCCGTACCATGGAGCACTGCCGTCCGGAACACCGTGCTATACGGGACAGACGCTGATTTTCCAAACTTCCCCGATTTGAATTCTCTGCCCCCCACCCTTGTGATCAGCGTGGGTCTGGCTGCTCCAAAGCAACAGCCCGCCCCTTGCCAACTTTCACCCTTCCCCTCGCAAATACAGTGCGACACGCAACAGGCGGCTGTGACCAATGGAGATTGATTCTGTCAAACAGCCGGCCGTCACCCTGCACCTGCACAGTCCTGCGCTCCAGGTTTCCCAGGGAAAGCTCTGTGAGCCATGGCGTTAAGGGGCATGCCGGCTCTCCCTGATTCACCCACGTCCCCCGCTTGAATCGACTGGGGGGGGAGGGGAAGGGCCCGCTTGCAGCTTTCTGGATAGGCCGGTGTTCCTGAAGATACCTGAATCCCATGCCACTCCGGACCTCTCTGCTTTGATATCAGTGAAACACCCTTGGTGATCCGCAGTGAAACACCCCTTGTGATCCACCGTGAAATACCCTCAGTAATCCGCAGTGAAACACCCCCTGTTATCCGCAGTGAAACACCCCTGGTGAGCCACAGTGAAACACCCCCGGTGATCCACAGTGAAATACCCTTGGTGAGCCACAGTTAAACACTCCCTGTTATCCGCAGTGAAACACTCCCCGTGATCCGCAATGAAACACCCCTCGTGATTCACAGTGAAACACGCCTGGTGAGCCACAGTGAAATACCGTTGGTGAGCCACAGTGAAACACCCCCTGTGATCTGCAGTGAAACACCCCCTCTGATTCACAGTGAAACACCCCCCGTGATCCACAATGAAACACCCCTAGTGATCCACAGTGAAACACGCCCGGTGAGCCACAGTGAAATACCCTTGGTGAGCCACAGTGAAACATCCCCGGTGATCCGCAGTGAAATACCCTTGGTGAGCCACAGTTAAACACTCCCTGTTATCCACAGTGAAACACCCCCTGTGATCCGCAATGAAACACCCCCCGTGATTCACAGTGAAACACGCCCGGTGAGCCACAGTGAAATACCCTTGGTGAGCCACAGTGAAACACCCCCAGTGATCCACAGTGAAACACTCCTCGTGATCCACAGTGCAACATCCCCTGTGATCCGCAATGAAACACCCCTGGTGATCCACAGTGAAACACACCCGGTGATCCGCAGTGAAATACCCTTGGTGAGCCACAGTTAAACACTCCGTTATCCGCAATGAAACACCCCTGGTGATCCACAGTGAAACACACCCGGTGATCCGCAGTGAAATACCCTTGGTGAGCCACAGTTAAACACTCCGTTATCCGCAGTGAAACACCCCTGGTGATCCACAGTGAAACACGCCCAGTGAGCCACAGTTAAACACCCCCTGTGATCCGCAGTGAAACACCCCTAGTGATTCCCAGTGTAACATCCCCGGTGATGCCCAGTGAAACAGCCCCACTGAGCCGCAGTGAAACACCCCTAGTGATTCCCAGTGTAACATCCCTGGTGATCCCCAGTGTAACACCCCCGGCGTCATCTGACAGTTGTGTAGCTACGGCACCTGTTCCCAGACACGCACACGGATTCAATCCCAGCGGGTGCAGCTGTTCTCCGCCTGTCAGACGTAATCCGCTCATGCTCCTCTCCCTGTCAGACAGCACATCAGGCAACTGTGAGGCCTGTTGCGGTGGGAAAGTCACAATTAACCGAGCTGCCAGGCACGATGTGTTAATGGCAGGGAGCCGGCCGGGATCCGTCCTTTCCCACAGAGACGGGGGGAGGGGAACCGGGGCAGGTGAAAAAGGCCACACACTGGGAATGCTGGGACGGAGAGCGATGCATCATGGGAGCCAGCTCCAGAGGGTCGAGCGGGAACACGCCATGTTGATTTTCCCACGGTGCTTTTTGAGCCTCGGGAAAACTTTTGCCGGCCAAACTCCGGGGGGCGGAGGAGGCCTTCCGTGCCCAGCAGCCAGATGCAAAGGTTGGGTTAGCCTGTCACATATTTCCCTGTCTTTAACAGGGGCGCAAAGAGGGCCCAGGGAATTCTAGCCTGCCAGCCTGACTTCGAACCCGGGACAAATACCGGCACGGCCTAAAACGGATCCTTGCAGAGGTCAAAGAGGAGTCAGCCTGGATTTGGCAAGAACAACCGCCCCAAAGCAACCCCGTTTCCTTCGTTGACAGGGCAACTGGGCTGGGGGGAAGCGGTAAAGGGGATCGCCCAGTGGTTCCCAACCTGAGGTCCGCGTGGTCCGCGACGGTACTGCAGGGGGTCCGGGGGGGGGGGGGGGTTAAAAATAAGGATCGGGCCCACCGCAGCAGACCTGATCCTTTCTTTTCTCTCTCTCTCTCTCTCTCTCTCTTTAATCTTGTTTCTTTCTCTTATTTCCTTTTTCTCCTTTTCTTCAGTTTTCTCTTTTTCTCTCTTTTCTGTTTCTTTCTCTCTTTTTTCTCTCTTTTTATTTCTTTCTCTTTTTCTTGTTTCCTCTTCTTTTTTCTTTTCTCTCTCTCTCTCTCTCTTCTTTGTTTTTCTCTTTCTCTTTTTTCTTTCTATTTCTTGTTTTTCTTCCATTCTCTCTCTCTTCTCTCTTGCTTCCCTCGCTCTTTTTTCTCTTTTTCTCTCTCTTTTTCTTTTTTCTCTTTTCACTTTTCACTCTTTTTTCTCTTCTTTTTTCTCTCCTTGTTTTCTTTTTTCTTTCTCTCTTTTTCCTCTTTTCTTTCTCTTCTTTTTTTCTCTTTTTCTCTTTTCTCACTTTCTTTTTTCTCTTTCTTAGCTCTCTTTTTTCTCTCCCTTCTTTTTTCTCTTTTCTCTTTTCAGTCTTTTTTCTTTCTTTTTTCTCTCTTTTCTTGTTTTCTTTTTTCTCTCTTTTTTCTCTTTCTTTTCTCTTTTTTTCCCTCTCTTTTCTTGTTTTCTTTTTTCTTTCTCTCTTCTCTTTTCTCTCTCTTTCTTTTCTTTTTTCTCTCTTCCTTTTTTCTCCTTTTCTCTCTTTTTCTTTTTCTTTCTCTTTTCCCCCTCTTTTTTCTTTCTCTTTTCATTTTCTCTTTCTCTTTTTCTTCTGTTTTCTCTTTTTTCTCCTTCTTTTCTCATTTCCCTCTCTCTTTTTGCTCTTTTCCCTCTTTTCTCTCTCTCTTTTCTTTTTCTCTTTTTTCTTTCTCTTTCTCTCTTTTTCCCTCTTTTTTCTTTCTCTTTTCATTTTCTCTTTCTCTTTTTCTTCTGTTTTCTCTTTTTCTTGTTTCCCCCTGTCTTTTTTCTCTTTTTCATCTCTTTTCTCTTTCTTTTCTCTCTCTCTTTTTCTCTTCTTTTTCTCTTTCCCCCTCTTTTTTCTTTCTCTTTTTTTGTTTTCTCTTTCTCTTTTTCTTCTGTTTTCTCTTTTTCTTCTTTCCCCCTGTCTTTTTTCTCTTTTTCATCTCTTTTCTCTTTCTTTTCTCTCTCTTTTTTTCTCTCTCTTCTTTTTCTCTTCCCCCCTCTTTTTTCTTTCTCTTTTTTTGTTTTCTCTTTCTCTGTTTTCTTCTGTTTTCTCTCTTTTCTTCTTTCCCTCTCTTTTTTTCCTCTCTCTTTCTTTTTCTTTTCTTTTTCTCCCTCAGGGAACGGCGGGGCGGGCATGAAATGTTAATGGATTGAAAAGGGGTCCATATGTTTGAAAAGGTTGGGAACCATTGTGCTACACCACGATTTCCGTAATGCTTCCGACGCCGTCCCACACGATCAAACCAAGACAATGTTTTCTAGAGGGAATTACTAACAGGGGAGAGCACAACTTGCTGGAAGATCTTACGCAGAGTAGATCTCGATGGCTCATTGTCAAACAGGGCGAGCATCTCTCACGGGGGTCTGAGTCCCTCCTGGATCCAGTACGACATAAGTAAACACGGGAGGGAATTGGTCTGCCCTGTTTTGGCCGTAGGGAGGCCTCCGCTGGGGTACTGAGCTCAGATCTGGGCTCTCTGCATTAGGGGAGCGAGCCCAGAAGAGAGCAGGAACAACGAGACACCGTTCCAAAAACTTGACCTAGGAAGAAAGGTTTAAAAACGGGGCATGTTAACCAAAGTGGGACCTGAAAGCCTTTGCATGCTAAGAGGGGTTGTTAGAAAGAGGCCAGCAGTGACCAATGGAGGTAGGACCAGAAGGGATGAGCTTCACGGTCAACCTGTGGAACTCCTCGCCACAGGATGTGGTGAAGACTAGGACTTTCGCAGGGTTCAAAAAAGAGCTGGATCGATTCACAGAGGCGAGGTCCCTTAGTGGATGGGTAGGAATGGGAGGTCCCTCGTCTTGGTTTGTCTGGATATGGGTGACGGGGGAGGGATCACATGAGGGTTCCCTGTTGTGTTCCCTCCCTCTGGGGCACCTACGTAAGAACGGCCATATTGGGTCAGACCAACGGTCCATCTAGCCCAGTATCCTGTCTGCCAAAAGTGGCCAGTGCCAGGTGCCCCAGAGGGAGTGAACCGAACAGGGAATGATCAAACCATCTCTCTCCTGCATCCATCTCCACCCTCTGACACACAGAAACTAGGGACACCCTTCCTTACCCAGCCTGGCTAACAGCCTTTGATGGACTTAACCTCCAGGAATGTATCTAGCTCTCTTTCAAACCCTGTTCGAGTCCTAGCCTTCCCAACTTCCTCCGGCGAGGAGTTCCACAGGTTGACAGTGCAGGAGAACTTCCTTTGATTTGTTTTCAACCGGCTGCCCATTAAGGCAGGATTCTGGGCTAATTCTGACCCTTTTTATGTTCATGAGCAGCTGCGAAGATGTAGGTCAGAAAGTCTTTCTAGGAGAGCAGGTAAAGAGGTTTCCGAGGCAGGTTCTGGAATCCCGTTTTAAGTACAGGCCGGGCAAATGCCGGGAATAGCTGGTCTGGGTTGATTCCCTCCTCACCCCAGGGAGATGCCGTTGTGAACTTCCTCCCAGCAGTGGCCTGCCAACCCCCCCGCCTCACCGCCTCCATCGCAGCGCACCGGAGACGTCGCCTCTCCCAGTAAGCTGACAGCAGGGTGATTAATCAGTGCCAAGGGGAGAAATAAGTTACCAAATGTAATCAGGACTCCGGAGAAAGCGAGGAATAATTGAAGAGCCGGGCTGGCTTTAATCAGCCGCTCCGTTTTGCGGCTGGGGGCGCGTATCCCCCCGGGCTGAGGACTGATTTAAACCCCAATGCGGCTTGGCCTCGTGGGCTGCCCCCCAAACTCAGGGAGCCGGCCTGCCAGCCGGGGTGGCTTGATTTGGGAGGCCTGGCCTTGCCGGGTGGCAGCGGAGCTAGGATGTAGGAGCTGAAAGGGGAGTGAGGGACCGATCCTGCCGATTCCTGAGCACTGCAGAGGGATGGGGGGCTGGCCTACAGCGTCCCACACCCAGACCCTGGTTGGGGGGCTGGGGGGACAGTCGGATCCGGGACTGCTGGGGGGCTGGGGACCCAGGCTGGAAGGTGGTCCAATGGCCACTCCTCAGGTCTATGGGGGGGGCTCAGAAGGACCCAGCCCCGGGGGGGGAGGGGCAGTCATGCCTAGTGGTTGGTGCCGGAGCAGCCGCCGCACGTGGCGGGCGCGCGCTCCCTGGCGGCGGGCGCGCGCCGCGCGGGCACAGGCGGCTCCGGCGAGCAAGTCCGCGCTCAACTCCGGCCGGGACGGTTGGCGCGGGGAGCGAGCGGGCGGGCGGGCCATGGCAGGCCCGCGGGCCGGGGCGAGGCGGGCTCCGGGCCCCGCCCAGCCGGGTCCCGCCGGCGGCATGGGGAGCGGGCGCTGAGCGGGACCAGGCGCAGCGCCCCCCGGCCGGGCGTGCGGGGCACCATGCCGTTCCACCCGGTCACCGCGGCGCTCATGTACCGCGGCATCTACACGGTGCCCAGCGTCCTCGCCGAGCAGCGCCCGGTGCAGATCCCCGAGGACGAGTTGGAGGGTGAGGGGCTGCGGGGCGCGCTGGGGGCTGGATCCGGCGGTGCGGGGGGCTCCGGGCGCGGAGGCTGCGGGGCCAGCTGGGGGGCCGGAACCGGCGGTGCGGGGGGCTGCGGGCGCGGAGGCTGCGGGGCCAGCTGGGGGGCCGGAACCGGCGGTGCGGGGGGCTCCGGGCGCGGAGGCTGCGGGGCCAGCTGGGGGGCTGGAACCGGCGGTGCGGGGGGCTGCGGGCGCGGAGGCTGCGGGGCCAGCTGGGGGGCTGGAACCGGCGGTGCGGGGGGCTGCGGGGCCAGCTGGGGGGCTGGAACCGGCGGTGCGGGGGGCTCCGGGCGCGGAGGCTGCGGGGCCAGCTGGGGGGCTGGAACCGGCGGTGCGGGGGGCTCCGGGCGCGGAGGCTGCGGGGCCAGCTGGGGGGCTGGAACCGGCGGTGCGGGGGGCTCCGGGCGCGGGGAATGCTTGGCCCTCAGGGGGCTGCGGGGGGCGCCGGATGCGCAGGTCTGGGAGCCGGGCGCGGGGAATGCGGGGGGCGCTGCGGGGAAATGCGGGGGACGCAGCATCTCGGGGCAGCTGGGCAAGCGGGTGCCGGGTTCGCGGCTGCGGGGCGGATAGGACGTGCCGGGGCGGGACCCCATGCGGGGGGCAGCTCCTCCCCGCAACGCAGCCCGGGACTCGCCCCCGCGCACCCGCTGCGGGACGGGAACCCTGCAACCCCGGGCGCCGGCAGCCAAACAGCGCCATTGGCATTCCGTGCGCGTCGGCCGGCGCCGTGCGCCCCCGCCCGCAGCCCCCGCGCGTCCCGGCCGCGGGGCAGTGCGGGGCGATCGGGCAACAGAGCCGCGAGCCTCGGCCACGCAGGCACCGGGACAGGGCGTTGGCGAGGGTCCCTGTCTTGGTGCGCCGTGGGTCACACGCATGGGGCGCTGGCGAGGGTCCCTGTCCTGCTGCGCCGTGGGTCACACGCATGGGGCGCTGGCAAGGGTCCCTGTCTTGGTGCGCCGTGGGTCACACGCATGGGGCGCTGGCGAGGGTCCCTGTCCTGGTGCGCCGTGGGTCACACGCATGGGGCGCTGGCGAGGGTCCCTGTCCTGGTGCGCCGTGGGTCACACGCATGGGGCGCTGGCGAGGGTCCCTGTCCTGCTGCGCCGTGGGTCACACGCATGGGGCGCTGGCGAGGGTCCCTGTCCTGCTGCGCCGTGGGTCACACACATGGGGCGCTGGCGAGGATCCCTGTCCTGCTGCGCCGTGGGTCACACGCATGGGGTGCTGGCAAGGGTCCCTGTCCTGGTGTGGTGTGGGTCACGCACGGGACACCAGTGAAGGTCCTTGTCCCGGTGCAGCGAGGGTCACGCTTATGGGGCTCCAGCGAGGGTCCCTTCTTGGTGCGCCGTGGGTCACACACATGGGGCGCTGGCGAGGGTCCCTGTCCTGGGGCGGTGTGGGTCACACGCATGGGGCGCCGGCGAGGGTCACTGTCTTGGTGTGCCGTGGGTCACACGCATGGGGCGCCTGCGAGGGTCCCTGTCTTGGTGCACCGTGGGTCACGCGTTTGGAACGCCAGCGAGGGTCCCTTCTTGGTGCGCCGTGGGTCACACGCATGGGACTCCGGCGAGGGTCCCTTCTTGGTGCGCCGTGGGTCACACGCATGGGGCGCTGGCAAGGATCCCTGTCTTGGTGCGGTGTGGGTCACGCACGGGACACCAGTGAAGGTCCTTGTCCCGGTGCAGCGAGGGTCACACTTATGGGGCTCCAGCGAGGGTCCCTGTTCTGGTGCAGCGAGGGTCACACTTAGGGGTCACTGGCGAGGGTCCCTGTCCTGATGCCGCGTGGGTCACACTCACAGGCGGTAGTTGCTGTTTTAGGCCTAGCACAGTCCACCCACAACCATACCCCCGAGACGACTGACGCTTCCCTAGCGGGGATGGGCTGAAACCGCAGCGAGGGAGGTTTCGGCTGGACAGTCGGAAGAACTTTCTGCCTGGCCGGGTGGTGAAACGCCCAGGGGGGTTGTGGCATCCGCATCTCTGGAGATATTTGGAGACAGGTTGGACGCACACCTGTCGGGGATGGTCTAGTGCCCGTGTTCTAGGAGTCTGATGGTGCCACAGTCGTGCGACATGGCCGAGAGTGAGGGTTAAAAACAATCCTGCCCGGGCATAAGCAGCTTGTTCTTTTCTGCCTGTGTCTCAGGTTGCTGGTGCTGGCCGCACGGAGTAGTTCCAACCGCCTGTTGCTTTCTCGCGGTGCGATTGGCCGACGGCTGTTTGGCTGTCGAGCTGCGGCTCCGTCCTGGTACAACCCGGGGGAAGTGGCCGGTGGTGTCAGCGCAGCGAGCTGACGGGCGGGTGTAGCGGCCGGCCGGGTGTAGCAGACAGGTGGGTGGTGTTGTAATCACAGGCCCGGAGTGACCGGTACTGTTCCCGCACAAGTCCTGCTGGCTTTTGCTTCCGTTTTTCTGTGTCCCAGGAGTAGGCAGGGTGGCTGGGACTGTCCTGGCGCGGTGTCATGTCAGCCGGACTCGGCTGTCCTACCCTGGAGTCGCAGGGGCTGTTTTCTGCGCACACACACACACACGCACACCCGTTGATTCCACCAGCCGTTCTCGGCTTCTCGTTTCCATGTGCCAAGCAGATTGCTCCGGCCTGTTCCCCACCTCCATCCCGGCTGGCACGTCCCTCCCCACCCCTGCCAAGGGCTCACTTGCAGCAGGTGGCAAACTACCCTCCCTCTGTTTCTCCTCCAGGTGGCTTGACCCTGGCCCCTCCCTGCCCGGCCGACATTGACGGGTCACCTTTGGAGACCCCTATGAAGGACGAGGGCAAGATCCCTGTTCCGTGCCTGGAGCACGGGGCTTGGCAGAAGGCTACGGCCGCTGCCTTGCGGCCACGGCCATCCCCGGCCACGCTGGTCCCGGGGCAGATTTGGACAGGGCCCCAGAGATGGGCCGCTCCCCTCTGCGCCGAGACAGCTAGAACAGCCAGCGTGGCCGGGCTGCGGTTCTCCACCCCGGTCCTCGGCGCAAACCCACGGAGCACAGCCTGGTTTCAGTCCTGTGTGGACTGAAGGGGGTGGTGTCAATGAGCAATCGTGTAACCGAGAAGCGGGTCTCAAGCAGGCAGGGGGTCGGGGCCCCAAAGTGGCTGCAGCCCCATTGTAATGAGATCCCCCCGGGCGTTCTTTGCTGCCTTCCCTTACGCCCCCCCCCCCCCGCTGCAGATCTCCTTCGTCATGGGAGGGGCAGATGTGGAGTCTCTGGATATTGGTGGGTGCGGTGGGATTCCGGCGTGAGAGTGTCGATGTTCGCGGGTGCCGTAGAACTCTGGAGTGATAGCACGGATGTTGGTGGGTACGGTGGGATTCCGGCGTGAGAGCGTGGATATTGGCGGGTGCCGTAGGACTCTGGAGTGAGAGCACAGATGTTGGTGGGTGCGGTGGGATTCCAGTATGAGAGCGCAGATGTTGGTGGGTGCGGTGGGATTCCAGCATGAGAGCGCAGATGTTGGCGGGTGCGGTGGGATTCTGGCGTGAGAGCGCGGATGTTGGCGGGTGCAGTGGGATTCCGGCGTGAGAGTGCAGATGTTGGCGGGTGCGGTGGGATTCCGGCGTGAGAGTGCAGATGTTGGCGGGTGCAGTGGGATTCCGGCGTGAGAGTGCAGATGTTGGCGGGTGCGGTGGGATTCCGGCGTGAGAGCGCGGATGTTGGCGGGTGCGGTGGGATTCTGGTGTGAGAGTGCGGATGTTGGCGGGTGTGGTGGGATTCTGGTGTGAGAGTGCGGATGTTGGCGGGTGTGGTGGGATTCCAGCATGAGAGCGCAGATGTTGGCGGGTGCGGTGGGATTCTGGCGTGAGAGTGCGGATGTTGGCGGGTGCGGTGGGATTCCGGCGTGTGAGCGCGGATGTTGGCGGGTGCGGTCGGATTCCGGTGTGAGAGTGCAGATGTTGGCGGGTGCGGTGGGATTCTGGTGTGAGAGTGCGGATGTTGGTGGGTGCGGTGGGATTCCTTTGCAGGACATAGCGGGGGTTCCCTGGGCCTTTCTGGGTCCATGTTCGAGTGGGAGTCAGTTTTGGAGATGCTGACGGGCACCTGTGCTCTGGGTTAGAGGGAGGGGAGACAGGCGGGTGCCCCTCGACCATACCCAGGCTCTCCTCTCTCCATCATTCCTCCCCAGTCTCCCTCTCTGAATGGAGCAGGGATCCAGCCACCGACCCCCTGGAGCCAAACGCCTCCCTGCTCCTTGGTGCATGTGGGGCAAGCCGGCTCTGGCGCCCAGCTGGGACCCCAGAGGCCTGGGTTCAAGTCTCCTCTCTCCCCTGGATTCCTTGGATAAGTCACGGAGCCCCCTCGGGTGTTCTCTCTTCCGGCACAACATGGGAGCTCTGGGGTCGCTATTCTGTCCAGATTGTAACTTCTCCAGGGCAGCTCCCTGCCCCCTGGGGATACCCTGCTTGCAGGGGGCTCTTCCAGCCAGCCCCACCCTCACCCCCGTTATGAGTCCCCCCATTCTGATTGGCCCCACATCCGCTCTGCCTTCAGCCTCCTGCTGTCCCATACTAGCTGCCCTGTCTAAGCCCGCCCACATGCAACAGAGCAGGGGTCTCAATTGCCTGACCCACAGGCCAGCTACAGCTCATGAAATATTTTGCAAAAGTTATTTCATCAGGCCTGTGCAGCTGCCGGACTGGAGGGGGAGGAGACGGGGCAGGAGTCCCACAGGGACTTCACTGTGCACACGGCTCCCTCATAGGCCTGGGTGCAGTGGGTGCCATTTGGCCAATGTGGACTGTGTGGTCCAGGGAGCCACCCAAGTTGACACACTTCTGCAGCCGGTGGAAGGGCGGGGATGGGTGGATTTTGCTTTCGGTTATGCCGGGTGGGGGCAGAGGATCCCAGAGTGAAATCCCGGATGTTATCGGGGGCACGGTGGGATTCTAGTGTGAGAGCGCAGATGTTGGCGGGTGCTGTGGGATTCTGGTGTGAGAGCACGGATGTTGGTGGGTGCGGTGGGATTCCAGTGCAAGATCACGGATGTTGGCGGGTGCTGTGGGATTCCGGTGCGAGATCACGGATGTTGGCGGGTGCTGTGGGATTCCGGTGCGAGATCACAGTGTTGGCGGGTGCTATGGATTCCGGCGCGAGATCACAGATGTTGGCGGGTGCTGTGGGATTCCGGTGCGAGATCACGGATGTTGGCGGGTGCTGTGGGATTCCGGTGCGAGATCACGGATGTTGGTGGATGCGGTGGGATTCTGGCATGAGAGCGCGGACATTGGCGGGTGAGGTGGGATTCCGGTGCGAGATGACAGACATTGGCGGGTGCGGTGGGATTCCGGTGCGAGATGACAAATGTTGGAGGGTGCCATGGGATTCCGGTGCGAGATCATGGATGTTGGTGGGTGCGGTGGGATTCTAGTGTGAGAACGCGGATGTTGGTGGATGCAGTGGGATTCCGGTGTGAGAATGTGGGTGTGGTGGGATTCCGGTGTGAGAACGCGGACGTTGGCGGGTGTGGTGGGATTCTGGTGTGAGAGCGCAGATGTTGGCGGGTGTGGTGGGATTCTGGTGTGAGAATGCTGGTGTTAGTGGGTGCAGTGGGATTCCGGTGTGAGAACATGGGTGCGGTGGGATTCCGGTGTGAGAACGTGGGTGCAGTGGGATTCCGGCGTGAGAGCGCGGACGTTGGCGGGTGTGGTGGGATTCTGGTGTGAGAGCGCAGACGTTGGCGGTTACGGTGGGATTCCGGTGTGAGAACGCGGGTGTTAGTGAGTGTGGTGGGATTCCAGTGTGAGAACGTG
The DNA here is from genome assembly GCF_052426305.1 of Pelodiscus sinensis. Taxonomy (NCBI): domain Eukaryota; kingdom Metazoa; phylum Chordata; order Testudines; family Trionychidae; genus Pelodiscus; species Pelodiscus sinensis. Next base: position 1,562,081 of record NC_143085.1, on the reverse strand, counting down.
GGTGTTAGTGGGTGTGGTGGGATTCCGGCGTGAGAGCGTGGACGTTGGCGGGTGTGGTGGGATTCTGGTGTGAGAGCGCAGACGTTGGCGGGTGCGGTGGGATTCCGGTGTGAGAGCGCGGACGTTGGTGGGTGCGGTGGGATTCCGGTGTGAGAGCGCGGACATTGGCGGGTGCGGTGGGATTCCAGTGTGAGAACACGGGTGTTAGTGGGTGCGGCAGAATCCCAGGGTGATGACATGGGGGGGGACCATGGGGAGGACTCGGTTTCAGGTCTTTTGTAGGCTCCCGGTTTCTGTCCGGGCTCCTGGACACGGGGAGACACTAGCAACTTGCACGTCCTTTATTGCCAACCCAAGCGTGCGAAACTCACACATCAGCCCTCTAGCCCTCAGAGAGAGCGACCGGCTTCTTGAAATCACGGATAAAATCCACCGAGGAGTTTTGTTGTGGGCATCTGGTGTTTGAGGGTTTCGGCTGGACTCCAGACACGTCCTCTCGCTTACCGAAAAGACGGGGGCCTCTGGATTCTCTCCTCACGCCCACACGCCTGCATCACCTGCTCAGCCAGCGTGATCCCAGTCAACTGCAGTACACTAGGGAGTAACGCTCTCAGACCCGGCTTCCTTCGCATCACAGGCCTGGGGCTTTCCAGAAAGAACCAAACGCCTTGGTGATCAAATCCGGAGCACGGGTCCCCCTGCAATTGTGTCAGTTTCGGGACGCCTCTCCCGGGGAGCCGCTGCCTGGGAAATTTTGGGCTGACTCGTGGCATTCAGGATTAACAGCCGGGAGGGAGAGCCGGCTTTAAAAGCCTGGGTTTGCCCCTTCCTTCGTGTCAGTTGCATTTAGACCTTCTCCTTCACGTTTCCCCAAAGTCGCTTCCTATATTTTAGGCTGGTTGGTTTTTTTCCGTATCGGAGGGGTCGCCGTGTTCGTCTGACTCTGCATAAACAACGAGAAGTCTTGGGGCACCTTCGAGATTTATTGGAGCAGAAGCTTTCGTGGGCAAAGTCCCACTTCATCAGATGTATGGAGTGGAAAGTCCAGAGGCAGGTATATATATATTCCTTGTACCTGCCTCTGGCCTTTCCACCACAAGCATCTGATGACGTGGGTCTTTGCCCACCAAACTCCAATACATCTGTTACTCTATAAGAACGGCCGTACTGGGTCAGACCAAAGGTCCATCTAGCCCAGTATCCTGTCTGCCGACAGTGGCCAGTGCTAGGTACCCCGGAGGGGGAGGACCGAAGACAACGATCAAGCGATTTGTCTCGTCCCATCCGTCTCCAGCCTCTGACCAACAGAGGTCAGGGACCCTGGCTAATAGCCTTTTATGGACCTAACCTCCAGGAAATTATCTAGCTTCTCTTTAAACTCTGTTCTAGTCCTAGCCTTCACAGCCTCCTCCGGCGAGGAGTTCCACAGGTTGACAACACGCTGTGTGAAGAACTTTCTTTTATTAGTTTTAAACCTGCTCCCCATTCATTTCATTTGGTGTCCTCTAGTTCTTCTATTATGGGAACTAATAAATAACTTTTCTTTATCCGCCCTCTCCACCCCACTCATGATTTTATAGACCTCTATCCTATCCCCCCTCAGTCTCCTCTTTTCCAAACTGAAAAGTCCCCGTCGCTTTAACCTCTCCTCATATGGGACCTGTTCCATATAAGGCGCCACAGGGCTCCTCGTCGCTTTTGGTTTTTTCGGGAGACCCAGCAATGGTTAATCGTGCCTCCTGCCCTTGGGTTACGGCTGCTGTCCCTTCCCGGGGCCGTCCTGTGCCCAAATAAGCAACCCGTCATTAAACTCGCGTTCTACCTTGATTTTTCGGCGTCATTCTCTTGGGGGGGGGGGGGGAAACGCACGCAGTTGCCTGTTGACACGTTTATGCCTTTGAAGCAGCATTTTATTTTTGTTACCGTTTTTTGAGCCCCCACGTGGAAGGCGACAGATTCCACGCCTGATATGCAATTTTGCTCACCCTAGGCGTTTTACTCCATGTTTGAGTTTAAGCGGGTGTGCCCTGGTGAACTCACGGGCGCGGCGCCTCCTGCTGGCGACGCAGGAATTAGCTGAATTCAGATTTCCCTGGCTGGAGACTCTTGTCCTTTACCCCACCTTCCCCCCCTCCCCGGGAAGGAAGTAGCCAACCCGCCCGTCTGGCTGTTTGACTTTGTGGCGGGTGGCTGCCATTTGCGGCTATAAATACATCAGCAGGATCAATTCAATTAGGCCCCGGCTCCTTGGCATCCGCAAGCCGGTGCCTTTGAACTCATCCGTATGCGCGGCGGCGCGGGGGCCAGGACACACAGTACAAATCAGCGCCAGGACAAACGGGTCCGGTGCCGTCACGCCAGTGGTGCGCGGGAAATGCTCCATCATTTTAATGAAGCGCAGATCGTTATATTTGGCATCTTCCAGGCACTCACAGACAGCAACTCATTAACCCTCCCGGCCCCGGGGGGGGGGGGGAGCGGTGCGTCTTAGCGGCGTGTTCCAGCTGGGGACGGGAGGACTGGCCCCTTGGCAGGGTGGATCTGTTCAGAGCTGGGTCCGAGGCGCGAGAGCAGCCCCTGCAGGATGAGGTGGGAGTGGCAGCAAAGTGGAGCGAGGTGCTGGCTAGACGGAAGGGGGGTTCCCACTTCTTGCCCACGGATACCCAGCACCCAAAAGCCAGCCCTGCCCTCCCTGGGATTAACCGGCCATCTCAGCAGAGAGGCCGGGAGGGGAGTCGGTAGTGGAGCCTGAATTCCCCCTGCCAGCTCCAAGCACGTCTACACAGGGACACTGGGACGTGAATCTGAATTAACTCAAGGTGTGAACTTGACTGGGGAAACGCTGGGAAATGAATCTGAATTAACTCATCGTGTGAACTGGACGGGCCTGATTAGATGGCAGGGCAGCTGTCTGGCAGAGCAGCCGTCTAGCACTGGTGCCGTCTGGCGGAGCGGCCGTCTGGCACTGGTGCCGTCTGGCGGAGCGGCCGTCTGGCACTGGTGCTGTCTGGCGGGGCGGCCGTCTGGCACTGGTGCCGTCTGGCGGAGCGGCCGTCTGGCACTGGTGCCGTCTGGCGGAACGGCCGTCTGGCACTGGTGCCGTCTGGCGGAACGGCCGTCTGGCACTGGTGCCGTCTGGCGGAGCGGCCGTCTGGCACTGGTGCCGTCTGGCGGAGCGGCCGTCTGGCACCGGTGCCGTCTGGCGGAGCGGCCGTCTGGCACCGGTGCCGTCTGGCGGAGCGGCCGTCTGGCACCGGTGCCGTCTGGCGGGGCGGCCGTCTGGCACCGGTGCCGTCTGGCGGGGCGACCGTCTGGCACCGGTGCCGTCTGGCGGGGCGGCCGTCTGGCACCGGTGCCGTCTGGCGGGGCGGCCGTCTGGCACCGGTGCCGTCTGGCGGAGCGGCCGTCTGGCACCGGTGCCGTCTGGCGGAGCGGCCGTCTGGCACCGGTGCCGTCTGGCGGAGCGGCCGTCTGGCACCGGTGCCGTCTGGCGGAGCGGCCGTCTGGCGCCGGTGCCGTCTGGCGGGGCGGCCGTCTGGCGCCGGTGCCGTCTGGCGGGGCGGCCGTCTGGCCAGATAGAGCAAGTCTGTCTCTCAGCTGAGCTCTAGGATGGGTCGGGAGAAGTGGTGCTGGCCGAGGGGAGGGGCTGGGGAGATGGGGAGCGGCGGGTGCCCAGCTCACGTTGCCTGGGTCCCTGCAGTGCAAGTGCCCGCGGAGCGATGCCCAGCCCATGCCAACAGCAGGAACGCCCGCCCTGTGCCAGCCCGGCCCCCGTGGGGGGAGCATCCTCGGAGTGCTGGTGGCATTGCAGGTCCCGTCCTCAGCTGGCCTCGTGTTTCCCAGTATCTCCTCCCGTCTGTCCTACTCCCAGCCCAGCTCCCCTCCCGGACTCGGGGGGTACCACGGCAGACTCGGGAGGGGCTGGCCAATCAGATCGGGGGCTAGCCGGTGAATTAGCCACTAGAAACGTGCGACTAAGGGCTGCGGGAGTGGGGGTCTCCCTGCGCGGCGGGAGGGGACGGGACCCTTCCCCAGGAGATGGGCCGATCTCGGCTCTAGTCGTTCCCTCCTCCGCAAGCAGGGCGGGGGGCAGAAGAGGGCCTGCCCCCCCCTTCGAGGGGTGAGACGCTGCCTGGCTGGGCGACGGATGTGGGGCTTCCCCTGTGGCCGCGCGGCTCAGCGAGCCAGGGGAGCCGGAGATGGCCGGGAGCCAACACACATGACATCTGGAAGGCAGGGAGCGAGCGGCTGAGGGACCACAGGGACCTGCCAGCGTGCAGCTCGGGGGGGGGGGAAGGAGGGGGGCTGAAATGCAGCAGTGGGGCCTGGCCACAGAACAAGCTCTTATAGCTAAAGAAATGTACATGGGGCCCTGAAATCTCCAAGTGACCAGGGTCCTGAGTTCTCTGTGTGACTGGGGGGGGGGGGGGGGGCTGAGTTCTCCAAGTGACTGGGGGGGGCCCTGAGTGACCAGGGTCCTGAGTCCTCCGAGTGACCCGGGGGGGGGGGCTGAGTTCTCTTGAGTGACCAGGGTCCTGAATCCTCTGAGTGACCGGGGGGGGGGGGGGTGTCCTGAGTTCTCCGAGTGACCAGGGTCCTGAATCCTCTGAGTGACCGGGGGGGGGGGGGTGTCCTGAGTTCTCCGAGTGACCAGGGTCCTGAATCCTCTGAGTGACCGGGGGGGGGGGGGGGTGTCCTGAGTTCTCCGAGTGACCAGGGTCCTGAATCCTCTGAGTGACCGGGGGGGGGGGTCCTGAGTTCTCCGAGTGACCAGGGTCCTGAATCCTCTGAGTGACCGGGGGGGGGGTGTCCTGAGTTCTCCGAGTGACCAGGGTCCTGAATCCTCTGAGTGACCGGGGGGGGGGGGGTGTCCTGAGTTCTCCGAGTGACCAGGGTCCTGAATCCTCTGAGTGACCGGGGGGGGGGTGTCCTGAGTTCTCCGAGTGACCAGGGTCCTGAATCCTCTGAGTGACCGGGGGGGGGGGGGTGTCCTGAGTTCTCCGAGTGACCAGGGTCCTGAATCCTCTGAGTGACCGGGGGGGGGGTGTCCTGAGTTCTCCGAGTGACCAGGGTCCTGAATCCTCTGAGTGACCGGGGGGGGGGTGTCCTGAGTTCTCCGAGTGACCAGGGTCCTGAATCCTCTGAGTGACCGGGGGGGGGGGTGTCCTGAGTTCTCCGAGTGACCAGGGTCCTGAATCCTCTGAGTGACCGGGGGGGGGGGGTGTCCTGAGTTCTCCGAGTGACCAGGGTCCTGAATCCTCTGAGTGACCGGGGGGGGAGGGAGGGGCTGAGTTCTCCGAGTGACCAAGGTCCTGAATCCTCTGAGTGACCGGGGGGGGGGGTGTCCTGAGTTCTCCGAGTGACCAGGGTCCTGAATCCTCTGAGTGACCGGGGGGGGGGGGGGTGTCCTGAGTTCTCCGAGTGACCAGGGTCCTGAGTTCTCCGAGTGACGGGAGGGGGGCGGTCCTGAGTTCTCCAAGTGACCAGGGTCCCCTGTCCGAGGGGCTCGCCCTTAGGGAGAGCAGAAAGGAGCAGGATCCGGAGGAGACAGCATCTTCCTCGGCATGTCCCCAGGATGCCCCGGCTCCTCCGCTCCTGGCTGGGTGCGGCAGGGCTTCCTCGGGATCCCAGAGGTGCCGGGTTTTGCAATTCGGCCTCCGTGGCTCTGTGCCGTGTTGCTTTCGGGTTGCTTCCGGAGGGGGGGGGCCACACCGATGGGGCAGGCGTCATCCCCAGCATCCTTCCAGGCTGGTCCCTTTCGCGGGTTTTATCATCCGTGGGTCCTTTGGGGACCCAACCATCCAGCGTTGGCGCCTGCGGCTTGCGGGGAGAGGTTGCAGGGGGTGTTGGAAGAGCGGGCCCGGCCGGGATCGCTGCAGGACAGGCCTCTGGCCTTTTTCCGCGACCCGGCCTGCCTCCTCGCACCGTGCGGATCAGTGCCACTGTCTCTTGATGTTTGTCCGGCCGCAAAGCTGCCTGCGCCGGGAGAGGGGTGTAGCAAGCGCATCTCAGGCGTGCGCATGGAGAATCGGGGCTTCAGCCCACAGACGCGGCCTCGTGAGCGCACAGGCATTCGTGCGAGGATCCTCGCACTTTACGTGGGCGAGCTGGCATTTTCTATCGCCCCACCCCTACCCCACTTTCACAAGCGTTGCAGAGAGCTGGCCTTACAAACACTAAGGCGACGTCTACACATCGAGTTTTCTCAGCAAAAAAATATGCTAATGATGAGGGACTCGTTTGCATGAGTGGCGATCTCATTTACATATTTTCTGCCGATCCGGTTTTGCGCTGGGGGTTTTTGCGCAACAACAAGCCGGCTATGTCTACATGCCGAGTTTTCACGGCAAAAATATGCTAATGAGGGACTCGTTTGCATGAGTGGCAATTTCATTTGCATATTTTCTGCTGATCCCATTTTGCACTGGGGGCTTTTGCGCAAACACAAGCCGGCTATGTCTACACAACGCTTTTTCGTGGCAAAAAATATGCTAATGAGAGACTCGTTTGCATGAGTGGCAATTTCATTTGCATATTTTCTGCTGATCCCATTTTGCACTGGGGGCTTTTGCGCAAACACAAGCCGGCTACGTCTACACGATGCTTTTTCGTGGCAAAAAATATGCTAATGAGGGACTCATTTGCATGAGTGGCAATCTCATTTGCATAGTTTCTGCCAATCCGGTTTTTGTGCAAAAACAAGCAGGCTACGTCTACACGACTAGTTTTCGTGGCAAAAAATATGCTAATGAGAGACTCGTTTGCATGAGTGGCAATTTCATTTGCATATTTTCTGCGGATCCCGTTTTGCGCTGGGGGCTTTTGCACAAAAACGAGAAGGCTACATCTACATGACTAATTTTTGTGGCAAAAAATATGCTAATGAGGGACTAATTAACATGAGTGGCAATCTCATTTGCATATTTCCTGCCAATCTGGTTTTGCGCGAGGGGTTTTTGCGCAAAAACAAGCCGGCTCCGTCTACACGACTAGTTTTCGTGGCAAAAAATATGCTAATGAGGGACTCATTTGCATGAGTGGCAATCTCATTTGCATATTTTCTGCCAATCCGGTTTTTCCGCTAGCTGTTTTTGCGCCAAAACCCCTCGCGCTAAACCGGATCGGCAGAAAATATGCAACTGAGATTACGACTCATGCAAATGAGTCCCTCATTAGCATATTTTTGGCTGAGAGAATTCAGAGTGTAGATGTAGACTGTTACACCAACTGGTCTGTAGATTCCTGGGTTCTTAGTTCCCTTTTTATAGACGGGTACCAGAGTCACGCTTTTCCGGTCTTCTGCAATCTCTCCCGACTTCCCTGACTTTTCAAAGTCAGCTAAGGCTCAGATACCTCCGCTTTCGGCTCCCTGCGTATTCTAGGCTGTGTTTCCTCCGGCCCCGATGACTTGCAGACGGCCGACGCCTCGAAACGATTTGTAACGTGCGTGTTTTCCTATTTTAACTTCGCCACCGACTTTTCTCCAGCACTCACGAGGTTGACGGCAGGTGGCTGGCTCTGTGGCCGTCGCCGTGATGCTGACAGGCGGCGTGGCGACGTTTGGAACGCTATCGCTCGCTGAAATAATTGTCGGAGGTCCCTGCCATTTCTCACAACCGTCAACATTCCAATCCATAAAAATCAGCCAGGGAAAAGCGTAACGAGAAATATTGATACGATCCGCCGGCCAGCTACACAAAAGGAAATTCGGCCCTGCCTAGACGGAGGAAGGAGGAACGCAAATGAAAGCACCTTGGTTGAGTGTGGTGGGTGTATTAGATGGTCTGTTCCCCCCCCAAGCAACCTTCTTAGGACTTGAACGGCGTAGTGCAGAGAAAAATAACACCCTGATGATAGAGAGCTAAGTACCCCATGGGACTAGACCGCATTTATCTTTGAATAGAGGCCGTGTCACATTCTAGAGAGATGCTACCCACCACTTGACCACGAAACGCTCGGGGAGATTAGAATGGTTATAAAAATAAAAAAAAAACTCAATAATAAACATTGGGGAGGTTCAATTTGCCCCGTATTGATGAGGTATCGGTTAGCTGAGGACGGGAGGCCGAGAGAAAATTTCTTGACACCTTAAAGGACTTCTTCTTGGGACAGCTTGTTCTGGACGCCAGAAGAGGAGAGACAATTCTTGATTTAGTCCTAAGTGGAGCGCAGGATCAAGTCCAAGCGTTGATTGTAGCTGGACCGCTTAGAAATAGTGAGCATAAGGTAATTAAATGGAACATCTCTTGGTGGGAAAAACACCACAGCGGCCCAACACGGTGGCTTTTCGTGTCAGAAAGGGGAACGACACACACATGAGGAAGTTAGTTAAACCGCAATGAAAAGGTGCAGTGACAAAAGTAAAATCTCCCTGGAAACTTTTCCAAGACACCATAAGGGAGGCCCAATTTAAAAGTGTACCGCCTCCCCCGTTAAAAATAAAACAAAGAACATCGGAAGAGAGCCAAAAACGTGCCAAGTCAAAGAAGCGGAGCGAGATGAAAAAGGCATCGTTTCAAAAGCGGGAGTGAAATCGTAGCGAGGAGAATAGAAAGGAGCATCCGCGCTGGCAACTGAAGTGTAAAAATAGAATAAGAAAAGCCAGAAAGGAGTTTGACGAACCACTAGCCCAAAACTCCAAAAATAATAGCAAAATGGAGATATTTAAGAGCAGGTTAGATAGAAATCTACCAGGGATGGTCTAGACAGTATTTGGTCCTGCCACGAGGGCAGGGGACTGGATTCAAAGATCGCTCGAGGTCCCTTCCTGTTCTAGCATTCTATGATCTATGAAAACGGCAACTGAAATTGAATGTTGATAAATGTACGGTAATGCACGTTGGAAAACATAATCCCAACTATATGTACAATATGACCAGGGCTCGACAAATAATGCAATCTACGAGGAGATTACAACCCGGAAGAGCCGAGTTCGGGTGATCTGCCGGACAGCGCGGCTGGCGAGCAGAGCTCGCCACGGTTTGGCGAGCCCTGAGTATGATAGTTTGGCTACAACTACTCGAGAGAGAGAGCTTGGAGTCACTGTGGAGAGTTCTCCGAAAACATCCACTCGGTGGGCAGCAGCAGTGAAAAAAGCAAATAGAATGATCAAAAACGGGAGCGAGAAGGAGACAGAAAATCTCTCATTGCCTCTATAAAGCCACGGTACGCCCACTTCTTGAATACGGTGTACAGACGTGGTCGCCTCATCTCCGAAAAGCTACCTTGGCATGGGAAAAAGTTTCTGAAAAGGGCAACAAAAATGATTCAGGGTTTGGAACGGGGCCCGTATGAAGAGAGATTAAAAAGACGGGGACTTTTCAGCTTGGAAAAGAGGAGACTGGGGGGGGGGTAGGATAGAGGTCCGTAAAATCACGAGTGGTGTGGAGAAAGTGAAGAAGGAAAAGTTATTTACTTAATTCCATCACATAAGAACTAGGGGTCACCGAATGAAATGGATAAGTAGCAGCTTTCAGACAAACAGAAAGGAGTTTTTCTTCACACAATGCACTGACAACCTGTGGAACTCCTCGCCACAGGATGGGGTGAAGACTGTAACAGGGTTAAAAAAAAGCTAGATATGTTTATGGAGGACAGGTCCAGGCTGGGCAGGGGCCTCTGTTTGTCAGGGGCTGGGAATAGGTGATAGGGGAGGGATCGCGTGAGGATTTCCGGTTCTGTTCACTCCTTCTGAGGCACCGGGCACTGGCTGCTGCGGGCAGACAGGACGCCGGGCTAGGTGCACCCAGTATGGCCGTTCTGATGTTCATTTCGGTTGAGAAACATTTTTGAGGAAAACAATGTAATCCTTCCTGCTCTGCCACTTTGTGGCCCTGCACCACTAACCTCCCGACCCCCTGTGTGCCTCAGTTTCCCCGTATGCAAAACAGCAGTACTACTTTCTATGCACTCTTGTTAACCATTGGGAGCCGGATGGGTGCGAAGTGCCATACAACTGCGGCTGTTCCCGAGACAGCTGAGTCACCTCCACGATGTCGCAATGAATTCCCCCTGCCCCGTCCCGCAGTCCCCAGCCTCCGATCTCCCCAGATCACATGGGCCCCTCTCTTCTCTCCTCCGTGCTTTGCTCCCACCGCTGCCTCCCATGGCCAGAGCCGGCTGTGCCCTCCGAGATGGGGCTCCCGGTCACTGGGGTCCCCAGTTCTGTGCTCCCTCCCCATGTTACACCAGTAGCCCCCGGGGATACTGAGTCGCACCCCTCGGCATGCAGCCCCTGAGCCAACCCAGCACACCGCCTCCTGCCACAGAGGAGGGCTGAATCCCAGGCATGGGAGATGCCCTGGAAAGGAGGGCAGGGCTGTGCAGTGAATGGGGAGGCCCGGAGTCTCTTTCCTGCAGCGGGGAGTTCCGCAGGTCCGGCTCCCACGGGAGTTCTGTCTCCTCTCAGCCTTCTCCTTTCCAAACTAAGCAAGCCCGATATTTTCTGTCTTCCCTCATCACTCATGTTCTCTAGACCTTTCCTCATTCTGATTGCTCCCTGAATTTATCTAGCTCTTGTTTAAACTCTGTTCTAGTTCTCGCCTTCACAGCCTCCTCCGGCGAGGAGTTCCACAGGTTGACTACGCGCTGTGTGACGAAGAACTTTCACTTTTTCCGTCTCTTTAGCCTCTCCTCGTATGGGACCCGTTCCAAACCCCGAATCATTTTAGTTGCTCTTTTCTGAACCCTTTCTAAGGCCAACATATCTTTTTTGAGGTGAGGAGACCACATCTGTGACAGTATTCAAGATGCGGGCGTCCCGAGTTCTGTCCTCGCACTCGAAACAACGCCAAATACCTCGTGTCTGGATCGTCGGGGCGCCCGAATCCCCGTTGGCTGGTCCGATGGATTTCGAAGGGCCGGCGGCTCCCCTGATGTGTCTTTTCTGTCCCCTTCCTTCCCCCTGGGCTCCCCTTCCCCAACGACGCAGAGGAAGGCTGAGCAGGACAGGTGGCAGCGGGAAATCGGCTTCCTTCCACACCCGACGGACAGGGCGACCAAGGGCGGGAGCGTCCCATCTGCACCATGGGATTCGGGACTCAGTTTCCCCAGCTGCTGAGGTTCCCAGGGGCTGTGATATGGTGGGGGGGGGGTCACGTCTCCGGTGGGGGTTCCTGGGGTCTGTGATATGGTGGGGGGGCAGTCTTGTCTCGGGGAGCTCCCGGGGGCTGTGATACGGTGGGGGGGAGCAGTTGTGTCTTGGGGGGGCTTTAACCTTGGTGGAAAAACCCTTCCGTCACTGCAGCGCATAAACAGGCACCGAGCCGAGAGCCCTGGAGCACATCACTGCCTGGCTCTGTGCCTCAGTTTCTCCCCTGGGAAGGGGGCTAGCGGCTCTGCTCTGGTCTCTCCGTGCCTCAGTTTCTCCCCTAGGAATGGGGCTAGCGGCTCTGCTCTGGTCTCTCTGTGCCTCAGTTTCTCCCCTAGGAATGGGGCTAGCGGCTCTGCTCTGGTCTCTCTGTGCCTCAGTTTCTCCCCTAGGAATGGGGCTAGTGGCTCTGCTCTAGTCTTTCTGTGCCTCAGTTTCCCCCATACGAACTGGGCTAGTGTCTCTGCTCTGGTCTCTCTGTGCCTCAGTTTCTCCCCTAGGAATGGGGCTAGCGGCTCTGCTCTGGTCTCTCCGTGCCTCAGTTTCTCCCCTGGGAATGGGGCTAGCGGCTCTGTTCTGGTCTCTCTGTGCCTCAGTTTCCCCCATACGAACTGGGTTAGTGTCTCTGCTCTGGTCTCTCTGTGCCTCAGTTTCTCCCCTAGGAATGGGGCTAGCAGCTCTGCTCTGGTCTCTCTGTGCCTCAGTTTCTCCCCTAGGAATGGGGCTAGCAGCTCTGCTCTGGTCTCTCTGTGCCTCAGTTTCTCCCCTAGGAAGGGGGCTAGCGGCTCTGCTCGGGCTCACCCCCTCCCCTCCCTCTTTTGCAGAGATCCGAGAAGCCTTCAAAGTATTTGACCGGGACGGGAACGGCTTCATCTCCAAGCAGGAGCTGGGCACGGCCATGCGCTCCCTGGGCTACATGCCCAACGAGGTGGAGCTGGAGGTCATCATCCAGCGGCTGGACATGGACGGTGAGTCCCCCCGGCCGGCCCGCCCTGCCCAGCGCCGTGCTGAGCCTGCGTGCAGGGTGGGCAGGCGGCCGGTGTTACGGCAGGGTCTCCGAGCCGCTCGCCGGGAAAGTATCCTACCGCTGCCACCAGCGTCGCGCCGATCTGCCAGCGGGCGGGGCGCAGGGCTAGGGGCCGGCCAGAGAGACCCCGGCACACCGCCGGGACCGGAGCCGAGCCGCTCGCCGGGGAAGTATCCTACCGCTGCCACCAGCGTCGCGCCGGTCCGCCAGTGGGCGGGGCGCAGGGCTAGAGGCCGGCCAGAGAGATCCCGGCACACCGCCGGGACCGGAGCCAGGCCGCGGCCTCTTGCCACCAGGCCAGGGGGGCCCGGGAGTGACGCCAGGGGAGGGCCGGGCACAGCAGCCTGGGAAAGGGATTCCCGGGAAAGTCGTCCTATGAGAGTGCAGGGCTGCCCCTCCTCCAACCGCGGGGTCTCCGCGTCCGGGTCGGGAGTCGTGGCTGTGCCCCTACCCGGGTCTGTGCCCTTCTCACCTGGCACCCCGTACCCGTGACACCCGCCGCCCCGTACCCCTGTATTCCTGCCATTCTGTACCCCTGGCACCCGCCGCCCCGTACCCCTGTATTCCTGCCATTCTGTACCCCTGGCACCTGCCGCCCCGTACCCCTGTATTCCCGCCATTGTGTACCCCTGGCGCCCGCCGCCCCGTACCCCTGCATTCCCGCCATTCTGTACCCCTGGCGCCCGCCGCCCCGTCCCCCTGCATTCCCGCCATTCTGTACCCCTGGCGCCCGCCGCCCCGTCCCCCTGCATTCCCGCCATTCTGTACCCCTGGCGCCCGCCGCCCCGTCCCCCTGCATTCCCGCCATTCTGTACCCCTGGCGCCCGCCGCCCCGTCCCCCTGCATTCCCGCCATTCTGTACCCCTGGCGCCCGCCGCCCCGTCCCCCTGCATTCCCGCCATTCTGTACCCCTGGCGCCCGCCGCCCCGTCCCCCTGCATTCCCGCCATTCTGTACCCCTGGCGCCCGCCGCCCCGTCCCCCTGCATTCCCGCCATTCTGTACCCCTGGCGCCCGCCCCCCCGTCCCCCTGTATTCCTGCCATTCCGTACCCCTGGCGCCCGCCGCCCCGTCCCCCTGCATTCCTGCCATTCTGTACCCCTGGCACCCGCCGCCCCGTCCCCCTGCATTCCTGCCATTCTGTACCCCTGCCACCCGCCGCCCCGTCCCCCTGTATTCCTGCCCTTCTGTACCCCTGGCACCCGCCGCCCCGTCCCCCTGCATTCCTGCCATTCTGTACCCCTGCCGCCCGCCGCCCCGTCCCCCTGCATTCCCGCCATTCTGTACCCCTGCCACCCGCCGCCCCGTACCCCTGTATTCCCGCCATTCTGTACCCCTGCCACCCGCCGCCCCGTACCCCTGTATTCCCGCCATTCTGTACCCCTGCCACCCGCCGCCCCGTCCCCCTGCATTCCCGCCATTCTGTACCCCTGGCGCCCGCCGCCCCGTCCCCCTGCATTCCTGCCATTCTGTACCCCTGGCGCCCGCCGCCCCGTCCCCCTGCATTCCCGCCATTCTGTACCCCTGGCGCCCGCCGCCCCGTCCCCCTGCATTCCTGCCATTCTGTACCCCTGGCGCCCGCCGCCCCGTCCCCCTGCATTCCCGCCATTCTGTACCCCTGGCGCCCGCCGCCCCGTCCCCCTGCATTCCCGCCATTCTGTACCCCTGGCGCCCGCCTCCCTGTACCCCTATCACCCTGGACCCCAGAACCTGCTGCCTCGTACCCTGCTGACCCTGTATCCATGCCATCTGCCACTGTGCTACCCTGCCGCCCCGTACCCCTGTACCCCTGCTGCCCCGTACCCCTGTAACCGTAATGCTGTACCCCTGCCACTGTGCTGCCCGTCCACCCTGTACCCCTGCCGCCTACTACACCTGCCACTGTGCCACCCTGCCGCTGTGGTGACCCCAAGGCCAGAGGGAGCAGGCTGCCTGCGAGGAGCCAGCCGATGGCGCGTCAGCCGGCGTGGGCCTCCTCGTGGCCACGGTGCGACGGAGGTGGGTCCGCTCTGCGGCCATTGGATCCCGTTCCCGGCTGCACCTGGCTGCTCGGGGACCTTAAACAGCGTGCGAAGTCCCTCCCGCGCAGCCACGCCGTGCATGAACTCCCCAAAGCTTTTCAGCCGAGCTCCTCCCTTTAGCGGGGTGCCGTGTTCGCTTGCCAGCCCCGTACAGGAGCCGGTGGGTTTGAGGAGGGATTGAGGGGCCCCCCACACCGGCGTCGGCTAGCGCCGATCAGGTTGGGGTCATTAGGACGTTGGCAATCCTAAACCGGCTCATTCCCCTCTTCCCCCCAGGCTCTCCGGGGAGGCTGCCCCCAGCGGGTGGTTGGTGGAAGAGGCAGCACTGAAGGGAGCCGGGGGGTGTCTCCGGAGAAGCCGGGGGGAAGGAGAAATGACCCCCAGGGGTCCCTCTGGCCATGTCCCCGGATCAACATCCCTGGGGAGGTCAGATTTGCCTGGATTTGCCGATGTGCTGCACAGCTTTGCCTCGGAGCGAAAACGAGGTGCCCGACTGGGTTTGGCTGAAAACAGACCCCCCCCCCCCCGGGGCAGTCTCCCCCGCGCCTGCCTCCCCCTCGCCGCTGGCCAGGTAACTCGGTCCTCTCTCTTTCGCAGGAGACGGGCAGGTGGATTTTGAGGAGTTTGTGACGTTACTGGGGCCCAAGCTGTCCACCTCGGGCGTCCCCGAGAAATTCCACGGCACCGACTTCGACACCGTCTTCTGGAAGGTAACGGGAGCCCCCCTCCACGTCCCCGTCCATGCCCTCCCCAAGTTACCCCAAGGCGAGAGGGCCCAGGGCGGGTGTGGGGGGCACCGGAGGACGCTGGTTTTCGCTCGGGGCCCAAGACGCTCCAGTTGACCATCTACCGTTGTCATCACGTCGGTCAGTCCCAGCCGGCGAGGTATCGGGGCCAAGCCTGCAGGGGCGTGCGGTGGAGGCTACCTGTTTGGGAAGGTGATGCCGGGGGGAGGCCCCCTCGGGCTGGCCCAGTTCTTGCAGCCCCCTAGGCGGGGCTCTGAGTGCCGATCCCGCCCGGCCACAGTGCGACATGCAGAAGCTGACGGTGGACGAACTCAAGCGGCTGCTCTACGACACCTTCTGCGAGCACCTGTCCATGAAGGACATCGAGAACATCATCATGACGGAGGAGGAGAGCCACACGGGCACCGCCGAGGCGTGCCCGGTCGACGTGGAGCGTGAGTGCCCCTGCCCCGCCCCTTCCGCCCGAGGCCCCGCCCCGCCCCCGGGCCCGGAGCTGAGCCGTGACCCCGTACCACCACTCATAAAGTGGCCCCCTGTGAACATTATCGCCCGAGCTACTGAAATACCAGAGTCCACAGACAGGGGGCGAGCTTGCGGCCGGACCGTCCCCCTGGTGGCTGAGCATGGAGTAGCAGGCTCTCCTCAGCTAGCCCACCTCCCCAACAGACGGGACCTCCTGTTCCAGGGCCTTGCTTGCCACTGGGCTCCTGCCCCACGGCCCTGCTCTGCTCCAGCAGACTCCGTCCACGGCCTCCCACTCCCCTAGCTGCCCTAGGCCTCTCCCCCCGGCCGCTCCGGGCTCTCTATCAAGGCCCACAAAATTTTGGCACCTGAGGCGGGGAGCTCAATTGCCGCCCCCATGTTCCCATGCTGCACCAGCAGCAGACACAAATTTCTACACCCTGGGTCCTAGTGGTGCCCCCCAAGTCTGGCACCTGAGGTGGCCGCCTCAGTTTGCCTCATGGTAGGGCCGGCCCTGGCCCCCGGGCTCCCGCTCTGAGTGGCTCTTTTGCGCTCTCACACACGTTTTCTCGTTCTGTTGCCCCGCCCCCTTTGGCGGAGGCCACGCCCCTTTGGCGGAGGCCCCGCCCTTTCTAAGGAGCCGGGAGCCAGCCTGCACCTAAGTACCACCAGACATAAAGTGACCCCCCCTTCCCACCAAAATGATTGCTCAGCCCGAATCTAGCCCGGGGAGACTTCTGCGGGCCCCTTCCATCGCAGGGAAGGTGTCGGCCCAGAGCCTTCTCCGAGGAGCCAGCCAGGCACCATTGTAATTAAGACAGCACCTGTTAATTAAGAGTATGTTAATGAAGGAGGCGGCCCCGGTGCGGGGGCGGTTCCGCATGCCGAGTGGCAGGAGCCGGCGCAGGGCAGGGAGGCCGGTGTGAGGGCTGGCTGCGTGCAGGGTGGACTAAGGAGACCAGTGGGAGGTCTGGCTGCGTGCAGGGTGGACTAGGAGCAGGACGGAGGACACCCAGCCGACCTGTCCCCTGCCCCGCAGCCGGCTCCAACCAGCAAATCCGCCAGACCTGCGTCCGGAAGAGCCTGATCTGCGCCTTCGCCATTGCCTTTATCATCAGCGTCATGCTCATCGCCGCCAACCAGGTGCTGAGGAGCGGGATGAAGTAGCCGGGCGGACAAGGACAGACGGACCGACCGATATAAATATATACATAGAGAGAGAGATCTCCGATATATTGAATATCTACGCCACGGGGGGGGACCCCCTGACGCTTCCTCCATGGAGCGTGTCCCGTGCACCCCCCCTGCCTCCGCCCTGCCCCCACCCTGGCGGGGAGCGCCCTGTCTCCCGAGGGCAGGGCCCAGGTCCCCCGGGGGCAGGAGAGGCCGCCGGCCTCGCATGGCTGTTTGCAGCACATTTAGACGCAGCCAAAAGTGCATGTCCCGCGCATGGAGCCCCCCCGCCCCGCCCTCGCGTGTGCTTTTGTACCTGGAGATTAGCCCCCTAGCAGAGCCGAATATATTCTATAGCTCTATATTTACGAGAAGCCAAATCGTCCCGTAAGCAATACACGGTCCTTGTGCCCAAGGGCTGGATTCCACCACTCACGGTTGCGCCATCTCCCCGAAACCGCCCCCTCCACACCCCGGCCACCCACCGTGCCCCTGGCCTGCGGGGCGACCGCCGGTCAGGCACCGTGCCTCAGTTTCCCCTGTTGCAAAACCGGACATTGTGAGTTTTATCCTGCGCAGAAGCGCTGGGTAACAGCTGGGTTGCAAGCCCGGTAACCCCACCGCTCATGCTGAGGGGTGACCGTTGGTCAGGCACCGTGCCTCAGTTTCCCCTGCTGCAAAACCGGACATCGTGAGCTTTGTCCTGCGCAGAAGCACTGGGTAACAGCTGGGTTGCGATCCCGGTAACCTCACCACTCATCCTCCACTGCCTGTCTCTGAGCCCCTCCCCACCCCACATGGAGAGGGGGCTGACACCGCTCTCTGCCCCTCCGGTAAGCACGTGTCCCGGCCGGAGAGCCACTTGGGAGCTGCCTTCCGGGCACAGCCTTCTCATCCCCTGTCACCCCTGGGTGCCCCTGTCCCCGACCATCCCTCATACTCATGCCCCTACAGCCTGGATGTAGCATCAGACCAGTTTGGGTTTGGTTTTTCTTTTTTCTTTTTTTTTAATTTTCAATCCAAATAAAAATGGAATTTATAAACGGATCCACGTGTGCCCAGATCCAGTGACTGGGAGCGATCCCAGCCAGCGAGAGGCCGGGATCGGCAGACACTTTGGGGGATGGAGCTCAAATTCAGAGGGACTTTGCCCTTCGCAGGCCTGGTGGATTGCAGTCCTAGTTTGGCCCTAGCTGCAAATTCTATCGGCACCAGGAATATTCCTGGCTCGGAGCCCTAGTTCTGGGCTGGGTTTTTCCTCTGGCTCTGCCTGCTACCCCCTCTATGTAATTTAAAAGAGCCATGGACACACACACACGCCTCGCCGCCACCACCTGCTTCCTACCCGCTGGCTCTGTGCATCCGTGGGCGGGGTGTGTGCAAAATCCCTACTTGGATTTATATTAGGGTAGCACCAAGCGGCAGGGTGGCCTGTCCCTTTAAGAGCCACGGGGCAATTAGCCAGCTACAGGTAATCAGCACTACATCGGCCATAACGAGCTGCCTCCCAGGCTAGGCCAAACTCCACTGCAGGGAGGAAGGCCAGGGAGATTCCAGCAGGGACCGGAAATGGAGCCCCCGGGGGCGAACGGATTGAAATCCAAGCAGGGTGGGAAAACGTCGGGTTCGTTTGCTCAGGACCCTGATCGCCCTGGACTCGCTGAGACATAGCCAAAGGCCTGAGCCAAATGAATCCCCGGAAAGACAGGAAACCTGGGTGTGGGGAAACTGAGGCAGCGCCACCCCATGCGCAGAGGGCGTGGCAGGGCAGCCATGCTCGATGACAGACCCCGAACAGGATGAAGGCTGTGTCGGACACTGGACAGGTAAGAGAGACCCTTCCCTGAACAGCTTCTACTCTTAATCGGCTTCAGTGGTTCCCAAACGTTTAGGCATCACGCCCCCCTTTTTGAGTTTTGAAAAACCCTCATGTCCCACTCACCCCCAAAAAATAGCAGTAAAACTTACTGAGCAAAAAAAAAAAAAAAAAAGTTGCCCTTTTAAGAGCAGAGCAGGCATTGCCCCTTTAAGGTGGCTATTTTGAAGTCTGCCTGAGACGCTCCATCCTCCCCTGAATTTTTTTTACCAGACGGACCAGGATTTTCCTTGGGAGGGAGATTGATGGAGGGGTGGAGGCTGGGTTGCCTTGTGCCCCCCCCTGGAATTTCTTCATGCCCCCCAATTTGGGAATCCATGAGTTAGACAAACCATAAGTGGGAGGGGAAACTGAGGCACAGGTTTGCCTGACATCACGTAGCACCCAGGACTCCTACATCCTGCCCAGTGGTTCTCCAATTCTCATGAATCCAGACACGTTAAGCCACAAGAGGCCGAGTCGGACAAAAAACCCCCCACGTATCTGCCACGAGACACCCCAAAGACGCCTGTTAACTCCAGACTCCAGGGTGCTCTGCCCTGAAGCAGTGTTGGAGTTCTCCACCATCCTGTCCTGCCGGGCCAGAAGCTGCGGTCTCCCCCCAGCCAAGCCACAAATTTGGGGGGGGAGCACAGCTCCAAAGAAGCCTAAACTCCCACACAAATCTGAAGTATAAAAAGTTTTACACCTAGGGGTTACATCTAGATTGCATTGCTTTCTCGGGACACCGGCGGTATCGCAAAAGAGCAACGCCATGTCCAAGGAGGCCTCCGTTTTTTCCAAAATTGTTTGAAAAGAACGGACACGCTCTTTCACCATCCCCATCAACCTCGTTCTGCGAGGTATGGCTCAAAAGAGCACTTTCTTTCGCAATTTGGTGCCGTGTAAATGCACCAAATTTCGAAGGCGCCTCTTTTGAAAGTAAATTAAAAAAAAATATGCAAGTTGCAGCACGGACATTGCATCTCTTTTTCTGATTTAACAGTGCAGTCTAGACGGAGCCGGAGAGAGCTTGTAAGTTCACCCTTTTTAGCAGTGAAAGAGAGATATGCACACTGGTTGCTTCCCCCAGCTGGCAGTTATTTACACAGTGCATGAGATCATAAACAAAAATGTTTTTATTGCGTCTAGAAAAGCGGCTGTAAGTGATTGCAAGCGATAGCAGACAGGGCAAAGCAAGTTGCGAAATCAAAACAAAACACACCAGCTAATTTGAAGGCACTAAGCCAGTTAAGCTACCGCCTACCTTGGGCCCGATCCTCCCTGCTCTTCAGTCTTAAATGTTTCCAGCAGGTATCTTGGGTGGTAATTAGAAGGAGGGGCGTCTCTTGGTGTCTGATGACTCTCGATTGTTTGCAAAAGCGGCGAGGAGTCCTGTGGCATCTTATAGACTAACCGAAGTGTTGGAGCATAAGCTTTCGTAGGCAAAGACCCACTTCGTCAGATGCATGCGGTTCGTCTCTAACTTCGGTTAGTCTATAAGGTGCCACACGACTCCTCGCCGCTTTTGCAGATTCAGACTAACACGGCGACTTTTCTGATACACTCTATTGTTTGCCTCCCCGCTTTAGATCCCTTTTGCCCAAGGTCAGGAATTCTCTGTGTTCGGTTCAACCTTTCCTCCCCCCAAAGGGGGTTGAGAATCATGTGGCCCGGCCACATCGTCTTGGTAAGACCAACTGCCGTTTGGGCGCACAGGAAAAACACTCTGTTTGTCTGAAGAAGTGAGTTTTGCCCGTGAAAACTCATAGGCTTGCCAGATGCTTTCAACAAAAATCCTGAACATGGCAAACTTGGTTGAGACGAAAAAAAAAAAAAAAGTTGCTGCGCCTTTAAATGGCCCTGCACTCCTCACTCCCCCACCCCCGCCGGACGCAGCAGGAGAAAATTGTCCCCACCGGGCTTCCATCCAAGGGAAACAGGAAATTTTCTGGGTTTTTTTAAACAGACTACCGAACGATCCGGACAAAAAACAGACACCTGGCAACCCTAAAAGCTCATGATACTATAGATATATTTTTGTTAGTCTCTGCGGGTGTGTCTACACCGGGGCGTGACATCGGAATAATTGCCCTTATTTCGAAATCAGGTGCGTAGCCACGCTACCATGCAAAATAAAGGGCTTGTTATTTCGAAAGAGGAACTCCGGCTTGTGAAAAGGAAGAGCGTATTTCGAAATAGTTCTTCCGGGAGTGATTCTTTTGAAATAAATCGCTCCCTGGTGTAGACCGAGCCCTTCGGTGCCACCGTTGGTTTTAAAGTTACAGACTAACACCGCTCCCTGTCTGAGATAAGAACAACCAATCCATTCGCAGATTGTTGACTTGATCGCTGAGCCATTAAGTTCCAAAAGCCTCATTAGCCCGTTAACAATTAAAACCGAGTCCCACGTCGAACAGCACTTACAAGGATGCTACCTGCACAAAACGAGGAGATGCACATTTTGCAGCTCGTGAATGAGAGGTTACGTGCCCTGCTTTGCATAACGGGATGCATATTAGTAAGGCAAGTTTCATAAAGCGTGGAGAGGGGTTGGGACAGGGAGCAGAGTTGGGGGTGTGGCAATACCCCAGAAGAGCCGGAAGGGTTTGATTATTCATCTGGTGTATTGTCAGAGCATAACAGAGCCAGGCAGGACATGCACGTGCGTGTGAATTTATTCCCCAAACAGAAATCAGGATATTCGGGAGGGTGGGTTGGAGTGTCTGAAGATGTAGCCTCCTGCTGACATTTTCAAAGTGTCTCTTGCTTGGGTCGCAGACTGTCCCGTTTGGGTCGATCCTGGCTCGCCGCTTCTGTAGAGCAGCCCGCGGGCTAGCACAGTCGCTTGCTCTGCCACAGCTGACCCGTGTGCCCTTGGGCATGTCACTTAGCCCCTGTAAAAAAAACCCGAGAGGTAGATACGCTGGAGGGCAGGGATCGGGTCCAGAGTGACCTAGACAGATTGGAGGACTGGGCCAAACGTCTCCATCCCTAGAGGTGTGTAAGTCCCAGCTTGACCGAGCCCTGGCTGAGATAATTGAGCCCTACTTTTGGGGAGGGTTGGAGGGACGGGGACAAAAGCGAAATCTGTCCGGGGGAGGGTGCAGGTTACTTAAAACGGTGGTGTGAAAATGTGTGTGCCGTCTCCCGAGCTGGGGGGCAGCCTTGCTACAGGTGAGGGGGCCTGCCAGCGTCTGCGTTCCCTGGAGCGCCCCGTATGTGGTTTTCCGCAGCCCCAAAGCTGCAGCGTCCTCGCCCAACGGTTACGGGCGAACGTTTCGGCTGGGCAGCGAAATGCCTGACGGGAAACATAAGAACATAAGAACGGCCGTCCTGGGTCAGACCAAAGGTCCATCTAGCCCAGTATCCTGTCTCCTGACAGCGGCCAGCACCAGGTGCCGGAGGGGGAGGACCGAAGACAATGATCAAGCGATTTGTCTCCTGCCATCCCTCTCCAGCCTCTGACAGACAGAGGCCAGGGACACCATTTTATCCCCTGGCTAATAGCCTTTTATGGACCTAACCTCCAGGAATTATCTAGCTTCTCTTTAGACTCTGTTCTAGTCCTAGCCTTCACAGCCTCCTCCGGCGAGGAGTTCCACAGGTTGACAGGAGGCAGCGCTCACACGTCTCGACACCCGGCCCGGCTGAAGAAGCGAAAACGCCATCCGAGAAACCAGGGGGCTTCAGAAAACGATCTGAATCATCCCCAGTTCCCGCAGGTCCGCATCCTCTTCACTCTCGCCGAGCAAGTTGTGCGGCATCGGCACAAAGTCCGATCGGTACTTCGGCGCCCCGCGCCGCCGCGAGATCCAGAGCAGGCACAGGAAAAGGAAGCGGGTGATGGGTACAGTGAATTGGAGAGCTCCGCCAGCGCCTCTGTCTGTCACGTCAAGGCCCTGAGGCTTGGCGGATATTGGGTTAAGAACATCGTTATGATACTGTGGATGCAGAATATTGTTCTAACCCCCGGGGTTTGCGGAGGGGACAACTCTCCCAGGCTCCATGCTCCAGAAGGTAGGTCCTCTTTGCTCAGGTTCCTCCGAGAGCAAGGCACCATGCGGGAAGGGTGTCTCCCACCCCCCAATTCTGTGGATCCCTGCTCTTGTGTCTCTGGGAGGAGAAGGAAAGGGCGGGGCACCAGGATCTACACAATCCCACCTCTTCTTAAACAGGAGGCAGTAATGAAATGAATAGGTAGCCGGTTGAAAACAAACCAAAGGATGTTTTCCTTCACGCAGCGCACAGCCGACCTGTGGAACTCCTCGCCGGAGGATGCTGTGAAGGCAAGAACCAGGGGGGTCACCAAGTGAAAAGAATAGGTAGCTGGTTGAAAACAAACCAAAGGATGTTTTCCTTCACGCAGCGCACTGCCAACCTGTGGAACTCCTCGCCGGAGGTTGCAGTGAAGGCAAGAACCAGGGGGGTCACCAAGTGAAAAGAATAGGTAGCTGGTTGAAAACAAACCAAAGGATGTTTTCCTTCACGCAGCGCACTGCCAACCTGTGGAACTCCTCGCCGGAGGTTGCAGTGAAGGCAAGAACCAGGGGGGTCACCAAGTGAAAAGAATAGGTAGCCGGTTGAAAACAAACCAAAGGATGTTTTCCTTCACGCAGCGCACTGCCAACCTGTGGAACTCCTCGCCGGAGGCTGTTGTGAAGGCAAGAACTAGGGGGGGTTACCAAGTGCAGATGCAAACGGGCTTCAACAGAGCTTGAGTTCCAGCTTTGCCTCCTTTGTTGACCAGGGATCACACCCCACTGGAGCTCCTGCCAGTGCACCCCAGCCTGCCTTCCGTTCCAACCCGGGGACCCTGAAATTTCCACCAAGGAACTCAGGCTTGGTCTGTATCCCCATGGTCCCTCCAGCCCAGCCCCACAGCTCCGCTCATGCCCCAGGGCCGTATCCCATGCTTCACCAGCAGGCTGTTGAATTGCACCCTTTCCAGCGGGTGCTCTTCCCTTGTCCCTCCTCCACGGGTTGTGCAGGGAGACCACAGGATACACGCCAGGCTGATGGAATGAAAACTGAAAATGATGGTAAAATTTGCCAGGGTTTTATTTATTATTTTAATCTATTTTCCATTAAAAATGCAGTTGGGGGAGGGGAGGACGAGCCGTTAGGCGGGAGCAGCCGGGGTGCCTGTGGAAATGCCGTTGGAAAGTATTTTCCAGAAAACCAGACACTAGTCTGGTGCGGGAAATGCTCCAGCTGTTTCAAGACCTGGGGTATCTTAATTGGGCTCACGCCGCGGCGGCAAACCAAGAGGAGCGGGCTAGCCGATTACCCGGAAAGCTGGCGCGGAAATCCTGGTTCACAGTTTCTGTGGAATGGGTTCACTTTTTGGACACCCCTGCTTCGCACAGCTGAGCGCTGGTCCCTGCAGTAATCCGGACGGTGCTGTCATGCCCCGCAGAATACGGGCTCCAGGGGCCGTTCCCGGAGGACAGGCTGGAATACAGAGCCCGTGCCGGTCGCTAGGACGAGGGTGGCGTCGAATGAGTTAAGGAAACATGATTGACTTGTTCCCATCACATAAGAACTGGGGGGGGGGTCATGAAATGAAATGGAGAGGCAGTAGGTTGAAAGCAAACCAAAGGATTTTTTTTCTTCACGCAGCGCACAGTCAACCTGTGGAACTCCTTGCCGGAGGATGCTGTGAAGGCAAGAACTAGGGAGGCCACCAAATGAAAAGAATAGGTAGCAGGTAGAAAACAAACCAAAGGATGTTTTTCTTCACGCAGCGCACAGTCGACCTGTGGAACTCCTCGCCGGTGGATGTTGTGAAGGCAAGAACTAGGGGGGGTCACCAAATGCAGATGCAAACGGGCTTCAACAGAGCTTGAGTTCCAGCCTGTATTTTGAAATCACTTCTTTCACCCTAATTTCCCAGCGTCGACACGGCCGTAGAGCCCGACAAAAATAGAGAGGCAGTATCCTGAGCTTTCGTTGGCGGACCTAACCTCCCTGAAACTAGTCAGCTCTTTTTTTTTAACCCTGTTGAAGTTCTAGCCTTCACCGCATCCCCTGGCGAGGAGTTCCACAGGTTGCGCGCCGAGTGAAGAAAAACGTTCTTTTGTTTGAAACCCGCTGCCCGTTCATTTAATCTGGCGACCCCTCCTAATATCGTGGGAATCAGTCAACAACGTTTCCGTGTTCACTTTTTCCACATCAGCCGTGATGGTATAGACCTCCATCCTATCCTGCCTCGGTCTCCTCTTTCCTAAGCTGAAACGTCCCCGTCTTTTTAACCTCTCTTCATGTTCCCAACCCTGACTCGTTTTTGTTGCCCTTTTCGGAACCTCGTCCAATGCCGAGAGATCTTTTCGGAGAGGAGGCGGCCACATGTGGACGCCGTATTCCAGCTGTGGGCGTGCCATGGATTGATACAGAGATTTTCTGTCTTCGTCTCTATCCCGTTTTTTAATGATGCCGCACGTTCTGTTTGCTTTTTTGACTGCCGCTGCACACGGAGTGGGGGTTTTGTTTGGTTTGAGCCGCAAGCCGTTGGTTCTGTTAATCTCCCTGCCTCCGTTTAAAAACAAACTCCCTCCACCCAGAACAGGCGCTGTTAGCCGCCCAAAACTGATCATGTTCCCCATTTGATTTCCGCTCTGGGTGCTGCCTATCCCCCCCACTCCTTTGCCCCATGGGTGCTTGATTCCAGGGCTGTGTCTAGACTGGCAAGTTTTTCCGCAAAATCATCTGATTTTGCGGAAAAACTTGCCAGCTGTCTACACTGGCCGCTTGAATTTCCGGAAAAGCACAGACGATCTCCTGTAAAATCATCTCTTCACGTGTTAGGAAATAGGATGAGGGTGGTGGTTCTAATTTTTTTCCCATTTTGGTACGGAATAAATTTTGTCACGGGCACCAAGGTGCGTACAGATGTGCACCACCACTAGGAACCCGTGCTGTGGGCACTCTGCTAATCAACTGGTCAGTGTGTGAATCCCTATGGTGCATCCCTATGGTGCCCTGCCCCCTCCTGTGTCCCCTTCCTGGAGACCCCGTCAGCGCCCCTCTCCAGCCAGGCATGGGTGCAGTGGCCCAGGGAAACTGAGGCACGCACATCAGAGCAGCGCAGGCTAGCAGGAAGGACAAGCAAAGAGAGTGAATACACTCCCACTTCCTCACAGGGGGAATTGGACCATATAGGGGATTGGACCTATAGGGGATGCCAGCCCCCCGGGACTCCCCCCAGGCCACACGATTGGTGCAGGGGGCATGTGAATGCCGCCCCGATGATTAGCACGGTGCCCACAGACTCCACAGCCGACAGCGCGTGTTTCGGCGCGTGGGGCACAGGCCGGGGCGCGTGGGACAAAATTTATTCCGCACAGACGAGGGCACAAAGAGAGGGGCCTTGCTGAGGACACAGTGGGGGGGGGGCTCCTTTGGGATTTCCTCGGGCCCAGCAGGGAGGGCTCGGGGCCTGCAGGCCGGCACAGGGGGGGCTGTGGGGCAGGGGCTGGCAGAGCCGGGACCCCAGGCCCAGCCAAGGCCTCATCAGCTGGGGCTGCCTGGCCGGGGGCGGGGCCAGCTGAGCTGACGGGCAGAGCCACACCCCAGCTGCAGCCAATCAGAGGGGGAGGCGGGGCCAGGCGGGGTATTTAAGGGGCAGCTGCGGGGCGGGCGCTCCCTTGGGAGCAGGGCAGGGGCCATGGAGCTGCTGCTGCAGCCTGCAGGGGGGTGACCGGCCCCCTGCCCCCCCCAGCACCGCTCTGCCCCCCCCAGCACCCTGCTCTCTGGTGAGTGTGTCCCTGTCGGCCTGGGGTCCCCCGAGCACCCAGCCCCCCCCAGTACCCAACCCCCCCGCCCTGGGCCCCCAGAGCACCCAGCCCCCCCCGCCCTGGGCCTCCAGAGCACCCAGCCCCCCCTGCCCTGGGCCTCCCAGAGCAACCAGCCCCCCCCAGCCCTGGGCCCCCAGAGCACCCAGCCCCCCCAGCCCTGGGCCCCCAGAGCACCCAGCCCCCCCCGCCCTGGGCCCCCCAGAGCACCCAGCCCCCCCCTGCCCTGGGCCTCCCAGAGCACCCAGCCCCCCCCCGCCCTGGGCCTCCCAGAGCACCCAGCCCCCCCCTGCCCTGGGCCTCCCAGAGCACCCAGCCCCCCCCCGCCCTGGGCCTCCCAGAGCACCCAGCCCCCCCAGTACCCAGCCCCCCCAGCCATGGGCCCCCCAGAGCACCCAGCCCCCCCCCCGCCCTGGGCCCCCAGAGCACCCAGCCCCCCCAGTACCCAGCCCCCCCAGCCATGGGCCCCCCAGAGCACCCAGCTCCCCCCGCCCTGGGCCCCCCAGAGCACCCAGCTCCCCCCCGCCCTGGGCCCCCAGAGCACCCAGCCCCCCCCAGCACCCTGCTCTCTGGTGAGTGTGTCCCTGTCGGCCTGGGGTCCTCAGAGCACCCAGCCCCCCCCAGTACCCAACCCCCCGCCCTGAGCCCCCCGAGCACCCAGCCCCCGCGCTCTGGGCCCCCAGAGCACCCAGCCCCCCCAGTACCCAGCCCCCCTCCATTGGGCCCCCAGAGCACCAAGCCCCCCCCCGCCCTGGGCCCCCCGAGCACCAAGCCCCCCCCCGCCCTGGGCCCCCCAAGCACCAAGCCCCCCCCCGCCCTGGGCCCCCGAGCACCAAGCCCCCCCCGCCCTGGGCCCCCCGAGCACCAAGCCCCCCCCCGCCCTGGGCCCCCCGAGCACCAAGCCCCCCCCCGCCCTGGGCCCCCCGAGCACCAAGCCCCCCCCCGCCCTGGGCCCCCCGAGCACCAAGCCCCCCCCCCCCCTGGGCCCCCGAGCACCCGGCCCCCCCCGCCCTGGGCCCCCGAGCACCCGGCCCCCCCCGCCCTGGGCCCCCCGAGCACCCGGCCCCCCCTGCCCTGGGCCCCCGAGCACCCGGCCCCCCCCCCGCCCCGGGCCCCCGAGCACCCGGCTCCCCCTGCCCCGGGCCCCCCGAGCACCTGGCCCCCCCCCCCCGCCCCGGGCCCCCGAGCACCCGGCTCCCCCCCCGCCCCGGGCCTCCCGAGCACCCGGCTCCCCCCCCGCCCCGGGCCCCCCGAGCACCCAGCTCCCCCCCCGCCCTGGGCCCCCTGAGCACCCAGATCCCCCCGCCCCGGGCCCCCCGAGCACCCAGACCCCCCCGCCCTGGGCCCTCAGAGCACCCGGCCCCCCCGTCCAGGGCCCCCGAGCTCCCGGCCCCCCGCCCTGGGCCCCCCGAGCACCCAGCCCTGCCCTGGGGCAGCCAGGATACCACTTCCCCCCCCAACCCTGTCCTGGGGCCTCCAGCCCCTCTCTTCCCTGGGTCCCCAGGTCAACCAGCCCCCCCCTTCCACGCCCCCCTCTCCCCTTCGTGCCGGGGCCAGACAGGCCAAGCGCTCTGGGACGTGGGCCCTATAAACACAGGGAACATGTAGGAGCCAGGCTACCCCTTGGCTACAGCCCTGGGGAGTCGGAAGGGGCGGGGCTCCCCTCAGGCCCTATAGATACAGGGAGCCCATGGGGGTTGGGCTCCCCCCAGGCCCTATAGATACAGGGAGCCCATGGGGGTTGGGCTCCCCCCAGGCCCTATAGACATGGGGAGCCCATGGGGGTTGGGCTCCCCCCAGGCCCTATAGACACGGGGAGCCCATAGGGGTTGGGCTCCCCCCAGGCCCTATAGACACGGGGAGCCCATAGGGGTTGGGCTCCCCCAGGCCCTCTAGACACGGGGAGCCCATGGGGGTTGAGCTCCCCCCAGGCCCTATAGACACGGGGAGCCCATGGGGGTTGGGCTCCCCCCAGGCCCTATAGACACGGGGAGCCCATAGGGGTTGGGCTCCCCCAGGCCCTCTAGACACGGGGAGCCCATGGGGGTTGGGCTCCCCCAGGCCCTATAGACACAGGGAGCCCATGGGGGTTGGGCTCCCCCAGGCCCTATAGACACAGGGAGCCCATGGGGGTTGGGCTCCCCCAGGCCCTATAGACACGGGGAGCCCATGGGGGTTGGGCTCCCCCCAGGCCCTATAGACACGGGGAGCCCATGGAGGTTGGGCTCCCCCAGGCCCTATAGACACGGGGAGCCCATGGGGGTTGGGCTCCCCCAGGCCCTATAGATACGGGGAGCCCATGGGGGTTGGGCTCCCCCCAGGCCCTATAGACACGGGGAGCCCATGGGGGTTGGGCTCCCCCAGGCCCTATAGACATGGGGAGCCCATGGGGGTTGGGCTCCCCCCAGTCCCTATAGATACGGGGAGCCCATGGGGGTTGGGCTCCCCCAGGCCCTATAGATACGGGGAGCCCATGGGGGTTGGGCTCCCCCAGGCCCTATAGATACGGGGAGCCCATGGGGGTTGGGCTCCCCCCAGGCCCTATAGATACGGGGAGCCCATGGGGGTTGGGCTCCCCCCAGTCCCTATAGATACGGGGAGCCCATGGGGGTTGGGCTCCCCCCAGTCCCTATAGATACGGGGAGCCCATGGGGGTTGGGCTCCCCCAGGCCCTATAGATACGGGGAGCCCATGGGGGTTGGGCTCCCCCAGGCCCTATAGATACGGGGAGCCCATGGGGGTTGGGCTCCCCCAGGCCCTATAGATACGGGGAGCCCATGGGGGTTGGGCTCCCCCCAGGCCCTATAGACACGGGGAGCCCATGGGGGTTGGGCTCCCCCCAGGCCCTATAGACACGGGGAGCCCATGGGGGTTGGGCTCCCCCAGGCCCTATAGACACGGGGAGTCCATGGGGGTTGGGCTCCCCCAGGCCCTATAGACACGGGGAGCCCATGGGGCGGGTGTCACGGCTCATGGGTCGTGCCCACACATGGCCCCTCCAGTGCGGCTGCGCCTTCTCGGGCAGCCCCTCCTCCCCAGGGGCCCCCTCCAGCGCGACGACCCCCTCTTGGGGGGCCCACTCTCAGCGGGGGTGGGGGGCGCCCCTCCACCCCCAGCCGCCCGCCTCTGCTCTGAGCCCCTCCCCTCCCCCTGACCCCCCCGGGTCTCCCCTCCCAGAGGGAATAGCGCCCCCCTGCAATCGCCCCTCCCCTTCCAGTGTCTGTCCCCAGGTAGCAGGGTCGCCCGGGGCCCCTCTTCTCCGCCTCCCTCCCCGTCCAATGTTCCCCCCTCTCTGGGGTCCCCTCGGCCGCCCCTTCTCGGCAGGGCACCAGACACCGCGGCGCCAACTCTGGGCCGTTCCCTGAAACAACACACTGCCCCCTTTGTCACGTTGAACCAGTAACCCCCGGGCACTGAGCGCCCCCCTGTATGTAACCCCCCTTTGAATCCCCACGACTCCCCACTTCCTCACAGCCGGGCTCCCCCAGGCCCTATGGACACGGGGAGCCCATGGGGGTTGGGCTCCCCCAGGCCCTATGGACACGGGGAGCCCATGGGGGTTGGGCTCCCCCAGGCCCTATGGACACGGGGAGCCCATGGGGCCGGACTGCTGAGAATGCGCCCGGCACAGAGGCCGCCTGCTTTGGATCGGGGCTCTGTGCCGCCGGTGCCCAGGCCAGGAGCGGGCCCTGGTCCTGCCGGTGTCACTGGCGCCCGCACAGCCCCAATCCCGGCTGTCCCTGCCTCCCCCCCTCTCCTGGGGCCCATCTCAGCTCCTCCCCCCACGAGGCCGGGCCCGAGGCGTCCCATCCCCCGCAGAGCTCGCCCCCGTGGGCGGGTCCCCGCCGGAGCAGAAGGGGCCGAAGGGCGCGGGGCGGCGTCGCTCCCACCAAGTCCCGGGGCTGCGAGGCAGCGAGTCGGCGTTGGCAGCGAGGTCGAACTGGAGCAGCACCCAGCACCGGAGAGCCAGGTCTGTCCACGAGCCACGCGGGGACCCGGGGTTTGCTGCTTCGTCCCTCCGGGCTGTTTGCAATTCCCCCAAATCCTTCTGTGGGGACCCAGGCCTGAGCCGGGTAGGGGACGTGGGATCCAATGCGAGGGGGTTCCTTTATTTCAGGGCACAGAGGGGTGTGTGTGTGGGGGGGGGGGGGTCTTTGCTGCCACGGTGAGCCCACCAGCCATTCCAGGCCCATGTCCCGGGGACCGGCTCCGGTCTGCCCAGCGGGAGGGTTAGAAGAAGGTGCCGGCCTGTAATTTCCCACCCAGGTGCCCGGGGGACCGGCTGGACGCGGGATCTAGTCGCTCGCTTGGCCAGGCTGCAGCTTGTCCCGGGAGGGCCAGACCCATCCCGCCTGGTCTCTGCCGGCCCGTCTCGCGCCCTCACCCTGCCCCTGGGCCAGCAACGCCAGAAGTGAGCCGGCACGAACCCACCGGCAGCTGGAGGGAGAGAGCCGGGCTGGTCGCGGTTCCGACCCGGCACAAACCCACCGGCGGCCGGAGGGAGAGAGCCGGGCCGGTCGCGGTTCCGACCCGGCACGAACCCACCGGCGGCTGGAGGGAGAGAGCCGGGCCGGTCGTGTTTCCGACCTGGCACGAACCCACCGGCGGCCGGAGGGAGAGAGCCGGGCCGGTCGCGGTTCCGACCCGGCACGAACCCACCGGCGGCCGGAGGCAGAGAGCCGGGCCGGTCGCGGTTCCGACCCGGCACGAACCCACCGGCGGCCGGAGGGAGAGAGCCGGGCCGGTCGCGGTTCCGACCCGGCACGAACCCACCGGCGGCCGGAGGGAGAGAGCCGGGCCGGTCGCGGTTCCGACCCGGCACGAACCCACCGGCGGCCGGAGGCAGAGAGCCGGGCCGGTCGCGGTTCCGACCCGGCACGAACCCACCGGCGGCCGGAGGCAGAGAGCCGGGCCGGTCGCGGTTCCGACCCGGCACGAACCCACCGGCGGCCGGAGGCAGAGAGCCGGGCCGGTCGCGGTTCCGACCCGGCACGAACCCACCGGCGGCCGGAGGGAGAGAGCCGGGCCGGTCGCGGTTCCGACCCGGCACGAACCCACCGGCGGCCGGAGGGAGAGAGCCGGGCCGGTCGCGGTTCCGACCCGGCACGAACCCACCGGCGGCCGGAGGGAGAGAGCCGGGCCGGTCGCGGCTCCGACCCGGCACGAACCCACCGGCGGCCGGAGGCAGAGAGCCGGGCCGGTCGCGGCGCCGACCCGGCACGAACCCACCGGCGGCCGGAGGCAGAGAGCCGGGCCGGTCGCGGCCCCGACCCGGCACGAACCCACCGGCGGCCGGAGGCAGAGAGCCGGGCCGGTCGCGGCCCCGACCCGGCACGAACCCACCGGCGGCCGGAGGCAGAGAGCCGGGCCGGTCGCGGTTCCGACCCGGCACGAACCCACCGGCGGCCGGAGGCAGAGAGCCGGGCCGGTCGCGGTTCCGACCCGGCACGAACCCACCGGCGGCCGGAGGCAGAGAGCCGGGCCGGTCGCGGCCCCGTCCCGGCACAAACCCGCCGGAGGCAGAGAGCCGGGCCGGTCGCGGTTCCGTCCCGGCACAAACCCACCGGCGGCCGGAGGCAGAGAGCCGGGCCGGTCGCGGTTCCGTCCCGGCACAAACCCACCGGCGGCCGGAGGCAGAGAGCCGGGCCGGTCGCGGCGCCGACCCGGCACGAACCCATCGGCGGCCGGAGGCAGAGAGCCGGGCCGGTTGCGGTTCCGTCCCGGCACAAACCCACCGGCGGCCGGAGGCAGAGAGCCGGGCCGGTCGCGGCGCCGACCCGGCACGAACCCATCGGTGGCCGGAGGCAGAGAGCCGGGCCGGTCGCGGTGCTGACCTGGCACAAACCCATTGGTGGTTGGAGGAACAGAGCTGGGACAGCTGTGGCCTGGTACAACCCACTTGTGGCTGAGGGGCAGAGTCAGGACTGGACCGGCCATGGGGTGGGGGACCCGTCGGCCGGGGAGAGAGCTGGGGAGTCCAGGAATGACACCTTGGCCCGGCCCTACCCGCGGCTGGGGGGAGATCCGGGGTTGCCTGCCTTGGGGGGGGGGCTGGTGAGAAGGGGAGCCCAGCCCCCTAATATATCTGTGTTGAAAAATGCCGTTTTCCTTGTCGTAAAGGCCGTGCTCGTGACACGGTGCGCAGCGACGCGGTTTCTGAGCAGCCGCCAATTCGCATTTCAGCGCCGTCTGCGGCCAAGCCAGTCGCGTGTTCGCGAGGGGTCGTTCCTTCCCCTTTGGAGTTTGCAGAGAGGCTGGTTTTGTCACATTCGTAGGATGAATTTTCAGGAGGCTTTTTAGGCGTCTGTGTTGGGTTTGTTTAGCGGTTTCAAAATGTGGCTCGTGTTGTTCGTAGGAATCGATGAGGAGGATTGGATTGTTCAGCGGCGTTCCCTAGTGCTAGGAAGTGAACCATTTTTAAATGCTGGCCTACGGACGACAGGTTTTTAATGTAACGTTTTACAATTATTTGAATAGTTCATCTTTTTTGGACTAGATAAAGCCAGCCTTTGCCTTTGCCTT
Source organism: Pelodiscus sinensis (assembly GCF_052426305.1). Classification (NCBI taxonomy): domain Eukaryota; kingdom Metazoa; phylum Chordata; order Testudines; family Trionychidae; genus Pelodiscus; species Pelodiscus sinensis. The sequence goes on along the minus strand of NC_143085.1, from coordinate 1,529,395 downwards.
TCCCCGGGAGTTGCCCTGTTGATAAACTGAAGTTGCGGTGAGCAGTGCTTGATGCGGATTCGTGGAAATGTCTTTAGTTTCTGATTGATGCAAGCAGCTTAATTTGCGACACGTGTATTTCTTTCCCTGTGGTGTTTGGATCAATACTAGACGAAGGGGGTTAAGGCGATTTACTATGGAATGGGGGCAAGTGATTTTAACTGGAACGTGTAGATTGAGAACGTGAATTGTTACTAGGATTTTTACGCCGGGAGCGTTGGTAGGGACGGGCGTTGTCAAGAAGGCTTTTGCGTGTTGCTGATGTGTTTGGTGGGTGATAATATTCAGACCTGTCCTTTGAGGCGGTGGGAGTTGGGCTTTTTTAGGTTTTTACCCGAGAGCCCAAACTGTCTTTGGCAGCTTTTCTGTTTGTGTTTTAACTAATGTCTCCTCCCTAGGAGAAGACACATGACTTTTGGCGGGGCTGGGTTTTTTGGTTGTGTCCGTGTCTCACGGCCTCCGGCACGCTTGGCTCTTGCAAGCCCCCTTCTTTCTCCTGCACCTCTTCGCGTCCTGCCGGATGCCGCCCATCCCACCGCTGCCACCACCGTCACGGCGCGTCGGGGAGCCCCGACCCTACAGCCCAGAGGCGACGCTCCGCTGGCAGGTGGAACAGAAGGTTTCTTGGTTTCTGCACCCCGGCCCTGTCGGGGAGACCCTCAGGGCACCTCCCAGTGTGCAGGCAGCAGGGGGGCAGGTACTCGGCCCAGTCCTGCGGGTGTCGGTGCATAAAGGCCTCCAGCATGTTCTTCGGGGTCCCCGGGCACCTCCCCACCAGCCCGCTGGGCCGGGCGCCAGGACAAATTCTGCAGCAGCCTCAGCCGGATGCACCGATCCCCAGGGGCCCCGCGAGTGGGACGGCATGGCCAGGTGGAGCAGCTTGCGGCGTCCCACGTCCCCACCTTCCCTGGGGGGAGCCGTTCCCGGGACAGGAATCCCCGCTCCCTCCTGGCAACCTCCCCCAGGGGCTGAGCTGCGCCGGCCAGTCCGGTCCCTCGGCCTCTGCAAGGAGGGGTCTGCAATTCAGACCTGTCCCACACCCTTGCCTAGGTCCGGAGACCCAGCCTGGCTGGACCCCGTGTCCCCTGGGATGGGGCCCTGAGCCCTCCCTTGGGTCCGGGTCACCAGCCCCTCTCTGGCTCTGGCTCCGGGTGGTGACCAGGGTCCTGCGGCGTCCGTCTGGCCACTCCTCTAGGTCACCCCCCACAGCACCTCCGTGGGCAAGTGCCGGTGACCCCCACTTCCGTGGGGCCCCCCATTTCCGATGCACTCGGGCTACGGGCACCTTGAACGGGTCCCGTCTATGCCCCTCGGGGTCAGCTGAGCGTTGGGCACCATGCGGTGCCTTCTGGGTAGCGTCATCCACCGAGCCAGAGTCCTGGGAGGGCCCCGGCAGTAAATCCTGACCCGTCCGAAATTGCTGCCGTTGGCTCTAGAGGGGCGTGCGAGCGAGTGAGGGGCTGGGGGCTGCGGGTTGTTGGGAGGCAGGAGGGGTTGCAAGTGAGAGGCTGGGGGTTACGGGTTAATAGGGGGGGTTACGGGCTCTTGGGGGGGTTGCGAGTGAGCGGCTGGGGGTTGAGGGTTGTTGGGGGGGTTGCGAGTGAGAGGCTGGGGGTTACGGGTTGTTGGGAGGGATGCGAGTGAGAGGCTGGGCGTTGAGGGTTGTTGGGGGTGGTTGCGAGTTAGCGGCTGGGGGTTGCGGGTTGTTCGGGGGGTTGTGAGTGAGAGGCTGGGGGTTGAGGGCTGTTGGGGGACGTTGCCAGTGAGCGGCTGGGGGTTACGGGTTGTTGGGGGACGTTGCGAGTGAGCGGCTGGGGGTTACGGGTTGATGGGGGTTGCGAGTGAGAGGCTGGGGGTTACGGGTTGTTGGGGGGGTTGCGAGTGAGCGGCTGGGGATTACGGGTTGTTGGGGGGGTTGCGAGTGAGCGGCTGGGAGTTACGGGTTGTTGGGGGGGTTGCGAGTGAGAGGCTGGGGGTTGCGGGTTGTTGGAGGGGTGCGAGTGAGCGGCTGGGGATTACGGGTTGTTGGGGGGGTTGCGAGTGAGAGGCTGGGGGTTACGGGTTGTTGGGGGGGTTGCGAGTGAGAGGCTGGGGGTTACGGGTTGTTGGAGGGGGTTGCGAGTGAGAGGCTGGGGGTTGCGGGTTGTTGGAGGGGTGCGAGTGAGCGGCTGGGGATTACGGGTTGTTGGGGGGGTTGCGAGTGAGAGGCTGGGAGTTACGGGTTGTTGGGGGGGTTGCGAGTGAGAGGCTGGGGGTTGCGGGTTGTTGGGGCGGTGCGAGTGAGAGGCTGGGGATTACGGGTTGTTGGGGGGGTTGCGAGTGAGAGGCTGGGGGTTGCGAGTTGTTGCCAGTGAGAGGCTGGGGGGTTGCGGGTTGTTGGGGGGGTTGCGAGTGAGAGGCTGGGGATTACGGGTTGTTGGGGGGGTTGCGAGTGAGAGGCTGGGGGTTGCGAGTTGTTGCCAGTGAGAGGCTGGGGGGTTGCGGGTTGTTGGGGGACGTTGCGAGTGAGGGGCTGGGGGCTGCGGGGTGCTGGGGGGGTTGCGAGTGAGGGGCTGGGGGTTACGGGTTGTTGGGGGGTTGGGGGTTACGGGGTGTTGTGGGGGGTTGCGAGTGAGCGGCTGGGGGTTACGGGTTGTTGGGGGGGTTGCGAGTGAGCGGCTGGGGGTTACGGGTTGTTGGGGGGGTTGCGAGTGAGCGGCTGGGGGTTACGGGTTGTTGGGGGGGTTGGGGGTTACGGGGTGTTGTGGGGGGTTGCGAACGAGAGGCTGGGGGTTACGGGTTGTTGGGGGGGTTGCGAGCGAGAGGCTGGGGGTTACGGGTTGTTGGGGGGGTTGCGAGTGAGCGGCTGGGGGTTGCGGGTTGTTGGGGGGGTTGCGAGTGAGCGGCTGGGGGTTACGGGTTGTTGGGGGGGTTGCGAGTGAGCGGCTGGGGGTTACGGGTTGTTGGGGGGGTTGCGAGTGAGCGGCTGGGGGTTACGGCTTGTTGGGGGGGTGCGAGTGAGAGGCTGGGGGTTACGGGTTGTTGGGGGGGTTGCGAATGAGAGGCTGGGGGTTGCGGGTTGTTGGGGGGGGTTGTGAATGAGAGGCTGGGGGTTACGGGTTGTTGGGGGGACGTTGCGAGTGAGAGGATGGGGGATACGGGTTGTTGGGGGGGGTCGCGAGTGAGCGGCTGGGGGCTACGTGTTGTTGGGGGGGGTTGCGAGTGAGCGGCTGGGGGTTGTGGGTTGTTGGGGGGGTTGCGAGTGAGCGGCTGGGGGTTACGTGTTGTTGGGGGGGTCGCGAGTGAGAGGCTGCGGGGTTACGGGTTGTTGGGGGGGTTGCGAGTGAGCGGCTGGGGGTTATGGGTTGTTGGGGGGTTACGAGTGAGAGGCTGGGGGTTATGGGTTGTTGGGGGGGGTTCCGACTGAGCGGCTGTGGGTTGAGGGTTGTTGGGGGGGTTGCGAGTGAGCGGCTGCGGGTTGAGGGTGGTTGGGGGGGTTGCGAGTGAGAGGCTGGGGGTTGCGGGTTGTTGGGGGCGTTGCGAATGAGAGGCTCGGGGTTGCGGGTTGTTGGGGGGGTTGGGAGTGAGAGGCTGGGGGTTGTGGGTTGTTGGGGGGGTTGCGAGTGAGAGGCTGGGGGACTGCGGGTTGTTGGGGGGTTGGGAGTGAGAGGCTGGGGGTTGTGGGTTGTTGGGGGGGTGCGAGTGAGCGGCTGGGGGTTACGGGTTGTTGGGGGGGATGTGAGTGAGCAGCTGGGGGTTACGGGTTGTTGGGGGGGATGTGAGTGAGCGGCTGGGGGTTACGGCTTGTTGGGGGGACGTTGCGAGTGAGAGGCTGGGGGTTACGGGTTGTTGGGGGGGTCGCGAGTGAGCGGCTGGGGGTTGTGGGTTGTTGGGGGGTTGCGAGTGAGAGGCTGGGGGTTACGGGTTGTTGGGGGGGTCGCGAGTGAGAGGCTGGGGGGTTACGGGTTGTTGGGGGGGTTGCGAGTGAGCGGCTGGGGGTTACGGGTTGTTGGGGGGGTTGCGAGTGAGCGGCTGGGGGTTATGGGTTGTTGGGGGGGTTCCGACTGAGCGGCTGCGGGTTGAGGGTTGTTGGGGGGGTTGCGAGTGAGAGGCTGGGGGTTACGGGTTGTTGGGGGGGTTGCGAGTGAGAGGCTGGGGGACTGCGGGTTGTTGGGGGGGTTGCGAGTGAGAGGCTGGGGGGCTGCGGGTGGTTGGGAGGGTTGCGAGTGAGCGGCTGGGGGTTACGGGTTGTTGGGGGGGTTGCGAGTGAGCGGCTGGGGGTTACGGGTTGTTGGGGGGGATGTGAGTGAGCAGCTGGGGGTTACGGGTTGTTGGGGGGGATGTGAGTGAGCGGCTGGGGGTTACGGGTTGTTGGGGGGGTGTGAGTGAGAGGCTGGGGGGTTGCAGGTTGTTGGGGGGGTTGCGAGTGAGCGGCTGGGGGTTACGGGTTGTTGGGGGGGTTGCGAGTGAGCGGCTGGAGGGTTACGGGTTGTTGGGGGACGTTGCGAGTGAGCGGCTGGGGGTTACGGGTTGTTGGGGGGGCGAGTGAGCGGCTGGGGGTTACGGGTTGTTGGGGGACGTTGCGAGTGAGCGGCTGGGGTGGCGGGTTGTTGGGGGGGTGCGAGTGAGCGGCTGGGGGTTACGGGTTGTTGGGGGACGTTGCGAGTGAGAGGCTGGGGGTTACGGCTTGTTGGGGGGGTGCGAGTGAGAGGCTGGGGGTTGCGGATTGTGGGGGGGGTTGCGAGTGAGGGGCTGGGGGTTGCGGGTTGTTGGGGGGGTTGCGAATGAGAGGCTGGGGGTTACGGGTTGTTGGGGGACGTTGCGAGTGAGAGGCTGGGGGTTACAGCTTGTTGGGGGGGTGCGAGTGAGAGGCTCGGGGTTACGGGTTGTTGGGGGGGTTGCGAATGAGAGGCTGGGGGTTGCGGGTTGTTGGGGGGGTTGCGAATGAGAGGCTGGGGGTTACGGGTTGTTGGGGGGGTTGCGAGTGAGCGGCTGGGGGTTACGGGTTGTTGGGGGGGTTTGCGAGTGAGCGGCTGGGGGTTGAGGGTTGTTGGGGGGGGTGCGAGTGAGCGGCTGGGGGTTACGGGCTGTTGGGGAGGTGCGAGTGAGCGGCTGGGGGTTATGGGTTGTTGGGGGGGTTGCGAGTGAGCGGCTGGGGGTTGAGGGTTGTTGGCGGGGTGGCGAATGAGCGGCTGGAGCTTGCGGGTTGTTGGGGGACGTTGCGAGTGAGCGGCTGGGGGTTACGGGTTGTTGGGGGACGTTGCGAGTGAGCGGCTGGGGGTTACGGGTTGTTGGGGGACGTTGCGAGTGAGCGGCTGGGGTGGCGGGTTGTTGGGGGGGTTGCGAGTGAGCGGCTGGGGGTTACGGGTTGTTGGGGGGGATGTGAGTGAGCGGCTGGGGGTTACGGCTTGTTGGGGGGGTGCGAGTGAGAGGCTGGGGGGTTGCGGGTTGTTGGAGGGGGTTGCGAGTGAGAGGCTGGGGGTTGCGGATTGTGGGGGTTGCGAGTGAGGGGCTCGGGTTTGCGGGTTGTTGGGGGGGTTGCGAGTGAGAGGCGGGGGTTACGGGTTGTTGGGGGACGTTGCGAGTGAGCGGCTGGGGGTTGAGGGTTGTTGGGGGGGTTACGAGCGAAACGCTGGGGGTTACGGGTTGTTGGGGGACGTTGCGAGTGAGCGGCTGGGGGTTGAGGGTTGTTGGGGGGGGTTGCAAGTGAGAGGCTGGGGGTTACGGGTTGTTGGGGGGGTGCGAGTGAGCGGCTGGGGGTTACGGGTTGTTGGGGGGGTTGCGAATGAGAGGCTGGGGGTTGCGGGTTGTTGGGGGGGGTTGCGAATGAGAGGCTGGGGGTTGCGGGTTGTTGGGGGCGTTGCGAATGAGAGGCTGGGGGTTACGGGTTGTTGGGGGGGTTGCGAGTGAGCGGCTGGGGGTTACGGGTTGTTGGGGGGGTTGCGAGTGAGCGGCTGGGGGTTACGGGTTGTTGGGGGGGTGCGAGTGAGAGGCTGGGGGTTACGGGCTGTTGGGGGGTTTGCTAGTGAGAGGCTGGGGGTTACGGGTTGTTGGGGGGGTTGCGAGTGAGCGGCTGGGGGTTACCGGTTGTTGGGGGGGTTGCGAGTGAGCGGCTGGGGTTTGCGGGTTGTTGGGGGGGGTGCGAGTGAGCGGCTGGGGGTTACGGGCTGTTGGGGGGGTGCGAGTGAGCGGCTGGGGGTTACGGGTTGTTGGGGGGGTTTGCGAGTGAGCGGCTGGGGGTTGAGGGTTGTTGGGGGGGTTGCGAGTGAGCGGCTGGGGGTTACGGGTTGTTGGGGGGGTTGCGAGTGAGAGGCTGGGGGGCTGCGGGTGGTTGGGGGGGTTGCGAGTGAGAGGCTGGGGGTTACGGGTTGTTGGGGGTGTTGCGAGTGAGCAGCTGGGGGTTACGGGTTGTTGGGGGGGTTGCGAGTGAGCGGCTGGGGGTTACGGGTTGTTGGGGGGGTTGCGAGTGAGCGGCTGGGGGTTACGGGTTGTTGGGGGGGTTCCGAGCAAGCGGCTGGGGGTTACGGGCTGTTGGGGCGGTGCGAGTGAGAGGCTGGGGGTTACGGGCTGTTGGGGGGGTTGCGAGTGAGAGGCTGGAGGTTGCGGGTTGTTGGGGGGGTTGCGAGTGAGAGGCCGGGGGTTACGGGTTGTTGGGGGGGTTACGAGTGAGCGGCTGGGGGTTACGGGTTGTTGGGGGGGTTACGAGTGAGAGGCTGGGGGTTACGGTTTGTTGGGGGGGTTACGAGTGAGCGGCTGGGGGTTACGGGTTGTTGGGGGGTAGCAAGTGAGCGGCTGGGGGTTACGTGTTGTTGGGGGACGTTGCGAGTGAGCGGCTGGGGTGGCGGGTTGTTGGGGGGGGTGCGAGTGAGCGGCTGGGGGTTACGGGTTGTTGGAGGACGTTGCGAGTGAGCGGCTGGGGTGGCGGGTTGTTGGGGGGGTTGCGAGTGAGCGGCTGGGGGTTACGGGTTGTTGGGGGGGATGTGAGTGAGCGGCTGGGGGTTACGGCTTGTTGGGGGGGTGCGAGTGAGAGGCTGGGGGGTTGCGGGTTGTTGGGGGGGGTTGCGAGTGAGAGGCTGGGGGTTGCGAGTGAGGGGCTCGGGTTTGCGGGTTGTTGGGGGGGTTGCGAGTGAGAGGCGGGGGGTTACGGGTTGTTGGGGGACGTTGCGAGTGAGCGGCTGGGGGTTGAGGGTTGTTGGGGGGGTTACGAGCGAGAGGCTGGGGGTTACGGGTTGTTGGGGGACGTTGCGAGTGAGCAGCTGGGTGTTGAGGGTTGTTGGGGGGGTTGCAAGTGAGAGGCTGGGGGTTACGGGTTGTTGGGGGGGTGCGAGTGAGCGGCTGGGGGTTACGGGTTGTTGGGGGGGTTGCGAATGAGAGGCTGGAGGTTGCGGGCTGTTGGGGGGGTTGCGAATGAGAGGCTGGGGGTTGCGGGTTGTTGGGGGGGTTGCGAATGAGAGGCTGGGGGTTGCGGGTTGTTGGGGGCGTTGCGAATGAGAGGCTGGGGGTTACGGGTTGTTGGGGGGGGTTGCAAGTGAGCGGCTGGGGGTTACGGGTTGTTGGGGGGGTTGCGAGTGAGCGGCTGGGGGTTACGGGTTGTTGGGGGGGTTGCGAGTGAGCGGCTGGGGGTTGTGGGTTGTTGGGGGGGTTGCGAGTGAGCGGCTGGGGGTTACGGGTTGTTGGGGGGGTCGCGAGTGAGAGGCTGGGGGTTACGGGTTCTTGGGGGGGTTGCGAGTGAGCGGCTGGGGGTTATGGGTTGTTGGGGGGGTTGCGACTGAGCGGCTGCGGGTTGAGGGTTGTGGGGGGGGTTGCGAGTGAGAGGCTGGGGGGCTGCGGGTGGTTGGGGGGGTTGCGAGTGAGAGGCTGGGGGTTACAGGTTGTTGGGGGGGTTGCGAATGAGCAGCTGGGGGTTGCGGGTTGTTTGGGTGGTTGGGAGTGAGCGGCTGGGGGTTACGTGTTGTTGGTGGTTGCGAGTGAGAGGCTGGGGGTTGCTGGTTGTTGGGGGGGTTGCGAGTGAGCAGCTGGGGGTTGCTGGTTGTTGGGGGACATTGTGAGTGAGAGGCTGGGGGTTGTTTGTTTTGGGGGACGTTGTGAGTGAGAAACTGGGGGTTGCTGGTTGTTTGGGGACGTTGTGTGTGAGAGGCTGGGGGTTACGGGTTGTTGGGGGGGTTGCGAGTGAGCGGCTGGTGGTTGCTGGTTGTTGGGGGATGTTGTGAGTGAGCGGCTGGGGGTTGCTGGTTGTTGGGGGGTGCGAGTGAGAGGCTGGGGGTTGCTGGTTGTTGGGGGGGTGCGAGTGGGAGGCTGAGGGTTGCTGGTTGTTGGGGGGTTGCGAGTGAGCGGCTGGGGGTTGCGGGTTGTTGGGGGGTTTGCGAGTGAGCGCCTGGGGGTTGCAGGTTGTTGGGGGGGGTTGTGAGTGAGCGGCTGGGGGTTGCTGGTTGTTGGGTGGGTTGCGAGTGAGCGGCTGGGGGTTGCTGGTTGTTGGGGACATAGTGAGTGAGCGGCTGGGGGTTGCTGGTTGTTGGGGGACGTTGTGAGTGGGAGGCTGGGGGTTGCTGGTTGTTGGGGGACGTTGTGAGTGAGAGGCTGGGGGTTGCTGGTTGTTGGGGGGGTTGCGAGTGAGCGGCTGGGGGTTGCTGGTTGTTGGGGGGGTTGCGAGTGAGCGGGTGGGGGTTGTGGGTTGTTTGGGGACGTTGTGAGTAAGAGGTTGGGGGTTTCTGGTTGTTGGGGGACGTTGTGAGTGAGAGGCTGGGGGTTGCTGGTTGTTGGGGGGATTGCGAGTGAGAAACTGGGGGTTGCTGGTTGTTTGGGGACGTTGTGTGTGAGAGGCTGGGGGTTGCTCGTTGTTGGGGGACATAGTGAGTGAGCGGCTGGGGGTTGCTGGTTGTTGGGGGACGTTGTGAGTGAGAGGCTGGGGGTTGCTGGTTGTTGGGGGACGTTGTGTGTGAGAGGCTGGGGGTTGCTGGTTGTTTGGGGACGTTGTGTGTGAGAGGCTGGGGGTTACGGGTTGTTGGGGGGGTGCGAGTGAGCGGCTGGTGGTTGCTGGTTGTTGGGGGATGTTGTGAGTGAGCGGCTGGGGGTTGCTGGTTGTTGGGGGGTGCGAGTGAGAGGCTGGGGGTTGCTGGTTGTTGGGGGGGTGCGAGTGGGAGGCTGAGGGTTGCTGGTTGTTGGGGGGTTGCGAGTGAGCGGCTGGGGGTTGCGGGTTGTTGGGGGCTTTGCGAGTGAGCGCCTGGGGGTTGCAGGTTGTTGGGGGGGGTTGTGAGTGAGCGGCTGGGGGTTGCTGGTTGTTGGGTGGGTTGCGAGTGAGCGGCTGGGGGTTGCTGGTTGTTGGGGGATATAGTGAGTGAGCGGCTGGGGGTTGCTGGTTGTTGGGGGACGTTGTGAGTGGGAGGCTGGGGGTTGCTGGTTTTTGGGGGACGTTGTGAGTGAGAGGCTGGGGGTTGCTGGTTGTTGGGGGGGTTGCGAGTGAGCGGCTGGGGGTTGTGGGTTGTTGGGGAACGTTGTGAGTAAGAGGTTGGGGGTTGCTGGTTGTTGGGGGACGTGAGTGAGCGGCTGGGGGGTTACGGGTTGTTGGGGGGGTGCGAGTGAGCGGCTGGTGGTTGCTGGTTGTTGGGGGATGTTGTGAGTGAGCGGCTGGGGGTTGCTGGTTGTTGGGGGGTGCGAGTGAGAGGCTGGGGGTTGCTGGTTGTTGGGGGGGTGCGAGTGGGAGGCTGAGGGTTGCTGGTTGTTGGGGGGTTGCGAGTGAGCGGCTGGGGGTTGCGGGTTGTTGGGGGCTTTGCGAGTGAGCGCCTGGGGGTTGCAGGTTGTTGGGGGGGGTTGTGAGTGAGCGGCTGGGGGTTGCTGGTTGTTGGGTGGGTTGCGAGTGAGCGGCTGGGGGTTGCTGGTTGTTGGGGGATATAGTGAGTGAGCGGCTGGGGGTTGCTGGTTGTTGGGGGACGTTGTGAGTGGGAGGCTGGGGGTTGCTGGTTTTGGGGGACGTTGTGAGTGAGAGGCTGGGGGTTGCTGGTTGTTGGGGGGGTTGCGAGTGAGCGGCTGGGGGTTGTGGGTTGTTGGGGAACGTTGTGAGTAAGAGGTTGGGGGTTGCTGGTTGTTGGGGGACGTGAGTGAGCGGCTGGGGGGTTGCTGGTTGTTGGGGGACGTTGTGAGTGAGAGGCTGGGGGTTGCTGGTTGTTGGGGGACGTTGTGAGTGAGAGGCTGGGGGTTGCTGGTTGTTGGCAGGGTTGCGAGTGAGCGGCTGGGGGTTGTGGGTTGTTTGGGGACGTTGTGAGTAAGAGGTTGGGGTTGGTGGTTGTTGGGGGACATGAGTGAGCGGCTGGGGGGTTGCTGGTTGTTGGGGGACGTTTTGAGTGAGAGGCTGGGGGTTGAGGGTTGTTGGGGGGTTTGCGACTGAGCGGCTGGGGGTTGCGGGTTGTTGGGGGGGGTTGCGAGTGAGAGGCTGGGGGTTGAGGGTTGTTGGGGGACATAGTGAGTGAGCGGCTGGGGGTTGCTGGTTGTTGGGGGACGTTGTGAGTGGGAGGCTGGGGGTTGCTGGTGTTTGGGGGACGTTGTGAGTGAGAGGCTGGGGGTTGCTGGTTGTTGGGGGGGTTGCGAGTGAGCGGCTGGGGGTTGTGGGTGGTTGGGGAACGTTGTGAGTTAGAGGTTGGGGGTTGCTGGTTGTTGGGGGACGTGAGTAAGCGGCTGGGGGTTGTGGGTTGTTGGGGGACGTGAGTAAGAGGTTGGGGGTTGCTGGTTGTTGGGGGACGTTGTGAGTGAGAGGCTGGGGGTTGCGGGTTGTTGGGGGGTTTGCGAGTGAGCGGCTGGGGGTTGCTGGTTGTTGGGGGACATAGTGAGTGAGCGGCTGGGGGTTGTGGGTTGTTGGGGAACGTTGTGAGTAAGAGGTTGGGGGTTGCTGGTTGTTGGGGGACGTTGTGAGTGAGAGGCTGGGGGTTGCGGGTTGTTGGGGGGTTTGCGAGTGAGCGGCTGGGGGTTGCGGGTTGTTGGGGGGGTTGCGAGTGGGAGGCTGGGGGTTGAGGGTTGTTGGGGGGGTAGCGAGTGAGAGGCTGGGGGTTGCTGGTTGTTGTGGGGGTTGCGAGTGAGTGGCTGGGGGTTGCTGGTTTTTGGGTGACATAGTGAGTGAGCGGCTGGGGGTTGTTGGGGGACCTTGTGAGTGGGAGGCTGGGGGTTGCTGGTTGTTGGGGGACGTGAGTGAGAGGCTGGGGGTTGCTGGTTGTTGGGGGGGTGGCGAGTGAGCGGCTGGGGGTTGTGAGTTGTTGGGGGACGTTGTGAGTAAGAGTTTGGGGGTTGCTGGTTGTTGGGGGACGTGAGTGAGCGGCTGGGGGGTTGCTGGTTGTTGGGGGACGTGAGTGAGCGGCTGTGGGGTTGCTGGTTGTTGGGGCACGTTGAGTGAGAGGTTGGGGGTTGCTGGTTGTTGGGGGACGTGAGTGAGCGGCTGGGGGGTTGCTGGTTGTTGGGGGACGTTGTGAGTGAGAGGCTGGGGGTTTCTGGTTGTTGGGGGACGTTGTGAGTGAGAGGCTGGGGGTTGCTGGTTGTTGGGGGGATTGCGAGTGAGAGGCTGGGGGTTGCGGGTTGTTGGGGGATGTTTTGAGTGAGGGGCTGGGGGTTGCTGGTTGTTGGGGGGGTGCGAGTGGGAGGCTGGGGGTTCCTGGTTGTTGGGGGGCTGCGAGTGAGCAGCTGGGGGTTGCTGGTTGTTGGGAGGGGTGCAAGTGAGCGGCTGGGGGTTGAGGGTTGTTGGGGGTGGTTGCGAGTTAGTGGCTGGGGGTTACGGGTTGTTGGGGGGGTTGGGAGTGAGTGGCTGGGGGTTGCCGGTTGTTGGGGGGGTGCGAGTGAGAGGCTGGGGGTTACGGGTTGTTGGGGGTGGTTGCGAGTGAGAGGCTGGGGGTTACGGGTTGCTGGGGGACGTTGCGAGTGAGAGGCTGGGGGTTGCGGGTTGTTGGGGGGTGCGAGTGAGAGGCTGGGGGTTCCGGGTTGTTGGCGGGTGCGAGTGACAGGCTGGGGGTTCCCGTTGTTGGGAGGGTTGCGAGCGAGCGGCTGGGGGTTACGGGTTGTTGGGGGGATGTTGCGAGTGAGCGGCTGGGGGTTACGGGTTGTTGGGGGGGTTCCGAGCGAGCGGCTGGGGGTTACGGGCTGTTGGGGGGTTTGCTAGTGAGAGGCTGGAGGTTGCAGGTTGTTGGGGGGGTTGCGAGTGAGAGGCCGGGGGTTATGGGTTGTTGGGGGGACGTTGCGAGTGAGAGGCTGGGGGTTACGGGTTGTTGGGGGGGTTTGTGAGTGAGCGGCTGGGGGTTGAGGGTTGTTGGGGGGATTTGCGAGTGAGTGGCTGGGGGTTGAGGGTTGTTGGCGGGGTGGCGAGTGAGCGGCTGGAGGATGCGGGTTGTTGGGGGGGTTACGAGTGAGAGGCTGGGGGTTACGAATTGTTGGGGGGTTACGAGTGAGCGGCTGGGGGCTGCGGGTTGTTGGGGGGGTGCGAGTGAGAGGCTGGAGGTTGCAGGTTGTTGGGGGGGTTGCGAGTGAGAGGCCGGGGGTTATGGGATGTTGGGGGGACGTTGCGAGTGAGAGGCTGGGGGTTACGGGTTGTTGGGGGGGTTTGTGAGTGAGCGGCTGGGGGTTGAGGGTTGTTGGGGGGGTTTGCGAGTGAGTGGCTGGGGGTTGAGGGTTGTTGGCGGGGTGGCGAGTGAGCGGCTGGAGGATGCGGGTTGTTGGGGGGGTTACGAGTGAGAGGCTGGGGGTTACGAATTGTTGGGGGGTTACGAGTGAGCGGCTGGGGGCTGCGGGTTGTTGGGGGAGTTGCGAGTGAGAGGCTGGGGGTTACGGGTTGTTGGGGGATTGCAAGGGAGCGGCTGGGGGTTACGTGTTGTTGGGGGACGTTGCGAGTGAGCGGCTGGGGTGGCGGGTTGTTGGGGGGGGTGCGAGTGAGCGGCTGGGAGTTCCGGGTTGTTGGGGGGGTTGCGAGTCAGCGGCTGGGGGTTACGGGTTGTTGGGGGTTGCGAGTGAGAGGCTGGGGGTTACGGGTTGTTGGGGGGGTTGCGAGTGAGAGGCTGGGGGTTGCTCGTTGTTGGGGGGGTTGTGAGTGAGCGGCTGGGGGTTGCTGGTTGTTGGGGGAGGTTGTGAGTGAGCGGCTGGGGGTTGCTGGTTGTTGGGGGACGTTGTGAATGAGAGGCTGGGGGTTGCTGGTTGTTTGGGGACGTTGTGAGTGAGAGGCTGGGGGTTGCTGGTTGTTGGGGGGGTTGCGAGTGAGCGGCTGGGGGTTACGGGTTGTTGGGGACGTTGCGAGTGAGCGGCTGTGAGTTACGGGTTGTTGGGGGACGTTGCGAGTGAGCGGCTGGGGGTTGCGGGTTGTTGGGGGGGTTACGAGCGAGCGGCTGGGGGTTACGGCTTGTTGGGGGGCTTACGAGTGAGAGGCTGGGGGGCTGCGGGTTGTTGGGGGGGTTGCGAGTGAGAGGCTGGGGGTTGAGGGTTGTTGGGGGACGTTGCGAGTGAGCGGCTGGGGGTTGCGGGTTGTTGGGGGGGTGCGAGTGAGCGGCTGGGGGTTACGGGTTGTTGGGGGTGGTTGCGAGTGAGAGGCTGGGGGTTACGGGTTGTTGGGAGGGTTACGAGTGAGAGGCTGGGGGGCTGCGGGTTGTTGGGGGGGTTGCGAGTGAGAGGCTGGGGGTTCTGGGTTGTTGGCGGGTGCGAGTGACAGGCTGGGGGTTCCCGTTGTTGGGAGGGTTGTGAGTGAGAGGCTGGGGGTTACGGGTTGTTGGGGGGGTTACGAGTGAGAGGCTGGGGGGCTGCGGGTTGTTGGGGGGGTTGCGAGTGAGAGGCTGGGGGTTGAGGGTTGTTGGGGGGGTTGCGAGTGAGCGGCTGGGGGTTACGGGTTGTTGGGGGGGGTTGCGAATGAGAGGCTGGGGGTTACGGGTTGTTGGGGACGTTGCGAGTGAGCGGCTGTGAGTTACGGGTTGTTGGGGGACGTTCCGAGTGAGCGGCTGGGGGTTGCGGGTTGTTGGGGGGGTTACGAGTGAGCGGCTGGGGGTTGCGGGTTGTTGGGGGGGTGTGAGTGAGCGGCTGGGGGTTACGGGTTGTTGGGGGGGTTGCGAGTGAGCGGCTGTGAGTTACGGGTTGTTGGGGGGGTTGCGAGTGAGCGGCTGGGGGTTACCGGTTGTTGGGGGGGTGCGAGTGATAGGCTGGGGGTTGCGGGTTGTTGGGGGGGTTGCGAGTGAGAGGCTGGGGGTTGCGGATTGTGGGGGGGGAGTTGCGAGTGAAAGGCTGGGGGTTACGGGTTGTTGGGGGGTTGCGAATGAGAGGCTGGGGGTTACGGGTTATTGGGGGGGTTGCGAGTGAGCGGCTGGAGGTTACGGGTTGTTGGGGACGTTGCGAGTGAGAGGCTGGGGGTTACGCGTTGTTGGGGACGTTGCGAGTGAGCGGCTGGGGGTTGCGGGTTGTTGGGGGGGTGCGAATGAGCCGCTGGGGGCTTGCGGGTTGTTGGGGGGGGTTGCGAGTGAGAGGCTGGAGGTTGCGGGTTGTTGGGGGGGTTGTGAGTGAGCGGCTAGGGGTTACGGCTTGTTGGGGGGGTGCGAGTGAGAGGCTGGGGGTTGCGGATTGTTGGGGGGGTTGCGAGTGAGAGGCTGGGGGTTGCGGATTGTTGGGGGGGTTGCGAGTGAGAGTTTGGGGGTTGCGGTTTGTTGGGGGGGGGTTGCGAGTGAGAGGCTGGGGGTTGCGGGCTGTTGGGGGGGTTGCGAGTGAGAGGCTGGGGGTTACGGGTTGTTGGTGGGGTTGCGAATGAGAGGCTGGGAGTTGCGGGTTGTTGGGGACGTTGCGAGTGAGCGGCTGGAGGTTATGGGTTGTTGGGGGGGTTGCGAGTGAGCGGCTGGGGGTTGCGGGTGGTTGGGGGGGGTTGCGGGTTGTTGGGGGGGTTGCGAGTGAGCGGCTGGGGGTTGCGGGTTGTTGGGGGGGTTGCGAGTGAGCGGCTGGGGGTTGCGGGTTGTTTGGGTGGTTGCGAGTGAGCGGCTGGGGGTGGAGGGTTGTTTGGGTGGTTGGGAGTGAGCGGCTGGGGGTTACGTGTTGTTGGGGGTTGCGAGTGAGAGGCTGGGGGTTACGGGTTGTTGGGGGGGTTGCGAGTGAGAGGCTGGGGGTTGCTCGTTGTTGGGGGGGTTGTGAGTGAGCGGCTGGGGGTTGCTGGTTGTTGGGGGAGGTTGTGAGTGAGCGGCTGGGGGTTGCTGGTTGTTGGGGGACGTTGTGAATGAGAGGCTGGGGGTTGCTGGTTGTTTGGGGACGTTGTGAGTGAGAGGCTGGGGGTTGCTGGTTGTTGGGGGGGTTGCGAGTGAGCGGCTGGGGGTTACGGGTTGTTGGGGACGTTGCGAGTGAGCGGCTGTGAGTAACGGGTTGTTGGGGGACGTTGCGAGTGAGCGGCTGGGGGTTGCGGGTTGTTGGGGGGGTTACGAGCGAGCGGCTGGGGGTTACGGGTTGTTGGGGGGCTTACGAGTGAGAGGCTGGGGGCTGCGGGTTGTTGGGGGGGTTGCGAGTGAGAGGCTGGGGGTTGAGGGTTGTTGGGGGACGTTGCGAGTGAGCGGCTGGGGGTTGCGGGTTGTTGGGGGGGTGCGAGTGAGCGGCTGGGGGTTACGGGTTGTTGGGGGGGTTGCGAGTGAGCGGCTGTGAGTTACGGGTTGTTGGGGGGGTTGCGAGTGAGCGGCTGGGGGTTACCGGTTGTTGGGGGGGTGCGAGTGAGAGGCTGGGGGTTGCGGATTGTGGGGGGGGAGTTGCGAGTGAAAGGCTGGGGGTTACGGGTTGTTGGGGGGTTGCGAATGAGAGGCTGGGGGTTACGGGTTATTGGGGGGGTTGCGAGTGAGCGGCTGGAGGTTACGGGTTGTTGGGGACGTTGCGAGTGAGAGGCTGGTGGTTACGCGTTGTTGGGGACGTTGCGAGTGAGCGGCTGGGGGTTGCGGGTTGTTGGGGGGGTGCGAATGAGCCGCTGGGGGCTTGCGGGTTGTTGGGGGGGGTTGCGAGTGAGAGGCTGGAGGTTGCGGGTTGTTGGGGGGGTTGCGAGTGAGAGGCTGGGGGTTGCGGCTTGTTGGGGGGGTGCGAGTGAGAGGCTGGGGGTTGCGGGTTGTTGGGGGGGTTGCGAGTGAGAGGCTGGGGGTTGCGGGCTGTTGGGGGGGGGGTTGCGAGTGAGAGGCTGGGGGTTGCGGGTTGTTGGGGGGGGTTGCGAGTGAGAGGCTGGGGGTTGCGGCTTGTTGGGGGGCTGCGAGTGAGAGGCTGGGGGTTGCGGGTTGTTGGGGGGGTTGCGAGTGAGAGGCTGGGGGTTACGGGTTGTTGGTGGGGTTGCGAATGAGAGGCTGGGAGTTGCGGGTTGTTGGGGACGTTGCGAATGAGCGGCTGGAGGTTATGGGTTGTTGGGGGGGTTGCGAGTGAGAGGCTGGGGGTTGCGGGCTGTTGGGGGGGTTGCGAGTGAGAGGCTGGGGGTTACGGGTTGTTGGTGGGGTTGCGAATGAGAGGCTGGGAGTTGCGGGTTGTTGGGGACGTTGCGAATGAGCGGCTGGAGGTTATGGGTTGTTGGGGGGGTTGCGAGTGAGCGGCTGGGGGTTGCGGGTTGTTGGGGGGGGTTGCGGGTTGTTGGGGGGGTTGCGAGTGAGAGGCTGGGGGTTGCGGCTTGTTGGGGGGGTGCGAGTGAGAGGCTGGGGGTTGCGGGTTGTTGGGGGGTTGCGAGTGAGAGGCTGGGGGTTGCGGATTGTTGGGGGGGTTGCGAGTGAGAGGCTGGGGGTTACGGGTTGTTGGTGGGGTTGCGAATGAGAGGCTGGGAGTTGCGGGTTGTTGGGGACGTTGCGAATGAGCGGCTGGAGGTTACGTGTTGTTGGGGGTTGCGAGTGAGAGGCTGGGGGTTACGGGTTGTTGGGGGGGTTGCGAGTGAGAGGCTGGGGGTTGCTCGTTGTTGGGGGACGTTGTGAGTGAGAAACTGGGGGCTGCTGGTTGCTGGGGGACGTTGCGAGTGAGAGGCTGGGGGTTGCGGATTGTTGGGGGGGTTGCGAGTGAGAGGCTGGGGGTTGCGGGCTGTTGGGGGGGTTGCGAGTGAGAGGCTGGGGGTTACGGGTTGTTGGTGGGGTTGCGAATGAGAGGCTGGGAGTTGCGGGTTGTTGGGGACGTTGCGAATGAGCGGCTGGAGGTTACGGGTTGTTGGGGGGGTTGCGAGTGAGCGGCTGGGGGTTGCGGGTTGTTGGGGGGGTTGCGGGTTGTTGGGGGGGGTTGCGGGTTGTTGGGGGGGTTGCGAGTGAGCGGCTGGGGGGTTGCGGGTTGTTGGGGGGGTTGCGAGTGAGCGGCTGGGGGTTGCGGGTTGTTTGGGTGGTTGCGAGTGAGCGGCTGGGGGTGGAGGGTTGTTTGGGTGGTTGGGAGTGAGCGGCTGGGGGTTACGTGTTGTTGGGGGTTGCGAGTGAGAGGCTGGGGGTTACGGGTTGTTGGGGGGGTTGCGAGTGAGAGGCTGGGGGTTGCTCGTTGTTGGGGGACGTTGTGAGTGAGAAACTGGGGGCTGCTGGTTGCTGGGGGACGTTGCGAGTGAGAGGCTGGGGGTTGCGGGTTGTTGGGGGGTGCGAGTGAGAGGCGGGTGGTTACGGGTTGTTAGGGGGGGTTGCGAGTGAGCCGCTGGTGGTTGCTGGTTGTTGGGGGATGTTGTGAGTGAGCGGCTGGGGGTTACGAGTTGTTGGGGGGTTGCGAGTGAGCGGCTGGGGGTTGCTGGTTGTTGGGGGACATAGTCAGTGAGCGGCTGGGGGTTGCTGGTTGTTGGGGGACGTTGTGAGTGGGAGGCTGGGGGTTGCGGGTTGTTGGGGGGTTGCCAGTGAGAGGCTGGGTGTTGCGGGTTGTTGGGGGATGTTGGGAGTGAGCGGCCGGGGGTTACGGGTTGTTGGGGGGGTGGCGAGTGAGAGGCTGGGGGTTACGGGTTTTTGGGGGGGTGCAAGTGAGCGGCCGGGGGTTACGGGTTGTTGGGGGGGAGGGGTGAGTGAGAGGCTGGGGGTTATGGGTCATTGGGGGACGTTGTGAGTGGGAGGCTGGGGGTTGCGGGTTTTTGGGGGGTTGCGAGTGAGCGGCTGGGGGTTGCGGGTTGTTGGGGGGGTTGCGAGTTAGAGGCTGGGGGTTACGGGTCGTTGGGGGGGTTGCGAGTGAGAGGCTGGGGGTTGCTGGTTGTTGGGGGACGTTGTGAGTGGGAGGCTGGGGGTTGCGGGTTGTTGGGGGGTTGCCAGTGAGAGGCTGGTGGTTGCGGGTTGTTGGGGGGGTGCAAGTGAGCGGCCGGGGGTTACGGGTTGTTGGGGGGGGTGTGAGTGAGAGGCTGGGGGTTGCGGGTTGTTGGGTGGGTTGCGAGTGAGCGGCTGGGGGTTACGGGTTGTTGGGGGGGTGCGAGTGAGCGGCCGGGGGTTACGGGTTGTTGGGGGGGGTGTGAGTGAGAGGCTGGGGATTGTGGGTTGTTGGGGGACGTTGCGAGTGAGAGGCTGGGGGTTGCGGGTTTTTGGGGGGTTGCGAGTGAGCGGCTGGGGGTTACGGGTTGTTGGGGGGGTGGTGAGTGAGCGGCTGGGGGTTACGGGTTGTTGGGGGGGTTGCGAGTGAGCGGCTGGGGGTTATGGGTTGTTGGGGGGGTTGCGAGTTAGAGGCTGGGGGTTACGGGTCGTTGGGGGGGTTGCGAGTGAGAGGCTGGGGGTTGCTGGTTGTTGGGGGACGTTGTGAGTGGGAGGCTGGGGGTTGCGGGTTGTTGGGGGGTTGCCAGTGAGAGGCTGGGGGTTGCGGGTTGTTGGGGGGGTTACGAGTGAGAGGCTGGGGGTTACGGGTTGTTGGGGGGGTTGCGAGTGAGCGGCTGGGGGTTGCGGGTTGTTGGGGGGGTTGCGAGTGAGCGGCTGGGGGTTACGGGTTGTTGGGGGACGTTGCGAGAGAGCAGCTGGGGGTTACGGGTTGTTGGGGGGGTTGCGAGTGAGCGGCTGGGGGTTACGGGTTGTTGGGGGGGTTGGGGGTTACGGGGTGTTGTGGGGGGTTGCGAGCGAGCGGCTGGGGGTTGCGGGTTGTTGGGGGGGTTGCGAGTGAGCGGCTGGGGGTTGTGGGTTGTTGGGGGGGTTGCGAGTGAGCGGCTGGGGGTTGCGGGTTGTTGGGGGGGTTGCGAGTGAGCGGCTGGGGGTTACGGGTTGTTGGGGGGGTTGCGAGTGAGCGGCTGGGGGTTACGGGTTGTTGGGGGGGTTGGGGGTTACGGGGTGTTGTGGGGGTTGCGAGCGAGCGGCTGGGGGTTGCGGGTTGTTGGGGGGGTTGCGAGTGAGCGGCTGGGGGTTGTGGGTTGTTGGGGGGGTTGCGAGTGAGCGGCTGGGGGTTGCGGGTTGTTGGGGGGGTTGCGAGTGAGCGGCTGGGGGTTAGGGGTTGGGGCGGTTGCGAGTGAGCGGCTGGGGGTTACGGGTTGTTGGGGGGGGTTGCGAGTGAGCGGCTGGGGGTTACGGGTTGTTGGGGGGGTTGCGAGTGAGAGGCTGGGGGTTACGGGTTGTTGGGGGGGTTGCGAGCGAGCGGCTGGGGGTTACGGGTTGTTGAGGGGGTTGCGAGTGAGCGGCTGGGGGTTGCGGGTTGTTGGGGGGGGTTGCGAGTTAGAGGCTGGGGGTTACGGGTCGTTGGGGGGGGTTGCGAGTGAGAGGCTGGGGGTTGCTGGTTGTTGGGGGACGTTGTGAGTGGGAGGCTGGGGGTTGCGGGTTGTTGGGGGGTTGCCAGTGAGAGGCTGGTGGTTGCGGGTTGTTGGGGGGGTGCAAGTGAGCGGCTGGGGGGTTACGGGTTGTTGGGGGGGTGTGAGTGAGAGGCTGGGGGATTGCGGGTTGTTGGGGGACGTTGCGAGTGAGAGGCTGGGGGTTGCGGGTTGTTGGGGGGGTTGCGAGTGAGCGGCTGGGGGTTACGGGTTGTTGGGGGGGTGGTGAGTGAGCGGCTGGGGGTTACGGGTTGTTGGGGGGGTTGCGAGTGAGCGGCTGGGGGTTACGGGTTGTTGGGGGGGGTTGCGAGTGAGAGGCTGGGGGTTGCTGGTTGTTGGGGGACGTTGTGAGTGGGGGGCTGGGGGTTGCGGGTTGTTGGGGGGGTTGCGAGTGAGCGGCTGGGGGTTACGGGTTGTTGGGGGGGGTTGCGAGTGAGCGGCTGGGGGTTGCGGGTTGTTGGGGGGGTTGCGAGTGAGCGGCTGGGGGTTGCTGGTTGTTGGGAGGGGTGCAAGTGAGCGGCTGGGGGTTGAGGGTTGTTGGGGGTGGTTGCGAGTTAGTGGCTGGGGGTTACGGGTTGTTGGGGGGGTTGGGAGTGAGTGGCTGGGGGTTGCCGGTTGTTGGGGGGGTGCGAGTGAGAGGCTGGGGCTTACGGGTTGTTGGGGGTGGTTGCGAGTGAGAGGCTGGGGGTTACGGGTTGCTGGGGGACGTTGCGAGTGAGAGGCTGGGGGTTGCGGGTTGTTGGGGGGTGCGAGTGAGAGGCTGGGGGTTCCGGGTTGTTGGCGGGTGCGAGTGACAGGCTGGGGGTTCCCGTTGTTGGGAGGGTTGCGAGCGAGCGGCTGGGGGTTACGGGTTGTTGGGGGGATGTTGCGAGTGAGCGGCTGGGGGTTACGGGTTGTTGGGGGGGTTCCGAGCGAGCGGCTGGGGGTTACGGGCTGTTGGGGGGTTTGCTAGTGAGAGGCTGGAGGTTGCAGGTTGTTGGGGGGGTTGCGAGTGAGAGGCCGGGGGTTATGGGTTGTTGGGGGGACGTTGCGAGTGAGAGGCTGGGGGTTACGGGTTGTTGGGGGGGTTTGTGAGTGAGCGGCTGGGGGTTGAGGGTTGTTGGGGGATTTGCGAGTGAGTGGCTGGGGGTTGAGGGTTGTTGGCGGGGTGGCGAGTGAGCGGCTGGAGGATGCGGGTTGTTGGGGGGTTACGAGTGAGAGGCTGGGGGTTACGAATTGTTGGGGGGTTACGAGTGAGCGGCTGGGGGCTGCGGGTTGTTGGGGGGGTTGCGAGTGAGAGGCTGGAGGTTGCAGGTTGTTGGGGGGGTTGCGAGTGAGAGGCCGGGGGTTATGGGTTGTTGGGGGGACGTTGCGAGTGAGAGGCTGGGGGTTACGGGTTGTTGGGGGGGTTTGTGAGTGAGCGGCTGGGGGTTGAGGGTTGTTGGGGGGGTTTGCGAGTGAGTGGCTGGGGGTTGAGGGTTGTTGGCGGGGTGGCGAGTGAGCGGCTGGAGGATGCGGGTTGTTGGGGGGGTTACGAGTGAGAGGCTGGGGGTTACGAATTGTTGGGGGGTTACGAGTGAGCGGCTGGGGGCTGCGGGTTGTTGGGGGAGTTGCGAGTGAGAGGCTGGGGGTTACGGGTTGTTGGGGGATTGCAAGGGAGCGGCTGGGGGTTACGTGTTGTTGGGGGACGTTGCGAGTGAGCGGCTGGGGTGGCGGGTTGTTGGGGGGGGTGCGAGTGAGCGGCTGGGAGTTCCGGGTTGTTGGGGGGGTTGCGAGTCAGCGGCTGGGGGTTACGGGTTGTTGGGGGTTGCGAGTGAGAGGCTGGGGGTTACGGGTTGTTGGGGGGGTTGCGAGTGAGAGGCTGGGGGTTGCTCGTTGTTGGGGGGGTTGTGAGTGAGCGGCTGGGGGTTGCTGGTTGTTGGGGGAGGTTGTGAGTGAGCGGCTGGGGGTTGCTGGTTGTTGGGGGACGTTGTGAATGAGAGGCTGGGGGTTGCTGGTTGTTTGGGGACGTTGTGAGTGAGAGGCTGGGGGTTGCTGGTTGTTGGGGGGGTTGCGAGTGAGCGGCTGGGGGTTACGGGTTGTTGGGGACGTTGCGAGTGAGCGGCTGTGAGTTACGGGTTGTTGGGGGACGTTGCGAGTGAGCGGCTGGGGGTTGCGGGTTGTTGGGGGGTTACGAGCGAGCGGCTGGGGGTTACGGCTTGTTGGGGGGCTTACGAGTGAGAGGCTGGGGGGCTGCGGGTTGTTGGGGGGGTTGCGAGTGAGAGGCTGGGGGTTGAGGGTTGTTGGGGGACGTTGCGAGTGAGCGGCTGGGGGTTGCGGGTTGTTGGGGGGGTGCGAGTGAGCGGCTGGGGGTTACGGGTTGTTGGGGGTGGTTGCGAGTGAGAGGCTGGGGGTTACGGGTTGTTGGGAGGGTTACGAGTGAGAGGCTGGGGGGCTGCGGGTTGTTGGGGGGGTTGCGAGTGAGAGGCTGGGGGTTCTGGGTTGTTGGCGGGTGCGAGTGACAGGCTGGGGGTTCCCGTTGTTGGGAGGGTTGTGAGTGAGAGGCTGGGGGTTACGGGTTGTTGGGGGGGTTACGAGTGAGAGGCTGGGGGCTGCGGGTTGTTGGGGGGGTTGCGAGTGAGAGGCTGGGGGTTGAGGGTTGTTGGGGGGGTTGCGAGTGAGCGGCTGGGGGTTACGGGTTGTTGGGGGGGGTTGCGAATGAGAGGCTGGGGGTTACGGGTTGTTGGGGACGTTGCGAGTGAGCGGCTGTGAGTTACGGGTTGTTGGGGGACGTTCCGAGTGAGCGGCTGGGGGTTGCGGGTTGTTGGGGGGTTACGAGCGAGCGGCTGGGGGTTACGGGTTGTTGGGGGGCTTACGAGTGAGAGGCTGGGGGGCTGCGGGTTGTTGGGGGGGTTGCGAGTGAGAGGCTGGGGGTTGAGGGTTGTTGGGGGACGTTGCGAGTGAGCGGCTGGGGGTTGCGGGTTGTTGGGGGGGTGTGAGTGAGCGGCTGGGGGTTACGGGTTGTTGGGGGGGTTGCGAGTGAGCGGCTGTGAGTTACGGGTTGTTGGGGGGGTTGCGAGTGAGCGGCTGGGGGTTACCGGTTGTTGGGGGGGTGCGAGTGATAGGCTGGGGGGTTGCGGGTTGTTGGGGGGGTTGCGAGTGAGAGGCTGGGGG
Source organism: Pelodiscus sinensis (assembly GCF_052426305.1). Taxonomy (NCBI): domain Eukaryota; kingdom Metazoa; phylum Chordata; order Testudines; family Trionychidae; genus Pelodiscus; species Pelodiscus sinensis. The sequence goes on along the minus strand of NC_143085.1, from coordinate 1,506,594 downwards.
TTGCGGATTGTGGGGGGGGAGTTGCGAGTGAAAGGCTGGGGGTTACGGGTTGTTGGGGGGTTGCGAATGAGAGGCTGGGGGTTACGGGTTATTGGGGGGGTTGCGAGTGAGCGGCTGGAGGTTACGGGTTGTTGGGGACGTTGCGAGTGAGAGGCTGGGGGTTACGCGTTGTTGGGGACGTTGCGAGTGAGCGGCTGGGGGTTGCGGGTTGTTGGGGGGGTGCGAATGAGCCGCTGGGGGCTTGCGGGTTGTTGGGGGGGGTTGCGAGTGAGAGGCTGGAGGTTGCGGGTTGTTGGGGGGGTTGTGAGTGAGCGGCTAGGGGTTACGGCTTGTTGGGGGGGTGCGAGTGAGAGGCTGGGGGTTGCGGATTGTTGGGGGGGTTGCGAGTGAGAGGCTGGGGGTTGCGGATTGTTGGGGGGGTTGCGAGTGAGAGTTTGGGGGTTGCGGTTTGTTGGGGGGGTTGCGAGTGAGAGGCTGGGGGTTGCGGGCTGTTGGGGGGGTTGCGAGTGAGAGGCTGGGGGTTACGGGTTGTTGGTGGGGTTGCGAGTGAGAGGCTGGGGGTTGCGGGCTGTTGGGGGGGTTGCGAGTGAGAGGCTGGGGGTTGCGGATTGTTGGGGGGGTTGCGAGTGAGAGTTTGGGGGTTGCGGGTTGTTGGGGACGTTGCGAGTGAGCGGCTGGAGGTTATGGGTTGTTGGGGGGGTTGCGAGTGAGCGGCTGGGGGTTGCGGGTTGTTGGGGGGGGTTGCGGGTTGTTGGGGGGGTTGCGAGTGAGCGGCTGGGGGTTGCGGGTTGTTGGGGGGGTTGCGAGTGAGCGGCTGGGGGTTGCGGGTTGTTTGGGTGGTTGCGAGTGAGCGGCTGGGGGTGGAGGGTTGTTTGGGTGGTTGGGAGTGAGCGGCTGGGGGTTACGTGTTGTTGGGGGTTGCGAGTGAGAGGCTGGGGGTTACGGGTTGTTGGGGGGGTTGCGAGTGAGAGGCTGGGGGTTGCTCGTTGTTGGGGGGGTTGTGAGTGAGCGGCTGGGGGTTGCTGGTTGTTGGGGGAGGTTGTGAGTGAGCGGCTGGGGGTTGCTGGTTGTTGGGGGACGTTGTGAATGAGAGGCTGGGGGTTGCTGGTTGTTTGGGGACGTTGTGAGTGAGAGGCTGGGGGTTGCTGGTTGTTGGGGGGGTTGCGAGTGAGCGGCTGGGGGTTACGGGTTGTTGGGGACGTTGCGAGTGAGCGGCTGTGAGTAACGGGTTGTTGGGGGACGTTGCGAGTGAGCGGCTGGGGGTTGCGGGTTGTTGGGGGGGTTACGAGCGAGCGGCTGGGGGTTACGGGTTGTTGGGGGGCTTACGAGTGAGAGGCTGGGGGGCTGCGGGTTGTTGGGGGGGTTGCGAGTGAGAGGCTGGGGTTTGAGGGTTGTTGGGGGACGTTGCGAGTGAGCGGCTGGGGGTTGCGGGTTGTTGGGGGGGTGCGAGTGAGCGGCTGGGGGTTACGGGTTGTTGGGGGGGTTGCGAGTGAGCGGCTGTGAGTTACGGGTTGTTGGGGGGGTTGCGAGTGAGCGGCTGGGGGTTACCGGTTGTTGGGGGGGTGCGAGTGAGAGGCTGGGGGTTGCGGATTGTGGGGGGGGAGTTGCGAGTGAAAGGCTGGGGGTTACGGGTTGTTGGGGGGTTGCGAATGAGAGGCTGGGGGTTACGGGTTATTGGGGGGGTTGCGAGTGAGCGGCTGGAGGTTACGGGTTGTTGGGGACGTTGCGAGTGAGAGGCTGGGGGTTACGCGTTGTTGGGGACGTTGCGAGTGAGCGGCTGGGGGTTGCGGGTTGTTGGGGGGGTGCGAATGAGCCGCTGGGGGCTTGCGGGTTGTTGGGGGGGTTGCGAGTGAGAGGCTGGAGGTTGCGGGTTGTTGGGGGGGTTGCGAGTGAGAGGCTGGGGGTTGCGGCTTGTTGGGGGGGTGCGAGTGAGAGGCTGGGGGTTGCGGGTTGTTGGGGGGGTTGCGGATTGTTGGGGGGGGGGGGGGGTTGCGAGTGAGAGGCTGGGGGTTGCGGGCTGTTGGGGGGGGGTTGCGAGTGAGAGGCTGGGGGTTGCGGGTTGTTGGGGGGGGTTGCGAGTGAGAGGCTGGGGGTTGCGGCTTGTTGGGGGGGTGCGAGTGAGAGGCTGGGGGTTGCGGGTTGTTGGGGGGGTTGCGAGTGAGAGGCTGGGGGTTACGGGTTGTTGGTGGGGTTGCGAATGAGAGGCTGGGAGTTGCGGGTTGTTCGGGACGTTGCGAATGAGCGGCTGGAGGTTATGGGTTGTTGGGGGGGTTGCGAGTGAGAGGCTGGGGGTTGCGGGCTGTTGGGGGGGTTGCGAGTGAGAGGCTGGGGGTTACGGGTTGTTGGTGGGGTTGCGAATGAGAGGCTGGGAGTTGCGGGTTGTTGGGGACGTTGCGAATGAGCGGCTGGAGGTTATGGGTTGTTGGGGGGGTTGCGAGTGAGCGGCTGGGGGTTGCGGGTTGTTGGGGGGGGTTGCGGGTTGTTGGGGGGGTTGCGAGTGAGAGGCTGGGGGTTGCGGCTTGTTGGGGGGGTGCGAGTGAGAGGCTGGGGGTTGCGGGTTGTTGGGGGGTTGCGAGTGAGAGGCTGGGGGTTGCGGATTGTTGGGGGGGTTGCGAGTGAGAGGCTGGGGGTTACGGGTTGTTGGTGGGGTTGCGAATGAGAGGCTGGGAGTTGCGGGTTGTTGGGGACGTTGCGAATGAGCGGCTGGAGGTTACGTGTTGTTGGGGGTTGCGAGTGAGAGGCTGGGGGTTACGGGTTGTTGGGGGGGTTGCGAGTGAGAGGCTGGGGGTTGCTCGTTGTTGGGGGACGTTGTGAGTGAGAAACTGGGGGCTGCTGGTTGCTGGGGGACGTTGCGAGTGAGAGGCTGGGGGTTGCGGATTGTTGGGGGGGTTGCGAGTGAGAGGCTGGGGGTTGCGGGCTGTTGGGGGGGTTGCGAGTGAGAGGCTGGGGGTTACGGGTTGTTGGTGGGGTTGCGAATGAGAGGCTGGGAGTTGCGGGTTGTTGGGGACGTTGCGAATGAGCGGCTGGAAGTTACGGGTTGTTGGGGGGGTTGCGAGTGAGCGGCTGGGGGTTGCGGGTTGTTGGGGGGGGTTGCGGGTTGTTGGGGGGGGTTGCGGGTTGTTGGGGGGGTTGCGAGTGAGCGGCTGGGGGGTTGCGGGTTGTTGGGGGGGTTGCGAGTGAGCGGCTGGGGGTTGCGGGTTGTTTGGGTGGTTGCGAGTGAGCGGCTGGGGGTGGAGGGTTGTTTGGGTGGTTGGGAGTGAGCGGCTGGGGGTTACGTGTTGTTGGGGGTTGCGAGTGAGAGGCTGGGGGTTACGGGTTGTTGGGGGGATTGCGAGTGAGAGGCTGGGGGTTGCTCGTTGTTGGGGGACGTTGTGAGTGAGAAACTGGGGGCTGCTGGTTGCTGGGGGACGTTGCGAGTGAGAGGCTGGGGGTTGCGGGTTGTTGGGGGGTGCGAGTGAGAGGCGGGTGGTTACGGGTTGTTAGGGGGGGTTGCGAGTGAGCCGCTGGTGGTTGCTGGTTGTTGGGGGATGTTGTGAGTGAGCGGCTGGGGGTTACGAGTTGTTGGGGGGTTGCGAGTTAGCGGCTGGGGGTTGCTGGTTGTTGGGGGACATAGTCAGTGAGCGGCTGGGGGTTGCTGGTTGTTGGGGGACGTTGTGAGTGGGAGGCTGGGGGTTGCTGGTTGTTGGGGGACGTTGTGAGTGGGAGGCTGGGGGTTGCGGGTTGTTGGGGGGTTGCCAGTGAGTGGCTGGGTGTTGCGGGTTGTTGGGGGATGTTGGGAGTGAGCGGCCGGGGGTTACGGGTTGTTGGGGGGGTGGCGAGTGAGAGGCTGGGGGTTACGGGTTTTTGGGGGGGTGCAAGTGAGCGGCCGGGGGTTACGGGTTGTTGGGGGGGAGGGGTGAGTGAGAGGCTGGGGGTTATGGGTCATTGGGGGACGTTGTGAGTGGGAGGCTGGGGGTTGCGGGTTTTTGGGGGGTTGCGAGTGAGCGGCTGGGGGTTGCGGGTTGTTGGGGGGGGTTGCGAGTTAGAGGCTGGGGGTTACGGGTCGTTGGGGGGGGTTGCGAGTGAGAGGCTGGGGGTTGCTGGTTGTTGGGGGACGTTGTGAGTGGGAGGCTGGGGGTTGCGGGTTGTTGGGGGGTTGCCAGTGAGAGGCTGGTGGTTGCGGGTTGTTGGGGGGGTGCAAGTGAGCGGCCGGGGGTTACGGGTTGTTGGGGGGGGTGTGAGTGAGAGGCTGGGGGTTGCGGGTTGTTGGGTGGGTTGCGAGTGAGCGGCTGGGGGTTACGGGTTGTTGGGGGGGTGCGAGTGAGCGGCCGGGGGTTACGGGTTGTTGGGGGGGGTGTGAGTGAGAGGCTGGGGGTTGCGGGTTTTTGGGGGGTTGCGAGTGAGCGGCTGGGGGTTACGGGTTGTTGGGGGGGTGGTGAGTGAGCGGCTGGGGGTTACGGGTTGTTGGGGGGGTTGCGAGTGAGCGGCTGGGGGTTATGGGTTGTTGGGGGGGTTGCGAGTTAGAGGCTGGGGGTTACGGGTCGTTGGGGGGGTTGCGAGTGAGAGGCTGGGGGTTGCTGGTTGTTGGGGGACGTTGTGAGTGGGAGGCTGGGGGTTGCAGGTTGTTGGGGGGTTGCCAGTGAGAGGCTGGGGGTTGCGGGTTGTTGGGGGGTTACGAGTGAGAGGCTGGGGGTTACGGGTTGTTGGGGGGGTTGCGAGTGAGCGGCTGGGGGTTGCGGGTTGTTGGGGGGGTTGCGAGTGAGCGGCTGGGGGTTACGGGTTGTTGGGGGACGTTGCGAGTGAGCAGCTGGGGGTTACGGGTTGTTGGGGGGGTTGCGAGTGAGCGGCTGGGGGTTACGGGTTGTTGGGGGGGTTGGGGGTTACGGGGTGTTGTGGGGGGTTGCGAGCGAGCGGCTGGGGGTTGCGGGTTGTTGGGGGGGTTGCGAGTGAGCGGCTGGGGGTTGTGGGTTGTTGGGGGGGTTGCGAGTGAGCGGCTGGGGGTTGCGGGTTGTTGGGGGGGTTGCGAGTGAGCGGCTGGGGGTTACGGGTTGTTGGGGGGGTTGCGAGTGAGCGGCTGGGGGTTACGGGTTGTTGGGGGGGTTGGGGGTTACGGGGTGTTGTGGGGGGTTGCGAGCGAGCGGCTGGGGGTTGCGGGTTGTTGGGGGGGTTGCGAGTGAGCGGCTGGGGGTTGTGGGTTGTTGGGGGGGTTGCGAGTGAGCGGCTGGGGGTTGCGGGTTGTTGGGGGGGTTGCGAGTGAGCGGCTGGGGGTTAGGGGTTGGGGCGGTTGCGAGTGAGCGGCTGGGGGTTACGGGTTGTTGGGGGGGGTTGCGAGTGAGCGGCTGGGGGTTACGGGTTGTTGGGGGGGTTGCGAGTGAGAGGCTGGGGGTTACGGGTTGTTGGGGGGGTTGCGAGCGAGCGGCTGGGGGTTACGGGTTGTTGAGGGGGTTGCGAGTGAGCGGCTGGGGGTTGCGGGTTGTTGGGGGGGTTGCGAGTTAGAGGCTGGGGGTTACGGGTCGTTGGGGGGGTTGCGAGTGAGAGGCTGGGGGTTGCTGGTTGTTGGGGGACGTTGTGAGTGGGAGGCTGGGGGTTGCGGGTTGTTGGGGGGTTGCCAGTGAGAGGCTGGTGGTTGCGGGTTGTTGGGGGGGTGCAAGTGAGCGGCTGGGGGTTACGGGTTGTTGGGGGGGTGTGAGTGAGAGGCTGGGGGGTTATGGGTTGTTGGGGGGGTGTGAGTGAGAGGCTGGGGATTGCGGGTTGTTGGGGGACGTTGCGAGTGAGAGGCTGGGGGTTGCGGGTTGTTGGGGGGGTTGCGAGTGAGCGGCTGGGGGTTACGGGTTGTTGGGGGGGTGGTGAGTGAGCGGCTGGGGGTTACGGGTTGTTGGGGGGGTTGCGAGTGAGCGGCTGGGGGTTACGGGTTGTTGGGGGGGGTTGCGAGTGAGAGGCTGGGGGTTGCTGGTTGTTGGGGGACGTTGTGAGTGGGAGGCTGGGGGTTGCGGGTTGTTGGGGGGGTTGCGAGTGAGCGGCTGGGGGTTGCGGGTTGTTGGGGGGGTTGCGAGTGAGCGGCTGGGGGTTACGGGTTGTTGGGGGGGTTGCGAGTGAGCGGCTGGGGGTTACGGGTTGTTGGGGGGGTTGCGAGTGATGGACTGGGGGTTACGGGTTGTTGGGGGGCTTGGGGGTTACGGGGTGTTGTGGGGGGTTGCGAGCGAGCGGCTGGGGGTTGCGGGTTGTTGGGGGGGTTGCGAGTGAGCGGCTGGGGGTTGTGGGTTGTTGGGGGGGTTGCGAGTGAGCGGCTGGGGGTTGCGGGTTGTTGGGGGGGTTGCGAGTGAGCGGCTGGGGGTTGTGGGTTGTTGGGGGGGTTGCGAGTGAGCGGCTGGGGGTTAGGGGTTGGGGCGGTTGCGAGTGAGCGGCTGGGGGTTACGGGTTGTTGGGGGGGTTGCGAGTGAGCGGCTGGGGGTTGCGGGTTGTTGGGGGGGTTGCGAGCGAGCGGCTGGGGGTTACGGGTTGTTGGGGGGCTTACGAGTGAGAGGCTGGGGGGCTGCGGGTTGTTGGGGGGGTGCGAGTTAGCGGCTGGGGGTTACGAGTTGTTGGGGGGTTGCGAGTGAGAGGCTGGGGGTTGCTGGTTGTTGGGGGACATAGTAAGTGAGCGGCTGGGGGGTTGTGGGTTGTTGGGGGACGTTGTGAGTAAGAGGTTGGGGGTTGCTGGTTGTTGGGGGACGTTGTGAGTGAGAGGCTGGGGGTTGCGGGTTGTTGGGGGGTTTGCGAGTGAGCGGCTGGGGGTTGCGGGTTGTTGGGGGGGGTTGCGGGTGGGAGGCTGGGGGTTGAGGGTTGTTGGGGGGGTTGCGAGTGAGAGGCTGGGGGTTGCTGGTTGTTGTGGGGGTTGCGAGTGAGCGGCTGGGGGTTGCTGGTTGTTGGGGGACATAGTGAGTGAGCGGCTGGGGGTTGCTGGTTGTTGGGGGACATAGTGAGTGAGCGGCTGGGGGTTGTTGCGGGACCTTGTGAGTGGGAGGCTGGGGGTTGCTGGTTGTTGGGGGACGTGAGTGAGAGGCTGGGGGTTGCTGGTTGTTGGGGGGGTTGCGAGTGAGCGGCTGGGGGTTGTGAGTTGTTGGGGGACGTTGTGAGTGAGCGGCTGGGGGTTGCTGGTTGTTGGGGGACATAGTCAGTGAGCGGCTGGGGGTTGCTGGTTGTTGGGGGACGTTGTGAGTGGGAGGCTGGGGGTTGCGGGTTGTTGGGGGGGGTTGCGAGTGAGCGGCTGGGGGGTTGCGGGTTGTTGGGGGGTTGCCAGTGAGAGGCTGGGTGTTGCGGGTTGTTGGGGGATGTTGGGAGTGAGCGGCCGGGGGTTACGGGTTGTTGGGGGGGTGGCGAGTGAGAGGCTGGGGGTTACGGGTTTTTGGGGGGGTGCAAGTGAGCGGCCGGGGGTTACGGGTTGTTGGGGGGGAGGGGTGAGTGAGAGGCTGGGGATTGTGGGTTGTTGGGGGACGTTGCGAGTGAGAGGCTGGGGGTTGCGGGTTTTTGGGGGGTTGCCAGTGAGAGTCTGGGGGTTGTGGGTTGTTAGGGGGTTGTGAGTGAGCGGCTGGGGGTTGCGGGTTGTTGGGGGGGGTTGCGAGTGAGCGGCTGGGGGTTGCTGGTTGTTGGGGGACATAGTCAGTGAGCGGCTGGGGGTTGCTGGTTGTTGGGGGGGTTGCGAGTGGGAGGCTGGGGGTTGCGGGTTGTTGGGGGACGTTGTGAGTGGGAGGCTGGGGGTTGCGGGTTGTTGGGGGATGTTGGGAGTGAGAGGCTGGGAGTTGCCGGTTGTTGGGGGACGTGAGTGAGCGGCTGTGGGGTTGCTGGTTGTTGGGGGACGTTGAGTGAGAGGTTGGGGGTTGCCGGTTGTTGGGGGACGTGAGTGAGCGGCTGGGGGGTTGCTGGTTGTTGGGGGACGTTGTGAGTGAGAGGCTGGGGGTTGCTGGTTGTTGGGGGGATTGCGAGTGAGAGGCTGGGGGTTGAGGGTTGTTGGGGGGGTTGCGAGTGGGCGGCTGGGGGTTACGGGTTGTTGGGGGACGTTGCGAGTGGGCGGCTGGGGGTTGAGGGTTGTTGGGGGACGTTGCGAGTGGGCGGTTGGGGGTTGAGGAAGAGGGGTAGGGGACAGCGAGGGACCAGGGTGGAGTTGTGAGTGAGGTTGCTGGGGGGGTGGTTGAGGGTTGTTGGCTGGGGACGCGGGGAGGTGCGTGTGAGTGAGGGTGTTGGGGGGTTACAGGTTGTTATCACAGATATGAGTGCCGTGACTTGGGGGGATTGTGGGTTGTTGCCGGGGAGAGGGGTAGGGGACTGTGAGTTAGGGAGTTGGGGGGGGGCAGTTACAGGTTGTTCACCACGGATGTGAGTGAGGACACTGGGGACGGTTGCAGGTTGTTGGCTGGGTGGGTTTGTGAGTGAGCGGAGGGGGGTTGCAGGTTTTTGAGCGGGGATGTGTGTGACGTGGCCGAGGGTTTGCGGGTTGTTGGCCGAGAAGGGCGGGGGGAGGTGAGTGAGCGTCTTCGGGGTTGCGGGTTGTTGCCCAGGGAGACGGGTAGGGGGTGTGTGAGTGAGGGAGAGGGGCTGTGGGGTTGCAGGTGGTTGGCCGGGGAGACAGGCGGTTTCGGGTTGTTGGCTGGTCAGAGTTGAGTGACAGGTTCGGGGGTTGCGGGTTGTTGGCTGGGAACCCCGATCAGTGCAAGCTGCATGGATTGGTGAGGTCTCTCTCTCCCCCATCCGCTACCTCTCTAAGCACAGCCGCCTGCCCCTGCCCCGTGTCAACTGTTCTCTGGTTCCCTCACGTTTGTAATCAGTTCCCGTTTCGATTGAATAGTGTATCTGTGTGAGATCTAGTCACTACTCAGACATAAATCCCGTTCATTGTTAAGCTGGCTGCTTCTCTCTTCCTTTCTCTCTCGCTCACTCTTCCTCCAGGGGGGTTGTTTTGGCTCCCCCATTCGCTCTGCAACAACGCTCCTCGTACCCAGCTCCAGATCCCTGCAGTGCCCCAAGTCCTGCGGGGTTTGCTCATCGTGTGGTTACCAGTGAATGAGGGTGGGGTGAGAGTGGGGATGGGGGTGCTGAACCTGGGGCCGTATGAGGATGGCAGCTGAAAGTGCTGTTTAATCCAGCCCACGGAGTCCAGAGGCACATGAGGGTGCAGTGTGGCATTGCTGTGAACCCAGCCGGCTGAGTCCAGGGACATATGAGGGGGTCGGCGTGTGAGTGCCGATTCCCCAGTCCTCTCAGACTGCTCCGTTAGTGGGGTGAGTGTCTGGGTGTGTCGCTAAGGTGGGAAGAACCCGCCCGGAGGAACCTAGTTCCTGCAGGAGAGCTCCAGCGGGAGGGGAATTGGCAGCAGGGAGAATTCAGCTCCACACGAGAGCACAAGTCGCACAAGCAGCACACGGATAGAATTGTGAACCTCCCCAGTCCCACAAGAGTAACCCTGATCAATGAGCATACCCCAGAGTATTGCGCACATCTGGTACCAAATTGGGGGAGAATGTGGGCAGCACGTGCTCCTGATCACGGGGCACTTGTTGAGTAGTTGCTGCAGAGTGGGGAAACTGAGGCACAGGCCTGAGTCAGTTTTTCTTCTTCTGTCTTTCTTGGGGGGTTTTTTTTGAGCTCCTTCTATCATTCACATAGAATACTTGATAAAGTTCTGAACTGTGCTTGGAATGAATGTGGTAACGGTTCTGAATTGTGCTTGGAATGATTGTGCGACTGTGCAACTGAAAGTTAAATTTCGGGCTTGACAGTAAATGTTTTGGAGTTCTAGTGACTGCAGGTAACGATCACTAGTGAAATAAGGAAAGCAGAGATGTCCGAGAGAACCCCTTGGGCTGCTCGCTTGAGACAGGAGAGAAGCAAGAGGGTAGAGAGATGGGTAATGAAGAAGGGGAAATGTCCCTGGGAAAGAGGCTGCATATGGCCAGGAGAGTGCTGTGTGCTGCCTGTGGAAATGAAGAACCTGGACTAGTCTCATACGATCATGTGAGTTTTGCCTCCTTTTTGGATGGTGTGAATTTGGCTTTCTTCCGTGTGTATAAATCAAGGCTTTGAGCCTGGTAGGGCACTCCCATTTTCTGGGTGTAGAAACAGAGCGGTCGGACAAATCTGCGAGTCCCGTGTCCGACGTTGACAATTTGGAGGTCCCACCGAGATGGCAACCGTCTTCGCTGAGGCTGCGTGATCCCCGACCGTCTTGCCGGACGACCGTGGCAGCCGGCACCTGGGCGTTTGGCCCGAGCGGTCCTCCGCCAGCACGGACAGGGGCACGACCACAGCAAAGTCTACGCCATCGAACCTGTTGGTTCCCGCTCCCTTCTGGTAGGGATCCCGGGGTCTAACATCAGGACTCTGATCAGGTAATTATTTCTGTGTTTTGTCCGGACTGAGGACTGTCTTGTCTCTGTGTCTATCCGTCCTCCCCGTGGCGTGAGTGAGTCTGGGAGCCGTCCCTGTCCGGGGACTGGCCGACCAAGGGCTCCTGTCCCCGCGGTCCGTGTGACTGGAATCTGCACAATCGCAGCCGCACCGCGCCTCGGATGAAATCCTTGGAGCGAACGCAAGGGCGATTGAGGCAGTAGCCGGCGGGCTCCTTTTGTGTGTTGCACCGGGCACCGCTCTGACGAACCCGAATTTCCTCCTGGTGTGATCGGTGTGTGTGAAGTCCTCCTGTAGGGGTAACCGGACGTGTCAGGGGGGCCGTTCGCTAAAGGGATCCCGGCTCATTTTAGAAAGGGACCGGACTCTTGTGAATTCCTGGAGACACGGTCTAGGTTCAGCCTAGGGGATCCCAAATCGCAGGGGCCGCTGTTAGGATCAAGGGACAAAGCCCGGGTGGACGTCTTAAAAGACAAACTTCCCCTCCCCCAAACTCAATTGGCTAGAGGGCAGGTCGATTGCTTCCTGCGGTGGTGGGAAGAGGCAAATCGTAGCTGGACCGAATCGAAGCTCGCCTCCCGTAAAAATTCTAATGGTAAATGAAAGGCCCTATTGGATGCAGCCTCTCCCAGCACCAGCCCGAGCGCTCCCCTGTACCCAGTCCTGCGTCATGATCCGAATCGAACCCGACCCCCTCCGCACTTCCGCCCCAGTGAGGGACCAGAGGAAGAAAGGCCTTCGGTAATTTTCAATAATAAGGAGGAAGAAAATACCCTCGTTGGCCTCGCAGCGTGGGCTCCTGATCATGGGGGTGCTAGTTGACTAGTTGTTGCAGAGTGGGGAAACTGAGGCACAAGCCTGAACCAGGGTTTTTTTCCTCTTTTCTTTCCTTTTTTTTTCTTCCCCCCCTCTCCCCTTTAGCGAGCTCCTTCTATCACTTCTATAGACTACTTGGTAAAGTTCTGAGTAGTTGCTGCAGAGTGGGGAAACTGAGGAAGAGGCCTGAGTCAGGTTTTTTGTCTTTTGTCTTTTTTTTTTTTTTGAGCTCCTTCTATCACTCACATAGAATACTTGATAAAGTTCTGAACTGTGCGTGGAATGATTGTAGAACTGGGCATTTAGGAATGAATGTGGTAGCGGTTCTGAATTGTGCTTAGAATTACTGTGGGACTGCAACTGAAAGTTACATATTGGGCTTGACAGTAAATGTTTTGAGTTCTATTGACTGCAGGTAACGCTCACTAGTGAAATAAGGACAGCAGAGATGTCCGAGAGAACCCCTTGGGCTGCTCGCTTGAGACAGCAGTTACAAGAGCGTTTGGACAAGTGTGAGACTGGTGGCTGTGAGTGTAGAGCAGACAAGCTGAAATTGGTGACTTGACTTAGAAGTACGCAGGAGGAAAGGGACGGGGCCGAGATGGCCGCAGAGCGGTACAGAAAAGAGTCGTCTCGCACTAAAATGATGGTAGAGAAAGCACAAGCAGCAACTGGCTTCCTAGCAGATGACGACAAGGCAGCAGCCGGCCACCAGAAGCGTGAGGCAGAGGTCAGTAAGCTACGTGCCCAATTTAGTGCCCATAAGGGGGTGGTAGCAGCTGTAAGGTGGAGAGAGGACCGTGATTGGGAACCCCTGCAACAATAGAAATACCCCCCCGATACTGAACCCCAAAGCCCATTTAACCCCCAGTGGTCTCACGGGCACAACGTTGCCCCTGTTTCCGCAAGGGGGTTAAACACGCAGTTGCAGGAGCCGATCTTCCCACAACAGAGCTAGTCACCGATGTAACACGGTGGTCTCCTAGCCGGGCCAGGGCTATTGCCGACAGGCTGGGACCACCGAACGGTGACACGGCTGTCTCCCCTCTGCCGACAGCACGGACCGTACCCCAATCGGCTCAGTTATGCGCGTCTCCTGGCGATGCAGATGCTCTGGGCATAGGTCCGTGGGAGCGGACTGTCCCCGGGCCCTGGGAATGGCTCTCCAAATATTACTGCCTGCTTCTTCCCTTAAAAAACTCTCTATTCCGGAAGAGCAGGAACCCGGAGAGGTCCCCGTAGCCTTACCTAATTCGCAAGAAGCTGCCGGCAGCTCTCCCGGCTTCATTGCCCCGGACAGAAGAGAATGGAATGATCCCTTACCCGTATCGGGGACGGGAACCGGTACAGAGCACGGAGGCAGGGCTACGTTCCCAGACGAAAACGACCGCCCGGGGAGGGGGGGGGGGGCTGGGGCTTTGGAACACCTCACCTGGAATGAGCTAGTGGCAAAAATCAAACAGGTAGGAGACGTGTTGAGAGAGATCGGTGTCTTGAAAAACCAGATCAGCCGAAACACCGACTGAGCCCGTGCAGGCTATTGCTTTGGCAAATACCAGTCCTCGTTCCGCCAATCGCCCTCCCCGCGGTAGTCCCCCTACTTCCCCCCGTCCTGGGCAGCGCCGACCCAAGGAGACCCTTAGGAATGTGATCTGGAGGGAGCTGGTAAAGTTCGGGGAAGACACGAGGGAAGACGGCGGCCAGCCCCTCAGCGTTCTGGTTAATGCTTTGTCTCAGGCGACGCGGAGAACAGAGCGGACGGAGGGAACCCCACCTAGGCCCACCGCCCCGGCGCGGAGCGAGTCCCCGACGCTCGCTCGCTCCCTGTCAAAACCAGAATCCTGCCTCCTCTTCCGAGGGAGTCGGCTGATCAACGGGAGCGCCCTGCCTCCCCAGCTGATCGCAAGACTGCACTGCGAGAGGTGGGGGAGACCCGCTGCAAAGGCGACAGCGGGGAACCCAGGAGCCTCAGGGAACACTCTGGCTGTGTCTACCTTGGCACGATTTTGCACAAAAGTGGCCACTTTCGCGCAAAAACCTGCCGCCTGTCCACACTGGCCGCGAGTATTTGGGGAAGAGCAGACGTTGTAACGTACAAAATCAGGGCTTCTTGCGCAGAGACTCGGATGCTCCCGCTCGGGGATAAGTCCTCTTGCGCAAGAGGCCAGTGTAGACAGGCAACATCGATTTCTTGCGCAAGAAAGCCCGATGGCTAAAACGGACAGCGGAGCTTCCTTGCGCGAGAGAGCGTCTGTGCCGGCCCGGGTGCTTTTGCGCAAAGGCACGTGCCAGTGTAGACGCTCTGTTGTGCTAGTACTTTAACGGAAAAACTCTTCCGTTAAAAGTATTTGGGCAAAACCGTGGCAGTGTAGACGCAGCCTCCGAGTCCTCGGTGGATCTCGGGAGCAGGGCCGGATTAAGGAGGTGCGGGGCTAGCCGGGCGGCTGCCCGGGGCGCCTGACGGCAGCTGTAAGGGGCGCGTCGCACGCCCACTGCCTGGGGCGCAGGAACGGCTCGAGCCGGCCACCACGAAACAGGCTCGGCTCAGCGAGTGCGGGGGAGAAATCCCGGACGCGCCCGTGGGGCAGGACGGTCCCTTGCCAGCAGACAGACTAGCGGGGCGAACAGAAAGCTGTGCTCGGGAGGGAATGACAGGGAGCGATCTGGAGACACTTGGGGGACTCACACAAGGGGGCATGAGAAAAATCCTTCCGAGGAAGCACACTGCTACAACGGGGCTGACGCCTCGGCCAACGCTGCTGCTGTCAGCGGCCGTAGCAAAGACACAGCCCGGGTGGAACCAATAGATTGTTGGCCACGGATGGGAGTGAGTTACTGGGGGAGAGGGGGCTTCCGGGTTGTTGGCCAGGGACGGAGACGGGTAGGGGAGTGAGTGTGTCCTGGATGGGGTTGAGGGGGCAGCGGCCTAGGAGGCGGGGGGGGGTGGGTGCGGTGACACAGAGTGACGAGCTGGCTGTCCTCCCACAGGGAAAAACATTTTTCTCAAGATCAAGCTTTGTGTTGAGACTTTGTTGTTGTTTTTTTGGGGGAATAGACGGATGTGCTGTTTTTGTAACTACAGGAAAAATGCTGAGGGGTGTGTGTGTGTGTGTGTCATACAATGCACAACAACGCTGGCAAGAAGGCAACCACAGAAAGACAAACCTAAAACACGCTATTTGTTGCGACAGTTGATTTGGTTTTTTAGTGGGTACAATAATTTTTCGAAAAGAGGAAAAAGAACATTTCTTGCGGGGTGTCAGATTCTTGCTTCAACTCACGTACGGACAGACAGACATTCCTTTGGGGTTTGCTTTTGCAGCCAGGCCGGGTTCCGACGGCTTTTGCTTTTCAAGGGTTTAGGGCGAGCTCTGGTCTTGTCGAATCGCTTGAAGAGGCGGCGTATTTTAGGCTTTTAGTTCATAGAGGAGATTAGGCTTGTTACATTTTAAAATAGGTATTAATAGTCGCGACGAAGGCTCATTTCGGTCACGAGGCGCGTGTTTTCAGACTTTAGCACGCTTAAAGGGTTTCCCTAAAAGACATGAATGTCTATTCTGAACATGGACGGTACCGGTCAATAGCAATACGCACGTGACATTTCTGTTTCTATCCACGGGCGTTAAAGCGTGGCGTTCTATTGTTCGTTTCGTGGAGCTAATATACTTTGGAGGCCAAGGCGTCGCTGATCTTTTGGAGAAACGTTTGGGAACATTTTATTTATTCGGGACTTGGCCGACCCAGAAGGTAGGCACGTTACGCCTACAAGGAGATATTTTGTATTTCTTTTCAGATTGCCGCAGTCTGCGTAGACTTTATTTTGAGAGAAAAAAAATTCGGTTTCTTGTAATTGTAGGTCATTTGAGCGGGTATATTTACTAGTCGCGGCTTTTTTGTGCGGCGAGCTGAGCGATGGGCAATAATGGGCACTTTTTGGCTCATAATAGATTGGAAGACATTAGCACCTTTGACATTTTGTTTAAAAAAAGGGGGGGGGGGGGGGAGGTTCATCATTTTGTAGCGTTTTGATGATGTTTCATTGTTAAGTGTCCAGAAAATAACAGAACCGGAAGGGACCGTGAGAGGTCATCCGATCCAGTCGTGCACCCCCCAGACGGTCCCCCCGCAACCTGCTCTTCAGCACCTGCGGAGATGGCGATTCCACTCCACCACCTCCCTGGGCAATGTATTCCAGCGTTTCACCACCCGGACCGGTAGGAGGTTTTCCCCAATGTCCAACCTCAACCTCGCTCGCTGCAGTTTCAGCTTCTTGTGCTGTCTTCAGAGGCTGAGGAGAACCCCCCCCCCCCCCCCCCCCCCCGTGACACACTTTTAGATATCTGAAAACTGCTATCCTGTCCCCCCCCTCTTGGTCTTCTCCTTTCCAAAGCAAACAAGCCCAGTTCCTTGGTCTTCCCCCATAGCTCAGGTTCTCTCGACCTCCCCTGTTCTCGTTGCTCTTCTTGGGGCCTTCTCCACATGGTTCCTGAAAAGCGAGGCCCGATGGGCGCAGAGCGAAAGCAGGGAAGAAAGACCTTCTGGCGTCTGGCTCACAACAGCGGCGGGATTGTGTCCCCAACTCTTCGCGTCACATTGTTGGCTCCTGTTTAGCTTGCCCTCCATCTCTTCCTAGACGGTCGCTGCCCGTGTGTGCGAATCTGCCCCCTCCACCCTGTTGCATCCCCCCCAGAGAAACACATTCCACCCGAAAGGGCAGAGGAGAGGCTGTTTCTTGCCATCCCCTCTCCCTGTGGTAAGCAGTGGGAGCCATGTTGAGAAACCACCAAGTCCAGCCCAGAGGCCCAGGCCAAATCCTGAGTGGGGGGCTCATCTTGTTCCCTCCCTGTGACCCAGAGAGACAGACCCTCCCCTCATAGCCACCAAGGTGCTGGGCCGGGGGGGGGTGTATCCATCCTGCTGCCTCTTCCTGTCCTTGGGCGCTAGCCCTGCTCTTCCTATAGCGCCCGCCCCCGGCCGCTCTTGCCTCTTCCCCCCCCCCCCCCCCCCCCCCCTCCCGGGCCGGGTCGGGTCTATGCTGGCTTTATGCCAGCCCGCAGGGAACCCGCTGGGCTCCGCCCCGTGACGCAGCGCGCAAGGACGTCGTCGGCGTCATCGTCCCGGGTGGGCGGGGCCGGCGGCGCATGCGCAGTCGCGCGGCCCGCAGCCAATGGGCGGCCGGGGGCGGGGATAAAGGCGCTAGCGGCTCACGCGCGGGGAGCGGCGGTGGCTGCTGCCTCCGGAGCAGGGAGAAGCCGGAGCGGCCCCGTCCGGAGCGACCGACCGACCCGCCCGCAGCCCCCGGAGACCGGAGCCGCCCGGCGGCCTCCCCGCAGGAAGGTGGGTTCGGACCGGCCCGGGCCCGCCCCCCCCCCCCCAGGTGCAGGCAGATTAAGCAACGGGGGGGGGGGGGAAATCTGTCCGGGGCTCTGCAGTGTCTGCGCTAGAGCTTCACTCAGAGCCGGGAGCGCTGGAACCGGGCTCCTCGAAACAGCCGCAAACAAGGGTCCCTCCCGCACTGTATTGAGACACCCCCGCCCGGCTCGTCCAGCTCCACGGGGAAGAGAAGAGAAGGGAAGAGGTGAGGTGCTGCCACCAGACGGGGACTGCAGCGCCAGCATCTCTGTGTGCACAATTACAATAAACAGTGTGTTTGCTCTGCAAAGCATCACAGCTCCTGGAGACTGGGTAAGTGTAAAGTAATAGACACTCAATCTAGACACTCAATCTATCTGTGAGAGAGTCTCTCTGAGTCTCTCTCTGAGAGACAGAGAGTCTGTCTCTGTCTCTCTCTCTCTGAGAGTCAGAGACTGAGTCTCTCTCTCTCTCTCTCTGTGAGTGAGAGTCTCTCTCTGAGTGTCTATCTGAGAGACTCTCTGTGAGTGAGAGTCTCTCTCTGAGTGTCTATCTGAGAGACTCTCTGTGAGTGAGAGAGTCTCTCTCTGAGTGTCTATCTGAGAGAGTCTCTCTCTGTGAGTGAGAGAGTCTCTCTCTGAGTGTCTCTCTGAGAGACTCTCTCTCTCTCTCTGTGAGTGAGAGTCTCTCTCTGAGTGTCTATCTGAGAGACTCTCTGTGAGTGAGAGAGTCTCTCTCTGTGAGTGAGAGTCTCTCTCTGAGTGTCTATCTGAGAGACTCTCACTCACAGAGAGAGAGTCTCTCTCTGAGTGTCTATCTGAGAGACTCTCTCTCTGTGAGTGAGAGTCTCTCTCTGAGTGTCTATCTGAGAGTCTCTCTCTCTCTCTGAGAGTCTCTCTCTCTGTGAGTGAGAGAGTCTCTCTGAGTGTCTATCTGAGAGACTCTCTGTGAGTGAGAGTCTCTCTCTGAGTGTCTATCTGAGAGACTCTCTCTCTCTCTCCCTCTGAGAGACTGAGAGTCTCTCTCTCTGAGAGACTCTCTCTCTGTGAGTGAGAGAGTCTCTCTCTGTGAGTGAGAGTCTCTCTCTGAGTGTCTATCTGAGAGACTCTCACTCACAGAGAGAGAGTCTCTCTCTGAGTGTCTATCTGAGAGACTCTCTCTCTGAGAGACTCTCTCTCTCTCTCTGAGAGACTCTCTCTCTGTGAGTGAGAGTCTCTCTCTGAGTGTCTATCTGAGAGACTCTCTCTCTGAGAGACAGAGAGTCTCACTCTCTCTCTGAGAGTCTCTCTGTGAGTGAGAGTCTCTCTCTGAGTGTCTATCTGAGAGACTCTCTCTCTCTCTCTGAGAGACTGAGTCTCTCTCTCTCTGAGAGTCTCTCTCTCTCTCTGAGAGACTGAGTCTCTCTCTCTCTCTGAGAGTCTCTCTCTCTCTCTGAGAGACTCTCTCTCTGTGAGTGAGACTCTCTCTCTGTGAGTGAGAGTCTCTCTCTGAGTGTCTATCTGAGAGACTCTCTCTCTCTGAGAGTCTCTGTCTCTGAGAGACAGAGAGTCTCTCTCTCTCTCTCTCTGAGAGACTGAGAGACTCTCTCTCTCTGAGAGACTCTCTGTGAGTGAGAGAGTCTCTCTCTGTGAGTGAGAGTCTCTCTCTGAGTGTCTATCTGAGAGACTCTCTCTCTCTCTCTCTCTCTGAGAGACTCTCTCTCTCTCTCTGTGAGTGAGAGAGTCTCTCTGTCTATCTGAGAGACTCTCTGTGAGTGAGAGTCTCTCTCTCTGTGAGTGAGAGTCTCTCTCTCTCTGAGAGACTCTCTGTGAGTGAGAGAGTCTCTCTCTGTGAGTGAGAGTCTCTCTCTGAGTGTCTATCTGAGAGACTCTCTCTCTATCTCTCTGTGAGTGAGAGAGTCTCTCTGAGTGTCTATCTGAGAGACTCTCTCTCTCTCTCTCTGAGTGTCTCTCTCTCTCTCTCTCTCTGAGAGACTGAGTCTCTCTCTCTCTCTGTGAGTGAGAGTCTCTCTCTGAGTGTCTATCTGAGAGTCTCTCTCTCTCTCTGAGAGACTGAGAGACTCTCTCTCTCTGAGAGTCTCTCTCTCTGTGAGTGAGAGTCTCTCTCTGAGTGTCTATCTGAGAGAGTCTCTCTCTGTGAGTGAGAGAGTCTCTCTGTCTATCTGAGAGTCTCTCTCTCTGTGAGTGTCTCTCTGTGAGTGTCTATCTGAGAGAGTCTCTCTCTGTGAGTGAGAGTCTCTCTCTGAGTGTCTATCTGAGAGAGTCTCTCTCTGTGAGTGTCTCTCTGTGAGTGTCTATCTGAGAGAGTCTCTCTCTGTGAGTGAGAGTCTCTCTCTCTCTCTCTCTCTGAGAGACTCTCTCTCTCACTCACTCTCTCTGAGTGACAGAGAGACTCTCTCTCTCTCTCTCTGAGAGACTCTCTCTCTCTGAGAGTCTCTGTCTCTCTCTCTCTGAGAGACAGAGAGTCTCTCTCTCTGAGAGTCTCTCTCTCTCTCTCTGAGAGACTCTCTCTCTCTCTCTGAGAGACTGAGAGTCTCTCTCTCTCTGAGAGACTCTCTCTGAGAGACAGAGAGTGTCTCTCTGAGAGTCTCTCTCTCTCTGAGAGTCTCTGAGAGACTGAGAGTCTCTCTCTCTCTCTCTCTCTGAGAGACTGAGAGTCTCTCTCTCTCTGAGAGACTCTCTCTGAGAGACAGAGAGTCTCTCTCTCTGTGAGTGAGAGAGTCTCTCTCTGAGTGTCTATCTGAGAGACTCTCTCTCTCTCTCTCTCTCTGAGAGACTCTCTCTGTGAGACTGAGAGTCTCTGTCTCTCTCTCTCTCTCTCTCTGAGAGACTCTCTCTGAGAGACTGAGAGTCTCTCTCTCTCTCTCTGAGAGACTCTCTCTGAGAGACTGAGAGTCTCTGTCTCTCTCTCTGAGAGACTCTCTCTGAGAGACTGAGAGTCTCTGTCTCTCTCTCTGAGAGACTCTCTCTGAGAGACTGTGAGTCTCTGTCTCTCTCTCTGAGAGACTCTCTCTGTGAGACTGAGAGTCTCTCTCTCTCTCTGAGAGACTCTCAGAGAGAGAGACTGAGACTGAGTCTCTCTGAGAGACTCTCAGAGAGAGAGACTGAGTCTCTCTCAGAGACTCTCAGAGAGACACAGAGACACAGAGAGAGACTCTCAGAGAGAGAGACAGACTCAGAGAGACAGAGAGTGTCTCTGTGATCACTAGTGGTGGCTATTTGAGCCGAGGAAAGCTCGTGTCTAACAACCCAAAGTCCTGCCTAGTCCTTTATTGTGGTAAATTACAAACAGGCTTCCAGCTTCCAGGGCTCAGGCTCCCTTCTCCGTCCGGCCAGTGTCTCCGCCAGCTGCAGTGAGTCACGTGCTGCAGAGAGGGAAACAGCAGCCCTTAGTTATCACTTCTCTCCCCCAAGGGCGGGTTTGCTCGTCCTGACACTGCCCGGGCAATCTAGAGACCAGCCCCCCCCCCCCCCGGAAACCTCCTTGCCGGGCCCGCCCGGACCGGTCCGAACCCACCTTCCTGCGGGGAGGCCGCCGGGCGGCTCCGGTCTCCGGGGGCTGCGGGCGGGTCGGTCGCTCCGGACGGGGCCGCTCCGGCTTCTCCCTGCTCCGGAGGCAGCAGCCACCGCCGCTCCCCGCGCGTGAGCCGCTGGCGCCTTTATCCCCGCCCCCGGCCGCCCATTGGCTGCGGGCCGCGCGACTGCGCATGCGCCGCCGGCCCCGCCCACCCGGGACGATGACGCCGACGACGTCCTTGCGCGCTGCGTCACGGGGCGGAGCCTGGACTCGCGTCGCGTCCTGGAGAAGGAGAGCCGCGCGCCGCGCCCCCCCCCGGGGCTCAGGCGACCTGCGGAACTCCTCGCCGCTGCGCGAGCCCAGCATTTTAATGGGGCTCAAAAACCAGCCCCAGGGATTGGTGGCTATGGGGGGGGGGGTGTCTCTCTGGGTCACAGGGAGGGAACAAGATGAGCCCGCCTGCTCAGGGACTTGGGCAGTTTCTCAACATGGTTCCCACTACTTACCAAAGGTACATGGGATGGCAAGAGACCACCCTCAT
Source organism: Pelodiscus sinensis (assembly GCF_052426305.1). Classification (NCBI taxonomy): domain Eukaryota; kingdom Metazoa; phylum Chordata; order Testudines; family Trionychidae; genus Pelodiscus; species Pelodiscus sinensis. The sequence continues at coordinate 1,486,010 of NC_143085.1, read as the reverse complement.
CCCAGCCCGTCCAGGAGATTGGGGGGGGGGGGGGCGTGGGGGGGGGGGATGGGGGGCAGAGGGGGCAGATTCACACACACAGAACAGGCAGCGACCATCTAGGAAGGGACGAAGGGGGCAGACTGGAGCGCAAGCTAAACAGGAGCCAGCAATGCAATGCAATGCAATGCTCGCAAAGACAGGAAAGAGGAGTCGGGGACGGGGACACGTTCCCACCGCTGTTGCGAGCCGGACGCCGGAAGGTCTTTCTTCCCTGCTTTTGCTCTGCGCCCATCGGGCCTCGCTTTTCAGGAACCATGTGGAGAAGGCCCCCAGAGAACCTGAGCTATGGGGGAAGACCAAGGAACTGGGCTTGTTTGCTTTGGAAAGGAGAAGACCAAGAGGGGGACAGGATAGCAGTTTTCAGATACCTAAAAGGGTGTCACAAGGGGGGGGGGGGGGGGGTTCTCCTCAGCCTCTGAAGACAGCACAAGAAGCTGAAACTGCAGCGAGCGAGGTTGAGGTTGGACATTGGGGAAAACCTCCTACCGGTCCGGGTGGTGAAACGCTGGAATACTTTGCCCGGGGAGGTGGTGGAGTGGAATCGCCATCTCCGCAGGTGCTGAAGAGCAGGTTGGGGGGGGACCGTCTGGGGGGTGCTCGACTGGATCGGATGACCTCTCACGGTCCCTTCCGGTTCTGTTATTTTCTGGACACTTAACAATGAAACATCATCAAAACGCTACAAAATGATGAACCTTTCCCCCCCCCCCCCCTCCCTTTTTTAAACAAAATGTCAAAGGTGCTAATGTCTTCCAATCTATTATGAGCCAAAAAGTGCCCATTAATACACATCGCTCAGCTCACATCAAACGACCTATAATTACAAGAAACAGAAATTTTTCTCTCTCAAAATAAAGTCTACGCAGACTGCGGCAATCTGAAAAGAAATACAAAATATCTCCTTGTAGGCGTAACGTGCCTACCTTCTGGGTCATCCAAGTCCCGAATAAATAAAATGTTCCCAAACGTTTCTCCAAAAGATCAGTGACACGTTAGCCTCAAAAGTATATTAGCTCCACGAAACGAACAATAGAACGCCACGCTTTAATGCCCGTGCATAGAAACAGAAATGTCACGTGCGTATTGCTATTGACCGGTACCGTCCATGTTCAGAATAGACATTCATGTCTTTTAGGGAAACCCTTTAAGCGTGCTAAAGTCTGAAAACACGCGCCTCGTGACCAAAATAAACCTTTGCGACTATTAATACCTATTTTAAAATGTAACAAGCCTAAAATACGCCGCCGCCTCTTCAAGCGATTCGACAAGACAAGCGCTCGCCCTACACCCTTTAAAAGCAAAAGCCGTCGGAGCCCGGCCTGCCTGCAAAAGCAAACCCGAAAGGAATATCTGTCCGTACGTGAGTTGAAGCAAGAATCTGCCACCCCGCAAGAAATGTTCTTTTCCCTCTTTTCGAAAAATTGTCGTACCCGCTAAAAAAACAAATCAACTGTCGCAACACATAGCGTGTTTTAGGTTTGTCTTTCTGGCTGTGTCTAGACTGGCAAGTTTTTCCACAAAATCATCCGGCCGCTTGCATTTCTGCAAGAACACTGACGATGTCATGTAAGATAGTCAGTGTTCTCGCGGAAATACTGTGCTGCTCCCGTTCGGGCAAAAGGGCCAGTGTAGACAGCACAGTAGTATTTTCCGCAAAAAAGCCCCCATCGCCATTTTCGCAATCGGGGCTTTTTTTTGCAGAAAATCGCATCTAGATTGGCCACCGACGCTTTTCCGCAAGAAGTGCTTTTCCGGAAAAGCGTCCTGCCAATCTAGACGTGCGTTTCGGAAAATCATGGCAGTGTAGACATAGCCTCTGTGGTTGCCTTCTTGCCAGTGTTGTTGTGCATTGTATCACACACACACACGCCTCAGCATTTTAACTGTATTTACAAAAACAGCACATCCCTTCCCCCCCCCCCCCCCCCCCCCAAAAAAAAAAACAAAATCTCAACACAAAGTTCCTGTGGGAGGACAGCCAGCACGTCACTCTGTGTCACCGCCCCCCCCCCCCCCGCCCCCGCCTCCTAGGCCGCTGCCCCCTCAACCCCATCCAGGACACACTCACTCCCCTACCCGTCTCCGTCCCTGGCCAACAACCCGGAAGCCCCCTCTCCCCCAGTAACTCACTCCCATCCGTGGCCAACAATCTATTGGTTCCACCCGGGCTGTGTCTTTGCTACGGCCGCTGACAGCAGCAGCGTTGACCGAGGCGTCAGCCCCGTTGTAGCAGTGTGCTTCCTCGGAGGGATTTTTCTCATGCCCCCTTGTGTGAGTCCCCCAAGTGTCTCCAGATCGCTCCCTGTCATTCCCTCCCGAGCACAGCTTTCTGTTCGCCCCGCTAGTCTGTCTGCTGGCAAGGGACCGTCCTGCCCCACGGGCGCGTCCGGGATTTCTCCCCCGCACCCGCTGAGCCGAGCCTGTTTCGTGGTGGCCGGCTCGAGCCGTTCCTGCGCCCCGGGCAGCGGGCGTGCGACGCGCCCCTTACGGCTGCCGTCAGGCGCCCCGGGCAGCTGCCCGGCTAGCCCCGCACCTCCTTAATCCGGCCCTGCTCCCGAGATCCACCGAGGACTCGGGGGCTGCGTCTACACTGCCACGGTTTTGCCCAAATACTTTTAACGGAAGAGTTTTTCCATTAAAGTATTTGTGCAACAGAGCGTCTACACTGGCACGTGCCTTTGCGCAAAAGCTCCGCTGGCCATTTTAGCCGTAGTATTTCTACTGTTGCAGGGGTTCCCAATCACGGTCCTCTCTCCACCGTACAGCTGCTACCACCCCCTTATGGGCACTAAATTGGGCACGTAGCTTACTGACCTCTGCCTCACGCTTCTGGTGGCCGGCTGCTGCCTTGTTGTCATCTGCTAGGAAGCCAGTTGCTGCTCCTGCTTCCTCCGCCAACATTTTAGTGCGAGACGACTCTTTTCTGTACCGCTCTGCGGCCATCTCGGCCCCGTCCCTTTCCTCTTGGATATTTCTAAGTCAAGTCGCCATTTTCAGCTTGTCTGCTCTACACTCACAGCCACCAGTCTCACACTTGTCCAAACGCTGCTGTAACTGCTCTTGCTCCAGCTCCAGCGCCTGCCTCCCTCCCCTTTCCCGTTTCGGCCACGTCCAGACCTGCGTAAAGCGATGCCCATGCAGCAGCTGCATCTTTTGCAAGACCGCACGGCTTACTGGTTGTGCAGGATTGGTCACAGCTCCAACTTGCTTCACGCAGGGGACCCTCCCCCTTAATGCACCCTCTTTCCCAGGGACATTTCCCCTTCTTCATTACCCATCTCTCTACCCTCTTGCTTCTCTCCTGTCTCAAGCGAGCAGCCCAAGGGGTTCTCTCGGACATCTCTGCTGTCCTTATTTCACTAGTGAGCGTTACCTGCAGTCAATAGAACTCCAAAACATTTACTGTCAAGCCCGAAATTTAATTTCCAGTTGCACAGTCGCACAATAACTCCAAGCACAATTCAGAACTTTTACCACCTTAATGCCTAGTTGCACAGCTCGACAATAATTCCAAGCACAATTCTTGCTTGCTTGGTCTGAGGTAAACAGGATGAAGTTTAATAAAGACCAATGTAAAATGCTGCACTTAGGAAGGAACAATCAGTGTCACACATACAGAATGGGAAGCGACTGTCTGGGAAGGAGTACGGCAGAAAGGGATCTAGGGGTCGTAGTGGACCACAAACTAAATATGAGTCAGCAGTGTGATGCTGTTGCAAAAAAAGCAAACACGATTCTGGGCTGCATTAACAGAGTGTTGTGAGCAAGACACGAGAAGTCATTCTTCCGCTCTACTCTGCGCTGATTCGGCCTCAATTGGAATATTGTGTCCAGTTCTGGGCACCGCATTTCAGGAAAGAGGTGGAGAAATTGGAGAGGGTGCAGAGAAGAGCAACGAGAATGATGAAAGGTCTAGAGAACATGACCTATGAGGGAAGCCTGAAAGAATTGGGTTTAGAAAAGAGAAGACTGAGAGGGGACATGAGAGCAGTTTTCAGGTATCGAAAAGTGCGTCACAAGGAGGAGGGAGAAAACTTGTTCCTCTTGGCCTCCGAGGACAGGACAAGAAGCAATGGGCTTAAACTGCAGCAAGGGAGGTTTAGGTTGAACATTAGGAAAAAGTTCCTACCTGTCAGGGGGGGTCAAACACTGGAATAAATTGCCCAGGGAGGTTGTGGAATCCCCATCTCTGGAGATATTTAGGAGCAGGTTAGATAAACGTCTACCAGGGATGGTCTAGACAGTATTTGGTCCTGCCATGGGGACAGATGACTTGACTTGATGACCTCTCGAGATCCCTTCCAGTCCTACTATTCTGTGATTCTATGAATTCAGAACCGTTACCACATTCATTCTGAGTTGTACAGTCCCACAATAATTCCAAGCACAATTTAGAACTGTTACCACATTCATTCCTAGTTGCAGTCCTACAATAATTCCAAGCACAATTCAGAACCGTTACCACATTCATTCCTAAATGCCCAGTTCTACAATCATTCCACGCATAGTTCAGAACTTTATCAAGTATTCTATGTGAATGATAGAAGGAGCTTTAAAAAAAAACCCTCAAGAAAGACAGAAGAAAAAAAAATGACTCAGGCCTGTGCCTCAGTTTCCCCACTGTGGAGCAACTACTCAGAACTTTACCAAGTAGTGTAATAGAAATCATAGAAAGAGCTCACTAAAAGGCAAAAAGGAAAGACAAGAAAAGAGGGGGGGAAAAAAAACTTGCTCAGGCTTGTGCCTCAGTTTCCCCACTCTGCAGCAACGATTCAACAAGTACCCCGTGATCAGGAGCACGTGCTGCCCACATTCTCCCCCAATTTGTTACCAGATGTGCCCAATACTCTGGGGTATGCTCATTGATCAGGGTTACTCTTGTGGGACTGGGGAGGTTCACAATTCTATCCGTGTGCTGCTTGTGCGACTTGTGCTCTCTCACGGAGCTGAATTCTCCCTGCTGCCAATTCCCGTACTCCCACTGGGAGTACAGTGGGGGTTGGGTTCGATCCGGATCATGACACAGGACTGGGTAGAGGGGAGCGCTCGGGCTGGTGCTGGGAGAGGCTGCATCCAATAGGGCCTTTCATTTACCATTAGAATTTTTACGGGAGGCGAGCTTCGATTCGGTCCAGCTACGATTTGCCTCTTCCCACCACCGCAGGAAGCAATCGACCTGCCCTCTAGCCAATTGAGTTTGGGGGAGGGGAAGTTTGTCTTTTAAGACGTCCGCCCGGGCTTTGTCCCAGGATCCCAACAGCGGCCCCTGCGATTTGGGATCCCCTAGGCTGAACCTAGACCGTGTCTCCAGGAATTCACAAGAGTCCGGTCCCTTTCTAAAATGAGCCGGGATCCCTTTAGCGAACGGCCCCCCTGACACGGCCGGTTACCCCTACAGGAGGACTTCACACACACCGATCACACCAGGAGGAAATTCGGGTTCGTCAGAGCGGTGCCCGGTGCAACACACAAAAGGAGCCCGCCGGCTACTGCCTCAATCGCCCTTGCGTTCGCTCCAAGGATTTCATCCGAGGCGCGGTGCGGCTGCGATTGTGCAGATTCCAGTCACACGGACCGCGGGGACAGGAGCCCTTGGTCGGCCAATCCCCGGACAGGGACGGCTCCCAGACTCACTCACGCCACGGGGAGGACGGATAGACACAGAGACAAGACAGTCCTCAGTCCGGACAAAACACAGAAATAATTACCTGATCAGAGTCCTGATGTTAGACCCCGGGATCCCTACCAGAAGGGAGCGGGAACCAACAGGTTCGATGGCGTAGACTTCGCTGTGGTCGTGCCCCTGTCCGTGCTGGCGGAGGACCGCTCGGGCCAAACGCCCAGGTGCCGGCTGCCATGGTCGTCCGGCAAGACGGTCGGGGATCACGCAGCCTCAGCGAAGACGGTTGCCATCTCGGTGGGACCTCCAAATTGTCAACGTCGGACACGGGACTCGCAGATTTGTCCGACCGCTCTGTTTCTACACCCAGAAAATGGGAGTGCCCTACCAGGCTCAAAGCCTTGATTGATACACACGAAAGAAAGCCAAATTCACACCATCCGAAAAGGAGGCAAAACTCACATGATCGTATGAGACTAGTCCAGGTTCTTCATTTCCACATGCAGCACACAGCACTCTCCTGGCCATATGCAGCCTCTTTCCCAGGGACATTTCCCCTTCTTCATTACCCATCTCTCTACCCTCTTGCTTCTCTCCTGTCTCAAGCGAGCAGCCCAAGGGGTTCTCTCGGACATCTCTGCTGTCCTTATTTCACTAGTGAGCGTTACCTGCAGTCACTAGAACTCCAAACATTTACTGTCAAGCCCGAAATTTAACTTTCAGTTGCACAGTCGCACAATCATTCCAAGCACAATTCAGAACCGTTACCACATTCATTCCAAGCACAGTTCAGAACTTTATCAAGTATTCTATGTGAATGATAGAAGGAGCTCAAAAAAAAAAAAGGCAAAAAAAACCCCCAAGAAAGACAGAAGAAGAAAAACTGACTCAGGCCCGTGCCTCAGTTTCCCCACTCTGCAGCAACTACTCAACAAGTGCCCCGTGATCAGGAGCACGTGCTGCCCACATTCTCCCCCAATTTGGTACCAGATGTGCCCAATACTCTGGGGTATGCTCATTGATCAGGGTTACTCTCGTGGGACTGGGGAGGTTCACAATTCTATCCGTGTGCTGCTTGTGCGACTTGTGCTCTCGTGTGGAGCTGAATTCTCCCTGCTGCCAATTCCCCTCCCGCTGGAGCTCTCCTGCAGGAACTAGGTTCCTCCGGGCGGGTTCTTCCCACCTAGCGACACACCCAGACACTCACCCCACTAACGGAGCAGTCTGAGAGGACTGGGGAATCGGCACTCACACGCCGACCCCCTCATATGTCCCTGGACTCAGCCGGCTGGGTTCACAGCAATGCCACACTGCACCCTCATGTGCCTCTGGACTCCGTGGGCTGGATTAAACAGCACTTTCAGCTGCCATCCTCATACGGCCCCAGGTTCAGCACCCCCATCCCCACTCTCACCCCACCCTCATTCACTGGTAACCACACGATGAGCAAACCCCGCAGGACTTGGGGCACTGCAGGGATCTGGAGCTGGGTACGAAGAGCGTTGTTGCAGAGCAAATGGGGGAGCCAAAACAACCCCCCTGGAGGAAGAGTGAGCGAGAGAGAAAGGAAGAGAAAAGCAGCCAGCTTAACAATGAACGGGATTTATGTCTGAGTAGTGACTAGATCTCACACAGATACACTATTCAATCGAAACGGGAACTGATTACAAACGTGAGGGAACCAGAGAACAGTTGACACGGGGCAGGGGCAGGCGGCTGTGCTTAGAGAGGTAGCGGATGGGGGAGAGAGAGAGAGACCTCACCAATCCATGCAGCTTGCACTGATCGGGGTTCCCAGCCAACAACCCGCAACCCCCGAACCTGTCACTCAACTCTGACCAGCCAACAACCCGAAACCGCCTGTCTCCCCGGCCAACCACCTGCAACCCCACAGCCCCTCCCCCTCACTCACACACCCCCTACCTGACTCCCTGGGCAACAACCCGCAACCCCGAAGACACTCACTCACCTCCCCCCGCCCTTCTCGGCCAACAACCCGCAAACCTTCGGCCACGTCACACACATCCCCGCTCAAAAACCCCCTCCGCTCACTCACAAACCCACCCAGCCAACAACCTGCAACTGCCCCCAGTGTCCTCACTCACATCCGTGGTGAACAACCTGTAACTGCCCCCCCCCCAGCTCCCTCACTCCCCCTCTCCCTGGCCAACAACTTGCACCCCACCCACCCCAGCCCATCGCTCACCGCCTCCCCAACTCTGTCCCTGGCTAACAACCCGTAAGCCCCCATCACCCCACTCACAACACCCAGCCCCCTTACTCACTGTCCCCTACCCCTCTCCCCGGCCAACCCCAACACCCTCACTCACACGCACCTCCCCGCGTCCCCAGCAAACAACCCTCATCGCCACCCCAAGTTCCCTCGCTCACAATCCCACACAGCTAACGACCTCTAACCCCCCCCCCCCCAGCAACCTCACTGACAACTCCACCCTGGTCTCTCGCTGTCCCCTACCCCTCTTCCTCAACCACCAGCCGCCCACTCACAACGTCCCCCAACAACCCTCAACCCCCCAGCCGCCCACTCGCAACCCCCCCAACAACCCTCAACCCCCAGCATCTCACTCGCAACCCCCCCAAGAACCCGTAACGCCCAGCCTCTCACTCGCAACCCCCAGCCGCTCACTCCCTCCCCCCCAACAAACAGCAACCCCCAGCCTCTCACTCACAACGTCCCCCAACAACCCGTAACCCCCAGCCTCTCACTCACAACCCCCTCAACAACCCGTAACCCCCAGCCGCCCACTCGCAACGTCCCCCAACAACCCGCAACGCCCAGCCTCTCACTGGCAACCCCCCCAACAACCCGTAACCCCCAGCCGCTCACTCGCAACCCCCCCAACAACCCGTAACCCCCAGCCGCTCACTCGCCACCCCCCCAACAACCCGTAACCCCCAGCCGCTCACTCGCAACGTCCCGCAACAACCCGCAACCCCCAGCCTCTCACTCGCAACCCCCCCTACAACCCGTAACCCCCAGCCGCTCACTCGCAACGTCCCCCAACAACCCGTAACCCCCAGCCTCTCACTAGCAACCCCCCCAACAACCCGTAACCCCCAGCCGCTCACTCGCAACGTCCCCCAACAACCCGTAACCCCCAGCCTCTCACTCGCAACCCCCCCAACAACCCGCAACCCCCAGCCTCTCACTCGCAACGTCCCCCAACAACCCGTAACCCCCAGCCTCTCACACACAACGTCCCCCAACAACCAGCAACCCCCAGCCTCTCACTCACAACGTCCCCCAACAACCAGCAACCCCCCAGCCGCTCACTCACGTCCCCCAACAACCAGCAACCCCCAACCTCTTACTCACAACGTTCCCCAACAACCCACAACCCCCAGCCGCTCACTCGCAACCCCCCCAACAACCAGCAACCCCCAGTCTCTCACTCACGTCCCCCAACAACCAGCAACCCCCAGCCGCTCACTCGCAACCCCCCCCAACAACCCGCAACCCCCAGCCGCTCACTCGCAACCCCCCAGCAACCAGCAACCCCCAGCCGCTCACTCACTATGTCCCCCAACAACCAGCAACCCCCAGCCGCTCACTCGCAACCCACCCAACAACGAGCAACCCCCAGCTGCTCACTCACAACCCCCCCCAACAACCTGCAACCCCCAGGCGCTCACTCGCAAACCCCCCAACAACCCGCAACCCCCAGCCGCTCACTCGCAACCCCCCAGCAACCAGCAACCCTCAGCCTCCCACTCGCACCCCCCCAACAACCAGCAACCCCCAGCCTCTCACTCGCACCCCCCAACAACCAGCAACCCTCAGCCTCCCACTCGCACCCCCCCAACAACCAGCAACCCCCAGCCTCTCACTCGCACCCCCCCAACAACCCGTAACCCCCAGCCTCTCACACACAACGTCCCCAAACAACCAGCAACCCCCAGTTTCTCACTCACAACGTCCCCCAAAAACAAGCAACCCCCAGCCTCTCACTCACAATGTCCCCCAACAACCAGCAACCACCAGCCTCTCACTTGCAACCCCCCCCAACAACCAGTAACCCCCAGCCTCTCGCTCGTAACCCCCCCAACAACCCTCAACCCCCAGCCGCGCACTCGCAACGTCCCCCAACAACCCGTAACCCCCCGCCTCTCACTCGCAACCCCCCCAACAACCCACAAACCCGAGCCCCTCACTCGCAACCCCCCCCCACAATCCGCAACCCCCAGCCTCTCACTCGCAACCCCCCCAACAACCCGCAACCCCCCAGCCTCTCACTCGCACCCCCCCAACAAGCCGTAACCCCCAGCCGCTCACTCACATCCCCCCCAACAACCCGTAACCCCCAGCCGCTCACTCGCAACCCCCCCAACAACCCGTAACTCCCAGCCTCTCACTCGCACCCCCCCCAACAACCCGCCACCCCAGCCGCTCACTCGCAACGTCCCCCAACAACACGTAACCCCCAGCCGCTCCCTTGCAACCCCCCAACAACCCGTAACCCCCAGCCTCTCACTCGCAACCCCCCCAACAACCCGCAGCCCCCAGCCGCTCACTCGTAACCCCCCCAACAATTCGTAACCCCCAGCCTCTCACTCGTAACCCCCCCAACAACCCGCATCCTCCAGCCGCTCACTCGCCACCCCGCCAACAACCCTCAACCCCCAGCCACTCACTCGCAAACCCCCCCAACAACCCTCAACCCCCAGCCGCTCACTCGCAAACCCCCCCAACAACCCGCAACCTCCAGCCTCTCACTAGCAAACCCCCCAACAGCCCGTAACCCCCAGCCTCTCACTCGCACCCCCCCAACAACCCGTCACCCCCAGCCGCTCACTCGCAACATCCCCCCAACAACCCGTAACCCCCAGCCGCTCGCTCGCAACCCTCCCAACAACGGGAACCCCCAGCCTGTCACTCGCACCCGCCAACAACCCGGAACCCCCAGCCTCTCACTCGCACCCCCCAACAACCCGCAACCCCCAGCCTCTCACTCGCAACGTCCCCCAACAACCCGTAACCCCCAGCCTCTCACTCGCAACCCCCCCAACAACCCGTAACCCCCAGCCGCTCACTCGCAACCCCCCCAACAACCCGTAACCCCCAGCCTCTCACTCGCAACGTCCCCCAGCAACCCGTAACCCCCAGCCTCTCACTCGCAACCACCCCCAACAACCCGTAACCCCCAGCCTCTCACTCGCACCCCCCCAACAACCGGCAACCCCCAGCCACTCACTCCCAACCCCCCCAACAACCCGTAACCCCCAGCCACTAACTCGCAACCACCCCCAACAACCCTCAACCCCCAGCCGCTCACTTGCACCCCTCCCAACAACCAGCAACCCCCAGCTGCTCACTCGCAGCCCCCCAACAACCAGGAACCCCCAGCCTCCCACTCGCACCCCCCCAACAACCAGCAACCCCCAGCCCCTCACTCACAACATCCCCCAACAACCCGCAACCCCCAGCCTCTCACTCGCAATCCCCCCAACAACCAGCAACCCCCAGTCTCTCACTCACGTCCCCCAACAACCAGCAACCCCCAGCCGCTCACTCGCAACCCCCCCCAACAACCCGCAACCCCCAGCCGCTCACTCGCAACCCCCCAGCAACCAGCAACCCCCAGCCGCTCACTCACTATGTCCCCCAACAACCAGCAACCCCCAGCCGCTCACTCGCAACCCACCCAACAACGAGCAACCCCCAGCTGCTCACTCACAACCCCCCCCAACAACCTGCAACCCCCAGGCGCTCACTCGCAAACCCCCCAACAACCCGCAACCCCCAGCCGCTCACTCGCAACCCCCCAGCAACCAGCAACCCTCAGCCTCCCACTCGCACCCCCCCAACAACCAGCAACCCCCAGCCTCTCACTCGCACCCCCCAACAACCAGCAACCCTCAGCCTCCCACTCGCACCCCCCCAACAACCAGCAACCCCCAGCCTCTCACTCGCACCCCCCCAACAACCCGTAACCCCCAGCCTCTCACACACAACGTCCCCAAACAACCAGCAACCCCCAGTTTCTCACTCACAACGTCCCCCAAAAACAAGCAACCCCCAGCCTCTCACTCACAATGTCCCCCAACAACCAGCAACCACCAGCCTCTCACTTGCAACCCCCCCAACAACCAGTAACCCCCAGCCTCTCGCTCGTAACCCCCCCAACAACCCTCAACCCCCAGCCGCGCACTCGCAACGTCCCCCAACAACCCGTAACCCCCCGCCTCTCACTCGCAACCCCCCCAACAACCCACAAACCCGAGCCCCTCACTCGCAACCCCCCCCACAATCCGCAACCCCCAGCCTCTCACTCGCAAGCCCCCCAACAACCCGCAACCCCCCAGCCTCTCACTCGCACCCCCCCAACAAGCCGTAACCCCCAGCCGCTCACTCACATCCCCCCCAACAACCCGTAACCCCCAGCCGCTCACTCGCAACCCCCCCAACAACCCGTAACTCCCAGCCTCTCACTCGCACCCCCCCCAACAACCCGCCACCCCAGCCGCTCACTCGCAACGTCCCCCAACAACACGTAACCCCCAGCCACTCCCTTGCAACCCCCCAACAACCCGTAACCCCCAGCCTCTCACTCGCAACCCCCCCAACAACCCGCAGCCCCCAGCCGCTCACTCGTAACCCCCCCAACAATTCGTAACCCCCAGCCTCTCACTCATAACCCCCCCAACAACCCGCATCCTCCAGCCGCTCACTCGCCACCCCGCCAACAACCCTCAACCCCCAGCCACTCACTCGCAAACCCCCCCAACAACCCTCAACCCCCAGCCGCTCACTCGCAAACCCCCCCAACAACCCGCAACCTCCAGCCTCTCACTAGCAAACCCCCCAACAGCCCGTAACCCCCAGCCTCTCACTCGCACCCCCCCAACAACCCGTCACCCCCAGCCGCTCACTCGCAACATCCCCCCAACAACCCGTAACCCCCAGCCGCTCGCTCGCAACCCTCCCAACAACGGGAACCCCCAGCCTGTCACTCGCACCCGCCAACAACCCGGAACCCCCAGCCTCTCACTCGCACCCCCCAACAACCCGCAACCCCCAGCCTCTCACTCGCAACGTCCCCCAACAACCCGTAACCCCCAGCCTCTCACTCGCAACCCCCCCAACAACCCGTAACCCCCAGCCGCTCACTCGCAACCCCCCCAACAACCCGTAACCCCCAGCCTCTCACTCGCAACGTCCCCCAGCAACCCGTAACCCCCAGCCTCTCACTCGCAACCACCCCCAACAACCCGTAACCCCCAGCCTCTCACTCGCACCCCCCCAACAACCGGCAACCCCCAGCCACTCACTCCCAACCCCCCCAACAACCCGTAACCCCCAGCCACTAACTCGCAACCACCCCCAACAACCCTCAACCCCCAGCCGCTCACTTGCACCCCTCCCAACAACCAGCAACCCCCAGCTGCTCACTCGCAGCCCCCCAACAACCAGGAACCCCCAGCCTCCCACTCGCACCCCCCCAACAACCAGCAACCCCCAGCCCCTCACTCACAACATCCCCCAACAACCCGCAACCCCCAGCCTCTCACTCGCAATCCCCCCAACAACCAGCAACCCCCAGCCTCTCACTCACAACGTCCCCCAACAACCAGAAACCCCCAGCCTCTCACTCACAACGTCCCCCAACAACCAGCAACCCCCCAGCCGCTCACTCACGTCCCCCAACAACCAGCAACCCCCAACCTCTCACTCAACGTGCCCCAACAACCAGCAACCCCACAGCCGCTCACTCACGTCCCCCAACAACCAGCAACCCCCCAGCCGCTCACTCACGTCCCCCAACAACCAGCAACCCCCAAACTCTTACTCACAACGTCCCCCAACAACTCACAACCCCCAGCCGCTCACTCGCAACCCCCCCAACAACCAGCAACCCCCAGCCTCTCACTCACGTCCCCCAACAACCAGCAACCCCCAGCCTCCCACTCACAAGGTCCCCCAACAACCCCCAGCCGCTCACTCACTATGTCCCCCAAAACCAGCAACCCCCAACCGCTCACTTGCAACCCCCACAACAACCAGCAACCCCCAGCCTCTCACTAGCAACCCCCCCAACAACCCTCAACCCCCAGCCTCCCACTCGCAACCCCCCCCAACAACCCGCAACCCCCAGCCGCTCACTCGCAAACCCCCCAACAACCAGCAACCCCCAACCTCTTACTCACAACGTCCCCCAACAACCCACAACCCCCCAGCCGCTCACTCACTATGTCCCCCAACAACCAGCAACCCCAAGCCGCTCACTCGCAAACCCCCCAACAACCCGCAACCCCCAGCCTCTCACTCACAACGTCCCCCAACAACCAGCAACCCCCAACCTCTTACTCACGTCCCCCAACAACCCACAACCCCCCAGCCGCTCACTCACGTCCCCCAACAACCAGCAACCCCCAACCTCTAACTCACAACGTTCCCCAACCACCCACAACCCCCAGCCGCTCACTCACAACCCCCCCCAACAACCCGCAACCCCCAGCCTCTCACTCACAACGTCCCCCAAACACCAGCAACCCCCAGCCTCCCACTCACAACGTCCCCCAACAACCAGCAACCCCCAGCCGCTCACTCACTATGTCCCCCAACAACCCTCAACCCCCAGCCTCTCACTCGCAACCCCCCCAACAACCCGCAACCCCCAGCCGCTCAGTCGCAAACCCCCCAACAACCCGCAACCCCCAGCCTCTCACTCAAAACGTCCCCCAACAACCAGCAACCCCCCAGCCGCTCACTCATGTCCCCCAACAACCACCAACCCCAACCTCTTACTCACAACGTCCCCAAACAACCCACAACCCCCAGCCGCTCACTCACAACGTCCCCCAACAACCAGCAACCCCCAGCCTCTCACTCACAACGTCCCCCAACAACCAGCAACCCCCCAGCCGCTCACTCACGTCCCCCAACAACCAGCAACCCCCAACCTCTTACTCACAACGTTCCCCAACAACCCACAACCCCCAGCCGCTCACTCGCAACCCCCCCAACAACCAGCAACCCCCAGCCTCTCACTCACAACGTCCCCCAAAAACCAGCAACCCCCAGCCTCCCACTCACAACGTCCCCCAACAACCAGCAACCCCCAGCCGCTCACTCACTATATCCCCCAACAACCAGCAACCCCCAGCCGCTCACTCGCAACCCACCCAACAACCAGCAACCCCCAGCCGCTCACTCACAACCCCCCCCAACAACCTGCAACCCCCAGGCGCTCACTCGCAAAGCCCCCAACAACCCGCAACCCCCAGCCGCTCACTCGCAACCCCCCAACAACCAGCAACCCTCAGCCTCCCACTCGCACCCCCCCAACAACCAGCAACCCCCAGCCTCTCACTCGCACCCCCCAACAACCAGCAACCCCCAGCCGCTCACTCACAACATCCCCCAACAACCAGCAACCACCAGCCGCTCACTCGCACCCCCCCAACAACCCGTAACCCCCAGCCTCTCACACACAACGTCCCCCAACAACCAGCAACCCCCAGCCTCTCACTCACAACGTCCCCCAACAACCAGCAACCCCCAACCTCTTACTCACAACGTTCCCCAACAACCCACAACCCCCAGCCGCTCACTCGCAACCCCCCCAACAACCAGCAACCCCCAGTCTCTCACTCACAACGTCCCCCAACAACCAGCAACCCCCAGCCTCCGACTCACAACGTCCCCCAACAACCAGCAACCCCCAGCCGCTCACTCACTATGTCCCCCAACAACGAGCAACCCCCAGCCTCTCACACACAACGTCCCCAAACAACCAGCAACCCCCAGTTTCTCACTCGCAATCCCCCCAACAACCAGCAACCCCCAGCCTCTCACTCACAACGTCCCCCAACAACCAGAAACCCCCAACCTCTTACTCACAACGTCCCCAAACAACCCACAACCCCCAGCCGCTCACTCGCAACCCCCCCAACAACCAGCAACCCCCAGCCGCTCACTCGCAACGTCCCCCAACAACCTGCAACCCCCCAGCCTCTCACTGGCACCCCCCCAACAACCCGCAACCGCCAGCCTCTCACTCGCACCCCCCCAAAAACCCGCAACCCCCAGCCTCTC
Source organism: Pelodiscus sinensis (assembly GCF_052426305.1). Classification (NCBI taxonomy): domain Eukaryota; kingdom Metazoa; phylum Chordata; order Testudines; family Trionychidae; genus Pelodiscus; species Pelodiscus sinensis. Next base: position 1,470,291 of record NC_143085.1, on the reverse strand, counting down.
ACTCGCACCCCCCCAACAACCCGCAACTCACAGCTGCTCACTCGCACCCCCCCCAACAACCCGTAACCCCCAGCCTCTCACTCGCACCCCCCCAACAACCCGCAACTCACAGCTGCTCATTCGCAACCCCCCCAACAACCCGCAACCCCCAGCCTCTCACTCGCAACCCCCCCAACAACCCTCAACCCTCAGCCGCTCACTCGCAACGTCCCCCAACAACCCGCAACCCCCCAGCCTCTCACTGGCAACAACCCGCAACCACCAGCCTCTCACTCGCAAACACCCCCAGCAACCCGCAACCTCCAGCCGCCCACTCGCAATATCCCCCAACAACCCGTAGCCCCCAGCCGCTCACTCGGAACCCCCCAACAACCCTCAACCCCCAGACGCTCACTCGCAACGTCCCCCAACAACCCGCAACCCCCAGCCACTCACTCGCAACGTCCCCCAACAACCCGCAACCCCCAGCCTCTCACTCGCAACCCCGCCAACAACCCGTAATCCCCAGCCTCTCACTTCCAACCCCCCCAACAACCCGTAACCCCCAGCCTCTCACTCGCAACCCCCCCAACAACCCGTAACCCCCAGCCTCTCACTCGCAACCCCCCCAACAACCCATAACCCCCAGCCGCTCACTCGCAACCCCCCCAACAACCCTCAACCCCCAGCCGCCCACTCGCATCCCCCCAAACAACCCGTAACCCCCAGCCGCTCACTCGCAACGTCCCCCAACAACCCGTAACCCCCAGCCGCTCACTCGCAACGTCCCCCAACAACCCGCAACCCCCAGCCTCTCACTCGCAACCCCCCCAACAACCCGCAACCCCCAGCCTCTCACTCGCAACGTCCCCCAACAACCCGTAACCCCGAGCCTCTCACTCGCAACCCCCCCTACAACCCGTAACCCCCAGCCGCTCACTCGCACCCCTCCAACAACCCGTAACCTCCAGCCGCTCACTCGCAACATCCCCCAACAACCCTCAACCCCCAGCCGCTCACTCGCAACCCACCCAACAACCCGCAACCCCCAGCCTCTCACTGGCAACCCCCCATCAACCCGTAACCCCCAGCCGCTCACACGCAACGTCCCCCAACAACCTGTAACCCCCAGCCTCTCACTCGCAACCCCCTCAACAACCCGTAAACTCGCAACGTCCCCCAACAGCCCTCAACCCCCAGCCGCTCACTCGCAACGTCCCCCAACAACCCTCAACCCTCAGCCGCTCACTCGCAACGTCCCCCAACAACGCTCAACCCCCAGCCGCTCACTCACAACGTCCCCCAAAAACCCAGAACCCCCACCCTCTCACTCGCAACCCCCCCAACAACCCTCAACCCACAGCCGCCCACTCGCATCCCTCCCAACAACTCGTAACCCCCAGCCTCTCATACGCAACGTCCCCCAACAAACCACAACCCCCAGCCGCTCACTCGCAACCCCCCAACAACCCTCAACCCCCAGCCTCTCACTCGCAACCCCCCCCAACAACCCGCAACCCCCAGCCGTTAACTCGCAACGTCCCCCAACAACCCGCAACCCCCAGCCTCTCACTGGCAACAACCCGCAACCCCCAGCCTCTCACTCGCAACCCCCCCAACAACCCGTAACCCCCAGCCGCTCACTCGCAACATCCCCCCAACAACCCGTAACCCCCAGCCGCTCACTCGCACCCCTCCAACAACCCGTAACCCCCAGCCGCTCACTCGCAACCCCCCCAACAACCCGCAACCCCCAGCCGCTCACTCGCAACGTCCCCCAACAACCTGTAACCCCCAGCCTCTCACTCGCAACGTCCCCAACAAACCGTAACCCCCAGCCACTCACTAGCAACCCCCTCAACAACCCGTAACCCCCAGCCACTCACTCGCAACGTCCCCCAACAGCCCTCAACCCCCAGCCGCTCACTCACAACGTCCCCCAAAAACCCAGAACCCCCAGCCTCTCACTCGCAACCCCCCCAACAACCCTCAACCCCCAGCCGCCCACTCGCATCCCTCCCAACAACTCGTAACCCCCAGCCTCTCATACGCAACGTCCCCCAACAACCCACAACCCCCCAGCCTCTCACTGGCAATAGCCCGCAATCCCCAGCCTCTCACTCGCAACCCCCCCAACAACCCGTAACCCCCAGCCGCTCACTCGCAACGTCCCTCAACAACCTGCAACCCCCCAGCCTCTCACTCACAACGTCCCCCAACAACCGGCAACCCCCCAGCCTCTCACTGGCAACAACCCGTAACCCCCAGCCGCTCACTCACACCCCCTCCAACAACCCGTAACCCCCAGCCGCTCACTCACACCCCCTCCAACAACCCGTAACCCCCAGCCGCTCACTCACACCCCCTCCAACAACCCGTAACCCCCAGCCGCTCACTCACACCCCCTCCAACAACCCGTAACCCCCAGCCGCTCACTCACACCCCCTCCAACAACCCGTAACCCCCAGCCGCTCACTTGCACCCCTCCAACAACCCGTAACCCCCAGCCGCTCACTCGCAACCCCCCCAACAACCCGCAACCCCCAGCCTCTCACTCGCAACGCCCCATCAACCCGTAACCCTCAGCCGCTCACTCACAACGTCCCCCAACAACCCGTAACCCCCAGCCTCTCACTCGCAACCCCCCCCAACAACCCGCAACCCCCAGCCTCTCACTGGCAACCCCCCATCAACCCGTAACCCCCAGCCGCTCACTCGCAACGTCCCCCAACAACCCGTAACCCCCAGCCTCTCACTCGCACCCCTCCAACAACCCGCAACCCCCAGCCTCTCACTGGCAACGCCCCATCAACCCGTAACCCTCAGCCGCTCACTCGCAACGTCCCCCAACAACCTGTAACCCCCAGCCTCTCACTCGCAACCCCCTCAACAACCCGCAACCCCCAGCCGCTCACTCACAACGTCCCCCAACAACCTGTAACCCCCAGCCTCTCACTCGCAACCCCCTCAACAACCCGCAACCCCCAGCCTCTCACTCACAACGTCCCCCAACAACCTGTAACCCCCAGCCTCTCACTCGCAACCCCCTCAACAACCCGTAACCCCCAGCCACTCACTCGCAACGTCCCCCAACAGCCCTCAACCCCCAGCCGCTCACTCGCAACGTCCCCCAACAACCCGCAACCCCCAGCCTCTCACTCGCACCCCTCCAACAACCCGCAACCCCCAGCCTCTCACTGGCAACGCCCCCAACAACCCGTAACCCCCAGCCTCTCACTCGCACCCCTCCAACAACCCGCAACCCCCAGCCTCTCACTGGCAACGCCCCATCATCCCGTAACCCTCAGCCGCTCACTCGCAACGTCCCCCAACAACCTGTAACCCCCAGCCTCTCACTCGCAACCCCCTCAACAACCCGTAACCCCCAGCCACTCACTCGCAACGTCCCCCAACAGCCCTCAACCCCCAGCCGCTCACTCGCAACATCCCCCAACAACCCTCAACCCTCAGCCGCTCACTCGCAACCCCCTCAACAACCCGTAACCCCCAGCCTCTCACTCGCAACATCCCCCAACAACCCTCAACCCCCAGCCGCTCACTCGCAACCCCCCCAACAACCGTCAACCCCCAGCCGCCCACTCACATCCCCCCAAACAACCCGTAACCCCCAGCCGCTCACTTGCAACGTCCCCCAACAACCCGCAACCCCCCAGCCGCTCACTCGCAACATCCCCCAACAACCCTCAACCCCCAGCCGCTCACTCGCAACCCCCCCAACAACCCTCAACCCCCAGCCGCCCACTCGCAACCCCCCCAACAACCCGTAACCCCCAGCCGCTCACTCGCAACGTCCCCCAACAACCCGCAACCCCCAGCCTCTCACTCGCAACCCCCCCTACAACCCGTAACCCCCAGCCGCTCACTCGCAACGTCCCCCAACAACCCAGAACCCCCAGCCTCTCACTCGCAACGTCCCCCAACAACCCGCAACCCCCAGCCTCTCACTCGCAACGTCCCCCAACAACCCGCAACCCCCAGCCTCTCACTCGCAACACCCCCCAAAAACCCTCAACCCCCAGCCGCTCACTCGCAACCCCCCCAACAACCCGCAACCCCCCAGCCTCTCACTGGCAACCCCCCATCAACCCGTAACCCCCAGCCGCTCACACGCAACGTCCCCCAACAACCTGTAACCCCCAGCCTCTCACTCGCAACCCCCCCATCAACCCGTAACCCCCAGCCGCTCACTCGCAACGTCCCCCAACAACCTGTAACCCCCAGCCTCTCACTCGCAACCCCCTCAACAACCCGTAACCCCCAGCCACTCACTCGCAACGTCCCCCAACAGCCCTCAACCCCCAGCCGCTCACTCGCAACGTCCCCCAACAACCCTCAACCCTCAGCCGCTCACTCGCAACGTCCCCCAACAACGCTCAACCCCCAGCCTCTCACTCGCAACCCCCCCAACAACCCTCAACCCCCAGCCGCCCACTCGCATCCCTCCCAACAACTCGTAACCCCCAGCCTCTCACTCGCATACCCCACAAAAACCCAGAACCCCCAGCCTCTCACTCGCAACCCCCCAACAACCCTCAACCCCCAGCCTCTCACTCGCAACCCCCCCCAACAACCCGCAACCCCCAGCCGCTCACTCACAACGTCCCCCAAAAACCCAGAACCCCCACCCTCTCACTCGCAACCCCCCCAACAACCCTCAACCCACAGCCGCCCACTCGCATCCCTCCCAACAACTCGTAACCCCCAGCCTCTCATACGCAACGTCCCCCAACAAACCACAACCCCCAGCCGCTCACTCGCAACCCCCCAACAACCCTCAACCCCCAGCCTCTCACTCGCAACCCCCCCAACAACCCGCAACCCCCAGCCGTTAACTCGCAACGTCCCCCAACAACCCGCAACCCCCCAGCCTGTCACTGGCAACAACCCGCAACCCCCAGCCTCTCACTCGCAACCCCCCCTACAACCCGTAACTCCCAGCCGCTCACTCGCAACATCCCCCCAACAACCCGTAACCCCCAGCCGCTCACTCGCAACCCCCCCAACAACCCGCAACCCCCAGCCGTTAACTCGCAACGTCCCCCAACAACCCGCAACCCCCCAGCCTCTCACTGGCAACAACTCGCAACCCCCAGCCTCTCACTCGCAACCCCCCCAACAACCCGTAACCCCCAGCCGCTCACTCGCAACCCCCCCCAACAACCCGCAACCCCCAGCCGTTAACTCGCAACGTCCCCCAACAACCCGCAACCCCCCAGCCTCTCACTGGCAACAACTCGCAACCCCCAGCCTCTCACTCGCAACCCCCCCAACAACCCGTAACTCCCAGCCGCTCACTCGCAACCCCCCCAACAACCCGTAATCCCCAGCCGCTCACTCGCAACCCCCCCAACAACCCGTAATCCCCAGCCGCTCACTCGCAACCCCCCCTACAACCCGTAACTCCCAGCCGCTCACTCGCAACATCCCCCCAACAACCCGTAACCCCCAGCCGCTCACTCGCAACCCCCCCCAACAACCCGCAACCCCCAGCCGTTAACTCGCAACGTCCCCCAACAACCCGCAACCCCCCAGCCTCTCACTGGCAACCACTCGCAACCCCCAGCCTCTCACTCGCAACCCCCCCAACAACCCGCAACCCCCAGCCGCTCACTCGCAACCCCCCCAACAACCCGTAACCCCCAGCCTCTCACTCGCAACCCCCATCAACCCGTAACCCCCAGCCGCTCACTCGCAACGTCCCCCAACAACCCGTAACCCCCAGCCGCTCACTGGCAACGTCCCCCAACAGCCCTCAACCCCCAGCCTCTCACTCACAACCCCCCGAACAACCCGCAACCCCCAGCCGCTAACTCGCAACCACCCCCAACAACCCTCAACGCCCAGCCTCTCACTCGCATCCCTCCCAACAACCCGTAACCCCCAGCCTCTCACTCGCAACCCCCCCAACAACCCTCAACCCCCAGCCGCTCACTCGCAACCCCCCCAAGAGCCCGTAACCCCCCCTATTAACCCGTAACCCCCAGCCTCTCACTTGCAACCCCTCCTGCCTCCCAACAACCCGCAGCCCCCAGCCCCTCACTCGCTCGCACGCCCCTCTAGAGCCAACGGCAGCAATTTCGGACGGGTCAGGATTTACTGCCGGGGCCCTCCCAGGACTCTGGCTCGGTGGATGACGCTACCCAGAAGGCACCGCATGGTGCCCAACGCTCAGCTGACCCCAAGGGGCACAGACGGGACCCGTTCAAGGTGCCCGTAGCCCGAGTGCATCGGAAATGGGGGGCCCCACGGAAGTGGGGGTCACCGGCACTTGCCCACGGAGGTGCTGATGGGGGGTGACCTAGAGGAGTGGCCAGACGGACGCCGCAGGACCCTGGTCACCACCCGGAGCCAGAGCCAGAGAGGGGCTGGTGACCCAGACCCAAGGGAGGGCTCAGGGCCCCATCCCAGGGGACACGGGGTCCAGCCAGGCTGGGTCTCCGGACCTAGGCAAGGGTGTGGGACAGGTCTGAATTGCAGACCCCTCCTTGCAGAGGCCGAGGGACCGGACTGGCCGGCGCAGCTCAGCCCCTGGGGGAGGTTGCCAGGAGGGAGCGGGGATTCCTGTCCCGGGAACGGCTCCCCCCAGGGAAGGTGGGGACGTGGGACGCCGCAAGCTGCTCCACCTGGCCATGCCGTCCCACTCGCGGGGCCCCTGGGGATCGGTGCATCCGGCTGAGGCTGCTGCAGAATTTGTCCTGGCGCCCGGCCCAGCGGGCTGGTGGGGAGGTGCCCGGGGACCCCGAAGAACATGCTGGAGGCCTTTATGCACCGACACCCGTAGGACTGGGCCGAGTACCTGCCCCCCTGCTGCCTACACACTGGGAGGTGCCCTGAGGATCTCCCCGACAGGGCCGGGGTGCAGAAACCAAGAAACCTTCTGTTCCACCTGCCAGCGGAGCGTCCCCTCTGGGCTGTAGGGTCGGGGGTCCCTGACGCACCGTGACGGTGGTGGCAGAGGTGGGATGGGCGGCATCCGGCAGGACGCGAACAGGCGCAGGAGAAAGAAGGGGGCTTGCAAGAGCCAAGCGTGCCGGAGGCCGTGAGACACGGACACAACCAAAAAACCCAGCCCCGCCAAAAGTCGTGTGTCTTCTCCTAGGGAGGAGACATCTTCCTAGTTAAAACACAAACAGAAAAGCTGCCAAAGACAGTTTGGGCTCTCGGGTAAAAACCTAAAAAAGCCCAACTCCCACCGCCTCAACGGACAGGTCTGAATATTATCACCCACCAAACACATCAGCAACACGCAAAAGCCTTCTTGACAACGCCCGTCCCTACCAACGCTCCCGGCGTAAAAATCCTAGTAACAATTCATGTTCTCAATCTACACGTTCCAGTTAAAATCACTTGCCCCCATTCCATAGTAAATCGCCTTAACCCCCTTCGTCTAGTATTGATCCAAACACCACAGGGAAAGAAATACACGTGTCGCAAATTAAGCTGCTTGCATCAATCAGAAACTAAAGACATTTCCACGAATCCGCATCAAGCACTGCTCACCGCAACTTCAGTTTATCAACAGGGCAACTCCCGGGGAAAGGCAAAGGCAAAGGCAAAGGCAAAGGCTGGCTTTATCCAGTCCAAAAAAGATGAAATATTCAAATAATTGTAAAACGTTACATTAAAAACCTGTCGTCCGTAGGCCAGCATTTAAAAATGGTTCACTTCCTAGCACTAGGGAACGCCGCTGAACAATCCAATCCCCCTCCTCGATTCCTACGAACAACACGAGCCACATTTTGAAACCGCTAAACAAACCCAACACAGACGCCTAAAAAGCCTCCTGAAAATTCATCCTACGAATGTGACAAAACCAGCCTCTCTGCAAACTCCAAAGGGGAAGGAACGACCCCTCACGAACACGCGACTGGCTTGGCCGCAGACGGCGCTGAAATGCGAATTGGCGGCTGCTCAGAAACCGCGTCGCTACGCACCGTGTCACTAGCACGGCTTTTATGACAAGGAAAACGTCATTTTTCAACACAGATATATTGGGGGCTGGGCCCCCCTTCTCGCCAGCCCCCCCCCCCCAAGGCAGGCAACCCCGGATCTCCCCACAGCCGCCGGGTAGGGCCGGGCCGAGGTGTCATTCCTGGACTCCCCGGCTCTCTCCCCGGCCAACGGGTCCCCCACCCCATGGCCGGTCCAGTCCTGGCTCTGCCCCCTCAGCCACAAGTGGGTTGTACCAGGCCACAGCTGTCCCGGCTCTCTCCCTCCGGCCGCCGGTGGGTTCGTGCCGGGTCGGCGCCGCGACCGGCCCGGCTCTCTGCCTCCGGCCGCCGGTGGATTCGTGCCGGGTCGGAACCGCGACCGGCCCGGCTCTCTCCCTCCAGCCGCCGGTGGATTCAGGTCGGGGCCGCGACCGGCTCGGCTCTCTCCCTCCATCCGCCGGTGGGTTCGTGCCGGGTCGGGGCCGCGACCGGCCCGGCTCTCTGCCTCCGGCCGCCGGTGGGTTCGTGCCGGGTCAGAACCGCGACCGGCCCGGCTCTCTCCCTCCGGCCGCCGGTGGGTTCGTGCCGGGTCGGGGCCGCGACTGGCCCGGCTCTCTGCCTCCGGCCGCCGGTGGGTTTGTGCCGGGTCGGAACCGCGACTGGCCCGGCTCTCTCCCTCCGGCTGCCGGTGGGTTCGTGCCGGGTCGGGGCCGCGACTGGCCCAGCTCTCTGCCTCCGGCCGCCGGTGGGTTTGTGCCGGGTCGGAACCGCGACTGGCCCGGCTCTCTCCCTCCGGCTGCCGGTGGGTTCGTGCCGGGTCGGGGCCGCGACCGGCCGGGCTCTCTCCCTCCGGCCGCCGGTGGGTTTGTGCCGGGTCGGAACCGCGACCAGCCCGGCTCTCTGCCTCCGGCCGCCGGTGGGTTTGTGCCGGGTCAGAACCGCGACTGGCCCGGCTCTCTCCCTCCGGCCGCCGGTGGGTTCGTGCCGGGTCGGAACCGCGACCGGCCCGGCTCTCTGCCTCCGGCCGCCGGTGGGTTCGTGCCGGGTCGGAACCGCGACGGGCCCGGCTCTCTGCCTCCGGCCGCCAGTGGGTTCGTGCCGGGTCGGAACCGCGACTGGCCCGGCTCTCTCCCTCCGGCTGCCGGTGGGTTCGTGCCGGGTCGGGGCCGCGACCGGCCCGGCTCTCTGCCTCCGGCCGCCGGTGGGTTTGTGCCGGGTCGGGGCCGCGACCGGCCCGGCTCTCTGCCTCCGGCCGCCAGTGGGTTCGTGCCGGGTCGGAACCGCGACTGGCCCGGCTCTCTCCCTCCGGCTGCCGGTGGGTTCGTGCCGGGTCGGGGCCGCGACCGGCCCGGCTCTCTGCCTCCGGCCGCCGGTGGGTTTGTGCCGGGTCGGAACCGCGACTGGTCATAGAATAGAATCATAGAATCATAGGACTGGAAGGGACCTCGAGAGGTCATCGAGTCCAGCCCCCCGCCCTCAAGGCAGGACCAAGCTCCGTCTACACCATCCCTGACAGATGTCTATCTAACCTGTTCTTAAATATCTCCAGAGAGGGAGATTCCACCACCTCCCTTGGCAATTTATTCCAATATTTGACCACCCTGACAGTTAGGAATTTTTTCCTAATGTCCAATCTAAACCTCCCCTACTGCACTTTAAGCCCATTACTCCTTGTCCTGTCCTCAGAAACCAAGAGGAACAAATTTTCGCCTTCCTCCTTGTGACACCCTTTTAGATATTTGAAAACCGTTATCATGTCCCCCCTTAATCTTCTTTTTTCCAAACTAAACAAGCCCAGTTCATGAAGCCTGGCTTCATAGGTCATGTTCTCTAAACCTCTAATCATTCTTGTCGCTCTTCTCTGTACCCTTTCCAATTTCTCCACATCTTTCTTGAAATGTGGCGCCCAGAACTGGACACAGTACTCCAGCTGAGGCCTAACTAGTGCAGAGTAGAGCGGCAGAATGACTTCACGAGTTTTGCTTACAACACACCTGTTGATACAACCTAGAATCATATTTGCTTTTTTGCAACAGCATCACACTGTTGACTCATATTCAACTTGTGGTCCACTATGACCCCTAGATCCCTTTCCGCCATGCTCCTTCCTAGACAGTCGCTTCCCATCTTGTTGTCGAAGCAAAAACACGCTCCTCTGTGTTTAGGCAGCTAACAAGCAGCTTTATTAATTAATAAAGCACAGCATGAGCCAAACGTGGTCACAGCAGAGCCAGACCCAGTAAAGCTACTAATACAATCAATCCTAGTATCTTTATACCCTTAACCAAACAGTCTGACGTCAGGGCATCCAATTACAGAAATCCTCAATTAAATTTGGAAAAACAAAGCCTTATCAACAAGATGGCGGACAGGTGCGAGGGAGTACATCTCCTGTCCCAACCAGCCCAATTAACACATACCAATAGCCCATCCTGTAGGCCTCTTCTCACGGGGTGACAGAAAGTTCACTCTGGTCTACGTGCTTGAGAGAAAAGCTGAAATGGTTTCTGATATACAAGATGGCTTCTAGCTAAATATGAAAATGGTTTCTACAGCTTCCACAACTCCCCCCTTTTAGCCTTTTAAAGGCTAACCTTGAAACCATTTTATACCTCCATTTTCCATTAAAGTATTTATGTACATTTCTTGTTCCTTTCTCTGCTCATCCTATTTTAACATCATGAGTTCCACATTCCCTTTGGTAAGGGTCTATCTTGTGTTTTCTAGAATACAAGAAATACAGCATTTGATTAACAAGAAACAGCAATAAGCACAAAAGAAAATAGCCAATACTAAAACTACTCTTTGCAAAATCCAAGTTCCCACATGTCTAAACTAGCCTCCCAACCAATCCCAGAGGGTCCAGTCTTCCCCCTGCCTTAGGCGTTTCACAGTTCTTTTAATTTCTGAGGCATCTTCCTTTACTTCTTTGCTGGTGTCAGAAATATACCCACAGCATTTTCTTCTTACTAAGGCACAAACCCCGCTCTTACTAGCTAGGACATAGTCTAGGGCCATTCGGTTTGGCTTTTCCTCACCCTGGCTCCTGAACCGTTACATGTCTAGCAGTACTTTCCAATTGGGGTCAAGGCTAGGCGGATATACCCTGGGTTAGTAAACTCTTTATCCTGCCAAGTATCATTTGGCTTAGTTTACTAAACAGTGTGCCATTCATTTGAGTGTTGTTTAGTGGGACTGGAATTATTGGGATGCCTCCTTCTGAATGTACTGGACTGTGAGCACATATCCAGCAACCTGTAGAATTAAATTCTTGGGAAACTTGGTTCATTAAAAGCATAAACACATTTGAACCATATAGGTTATAACTACTAAATATTAAAAATAAGATTAAGCATAAGCTTAACATGAATTGTTTGTCCAGCCTCATGCTGGCTGTTCTTCAGGACTTCGTAGTTTGCTTCACCTATCGCTGGCAGGTTCTTTTGGGCCGCAGCTGGTACCTTAGCCTTGGTCTCTCAGGCTCGTCTGCTTCTGGGCCTGGATTGCCGGTACCAAGCCTGTGCTGATCCTCGTCTACTTCTGGACCTGGGTTTCTGGTACCAGGTCTGTGGTGATTCCCATCTGCTTCTGGACCTGGGTCTCCGGTACCAGGTCTGCGGTGCTCCTTATTGGGGCCGACTTCTGTAGGGGCCAGGACGGGTTTGCAGTGGGATGCGTGAATCCAGGTGGGCAATCCTTCGCACTTTACAGCAGTATGGGTGGTCAGAAGGACTTGGTAGGGATCCTTTCACCTGGGTTTCAGGGCAGTCTTCCGCTGGTGAACTTTCACGCAAACCCAGTCTCCTGGTTGTAGTTTAAGGCACAGCTCAGTCGGGGCCTTAACCTGTGAATGATAAGACTGTACACACCTCATAAGTTCCTGGCAATACTTGACTATGCTTCTTTTAACGAGTGTGGCATCAGCCAGGTCAATTTCTGGGCTGCTTAACAGTCTCATAGGTTGGCCACATGCAATTTCATGTGGACTGAGTCCAGTTTTCTGATTAGGAGTGGCTCTCATGCTCATTAGGGCAATCGGGAGTGCTTCTACCCATGTTAATCCAGAGTTCTCACATATTTTAGCAAGTTTGTTCTTTAAAATCCTGTTTCATCTTTCTACTGTTTGTGCGCTCTCTAGGTGTCGTGCACAGTGCAGTGCTTGTCTGGTACAGTAGTACTTTTCCAGTTTTTTTTTTTTTTTTTTTTTTTTTTTTTTAACAATTTGCCCAGTAAAGTGGGTACCTTTATCACTGGAGATCACAAGGTGTATTTCCCATGATGGGATGTAATAATTTAGAAGTTTCTTAGCTACTGTGATGTCATTATGTTTCCTTCAGGGATAAGCTTCTACCCATCCCAAAAACAAGCAAACAAATAACCAGCACATTATTGAAAAGATTGACATTTAAGCAACTGAATAAAGTCCATTTGTAAATTCAGAAATGGTCCTAAAGGCGGAGGTCTGGTTGCCGGAACTGTCTTTACAGGTTTACCCACGTTGTGGGCTTGGCAGACAGGGCAAGCCAGACAGTAATCTTTGGATGCTTGGGAGAATTTGGGAGCAAAACAATTTTGTTTTAGGATTGCTACCATCCCCCCCTTTTGCCAACGTGCGACAATCTAGGGAGCACGGGGGCAAGGTGAGGTAGCAAGACCACTGGGGCAACAATGTGGCCATCAGAGCTGCACCACAAGTGGTCTGGGTGCAAGGTGCACCCTGCCAGTCTCCACTCCTGCTTTTCTGATTCTGGGGCTTGGTTTCGCAGGAGGGCCAGTTCTGAAAGAGACGGCGTAGGAGCTGGCGATGGTAGGAGAGAAGGGAAAAACAGCAGGTAGAGGAGCAGATTCCACTACATTCCAGACAGTACAAACTGCATAGCCTGCTACTAAAACTCTACTAAAATTATAAAGGCAAGAACCATTTATATAAAGCACAATATTAAGATTATTCAAGGGACTTAAATTATTCTTTCATTAGAACAACAATATTGTACACACAACGTTTGAAATACATATATCACAATCAAGATACACACAAGACAAATCTGGACAGAACACAAACTTATGTCATGACACAGAACCATGGTTTTTTTTTTTTTCCTTCGGTTAATTTTCATATGATATTAGCGCTTCTTGATGATCTGAAAGACAAAGAAAACATTTCTACCCCCGTCGGGGTGGCCCATTATAACTTAAAATACTGCCTAAGATCTGCTAGGGGAACTAGTTACATCAAGTTCCTTACCACTTCTATGGGTGAGTGAGCTATAACTTTCTGAGAACAAGAGAGCTTCATCGGTACTCGTGACCTTCCACTCTCTTGAATTACCTCTGAGCTGCTAGCTTTCCTTATCAGTGGCATGCCTCAGTTTTTCTCTTGTACTGCAGACCAGGCTTATTTTATTTACTGCTACAGAAACTCTTAGAACAAGGTGCTTGCTAGTTACTATTCCAGCAAGCAAAAGGTTTTTCTTTCCTGAAAAGAATCACATGCAATGTTACAGACTTACTTATGGGGGACAGTGCTCCCCCCCTTCCAAAACAGACAGGCAGTTTGCAGACACACACAACCTTGGATCTGAAAGCAAGCCAAAGGTGCTATCAGCTCAGCCTTGAACAGAAACACTGTGAAGTTTCTGGGCTTGGATTTTTTTAAACAATAATTAGGTTCCTTGGAAGACACATTTAACCCTTAGGGTGCAGGTTTTACAAATTTACAATGTATAGATTCTATTCTTTTATGCGGTTAACCAATTTAGTTTCAGTAGAATTCCTTATTTTTTCTTTAATAGATTTAACAAAGTGTCTGTAGCTAAATGTTTAACTTGACTGTTTCATTGCTAAGATGATTAAAAAGAGACGACAAGAAACAAGGAGTCATTTCTTAAAGCAGGTTTCCCTTCATATATAACAACAATCGCTTAATTCCGTCCACTCTCCTATGCAGTCACTTCTCACCTTCACATACTCTTTAATTACTTGCTTCGTCCTTCTAAAGAAAAACATTCCTCATTCCTAGTAACTTTCTAATGTCTGTATTTCTACTTTCTTTATTCCTTCTTATGGTTTGTCTTTGCAGAGCTTTACTTTCATCTCTCAGGGCTTTAATTTTTCCTCTTTTCCAATCTGTTAAATGCTTACAGGTCCTTGGACCATTATGCACGTACATGTAGTACACAGGGGTGCTTTTCGGCAGTGTGGGGGGATGTTTAGACTAACCCCCACCTAAACTAACTTTACACACTCCAAAGAAAGAGTCTGCCGGGTCTAGAGTGTCAGACCTTAGCAGCTTATGAAATAAGGGGAGTCGTCACTCCCTCACATATTCATTGAGTCTTGAGGTTCAGCTGACCCCCCTTTGCGTTCAGAGCTCCCTCATGGGAGAGCCCTGGTGCAGCTGGGATCAGCTCAAGTCTCAGACCTATGCAACGGCATTCATTCTTCACTCATTACATTCATACTCATTTTCCACACACATTTTTTTCTCCTTTTTCACATTTTTCCTATAGTTTCCACATTTAGCTGCATCTTTATTTATTGTCTAGTTCCCATGGGTTTCTATTAAGTGACGCTGCCCTAAGACACCCGGCACTTAATATCAGACTTCATTAGGATCCTATACCAGAAAACACTTATCATAAAGGCACTGGAATTCCTGTAGACTGACCTATCCCCATTTCCTGCGCGCGCTTAATTCTGTAAGACACCGAACCAAAGTCCGCCTGCTTACACCATATTCTGCAAGTCACCGAATCAGAATCCGCCTGCTCGCTCTGCGAGTCACCGAATCAGGATCCGCCTGCTCGCTCTGCGAGTCACCGAATCAGAATTCGCCTGCTTGCTCTGCAAGTCACCGAAACAGGATTCGCCTGCTTGCTCTGCGAGTCACTGAATCAGGATCCGCCTGCTCGCTCTGCGAGTTACCGAATCAAGAATTCACCTGCTCGCACTGGTCCCCCCCCTTTTTGTTGCGAAGCACTGGACTCAAGGTCCACCTGCCTCGCAGGGGTTTCCGGCACCTGCCCCAGCCCGGCAGAACACCACGTCCTGGCGCCTGGAGACAGCCTGGCGGAATGGGGCACTATGGCCTGGGGTTAGCCTCAGAGGTCAGTACTACGCCCACAAATAACAGAGAAAGACAACAAAGCTTCCCCACAGTTCCGTGTGCCGAGAGAGAGTAATGGCACCACACCAGCTTTTAGCGTCCGAACACAGAGGGTCCAGCGCATGGCTGCCTCACTAGAGACACCGGTGTGCCCTTTTGGAACTGTGACACATAAGACAGGCCTAATAGACAAAGACAGACACAGACAGACAAAAATGTTAGCCGCTCCACAAAATTGAATTCCGTAGCTCCCCTTACCCCGATGGCCGGCCGTCACTCCAAATCCCAAGCCCTCAACCAGGAGATTTCGTAACAGGTATCCCCTTTACCTTCTCTTGAGCGCTCTGAGAGGTTTGGAAGTGGAGTGCCAGTCCGTCCATACGGGCAATTGGCGCGTTAGGAATCTCGGTGGAACCTCCAAATTGTCGAAGCAAAAACACGCTCCTCTGTGTTTAGGCAGCTAACAAGCAGCTTTATTAATTAATAAAGCACAGCATGAGCCAAACGTGGTCACAGCAGAGCCAGACCCAGTAAAGCTACTAATACAATCAATCCTAGTATCTTTATACCCTTAACCAAACAGTCTGACGTCAGGGCATCCAATTACAGAAATCCTCAATTAAATTTGGAAAAACAAAGCCTTATCAACAAGATGGCGGACAGGTGCGAGGGAGTACATCTCCTGTCCCAACCAGCCCAATTAACACATACCAATAGCCCATCCTGTAGGCCTCTTCTCACGGGGTGACAGAAAGTTCACTCTGGTCTACGTGCTTGAGAGAAAAGCTGAAATGGTTTCTGATATACAAGATGGCTTCTAGCTAAATATGAAAATGGTTTCTACAGCTTCCACATTGTATGTATGGAACTGATTGTTCCTTCCTAAGTGGAGCACTTTGCATTTCTCTTTATTAAACCTCATCCTGTTTACCTCTGACCATTTCTCTAACTTGCTAAGGTCATTTTGAATTATGTCCCTATCCTCCAAAGAAGTTGCAACCCCACCCAGTTTGGTATCATCTGCAAACTTCATAAGCGTACTCTCTATCCCAATATCTACATCATTGATGAAGATATTGAACAGTACGGGTCCCAAAACAGACCCTTGCGGAACTCCACTTGTTATCCCTTTCCAGCAGGATTTAGCACCGTTAACAACAACTCTCTGACTACGGTTATCCAGCCAATTATGCACCCACCTTATCGTGGCCCTATCTAAGTTATATTTGCCTAGTTTATCAATAAGAATATCATGCGAGACCGTATCAAATGCCTTACTAAAGTCTAGGTATATGACATCCACCGCTTCTCCCTTATCCACAAGGCTCGTTATCTTATCAAAGAAAGCTATCAGATTAGTTTGGCATGACTTGTTCTTCACAAACCCATGCTGGCTATTCCCTATCACTTTATTACCTTCCAAGTGTTTGCATATGATTTCCTTAATTACCTGCTCCATTATCTTCCCTGGGACAGACGTTAAACTGACCGTTAAACTGTAGTTTCCTGGGTTGTTCTTATTCCCCTTTTTATAGATGGGCACAATATTTGCCCTTTTCCAGTCTTCTGGAATCTCCCCTGTCTGCCATGATTTTTCAAAGATCATAGCTAAAGGCTCAGATACCTCCTCTATCAGCTCCTTGAGTATCCTGGGATGCATTTCATCAGGACCTGGTGACTTGCTGACATCTAACTTTCCTAAGTGATTTTTAACTTGTTCTTTGTGTATCCTATCTTCTAAACTTACCCTCTCTCTGCTTGTATTCACTACGTTAGGCACACCTCCAGACTTCTCGGTGAAGACCGAAACAAAGAAGTCATTGAGCATCTCCGCCATTTCCAAGTTCCCTGTTACTGCTTCTCCCTCCTCACTAAGCAGTGGGCCTGCCCTGTCCTTGGTCTTCCTCTTGCTTTTAATGTATTTATAAAAGGTCTTCTTGTTTCCCTTTATGCCTGTAGCTAGTTTGATCTCATTTTGTGCCTTTGCCTTTCTAATCTTGCCCCTGCATTCCCGTGTTGCTTGCCTATATTCCTCCTTTGTTAGTTGTCCTAGTTTCCATTTTTTATATGACTCCTTTTTTATTTTGAGATCGTGCAAGATCTCCTTGTTAAGCCAAGCTGGTCTTTTGCCGTATTTTCTATCTTTCCTACACAGCGGAATTGTTTGCTTTTGGGCCCTTAACAACGTCCCTTTGAAATACTTCCAACTCTCCTCAGTTGTTTTTCCCTTCAGTCTTGCTTCCCATGGGACCTTACCTACAAGTTCTCTGAGCTTATCAAAATCTGCCTTCCTGAAATCCATTACCTCAATTGTGCTGGTCTCCCTTCTCCCTTTCCTTAAGATCATGAACTCTATTATTTCGTGATCACTGTCCCCTATACTGTCTTCCACTTTCAAGTTCTCAACTAGTTCCTCCCTATTTGTTAAAACCAAATCCAGAACAGCTTCTCCTCTGGTAGCTTTTTCAACCTTCTGAAACAGAAAGTTGTCTCCAATGCAGTCCAGAAACTTATTGGATAGCCTGCGCCCCGCTGTGTTAGTTTCCCAACATATGTCTGGATAGTTGAAGTCCCCCATCAGCACCAAATCTTGGGCTTTGGCTAGTTTTGTTAATTGTTTAAAAAAGGCCTCATCCACCTCTTCCACCTGGCTAGGTGGCCTGTAGTAGACTCCTAGCATGATATCACCCTCGTTTTTTACCCCTTTTAGCTTAACCCAGAGACTCTCTACACAGCTATCTCCTACGTTCATCTCCACTTCAGTCCAAGTGTGTACATTTTTAATATACAAGGCAACCCCTCCTCCCTTTTTTCCCTGTCTGTCCTTCCTGAGCAAGCCGTACCCTTCCATACCGATATTCCAATCATGCGTCCCATCCCACCAGGTTTCTGTAATACCAATGATATCACAGTTGTATTTATTGGTTAGCAATTCCAGTTCTTCCTGCTTATTACCCATACTTCTCGCATTTGTATATAGGCATCTAAGATACTGATTTGATCTTGCCTCCCTCTTGTGCCCTGACCCTCCTTTCTCCTTGCCATTATAGGCCATAGTCCCCCCCATTTCCAACCCATCTCCCAGTCCCGCACATTCAGCACTTACCTGTGGGCTTTGCTCACCTGCCCCCGTCGAACCTAGTTTAAAGCCCTCCTCACAAGGTTAGCCAGTCTGTGTCCAAACAAGGCCTTCCCGCTCCTGGAAAGGTGAACTCCATCTCCGCCAAGCAGTCCTTCCTGGAAGAGCACCCCGTGATCAAGGAAGCCGAATCCCTCCTAGCGACACCATCGTCGCAGCCAGGCATTCACCTCCAGGATGCACCTCTCTCTGCCCGGGCCCCTACCTTTGACAGGAAGGATAGAAGAGATGCACCTCTCTCTGCCTCTGGCCGCCGGTGGGTTTGTGCTCCCAGAGGGGTTCCTCCGGCTCAGTGGGGGCCCACTCTCCCCCACTAAACTCGTGGGAAGGAGGAGAGGCAGCGGGGTGCAGGGGCTGCCCTCTTCCTTCTCCCCCCACCCCACTGGTGCCTGGTTCCTGCTCCTGCACCAGTCGGAGCCCTCCCCACCCAGCTGCCTCCCTGCCCGTCCGTCTGCTGAGGCCTGCTCCCCGGACGTCGCTGCACCCCACCACCACCACCGCCACCTGCTGCTGTCGCTGCCTGGGGGGGGGGGGGGCTGCCGGCTGCCCTCCCTCTCCCCTCCACCGCTCCAGAGGAGGAGGATCACCCCACCCGCACCCACCCCCCGGGGGCCTTCCCCTGCTGCACCCCGCTGAGGGGGAGAAGAGGAGATCGTCACCATCAGGAACTGGGGAGGGGGGTTGTTTAAAAACTGAGCTTTTCTCATCTGCTCCGGGGTGGTGGTGCACTGAACTGTTGAAAGGGGGGCTGGGGGAGAGGCTCAGAGCCCCCCCCCCCCCGCTGCCACCACCCCCAGCGCCCCCTCCACCGCCCTTCACCACCTGGACTGGCTCTTCTCCCCCTGGTGGGGTTTGCTGCCCCGCCCTCCACCCGGGACTCTGCTGCAGCCGTGGGCAAGGTCGAGCCCCCACAGCGCTCGTGGGCGTGCTCCCCCCCCCTCTTCTGGACTTGGCCCCCCTCCCCCACCCTCACCCCCAGTCACCCACCCCACCCCAGCAGCTTGGTTTTTTCCCCACTGCCCGCCCCTCCCTGCTAGCCTAGTTTGCTTCCCAAAGTCACTTACCCACCACTTACCTGCCCCGCCCCTGCCCCAGAGTGTGTGCCCCGCCCCACCCAGCTGCTGTTTGCCTCCATTTTACCCCCCCCCCCCCGCCACCCGCCAGCCCTTGAGCACCACCCGGTCTGCTTTGCCCCCCCCCCCCGCCCTGAGCCCTTGGTCCCCCCCCCCTTTTTTTTTAGTTAGTCCCCCTGTTCACTGCACTCCCACATGGGTCCCATAACCCCTTTCCCTCACAGACACCCCCCTCCCTTGCCTGTTGTCCGGTGGGGAGGGGTGGTTAACCCTCGTCCCCCCCCTTGTCATCTGTGCCTCCTTCCTCCCCCCTTCCACCACGGCCAAAGCTGCCCCACCCCCCGCAGCCCCTCCTCCCCCTGCTGTCCCCTCCACCAGCTCTGGGGGTGACCCAACCAAGGCCCCCAGAGCGTACGCCCAGGTGGCCGCTGCCGCCCCCTCACCTGCCCCGTCATCGGCCCCGACTGCCGCCACTGGGGACCCCTTCCCAGACCCCGTCCAGGATCCCGATCCCCTCCCACGTCCCGATCCCCCCCCTACTCCCGCTTCCACCCTTTACGAACCCATCTCCAGCCCCGAGTCCTCCCCTGTTCCCGATCCCTTCCCTACCCCCACCTCTGCCCCATTCCCTGTCCCCGACCCACTGCCCGGCCCTGAACCTACCCCTCCCCTGCCGTCCCCCCCTTCTTTTCCCATCCTGGTCCCCGTCGTGCTGCCCGATCCGTCCCTACCGCCCCCCCAAACATCCGCCAGTGCCACCCCCGCGAGGGCCGTCTCGTTCCCGCTAGCTGCGGGCGGCCCTTCGGGGGTCGTTTTTGTATCCCCGGTCCCCAACCCGTTGGGGGCTGCCTTGTTCCCCCCGCCGCCTCCTTCCCTGCCGGGGTCGGGGGTGGGCAGCGCGGCGCCAGCAGTAACGGCGCCGCGTCGGGGATCGGATCCCTGCTTGTCCGTCTCCGTGGCCCGCGAGTCTCATCCGGGGGCCCGGGCGGAGGAGAGTCCTGGTTCCCCCTCGGTGCTGAGGGGCGAGCTGCGCCAATTCCTCGCGGATAACCGCGGGGCGAAAGGAAAGGTGCAGCTCGCCCTCCAGCGCTGGGGGGACTTCCACTCCATCCTCCAGGCCACTAGAGCCCTGTTGCAGGAGGGGAGAGGGACCAGTAGGCAGGACGACGCGGCCTACCGCCGGACCCGCAGGTTTTGGGACGCTCTCCTGACCTTCGGGTCGGGGAGCGGTCTGCTGCGGGGCTGCGTGAGGCCGCCGACTCGCCTGTCCGCGAGGATCCGCCCCAGCCCTCACTATGAATTGTACCACCTTTGCAACATTGAACGCCCGGGGCTGTAGGGCGGGTCTCCACAGGAGCCGGGTGCTCTCCTTCCTTCGGGAGGGGGGGTGCTCGGTGGTTTTCCTGCAAGAGACCCACACGACTCCAGCCGTCGAGGCTGGCTGGCGGCTGGAGTGGGGGGACGGGGTGTATTTTAGCCACCTCAGCGCTCACTCGGCCGGGGTGGCCACCCTGTTCTCCCCTGCCCTACGGCCCGAGGTGCTGGGGACTGCCCAGGTTGTCCCGGGTCGCCTGCTGCACGTCCGGGCCCGCGTGGAGGGGCGGACGTTGAACCTGGTCAACGTCTATGCCTCGAACGCGGGCCCGGACCAGGTCACCTTTTATCGGCAGGCGGCCCCCTTCCTCGGCACTCTGGATCCTCGCGAGGGCCTGGTCCTGGGCGGGGACTTCAACACCACCCTGGATGGACCACGGGACCGTGTAGGACTCGCGGACGTCCTCAGGGAGATCGTGGAACATCACCCCCTGGTGGACGTCTGGCGAGACCACCATCCGGACGACAGTACCACCTTCACTTACGTCCGGGTGGGGAACGAGCGGTCGAGCCACTCCCGGTTGGATCGCATTTACCTATCGCGATTCCATCTGGCGCGGGCCCACTCCTCCAGCGTCCGGCCGGCCCCGTTCACGCACCACCATCTGGTGGCCGTGAAGGCCTCTCTGACTTCGGAGAGGCTGGGGCCGGCCTATTGGCATTTTAACAATAGCTTGCTGGAGGACGTGGGCTTCGTGGCGTCCTTCCGGGAGTTCTGGCAGGCCTGGCGGGGGCAGCGGCCCGCCTTTCCCTCGGCGCGGCAATGGTGGGATGTGGGGAAGGTGCGCGCCCGGCTCTTCTGCCGTGACTACTCCCGGGGCGCCAGCCGGCGGAGGGATGCGGCGATAGAGCAGTTGGAACGGGAGGTCTTGAAGCTGGAGGGGCGCCTGGCGTCCGCCCCCGAGGATCCACTCCTCCGCGAGGCGTGCCGGGAGAAGCGGGAGGAGCTCCGGGCCCTGGAAGATCACAGGGCCCGGGGTGCTTTTGTTCGATCTCGCATCCACCTCCTTCGGGAGATGGATCGCGGCTCCTGCTTCTTCTACGCCCTGGAGAAAAGGAGGGGGGCCAAAAAGCACGTCACCTGCCTCTTGGCGGAGGACGGCGCCCCCCTCACG
The DNA here is from genome assembly GCF_052426305.1 of Pelodiscus sinensis. Lineage (NCBI taxonomy): Eukaryota > Metazoa > Chordata > Testudines > Trionychidae > Pelodiscus > Pelodiscus sinensis. The sequence goes on along the minus strand of NC_143085.1, from coordinate 1,448,554 downwards.
GATCCGGCGGAGATGCGCGGAAGGGCCAGGGCCTTCTACGCCAGTTTGTTCTCCCCGGATCCGACCGAAGCCGACGCCTGCAGGGCGCTCTGGACCGAGCTCCCGACGGTCAGCGCGGGCGACCGAGACCGGCTGGAGCTGCCTCTCACTCTGGCCGAGCTCTCGGAAGCCCTCCGTCTCATGCCCAACAACAAAACCCGGGCATGGACGGGCTGACCGTGGAGCTCTACCACGTGTTCTGGGACGTCCTCGGCCCGGACCTCGTCACCGTCTGGGCCGAGTCCCTGGAGAGCGGGGTCCTCCCTCTGTCGTGCAGGCGGGCGGTGCTCGCCTTGCTGCCGAAGAGGGGGGACCTCCGCGACCCACGGAATTGGCGTCCCGTCTCGCTCCTCAGCACGGACTACAAGATCGTAGCGAAAGCCACCTTGCTGCGACTGTGGTCCGTGCTGGCGGACGTGATCCATCCCGACCAGACCTACACCGTCCCGGGCCGTAGTATATTTGACAACTTGTATTTGGTCCGGGATCTCTTAGAGCTCGGGTGTAGGGACGGCTTGTCGTTCGCCCTCCTGTCCCTGGACCAGGAGAAGGCGTTCGACAGGATGGACCACGGGTATCTCCTGGGCACCCTGCAGGCCTTCGGCTTCGGGCCCCGGTTTGTGGGTTTTCTCCGGGTGCTGTACGCCCTCGCGGAGTGTTTGATCAGGCTCAACTGGACCCTGACCGAGCCGGTCAGCTTCGGGCGGGGGGTGCGCCAGGGGTGTCCGCTGTCAGGCCAGCTGTATGCTCTGGCGATCGAGCCCTTCCTCTGTCTCCTCCGTAGGAGGTTGACGGGGTTGGTGCTTCGGGAGCCGGAGCTGCGGCTGGTCCTGTCGGCGTACGCCGATGACGTGCTCCTCGTGGTCCAGGACCCGGGCGACCTGGCGCGGGTGGAGGCTTGCCAAGGTGTCTACTCGGCAGCCTCCTCCGCCCGAGTCAACTGGGTCAAGAGCTCTGGCCTGGTGGTCGGGGACGGGTGGCGGGCCGGCTCCCTCCCACCCGCGCTTCAGGCCATCAGGTGGAGCGCGGGTCCGCTGCTCTATCTGGGCGTCTATTTATCCGCCACGCATCCCTCTCCGCCGGAGAACTGGCAGGGTTTGGAGGCCAGGGTGGGTGAGCGGCTGCGGAGATGGGCAGGGCTGCTCCGGTGTCTCTCCCTTCGCGGGAGAGCGCTGGTGCTCAATCAGCTGGTCCTGTCCATGCTCTGGCACCGGCTCAACACCCTGCGCCCGGCCCCGGAGGTCCCGGCCAAACTCCAGAGGGCAGCTTTGGGGTTCCTTTGGCCAGGACTGCACTGGGTCTCTGCAGGGGTCCTGTCTCCCCCCCTGGAGGAGGGGGGTCAGGGCCTGGTCTGTGTGCGCAGCCGGGTCCGGACCTTCCGCCTCCAGGCCCTGCAGAGACTCCTCTTTAGTGCAGGTAGTCCGGCATGGAGCACCTTGGCGCGCACCTTCCTCCGCCGCCTCCGAGGGCTCCGATACGACCGGCAGCTCTTCCTTATCCACCCGAGGGGCCTCCCGCGAGACCTCCCAGAGCTGCCGGAATTCTACCAGGACCTCCTCCAGACCTGGAAGCTGTTCTCGGCGACCAGGTCCGTTGTGGCCTCCGAGGGAGCAGACCTCCTCGCGGAGCCCCTGCTCCACAATCCAGCCTTGTGCGTGCAGGTGGCGGAGTCTCCCTCGGGGCGCCGGAGGCTGATCCTGGCAGAAACCACCATGGTCGGGGACCTCCTGGACTACGACAGGGGGGACTGGGTGGACCCCCGGGCGCTCGCTCGGCGCATGGGGCTCTCCACCCCCCGAACCCCCCTGCGCCTACTCCAGGAGGTGAAGGCGGCTTTGCCGCGGCCCGCTCTCGACTTCCTGCAGCGGTCCCTGCGAGAGGGTACACCCCGCCCCTCCCCTCCTGCAAAGCCTCCGGCCCTTATTATTGGGCCCCTGTTCCACGGGCCCCCCCGGCCTCCCCACCCCTGGACCCCCAGCCGGCTGCAAAATCTGCCGCCGGTCTGTTTCCAAACCGCGCCAAGGCAGCATCTGTACACGCTCGTGCTCCACACCCTGCATTTCCCCAGCCTCGTGTCCCGCCCTGATACCAAATGGCGGGACTATCTAAGACCCGTAGAGGGTGGGGAACCCTGGTGGGCCAGCGTCTATTCCGATCTAGTCCCGCGGCCCATCGGGGACATCAGTTGGCGGCTCCTCCATGGGGCCGTGAGCACGGGCGTGTACGTGGCGCGGTTCACCCCATCCCGGACACCTGCCCTTCTGCGGCGCGAGGGAGAACCTGGCGCACGCCTACCTCGAATGCGCCAGGGTGCAGCCCCTATTGAGGTTCTGGCTGCACTTCTCCCCCCACCTATTCATTTACGCACACCCCATCCGTGGCCCCACAACGTCGCGAGACCTCGTCAGCCTGCTCCTGGCCCTGGCTAAGACCAGCATCTACAGTACCAGGAGGAGCATGCTGGGCGAGGGGTTCTCTGCGACTGGGGGCCTATTTCCGTTCCTCCCTGGTCTCACGAATCCGGGCAGAGTTCCTCTGGGCGGCGCCCGCTGGCTCCATCGACAGCTTTGAGGAGCAGTGGGCGCTGGCCGGGGCTCTCTGCTCGGTGTCCCCGTCCGGCTCCCTTATTTTGAACCTGTGACCCGCACCCCTTGATCCTTTCGTAATTATTTGTCCCAAGCAATCAGTTGGACACGGGTCCAGTGTCCCTCCCATAAGGCTTCGCCCGCCCACCTTCCCATGATTCCAAATAGACTCTGCCTCCGGCCGCCGGTGGGTTTGTGCCGGGTCGGAACCGCGACCGGCCCGGCTCTCTCCCTCCGGCCGCCGGTGGGTTTGTGCCGGGTCGGTACCGCGACCGGCCCGGCTCTCTGCCTCCGGCCGCCGGTGGGTTTGTGCCGGGTCGGAACCGCGACCGGCCCGGCTCTCTGCCTCCGGCCGCCAGTGGGTTTGTGCCGGGTCGGAACCGCGACCGGCCCGGCTCTCTGCCTCCGGCCGCTGGTGGGTTTGTGCCGGGTCGGAACCACGACCGGCCCGGCTCTCTCCCTCCGGCCGCCGGTGGGTTTGTGCCGGGTCGGTACCGCGACCGGCCCGGCTCTCTGCCTCCGGCCGCCGGTGGGTTTGTGCCGGGTCGGAACCGCGACCGGCCCGGCTCTCTGCCTCCGGCCGCCAGTGGGTTTGTGCCGGGTCGGAACCGCGACCGGCCCGGCTCTCTGCCTCCGGCCGCTGGTGGGTTTGTGCCGGGTCGGAACCACGACCGGCCCGGCTCTCTCCCTCCGGCCGCCGGTGGGTTTGTGCCGGGTCGGTACCGCGACCGGCCCGGCTCTCTGCCTCCGGCCGCCGGTGGGTTTGTGCCGGGTCGGTACCGCGACCGGCCAGGCTCTCTGCCTCCGGCCGCCGGTGGGTTCGTGCCGGGTCGGAACCGCGACCGGCCCGGCTCTCTGCCTCCGGCCGCCGGTGGGTTCGTGCCGGGTCGGAACCGCGACCGGCCCGGCTCTCTGCCTCCGGCCGCCGGTGGGTTCGTGCCGGGTCGGAACCGCGACCGGCCCGGCTCTCTGCCTCCGGCCGCCAGTGGGTTTGTGCCGGGTCGGAACCGCGACCGGCCCGGCTCTCTCCCTCCGGCCGCCAGTGGGTTTGTGCCGGGTCGGCACCGCGACCGGCCCGGCTCTCTCCCTCCGGCCGCCGGTGTGTTTGTGCCGGGTCGGAACCGCGACCGGCCCGGCTCTCTGCCTCCGGCCGCCGGTGGGTTTGTGCCGGGTCGGAACCGCGACCGGCCTGGCTCTCTGCCTCCGGCCGCCGGTGGGTTTGTGCCGGGTCGGCCCAGCTCTCTGCCTCCGGCCGCCGGTGGGTTTGTGCCGGGTCGGAACCGCGACCGGCCCGGCTCTCTGCCTCCGGCCGCCGGTGGGTTTGTGCCGGGTCGGTACCGCGACCGGCCCGGCTCTCTCCCTCCGGCCGCCGGTGGGTTTGTGCCGGGTCGGCACCGCGACCGGCCCGGCTCTCTCCCTCCGGCCGCCGGTGGGTTTGTGCCGGGTCGGAACCGCGACCGGCCCGGCTCTCTCCCTCCGGCCGCCGGTGGGTTTGTGCCGGGTCGGAACCGCGACCGGCCCGGCTCTCTCCCTCCGGCCGCCGGTGGGTTTGTGCCGGGTCGGAACCGCGACCGGCCCGGCTCTCTCCCTCCGGCCGCCGGTGGGTTTGTGCCGGGTCGGAACCGCGACCGGCCCGGCTCTCTCCCTCCGGCCGCCGGTGGGTTTGTGCCGGGTCGGAACCGCGACCGGCCCGGCTCTCTCCCTCCGGCCGCCGGTGGGTTTGTGCCGGGTCGGAACCGCGACCGGCCCGGCTCTCTCCCTCCGGCCGCCGGTGGGTTTGTGCCGGGTCGGTACCGCGACCGGCCCGGCTCTCTCCCTCCGGCCGCCGGTGGGTTTGTGCCGGGTCGGTACCGCGACCGGCCCGGCTCTCTCCCTCCGGCCGCCGGTGGGTTTGTGCCGGGTCGGTACCGCGACCGGCCCGGCTCTCTCCCTCCGGCCGCCGGTGGGTTTGTGCCGGGTCGGTACCGCGACCGGCCCGGCTCTCTCCCTCCGGCCGCCGGTGGGTTTGTGCCGGGTCGGAACCGCGACCGGCCCGGCTCTCTCCCTCCGGCCGCCGGTGGGTTTGTGCCGGGTCGGAACCGCGACCGGCCCGGCTCTCTGCCTCCGGCCGCCGGTGGGTTTGTGCCGGGTCGGAACCGCGACCGGCCCGGCTCTCTCCCTCCGGCCGCCGGTGGGTTTGTGCCGGGTCGGAACCGCGACCGGCCCGGCTCTCTGCCTCCGGCCGCCGGTGGGTTTGTGCCGGGTCGGAACCGCGACCGGCCTGGCTCTCTGCCTCCGGCCGCCGGTGGGTTCGTGCCGGCTCACTTCTGGCGTTGCTGGCCCAGGGGCAGGGTGAGGGCCCGAGACGGGCCGGCAGAGACCAGGCGGGATGGGTCTGGCCCTCCCGGGACAAGCTGCAGCCTGGCCAAGCGAGCGACTAGATCCCGTGTCCAGCCGGTCCCCCGGGCACCTGGGTGGGAAATTACAGGCCGGCACCTTCTTCTAACCCTCCCGCTGGGCAGACCGGAGCCGGTCCCCCGGGACACCGGCCTGGAGTGGCTGGTGGGCTCACCGTGGAAACAAAGACCCCCCCCACATACACCCCTCTGTGCCCTGAAATGAGGGAACCCCCCCGCATTGGATCCCACGTCCCCTGCCCGGCTCAGGCCTGGGTCCCACGATCTCCCCCTGCAGAAGGATTTGGGGGAATTGCAAACAGCCCGGAGAGACGAAGCAGCAAACCCCGGGTCCCCGCGTGGCTCGTGGACAGACCTGGCTCTCCGGCGCTGGGTGCTGCTCCAGTTCGACCTCGCTGCCAACACCGACTCGCTGCCTCGCAGCCCCGGGACTTGCTGGGAGCGACGCCGCCCCGCGCCCTTCGGCCCCTTCTGCTCCGGCGGGGACCCGCCCACGGGGGCGAGCTCTGCGGGGGATGGGACGCCTCGGGCCAGGCCTTGTGGGGGGAGGAGCTGAGATGAGCCCCAGGAGAGGGGGGGAGGCAGGGACAGCCGGGATTGGGGCTGTGCGGGCGCCAGTGACACCGGCAGGACCAGGGCCCGCTCCTGGCCTGGGCACCGGCGGCACAGAGCCCCGATCCAAAGCAGAGGGCCTCTGTGCCGGGCGCATTCTCAGCAGCCCGGCCCCATGGGCTCCCCGTGTCCATAGGGCCTGGGGGAGCCCGGCTGTGAGGAAGTGGGGAGTCGTGGGGATTCAAAGGGGGGTTACATACAGGGGGCGCTCAGTGCCCGGGGGTTACTGGTTCAACGTGACAAAGGGGGCAGTGTGTTGTTTCAGGGAACGGCCCAGAGTTGGCGCCGCGGTGCCTGGTGCCCTGCCGACAAGGGGCGGCCGAGGGGACCCCAGAGAGGGGGGAACATTGGACGGGGAGGGAGGCGGAGAAGAGGGGACCCCGGGCGACCCTGCTACCTGGGGAGAGACACTGGAAGGGGAGGGGCTATTGCAGGGGGGCGCTATTCCCTCTGGGAGGGGAGACCCGGGGGGGTCAGGGGGAGGGGAGGGGCTCAGAGCAGAGGCGGGGGGCTGGAGGTGGAGGGGCGCCCCCGACCCCCGCTGAGAGTGGGCCCCCCAAGAGGGGGTCGTCGCGCTGGAGGGGGCCCCTGGGGAGGAGGGGCTGCCCGAGAAGGCGCAGCCGCACTGGAGGGTGGGGGTCCGCCCAGGAGCGGAGGGGCCATGTGTGGGCACGACCCATGAGCCGTGACACCCGCCCCATGGGCTCCCCATGTCTATAGGGCCTGGGGGAGCCCAACCCCCATGGGCTCCCCGTGTCTATAGGGCCTGGGGGGAGCCCAACCCCCATGGGCTCCCCGTGTCTATAGGGCCTGGGGGGAGCCCAACCCCCATGGGCTCCCCGTGTCTATAGGGCCTGGGGGAGCCCAACCCCCATGGGCTCCCCGTGTCTATAGGGCCTGGGGGAGCCCAACCCCCATGGGCTCCCCGTGTCTATAGGGCCTGGGGGGAGCCCAACCCCCATGGGCTCCCCGTGTCTATAGGGCCTGGGGGAGCCCAACCCCCATGGGCTCCCCGTGTCTATAGGGCCTGGGGGAGCCCAACCCCCATGGGCTCCCCGTGTCTATAGGGCCTGGGGGAGCCCAACCCCCATGGGCTCCCCGTGTCTATAGGGCCTGGGGGGAGCCCAACCCCCATGGGCTCCCCGTGTCTATAGGGCCTGGGGGGAGCCCAACCCCCATGGGCTCCCCGTGTCTATAGGGCCTGGGGGGAGCCCAACCCCCATGGGCTCCCCGTGTCTAGAGGGCCTGGGGGGAGCCCAACCCCCATGGGCTCCCCGTGTCTAGAGGGCCTGGGGGGAGCCCAACCCCCATGGGCTCCCCGTGTCTATAGGGCCTGGGGGGAGCCCCGCCCCTTCCGACTCCCCAGGGCTATAGCCAAGGGGTAGCCTGGCTCCTACATGTTCCGTGTGTTTATAGGGCCCACGTCCCAGAGCGCTTGGCCTGTCTGGCCCCGGCACGAGGGGGAGAGGGGTGTGTGGAAGGGGGGGCTGGTTGCCCTGAGGACCCAGGGAAGAGAGGGGCTGGTGGCCCCAGGACGGGGTTGGAGGGGGGAAGTGGATGCCCCAGGGCAGGGGGAGCTGGGTGCTCTGGGGGTCCAGGGCAGGGGGGCTGGGTGCTCTGGGGGGCCCAGGGTGGGGGGCTGGGTGTTCTGGGGCCCAGGGCTGGGGGGTCTGGGTGCTCTGGGGGTCCAGGGCAGGGGGGGCTGGGTGCTCTGGGGGGCCCAGGGCGGAGGGGCTGGGTGCTCTAGGGGGCCCAGGGCTGGGGGGTCTGCGTGCTCTGGGGTCCAGGGCTGGGGGGGGCTGGGTGCTCTGGGGCCCAGGGTGGGGGGGGGGCTGGGTGCTCTGGGGCCCAGGGCTTGGGGGTCTGAGTGCTCTGGGGTCCAGGGCTGGAGGGTCTGGGTGCTCTGGGGCTCAGGGCTGGGGGGTCTGGGTGCTCTGGGGGCCCAGGGCGGGGGGGGGCTGGGTGCTCGGGGGCCCAGGGCTTGGGGGTCTGAGTGCTCTGGGGTCCAGGGCTGGGGGGTCTGGGTGCTCTGGGGCTCAGGGCTGGGGGGTCTGGGTGCTCTGGGGGCCCAGGGCGGGGGGGGGCTGGGTGCTCGGGGGCCCAGGGCTTGGGGGTCTGAGTGCTCTGGGGTCCAGGGCTGGGGGGTCTGGGTGCTCTGGGGCTCAGGGCTGGGGGGTCTGGGTGCTCTGGGGGGCCCAGGGCGGGGGGGCTGGGTGCTCGGGGGGCCCAGGCCGACAGGGACACACTCACCAGAGAGCAGGGTGCTGGGGGGGGCAGAGCGGTGCTGGGGGGGCAGGGGGCCGGTCACCCCGGTGCAGGCTGCAGCAGCAGCTCCATGGCCCCTGCCCTGCTCCCAAGGGAGCGCCCGCCCCGCAGCTGCCCCTTAAATACCCCGCCTGGCCCCGCCTCCCCCTCTGATTGGCTGCAGCTGGGGTGTGGCTCTGCCCGTCAGCTCAGCTGGCCCCGCCCCCGGCCAGGCAGCCCCAGCTGATGAGGCCTTGGCTGGGCCTGGGGTCCCGGCTCTGCCAGCCCCTGACCCACAGCCCCCCCTGTGCCGGCCTGCAGGCCCCGAGCCCTCCCTGCTGGGCCCGAGGAAATCCCAAGGGAGCCCCCCCCCACTCTGTCCTCAGCAAGGCCCCTCTCTTTGTGCCCTCGTCTGTGCGGAATAAATTTTGTCCCACGCGCCCCAGCCTGTGCCCCACGCGCCGAAACACGCGCTGTCGGCTGTGGAGTCTGTGGGCACCGTGCTAATCATCGGGGCGGCATTCACATGCCCCCTGCACCAATCGTGTGGCCTGGGGGGAGTCCCGGGGGGCTGGTATCCCCTATAGGTCCAATCCCCCTGTGAGGAAGTGGGAGTGTATTCGCTCTCTTTGCTTGTCCTTCCTGCTGGCCTGCGCTGCTCTGATGTGTGTGCCTCAGTTTCCCTGGGCCACTGCACCCGTGCCTGGCTGGGGTGGGGCGCTGGCGGGGTCTCCAGGAAGGGGACACGGGGCGGCAGGGCCGTCTTTAGGGCTGGAGCCGGTTGCTGGGTGTGTGGGATAGGCTGGGCGGGCGTGGGGCGGGGGGGGCTCTCCCCAGGCTGGCTGCCCCAGCTGCTCCCGGTCCGTGTGCGAGCAGTCCGTGCTGTGCCGTGTCCGGGGACCCAAGACCCCTTCTGCCGGCTGGCAAGCGGGTCTGGTTGCAGCTGGAGGCAGGGCCCGGGCCCCCCCGCCGCTGTCTTCCCGGGAACCCAAAATATTCTTGCTCGAGCTGATCCTGGGAGTGAGCGCTTGGATGGGGGCCCAGGGCGGGGGGCTGGGTGCTCGGGGGGCCCAGAGTGGGGGGGCCTGGGTGCTCGGGGGGCCCAGAGTGGGGGGGGCTGGGTGCTCGGGGGTCCCAGAGTGGGATCGGCTGGCTGCTCTGGGGGCCCAGGGCGGGGGGGGCTGGCTGCTCTGGGGGCCCAGGGCGGGGGGGGCTGGGTGCTCTGGGAGGCCCAGGGCGGGGGGGGCTGGCTGCTCTGGGAGGCCCAGGGCGGGGGGGGCTGGCTGCTCTGGGGGCCCAGGGCGGGGGGGGCTGGGTGCTCTGGGGGCCCAGGGCGGGGGGGGCTGGCTGCTCTGGGAGGCCCAGGGCGGGGGGGGCTGGCTGCTCTGGGGGCCCAGGGCGGGGGGGGCTGGGTGCTCTGGGGGCCCAGGGCGGGGGGGGCTGGCTGCTCTGGGAGGCCCAGGGCGGGGGGGCTGGCTGCTCTGGGAGGCCCAGGGCGGGGGGGGCTGGCTGCTCTGGGGGCCCAGGGCGGGGGGGGCTGGGTGCTCTGGGGGCCCAGGGCGGGGGGGGCTGGGTGCTCTGGGGGGCCCAGGGCGGGGGGGCTGGGTGCTCTGAGGACCCCAGGCCGACAGGGACACACTCACCAGAGAGCAGGGTGCTGGGGGGGGCAGAGCGGTGCTGGGGGGGGCAGGGGGCCGGACACCCCCCCCCCAGTGCAGGCTGCAGCAGCAGCTCCATGGCCCCTGCCCTGCTCCCAAGGGAGCGCCCGCCCTGCAGCCACCCCTTAAATACCCCGCCTGGCCCTGCCTCCCCCTCTGATTGGCTGCAGCTGGGGTGTGGCTCTGCCCGTCAGCTCAGCTGGCCCCGCCCCCGGCCAGGCAGCCCCTGCTGATGAGGCCTTGGCTGGGCCTGGGGTCCCGGCTCTGCCAGCCCCTGCCCCACAGCCGAGGAGTCCCCCAGGCCGGGGTTCCAACCTGCCTCCCGGGGCCGGCGAGTGCTGCGGAGCCGCCGTGGGGGGCAGGGCCCGGCCCCATGGGCTCCCCGTGTCTCTAGCCTGGTTCGCAGGGACACGGGCTGGCTCGGGAGCGGTGTTAACGCCGGGCCCAAGCGCATCCAGGGCCATGTCTCTTGGGGGGCAGGGACCCCGAGTCCTGCCCCCGCCCCCGCTCTAAGCCTCCTCTCCCCGCACCTTTCCTGGCCCAAGCTGTTAGCCGCTGTCCCCGGGCCCTCAGGGCGTGAGCGGCTGCACGTACTGCCCCAGTGAGTCACGCCCGGCCACCGCCCCGTCCTCCTCCAGTGTGCGGCGCCTAGGGAAACTGAGGCACACCCCTCGCGTCCTCGCCCATGCCTCCCTCCCCGAAGGCAAACAGCGAACCCAGAGCAAGCAGCGTTCCTGCCACGGCACAGGATGCACACGTGCCCGTAGATTGTCCCCGTGCCGGTGCTGCGCACACAGCGACACAGTCGCCGTCCCACCCTCCGCGGGGAAGGAGGCGCCGGTGGCTGGCGGATGGAGGGGGCGGCCGAGTTTCTGCAGACTGCGACCACCCACAGGTCCGCCCGGGCCAGCGGCCATCCTGTAGCCGGGCCCTCGGAGGGGTTTAAGTAGCCAGGGGTTCTCCGCCCCCCCCCCCAAGCTGCCCCCACTCTGGAGGGGAAATCCGTCTGAGCCCCCCCATGCAGAGAAGACACGGATCCCTCCGGGTGCGGGATTTCCTGAGCTCCCCCCCCGGCCCTTCAACCACTCACTCCGGTATCGCCCGGCTCCAGCGCTGTCTATTTAAGGAGACAATTCCTGGATAGCCTGGGCAACAGGACGGATCGGAGCCTGCCACGGGGGGGACAGACGCGGACGGTACCGGGGTCTGGAATGCTGCACTCGAAACCGCTTGTCCTTCCGAGAAACGGTCGGAAACGCCCGTGGTGGAGCGTCAGTGCCTTGTTGGTGACTGTGCGTGGACAGCCGCCACAACCAACCAGGGACTGACACTACCCCGCAACGCCGAGGACAGAAACCAGTGGGGGGGGGCAAGGCTGTTAACGGTGCAAGGATCAGGCTGGCTTGCTGCCTCGGAGCAAGCGGACACAGCTCGGAGGCTGGACGCCTGCCCCGGGGCTCCGGTAACTCCGTCTGGTGCTAGGGACACCCTTCCTACCCAGCCTGGCTAACAGCCATTGATGGACCTAACCACTACGAATCTAGCTCTTTTTTGAACCCTTTACGTTCTAGCCTTCACACCCTCCGGCGAGGAGTTCCACAGGTTGGCTGTGCGCTGCGTGAAGAAAAACGTCCGTTTGCGACTAACACGGCTACCTCTCTGATACTTGGTTCCTTTGGTCTGCTTGAAACCTGCTGCCTCTTCATTTCATTGGGTGACCCCCCATTCTTCTATTGTGGGAATAAAGTAAATTAACTTTTCTTTATTCACTTTTTCCACACCTCCTGATTTTATGGGTGCCCTCTTAGCCTCCTCTTTTCTAAGCTGAAAAGTCCCCGTCTTTTCAATCTCTCCTCATCTGGGACTCGTTCCAACCCCTAATAATGTTTGTTGCCCTTTTCCAGTGCCAGTAGATCTTTTCGGAGATGAGCTGACCACATCCGTACGCAGTATTCAAGACGTGGGCGCACCATGGTTTTACGTAGCGGCAGTAAGATAGTCTCCGTCTTATTCTCTCTCCCTTTTTAAACGATTCCTAACACCCTGTTTGCTTTTTTACGGCCACTGCACACTGAGTGGATGTTTTCAGAGAACGATCCACGCTGACGCCAAGATCTCTCTTGAGTAGTTGGAGCCAAATGAGTCCCCTACATTGTATAGATAGTTGGGATGATGTGTTCCAACGTGCTGTACTTCACGTTTATCCACCTTCAATTTCATTTGCCATTTAGTTGCCCAATCACTTAGTTTGGGGAGATCTTTTTGAAGTTCTTCATAGTCTGCTTTGGTCTTGAGCAGTTTAGTATCGTCTGCAAACTTTGCCACCTCCCTGCTCACCCCTTTCTCCGGATCATTTATGAATACGTTGAACAGGATCGGTCCTAGGACTGACACCGCTAGTTACCCCTCTCCGTTCCGAAAATTGACCATTTATTCCTCCCCTTTGTGTCCTGTCTTTGAAGCAGTTTTCAGTCCATGAAAGGACCTTCCCTCTTCTCCCACGACGGCGTGCTGGGATTACGTTGCTGAATACGGAGGTCAAGGGACACATGGCCGGGTGTGCCTGCAACCCCAGAAGCAAGCTCAGGACTATGTACGCTTTGCCTTGATTTTTTGCAAGACAGAGCAACAGAAAACCGCTGCCCCCATGCCCACCGCGGCGGCCAGAGGAAAGTCACTAGGAACGGAGCACGTGTCCCCTGCCAGCTGCAAAGCACCAGGGACAGAGCTGCCTTAAGGGTGCCACTTTACCCGCAGGGTCCTTGGCGGGACCATCTGCCCACGCCCGGGGTAAAACCAGCCGGGGTAACACACGTCGGACTGAGCCGAGGGATTTTTATTCATTAAAAAACAAAGCAACAGGGAACATTTCCTCCAGCAACCAGAGCTCTCCGCTGTGGGGCAGAACGCCCCCTGTCATCCCCACTGCAGGTTGGGTGGGACCAGCCACCCGCCAGGGGGCGGGGCCTGAAGGGACGGAGGGAGGTCCTGGATCGGAGGCCAGCCCGGCGGGTACTGGAAAACCGTCTTCTCTGAGGGCGAACTGGGAGAGAGAAAGAAACAGCAGCGCTAGGGCAGGTCCCTTCCGGAACGCTGCTCCCCTCCCGCCGCCGGCTGTGCCTCAGTTTCCCCGTTACTCAGCGCTGCTGGGCAGCTCTCTGCATGCGTGTCAACGCCCCGCAAAGATTCTGACAGCTCTGAACAGGCCCCCGCACAGGAGAAACCCCGGGGGGGAAGGCGCTGCCTGGGGCCGGCGTTCACCGGCAGCAGGCTCCCAGGCCCCGGCAGGAGGGACCAGAGCCAGAGAGGCCTGGCGCCGGACCAAGCCGCAGCAATTAAGCCTGCGGCAGTCGGTGGAGCGAGGCAGCGGCAGGCTGACCACCGGCTGTGGGGCGGGCCTGGCTCCGTTCCACCGCCGGCAAAGCAGACGGGCAAGGCGGGGGGAGGGCAAGCAGAGGGCAGAGACGCTGAACTCGGCACGTCAGTGGCATTTCCACCTCCGCGTGCTGTGCAAAGTCATCCCTGGCTCACTCTAGATAGGGAAACTGAGGCACGGAGTGAGCCCGGCGGGGATTTCCACAGCTGTGGGTCCGTAAGGGGTGTTGGGGGGCTTGGGTAGCTAGGCAGCGGGGGAAGGGGCTGTCAATTAAGACCCCCAAGACTGACAGGGACCCCCTGGAGCTCTGGCCTGGCCTCGTTGGGGCGACAAGGTCTCTCCCCCGCAGGGTCACGCCAGGGAGGGGGAAGGAGGGTTCAGTTTGCCAGCAGGGAAGCCAGCCAAGTCCTGCCCCACCGTGGGGCCCAGCCGCAGTTCACCAGTGCATCCCCGGTGTGTGCGTGCAAGGCCAGCTTTGCACGCCGCACGCCCCCGCCAGGCTTGCCAGCCACGGGCTGCCCGGCCCCCCACGCCAGGGCAGACCCTCTGCGCTCACTGGGGGCCGGCCCGTACCTGCTGTTCTGAGCTAAGCTGAGCCGCTTGGCCCTTTTCTCCAGCCAGTCCTCGGCCGCGCTCGCTGGGACCTCCCCGCCGTCCTCCTTGGATCGCCTTTCATCTGCGGGGGAGACGGTGAGCGGGGTCTGGCCACCACCAGCCCGCAGGCCGGTCCCCCCGGCACGCCCGCCGCTCCTCGGCCGCCGCGCGCACGCAGCCGGATCCGTCCTCGGCACCAGCCGCCGCTCTGGGATTCACCAGGAACCAAAGCGTCTCCCAGGCTTGATCAGGAGGCCCCGGGGAGGTCGGAGCGATCGTCCTCAGCCACGGACACGCCGGAGCGAGTCCCTGCGCCTCAGTTTCCCCTGTAGCAGGGACCGGGCAGGGCTCGCATGCCCTGGGGAGAGGTGTCTCCTGCGTCTGCCTTGCGCTGGGCCTGCCTTTCTGCCCCACAGCGCTTTGCCGGGCAGGCAGGAGACGGGCCTGGAGGGAGCAGGTGGCACCCTGCAGACCCCCGGGAGCCAGAGGCTGCCCCTTTGCCAGGGTAACCCCGCCTGGCAAGCAGCTGGCTTGGAGGAGAACGCAGCTTGGCCCCTGGACTGGGCCTGCAGCTGCCCTCCCGTTGACTGGGCTAGATCGTGGGGGGTGGGGGGTTGCCGGGCCTCCCCCCCAGACTGGCCAAGGGAAGCATCTTCCTGATCCCCATGCCCAGCTCCCCCCGAATCCAGGTCCCTGGGCGTGCCTCAGACGCCCCAGGAAGCCCATCGGAGAAGCCCTGTCCCTTTAATTGTGGGGAGAGGCTGGGGGGGGGCAGAAAAGTGGGGGGGATGCGATGCCCTGGCGCCCCCTGCTGGTGCCAATTCCCACAGCTGGCAGGCTTTCCCACCCCACGGCTGGGCTGCAGCTCGCTCCTGGCCCCTCTCCCCAGCCTCACCTTGCACCTGGGCGTTCAGCTTCTCCAGATCCGCCTCCGTCAGGTGGGAGAACCGGCAGTTGAAGCCGAAGTCGCACTGCCCTGGAACGAGACCCCGGGAAGCCGCTCAGAGCGGGGCAGGTGCCCCCGGGCATCCACGCGGCCCCCCCGCCCCCTGGGCCGCTCCGGGGGCCAGGCCAACCCGGCGCACCGAGATCTCGGAGCTCGCGCGGCCAAGACCCACCTGTCTGCAGGAACTTCCGGCACGGCTTCTTGCCCTGCTCCTCCAGCAGGACGGCGGCAGCGTCTGGGGGAGGGAAGCAGAAGAGAGCTGGGAACACGTGCCCCTCCCTCTGCAGCCCCCCGGAATCACATGGAAACCCCCCCCAGGCAGCGAACAGCCCCGGAGACCAAGCTGACACCCCACTCCCGTGCCAATGGGTACCCTGGCTGCTCAGAGAAACAGAGGCCAGGGACACCCGTCCTACGCATCCTGGCTAATATCTAGCTCTTTTTTCAACCCTGTTCAAACCCTAACCTTTCCCACCTCCTGTGGCGAGGAGTTCCACAGGTTAATTGTGTGCCAGGTGAAGAAAAACTTCCTTTGGTTTGTTTTAAATCTGCTGCCTATTCATTCGATTGGGTGACCCCTAGTTCTTATATTGCGGGAACAAGTCAATGACTTTTTCTTACTCACTTTCTCCACACCCGTCATGATTTTACAGACCTCTATCCTCTCCCCCCCAGCACACCCCCTGCCTCTCCCAGCCCCCCGAGCCTCCTCGTTACTCCCGCTCTCGTCTGCACCAGCCCAGGCCTCCTCTCAGCCTCCCCAGCTGAGGTGCAAGAGCCTTCTCCTTTGCATCCCGGCCACACTGCCTGGCTCTCTCCTCCTCATCTCAAACCCGGAGTGGAACTGCCGCCTCGGAACCAGTTCGGCAGCCACCCGCCCCGGGCCAAGGCAGCTCGTGCCGGTGGAGAGAAGGGGGCTGGGGCACCCACAGCCCCCCGCCTGAGAGGAGCCGGACTCACCTCGGAAGAGGTCGTACCAGGCCTTCTTGGCCCTCAGATGCTGCACCCCATTCAAGTGCTTCTTCCTGTTGTGGAGGTTGTCTTGGAAGGAGCGGTCGCAGTAGTCGCAGAAATACCGTTTCCCCATCGGGCCGGAGCCGGGTCAGCGCCACCGGGAGGCCAGCGGCTGCAGCGCGCATCCCCAGCGAGCCGCACGCCTGCGGCCTCCAGAGAGGGGCTTGCGCCCGCCGGAGCTGTACGCCGAGAGGGAGAGAGGAGCCTGGGAGATTTCAGAAAACACTGCTTTCTACAAACCTCACCGCGAAGAGCATCAGAGTGGGTCAGACCAACGGGCCATCTGGCCCGGCGTCCTGTCTGCCCACGGTGCCCAATCCCAGGTGCCCCAGAGGGAGGCAACACAACAGGGAGCCCTCAGGTGATCCAGAGAAACAGAGGCCAGGGACACCCGTCCTATCCATCCTGGCTAATATCTAGCTCTTTTTTCAACCCTGTTCAAGCCCTAACCTTTACCACCTCCTGTGGCGAGGAGTTCCACAGGTTAACTGTGTGCCAGGTGAAGAAAAATGTCCTTGTGTTTGTTTTAAATCTGCTGCCTGTTCATTCGATTGGGTGACTCCTAGTTCTTATATTGTGGGAACAAGTCAATAACGTTTCCTTATTCACTTTTTTCACACCAGTTATGATTTTACGGACCTCTATCCTATCCCCTCTTAGTCTCCTCTTTTCCACGCTGGAAAGTCCCCGTCTCTTTAATCTCTCCTCATACGGGACCCGTTCCAAACCCCGAATCATTTTAGTTGCCCTTCTCTGAACCTCCAGTGCCAGTAGATCTTTTTGGAGAGGAGGGGACCACACCTGGATGCCGTGTTCCAGATGTGGGCGCACCATGGATTTATAAGGGCAATACGATATTCTCTGCCTTATTCTCTCCCCCTTTTGCAATGATTCCTCACATCCTGTTGGCTTCTCTGCCTGCCCCTGCGCACGGCGCGGGCGTCTCCAGAGAACGATCCACGACAAGGCCCGGATCTCTCCTGAGGAGCTGCAGCTACATTAGCCCCCGCGCAGTGTCTGTGTGGTGAGAGACCTGGGGAGCCAGCGACCCGCTCCCCGACCTCTATCAGCGCCCCCCTGGAAACACCCCGCCCCCCCCACCCTCCTGCCCCCCTAGGAAACACCCAGCCCCCCCAATCCTTCTGCCCCCCTAGGAAACACCCAGCCCCCCCCACCCTCCTGCCCCCCTAGGAAACACCCAGCCCCCCCAATCCTTCTGCCCCCCCAGGAAACACCCAGCCCCCCCAATCCTTCTGCCCCCCCAGGAAACACCCAGCCCCCCCACTCTCCTGCCCCCCTAGGAAACACCCAGCCCCCACCACCCTCCTGCCCCCCCAGGAAACACCCAGCTCCCCCAACCCTCCTGCCCCCCCACCCTTAGGAAACACCCAGCCCCCCCCACTCTCCTGCCCCCCTTAGGAAACACCCAGCCCCCCCCACCCTCCTGCCCCCCCCTTGGGAAACATCCAGCCCCCCCCACCCTCCTGCCCCCCCAGGAAACACCCAGCCCCCCCACCCTCCTGCCCCCCTAGGAAACACCCAGCCCCCCCCACCCTCCTGCCCCCCCCAGGAAACACCCAGCCCCCCCCACCCTCCTGCGCCCCCCAGGAAACACCCAGCCCCCCCACCCTCCTGCCCCCCCAGGAAACACCCAGCCCCCCCCACCCTCCTGCCCCCCCAGGAAACACCCAGCCCCCCCCCCACCCTCCTGCGCCCCCCAGGAAACACCCAGCCCCCCCACCCTCCTGCGCCCCCCCAGGAAACACCCAGCCCCCCCCACCCTCCTGCCCCCCCAGGAAACACCCAGCCCCCCCACCCTCCTGCGCCCCCCAGGAAACACCCAGCCCCCCCCACCCTCCTGCCCCCCCAGGAAACACCCAGCCCCCCCACCCTCCTGCCCCCCCCAGGAAACACCCAGCCCCCCCCACCCTCCTGCCCCCCCCCCCCCTTAGGAAACACCCAGCCCCCCCCACCCTCCTGCCCCCCCCACCCAGCCCCCCCCCCCCCTTAGGAAACACCCAGCCCCCCCCACCCTCCTGCCCCCCCAGGAAACACCCAGCCCCCCCCCCCACCCTCCTGCCCCCCCCAGGAAACACCCAGCCCCCCCACCCTCCTGCCCCCCCCAGGAAACACCCAGCCCCCCCCACCCTCCTGCCCCCCCCCAGCCCCGACCCCCGTGACTGGACCTAGCCTGCCTGAGCCCTCCCAGGCCCGGAGCGCTGCGGGGGGGGGGGCGCTGCTCGGGGGGGGCGGGGGCACCCGGGGGGCCGCTCACCTGAAGCGGGCTCGGCGCGCGCGGCCTGCTGGGGCTTGGAGTCCTCGCCTGGCGGCGGGGGGGCGGGGCTCGGCGCGCGGGGACTCCATCTCCCGGCGTGCGCCGCGGCGGGGGAGGGGCGGGGGGTCCCGGCGTGCCCCGCGGCGGGGGGGGCGGGGTGTCCCGGCGTGCCCCGCGGCGGGGGAGGGGCGGGGGTCCCGGCGTGCCCCGCGGCGGGGGAGGGGCGGGGCTGTCCCGGCGTGCCCCGCGGCGGGGTAAAGGCGGGGCGGGGCGGGCAGGCTGCGCGCGCACCCGCGATGGCGCTGGCGGCCGGGCTGTACGGGGCGCTGCTCCGCCGCACGTCGGGCTTCGCGCTGAGCGTGGTGCTGGGGGCGCTGCTCTTCGAGCGCGGCTTCGACCAGGCGGCCGACGGGCTCTTCGCGCGCCTCAACCAGGGGGTGCGGCCCCCCCCTCGGCCCCTCCCCCCGGGCCCGGCCGGCCCCCCCCTCTGCCCCTCCCCCCCGGGCCCGGCCGGCCCCCCCCTCGGCCCCTCCCCCCGCTGACTCGCCCTTGGGCCGGGCCCGGCGCCCTTCGCTGCGCCGCCCCCCCACCCCCGGGCAGGCTGGGCCCCCCCGCTGCCCTTGAGAAGGGCCCCCCCTCCCCTCCCCCAGCGGGGCGGGCTCTGCCGCTGACTCGCCCTTGAGCCGGGCCCCCCCCATTCCCCCGGGAGGCTGGCCCCCGCAGTGCCCTTGAGAAGGGCCCCCCCTCCCCTCCCCCAGCGGGGCGGGCTCTGCCGCTGACTTGCCCTTGAGCCGGCCCCCCCCATTCCCCCGGGCTGGCCCCCCCCCCCCCCCCCATGCACCTGACAGTCCTTGTCCCTGCAGAAGCTGTGGAAGCACGTCAAGCACAAGTACGAGACGGAGGAGAAGTGAGCCCAGGGACCCGGCGCCTCCTGCCTGAGCCGAGATCGGCGCCTTCCTCTGGCCAGAGACCCGCACGGACGCCGCCTGCCACAGTGAATCTGTTCAATAAACTCGCTGACCCGTACCTCTCGTGTGGGCGTCCTCAGTTACCTGCCCCTCTGCTCCGGCCAAGGGCTTGGCTCAGTCACTGCTAGGGGTAAGACTTTACACCAGCGTGGCCTCTGTGCTATTACTAAGGGCAGAAGCAGTTTCTCTTTGGCTGTGTCTAGACTGGCAAGTTTTTCCACAAAAGCAGCTGCTTTTGCAGGAAATATTTTCCAGCTGTCTACACTGGCCGCTTGAATTTCCGCAAGAACACTGAGGATCTCCTGTAAGATTGTCAGTGTTCTTGCGGAAATACTATGCTGCTCCTGTTCGGGCAAAAGCCCTCTTGTGCGAATGCTTTTGCGCAAGAAGGCCAGTGTAGACAACGCGGTATTGTTTTGCACAAAAAAGCCCTGATTGCGAAAATGGCCATCGGGGCTTTCTTGCGCAAAAGCACATCTAGATTGGCACGGACGCTTTTCCACAAGAAGTGCTTTTACAGAAAAGCGTCCGTGTCAATCTAGACGTGCTTTTCTGCAAATGCTTTTAACAGAAAAACTTTTCCGTTAAAAGCATTTGTGGAAAATCATGCCAGTCTACACACAACCTTTTAGCATAACCTCAAATAAGGGAAGCACTGATGCAGCTGCAGGCCTTTGCTTCTGGCTAGTAAAGTTCCCATTGGTCACTTTTCAACAGCTGGTCCCAGCTGCACTTAAATATACCAAACTGGGGGGGGAGGAAGAGTTACAATGAAGGGGCTGTAAATGGGATGTGTAACTGGTGTGTTCTGATCACACCTGTGAGCCCTATAGCTCTGGGAAAGAAGAGGGCTGGAGTGCCACGTTGGGGCACTGGGAGGCTGTAGTGAGCTGTCTTCAGCAAAGTGTTGGGCCTCTTCTGCTCACAGCAGGAGTAGGTGACAGTGGGGGTGTAAGTGCCTGGTTCAAGTCTAGCTGATTGCGGTGCTACTCCTAAAACTAGGGAGCTAGGAACTGAAGCAGTAAAAGCAGTAGCTACCTGGTTCCTTTACAAATCCACCAGGAGCTTGGGGCTGATAGGAACCAGCTTTTCACTCCCAGTCTTTCCACCTGTAACTTGCACTGCTGTACTAGAAGAACTAGAGGACACCAAATGAAATTAATGGGGAGCAGGTTTAAAACTAATAAAAGAAAGTTCTTTACACAGCATGTAGTCAACCTGTGGAACTCCTCGCCAGAGGAGGCTGTGAAGGCTAGGACTATACCTGGCTACATCTAACTGGCATGATTTTGCAGAAATACTTTTAACGGAAAAGTTTTTCTGTTAAAAGTATTTCTGCAAAAGAGCATCTAGATTGGCACAGCTGCTTTTGGCAAAAGCATCCGTGGCCAGTCTAGACGCGATTTTGCACAAGAAAGCCCCGATCGCCATTTTAGCCATCGGGACTTTTTTGCGCAAAACACTTCCCTGTCTACACTGGCCCTCTTGTGCAAGTATTCTTGCACAAGAGGGCTTTTTCCTGAGCAGGAGCGTGAAAGTATTTGCACAAGAAACATTGACTTTGTACATTACGAAGTCAGTGTTCTTGCGCAAATTCAAGCGGCCAGTGTGGACAGCAGGCAAGTTTTTGCTTTTGCACAAACTCTTGCCAGTCTACACGCACCCACAGGCTACGTCTACACTGGCATGATTTTCCAAAAATGCTTCTAACGGAAAAGTTTTCCGTTACAAGCATTTTTGGAAAAGCACGTCTAGATTGGCAGGATGCTTTTCCGCAAAAGCACTTTTTACGGAAAAGCATCCATGGCCAATCTAGACGTGGCTTTCCGCAAAAAAGCCCCGATCGCCATTTTTGTGATCGGGGCTTTTTTGCGGAAAACAGTACTGTGCTGTCTACACTGGCCCTTTTGTGCAAAAGTCTTTCCGAAAAGGACTTTAGCCCAAATGGGCCCAGCAGCGTAGTATTTCCGGAAAAGCACTGATGATTTTACATGAGATCGTCAGTGCTTTTCTGGAAATTCAAGCGGCCAGTGTAGACAGCTGGCAAGTTTTTCTGCAAAAGCAAATGATTTTGCAGAAAAACTTGCCAGTCTAGACACAGCCACAGAGTTGAAAGAGAAGCTAGATAAATTCCTGGAGGTTAAGTCTATAAAAGGCTATTAGCTAGGGGATAGATATGGTGCCCCTGGCCTCTGTCAAGCTGGAGAAGGACGGCAGGAGAGAAATCGCTTGATCGTTGTCTTCAGTTCACCCCCTCTGGTGCTGGCCACTGTGGGCAGACAGGCTACTGGGCTGGATGGACTGTTGGTCCGACCCAGTACGGCCGTTCTTATGGACAACTGAAGTTGTGAGGGAGGCCTCTGAGGAGCAATGCTGCTTGTTCTGCACTTGTAGCAGTCACAGAAGAGCACTGACAACATGCTACCCACAAGGGGGCTGTTTAGGTGGCCTGAGCCGGGAGGACGAAGGGTATTTTGCTGGTTTCAATAAAAATGTCTGATTTGTCTCCTGCCATCCCTCTCCAGCCACTGACAAACAGAGGCCAGGGACACCAATGTATCCCCTGGCTAATAGCCTTTTATGGACCTAACCTCCATGAAATTATCTAGCTTCTTTTTAAAGTAGAGAGAACTAAGGGAGCAGCCCAAGATGGTACTCAGCTGGAGTTCTGCAAGGATTTGCATAGCTGGTTAATGAGATGGTCACGAGACTGTATGAAAAGCCTTACTACCATCTAGATCGGGGCAGGCACGATAGAGCCCCTTTTAGATCTGGCTTGCAGCCCGCCCTACCTGCTGCAGCCCCGGGCTCCTCAGAGCAGCTTGCTTCCGGGGCCACGTGCTTCTCGACCATGCAGCCCTCGTGAGGGGCGAAGGAGGAGCCGGCCCGCTGCCACTCGCATGCTGGAGGTCGGATACAGGCTACAGTCTCTGTAAAACCACACCAGGAGCTGGGTAGAGGCAGCCGTGGTCAGGTTGTCCGGAGACAGGAGCAGCATTGGCACAGGCGATGCAGCCCTTCCTAACCACTGCAACTGTGGCTCCTTCCCTCCCACCAACTTGCTCTCCAATTCAGGGTCCCCTGGTAGCTTACTTCTGGCTTTGAAGGCCTTTTATCCTACCCCTGTCACCCAGGGCCATTATGAGGCTGACAAAGTGGCCCTGGGGAACAGGTGCCAGCCACACAACCCTAAAGTACCCAGTAACCGAAATCACCTGAAAGAAACACACCCACATTCAGGAGCACCAAGTCGGTACTCACACCCTGTCCATCCCGCCGGGGGGGGGGGGTCTCCCCCTCGTGGTTCCCTGCGTGCTCAGAGCTACCGGCGGGTTTGCAACGTCCCCTTTAAATCAGCGTCTGTGCCAAAGGTTTCAACAACCTTGAAGCTCAAGCCACCTCCCCATGAACCTCTGTTCGTTTTGGTAGCAGGCTAGAAAAAAGCAAATGATTAGAGCAGGGGGAAAGCCCAATGCTAAATACATTCCTCTTACCGCGTGCCCTACTGGGCTGTCTAATAGTGCAAAAAACCGCCTCCTGTGAGCGTTTCCGAGCGTTACCCTATTTGCATCACAGTGACTGTATTTCCCTCCTCTCGGAAGGCACCCCCGCTGGTCTAGCACTAATCACACAGCTGCAAAGTCTCCACCCCCTGCGTATAACCCGGCAGTGAGGAACACGCGTCGGCAGCTGACAACAGAAACCTGCCCTCTGCAGTGTTTGGAGAAAAGCACCAGTTAGTCCTCCGCACAAGGGCGAGAATGCTAAAAACTTCTGAACTCGGGGCCCTTGAAGTAGCAGCCCTAGACTGATACACCAAAACCAAATTGGTCTGGATTTTCCTTGGAAAAGCAGGCTTTTAAGGCCTCAGGTTGATCTACCGCAATCCATGTGCTATCTGTTTATGTGGGGAGCTAATGTACTCGTCCGGTCTTGGAAAACAGTGAAAGTCTGCATGCTAGTGAGCAGAATGACATTTTACGTGTGTAGCTATTCGCTGACAACTCTGATTGACATTGGTCAGTGTCACTTACACACCGTAAACTCACGGGGATTAACCACTGGTGGAATCACAGTTACAGAACGCAACTGAAAATTTTTAAACCGTTTGGATGGTTTTCTACTTAAGTGTCTTGATTTCAATCACACCACCGAATACAAAGTTTCAGTGCTCATTTTGTTTCGGGTTACAAATATTTGCACCGTAAAAATGATATTTTGCCATTCACTTCACGTAAATACTGTAGTGCAATCTCTTTAGCGCAAAAGCACAACTTACTAATGCAGGGGTTTTGTTTTTTTACATAACTGCACAGAAAAATGTAATCATGTACAACTTTACAGCACAGAAGTCCACTCAGTCCTACTTCTTCTTCAGCCAATCACTCAAACAGAATGTGGGTAAACCAGTGCATGAGACCTACGCTTCTCCCCCTAGGCATTCAGTCACAAATGTAACATTGTTTTAACTAGAGTCGGCAGTATGGAAGCATGTCCTCTGGATTGGCAGCCAAAGTATGAAGGGGCGTACAAATGTTTAGCACACAAATACCTTGCAGTGCTGGCTACAAAAGTGCCATGCAAAAGCCTGTCTCGCTTTCAGGTGGCCTTGTAAACAAGAAGCAGGCAGCATTACCTCCTGCAAATGTAATCAAACCTACTTGTCTGAGCAACTGGCTGACCAAGGAATAGGACTGAGTGGACTTGTAGGCTCTAACTTTTGAAATATTTTATTTTTCAATGCAATTTTTGTACCTACATTGGTAACTTCATCTTGCGTAACAAAGAGATTCCACTACAGTAATGCCTCCCATAATATTGTCCCAGCGAATGTTGCTTATCTAACAAAGCACATGCTCGTTTAAAGGGGGGGCGATGTTCCCTTACTGTGCCCGTTGTGTTTCTTCCCTCCTGCCTCAGCTCATGCTACCTCTAAAGAGTGAGGCTCCATTAACATGTTAACCCCTGAGGGCTTGGGTGAATGCTAGTTCATCCTTCAGAAGCAAGACATTCCCTGAAAAATGTGCCACCCCTCTGGCTGTGGTGGTGGAAGCCTGGTGTGGAGATCACTCAATTGTTTACAACTTGCACTGCGAATGAATAGACTGCCTTTTCTCGGCTGGAAAAGATGTCCAACTTCACCTCCCCACACCTCCATTTGCAATTCATACTTATAGGGAAGTTGGATTCACTTAACACTGTTTTGTTTCACGGAGCATTTTTCAGGAACAGTGTTAAAGCGAGTTACTGTACAATACCCGCCTGGGGTGAATTGAAAAATGCTATTTTGGGGATCGGTACAGTCCAAATATTTTATCAAACAATATAAAGGGAGCATTGGACCATGCCTGCGGAGTTGTCATTGGAATCGAGCTGAGAGAGTGTAGGACACACCAACGAATATTTCACTAAATGGCGTTCCATGCGTGGGTAACAGCGCCATTAATTGCTTTCAGTCGCGTACCAGCTAGGGCGCTCTCAGCAGGCAGATTGTTAGCCACCACCGGCTCGTTGCGCTCCCCGGGGCAGCTCTGATCGAAGGGGTTCTGCTTAATGAGTGGTGACGAGTTGTTGGGGAAACAACTCCAGGGCCTCTTCCCTAATCTGCAGGCTGCAACCACCTCGCTTCAGATGCCGAGAGTGACTTTATTGCAAGGGGGCTTTGGACCACGGATCATGGCAGGCCTTGCCCCATTAAACAAGCGTACGAGAGTTCGCTGCCGACAGACAGGGACAGATTCACAAAACAGCAGGCCAAACGATTCCTATTTTTTATCAGCATGTTCCCAGACCCATGGCTCGCTCCGGGGAGAAGGACTTACAGCGCGTCTCCGCAGAGCTGAGCTCCTACGGCCCGCGGTGCGAGTGTTCCTACGGGTCCCGGGAGCCCACTGCCAGGCAAGGCACCGTGTGTGGAGGGGTAGCTGTCAGCAGCGAGGTTTGCTGGGCCGCCAGCCCGTTGTAGCGCTGGTTCTAAGTGCTGGGCAGTTAGGGGGCAAGGGGGATGTTACTTGTATGAATATCCGCTCCTGGCAGAAGCTTTACAACCGTTTCGGATCAAGCCCCAAACTTGAATGGCTGTTCGGACAAGGCCAGCAGCAAGCCTGCCGGACGGATGGGCAGTTCCCGGTCACACTGGAAAGCTCTCCCACTGGGGGACTGAGCCCCGTTCAAACACAACAGCCGGGCCTTGCCTCGGAGCCTCGAAACCCGGGGCCCTCGGGAGGGAGGTGGGCCCTAGCGCAGCACCTGGGGGCGGGACAGTCCTCAGGAAGGGATCATGCCTTTGTTCCGCTTCCTGTCCGCCATGGTGCGGCGGTTGTGGTTCGCTCTTGCTCCTTTGTTGGCTTCCTTCTTCCTCCGGTCCTGGACGGTTTCCCGGCTCTGCCCATGCCCCTTGGTGCTCCCTACAACCGCCGTGGCGCTGTCGTGCTTGTACCTGGAGGAGACGGGAGAGTGGGAATCAATGCAAGCTCTGCTCAAGACAGGTTGACTGTGCGCTGTGTGAAGAACTTTCTTTTATTTGTTTGAAACCTGCCACCCATTCATTTCATTTGGTGTCCTCTAGTTCTTCTATTATGGGAACAAGTCGATAACTTTTCCTTAGTCACTTTCTCCACACCACTCATGATTTTATAGACCTCTATCATATCCCCCCTTAGGGTGTTCCTAGATTACAGGACAAAACTATACCTGCGTCCACACTATGGTCGAGTTCTGTCTACATAACGTCGACAGAACTCGGCAGTTTTGTTGATGGCGGTAAACCTCATTCTCCGAGGAACAACGCCTTTTGTGGACAGAGTGCTGTCGCCAGAAGGCGTTATTGCATCGACACTGTCCTTTGCGTCTACACTGTCATGTCGACAAACCCCAAATCATGTTAGTTGCCCTGCTCTGAACCTTTTCCAATGCCAGTAGATCTTTCTGGAGATGAGGTGACCACATCTGTACGCAGTGTTCCAGATGTGGGCGTACCATGGATCTATATAAGGGCAAGAAGATATTCTCTGTCATATTCTCTATTCCTTTTTTAGCGATTTCTAACATCCTGTTTGCTTTTTTGACGGCCGCTGCCCACAGCATGGACGTCTTCAGAGAACCACCCATGATGATGTTGTCAAGTTACAGCGGGGGAGGTCTAGGTTGGATATTAGGAAAAACTATTTCCCTAGGCGAGTGGGGAAGCACTGGAATGGGTTCCCTAGGGAAGTAGTGGAGTCTCCATCCCTAGAGGTGTTTAAGTCTCGGCTTGACAAAGCCCTGGCCGGGTTGATTGAGTTGGGATTGGTCCTGCCTAGAGCAGGGGGCTGGACTTGGTGACCTCCTGAGGTCTCTTCCGGCTCTATGGTTCTATGATGACTCCGAGATCTCAAGACAGACGGACTGTCGTTCGGAACGCCTCACTCTCCCGAGGAGGGAGCAAACCCACCCCCAGGACCAAGCACTGTCTATGCCGGGGCTTTCTGTGGGTAAAACCTGGGCCATTCGGGGAGGGTCCTTCTCCACGCTCCTGAGCGGCCAATGTTTTCATGACCAAAGTGCAGTGGAGATGCGGTCTAAGACCAGGAGCTTCTAATCGGCCCACGCTGCACCACCCCCCTGCGGGGACAGGAACCTTCACCCTTCAGCCCCCGAGGGAGAAGTGCTGGCCCACGAAGTCAGGCGTGTCAGCAGAGCCATGCGTCACCGCTGGGGAGGGATTCCATCTTACCCTTTCCTGGCCAGGTAAGTCATTCGTCTGGCTTCCGCTCGCTCCCTCAGCACTGCCGGGTCCTGCACAAAGTGGTCCTGCTGGGGGGAGGGAAATCAAGTCTTTAATGGCGCATCCTTGCGACCCACTGCCTGCATGACTGGGGAGCTCCGGAAGCCTGCCTTCCGGCTGTGAGGCGTGGGCGACAGCCAAGTGACCCGAGCGGCTGAGGTGAGCCCAACTCGCTCCCACGGAAAAGCTTCGGAAACCAGGAGCTGCCCGTGTTTACATGGCGATTTCAGGGCGTTTCACCCCCGTCAACAGTCAACGTCCATCATGTGCCGATGGTGTCCGTCTGCTATGTACATTGGACAAACGTCTCAGACGCTTCGCCAAAGACTCAACGCCCACAAATCAGATATCAGACAGTTTCACAAAGAAAAAACAGTTTCTTGCCATTTTTACCAGACTGGGCATTGTCTCACCGACCTCACCACCTGCATCCTGCTTCAAAGAGACTTTACACCGGACTTCAAAGGGAAACCTTAGAACTGTCATTCAGGTTTAAATGTGACACTTTACGAATGGGCCTTAATAAAGATGCTAACTACCTTACCCATTACAAAGATTGCGTCCCCAATTATCACCCCTAATATCATTATCTCATAGACACTAATCTTCCCCCCTCATCCCCCCTCTGTCCTAAAATCTGATTTGTCAATTTTATAGGTGTTCACATTTTTTTGATTGTATCCCATTGGTATAAGAATATAAGAACATAAGAACGGCCGTACTGGGTCAGACCAAAGGTCCATCTAGCCCAGTAGCCTGTCTGCCGACAGTAGCCAGCACCAGGTGCCCCAGAGAGGGTGGACCGAAGACAATGATCAAGCGATTTGTCTCCTGCCATCCCTCTCCAGCCTCTGACAAACAGAGGCCAAGGACACCATTGTATCCCCTGGCTAATAGTCTTTTATGGACCTAACCTCCATGAAATTATCTAGTTTCTCTTTAAACTCTGTTCTAGTCCTAGCCTTCCCAGCCTCCTCCGGCGAGGAGTTCCATAGGCTGACTACACGCTGTGTGAAGAAGAACTTTCTTTTATTAGTATATACGGTCGTGCCAATTTTCTTCCACAAGCTGATCTGAGGAAGTGGGTCTGGCCCACGAAAGCTCATCACCTAATAAACCATCTTGTTCGTCTTTAACGTGCTGCATAGCCCTGTCTTTTGTTTCAGCTCGACCAGACTAACACGGCTACATCTCTATTACCATGAAATCCAGGACACTTCGCAGACCAACAGTAAAGCGGAGCTGCCCGGATACTAAGGACACCCGGGCACACCACAGAATTTCACAGCGTGCTGATTCCCATCCACCTGCAAATGAAGCTCCTCACCTTGGCTGTTTCCTTTTCAGGTTCCTCCAATTCCTCCTCCTCCTCCTCCTCTGGTCCTTCTTCCTGGCCTTTGGGCCTTAGGACTTGCGGGATGGTAAATGGCCTAGGAATTGGAGGGAGAAAGAGGGAACACTCAGCACTGTCGCATCGGGGCAATTCCGATACCACAGCCCAGTGTTTCTTAAACTGATCTGTGAGGCAGTTGGAGGTGTGCCGCACTTAAAGGGGCAGGCCACTTTTTTTTTTTGCTCAACAAAAAAAAGGGGTTAGGGGAAAGTTATTGAGCAAAACAAAACAAAACCCCTTGGTGTTCCTCGTTAAAAACAAATAATTATTGTTTGGTGTTCTAGCTCTTAAAAAGTTTAAGAAACAGTTATAGCCCGTCCAATATTTGAAAGACACTTCTGATCACCAACGGGCAATTCTTTCAAGTAAAACCATAGCTTTTAGGGACCTGCCTAGCTGGGAACGCCAGGGGCTGAATTAGCCCATCCAGAGAGCGACCAATCTGCCCCAGGAGATCGGCAATTGGAACAGGTCTCTGGGAGTTCATATTTCATCCTTCTCCACCTCTACGTCCGGCCTCGCTGGAGGGCTAGACGTGATGTTGCACCCATCTGCCTAGCAATCTGCTTTATGCAAAATAGTGCATGCGGCCGGTGACTGGAAAGCGTGGACCCTCCCCCCGACAGTGCGTGCCCCCGTACCCCTTCTGCAGCTGAAATGCAGAATAGCGACTGTAGGTTTATTATCAGTGTGTTCGTACTGGGGGGGGGGAAACGGTGATGCCTTCTCAGAACTTGTTCTTCGAGCTGTGTTGTTCCCGTCCATTCCCGCCGGTTGTGTGTGCGCATGTGCACGGCAGCTGGAAGATTCCCCCACCCCAGCAGCTAGCTGTGGGGTCAGTGCCCTGCTGACCCACCCTGCCTCAGTTTCTCCTTGCCGGCTGCTCCGGCAGAGGGGAAAGAAGGGGGTGGGTATTGGAATGGACGTGAACAGCACAGCTCGAAGAACTGTTTTGCTTCTCCCCGTGCTTGAGCATTGCAATCGGGTGACTCCCAAGCTGCGTTCAGGGGTCCTTACAAGCTGGGAGGTGAAACTGTGGCTGTCAAAGGCAGGGGGAATGGGCTTTGTAGTGCGTTAACCAGTTAGTGTCTTTATTCAAGGCCAGGGGAACAGGGTCGGATCTGCAGAGGAATCCCAGCTCTGCAGCCTCGCTCTGTGACTGGCTGGGGAACTCCTTTTGTAGACGAACGTGGTTAGTCTCTTTTAAAGTTACAGACCGCCAGGGCCCCCCCGAGACTTGTTACCACAATTCCTGCTTCCCCAGCGGCCTGTTATGGCTGGGAATCTTACAGCTTCCAAGAGACGGAGAATAGAAAGACAGGAAGGGGGTGTGTAGTTAGTTGTACATCAAAATCTCATTCTTTTTCCCAACGCACCTCTAATCGTGCCTTGAGTGGGGCCCCTTAGCTCTGGGGTGGGGCCAGAAACGAGGTCTGGGCAGGAGGAGGCTGGGGGTGGGGGTCTGTGGGAGAGGTAGGGTGCAGTGGATTGTGGCTCTTTTGGGAGGCCACAGCTGGCTCCATGCGGCCCTGCGCTTGCAGGTACCTCCCCCCGCTGCTCCCATTGGCTGCGATTCCTGGCCAATGGGAGCAGCAGGGAACGGCTGCAGCGAGCGCTAGCCTCCCTGCACTGCCATGCCCCCAGCCGGGAGGGGAAACAGCAGCAGGCAGAGCTGGCTCCAGGCAGCGATGCCCGGCTCCCCGGGAGGGGAAACGGCAGGCCCAAGAGCCCCTTCTCCGGGCTGGGAGCCGAGAGGAACGGCGTGCCGACACGCCACCCTCTGCCTGCCGGGACTCACCTCCTGCTGATCAGCTCGTCGTCCGAGTCGGCGTCGTTGGCCCCCACCTGGTTGCCGTCGTAGGTGTCGTCGTACTCGTCCTCGTAGTCAGCCCTGTAGAACGGGGCCTCCCCCTCCTGCTCCGGCACCTCGTCCACCACCACGCTGTACTGGCTGTAGCGCTCCCTCTGCTCTGCCACCAGGCGCTTGTCGTTCAGCAAGCTCCGGGTCGTCTCCTTGTCCTTCCTGGAGGGGGCAAGGCGGGTGGAAGCTGCTCCGTGCAGCAGGAATTCCCCCATCCCGACTGGCTTCCGCCTGCGCTAGCACCTGCGGGCGGAGGGACGCCGCTGCCCCCTTGGGGCGGGAGCCAGGCCTGCGCTAGACATCCAGCGGCAGGACTAGCCCGTGGAAAACCCGCACTAGGGATGTCAGCGTGGAGACAGCTCCATGATGAACCAGTAAGCCTGGACTTGCCGACTCCTCGCGCGCACACAAACACACACACCCCTCCGCTGGCTCTGTGTTGGTCCCGGAGTCAGCGCCTGCTAAGATCCCACTAGCTAACCTCCCTCTCCAGTTATCCTGCCCTCACCCCCCCAGCCAGCGCTGCGTCGGCAGGAGAGCTCCTCCCGTCGGTGCCGCGAGAGGGCCGCTGCTTCGTCCCATGGGCGTTGGAGCTGCCGCCTGACTCTCGCTGTGACCTTGCGGGCCCCTCTATCACCCGGCAGCCACTTGGGATTTGTGCCCCGCCTCGGAACCGGATGCCCCAAGGTCGCCCCTCACTCCCGAGTAAATAAGAACGGCCAGACTGGGTCAGACCAAAGGTCCATCCAGCGCGGCATCCTGTCTGCCCACAGACGCCAACGCCAGGTGCCCCAGAGGGAGTGAACCGAACAGGGAATGATCAAGAGATCTCTCTCCTGCCATCCATCTCCACCCTCTGACAGACAGAGGCTAGGGACACCATTCCTTACCCAGCCTGGCTAATAGCCATTGATGGACTTTACCTCCATGAATGTATCTAGCTCTCTTTTAAACCCTGTTATAATCCTAGCCTTCACAGCCTCCTCCAGCGAGGAGTTCCACAGATTGACTGTGCGCTGCATGACGAAAAACTTCCTTTGATTTGTTTTAAACCTGCTACCCATTCATTCCATTTGGTGGCCCCTAGTTCTTATATGATGGGAACAAGTCCATCACTTTTCCTTAGTCACTTTCTGCACACCACGCATGATTTTCATAGAATCCTAGAATACTAGGGCTGGAAGGGACCTTTGGTTCAGTCCCCTGCCCTCATGGCAGGACCAAATACTGTCTAGACCATCCCTGACAGACATTTATCTAACCTGCTCTTAAATATCCCCAGAGATGGAGATTCCACAACCCCCCTGGGCAATTTATTCCAGTGTTTCACCACCCTGACAGTTAGGAACTTTTTCCTAATGTCCAACCTCAACCTCCCTTGCTGCAGTTTAAGCCCATTGCTTCTTGTTCTATCCTCAGAGGCCAAGATGAACACGTTTTCTCCTTCCTCCTTATGACACCCTTTTAGATACCTGAAAACGGCTATCATGTCCCCCCTCAGTCTTCTCTTTTCTAAACTAAACAAACCCAATTTTATAGACCTCTCTCCTATCCCCCCCTTAGTCTCCTCTTTTCCAAGCTGAAAGTACAATTAGCAGATTGCTACCGGCAGGACCGGGACAGGGTACAAGCTGCCGCAAAAGCAGCTGTTGTTGGATTGCTTGCTGCTGCCAATCGCAGCCGGGTTGGCCTTAAGGAGGAAACGGACCTTCCTCCGCTAGAAGATACAGGCACTCCCAATACTTAGTCCGTCTTGGAGCTGCAAAGAACGGAGGCTGCCAGAGCCAACCTCAATCGTTCTGTCCCCAGCTATTTGCACAGGACCACGTGCCGACTTGGGGGTTTAAAAGAAACGGCCGACTCACGACTGGAACCCAACCACCTGCTCTGTTGGGCTTTTGAGGGGAAAACGTGAATGAGCTGAGAGGAATCCCAAAAGCACCGGGCTACAGAAAGGTAGCCGGGACTCAGGGCGCCACGCTAAAAGTGTAAGGAACAGAGGCAGTGCGCTTTCACAGGCACCGGCGAGTGTAGATTACCGCGAGTGACAGCCAAGCTACCTTTCCAACCACAGGAACGGCACCGGTACTGTTACGGGACTGGGAAACGGAGGGTACGTCCAGCCTCCTTCCACAGATCTCACGCTGGGGGCAGCAGCGGCCTGGCAGTCCAAGCCCAAATCGAAAAGACCTGGGGAAATCCCTCCACGTCTCTAGCCTAACGGACTTATGGACAAGCAGCCAGGACAACATCGCTGACCGGTGGGCCGCCGACACGCGAATGCGCTGGGATTTTCTGAATGGAGCGTGGCATGGACAGCCCATGGCACTTACGCCGCCTCGTTAAAGCGGTGACACTCACCGCCTGCCTTTCTGGACCCGGGACATGTCCACCGCGTCCCTACTGAACACGTCGAACTCATCATCCTGGAAGACGTTGCAGCGAGACGTCACCAGCGGGGTGGGGTCCGGCTTTGCCTGCCTGGTAGGAGACAGGACAGAAGATAAAGCGAAGGAGGGCCGGCCGGGCGCTCAGACGATGAACTCCAGCACTCGGTCGCTCCCTGAACCGTACTGGCCAGCAGCGCACACAGCCCAGAAGTGGAGTGCAACATCTCCAGCTGTTTTCTGTTTCACAGCCGCCGTCCCAGATCCCAACGCAGGTTGGGCTAGCACAGAGGTCTCCACCCCCCGCTGATTTCCATCGGGAGGCTCATCCTCAGGAGGAAGCCCGGGGAGAAAAGACGTCCTTTAAGACCGGACCAAGCTAAAGTATTTAAGGCTGAAACGGGCCTACGCTCAGCAAAGCGACTTGACGAAGCCAACCCTGCGTGTACGTATTGCTAACTCTCAGGAGGAAACGCCAGGAATCGGTTCTCCCTTTGGTTGCTTATTAATTCCGTCTCACATTACCAGATTTTTCTTTTTAGAATCCTAGAACTGGAAGAGACCTCAGGAGGTCATCAAGTCCAGCCCCCTGCCCGAGGCAGGACCAATCCCAACTCAATCAACCCGGCCAGGGCTTGGTCAAACCAAAACTTAAACACCTCTAGGGATGGAGATTCCACCCCCTCCCTAGGGAACCCGTCCTAGGGGTTCCCCACCCTCCTAGAGAAATCGTTTTTCCTAATATCCAACCTAGACCTCCCCCACTGCAACTTGAGCCCATTGCTCCTTGTTCTGCCACCTGTCACTACTGAGAACAGCCTCTCTCCAGCCTCTCTGGAACCTCCCTTCAGGAAGTTGAAGGCTGCTCTCAAATCCCCCCTCACTCTTCTCTTCTGCAGACTAAACAAACCCAAATCCCTCAGCCTCTCCTCGTAGGTCATGTGCTCCAGCCCCCGAATCATTTTGGTCGCCCTCCACTGGCCCCTCTCCAATCTGTCCACATCCCTTCTGTAGTGGGAGGCCCAGAGCCGGAGTATTGTGTCTTGAAATGCACTCTGCCTGGCCTCGGAAAACAGCCAGCCGTGGCCTGTTCTAAAACCACCACCAGGCCCCACGGCGGTGCTTTTGATGACGCAAAGGAAAACCAAGCCCACCCCGTCTCCCATAACTACGTTGCCGCTGCCGTGCTCACAGAGCTCAAAAGGACTGAGGGCTGGCTGAGTTAGCGGTGCTGAGGCCAAGACAGCCCAGAGCAGACGTATGTACCCGCCCGCCACCTTCCCCAGCGACTGTTCTGCTAAGAGCTGTTTGCTGAAAGGTGTCTCCCTGCCAAACGGTACCAGACACACCCGGCTAATCCCTCGGCTGCAAGGCAGCTGCAACCTCGCCGGTGTCGATCAGGACTGCTCGTTTGTCCGGGGCCCCGTTTCAGTGTCTGCCCCGAGCACACGCCTAGTACCATAGTGGATGTGGTTCTGACCCTTAGCCACGTGTGTCACTTCGGAACACGTGACCCAGCCACCGACGTCCAAGCGGCCCCGGGAAGAGGCCGTGCCAACCAACCCCGGCAGCCCGCAACGTCCAAGCTCCCGACGCCGCGTCCCCACCTCGGCATGGTCCGCTCCAGGTCCCGCAGAGACGGTGCCAGCTTGTCCTCCAGGATGTTGTGGATCACCTGCTCCACGCTGTAGCCGTGCTCCCGCAGGCAGGCCAGGATGAAGCCCTGGCCGAGGTCGGGCAGCAAATCGTTCACTTGGGAGATGAGCGAGTCCAGCTCCACCCCCGAGACGTGGGCAGCAGGGGCTGCGGCGGCGCCGGCGCACTGCACACACCAAACACAAGCGGGCCGGTGGGCATGCGCATGGGGACAGACCGGTCTCTTCCGTGCCCAGCAGCGCTGTCCTGATCACGCCAGCAGCCTGGCGACTAAGGGGTTAACTGTACCTAAGCCAGGTAGAGTTGGCCAGTAGGAATTTCAAACTGGGACAAAGGAATTTTGGGAGTTTCCCTCCTTTGTCTCGGAGGCAGTTTTTCTCTCCAGCTACTGAGGGGGACAGACACTACGTCTCCCTCCAAGAACAGACCCTTCACTATCTGTAAGTAGGGGAACGTTTAGATCAAGCCGTTCGGTTTTATTGTTTTATGGTTTGGGAAATGGGATCGGCTGTCTGTGCATTGAAGAAAATGGTGGTTTTGCTCTCCTTTGGAACTAAGTTCTAGGCCCATGGTGGGTTTCCTCCATGAGGATATTCATTTGTGACTTCGCCATCTGCTCCAGTGGTTCCCAAACTTTCTGGCATGACACCCCCTTTTTGATTTGGTTCTCAACAAGCAAAACTTGTTGAGAACAAAAAAAAAAAAAAAAAGGATATGATTGGGGCGGAAAGAAAAATAGCAGCAAAACTTGGGGAGGAGGAATTTCGCCTCGCATCCCAGCTCCCGGAATTTCTTCACGCACCCCCCCCAGTTTGGGAACCCATGATCTAGTCATGATGCTTCCAACCGGTGATAATAAAAGTTCTTTCTCTTCTCTTTTTATTAACCGGGTAGTGGTTCCTTGTTGTGTCCTGGTTTGGACTTGAGGGCTGCGTCTACCCTGGCATGATTTTGGGCAAAGACTTTTAACGGAAAAGTTTTTCCGTTAAAAGTATTTGCACAAAAGAGCCTCTACACTGGCACGGATGCATTATGCGCAAAAGCCATCTTTTGCGCAAAAGCATCTGTGCCAGTCTAGACGCTCTCTTGCGCAAGAAAACGCTGATGGCCATTTAGCGCAAGAAATGAACTTGCCTGTCGACACTGGCCCTCTTGCGCAAGAGGCCTTATCCCTGAGTATCTGCGAAAGACCCACTGATTTCATACATTAGAACGTCAGTGCTCTTGCGCAAATTCTCGCGGCCAGTGTAGACAGGTGGCAAGTTTTTATCTTTATCTTTAATCCTGCCAGTCTAGACGCACCCGAGGGGTGAGATTTCCCAAGTGATTTCTTCCCTGGTTTTCTTATCAGGTGGCAGTGGATGTTTAACCCCAAAATCTAGGTGGTTAAGATTTGGGGGGGGAAGTTTTATACCCAAGCCTGGAGAGAGACGGGTTTGGGGTACTTTTGTGGGCCCCCACTCCTGCATTTATCACGGCAGAGTGGGGAAAAAGCCGTGACAAGCGCCGTGCTCACCTCGTACTCCTCGCTGTCGGTGCTAGCAAGTCCTGCGGGGTCCTCAGCAGCGCTCACCCCCTCGGCGGAAGCGCCGCCCGGGGCCGTTGGCGGAGGTAGGGTACTCACGCCAGCTGCTTTCCGCCTCTCCACCCCTTCCCAGGCACTCGCCACTGCTTGGAGGATATACGCCGTGCGGGTGTCGTCCCTACAAGGCGGCGTTAAGGGCTGTCCCTGGGCCCATGCAGACACCGCGCACGGGTAGCTGTGTGTTCTGGGCTGGGGCAGGCTAACGTGAGCGAGGAAGGGCGTCCGTGCAGGCAGCTGGCAGAACCCCCCCCCCCCCCCCCGCGGGCGAAACCCCAGGACAGTGGGGGTGTTGTCTGCTTTCGTGAGTCTAGACCGCTCTGTATCTGCGCAGGGCCCAGCAGGGGATGGGGGTCTCCTGAGCCAAGACAGGAAGTCAATGGCCCAGCAGTTTCTCACCTGGCCAGGGGAAGGCAGGTGGGTGGCTGCCGGGAGGGGAAGGGGGTGACCGACGGCCGGGAGAAGGGGCTGGCTGGGGAAGGAAGATGAGCAAGGCAGGACGGGGGGGTTCAGAGCCCTTGAATCCCTCCCCCCACTGTCCGCTCTCAGTGTACCCTGCTACCATCGCCTGTGTCCCGGAGACCCAGTAAACCTCCCACTCCACTGGCCGGCGGAGAGTCACGTCTGGCTGCAGACGGGGGGGCAGGCTTGGGGCTCACAAGAGGAAAGGATACAAGGCAGCGGATGCCTGCTGGAGCAGGCTCACGTCGTCTGCGACGGGGAAGAGCTCGTCGTAGTCCCGGAGAAACCTGGACACGCCGAGGCAAGTAGAGCCGTCAAGCGGAGGAGTGACGGGAACTCCCCGGCCCTGCAGTCAAGCCCCCGTTACAGCCTCTGCACGACACCGTCACCCTCTCATGTCCAGCGAGAGAGGCGCGCGCTGGCCAGGCTGAAAGATTTCACACGCCGAGTCCCTCCCGTACCAATGCCTCACGCACATGCGGGAGGACAGAGATTCCTCCTTTGCCCCACCTCGGCTGGACCTACCTCCTCTCCTGAAGCACAGAGGTGAAGATCTGCAGAAACTCTTCAATAAAAGGCTGAATATTCTCGTAGCTGTGATTTAAAGACAATTAAAAACGGTTAAGTCATAAGAACGGCCAGATGGGGTCAGACCGAAGGTCCATCCAGGCCAGTATCCTGTCTGCCGACACTGGTCAATGCCAGCTGCTCCTGAGGAAATGAACACAACAGGGGATTCTCACGTGTTACCCATTTCCAGACAAACCGAGGCGAGGGGCACCATTCCTACCCATCCTGGCGAATAGCCACTGACGGACCTAACCTCCATGAATCTAGATCTTTTTTTAACCCTGTTCAAGTCCTAGTCTTCACCACATCCTGTGGCAAGGAGTTCCACAGGTTAACAGTGCGCTGCGTGACGAAAAACTTCCTTTGGTTTGTTTGAAACCTGCTGCCTATTCACTTCATTTGGCAACCCCTAGTTCTTATATTATGCGAACAAGTCAATAACTTTTCCGTATTCACCCTCTCCACACCGGTCATGATCTTACAGCCCTCTATCCTATCCCCCCTCAGTCTCCTCTTTTCTAAGCTGAAAAGTCCAAATCTTTTTAATCTGTAAAAAAATCTTTAATCTTTTTATAGCAAATGCTTTTTGAGGCAAGACCCCATGTAAAAAGAGTTTTAATTGAGATCCACGATGAGCGATTTTCAAGCTGTGCTGTAGGAGGGGTTCTAAATTCTAATTTGTGGAATGTTTCAAAAAGGTTTTGTAAATGGGTTCCAATAGTTCAGGGATTAGGGACCTAATCTTATGGGATTCCAGAGGCTTCTGTATAGATGATTGGGGTTAATCTTTCTCTCTGCCCATTGGGACTCAGCACTCAGGGTACGTCTAAACTACATGGCTCTGTCGATGGAGCCATGTAGATGAGGCGGATCGGCAAAGGGAAATGAAGCCACGATTTAAATAATCGCGGCTTCATTTAAATTTACATGGCTGCCGCGATGAGCCGACAAACAGCTGATCAGCTGTTTGTCAGCTCAGCATGCTACTCTGGACGCTTCCCTGTCGACATGAAAGCCTTTTATCGACCTCCCCGGTAAACCTCATCCTATGAGGCATAACGGGGAGGTCGATAAAGGGCTTTCAGGTCAGCTGTTTGTCGGCTCAGCGCGGCAGCCATTTAAATTTAAATGAAGCCGAGATTATTTAAATCGCGGCTTCATTTCCCTTTGCCGATCAGCCTTATCTACATGGCTCCTTCGATGGAGCCATGTAGTTTAGACACACCCACAGTCTAGAAGATTAGTTTTGCAGTTCTCAAACAGTGGGTTTGTGTCTCCAGAGCTAACACGCCTGTAAACAGCGAAAATGTCTTAAAGAAATAAATATGTATCTAGAGGTGAGAAATAATGGAGCTCCACCCTCTGCAAATGTGTGTTTCCCTCCCTCTCTCTCTCTCTCTCTAAAAGTGCAAAGGTTCCCAAAGTTCAAGGCCCAGAAGCGACTGTTTTCAGTTTCTCATGCTGACCTGGCTGACAGTCAATTTAAGGTTTGTTTAAAAAATATTTCACTGATAAAAACAATGTTAACAAAACCAAACTGGATTAAAAAAAACATTAATGTTTCACTAAATTAAAAAAAAATACAAAATATTGTATGTTTACTGGTGAAGAACAAACCCTAGAACACATAACGGTGGTGTTTCAGTTCCACAAAACAATTTACGTGTGATGTTCCCCTAATTCAGCACGGCAAGAAAGTCCTCCGATAAGACAGTTCACCTTCCAATGAGTTCATAAATAACTGTTTCAGTGCCCTTTGGGAAATGAAATAACAGAACGACACTGCATTGCCCGATACGGCTGTGAAACTCATCTGACAAGCATTCGGAATAAATGGCTGTTCACAAACGTACGGTGTGTGCCTTCTAAAAACGAAGCCTCCGTCTCGCTTGGCGTGGTGAAGCATGTGAAACACGATTACGACAACCAGCAAGAGTGCACTTTCCTGTAGAAAGCCACGATTACAGCGCGTCTCCCCGACTAACGAGGCAAATCATGGCTGAATTCAGCGCTGTCCTTGTGCGAACAACGCTCCTCCACCTGAGCCCCCCGGGACCTGCCTTGCCGGCTGTGTTTGCCACACGGGATGACCACGCAGAAAGTCCCCCTTGCTCAACGAACGTCATTCCAGGAGGGTTTCCCGACAAGCTAAGTTTGCAAAAGCAGCCAGGAGCGAGACTCCCCTGGCCTTCTCCCGCCGGTACGCGGAACTGGAGCGTACGGAAACGGGATTTGGAGGGTGCACACCCGACAGGGAGGCCGGTGAGCTGGCTGCGCCTGGCCCCGCAAGACGTGAAAACGGACAGGCACTTCTGGTTCTAACGACACTGCAATTCCTGCACACCTGGCCCCGTCGCACGAGGAGAGGGCACAGACCCCTCCGGACAAGGGGCTCTCTCTTTTGCTCACCTGGCTGAGGGGCCATGCCAAACCAAGCCCACTTGAGTGTACAGTCTCACAGCCAAGTAGCAGGGGCGCTGCAGTGACAGCAGCCATCCGAGACGGGTTGTCCAGACGCCCAGTGCCGAGGCAGCACGGCCCAATGGAAAGGGCATTCGCCTAGGGCCCACAGTCTGGATCCTTCTCTCGACCCACACATGCAGCCCTGAATAAGTCACCTTTGCTCTCTGCAGCTCCATTTCCCAGCACTCGGAGAGCTAGGGACGGGGCCGTGGCCCACTAACTTTTCACTGGGGCAGCAATGGAATGAGAGAAAGGGCCGGTACCTGTTTTCCAAGATGGGCTGGAGGCAGAGCCGGTTAACGAGGATGTGAAAGATCTCCACCATCTTCCTCCTGGAATGAGACAGCCTCCTCCACAAGTCAGCCAGCACGCTGCGGAGAAAGCACGGGGAGTTAGCCTCGGCGCAGGGAAACACGCCTCATGGAGCCCTGCGCCCTCTGCCGGAGAAGCCGTGTGCGCCGAGCCATTCGGAACAAGACCACGGTGGATCTGCCCCACGCTAGCCTGCTGTCCAACTGCCCATGGGTGCGTTAACAGCCGTAGGAGGCGCTTTCAGCTGGTCCTCTCCGACCGGGGACGAGCTCACGCCGGGCTAACGCTTGGCACATACAGCAGGCGAGTACAGGGGAGTCAGCCCCCGTGTGTCAGGCTGTGATGCCGGGGTTCTCAAACCAGGTTACTGCATGGGCATCGTGAGCCAGCCAGTCCCACCCCCAAGCCCTGCGTCACCTCCAGCGTTTCTCATGGAGTTACTACACAACACTGTGCACTTAACGGATACGGGTGGGTGGTATCCAGGCTACATCTAGACTACAGGCTTCTGTCGACAGACGTTTTGCTGACAGATAGGGTATGTCTAGACTACAGGCTTCTGTCGACAGACGTTTTGCTGACAGATAGGGTACGTCTAGACTACAGGCTTCTGTCGACAGACGTTTTGCTGACAGATAGGGTACGTCTAGACTACAGGCTTCTGTCGACAGAAGTTTTGCCGACAGATAGGATACGTCTAGACTACAGGCTTCTGTCGACAGACGTTTTGCCGACAGATAGGGTACGTCTAGACTACAGGCTTCTGTCAACAGAAGTTTTGCCGACAGATAGGGTACGTCTAGACTACAGGCTTCTGTCGACAGACGTTTTGACGACAGAATCTGTCGACAAAGCTTCTGTCAACAAAGAGCATCTAGGTTACATCCAGTTCTGTCGACACAGCAAGCTGCTTTGTCGACATGACAGTGTAGACGCAAAGGACAGTGTAGATGCAATAACACCTTCTGGTGACAGAACTCTGTCCACAAAAGGCGTTGTTCCTCGTAGAATGAGGTTTACAGCTGTCGACAAAAGTGCCGAGTTCTGTCGACGTTATGTCGACAGAACTCAGCGGCAGTGTAGATACAAGTATAGTTTTGTCGACAAAACCCTATAGTCTAGACACACCCCCAGAGGCTGGCTGTGTTGACAGCGCTCTATGTAAACCATCTCTACAAGGGGAATAACTCACAGCGCTGGGAGCTGCGCTGGCAGGACCAATCCCAGTTGCATCTAACTAAACATCCCCTGTTCCACTCATGTTTCTGCGGTTTCAGGATTTAGTCCTTCCTAGGGCATGGATGTCGCTGGATACTCCCTGCCTTGCTCTCTGGTTCAGGTTGTGTCTCCCCGCTCTGCCCTGGCCACCCACGATCAGGAAGGTCGCTGCTTCCAATTCAAACACCCCTACCCGGTTGCCTTCGGCTCTCCTGGCTGCCTGCTTCCCTGGGGACCCTCTAGGACAGTGGTGCGCAACCTGTGGGTCGCGACCCCCAAGGGGGTTGCGGATGTTGTGATGTAGTGGGGAGGCCATACACTGGGGGCAGGGGGTGACCCCTACTGGCTGGTATCTGTAGCACTGCCCAGCAGGACGGCTGCCGAAGGCAAAGACCCAACCAGTCCAACCGGTTGAGGACAGGGACAGAACAAAGGAAGGGGCAGTTGCTGGCTGGGAAACATGAAGGGAACAGCCTAAGCTGAGGGTTAGGGGGCGATGGACCCCCTACCTCAAGGGGTCTGAGGCATCCTGGCCCTGACTCCAGTACCCACATCCCGTCTGTGCTGTGTTGTATCCTGGAGAAGCAATAAACCCTCCCTATTCTACAGCTGGCAAAGTCTGTTCTTGCTGCTATGGGGCTGCAGGATCAGGGGGAACCCCGACTCACCATCACAGATGTCTTCCTGGGGGGTCGCGACGCCTAGATCCGGCCGGCCAGGGGTAGGCCCAGCAGTTGGTGGCCCCCGCAGCGTGGGGGTTGCAGCTCAAAAAAGGTTGCGCACCCCTGCTCTAGGACACACTGTGTATGCTCCAAACCCTTCCAGGTCTCAAGAGTTATCCACTCTTGGGAGGCTTAACGGGAAAAGACGTTAGTATCATGGGCAAACTTTTACCTCTGCTCTTCACACGACCGCTTCTTAATGGCAGATTCCAGCTCAGGGATGGCGAGTTCATAGAAGGAAACCAGTCTGCAAAACGACGGAACAAACCATGAACCGTCACGAGATTTGTTCCAACGCTTCGTTAAAAGATACATCAAAGGGGACTGGCGGTGTTTGTTCCTCCGGTCTCTCATTACTAGCAGTGCCAGCGCGGATCCTTGTTGCATTAGAGCTCATTCCCAGCAACACAACGCGAGTCTGGCAAACAGCCGCTCCCCGTGGAACTGTTCTGCGCCTCGTTAGAGCCGCCAAACGAGGTGGTTTCGCAGCAGGCTGCCGCGGATTAGGCAAAGAGGCTACACTGCTCGGCTGCACCGTGAAGAGCTGACAGACAGCTCTGAGATCGCCTCGTTCCAATACGGCAGACACGGGAGTGCTAGACCCAGGGGTTAGACTGACGGCTGACACAGCTGGTCCCAGGTGCAGGGAGAGAGAACACAGCGACGGAGGGAACAGAGGAACCACAAGCAGCCAGATGTGCCTGTTTACCTACCGACTCGCAGGCCGCAGAGGTACTCGCACACCCTAGCAAACAACAGGGCTTGCTTCGGGATTTGCAAGGGGGCGACAACTGGTGCTTTGTAGTTTTGCCCAGAGGCTAACACAGGACACACACACGCTGCTCTGAATTGATCTCGTAGCACGCCT
This sequence comes from Pelodiscus sinensis, assembly GCF_052426305.1. Classification (NCBI taxonomy): domain Eukaryota; kingdom Metazoa; phylum Chordata; order Testudines; family Trionychidae; genus Pelodiscus; species Pelodiscus sinensis. Next base: position 1,406,588 of record NC_143085.1, on the reverse strand, counting down.
CGGACACTAGGGTCGCGCCGCAGCGACAATCAGTTCACACTCCCCTCCCAGAGCCGGCAAAACCAGCCATTCTGGCGGAGCATGAATAGCCCCAGCCCAGGCCACTGTCACCCGAGTGTCTGACTTAGTCTGGCAGCAGACAGCCTGCAGAGACCACCCGTCCCGGCACACAGAGCTGCCTCCCCCCAGATCACTCAGCGAGGGGGAGAGGTAGATACGCTGGAGGGCAGGTACAGGGTCCAGAGTGACCTGGACAGATTAGTGATAGAAATGTAGCCGTGTTAGTCTGGTGTAGCTGAAACAAAAGACAGGACTATGTAGCACTATAAAGACAAGATGATAAACCATCTCGTTAGTCTTTAACGTGCTACATAGTCCTGTATTCTGGACAGATTAGGTGTCCTGCGGCACCTTACAGACTAACAGATGTGTTGGAGCAGAACCTTTCGTGGGCAAAGACCCACTTTGTCGGAGGCAGGTCTTTGTCCACGAAAGCTTCTGCTCCAATCCATCGGTTAGTCTAGAAGGTGCCACAGGACTCCTTGTCGCTTTTGCAGATCCAGACTAACACGGCGACCCCTCGGATACCGGACAGATTGGGCCACAAGAAATCTGATGAGGGTCAGCAAGGACAAGTGTAAAGTCCTGCCCTTGGGACGGAAGAATCCCAAGGATTGCTACAGGCTGGGGACTGAACGGCTAAGCAGCTGTTCGGTAGAAAACTGGGGATTACAGCGGATGAGAAGCTGGATATGAGTCAACAGTGTGCCCTTGTAGCCATGAAGGCTAATGGCATATTAGGTGCATTAGGAGGAGCATTGCCAGCAGATCCAGAGGTGTCATTATTCCCCTTTATTCAGCACTGGGGAGGCCACATCTGGAGTATTGTGTCCAGTTCTGGGCCCCCCACTACAAAAAGGATGTGGACGCATTGGAGAGGGGCCAGAGGAGGGCAACCAAAATGATTTGGGGGCTGGAGCACTTGACCTACGAGGAGAGACTGAGGGATTTGGGTTTGTTCAGTCTGCAGAAGAGAAGAGTGAGGGGGGATTTGAGAGCAGCCTTCAACTTCCTGAAGGAGGTTCCAAAGAGGCTGGCGAGAGGCTGTTCTCAGTGGTGACGGATGCAGAACAAGGAGCAATGGGCTCAAGTTACAGTGGGGGAGGTCTAGGTTGGATATTAGGAAAAGCTATTTCCCTAGGCGGGTGGGGAACCCCTAGGGTGGGTTCCCTAGGGAGAGGGTGGAGTCTCCATCCCTAGAGGTGTTTAAGTCTCGGCTTGACAGACCCTGGCTGGGTTGATTGAGTTGGGATTGGTCCTGCCTTGGCGGGGGGGCTGGACTTGATGACTCGGAGGGCTTTTCCAGCCGTAGGATTCTAAGGTGGCGTGCGAAACGCTGAGCTCTTTCCAGGACACACTGCCCCGAGGAAGCCGCTACGTGCAGCCCAGCCTCTTGGCAAGTTGCAGCCCCCCCATCTGCTGGGGAACTCGGGGAACTCCCCATAGTGGCCTGTTGTAGTCACCCAAAGAGGACTCTCCCATCAGACCCAGCGGCACAGGGGAAGGGGAAGGACGAGCCAGGCACGCACCTGGAACAGAAGTCATGGCTCTGGAAGGTCTGGCAGGCCAAGGGGAAGACGTCGAGGAAGGCCCAGAGGGTGGTGCACGTGTCACACAAGTACAGCACGACGTCCGTCAGCGCCTGGGGAGGGAGAACGGGGCGTTACCCTGAGAGCCGGCAGGCTGGTCCGCGACACGGGCCTCTTGGAGCAAGACGAACGCCGGTGCGCACGGCAGAGTCCACCGACACGCAGGGCAACTCCTCGACTGGGCCTTTTCTGCCCCCAAGGCCGACGAAAGGGCCTGGCTACTTGGGGGGGGCTGACCTATAGCAGAGGATCCCACAGTTTTCTGCTGCCTGGGAGTCACATGACAGGGCTCCCCCACCCATCCAGAGCAGCAAGGGGCTCAGGGGAGCAGGTGGCAGAGCACGGCACAGATCACACCCAGGCGCTTCCCCCACCCTGCCCGGAGCCGCGCACTCCTGCAGGCTTGAGGGTTTAGGAACCGCTGGTGCGGTGGCTAGCTAGGCCGTGGGGCAGCAGCGTCCCCATGCTACTCAGCGCTGGATTTTGCGCTTTCCGGGGGGAGGGCAGGAGAGGAGGCCAAGGGGGCAGGGGAAAGGCAGCCCCCAGCGCAGAGACGCCGAGTCACGGGGCAGGAGAGCGAAGGGGCTGGGAACAGCGTGGCTACGCCCCCCGAGCAGCAACTGCACCTGGAGCGGCATGGCGCTGGGAGTCACTCTGGCTCTTTCCTCCAGCTTCTGGGGCGCGGCCGAGGGCCCGTCGCACCGCAAGCCGCATTCCTGCAGGACGTTGCTGAGCACCTGGCCGACGGAACAGATCGGTCGTATAACACGCCAGCCACTCGGTGGCCCGCTAGAAGCCACGGCTGTTTACACACAGTGGGGAGCTGCCTAGCCTGAAAGCAGGGACAAATCTACCCGGCTCTGTTATTCTGCGGCTTTGCCACGCTCCCCCTCTGCAGACTATAAAACCAACGGAGGATTCCAGGCATTTCTGAAGCCGGACGCTTGGGTTTATCCTGCTTTTCCTTCTATTCACCAAGCATACGCATGCACGCCAAGCGACGACCTTGCTAACTGACAACACAGCGAGCACACGGTGGCTACGTCTACACTGGCATGATTTTCCGGAAATGCTTTTAACGGAAAAGTTTTCCGTTAAAAGCGTTTGCAGAAAAGCACTGATCACCATTTTCGCGATCGGGGCTTTTTTGCGGACAACAGTCCTGTGCTGTTTACACTGGCCCTCTTGCACAAATGATTTGCGCGAGAGGGCTTTTGCCCGAACGGGAGCAGCAGCGTATTTCTGCAAGAACACTGATGATCTTCCATGAGATCATCAGTGTTCTTGCGGAAATTCAAGCGGCCAGTGTAGACAGCTGGCAAGTTTTTCCGCAAAAGCAGACGATTTTGCGGAAAAACTTGCCAGTCTAGACACAGCCAACGTGCAAAGCAGAGCTCGGTCGACCCAAACACGCCCCCGTCCCTCCGAGTCCTGTTGTGACTGGAGAACCGTGCCCCACGGAGCACTTGGACACGCGTGGCCACCTCGCCCAAGAGCGCGCCTGAGTTTAACGCCCCCCAGAGCACGACGGGTCCAAACACAGCCGAGCGCCGCTCCAAAACGGCATTGGAAAAATGATTTGCCTGAGGATGGAAAAACAAAGTGGCCAGCTGCAAAGATGGCCCGGCACCTTGATTCATATTCAGATTACATCTGAGCAGAGCTCGGGGAAATTCTTACTGCTCAGAGCCATGGAGGTGCCGAACGCTGGACCTGGCTAAGATCTGTCTGGGAGCCACTGATGTGCCTTGGTGTCATGGAACTGTTCACGGTCTCCTGGGAGCTCACTAGCACAAGCGTCTCCCTCTCTTGATTTAGGGAGAGGAAAATTGGCACTTATGTAGCTAATCAAGCCCCGAGGATGGACAGCAAGGCAGGCCTCACAAGCAGGCCAATGTCAGCGCGGTTCATTCTGAGTACCCGTTGCAGAGAAAAGCTCAAAACCCACCCAACACAAGCTGGGATCCCCAACGGGAGCACACACAAGGAAACACAAACAATTCTGCCTCCCCGAGGGCTCCGGAAACCCCTCCACGCCCGAGAAAAAGGCAGCACCTGGAGGATCGTGGGCACCGTTTCATTCAGGTCACTGAAGTAACTCGGTTGCTGAGTGAAGATGTTTTCTGAGAAGAGAGGAAGGAAAAAACCAGTTTTGGAGTAATTCAAACATCTGACCCAGTGCTTTCCTGCTATTTTAAGCGTGAGATCACCTTGCTGAATGTAAGTGCAACCCAGGGTCTACCTCAACCAAACACCCTGGCCCCGCCCCCTTCCCACCCCTTCTCTGAGACCCCACCTCTGCTCCATCCTCCCTCCCCATCCTCACTCTCTTTTGTCAGGCTGGGGGCAGAGGGTTGGGGTGCAGGGGAGGGGGATGCAGGGCTAAAGGATTTGGAGCGTGGGAGGGGCTCTGAGCTGAGCATGGGGCAGGGGGCTGAGGTGTGGGAGGGGTTCAGGGTGCAGGCTCAGGGAGGGAGTTTGGGTGCAGGACGACTCAGGGTTAGGGCAGGAGCTCAGGACTGGGGGTGTGGTTCAGAATGCGGCCTCCAGCTGGGCACTGCATAATACAGGTGGCCTCTGGGTGGTGGCCCAAGGAGGCTGAGGCAGGCTTACCCCTGCTCTGCGACCGCACCGCTCCCAAAGGCAGCCATGAACTTTTGTCAACAAAACCCTGTAGTCTAGACACACCCATAGGGGCCACAGGTCTTCTCATTGTTTACACATGCTGCTATTTGACAGCGGCAGTGGTGTTTTCATTGCTGGCTCTGTGTGGGGCGGCAAAAGCTCCGTGGAATATCGTTAAAGGCAACGAGGCCTCCGCAAAACCTCTTACAGGCCCAACGGCGCATTATCTTGCCAAAGGGCTCTGCCACAGAGCAGAGTGCTGTGAACCTGAACCGAGCAGTGGAGAGGAATTTCCCCTCCTCCACGAATTACCACACAGCCTGTGCAAATGACCACCGGAACCGTACGGACATGACGGGGGTGTCCGAGTGCCACAAACCCATCGAACAGCGACTGGACTAACCAATCATCTTCTGAAGCAGGGAGCCATTCCCTTTCCCGTAGAGCGCACACAGGTCCAGAATCTTCGGGATGTCGAACAGGAAGTTGTTGTACAGAATCTCTCCAAACACCGAGGGCGTGATGAAGTGGTCCTATTAAACAGAACAGAAACCGTCTTTTTTAAAAGACAGAAAACGATCTTAGCAACTTGAAAGGCGCCTCCATTTTACACATCTGGATAAGAACGGCCACACTGGGTCAAACCAACGGTCCATCCAGTCCAGAGTCCTGCCTGCCGACAGCGGCCAATGCTTCCTGCTCGCCAGCTGTGCGGTTCTGCGCATGCACAGATCGCTCCGCGCCGGCTCTTCCAGGGTGTAATCTACTCGCCACAGGCGAGTAGATTACACTATTTGTCGAGCCCTGTTCACGAATCTATCTAGCTCTTTTTTGAACCCTGTTAAAATCCTAGCCTTCACCACATCCTCTGGCAAGGAGTTCCACAGGTTGACTGTGCACTGAGTGAAGAAAAACTTCTTTTGGTTTGTTTTAAGCCTGCTGCCTATTAATTGACGACGCCAAGGCCCTGAGGAATTCTATTCCTAGTGTAAGATCTGTAAATTAGTGACATAGGTAGGAACAGAACCCAGGCTTTCTCTGTACTCTAAACCCCTACACAAAAGCCATCTTGCAGTTGTAACACGTGAGGCTAGAAATGCTCTGAAAATTCGACAGGACACGGGTGTTCCAACTCAAACGTGCCAAGCAGAAGAACAGCAGTGGAAGCAATGACTCATAAGAGAAAGGTTTGTGTAGGACGGCAAACGGTCGCCGCCCAAAGCAAACGGCAGAGGGCGTGCGCCACGTGCTCTCCCAGTGAATACAAAGGAGGGAGAGTTAAGGTTGCTTTTCTAACACTCACATTAGTTTGCTACGTGGCAACAGACAAACCCTTGACTTCAGTTTACCCAGATACTTTGCTGTGGTTTAATTAACAGCTGTACAGTACTCCGGCTCAGATGAAAGGCTCTGCAGAACCCCAGAGTACTTTTATTGAGCTGTTGCTAGGACACAGCTCTCCTTCCGGCTGTTCTCTCCTCATTCCTCCAACACCCGCAGGGACAGCATCTCTCAAAGCAGACTGAAATTGACTATCACGGCAATGTCTATTCCTAAAATAAACCCAGGGCAATAATTATTCACACCTGAGGACAAAATGACATTCTTTAAGGTCCTCGTGAAACTTCCATTTCTGCCAACACACACAGCGCAGCCTCCGCTGTGTTGCAAAGAAAAGTGTAAGTGAATGCAACGTCACCTCACCCACAGAGCAAGGTAGACGTCTGAGACCTGTCTCGCATCGCATTTTCTCCAGTCTGGGCAAAGCGCCCATCAATGGCCCTAGGCCATACCCCGTGCAGCGAGTGGAAGGAGAAGGGGTGCTTACTTTGGACTCCTTGTGAGTGGACATTCTGAGGAAGGTGAGGAAGATGCACCGATGGAGGCATTTCTGCATGTCATTCACCTCCGGAGGGAAATCCAGTGACGTATCAAACTTGCGAGGGGCGTGGTTCAGGTATGAATCCAGGCATTTCTGCAGCGTCTCATCAAATATGACCTAAGACCCAAACCAAACGCAAATGGACAGAGGGGGAGGATGAAGGATGCACAGCGGTGCCCCGTATCACATGACACGCATGCAGCCAGTGGTGGATAAATTCAGCAACGAGCTACAGAGATCAAAGGTGAACCCATGGATTAAAAACTAGCAGTTTTAAAACGATCAAAGCTATTTAAGGAAAGAGTATCATCTTACCGTTACACCATCCAAAGTCAAGAATTTTGTGCCGCGGGGCGCCCCATACTCTATGAAAATTGGCTTTTGAATATTAAGCAAAATATGCTTAATACAAAACAGGTCATCATATAAGAATTGCCAGACTGGGTCAGGCCAAAGGTCCAGCCAGCCCAGTACCTTCTCCTCCGACAGTGGCCAATGGCAGGTGTCCCAGAGGGAGTGAACCGAACAGGGAATGATCAAGCCACCTCTCTCCTGCCATCCATCTCCACCCTCTGACAGACAGAGGCTGGGGACACCATTCCTTACCCAGCCTGGATAATAGACATTGATGGACTTAACCTCCATGAATGTATTTAGCTCTCTTTTAAACCCTGTTATAGTCCTAGCCTTCACAGCCTCCTCCGGCGAGGAGTTCCACAGGTTGACTGTGCGCTGTGTGAAGAACTTCCTTTTATTTGCTTTAAAGCTGCAACATCACACATCTCATTTTTAAAGTTACTCTGTGCTGAATCTGCGTATCCTAGTTTTGTGCCTGTATCGTTCTTGTATGTGAAGTGAGAAACAGGACACGTGAAGTTCTTTAATTCTAAACATGTTAATGGGGGCCCATCAGTGAGACTCGAGGAACTTAATGGCACAGTACTCAAACCAACAACCCATGAATGGTTTTATTTTTCCGGTGAGCCCAAACGGTGGTCCGTTCTAGAAAGACGTGCGACCATACCACCTGGTACTGGAATCCTGTACGTTTCTATGGGGATGGGGAGGCTGAACAAAGGTCTCCCGCCTTGGATGGGGCGGGGAGGGAATCTATATAAGGAATGGAAAGCAATCAAGTCTTTGGCTTTTGAAATTGCTTCCCCCACACTAAAAAGAGACACGAGGAGATCTGGAAATCAAGAACTGTAGTGAAAGGGTGAAGGCAAAGTTGATGGGCCCAAGTCAGAAAATATCAACTGAAGCGTAAGATAAGATGAGTTCGCTATGGGACCACCCCAAGGGGGTGTCTTGATTCATCCCGTCACCGTTTGGCAACTAGCAACAAAAGGCAGTTATGAGCCTTCATCAGACACATTCGCTTGCCTACTCATTTTTCCAAGCCCTCCTATAAGTCAAGGTTTTTATGTACTGCTCAGTCACGTTACCTGGCACCAAAATTTATCATGAGGCAAAGCCAGAAGCCAGTTCAGATCATCCGCGATGAACTTTGCTCGTTCCAAGAACTCCTCCACTAGCGCCGGGTCTCTGACTTTAGGGGGTGGGCGATATAACACAAAGGACTGATCTGCTTTCCTTTCCGGATGCTACACAAAGCAAAAAGATCAGGTGTTAACAACCAGGGACCAAGCAACATGAATCCCTGGTAACTATTTATGAAGCCAGGGACGTTGCTCATATTTTTGGAAAGCTCGTGTGCGGTCTTATGCCCCCTAGCAGTTCTCCCCACTCGCTGGGGTTGAAAACACTGTGATCAGAGGCTCTGTGTTGTCCCTGTTTATCAATAATATTTGCAGAATCCTGCCCAGTTGATTCGTGTTGCGCCTGCTGTCCCATTCAGATCAATAACTGACATGCAACCCTCCCACGCCGCCAAACCCAACAGCAGCTCAAAGTCACCCCTGAGACACTTTGCTCTCCTTTAGCGCAACTTGCCCTGCGCTGAGATTTTACTTCAGCCGGTGGCCGCCAGACTACATTGGCGAGGGCAGAGTGTAGTGGGAGCGGGGCAAAGACTGATGATAAGCTTCTAAACTGAGTTTCAAACGTCAGCAGGCCTCCTCTCCAGCGCAGGAACGGCAGCGCTCCCCGTCAAACAATCTAGGCCTCCTCCTGTCGGGAAGCTCTTTGGGTTTCACTGCAGTTTGGCCCCAGAACCGGTTTTGCTCTAGTTACTTCATGAAATGAGGGAAGGATTTGTGGCGTGTTTTAATTTCAAAAACAGAACAACTCACCAATGCTGGCAGCGTCCTCAGTTTCCCGGTCTTTGGATCCGTCTCGGTCAGCTGCAGTTCATCCAGCGGCAAGACTGGCATCGCGTGGAGATTCTCCTCTATCTGGCAAACCCGACATCAAAGCAATATGAGGCACCGTTTGCAGAAACAATTTACCAGCACCACAAGAGACAGGTTATAGCCCCTAGACCGGGGGTTCCCAACTCGTTACAGTCCACGGACCACCAGGCCAATCAACACATTTTCGTGGACCTCCTCCTTTTTGAGACATGATTAAAAAAAGAGAGACACTGAACACTTTGGTTTGAAATTTATTTCTTACTAACAGATTTTGGGTGCCTGCCCATGACAGGTGACTTTGGACAATGTGTCTGTGGACTGCCGAAAAAGTGAGAACCACAGCCCTAGACACTGGAGCTACATCAATACCGAGGAAATCTTTACACCACCAATCTGACGTTAGAAGACATCCAAGTAACCCTCAGAAAAAGCAGTTCCCCTTGACTTACAGAGTACAGATAACTTTTCTTTCCAGCATTTCCCAAGCAGTCACAAAGATAACCTCAGACGCACCCAAAACCATTTTTATTTGGCACAGTTACTTTTGGGTAAATGCTCAACAATTCTTACATGCTGACCGAAAAGGCTATTGAGACCTCTCCTTGTCCACGGTTCACTTTGCAGAACCTTGTAGCAACAGTGTCCAGATGCCAGAAATTCTACGAACAACGAGGAGGAGGAGGAGAATGCCAAGGGCTCTCCTGAGACATCCTGCTAACTTGTTATCAAAAGAAGTCTGTGTGTTCTTATACAGCAAGTTTGTTAAAATGACGAGGGACAGAATATGCATTTTCAGGACATGAGATTAGGCTAAAAAGGAGGTTTTTGCTGTCACCTTTTTTCAATGGGCATTGTCTGTTTGACTGCGTACAAGCCACTGTATTCTCAGACACTTCTTACAAAATTAGTTCTATTAATTGAAAAAGCTTTCCAGGGCAATTCTAGAGAAGATGTACCGTTAAAACATCCTTAAAAAAAATCTCAACAAGCTTCGAAACCACAAGCTCAACAAAGCTTTTGTTATTTCATTTCTCCCGTTTTACAGAAGTATGATAATTTATTGAGAATGAAGCTGTAGTCAGGTTACGTTTAAGACCCTGATGTCAGATGGGCTCCTGCGCACCGTTAGTCCCAGACAGAACCACACTTACAGCAACAGAACTGTGCATGGGTATTAGAGAGGTTACGTAGCGATTAATTAGCTAATCAAGTCGTTGATGGAATTTCCATCAACTACTCCATTAGTCGATAAGGGGAGGCTGCTTTGAAGTTTAAATGTAGTAGGAGCTGGATGCGCAGGGGAGGGGGGAAAGAACTATTTACAGGATGCTAAAAACAATTACAATGGGAACCTTTATGCCAGTTTTTTAAATATATCTTCGTAGGAGTTTTCATATTTCAATGACAAAATCACTGAGGCTGAAAAACCCCAAGGCTATTGGTTCTGTTGTGACCCAAATGACATTATTTGTCAATTGCTGAAATACACTCAGTTTTGGGCTTACACTTCTAACAATCACTACACAGATACCGTTAAAAAACCCCAGAAGCCCAATTTCCTGAGAGGTCGAGCACCAAAAACTCCAGGCAACAGGAAAATTAGGCTGCCAACCAAAAGAGTGTTCAATTAGAAATGAAAAGGGGGGACGAATAATCTCGAACTACGGAGTATCCGTACCAGTCATGCCAGAGAAGTAATATTTGCATTTTCCCACGAGCTTTGGCGTCAGCCTCGAAGACCCAACGCCCTGTGTGCGGCTTTGGGGCGCCATCCGCGGATGGGACTAGAGTAAAAGCGGCGCGATCCTGCCCAGGGGAGAGGCACTGAAATGCCATTTGCCACATGTCTCCGGAGAGGCCCTGGGGACGTACCTGGCGGAGAGGACAGGAGAGCCTGGGGACAAGCCGTCACATCCGCCCGCACGTGCCGCACAACACAACGGCGCCGATGAAAACGACGGTGCAGCGCCAACCACCTGGGACTGCAGAGCGGCTGGGTGTAACGTGGGTCACAGACTTCGGTAACGAAACACACGCCCCCCATCCATCCCCCCCGACAGGCACTGCCCCCCAACTCCGCCAGCTGCCCCACTGCCCCGCCCTCCATCCATCCCCCCGACAGACACTGCCCCCCAACTCCGCCAGCTGCCCCACTGCCCCACTCCCCATCCATCCCCCCGACAGGCACTGCCCCCCGACTCCGCCAGCTGCCCCACTGCCCCGCCCCCCATCCATCCCCCCGACAGACACTGCCCCCCAACTCCGCCAGCTGCCCCACTGCCCCGCCCCCCATCCATCCCCCCGACAGGCACTGCCCCCCGACTCCGCCAGCTGCCCCACTGCCCCGCCCCCCATCCATCCCCCCGACAGGCACTGCCCCCCAACTCTGCCAGCTGCCCCACTGCCCCGCCCCCCATCCATCCCCCCGACAGACACTGCCCCCCAACTCCGCCAGCTGCCCCACTGCCCCGCCCCCCCCCCCCCATCCATCCCCCCGACAGGCACTGCCCCCCAACTCTGCCAGCTGCCCCACTGCCCCGCCCCCCATCCATCCCCCCGACAGACACTGCCCCCCAACTCCGCCAGCTGCCCCACTGCCCCGCCCCCTATCCATCCCCCCGACAGGCACTGCCCCCCAACTCCGCCAGCTGCCCCACTGCCCCGCCCCCCCATCCATCCCCCCGACAGACACTGCCCCCCGACTCCGCCAGCTGCCCCACTGCCCCGCCCCCCATCCATCCCCCCGACAGACACTGCCCCCCAACTCCGCCAGCTGCCCCACTGCCCCGCCCCCCATCCATCCCCCCGACAGGCACTGCCCCCCAACTCTGCCAGCTGCCCCACTGCCCCGCCCCCCATCCATCCCCCCGACAGACACTGCCCCCCAACTCCGCCAGCTGCCCCACTGCCCCGCCCCCCATCCATCCCCCCGACAGGCACTGCCCCCCAACTCTGCCAGCTGCCCCACTGCCCCGCCCCCCATCCATCCCCCCGACAGACACTGCCCCCCAACTCCGCCAGCTGCCCCACTGCCCCGCCCCCCATCCATCCCCCCGACAGGCACTGCCCCCCAACTCCGCCAGCTGCCCCACTGCCCCGCCCCCCATCCATCCCCCCGACAGACACTGCCCCCCGACTCCGCCAGCTGCCCCACTGCCCCGCCCCCCATCCATCCCCCCGACAGACACTGCCCCCCGACTCCGCCAGCTGCCCCACTGCCCCGCCCCCCATCCATCCCCCCGACAGGCACTGCCCCCCAACTCTGCCAGCTGCCCCACTGCCCCGCCCCCCATCCATCCCCCCGACAGGCACTGCCCCCCAACTCTGCCAGCTGCCCCACTGCCCCGCCCCCCATCCATCCCCCCGACAGACACTGCCCCCCGACTCCGCCAGCTGCCCCACTGCCCCGCCCCCCATCCATCCCCCCGACAGACACTGCCCCCCGACTCCGCCAGCTGCCCCACTGCCCCGCCCCCCATCCATCCCCCCGACAGACACTGCCCCCCGACTCCGCCAGCTGCCCCACTGCCCCGCCCCCCGCACTGCCCGGTGGCTCCGGCCGGTTACCGGCGAGTCCGGCTGACAGCTGAGTCCCGCCCCCCCCGGCACTTCCGGGTCAAAGAGCGCTTCCGCCACCGGCCGGAAGTGTCCCCTGAGCGCTCGTGCCCGGTGCCCCCCCCGCCCCCCCCGCGCGACCCGCTCGTGTTGGGCGGGGCCTTGTGAGCGCAGCGTCCCCGTTGCCTTGGCAACAAGGGCCCTTGCCCGCCCCCTGCAGGCCCCAAGCGGGGGGGCCAGACCTCTGCCCCCCCAGCCTCAGCCTGCCCCCCAGCGCCCCCCCAGCACCGGCCTGCCCCCCAGCACCCCCCAGCACTGGCCTGCCCCACAAGGCCCCCGAGTACTGGCCTGCCCCCCAGCGCCCCCCCAGCATCAGCCTGCCCCCCAGCGCCCCCCCAGCACTGGCCTGCCCCACAGCGCCCCCCAGCATCAGCCTGCCCCCCAGCGCCCCCCCAGCACTGGCCTGCCCCCCAGCGCCCCCCCAGCATCAGCCTGCCCCCCAGCGTCCCCCCAGCACTGGCCTGCCCCACAGCGCCCCCCAGCATCAGCCTGCCCCCCAGCGCCCCCCCAGCACTGGCCTGCCCCCCAGCGCCCCCCCAGCATCAGCCTGCCCCCCAGCGTCCCCCCAGCACTGGCCTGCCCCACAGCGCCCCCCAGCATCAGCCTGCCCCCCAGCGCCCCCCCAGCACTGGCCTGCCCCCCAGCGCCCCCCCAGCATCAGCCTGCCCCCCAGCGTCCCCCCAGCACTGGCCTGCCCCCAGCGCCCCCCAGCATCAGCCTGCCCCCCAGCGCCCCCCCAGCACTGGCCTGCCCCACAGCGCCCCCCCAGAACTGGCCTGCCCCCCAGCACCCCCCCCAGCGTCAGCCTGCCCCCCAGCGCCCCCCCAGCACTGGCCTGCCCCCCAGCGCCCCCCCAGCACTGGCCTGCCCCACAGCGCCCCCCCCAGCATCAGCCTGCCCCCCAGCGCCCCCCCAGCACTGGCCTGCCCCCCAGCGCCCCCCCAGCACTGGCCTGCCCCCCAGCGCCCCCACAGCATCAGCCTGCCCCCCAGCGCCCCCCCAGCACTGGCCTGCCCCCCAGCGCCCCCACAGCATCAGCCTGCCCCCCAGCGCCCCCCCAGCACTGGCCTGCCCCCCAGCGCCCCCCCAGCACTGGCCTGCCCCCCAGCGCCCCCACAGCATCAGCCTGCCCCCCAGCGCCCCCCCAGCACTGGCCTGCCCCCCAGCGCCCCCACAGCATCAGCCTGCCCCCCAGCGCCCCCCCAGCACTGGCCTGCCCCCCAGCGCCCCCCCAGCACCAGCCTGCCCCCCAGCACCCCCCAGCACTGGCCTGCCCCACAAGGCCCCCAGTACTGGCCTGCCCCCCAGCGCCCCCCCAGCATCAGCCTGCCCCCCAGCGCCCCCCCAGCACTGGCCTGCCCCCCAGGGCCCCCTCAGCACTGGCCTGCCCCACAGCGCCCCCCAGCGTCAGCCTGCCCCCCAGCGCCCCCCCAGCACTGGCCTGCCCCCCAGCGCCCCCACAGCATCAGCCTGCCCCCCAGCGCCCCCCCAGCACTGGCCTGCCCCCAGCGTTCCCCCAGCACCAGCCTGCCCCCCAGCACACCCCCAGCACTGGCCTGCCCCACAAGGCCCCCGAGCACTGGCCTGCCCCCCAGCGCCCCCCCAGCATCAGCCTGCCCCCCAGTGCCCTCCCAGCACTGGCCTTCCCCACAGCGCCCCCACAGCACTGGCCTGCCCCCCAGCGCCCCCCCAGCGTCAGCCTGCCCCCCAGCGCCCCCCCAGCACTGGCCTGCCCCCCAGCGCCCCCCCAGCGTCAGCCTGCCCCCCAGCGTCCCCCCAGCACTGGCCTGCCCCCAGCGTTCCCCCAGCACCAGCCTGCCCCCCAGCACACCCCCAGCACTGGCCTGCCCCACAAGGCCCCCGAGCACTGGCCTGCCCCCCAGCGCCCCCCCAGCATCAGCCTGCCCCCCAGTGCCCTCCCAGCACTGGCCTTCCCCACAGCGCCCCCACAGCACTGGCCTGCCCCCCAGCGCCCCCCCAGCGTCAGCCTGCCCCCCAGCGCCCCCCCAGCACTGGCCTGCCCCCCAGCGCCCCCCCAGCGTCAGCCTGCCCCCCAGCGTCCCCCCAGCACTGGCCTGCCCCCCAGCGCCCCCCCAGCACCGGCCTGCCCCACAGCCCCCCCAAGAATCAGCCTGCCCCCCAGCGCCCCCACAGCACTGGCCTGCCCCACAGCGACCCCCCAGCACTGGCCTGCCCCACAGCGCCCCCACAGCTCCAGCCTGCCTCACAGCGCCCCACACACAGCACTGGCCTGCCCCACAGCGCCCCCCCAGCACTGGCCTGCCCCACAGCGCCCCCCACACACAACACTGGCCTGGCCCACAGTGCCCCCCACACACAGCTCTGGCCTGGCCCACAGCGCCCCCCACACACAGCCCCAGCCTATGCATAGCCCCCCAGCCACAAAGCATCCAGGCCTGTGAGCGGTACCAACAGCCGCAGCAAAGCCTGAGTTTGCCGTAGACGCTGGGCCCCCTTGTCCAAAACTTGGGACATACGCAGGCCGGGGGTGCAGCAGCGCCCTGCACGGTCACACGAGGACCCCGCACGGCGCAGCAGCGCGCTAGGCTTGCCGCATGCGATGGCTCCCACGGGAGGGCCGTTTCCAGGGGCCTCTCCTCGGAGGGGACATCTCTGGAAAGACGAAGTCCCTCGAAAGCCGGGGCGGTGCCGGACGGGCAGGCTGTCGCCAGTGCTTTGATGGGGGCGGCCGTCACGAGATTTTCAAGGGACCGGACTCGATAATAGACGACAACAGGGACTCTCCCTTTTTCATTCGCGGACCCCTGAAGCACCCTGAATGCAGGAGCGGCCCCTTTAGAAATTGTAGACCGTCTGCGAACCCGGCACGTAGTAAGGTGCAACTGTTAACAAGGAAGGCAATCCGCCACTGGCACAACTCACTAGAGAGCTGTGGGCTCTCAGCACGCGACGTCTTTACTTACAGGCCGGCAAGCTTGCTCAAAACGTATGCTCCAGCTCAGCCTGTGGAAGCAGAAATAACTTACATTCCCTGCCCCGTGTTAAACAGAGGTGAGCGTACTCGTCCCGTCTCACCGTAGAAACAAGCTATGAACTAGGGGGTCACCAAATTAAATTAACAGGTAGCAGGTTTCAAACAAACCAAAGGGACCTGTGGAACTCAATGTGGGAGGATAAGAACATAAGAACGGCCGTTCTGGGTCAGGCCAAAGGTCCATCTAGCCCAGTAGCCTGTCTGCCGACAGTGGCCAGCACCAGGTGCCCCGGAGGGGGTGGACCGAAGACAATGATCAAGCGATTTGTCTCCTGCCATCCCTCTCCAGCCTCTGACAGACAGAGGCCAGGGACACCATTTTATCCCCTGGCTAATAGCCTTTTATGGACCTAACCTCCATGAAATTATCTAGCTTCTCTTTCAACTCTGTTATAGTCCTAGCCTTCACAGCCTCCTCCGGCGAGGAGTTCCACAAGTTGACTACACGCTGTGTGAAGAACTTTCTTTTATTAGTTTTAAACCTGCTGCCCATTCATTTCATTTGGTGTCCTCTAGTTCTTCTATTATGGGAACTAATAATAGACATTTCATTTACAGACAAAAAAGGGAAAAATTTACAGATACATTTTTCTACGGACATAATTTGTATACTATATTAAGATGACATAAGTGGCCAAAAGTGGAAAGTAATTGTTGTCATTCATATACCACAAGAACAATATGCTATTTAACTCACTTTCATTTTGTTAGTCATGGCTCTGGAAGTGTTCCATTTTGTGATTCATATTACGTCACCTCAACCATTGAGCTAAATAAACAACGAAAACGTCCAATTTCTGCTGCTCTGCTGTAAAATGGCTGAAGCAGCACAGAAGAAATGTAATTGCTCTAGAATAATTGCTGTTTTTTGAAATTTTATTGCACTTTTACAAAATTTACGGACACCTACATTTTTTTACGGACTTTACAGACAGGTCCAATTTCGGCTACTTTTTTACAGACTGTCTGTAAATTTACTGACAGTTGGGAACCCTGGTGGGGCGGCTGATGGAGGCACAACCGTCTCCTGTCTTGTCGAGGCACCGGCACTCCATGATGCTGCAGAACGGGAGACAGAAGTCCAGCGCGTGGCTACCTTTCACGATGGAACCATGTGGGTGGGGCGGCTGTTTTGCTGCTAAACAACCGTGTGTGCAGAAAGCAGCCGTGTCTTACCATGGAAGGTGCTTGCCAAAATCTCCTTGTTCCCGTCCGACACAGATTCGGGGGAAACGTTGGTTTATTTTGGCCCTTACAAAAATACTAGATTCTTTTTATTTGAAATGTGTTTTTCCCATAGTTCATCCTCCAGGGCCGTGCCCTGCAGATCCCAGTCCTGTTCTTATCTCACTGATAGGGCGAGGGATGAGCCGCGGGCCACGACTCAGGGGAAGGAGACACATCGAGGTACCTTTCCGCAGGTGAGTAGCTGTTTATACTCTCACCGTTCTTTGCAGCTTTCAAAAGCTCCCTGCTGAAAAACCGGCTCATTCTGGCTCTGACACGGCATTTCCTCAAAAGAGGCGTTCACGGACGAAACGATCTGGCCTCTTCTGGCCAACTGTGCCGAGAAATAGAAATGTGCGCATTCATTTTCACGGTCGGACCATTTGCATCGTGGCTGCCATAGCAATGAAACGTTGCACCGTTCCTTGCATAGTAAGTACATGGTGCATCAGAAGACAACATGCATGCTAATGAACCCACAGACCTGGCTCTGAACCCCGGCGTACCTTAGGGCTGTTTGCACGTGGGCTGGCTGGCACACGTTCTCCATCTTCAAAAAGAGAAAAACCAACCCTCCGGGTCCAAAAAGCCAGTGTTATTTGCATATCAGGCTGCGTCCTCTTCTCAACTCTCCCAGGCTTTTTTTTCCTAGCTCTTCCCGCTTCCCTTCCTCCTTGCAGTGTGGCTGAGCGACTTGTCTGGCACCTACGGTCAGAGCATCATGGCCAACAGTTTGAAGAACATCCCCGACTCTGGGGGTCTGAGTCTTGGCAGGAGACACCAGGTGCCTTATCTCCATGCTCAACATCTGAAAAACCGGGCCGTCCGGGACCCCAGATCTGTGGCCACGTTTGACTAGGAGGCCGTGTGTAACTACCCCTCCTTGCTGGGCAGAGAGCGCAGACGGCCCCGCAGTGAGGTACAGAGCACTAAGAACATGAGAACGGCCGCACTGGCTCAGACCAAAGGTCCATCTAGCCCAGTAGCCTGTCTGCCGACAGTGGCCAGCACCAGAGGGGGTGGACTGAAGACAATGATCAAGCGATTTGTCTCCTGCCATCTGTCTCCAGCCTCTGACCAACAGAGGCCAAGGACACCATTTTATCCCCTGGCTAACAGCCTTATATAGACCTAACCTCCATGAAATTATCTAGCTTCTCTTTCAACTCTGTTCTAGTCCTCGCCTTCACAGCCTCCTCCGGCGAGGAGTTCCACAGGTTGACTACGTGCTGTGTGAAGAAGAACTTGCGCTTATTCGTTTTAAACCTGCTACCCTAGTTCCTTTGTCGTCACGCGTGTGGTTGCTACCGACCGATGGCGTTCAGGAGCGGGAGCCTCACCAGAGCTGAGAGCTGCATGATGGGATTTGGGGTTGGGAGGGACCCCTAAGCAGTTCTCCAGCGCCTTGGATTGCCTGTCTTGCCCATCACCCATTCTCCTGCCAGCTGGGACTATGAACCCTCTGGGCGCATATACACGTGTCTGGTCGGAACCACGGCCTCCAGATGCAGAGCTGGGATTTACCAGCTGAGGAAATACCTTTGAGAGCTCCCGTCGCACAGCTGCCAGGCCAGCGGAGAGCAGGCCAGGGAGACGGTGGGACAACGCTGTGATCAGCCAAATCAGTTAACTGGCTGAGACTCTGACAAGGATTTCAACAGCTCCCCCTCCAGCAGGATTCCAGCTGCAATCAGTCGTCCAGAGGGGCCTAAAGTGGCTTGGCATTAACCCGGTCTCCTTTGACCAACACCAGCTGCTGTGAGCGCCCACTGACAGGCCTTGCCCGGCGCTAGCCACAGCCGCCGCCCCTGGAGACGTGCTTGCGATGGCAGAGCGAAGTCCGTAGAGGAGTGGAGTCGCTTACGCTGCTAGCCGGCTTCAGACGCTGTAACCGTTCAGCCGGAACCAGCTGGCCCAGTGACACCCGGGCCCGACCAAAGCCGCAGGCCTGGCCAAGCGATTCGAAAACCCGCCCGGGCCACGCTTGCGACTGTTTAACTCCGCTGGGCCAGTGTGGCCATGCTAGGCACAGCGTTGTGGGGGGATCGCACGGTTATTGGGAGGGGGTCGCGGCACGGCTACCCTTCCTGCAGAGAGCTTTGCATGCGGTAGCAGTACCGCGACCCGCCTGAAAACCTGGCTGGGAGTGTTGCAGTGCTGTTTATTAAAGCAGCATGCGCTAGGCACGCTGGCTCTGCTGTGTACTTGGGCACCCCCAGTGCCAGGGCAGGCACCGCCGGCCGTGCGGGCCCGGGGAGACATGGGAGCTATCAGCTGAGGGTCTCGCTGTGAGCACAGACACCGAGAGCAGGCAGCCTTATTCCTCTTGGGGGGAAGGGCTCCCGGGCCCTGAACCCCCCTTCCCTGCTCTCAGTCTGCCCTCCTCATCCTACCCAGCCTCACCCCCACCCCCACTGCTCACTCGCCCCAGGCAGCCCCGCCTGCTCCATGGTCCTTCCAGGCCCAAGGTGCTATCTGCTGTCCCCTGGGCCTCAGGAGGCGAGAGGCTACAAGTACTTCCCCAGTGGGGCACACCCGGCCTCCCCCTCCTCATGCTGCTAGTGCTGCAGGGCCTGGGGAAACTGAGGCACGCCCCCACCCCCACACAGCATCACTACAGAGCACATAAAAGACAAACGGTGCATTCAACTCCAGCGGGACCACAGGATTACAACAGTAGCCAGCACCCCCTCTACGTCACCCGCTCAGGGGCGTAACCCCCCCCGCCCTGCCATGGCCACCTAGCAAGGTGGCTTTCAGGGCTGCTTCGTCTAGGGGCTTGCACATTTCCAGCTCCCTGCTGACCTGAGCATGCAAACAAGAGACCGGACGGGCGGCCCTTCCTGCTAGTCCTGCTAATCTTTTCGAGCGTACCGGCCCCTTTTCAATGTATTAACATTTCACACACACCCCCCCGTGGGAGAAAAGACAGGGTCGGGCCCATCGCGATGTGGGCGCGTTTGTGGTCATGCATCTGTGCACGTGTGTGGGTGTGCACGTCTGCTGGTGCACATTTGTGTGCGCGTTGGTGTTTTGATGTACGTGCATGCGCTTGTGTGTTGGTGCATTTGTGCGCACGTGCAAATGGGGGCATGTGTTTTGATCCAAGCTATGCTGGGCCAGCACACAGGTCGGCTCCGATTGGTGTTCCCTTGCAGATGCCCACTGCCAGGTGGCTCATGCTGGGCCCCCAGAATCAGCGCTCTCTCTCTTAAACACATAGGCCAGCCAACTGCGCGCGCAGGACTGTGCAGCGCTGCCCTCTGCTGGACGGACTCACTCGCGTGTCATACCCCCCGCACTGCTAAAAGCTAAGGAGAGTCTCCACCAGTCCACTCTCCCCCGATTGTGAGAGTGTCTTAAAAGTGAAGAGGTATTGAGCAATGGCCCGTGTGCTTGCAGGGCAGGTCTGTCTGATTGCCCTTGAGGGGCATTGCCAGGTTCTCCTGGAAGGTAGGAAGCTGCCAAATGAAACGTTCGCATCCCAGCCTGACCCAGGGAGCTGAGGCTGCTGGGAACCCACAGCCCTGGGCTCCCCATCCATGCAACGCTCCTGGCGCCCCACAGTCCTGGCCCACACCCCCTTTCCTTGCAGCTCCCTGGCTGCCGACAGCGGCCAATGCCAGGTGCCCCAGAGGAATCGCCTCCTGCCGCCCATTGCAGCGCCTGACACACACAAGCTAGGGACATGCAGAACATGGTGTTGGATCCCTGCTCGCACCAAGGGCATTTATCTAGCACTTTTGGGAAACTTGGCCTTCGCAGCGTCCTCTGGCAAGGAGTTCCACAGGTTGGCTCTGAAGAAAAATGGTCTTTAATTGTAAATCTGCTGTCTATTAATTTCCTTGCATGACTCCTAGTCCTCCTGTTCTTTGAAGGAGGCTGACTGGCACCTGCCCTGGTGTGGCCCGGCCCACAGTGCTGGGGGGTCCCCGTGGCGCCCCTTTGCAGCCTTTTTGCATCTTTTGCTGCAAACTCTTTTGAGAACTTTTGCACCAGCTGCAAACGCTGGCCACGGCCCCTGGCCCAGGACTGCGCTGAGCAGCGCCGATCGCAGGCCAGACCCGGGTGCATGCCCCCCCGCAGCGCCAGGTGCCTCAGTTTCCCACAATGAGCAGCGCTGATCCGGGCCTACAGCCAGCGCTGCGCGCGCCCCGCTGTAGCACCTGGCGGGCGCCGGGGGGCGGGGCTGACGCACCTGCAGGCGGCGCGCGCCGGGCCGGGCAACGGCTGTGGAACGCCCCGGCGGGGGTCGCGCAGCAACGGTGGAACGCGGCGGCTCATTGGCGGGCGCGAGGCGCCACCTGGCCCGCGGCGGCGGGAAGCGTCTCCGCCGGGCAGGGCTGCAGCGCGGGCGCACGGTACTGCCCCCCCCCCCCCCCCCGAGCGCGAGCCCTAGGGAGGAGGAAAATTCGCCCCCCCCTCCCGGGCAGGGGCCTGGCCCGTGTTCGCTCAGGGGCCGCCCCGAGCTCAGCCCGACGCGCCCCGGGCCGGGAGCGACGCCTCCGGCCGCAGGAGTTTGCAGCGGGCCTAAGGTGCAACCCCCCCCCCCCCGCAGAAATTGCAAGGCGGGTATGCGCCGTGCAACCCCCCCCGAGAGTGCAAGGCGGGTATGCGCCGTGCAACCCCCCCCCCCCGAGAGTGCAAGGCGGGCATGAGCCGTGCAACCCCCCCCCGAGAGTGCAAGGCGGGCATGAGCCGTGCAACCCCCCCCCGAGAGTGCAAGGCGGGTATGAGCCGTGCAACCCCCCCCGAGAGTGCAAGGCGGGCATGAGCCGTGCAACCCCCCCCCCCCGAGAGTGCAAGGCGGGTATGAGCCGTGCAACCCCCCCCCCCCCCGAGAGTGCAAGGCGGGTATGAGCCGTGCAACCCCCCCCCCCCGAGAGTGCAAGGCGGGTATGAGCCGTGCAACCCCCCCCGAGAGTGCAAGGCGGGTATGAGCCGTGCAACCCCCCCCGAGAGTGCAAGGCGGGCATGAGCCGTGCAACCCCCCCCGAGAGTGCAAGGCGGGTATGAGCCGTGCAACCCCCCCCCGAGAGTGCAAGGCGGGTATGAGCCGTGCAACCCCCCCCGAGAGTGCAAGGCGGGCATGAGCCGTGCAACCCCCCCCCCGAGAGTGCAAGGCGGGTATGAGCCGTGCAACCCCCCCCCCGAGAGTGCAAGGCGGGCATGAGCCGTGCAACCCCCCCCGAGAGTGCAAGGCGGGTATGAGCCGTGCAACCCCCCCCGAGAGTGCAAGGCGGGTATGAGCCGTGCAACCCCCCCCCCCCGAGAGTGCAAGGCGGGTATGAGCCGTGCAACCCCCCCCCGAGAGTGCAAGGCGGGTATGAGCCGTGCAACCCCCCCCCGAGAGTGCAAGGCGAGTATGAGCCGTGCAACCCCCCCCCGAGAGTGCAAGGCGGGCATGAGCCGTGCAACCCCCCCGAGAGTGCAAGGCGGGTATGAGCCGTGCAACCCCCCCGAGAGTGCAAGGCGGGTATGAGCCGTGCAACCCCCCCCGAGAGTGCAAGGCGGGTATGAGCCGTGCAACCCCCCCCCGAGAGTGCAAGGCGGGTATGAGCCGTGCAACCCCCCCCCGAGAGTGCAAGGCGGGTATGAGCCGTGCAACCCCCCCCGAGAGTGCAAGGCGGGTATGAGCCGTGCAACCCCCCCCCGAGAGTGCAAGGCGGGTATGAGCCGTGCAACCCCCCCCGAGAGTGCAAGGCGGGTATGAGCCGTGCAACCCCCCCCCGAGAGTGCAAGGCGGGTATGAGCCGTGCAACCCCCCCGAGAGTGCAAGGCGGGTATGAGCCGTGCAACCCCCCCCGAGAGTGCAAGGCGGGTATGAGCCGTGCAACCCCCCCCCGAGAGTGCAAGGCGGGTATGAGCCGTGCAACCCCCCCGGAGTGCAAGGCGGGTATGAGCCGTGCAACCCCCCCCCGAGAGTGCAAGGCGGGTATGAGCCGTGCAACCCCCCCCCGAGAGTGCAAGGCGGGTATGAGCCGTGCAACCCCCCCCCGAGAGTGCAAGGCGGGTATGAGCCGTGCAACCCCCCCCCGAGAGTGCAAGGCGGGTATGAGCCGTGCAACCCCCCCCCCGGAGTGCAAGGCGGGTATGAGCCGTGCAACCCCCCCCCCCGGAGTGCAAGGCGGGTATGAGCCGTGCAACCCCCCCCCCCGGAGTGCAAGGCGGGTATGAGCCGTGCAACCCCCCCCCGAGAGTGCAAGGCGGGTATGAGCCGTGCAAGCCCCCCCGAGAGTGCAAGGCGGGTATGAGCCGTGCAACCCCCCCCGGAGTGCAAGGCGGGTATGAGCCGTGCAACCCCCCCCCGAGAGTGCAAGGCGGGTATGAGCCGTGCAACCCCCCCCCGAGAGTGCAAGGCGGGCATGAGCCGTGCAACCCCCCCCCGAGAGTGCAAGGCGGGCATGAGCCGTGCAACCCCCCCCCGAGAGTGCAAGGCGGGTATGAGCCGTGCAACCCCCCCCCGAGAGTGCAAGGCGGGCATGAGCCGTGCAACCCCCCCCGAGAGTGCAAGCCGGGTATGAGCCGTGCAACCCCCCCCGAGAGTGCAAGGCGGGTATGAGCCGTGCAACCCCCCCCCGAGAGTGCAAGGCGGGTATGAGCCGTGCAACCCCCCCCCCCCCGAGAGTGCAAGGCGGGCATGAGCCGTGCAACCCCCCCCGAGAGTGCAAGGCGGGTATGAGCCGTGCAACCCCCCCCGAGAGTGCAAGGCGGGTATGAGCCGTGCAACCCCCCCCCCGAGAGTGCAAGGCGGGTATGAGCCGTGCAACCCCCCCGAGAGTGCAAGGCGGGTATGAGCCGTGCAACCCCCCCCCGAGAGTGCAAGGCGAGTATGAGCCGTGCAACCCCCCCCCGAGAGTGCAAGGCGGGCATGAGCCGTGCAACCCCCCCCCCCCCGAGAGTGCAAGGCGGGTATGAGCCGTGCAACCCCCCCCCGAGAGTGCAAGGCGGGTATGAGCCGTGCAACCCCCCCTGAGAGTGCAAGGCGGGTATGAGCCGTGCAACCCCCCCGAGAGTGCAAGGCGGGTATGAGCCGTGCAACCCCCCCGAGAGTGCAAGGCGGGTATGAGCCGTGCAACCCCCCCCCCCCGAGAGTGCAAGGCGGGTATGAGCCGTGCAACCCCCCCCCGAGAGTGCAAGGCGGGTATGAGCCATGCAACCCCCCCCCCCGAGAGTGCAAGGCGGGTATGAGCCGTGCAACCCCCCCCCGAGAGTGCAAGGCGGGTATGAGCCGTGCAACCCCCCCCCGAGAGTGCAAGGCGGGTATGAGCCGTGCAACCCCCCCCCCGAGAGTGCAAGGCGGGTATGAGCCGTGCAACCCCCCCCGAGAGTGCAAGGCGGGTATGAGCCGTGCAACCCCCCCCCGAGAGTGCAAGGCGGGTATGAGCCGTGCAACCCCCCCCCCGGAGTGCAAGGCGGGTATGAGCCGTGCAACCCCCCCCCGAGAGTGCAAGGCGGGTATGAGCCGTGCAACCCCCCCCCGAGAGTGCAAGGCGGGTATGAGCCGTGCAACCCCCCCCCGAGAGTGCAAGGCGGGTATGAGCCGTGCATCCCCCCCCCGGAGTGCAAGGCGGGTATGAGCCGTGCAACCCCCCCCCCCCCCCCGGAGTGCAAGGCGGGTATGAGCCGTGCAACCCCCCCCCCCGGAGTGCAAGGCGGGTATGAGCCGTGCAACCCCCCCGAGAGTGCAAGGCGGGTATGAGCCGTGCAACCCCCCCCCGGAGTGCAAGGCGGGTATGAGCCGTGCAACCCCCCCCCGAGAGTGCAAGGCGGGCATGAGCCGTGCAACCCCCCCCCGAGAGTGCAAGGCGGGTATGAGCCGTGCAACCCCCCCCCGAGAGTGCAAGGCGGGCATGAGCCGTGCAACCCCCCCCCCGAGAGTGCAAGGCGGGTATGAGCCGTGCAACCCCCCCCCGAGAGTGCAAGGCGGGCATGAGCCGTGCAACCCCCCCGAGAGTGCAAGGCGGGTATGAGCCGTGCAACCCCCCCCCCCCGAGAGTGCAAGGCGGGTATGAGCCGTGCAACCCCCCCCCGAGAGTGCAAGGCGGGTATGAGCCGTGCAACCCCCCCCCGAGAGTGCAAGGCGGGTATGAGCCGTGCAACCCCCCCCCGAGAGTGCAAGGCGGGCATGAGCCGTGCAACCCCCCCCCGAGAGTGCAAGGCGGGCATGAGCCGTGCAACCCCCCCCCGAGAGTGCAAGGCGGGCAGGAGCCGTGCAACCCCCCCCGAGAGTGCAAGGCGGGTATGAGCCGTGCAACCCCCCCGAGAGTGCAAGGCGGGTATGAGCCGTGCAACCCCCCCCCCCCGAGAGTGCAAGGCGGGTATGAGCCGTGCAACCCCCCCGAGAGTGCAAGGCGGGTATGAGCCGTGCAACCCCCCCCCGAGAGTGCAAGGCGGGTATGAGCCGTGCAACCCCCCCGAGAGTGCAAGGCGGGTATGAGCCGTGCAACCCCCCCCCGAGAGTGCAAGGCGGGTATGAGCCGTGCAACCCCCCCGAGAGTGCAAGGCGGGCATGAGCCGTGCAACCCCCCCCCGAGAGTGCAAGGCGGGTATGAGCCGTGCAACCCCCCCCCCGAGAGTGCAAGGCGGGCATGAGCCGTGCAACCCCCCCCCGAGAGTGCAAGGCGGGTATGAGCCGTGCAACCCCCCCGAGAGTGCAAGGCGGGTATGAGCCGTGCAACCCCCCCCCCCCGAGAGTGCAAGGCGGGTATGAGCCGTGCAACCCCCCCCGAGAGTGCAAGGCGGGTATGAGCCGTGCAACCCCCCCGAGAGTGCAAGGCGGGCATGAGCCGTGCAACCCCCCCCGAGAGTGCAAGGCGGGTATGAGCCGTGCAACCCCCCCCGAGAGTGCAAGGCGGGTATGAGCCGTGCAACCCCCCCCCGAGAGTGCAAGGCGGGTATGAGCCGTGCAACCCCCCCCCGAGAGTGCAAGGCGGGCATGAGCCGTGCAACCCCCCCCCGAGAGTGCAAGGCGGGTATGAGCCGTGCAACCCCCCCCCCCCGAGAGTGCAAGGCGGGTATGAGCCGTGCAAACCCCCCCGCAGAGAATGCAAGGCGGGTATGAGCCGTGCAACCCCCCCCCGAGAGTGCAAGGCGGGTATGAGCCGTGCAACCCCCCCCCGAGAGTGCAAGGCGGGTATGAGCCGTGCAACCCCCCCCGAGAGTGCAAGGCGGGTATGAGCCGTGCAACCCCCCCCCGAGAGTGCAAGGCGGGCATGAGCCGTGCAACCCCCCCCCGAGAGTGCAAGGCGGGCATGAGCCGTGCAACCCCCCCCCGAGAGTGCAAGGCGGGTATGAGCCGTGCAACCCCCCCCGAGAGTGCAAGGCGGGTATGAGCCGTGCAACCCCCCCCCGAGAGTGCAAGGCGGGTATGAGCCGTGCAACCCCCCCCGAGAGTGCAAGGCGGGCATGAGCCGTGCAACCCCCCCCCCCCGAGAGTGCAAGGCGGGCATGAGCCGTGCAACCCCCCCGAGAGTGCAAGGCGGGTATGAGCCGTGCAACCCCCCCGAGAGTGCAAGGCGGGCATGAGCCGTGCAACCCCCCCCGAGAGTGCAAGGCGGGTATGAGCCGTGCAACCCCCCCCCCGAGAGTGCAAGGCGGGCATGAGCCGTGCAACCCCCCCCCCTCGAGAGTGCAAGGCGGGTATGAGCCGTGCAACCTCCCCCCCCGCAGAGAGTGCAAGGCGGGTATGAGCCGGGCAACCCCCCCCTCGAGAGTGCAAGGCGGGCATGAGCCGTGCAACCCCCCCCGAGAGTGCAAGGCGGGCATGGGCCGAGCAACCCCCCCCCGAGAGTGCAAGGCGGGCATGAGCCGTGCAACCCCCCCCGAGAGTGCAAGGCGGGCATGAGCCGAGCAACCCCCCCCGAGAGTGCAAGGCGGGCATGAGCCGTGCAACCCCCCCCGAGAGTGCAAGGCGGGTATGAGCCGTGCAACCCCCCCCGAGAGTGCAAGGCGGGTATGAGCCGTGCAAACCCCCCCCGCAGAGAGTGCAAGGCGGGTATGAGCCGTGCAACCCCCCCGAGAGTGCAAGGCGGGCATGAGCCGTGCAACCCCCCCCCCCCCGAGAGTGCAAGGCGGGCATGAGCCGTGCAACCCCCCCCCGAGAGTGCAAGGCGGGCATGAGCCGTGCAACCCCCCCCGAGAGTGCAAGGCGGGCATGAGCCGTGCAAACCCCCCCCTCGAGAGTGCAAGGCGGGTATGAGCCGTGCAACCCCCCCCCCGAGAGTGCAAGGCGGGCATGAGCCGTGCAACCCCCCCCGAGAGTGCAAGGCGGGTATGAGCCGTGCAACCCCCCCCCGCAGAGAGTGCAAGGCGGGTATGAGCCGTGCAACCCCCCCCCCGAGAGTGCAAGGCGGGCATGAGCCGTGCAACCCCCCCCCCCCCCGAGAGTGCAAGGCGGGCATGAGCCGTGCAACCCCCCCGAGAGTGCAAGGCGGGTATGAGCCGTGCAACCCCCCCCCCCCGGAGTGCAAGGCGGGTATGAGCCGTGCAACCCCCCCCCGAGAGTGCAAGGCGGGCATGAGCCGTGCAACCCCCCGCAGAGAGTGCAAGGCGGGCATGAGCCGTGCAAACCCCCCCCTCGAGAGTGCAAGGCGGGTATGAGCCGTGCAACCCCCCCCCGCAGAGAGTGCAAGGCGGGTATGAGCCGTGCAACCCCCTCCCGAGAGTGCAAGGCGGGCATGAGCCGTGCAACCCCCCCCCGAGAGTGCAAGGCGGGCATGAGCCGTGCAACCCCCCCCCGAGAGTGCAAGGCGGGCATGAGCCGAGCAACCCCCCCCGAGAGTGCAAGGCGGGTATGAGCCGTGCAACCCCCCCCCCCCGCAGAGAGTGCAAGGCGGGTATGAGCCGGGCAACCCCCCCCTCGAGAGTGCAAGGCGGGTATGAGCCGTGCAACCCCCCCCGAGAGTGCAAGGCGGGCATGAGCCGAGCAACCCCCCCCCCGCAGAGAGTGCAAGGCGGGTATGAGCCGTGCAACCCCCCCCCCCCCCGCAGAGAGTGCAAGGCGGGTATGAGCCATGCAACCCCCCCCCAAGAGTGCAAGGCGGGTATGAGCCGGGCAACCCCCCCCCTCGAGAGTGCAAGGCGGGTATGAGCCGTGCAACCCCCCCCCCCGCAGAGAGTGCAAGGCGGGTATGAGCCATGCAACCCCCCCCCAAGAGTGCAAGGCGGGTATGAGCCGTGCAACCCCCCCCGAGAGTGCAAGCCGGGCACTAGCCGTGCAACCCCCCCCCCCCGAGATTGCAAGCCGGGCACTAGCCGTGCAACCCCCCCAAGAGTGCAAAGCGGGTATGAGCCGTGCAACCCCCCCCCCAAGAGTGCAAGGCGGGTATGAGCCGTGCAACCCCCCCCCCAAGAGTGCAAGCCGGGCATTAGCCGTGCAACCCCCCCGAGAGTGCAAGGCGGGCACTAGCCGTGCAACCCCCCCCGAGAGTGCAAGCCGGGCATTAGCCGTGCAACCCCCCCCCAAGAGTGCAAAGCGGGTATGAGCCGTGCAACCCCCCCCCCAAGAGTGCAAGGCGGGCATTAGCCGTGCAACCCCCCCCAAGAGTGCAAAGCGGGTATGAGCCGTGCAACCCCCCCCCAAGAGTGCAAGCCGGGCATTAGCCGTGCAACCCCCCCCCCCAAGAGTGCAAAGCGGGTATGAGCCGTGCAACCCCCCCCCCAAGAGTGCAAGCCGGGCATTAGCCGTGCAACCCCCCCCCCAAGAGTGCAAGGCGGGCACGAGCCGTGCAACCCCCCCCCAAGAGTGCAAGGCGGGCACGAGCCGTGCAACCCCCCCCCAAGAGTGCAAGGCGGGCACGAGCCGTGCAACCCCCCCCCAAGAGTGCAAGCCAGGCATTAGCAGGGCACCCCTGGCAGACCTTGCAAGCCGGGCCTTGGCCAAGCGGTTCCCTGGGCTGTGCTGTGCCCGGGGGGGCTATTGCCAAGCTTTGGCCAGTGCATGGCTGGGGGGGGGGTAGGAAGCACGACCCCGAGGTGCGGGCCGTGCGGGAGAAGCCTTACACTGCGGGGGCTGCCAGTCCCACCCCCTCCGCCCGGCTCCACAGGTGCTCAATCCGCCAGGGCGGGGTGGGGCCGCTGCTGCACAGCCCCCGGGCAGCCCTCGTGCAGGGGTGAGCAGCTGGGGCGGGGGGGCACTGACTGGCCTGCACAAGGGGGGTGGAGTGGGCAGCTCACATTGCCCCCCCTTGCTGCCTCTGAGACAGAGGCAGCAAGGGAGGGGGGGCAGGAGCCGGTGCCTGGCGGGGGGGGGGCTGCCTTACAAGCTGCTCCTCCCATGGGCTGGAGGACAGGGGGGCAGAGGCGCAGTGGGGTTAGCGAGCCCGCCCCCCAATTGATTTTTCTGTGGGGCAGGGGTAGGGCTGTTCCACTCCGACCGTGGGCTGGTGGAGTTTCCATTGATCGCTCCATCGGGGCTGCCCCCACTACATAGCCCTCTCCGCCCCAGAGCCTGGGGGGCCCAGCCTGGTAGAGTTGGGTGCTCAGGGAGAAGCCCTCTCGCGTAAGATACTTGCATAAGAGGGCTAGTGTAGACAGACACCTTGCGTAAGGAAGCCCCGATGGTGAAAATGGCCGCCGGAGCTTCCTTGCGCAAAACCGCGTCTATACCGGCCACGGATGCTTTTGCGCAAAAGCATCCCTGCCAATCGAGACGCTCTTTTGCGGAAATATTTTAACAGAAAAATGTTTCCATTAAAAGCATTTCCGCAAAGTCATGCCCGTCTAGACGCAGCCAGGATGTTTTTGACTAGGCCAGTGTTTCTCAAGCAGGGGTCCGAGCGCCCTCGGGGGGACCCGAGAGACGTCTGGAGGGCACCTCCCCACCACTGGCGTTTGGAGAACACGGAATTTGAGTGTGAAGTTTGACAGCGCTTGATTCGTTTGGGCCTTTTCACCCCCAAATTTCATCGCCCGCCCGGCTACGATGAAGTTGTTTAAACAAATGTGTTGCGATGGTAGAAAAAAAATTGTTTGCCTGAAAACTGTAGGGACTGGGGGTGCTTTATAGATCTGACATTTGGAACAAGGGGTACTGTATTAAAAAGAAGTTGACACCCCCTGGACCAGTCGATGGGCACGTCCGCGTTCCTCCAGGAGGGGCTCTTGTACATTTCCAGCCAGGAATGCTGAACCCCGTCAGCCCCGGGCCACTGACTCGCCTGCTTTGAAATGCACGAGGGGGGCTCTTGTGCATTTCGAGACCGGGGTCAGTGGCAGACTCAGAGTCCCCCGCTGGCCCCCGGCTCCGTGCTCCCCTGCCCCTTTGAATCATGCGGAGGCAGCTGTTTCAAAGGGGGAGCAGCCACGCAGCTGATCAGTTCCACGCGATTCAGAGGGGAGCCTGGGGACCCCCCAGCTGAGGCCGAGGTCCCCGCAAATCCCACGCAGCACTTCCCGGGCCCCGGGCTCAGCTGGAGAAATGCTGCGGAGAACCTCCCGGGCTCCAGGGCTGCCCCCTTGAATACCCACAGAGGTGACAGGAGTGTCACTGTTTCAGAGTGACAGCGCCCCTTCCTCCCCTCTGGGTGCCTCTGTCTCATAGAGGCAGCATTGGGAGGGGGGAATTGACTAGTCGCCATTACTGTTCGATAAGCAAATGCGTATCGGATAGTCAACTAGTCTTTAACATCCTTACTAGGGACACGCTTCCTACCCATCCTGGCTAACAGCCATTGCTGGACCTCACCTCCATGAATCTATCCAGCTCTTTTTTGAACCCTGGTAACGTTCTAGCCTTCACCGCATCCTGTGGCAAGGAGTTCCACTGGTTAACTGTGCACTGAAGGACGAAAAATGTCCTTTTGTTGGTTTGAAACCTGCTGCCTATTCATTTGCTGCCCCTAGTTCTTATATTGTGGGAATACATAAATCACGTTTTCCACACCTGTCACATTTAGAGACCTCGATCCTAGAGCAGTGACTTGTTTACGGCCCTAGGTGAGAAGCAGGCCAGCTGAAAGTCTCTGAGTACAGCTAAAAGGGGGAGCTGATGGGACTGAGGGTGGATTTGAACGACCCAGACACCTGTTGGGAAAATAATCGGGCCAAGCGCATTTCCAGGGAGGGCTTGGAACGTGCTGAGAGTCACTTTCTGTTCCAGCGAGCGGAGGAGGCAAGGCGGGCTGCCATTTCCATCCGGACTGGGCCCCGGGGGAGGAATTGGTGGAAGGCTATTTCAGTGAAAGCGATCCAGACCTGAGACTTCACCATCCCACGGAAAGGACGGCGCGCGAGCCAATGGACACCCCCAGCAGATGTTCACAGACGCGCTGGTGAGTCAGTTTCGGGGGGAGAAAGGCGTTCAGAGGCCTGCCAACGTCTCAGGGGCTCGCCTGTCAGGAAACGCAGTTAAATACGAAGGTGCCATTTTGGTTGTCTTGCATCTCTAGGGTCTTCTCAGCATTTTGTCTGAGCTTACGCGTTAAACTATGGCCTCTGGTTCTAGCGCTGTTAGTGATGTACCGGTCAGAAGGCGGGGGGGTTCGTTAACAACTGAAATTTGGAGAAAACTCAATGTGGGTGTGAAGTTTCACAGCACTTTATTAGTTTTGTACTTTTTACACCCAAACATTTCATCACCCGCCCGGCTCCCATTAAGCGGTTTCAACAAATGTGTTGCAATGGTCGAAACAAAACATGTGTCTGAAAACCGTGGCTATTGGGGATACTTATATCTAATTTTTAAAAAGGGGTACTTTATTAAAAAACAACAAACGGTCTGGCAGCACTTTATAGACGAACAAAACACAGAGATGGGATCGTGAGCTGTCGTGGGCACAGCCCCCTTCTTCAGATGACTGGAGTTATGAGTAGGGGATATGAAAACTGGAAATAAATACGAGAGGGGAAGAGAAAGGAAAAAGGAAGGAGGAGGGGACGGGACGGGACAAGGTATCATTAAGTATCTGGAGAATGGGTACTTGAACCTCAGTAGATACAGATCGAAGTCAATAGCTAGATTGCTGAGACAGGAAGGGTACCACTCCGAGAGCTGTTAGCACCTTCAGTGGCAGGGTCCCCACCAGCCCGTATCTCGATTGAGTCCATTAGCGTGTGAATTGAATTCAGGTTGAGAAACACTGCTCCAAATACTGTAATACCCTCAGAAGATGGGGCTTGTATCAACCGTGGATCAGGCGGTCCACCCCGGAGTTGAGATATTCACGCTACCCCGGGAGATCGGTAGAAGTGATGCAACTTCAGCTGTCTGAGTAACGGCGCTGAAGCCGACGTACGTAGATCTACGTACCGCGGGCTCCTCTCTGCAATGTGCCGACTGGGAATTCTCTCCCGTCGACTCACTGGGGCTGCTCGTTGAAGTGGAGTACAGGAGTGGGATCGGCAGTCGATTGATTGTGCCCATGCTAGACGTGATAAATCCACCCCCGCTAGCTTGATCGCTGCCCATGCTAGACGTGATAAATCCACCCCACTAGCTTGATTGCTGCCCATGCTAGATGTGATAAATCCAGCCCCACTAGCTTGATCGCTGCCCATGCTAGACGTGATAAATCCACCCCCCGCTAGCTTGATCGCTGCCCATGCTAGACGTGATAAATCCACCCCCGCTAGCTTGATCGCTGCCCATGCTAGACGTGATAAATCCAGCCCCGCTAGCTTGATCGCTGCCCATGCTAGACGTGATAAATCCAGCCCCGCTAGCTTGATCGCTGCCCATGCTAGACGCGATAAATCCAGCCCCGCTAGCTTGATCGCTGCCCATGCTAGACGTGATAAATCCAGCCCCGCTAGCTTGATCGCTGCCCCAGCCAGCCTGTAGCGATGGGGGGAGTTAGTAAATCAGGGCCGGGGCCATGCAAACACCTTCCCAAGGGCAGCGTTAACGTGTCGCTTGGACGCAGGCAGGAAAGGCCACGTGACCGTCGGTTGCAGTTGTGACTGCGGGACCTTGCACGGCGTGAAACACTCGCTGAGGGGGGTGGTTGGATTTCCAGGACACCATGGCAGGGACGGGGGGGGGGGTGCTCCCCTGCACGGCCCTGGCCCTGCATGGGTAGGCAGCACAGCCGGCCCCCAGCTACACCATCCGATGAGGGAGGAAGGGGCCGGTCGGACGAAGCGCGGTCGCCGGCTCCCAAGAGCGCAGCCAGCAGTTCCGCTGGTACGCGAGTGCCCCTCCCCGCTCGGTCAGCGGTGGGACCCCCGCCCCTCCGGCTGCACCGACAGGCGTTACGCCGCGCTCCCGGCGCAGCAGGGTACCCCCAGGGAGCCACGTCGGAGCTGGCCCCGGCCACGCTGCGTCCCGCTAGGGGTCTCGGGGGAGCCGGGGACTCCCCCGCCGGCCCCGGCCACGCTGCGTGCCGCTAGGGGTCTGGGGGGAGCCGGGGACTCCCCCGCCGGCCCCCGGCCACGCTGCGTGCCGCTAGGGGTCTGGGGGGAGCCGGGGACTCCCCCGCCGGCCCCCGGCCACGCTGCGTGCCGCTAGGGGTCTGGGGGGAGCCGGGGACTCCCCCGCCGGCCCCCGGCCACGCTGCGTGCCGCTAGGGGTCTGGGGGGAGCCGGGGACTCCCCCGCCGGCCCCCGGCCACGCTGCGTGCCGCTAGGGGTCTGGGGGGAGCCGGGGACTCCCCCGCCGGCCCCCGGCCACGCTGCGTGCCGCTAGGGGTCTGGGGGGAGCCGGGGACTCCCCCGCCGGCCCCCGGCCACGCTGCGTGCCGCTAGGGGTCTGGGGGGAGCCGGGGACTCCCCCGCCGGCCCCGGCCACGCTGCGTGCCGCTAGGGGTCTGGGGGGAGCCGGGGACTCCCCCGCCGGCCCCCGGCCACGCTGCGTGCCGCTAGGGGTCTGGGGGGAGCCGGGGACTCCCCCGCCGGCCCCCGGCCACGCTGCGTGCCGCTAGGGGTCTGGGGGGAGCCGGGGACTCCCCCGCCGGCCCCGGCTACGCTGCGTGCCGCTAGGGGCTGGGAGGAGCTGGGGACTCCCCCGTAGGGGCAGGGGGGAGCTGGGGACTCCCCCCCCGGGCCCCGGCTACGCTGCGTGCCGCTAGGGAGTTCCACAGGTTGACTACACGCTGTGTGAAGAAGAACTTTCTTTTATTAGTTTTAAACCTGCCACCCATTCATTTCATTTGGTGTCCTCTAGTTCTTCTATTTAGGGAACTAATAAATAACTTTTCTTTATCGGCCCTCTCCACACCACTCATGATTTTATAGACCTCTATCCTATCCCCCATCAGTCTCCTCTTTTCCAGGCTGAAAAGTCCCAATCGCTTTAACCTCTCCTCATATGGGACCCGTTCCAAACCCTGAATAATTTTAGTTGCCCTTCTCTGAACCTTTTCTAATGCCAGTAGATCTTTTTGGAGATGAGGAGCCCACACCTGTATGCAGCGTTCCGGGCGTGCCATGGATTTATACAGGGGCAGTAAGATATTCTCTGTCATATTCTCTATCCCTTTGTTAATGATTCCTCACATCCTGTTTGCTTTTTTGCCTGCCCCTGTACACTGCGCGGGCGTCTTCAGAGAACGATCCACAATGACTCAAGATCTTTTTCCTGATGAGTTGCAGCTAAATTAGCCCCCATCATATTGTAAGTATGATGAGAAACCTGGGGAATCCAGTGACCTGCTCCTTGAACTCTATCAGTGCCTAATCCCCATAGGAAACACTCAGACCTCCCCCCAAAACCCTCCTCCAACCCCCCCCCCCCCCAGAGCATGCCCCATGCCCAGCGGCGCAAGTGACCACACGGCAGCAGGGTGCATTTTAAAACTCCTGACCCCAAGTTTTATTACTGGGTAGGCGAGTCAGTTCCAAGATGCACAGTCGAGAGCATTTACAGGAGTGACATGAGCATCCTCGGGGGCAGGCGCACGAGGCAGGAGAGCGGTCCTGGGAAGGGCGCGGTGCGCCCGGCGAGCTGTCACTCCGTGGTGCCGGGGGCGGGTTTCGCACCGGGGCCTTGGCTCAAGGTAGAGCAGAAAGCGCTGGGCGCTGTGGTGCCAACCCTGCATTTCGCTTTGCACCTCTTTTAGCCGCACGAGCATTGGGGCCCCGGCTCGCGGGGTCTTTCCGAACTTGCCAAGCGCTGGGCTGACCCACGCGGCCTTGTCCAGAGCTGTACTTCTAGTGCTTGTTCCGAAACAACCGGCGCCCGTGCGGGAGGGGATGGCGGGACGCGTTCTGGGGTCTGGAATACCGAGTGCCCGCCTGCCCAGCAAACCGAGCCCAAGCGACCCGCCACAGTGGGTGTGTTCTCCCCGCCCTGCGGCGTGGGGCCCAGCTGCAGCGACCGTGGCCAGAAGCACCCGCGAAACGCTCTGCCCTTCGTGGCGGAGACGGCCCCCGAGCTAGCTGTGAACTGCCTGGCCTCGCCCCGAGTCTAAATGCCGGGCTTTCGCCAGCTTTGCCAAGGGGAAGCATTGGGCTGGGGAGCAAGTGTTACTTAGTTAACGAAGCAGTTACCTGGACCCCCTCCCCCGCTCGTTTAGAACTAGCCTACCTGTGAGAAGCGGGAAGACGCCGCGGGGGGCCCCAGGAAACCTCAGCCAGCCAGACCGGCCTTCATTGGTTTCCATTTATTGCGTACCAGAGACGTGGAAGCAGAATAACCGGCCGTCTGCGGGTCCCTGCGTTGGAACGGGCCGAGGAGACGGGTTTCCCCGTGCCCGCCAAGTTCATTATTGCTAAGTCTCTCCCCCGCGCATGGGGCTGGTGTGGCCGGGGGCCTCGCGGCCCGCTACCTGCTTTGCTGTTGGCCCCCAGGGCGCAGCGGCTGGTCCGTGGGGGGAGAGCAGCAGGACCCCACGGCTGGGCCACCCCCAGCCAAAGGCGGGGATACCGGGGAGGGAGGAAGGACGGGCAGCAGCGGGCGGCTGCTCTGGGGTAGCCCGTGGCCAGGGGGTCTCAATGGCAGCTGCAGAGTCGGAACAGTCCAGGCCCGGGGCTCACCTGCTACCTGCTGGGAACCAAGGGCAGGTGGGTCCCAGTGGGCCCTGCTTTCGTTAGAGCGGGGCACCTGGGACAGCTGCTGCTTGGCTCGGGGCCGCCCCAGGTCTGGGGCCGTGCTCAGCACCGGGGAGCCCTGGCATCCGGCACGGCTCCCTGCCCCGAGCCCCGGTCAGCACCAGCCTCTTCTGCAGCTGGCACCGACCGGCCCTGCCATCAGTGGCCCGGTGGGGGTGGGAGTGAAAGGAAGCCCTGGGACCGGGCAAAGGGGGGGGCGTCTGCCCTGCAGGGTCTCCCAGAGCTCGCCGGGCGCCCTGCACCTCCAGCGGCCCGCTCGGGAACCCACCGTGCCCTGTCCCGCCGGGCCTGGGGCAGCTCAGAGCCCAGACCCGGCTCGGGGAGGGGGCCTGCTCCCGCGAGGCACAGCGGGCGCCCAAGTCGGCACCAAACCCAAACCTCCCCGAAAAGCATCTCGGTGGAGACTGTATTGCAGCTTGGAAAGCCCCGTTAGCGTCGGGAAAAGTCGAGTTCCTAGCTGGGCCGGCGGGCAGCGCCGGGAGGGGCCGGAGAAGCACCTGCGCCGGTGGGGGAGTCGCCGGGCAGAGGGACCCGCAACGAGCCGATTCCATCCTCCCGCGTCCGTACCCGGAGGGGGAAGCGAGTCCCCAGGGAGAGCTCCAGCGCCCGCGCATCGTTCCCTGGGCGCGGGCATCTTTGGACGGCGACGGCTCCGTGACGCAGCTGAGGCTTTGGAAGAGAGGCAGCAATAAATAACGGCCCGGCTCCGGCTCCGGCGTGGCCTCGCCCCTAGGCAGCAGCTACAAAACCGCCACGGCTAAAAACCCACACGGCTAGTTTATTAGTGCATAAAAAAATAGGTGTGGAGTCCCGCCTGGTTCCCTTGCTCTGCAGCGGGGGGTTTGCCGGCGCCGCGGGGCCGCTCAGAAGATACTGGGGCAGAGGTGCCAGTCCTGTTTCTCCTTGGCTTCCCAGTAGCCACCCTTGTACACGCAGATCAGCTCCCCCGTCATGGCGTCCACCTTCCTCTCGAACCACAGCGGGACGTAGCCTTCGTAGTCCTTGCCTGGGGAGAGCACAGCAGGAGGGTCGGGCAGGCGGCACGGGGCCTGCCTGCCTGCCCTCGGCCCCTGCGCTACTGGGACCCCGGCCCCTGCCTCACCTTCCTCCAGCGCCTCCACGGCCTCCGCCTCCCGCTGCCGCCGCACGGCCCTTTGCTTCTCCTCCAGCCTCTGCTTCTCCACGTTGGCCTCGTCCCACCTGCCGTTCTCCATGAGCCGCTGGTCAGGCCTGAGCCGGCTGTCCGTGGGGGCCACGCGCTCCTCGGGCTCGTTCAGCGTCAGGGCCAGGTCGGAGAAGAAGTACATGTTCTCGGCGTTCTCCCTGCGGGACGAGGGCCGGGTCAGGCTGGGGGCAGCCTGCTCCCCGCCCTGCTGCTGGCCCGGGGCAGAGGCCAAGCCACCGGAGAGCAGCTGCACGCCGAGGACTGCCAGCCTTGGGGGCCGCGCGCCCACCCAGGCCCCTCGGCGCAGCGCGAGGACGCGGGAGGGAACCAGGCCCCCGATGGAAACCGCTCCCTGGACCCGGGCTAGCCCCGTTTGCAAGGCAGCCTCCCCTGCTCCTGCTGGATTGGCAGAACACCCCTAGCCCAGTGTGTTGTAAACTTTTTAAGACCAAGGGACACAAAACAATTTTGAGGAGGAACAGCAAGGATTTCTGTGTAAGGGGGGGGGGGGGGAGTTACCGAGAAAAAAAAAAGTTGCCTGCCCCTTTAAGGGTGGCCATTTTGAACTCCGCTCTCCGCGGCACACCTCCGAGTGCCTCGTGGCGCACCACACAGTTTAAGAAACACTGCGCTAGCCTCGCCCGTTCTCAGGCAAGCTACCGCCCAGCCCCCGGCGCCCCGCACGGCAGGGCACTCACGGGAGCGGGTATTTCTTCCACAGGACCCTGGGGGCCAGCGTCTGGTAGACGGTTTTCTGCTTGCCCTCCGAGCTGGTGCCGCCGTGGCTGCTGTGCATGATCTTGGAGCACTCCATGGCTTCGTCCCACGTGCCCGACATGACGTAATGCGCCTTCCCCTCGGCGTCCGTGACCACGCCCGTCACCTGGCGCCGGGAGAAAACCACACGCAGGCGCTTGCAGCCGGCTGGACAGGGGGGCGGGCCGCGGGCAGGCGCACGTGGCCGGGGATCTCGCCACGGAATGCGACACCGGAGCTACGTGAGCGCCGGGGGCCCACGGCGTGGCCAGCACGGTGTCAAACGAATAACTGCCCAGCGGACGCTAGTTGCTGCCCCCCCCGGGGGGGGCTGGGTACGCACCTTGCGGGGGACGTCTCTGGAGAAGTAGCTGTAGGGCGTGAACTTCAGCTGGCATTTATCTTTGGAGGTGTGGTTGATGATCTCGATGTCCCCCGACTGGAGGAGAGAGAGAGGCACAGACGGAGGGGGGTTGCAAAGGCCAGCCCCCCCCGCCCCCCCGCGGGAGGGGCTGGGGCCTCTCCTGCCAGCCCCCCTGCTCTGGCGGGCCCCCACTGACCTGGTCGATCCACAGCTTGCCCACGATGATGTTGTGGACGGTGGAGGTGACCTTCCTCCAGACGTAGTGGTTCCCGCTGGCGTGGAACTCCAGGTGGATGGCCCCTGTGGCGGCAGAGGGGGAGGCTCTGAGCGGGGGGCGCAGGCCTGTGCCAGCCAGGGGCGAGCCAGGCTCAGCATGACGGCATCGGCGTTTGCTGAAAGGCCCCCCGCCCTGCAGCTCCCCACGAGGAGCCGGACACCGGGCCGGCCTGGTCTGCTCCGCGTGGCGCTGGGGTGGCCGGCGCCCCGCTCAGCCTGGCTCCCAGGAGGAATCCCACCGGGGGGGCAGGCCGGGGGCAGAAGGACCCCCCAGAGCAGCGGTCCCCAACAGCAGGGGGCTGGCCACTCTGGTGCCTGTGGGTGACCCCTGCTGGCCGGGGTCTGTAGCACTGCCTGGCGGGGGGTCGCCCTGAGGCCCTCGTGTGCCCTAGACCATGGCCCAGCCAGTTCCCACCTGGCCAGGGGAAGGGGCGTGGCTACCTGGGGGGGTGGTCTGGTTTGGGAGAAGGGCAGTCTTGAAGAGAAGAGACTGAGCCGAGTGTGGGGGGTTCAGGGGCCCATGGCCCCCGCCCCAAGGGATCTGAGGCTGCCAGCCCCCTACTCTGATGCGCACATTGAACCCAGGCTGGGCTGTACCTCTGAGCAGCCATAACCCCCCTATTCTACTGGCTGTTGGAGCCGCATCAGGCTGCAAGGTCGGGGGGCAGGGGCGGTGCCCGTCGTGCCGTCAGCCACACCCACCACGTGCTGGCGGAGCGGCGCGGGGCTCTGCACACCCCTGCCGGTACCGTGTCTGTGCGCACGCGATCCTCGCCGAGTCCTGCGCAGGGAGCGCTGATCAGCCCCCACCCGGGGAGGGGGCCGCTGGCTGAGCGTTGCCGACTTCGCGGGAGCCAGCCTGGGTGCAAGCTGCTCCTGGCGCCGCTCGAGCAGCTTAACCCAGCACGCTGGCCGCCCTTGGCCGTGCTCGTACGTCCCAGCGGGAGAACGGGGCTGCGGGGGCAGGCGCTCGTCCCCGCCGGCTGGGCCCCCGAGCGGCCTCCGGAGCCGGACCGGGGGCCGTGGTAGGAACAGTGGCACCGCGGTCCCGGCTGCGGGGAAGTGGGCGGGGCGGGAATTCCCTGGGACCGCCCAGGGGGCAGGGCTAAAGCGGGGGGCGTGGCCTGGCACTGTGCCCTGCAGGGGAAGCGCCGCAGGGGGTCACAGTGATGGGGGAGGAGGGGGAACCCTGCACCAGCTGCTAGCGCGAGGGGAGAGGGGCACAGTCACAGTGACGCGGTGCGTGCATGAGGGCGGCATACAGCCCCAGCTCTGGCTGCCGTCCGGGTGTGCCCCAGCCTGGAGCCAGCTGCCAGATTCCTCCCCCGCACGTCCCTGGAGCAAGATCCCCAACCCTGGCACTGCAGAGCCGGGCACGGACCCTCGCCCGCAGGCCGGTTCTCCCCGGGAGACGGAGGCCCCAGCTGCTGCCGCCAGAGGAGGGGTTACTGGTGCAAGGCAGCTTGTCCTGGGCGAGGGGCCAGATAACCCGCCCCCGAGGGGACCCACATTCACTGCACCGGCCCCGAGAACAGGGGCCTGGCCGCCA
The DNA here is from genome assembly GCF_052426305.1 of Pelodiscus sinensis. Lineage (NCBI taxonomy): Eukaryota > Metazoa > Chordata > Testudines > Trionychidae > Pelodiscus > Pelodiscus sinensis. The sequence goes on along the minus strand of NC_143085.1, from coordinate 1,367,165 downwards.
CTGAGCCTGCACGTGGCCACGCGCCAGCCCCAGCCGTGCGCCGGGCAGAGCGCGAATGCTTTGGGCTCCCACGAGCCTGCGGTGCAGCTGCAGCCCGATGCCGGGACAAGCAGCGAGCAATTCGTCCCGAAGCACCGCGGGACCGTGGCACGCAGCATCCCGCCGGCTCGGCACTCACCCAGGGGCATGATGGAGAGGTATTTGCCCCGGAACTTGCTGGCGATGGTGATCTCCTGCCACAGCGTCCAGCCGCGCTTGGAATACACGTGATGGGCCGCGGCCGGCGGGTGGTGGCTGACCTGCGAGACAAGGCGAAAGCAGCGTTACGCAGGCGCAGGGCAGGAAGCAAAGCCCCACGCCGGGGGGAGGGGGGACCCGCCGTTGGTACCGCGGGCCGGGAGCCAGACTCGGAGTGGGCGGGAATGCCTGGGGGCTGCAAGAGAGGGACGTGGTCTGACTTCCTGACGGGTATCACGCTGCTGCAGCCTAAAACCGTGTTTCTCGACTTCTGTTTATAAAGTACCCTGGGTACCTACAGGTTTCAGACAATGTTTAAACCACTTAATGGGAGCCGGGCGGGCGATGAAAGTTTGGGTGTAAAAAGTAGAGAACTAATCAAGCGCTGTCAAACTTCACACACACATTCAGTTGTCTCCAAATTTCAGTTGTGCGGACGTACCCCGCCAGACTTCTCTCGCGTACCCCAAGGGTACTCCTACCACTGCTTGAGACACACTGGGCCAGCCCAGCCGACAGGCGTCTGTCCAACCTGCTCTTCAGTATCTCCACGGATGGGGATTCCACAACCCCCCTGGGCAATTTATTCCAGCGTTTAACCACCCGGACAGGCAGGAACTTTTTCCTAATGTCCAACCTCAACCTCCCTTGCTGCAGTTTAAGCCCATTGCTGCTTGTTCTATCCCCAGAGGCCAGGAAGAACACGTTTTCTCCCTCCTCCTTATGATACCCTTTTAGATACCTGAAAACTGCTCTCATGTCCCCTCTGTCTTTTCTAAACTAAACAAACCCAATTCTTTCAGCCTTCCCTCACAGCTCCTGTTCTCTCGACCTTTCATCATTCTTGTCGCTCTTCTCTGGACCCTCTCCAATTTCTCCACATCCTTCTTGAAATGCGGTGCCCAGAACTGGACACAACACTCCAGCTGAGGCCTAACCAGCGCAGAGTAGAGCGGAAGAATGACTTCTCGTGTCTTGCTCTCACCACTCCTGTAAATGCCTCCCCAAATCATGTATCCGAGGGGTGGCCGTGCTAGTCTGGATCTGCAAAAGCGACAAGGAGTCCGGTGGCTATAAGGTGCGACAGGACTCTTTATCCCCAAATCATGCTGGCTTTTTTACAATCCTGTCACACTGACTCTCCCGTAGCACTCTGCCCCGGGGTCCCTTTCTGCCGTGCTCCTTCCTAGACCGTGGCTTCCCATTCTGCGGGCGTGAAACTGACTCTGCATTTGTCCCTATTGAATTTCATGATCTTTACCTCCGACCGTTTCTCCGCTATCGTTGTGAATTAGAACGCTGCCCTCCGGCCTTGTGTCCGCCGCAAACTGTGTCCCCTCTGCGCCATTATCGAAATCATCGATGGAGACATTGGCCAGAACCGGCCCCAACACAGACTTGGAGCTCCTGGTGCCGCCCTCAGACTGAGAACTGTTAATAACGACTCTCTGGGAACGGTTATCCAGCCAGTTCTGCACCCACCTTGTAGTCGCCTCAGCTGGGTGTATTTGCCTAGTTTACTGGTAAGGAGGCCATTAAAGTTCGGATACACTACACCGACCACTTCCCCTTTAGCCACAAGGCTCCTTACCCTGTCAAAGAAAGCTAGAGCCCGTCCTCTAGAGGCTTGCAAAGGGGTCCCTGAATGATTTGCTCCGTTATCTTTCCTGGCACAGAAGTAGGGCCGTTACATTTAGTTTAATCATCTAATCGATGGATTTTCCATCAGCTAGTCGGTAAGTGGGGAGCCGCCGTGGGGCTAGCGCCTGGCTGGGCTCTTACTCCATTGAAAAGGCTGGTGGCAGTGCGGGGGACCCCAGGCGAGCTGGGAATTCGCTCTCCAGGCTTGCTCTGCATGCGCTTTAGCCTTTGACGTGTATTAACAGCCTGTCGGTTCTTAATCCATTTAAAAAGCAGAGGCGGGGCTGGGCGTGAGCCGGCAAGCAGCTGATTCCCAGCTCGCGTCTGGCCCCTGCCTCCCCCTGCCTCCTGCGGAGACGGTGCTGGGGTAACCGGTCTTTGAGCTGGCTCCTGCCCGCCCGCCCTTGCTGCCTCTGTGGGGCGGCGACGAGTCAACGAGTCCCTTGACTAGCCAATAGCTTTTACGTCTCAGCTTACGTCCCTATGTAGAAGTCAAGGTGACGGGTCTGCAATCCCCTGGGCTGTCCTGATTTCCAATACGGACTCTAGATTTACCCCTTTCCAGTCTTCTAGGATCTCTCCCGAAGCCCGTGACGTTTCAAAGGTGAGAGCTATTGGTTCAGACGCCTTCCCGGGCAGCTCCTTGGCTGCGTCCACACTGGCATGATTTCCTGCAAATGCTTTTCACAGAAAAGTTTTCCATGAAGCATTTGCAGAAAAGAGCATCTGGCTTGGCAGGGACGCTTTTCCCCAAAAGCTCTTCTTGCGGAAAAGCGTCCGTGCCGATCTAGACGCGCTTTTGCCAAGCAAGCCCCGATGGCCCCTCCGCCAGCGGGGAGAGGCTGGGCACCGCGGTTTGCCCCGCCGCGTGAACTGCAGTAAGTAACGAAGAGCAGTGTCTAAGGCGAGGGACTGGAAGGGCTGCAAACAGCCACGGAGGCAGCGCACACGCCGCAGCACTGGCTCCGAAGAATGGCCCGGCTCCGCGTTGTTTCACCGAGGCTGCGGCGTCCCTGCGGCTGGGTTTGCGTTTCCCTGGCTCGGCCGCACTGTGGGGGGAGATCGCTCAGGGTACGTCTACACTACAGCGCTAGTTCGAACTAACTTAGTTCGAATTAGTTAATTCGAACTAAGCTAGTTCGAACTAACGCATCTAGAACTAAAAACTAGTTCGAACTAGCGTTTTGCTAGTTCGAACTAGTAAGTCCACATTGAGTGGACTCTGAACAGGGCTTAATGATGGCCGGAAGCAGTGCCGGCAGGGCATAAAAGGAGGACTTAGAGCATGGAGATACTGTCTCAGGCTAGCCGAGGGCTGCGCTTAAAGGGTCCCGACCCCCACCCCGGACACACAGTTCTAAGGGGTGCCCCGCTTGCAAAGAAGTTCTGGCTTGGAGTGCCCTGAGTGCCCACACTGGGCACATCACACCACTCGGCCATCAGCCCGGCTGCACTTGCCGCAGGCTGCCATCTGGGGAGAGGGAGTAATTGGGGGGCTGCAGGAGAGCTTCCACCCCCAGAAGCCCGCAGAGCCAGCCCAGTCCTCCCCATCGGGGGCTCGTACCCCATTCCTCCCTCACCTCCTTCCACTTGCCCTTCCCTAGCCCCCCTTCTTATTGATGTACAAAATAAAGATAACGTTTCTTCCAACATTGACTCTGTCTTTATTGAAAAAAACTGGGGGAGACTGGGAAAAGGAGGTGGGAGAGGGGAAGAGAAAGGCTGGGAGAGGGGAGGGCAACTAACATGATCAGGGGTTGGGAACAGGTCCCAGATGAAGAGAGGCTACAGAGACTGGGACTGTTCAGCTTAGAAAAGAGGAGACGGAGGGGGGACAGGATAGAGGTCTGTAAAAGCAGGGGTTGGGTGGAGAGGGTGCATTCAGAAAAGTTCTTCATGAGTTCCCATAAAGAAGGACTAGAGGACACCAAAGGAAAGGAATGGGTAGCAGGCTTGAAACTAGTAAGAGAAAGTTGTTCTTGACAAAGCAAATAGTTAACCTGTGGAACTCCTTGCTGCAGGAGGCTGTGAAGGCTACAACTAGAACAGAGTTTAAAGGGAAGTGAGATAAAGTGATGGAGGTTGGGTCCATGGAGTCCTATTAGCCAGAGGGTAGGAGTGGTGTCCCTGCCCAAAGTTTGTGGAAGGCTGGAGAGGGATGGCACGAGACAAATGGCTTGGTCATTGTCTTCGGTCCATCCCCTCCAGGGTCCCTAGGGTTGGCCGCTGTGGGCAGACAGGCTACTGGGCTAGATGGACCTTTGGTCTGACCCAGGACGGCCATTGTAAGCTCAGGGCTCAGTGTCGGGGGTCTCAGTGGACCCCCTTGATTTTCATGCACACCTGCTCCTGGGTGGCCAGGCTGGCAGCTCTCCTGCCCTAGACGGCCACTTTCCTGTGCCTAGTGCGGAGATCATGGACAAGGTCCACGATGTCCGCACTAGTCAGGAAGATGCCCGCCTCTTGCGGTCCAGGGCAAGCTCCCGGGAGCCGCCAGCCTGGTCCCGGCAAGAGGGGGTGGGCTGGGGGGCATCGGGTGGGTGGCTCTGTGCCGTGCCAGGTGCAGGGTCTGCTAGCTGGGTGCTGGCAGGCTTGCACCTGGCACGGGCACCGTAGCCAGCCCGTGCCCCTTTAAGGGGTCCGGGGCCGGGAGGGGGGCATAGAGTTTCCCTGGTGTTGGCCAGAGTGGCCACCAGGGAAACCTGGGGAGGGCTAGCCTCCCACTAGTTCGAACTAAAGGGCTACACAGCCCTTAGTTCGAACTAGCTAGTTCGAACTAGGCGTTAGTCCTCGTAAAATGAGGTTTTCCTAGTTCGAACTAAGCGCTCCGCTAGTTCGATTCAAATTCGAACTAGCGGAGCGCTAGTGTAGCGCATAGGAAAGTTAGTTCGAACTAACTTTCTAGTGTAGACATACCCTCAGTGGTTTGAGCATTGGCCTGCTAAACCCAGGGCTGTGAGCTCAATCCTTGCGGAGGCCGTTTAGGGATTTGGGGCAAAAATTCATCAGGGATGGTGCTTGGTCCTGCTGTGTAGGCAGAGGGCTGGACTCAATGACCTCTCAAGGTCCCTTCCAGTTCTAGGAGATAGGCATCTCCATTAATTTAATTTAATTTCATTAAAAACTGTCAGCCACGCAACTGCGGCCATGGAAGCAGCCGCGCTGGTGCTGGCAGGACACACCGCATCGCCCTCGTCTGCAGCCCGGCGTTTCCAGAGAGCGCCCCAGCCCAGGGGAGCAGGCCGCCGGTCTTCGCGGGGCCACAGGACACTCGGGTTCACCCCAAGCAATGGGCGCCCACCAAAGCAGCTCTCCGCCACCCCAGCTGCAGGCACAGGCGAGTCCCTCGCTTCCAGGCTGCGCCCCACCAGCTTGGAGACGCACCGGGAGGGCCGTGCCTCGCAGTGCCCTCCGTGCCACACGCAAGGGCGCGTCCCAGCCTACTGCAGCTGCCAGCGAGGGGAGTCGTTGCGGGAGCGGAGGCCCCCAGCTCAGACGCTGGCGGTGGGGCACCAGCCGGGCCCTGCTTGGCCCCCACCTCCCCCGGGGTTTGGAGGCGGTGGTGGCCGCAGAAACGCCCCTCGTGGCCACGCGCGGGCCCCGTTCCCGAGACGGCAATTCAAACTGCTGGGCTCCACGATCCCCACGTCACCCCCACGCCACACGGGCAAAGGAGAAGAAACGGCCCCGGAAATCTCGCCAGGGCGGGGGTGCAGCAGCCACAGCTGCTCGACAGTCCCGAGCGCTGGCCTCATGCCGCTGGCCGGGCTGCCACCTTGGATACGTGGGAAGCGCGAGGCTCTCTGTCCGGCTCCGGGCCACGAAATGAAACCACCTCGGCCCACGGCGCAGAACAAGCTGCCGCGCCGCAGAGAGCGACCGAGTCCCGAACAAGCCGCCCGCGTTACTCCCCTTGGGCTCGACCGGCCCCGGCCCCAGGCCGAGGGACCCTCCAGCCTGGCTCGCTGCTGGCCCGTGGGCTGCTGCCCAGAGGATCCTGGGCCGCGATCCCTCCACGCCGAGTACTTGCCGGGCCTGAGGTCTCTGGGGAGGCCCCATAGCGCCTCGGCCTGGCTCGCCTCTCGCTGCACGCCCCCCTCCTGGGTGGCCTCCAGCTCTCACGCCCCCGTTACCAGGGCGGTCCCTGGGGGCTGCAGGGCGCGCACCACATCCCCTCCTACCCAGGCCCCCCGAGCTGCCCTATGGACGGGACGGCTTTGCCAGGTACCATGTCTGGCTCCGCTCCCCCGATCTGTCACCACCTCCCTCTCGGGCACCCTCCTGCCTGGCCAACGCTGAGCTCCTGGCCTTCACTGTCCTCCAGCACTGCCCCGCCCGGAGGAAACTCCTTCCCCCTCCAGCCCCCTTGGGCGTCGCTGCACGAGCCCCTCTCCTTGAGTCCCCGGCCAGTCCCTGGGGCTGGCCCCGTGGGTCCGCTGGCAGCTCCCATCAGAGGCGCGGGGGTCTCGCGGGAACGGCCGCCGGGACCCGGACACACTGAATCGGAGCAAGCGGGAGCTCTGCCCCCTACCTGCTCGCAGAGCGACCGGAAGCCCAGCTCCTCCAGCCGGTCGAGTTCGTAGGTCTCCCCCAGCAGGGGGTTGAAGGGCTTGGCGGTGCGGTGTACGGTGGTGGAGTAGGACGACACGGAGAACGCAGCCACGAAGCACATCTGCTCCGTGGCGCTCTCGCACTTCACGGCTCTGTCCAGCAGCTCGTGGTACTCCAGGTCCTCCGTCAGCCTCTGCAGCATGGAGAGCGGCTCGTTGAAGTTCACCTGGGGCGGGCGGGGCAGAGAGTGAGACACGCATGGGGGCGCCCCGCCGGCGGGGCTGGATCTGCTCAGGCGAGGGGGGTCCGGCCTGGCTCAGCCCCTCTGCATCGTCCCACCGGAGCTGGGGGCTTTGGCTAGCCGGGCCGGGGCAGCGGGAGTGGTGGCACGGCCAGCTGGACCCAACTCGGGTGTTCTCCGAGCGGCCCGGGGAGGAGACGGGCGCCTTGGGCCCTAGTTCGGACAGACGCAGCGTTGGAAATCTCAGCGTTCTCGCTCCGTTTCCCTGCGCGACGCTGGCGTGTCGGCTCCAGGAGGAGGGACGCCACCGCGGCCGCAGGGCTGTTCCCGCGCACGTTTCCCGCCGCCACCGCCGCGAGGGAAACCAAACAGCCCCTGGCAGGGGAATGGTTTAACCCCCAAAGCCGATGTCTGGTCCCAGGCCCATTGCCTCACACATGCTGCCCCGGGGCGCTTAAGGGACTTGGCGGCCACGTGAACGGCAGCTGGGACGGGACCGTTCCCCCCACGCACTCGCTTGGCGCAGCCCCCGGATCCATCCAGCCCAGATCCAGGCTGGGAGCGGCCCTTCCGGGCTAGCTCAGGGCTCCAGTAAATCCCGGGGCTGAGTGCCGCGGGGCAGGCGGGCTGTGCGCGGACGGCTGCGTGGCGGGCTGCGGGCGGACGGCTGCGGGGCGGGCCGCGCGCGGATGGCTGCGTGGCGGGCTGCGCGCGGATGGCCGCGTGGCGGGCTGCGCGCGGATGGCCGCGTGGCGGGCTGGGCGCGGATGGCCGCGTGGCGGGCTGGGCGCGGATGGCCGCGTGGCGGGGTGCGCGCGGACGGCTGCGTGGCGGGGTGCGCGCGGACGGCTGCGTGGCGGGCCGCGCGCGGATGGCTGCGTGGCGGGCTGCGCGCGGATGGCTGCGTGGCGGGCTGCGCGCAGCACAAGGCCTGCAGAGCAGGGCTCCCGGGGTTCCAGCGGCTGGCGGACGCCGGCTCTGCGCTGAGTGATGGGGGGACCCCACGGGCGGGAGGCGTTCGAGATCCTGGCTACCATGGGGCAGCACTGACCCTTCTTCCAGGGAGCCTCAGGGGCCAGGCACCGCCCTCCCCGGAGCTGCGCCCTTCGGAACGGGAGCAGGGACCCGGAAAGCCAGGCTGCCGGCGGGGTGGCCTCCTTCCCCGTCCCAGCAGTCGGCGGTGCCCGCGGCTCGGGGGCAGCGCGGGAACGCACACGGGCACTTGCTGGCCGGCGGTTCCAGGGTCTGCAGCGCGCCAGCCGGACTCTGCCCCAGGCTAGTGGGCAGCTCCCGCCCCCGCCCCTCCGGGACCCCTAACACGGTGTCGGGTGTGGGACAGACGCCGGGGCCCTCGGCGCCCCCTCGCTGGGCTGCAGCAGCCCCCACCCCCGCCCCTCCGGGACCCCTAACACGGTGTCGGGTGTGGGACAGACGCCGGGGCCCTCGGCGCCCCCTCGCTGGGCTGCAGCGCCCCACCCCCGCCCCTCCGGGACCCCTAACACGGTGTCGGGTGTGGGACAGACGCCGGGGCCCTCGGCGCCCCCTCGCTGGGCTGCAGCAGCGCCCCACCCCGGCCCAGGCGAGGGCCCCCACGTACGGGCATGGGGATCTTGGACAGCTCCTTGCCGATGCAGTTCTTCATGATGCTCCAGAGGTTGAGGCTGTAGTTGGGCTTGTCGGGGATGCGCGTCCGTCTCCTCCTCCTCCTCGGCAGGACGTCCGAGCCGGCCGACTCCTGGCCCGGCTGGGGGGGGCTCTCAAAGACCTGGGGGAGCGGCAGTGCGGCTCAGTGAGCGCCCGAGCCAGGCTGTGCCCCCCTCCCCCCGCCCGGGGCACTCACATTGTCCTCCAGGGTCCAGTCCTCCGGGTGCCCCTCGCTGGCCCCGCTGAGGCTGCTGCCGGAACGCCTGCGGAGAGAGGGGCCCGTCACCCAGCGCGGGGAGCTCTGCTGATGCCCACGGGGTCGGGGCCTCGCCCAATCGGGGGGCTCCTGCGAAGGAGGGTGAGGGCCCCAGGGTGGGACCCGGTCCAGGGGTGTCCCCCCCCCCCCCCGTGGGGCTCCCTACCGGTGCTGTCGGGGGTCTGCGGTCACAGTGATAAACGCTGGGGTGTCCTCCATGGCATCGAAGTACTCGGTGTCCTCATCCTCGTCACTGGCTTCTCCTTGGGCGGGCGGCGCGCTCCCTGTGGGCGGAGGGCACGGCTCGGTCCCCGCCTGAGCGCCCCCCTGCCCTCTGCCGGGGGACACGGCCACCGCTCGGCCCTGGCTTCACCCGACTCGCGCCCGCCCCTGGCTGGCCTTTGCCGATGTTTAACGGGGCCGGGGGGGGAAATGGTTCCATGGGGGGAGCCCGGCTCATGGGCTGGTGGCCCCGCTGCACCCCTGGCCTGGACACGCCCAACCGGCCGCTGCCTGTCCCCCTTCAGGCACCGGCACGCCCTCCCCCAGGGTCCCTGCCGCGCCTGCCCACCCTTGGGTGCCGTCTGGCTCCTCCGCAAGCTGGCCAGGCTCCGGCGCTGGGCCCAGGGCTGGGGCAAGCGGATCAACACTCCCCCCTAGCGACATGGGGCCGGGCCCTGGAGCCGTGACCGCCTGCGGCTCCAGCCCCTTCTTGTGTCCCACCCGCAGCGCGCCCTGGTCTCAGGCCTCCTGCCTCCACGTGTCCGTCCAGCCTGAGGGGCTGCCACGAGTCCCCCTGGCCGGCCCTCTGGAGCCCAGCGAGAGGGTGCAGCAGAGCCCCCCCAGCTGGGACCCACACAGGGGCGTGGCCTCGGCACGGCTACCCAGCCACACGCTGTGTCCTCGGCTGGGGGGGCTGGACTGCGGTTCCCACCCCAGGACTAGCCTCCCCCCACCCCAAAGGGCCTGCTTCCTGGCCCCAGGGCGCTCTCCAGGGTGCTGCAGCGGCTGGGCTCATGGCCTGGCGGGAGGGTCACGGGGCAGCCGGGCTCTCACCTCACGCCCCCACGCAAGGGTGAGGCCAGAGGAGGGGGCGGAGCCCAGCGCCAGAAGGGAGCGTGGGGCAGTGGTCAGAGCGTGGAGGAGAGGAGCCCTGAGAGCCATTGGCAGCCGAGCTGCCGGGGGGGGGGGGGTACATGCACTTGCAGCCAAACTACCCCCTGGGGCATGTGAGCCTCTGCCTCAGCGGCCCCGTGGAGAGGGATGCCCCGGCCGGCCGGCCTGTTGCATCACAAACCCGGATTGTGACGCTGCCCCGGGAGAGCCGCTTCGCCCTGGGGCCGGGCCAGCGGGTCTGTGTCTCTGGATCCACCCCCCCAGTAAGCCTGGTGCCCCACATGCACAGTGCCCCGGATGGAGGCTCGCCCTGCCCGCGGGATCAGGCTGGGATTCCCGGGGGACACAGACCTGAGACACACTCCATGGGCGTCCTTCCCCTCGCCACTGGCGGCCTGGCAGCCCCCGCCCACTCCCCCGGCACTGTGAGCTCACAGCACCGTGTGGGGCTGGCAGAGCCCGGGGGCCGCTCTCCAGGGGGCAGGGGCCTCTGGCCCGGCCACTCACCCTTGGCCGCGCCGGCGACTGCGGTGGCGCTGGAGGCCAGGCCGGGCGCCCCCCGGCAGGCCCGCTCCAAGCTGTTGTGCTGTTTGGCTAACTGCTCGATGGTCTCCTCCAGCCGGAGCCGCTGCTCCCGCTCATGCTGCAGGGCCCGCTGCCATTTCCGGCTGTGGCTCTCGGCTAGCTCCAGGAAGTCCCGGCACGCCTGGGGGCCACAAACGCCATCAGGGCCGCGCAGCGCTGCCCACGGCTCCTGGGGCCGGGGGTGAGCCCGGGCCGCTCGCTGGGGCCGCCCCCCGGCTGGAGCCCAGAGGAGAGCCCAGAGGAGAGCCCGGAGGAGAGCCACGGCTCGGCTCGGCTGGGCAGGGGCGGCCGGGTGCTGTGAGAAACGCCGGGGACGTGGCTGAGCGACGCTGGGCTGCTCTTGCTGGGGCCTCAAGGTCCCTTCCAGCCTCACATTTCTCTACCCCTCCCCCCTGCTCTGTGGCCTGCTCACGTCACCCAAAGCTGCCGTGCTTGGCAGATCGCCTGAGTGCCAGCTAGGAGCAGAGCTCTGCAGACAGCTCCGTTTTCACCTGCGGCCCCTGCCTCGCCAGTCCTGGAACATCCCCTTAACTCTGACCTGCGGCCCCTGCCTCGCCAGTCCTGGGACATCCCCTTAACTCTGACCTGCGGCCCCTGCCTCGCCAGTCCTGGGACATCCCCTTAACTCTGACCTGCGGTCCCTGCCTCGCCAGTCCTGGGACATCCCCTTAACTCTGACCTGCGGTCCCTGCCTCGCCAGTCCTGGGACATCCCCTTAACTCTGACCTGCGGTCCCTGCCTCGCCAGTCCTGGAACATCCCCTTAACTCTGACCTGCGGCCCCTGCCACGCCAGTCCTGGGACATCCCCTTAACTCTGACCTGCGGCCCCTGCCACGCCAGTCCTGGAACATCCCCTTAACTCTGACCTGCGGCCCCTGCCTCGCCAGTCCTGGGACATCCCCTTAACTCTGACCTGCGGCCCCTGCCTCGCCAGTCCTGGGACATCCCCTTAACTCTGACCTGGGGCCCCTGCCATGCCAGTCCTGGGACATCCCCTTAACTCTGACCTGCGGCCCCTGCCTCGCCAGTCCTGGGACATCCCCTTAACTCTGATCTGCGGCCCCTGCCTCGCCAGTCCTGGGACATCCCCTTAACTCTGACCTGCGGCCCCTGCCTCGCCAGTCCTGGGACATCCCCTTAACTCTGACCTGCGGCCCCTGCCTCGCCAGTCCTGGGACATCCCCTTAACTCTGACCTGTGGCCCCTGCCATGCCAGTCCTGGAACATCCCCTTAACTCTGACCTGCGGCCCCTGCCTCGCCAGTCCTGGGACATCCCCTTAACTCTGACCTGCGGCCCCTGCCTCGCCAGTCCTGGGACATCCCCTTAACTCTGACCTGTGGCCCCTGCCTCGCCAGTCCTGGGACATCCGCCTGGGACACACTGTACCTCAAAGCAGCACCGTGGGACTGTGATGTCTCATGCAACACGCCATATGGGAGGCCCTGGCCGTGAGAAACGCGTTGTCACGGTGCTGTGGCAGTGCGGGGATTTCCTGAGAGGCGGGGAGTGTGGGAGTTGCCCCCTCCCCCTGAGAGCTCTCAATTAGCGGTGACCCACGACGCAGCGAGAGCGCCACGGGACTGGTGCCGGGTGGCCGCCCGCCCATCGCTATTTCTCTTGCTCTGCGCAGGGCAAACACATCACCCTTGTCACCCTCCTGTGGGCACGGGCCAGGCGGCAGTCTGCGTGCGGGGGTCTTCCCCAGCACGGCCCGGCGCCTGGGAGGACCACGCCCGAGGGCCTGCGCAGCCCACGCCTACACTAGAGGCTCGATCAAATACCCAGGGGGAGCAGGGTTTGCTTTTCGGCCAGCTCCCTGTCCATCAGCTCCTGCTTCTGTGAACAGCGGCTCCATAGCCAGACCCTGCAAACGTGGCCGTGGCCAAGGCCCGTAAGGCGCAGCAGCGGGAGGCTGCCCAGGGATCTCTCGGGCCACGGCCCAGCGAGCCCTAGCGGCGAGCGGGGCCTAGTCTCACAGGCCGCCCTGGTGCAGCTGGGCCGTGGCTGGCAGAGCTGAGATCAGCCTCAGGGCTGGCCCACCCGCCGTGGCCCTCGTGGGACAGGGAGACCAGCTGTAGGGTAGCCCCTGCCCCACCTTGCTATGCGGCTGTGTGAAGGGAGCTGGGTTTCATGGTGTTGGGGGGGGGTCTCTGCATCTGGCCCCCCCGGGGCAGCCTTTGCCCCACGTGATAGCCCCCCCTGGCAGGACTGGTCCCCCAGGCTATCGCTGGCAGGGCCCCCCAGCCCCCTGCGGTGAGCCAGAGTCCAAGGCCCGAGCGTAGAGTCCCCACCCCGATTCCTAGCGCGGTGGCGCCCGCCACAGGGCTGCCCCTAGCTAGCCAGGCTGAGCCGAGCGGTGGGGCCAGCCGGCGGGTGCCTGCCCCTCGCCACAGACCGACAAGCCACACGCACAGCCGGGGCCATGGAACGGTCCTGTCCTCAAGGCACGGGCCAAGCATGCACAGACCCCCACGGCGCACCACACCCCGCACCCTTGCCTCAGCCCACCTTGGGGTGCCAGGGGAGATTTCAGAGCAGCAGGGGGCCGGGCAAAGGCACCCAGAGCCATGGGAAGGGGGGGGAGTCCCCGTGTTGAAATCTGTCCTAGATGAGGGCCAGATCTGATCCACATCAGCCTTACGGCTTCCCAGCAGTAGATCTCGGCAGGGCCGGACGGGGGCCCCACACGCAATCCTCACGGCATTGATGGGGAAACCGAGGCACAAGAGCCGACTGTGTTCGGCCCATCTGAAAGGCAGCAGAGAGGCGACTTGCTTAGGGCGTGGCCGCGCCTTGGTGGGAAAGTAGCAGGTCCCACGTGGCTCTGTGACCGAGCAGAGCAAGAACCAAGGCCTGGCGGCAGAGACCAGAAGCACTAGCTTAGAAATAAGGCAGCGCATCCGACAGCGAGGGCGTCGGGGCTGGAACCCAGACTTCCCTGTCCGGGCCGCTGGGAAGGAAACCAGAACCCCGCGCACGAGGCTGGGGCCTTGGGAGGTGCTTGGGCAAACCTGGGGGAAGGCGAAGAGCCATGGGATGAGGCAGCCCCTCTGCCTCCACGCCCCAGGGAGCAGAGCCCAGAGCGTTCTTGCTGCCTAATCTAACACGTCTGCTCAGTTTCCCGTCAAGAGCGGCCTGGCGCGTTCTGAGCGGGCCTCCCCCGCGACGTCCAGCCGGCAGCAGGCTAAGTGCCGGGGGAACAGCCCCCCAGCGCCACCCCGCCGGACGGTTCCCGATTGACGCCCGGTCTCGTCTCCAACTCCACTGCCTCCCCTCAGTGACCAATCAGAGCTGCCCTTGCGTTCCTTGGCAATCTGGATGGCCCCTTCTCCTTCGCCAGGGGCTGTGTGGGGCCCTCAGCGGGCCAGGCCTGCTCCACGCACCAGGAGAGGCCCTGCATGGCTGGGCCGAGGCGCTGGGCCTCACCAGCGTTAGGGGAGAGGAGGCCGTCCAGCCCCAGGGGCTGGTATCTCAGGGCCACGCAGGGTGGGCTCAGCGCTGGAGTCGCCAAATGCCACCGCGAGGCACAACGCCATGTGGGTGCTGCACCCGCCAGCCGCCGGTTCCATGCACCCCCTCGCGCCACCGACCCACTGTGTCCCCAGGTAGTACCCGCTGTGGCCAGGCCCTGGGACTCCCATGCGGGTCAGGCCCTCCCCACGCCGTGGGACGCTGCTGGACTGCTGTTTGCACACTGCACTGGAGAGCAGGGCGGCCCCATACCTGGACAGACACAACCTGCAAGCGGGCCGCGATGTGTCCCCTCCCCCCGCAGAAGGGCTACGCTGGGTGTTTTTAATGACCCAGTCTGGGCTGTGAAAGTCACCTCCGTTCCACGCCACGAAACAAGCAAACGCCCCAGCAAAGCCACAGGCGCCACCGCACAGAGTGCACCACATGACCCAGTCAGGATCCCCCGCTAGCTGTCCCGTGCATGGCAGCCAACACCGTCTGCCTCGCCCCTTCCCTGAGCCGCATGGCCCCGCGCTGGGCTCCTCCGATCGCCCTCGTCTCAGGCTGGCCAAATTCAGCCTCACAAATATTATGCAGGGCACAGCCGGCAGCTATAACCACAGGGACACGGTCATCGGCCAGGCCCTGGGCCACTATCACCAGCGGCCCAAAGCGCACCCCTCCGTCGTTCTGCACCCGCTCATCCGGCTGCTGGACCTCTCCCTACCGCTGTCAAGGCTCCGTGAGCCCCGGCGTCACAGGATGGGCGGGCTCTTTCAGGGTCACCAAGGCCTTTTCGACTTCCCCCGCGATGAACGTCTGGCGCAGGAAGAAAGTCTCCGCTGGCAGCTTCCCGCGTGGGTCACGCGCCTTTTCGTACCGGCCTGTTAGCGTCCGCAGCAACCCGCGAGCGCCGGCCAAACTCGAGAGAACCCCCCTTGTGGGGAACGTCCTCGGAGGTCTGGTGCTAGAATTGGCAGCCGCCGGCCACCTAGCGCCCTCCGCCCACTGCTCCGGCTGGCCTCCGAATTGGAGCGCTGGAGTGCTTGTCCCAGCCAGGCGCCTCGGCAGCCGCTGCCTGCTACGAGATCCTTCAAATCCAGCCCATCTGGGCCCGTGACGTCAACCCAGGCTGCTTATTTCTCTAGCCTGACACAATGAGCTCAGCATAATCCCAGCTGGGCTTTCTTCCTGGGCCATGCGGCTTCGCTGGTCCCAGCCCCTGCGGCTCCCAGTCGATTGCAGAGCAGCAATGGCGTGCTGACGGCTCTCCTCGGGAAACGAGGCTGTGCCGCTGGCCTCTCTCGCCGGCCGGAGACCCCCTCCCGTCAGAGGCCAGCGTTAAACCCGGCTCTGTTGCTTTCTGCAGACATACGCGACTCTCCCGCCTCGGCTGCAGCCGCGGGTGCTCCCGGCCCCTGCCCCCAGCAGGGCGAGCGACCTCTCCTGCGTTGCAGGGTGTCACGTTGCTGAATTGGAGGGAAGCAGCCAGATCGCTGCTGCACCCCTAGGTGGGGGTGTTGGCCCCAGAAATTGGTGTGGGGGGAGCCATGTGGGGTATTGAATGGGAGATTATTGTTTGTTAATCTTATGTACGCTATTTATGTGAGTGTATAATGTCTGTGTGTGTAGGTAGGAATCTGTAATCTGTGTGGAAGCTGAATATTTCTGTGAATGTGGTTAAGCATGGCTATGGACAGGCTGGGTAGCAAAGCCCTGTGGAACAATGACTCTCAATAGGCTATGGACACACCCAAAGAATGGGATTTGTCACCTGAAGGCAGCCAGCAGGAAACATAGAGATTGGCCTCTGACCAGGTGACTTGCTGCATACAAGAAGAGGCCAGGAAGGAGTATAAAGAGGCCATGTGGTCGATGCCATTTTGTTCTCAGCTCAGCACTTCATCCCAGAGGCAGCACTGCAGGGATTGAAGAGCCTGGAAGACCTGTGAACCCATCCTGATCTCAGGATGTGCAATAAGAACTTTTAAACCAGCAGCTGCAACATCTCTGCTAGAGCCTGCATCGAGAACTGGGAGATTCGGTGCATGTAACGTACTGTACTTTAATAACCTTACTCTCAGGCTTTTCTTTCTTCTGTTAATAAACCTTTAGTTTTAGATTCTAAAGGATTGGCCCAGCGTGATTTGTGGGTAAGGTCCAGAGGGTAAATTGACCAGGGATCTGTGGCTGGTTTCTTGGAACCGGACAGAACTTGTTAGGGGTAGGTGGGATTGGGTGCTAGGACCCCCCACCTGTGTACAGGCCCGGGGCCATCTGGGGCACGGATATTGCTGGGGTGTCGAAGGGGTTTTGCTCGGGAGGCTTCAGGCAGGCTGCTGAAGCGCTCTGTGAGACTGGTTTGTGGCCTGTTTGGAGAGGTCGCCAGTCAGGGGGACTGTAAAGAGCCCCGGATTTGAGCAACTCGCCCTGAGCGGATGCCCTTAGCTGTGCCCAGACACGGCCTGGTCCGTCACACAGGGCCACTCAGACTTCCCGCAGCGGCTCCGTTTTCCACGTGTGACGTCTCCACGCGCAGACGGTCTCTGGGGCAGCCCTGCTCCCCAGCCTCCATCTCCGAGCGCGTTCTGTGAGCGCACCAGCGCAGTCCGCGGGTTACTCAGATCTTCCACCGCGGCGGCTCCGAATGGCGGGACCAGCCTCCCCCCCACTGTGACCCTCTTCTCCTAGCGCCACCTTTGCTGTGCTTTCCAGCAACTGCCCAAGCACTGTCTGGCTCTGACCAAAACGCGGCTCCCGTCACCCGCTAGCACGCTGCTTCCGCAGCCCCCGAGTGCCACGGACCAGACGAAGGGCAGCCAGGGAGCAGCCCTGCAGGGCGGGGGGTACCTGAGGGCGGCAGGGCACACGGCCAGCCTGGGGCAGCGGGGAGGGTGCACAGGACGAGGGCAGGGAAGTGCGAGCGTGACGGAGGGGGGCGAGGGGAGGGCGTGGGACCCCCAGACACTGGCCGCGGCCAGCGCAGGAAGAGAAGGCCCCAGGGGGCTGTGGGAAGCAGCCGGCGGGGGGCGCACAGACAGCAGCCGAGCACAAGTGTGCTCACAAGCCCAGAGAGCAGAGCCGTGAGCCCCCCCCCCCCCCCCCCCCCCCCCCCCCCCCCCCCCCCCCCCCCCCCTTTGGTGGATCAGATCCTGGGCAGAGCAGGGCCTGGCAGAGGGACAAGGAGAACGGGGGGAGGAGGGACTGGGAGAAGCTGCCCTTGCAGGGACGTGCCAAGTCAGCGCAATCCTGACGTGCCCTCCCGCAGCTCCCGGCAGGCCGTGCACCGGAGAACCGCCAAGGGCTGGGAACCGGAGGGCGGTGCGCCCTTGGAGCGTGGGCCGGGGCTGCCCCGGGGCCTGGCTTCCGAGCCCAGCGTCCCTTCCCAAGGGGGTTAGATCCAGGGAGGTGGTGAGGTGGGACGTGGACGCAGCCTGCAAGCGCCCGCAGGGAGCAGCCACGGGCTAGGGGCTCTCCCCCAGCAGAGAGGCCGGACTCGCGCCCGGCGCGGGGAGCGGAAACTGGGGGGGGTCCCCACGGGCGGGCAGTCCAGGCCTGAGCTCTGGGCCATCCAGGGGTCAGACCAGCTGGTCACAGGACATCGGGATCCATGACAAGCTCCGCCACAGCCAAGGACAGAAGTCAGGTGCCAGAGACTCAGGCCAGACTCTCCCCACTAGGTCACACTGCCACCACACACTGTACTGTCCTGCCTCTCCAGGGACCGTCCTTCACCTTCAACGCCACACGCCAGCCCCAGCCCCCTCCGAGAGAGCCAGGGCCCCCATTTCACACTGCAAAGAGGCCACGGCAATAGCCCTGTAAGCCGGCTCCCTGGGCGGGCGAGGGGCTGGCCGCCTGGCCCCTGCGCGCTCATGGGAGCCGGTGCGGCGGCAGAGGGGCCCTGGGGGAGACGCGCCAGGGATCGAGTGCCTGGAGGGAGCAGAGGAATCTGGTGAATTTCACGGGCCGATCGGCGACAATGTCGGATTTCACGGCTCATCAGAGGCCAACAGAAAGGTCATTCGACCTCTGCCGAGCGCTCCCCCGCCGAGGGCTGGCTGCAGCCGGCCGTGCCCGCAGGGAGCGCGATGCACACGGGAGCCCCCCTCCCCAGGGCGCCCACAGCCCCGGCCGGGCGACTCGCCTTTCCCAGGCGTGTCCCGGGGCAGGGAGGCCAAGTGGGAGGGGGCAGGACGGAGGGAACTCGGGAGCTAGGACACAGCCCCGCCCTGCGGCGACCTGCACTGCAAAGCGCTCTCGGCCTCAGAGCTGCGGGGTGATAACCAGCCAGGGAACGCGAGTCGGGTGAGTCCGGTTCCCACAAACCCTGCCAGCCCCCTTGGGCATCGCGTCCATGCCTGGGGCGCCGGTAGAGCCCTCCCTGGAGGGGGGCCCACAGGCATCTGCCTTCTCATGCTGCCCCCCCGGCCTGTTCCAGCAGGACGTCAGCACTTGTCTGCACAGGCTCCGTGCCAGCATAGCTGCCACAGCGCCACGGGCCCCGTGAGATCCGGGCACGCCGCGGGGACGCAGTTCTACCCACGCGCCGGTGCCTCCTGCTAGCGCCGGGCCACTCTGACCACAGCCACGTTCTGCCTTCTTTATCCACGGCCAGCCCCACGGCGGTACACCCCAGTGTCAGTACATCCCAGCCAGCCCCACGGCGGTACACCCCAGTGTCAGTACATCCCAGCCAGCCCCACGGCAGTACACCCCAGTGTCAGTACATCCCAGCCAGCCCCACGGCGGTACACCCTAATGTTGGTACACCCCAGTGTCGGTACACCCCAGCCAGCACCGCGGCAGTACACCCTAACGTTGGTACACCCCAGTGTCGGTACACCCCAGTGTTGGTACACCCCAGCCAGCCCCGCAGCGGTACATCCCAGTGTCGGTACACCCCAGTGTTGGTACACCCCAGCCAGCCCCGCGGCGGTACACCCCAGTGTCGGTACACCCCAGCCAGCACCGCGGCAGTACACCCTAACGTTGGTACACCCCAGTGTTGGTACACCCCAGTGTTGGTACACCCCAGCCAGCCCCGCAGCAGTACATCCCAGTGTCGGTACACCCCAGTGTTGGTACACCCCAGTGTCGGTACACCCCAGCCAGCCCCGCGGCGGTACACCCCAGTGTCGGTACACCCAAGCCAGCCCCGCAGTGGTATACCCCAGTGTCAGTACGCCCACCCCATCCCTGTATTGTTACAGTGCCTGTCAGCTCTGTCTCCATACACCCCAGCCAGCCCCATGTCGGTACACCCCAGTGTCAGTACACCCAGCCAGCACCATGTCGGTTCACCCACCCCATTCCTTTTTGTCACAGCCCCAGCCAGCCCCACATCAGTACCCCCAGCCAGCCCGGCAAGGCGCGGCGAGGCAGGGAAGAGGTTTTGGCGCAAGGCACGTGGCAGGAGGAAACCAGGCCTGGCTGCCCAGGCTGCGGGAGCCAGAGCCGCACACCAAACTGAAAACCGCCGAGAGGTTCGAATGAGATGCAGACCCAGCTCTCTTTATGCTCTTCTCAAGAGCCAGCCCTAAGCACCAGTAATTAGATCCCATGGGAACTAGATCCCATGGAAATGCCATCAATCAGCTGCCGTAAGCCACTCGGTGCCCCAAAAGGCGGAGTACAACGAGTCTATCAAAGCTGCCCGCGGGGGTCGGGGATGCCTGCATGTTTTATCAAAGTCTGCGGTGCAAACCTAGCTCAAGTCCCGCTCGCTAGGGGTTAGCAAACCTCAGGGGGAAAGCACCCGCTTCTGGGTGACATGCACCGCACGACTGGGTCAAGTACCACTAAGCCATCGGGGACATTTCAAACACGGACGAGGTACGGAAACGCTCGGCGCTTGCTTGCTGGACGCCCCGCCGGTGAAAAGCAGCGGGTTTTCCGCAGGGTGACGTTTCCAACTGTATTAAGTCACAGGTCGGTCGTCCGCTTTTGAAAGAAGCCCGTTGTGTTCAGGGTCGCATGCCGCCGCTCCCGGATCCGGAACGCGGGGGGGCGACTGTCGCGGTGAAGCCTTCTTCCATTGTTTCCGCAATCAGACACGAGGAGCAGCCCTCACGCACCCGGGCCTAGGAGCGTACTTGTGCACGTGTCCATGGGAGGGTCACAACGCGCTTACACCCCAGGCCGGTCCAACTGTATGTGAACGAGGGACGCCGGGAGAGCAAAGCAATCCGGGGCTCAGCTGGCAACTGACTTAGCAAACAAACGTTGCCCTGCAGCTTAGCCCTGGCCGGCCACATTCATCCCTGGTGCAAATCCCGAGCTCACGGAAACGAGACGAGGCCGACGACATGGCGCAAATCTGGTGAGGGGTTTAACGCACGCCCCCTCAAAGCCGAAACCCAGGGGTACTGAGGAACCCACGGCAAACCCTTCGCCGAGGCCGCTTTCCCTTCCGCCACCCCGCCACGCCGGCTGCAGAACCCGCGGCGGGAGCACTAGAAGGAAGCGCTCTGGGAACGAAGCAGACGGGAAGGCGCCTGGCCGCAGATGTTGGGCGGCACGCGGCAGGCGGCTCTCCCGGGGAGGAGTGCTGGGGCTGCCTGGTGAGTATTTACGGACACAGTGACAGGCCCGCTCCCCGCCTGTGTAATTAGGGCGCCGGGGGAGGCGGATGGAACTGGAAGATCAACGTACAGAATAAATTAACAGCCTAGGCCTCGAACAGGCGCCCACCCTGCTGTGACACAGGAGAGCAGCGGGCGTATGGGAGCCCCCGAGCGGCTCACCCCCTAGCTCCTTTGATTACAGTGCAGGACTGCACGCGAGGGAAACCGGCTTCCACAGTCCGGTGCACGGTCAATACGACCCTCCACGGCTAAGGCCACTCCCCTCCGGCCACGCGCTACGACAGCCACGCTGCCCCTGCATGTCTGCCCCATGGGCCTTGGCCCCCGACAGCGGGCGCCCAAACCCACCTGTTCGTCTCCAAGGTGCCACGGGCCAACGCGTCCACGCGGCGACCCCTCGGACACAGGACCAGCCGTGGCCGGCCAGCGGCACTGGAAACACTCATCTGGTGGGGAGAAGAACGTAGCCCCAGCGCCAGATCCCTCCGCTGCCCGCTGGGGACGGCTCCCATGCTGGTGGAGGGGGAACCCCTCGCTGAGAGACTCCTGCCCTCTGCCTGCTCTGCTGCGACCCCCTCCGTCCGGACGGCTCACGGACGGCCTCCAGCATGCAAGTCCCATGCCACGCCTGAGCCCCCCCAGTCCTAGACAGCCCCAGACACGGGCTCTGTGCAATGAAGGGCTGAGCCCTCTCCCCTCTGCAGTAGCCTGGGGCCACAGCTGTGGGGCACTGAGCAGCGAGAGGGGAGCACGGGCAACCCACCTGGGCGCCAGTCCCTTCTCTGCCACCGACTGTCTATGAAAGCTCGGGCAAGTCACTTAGTCTCCGTGTCGCAACTCCCCACCTGCCAATCCCACACCCACTGGCACGCCATTACAGACTGAGCGCACCAATGCCATGGGAGCTGGGGCCAGGCACGCAGTGAAGGCAGAGAACAGTCCCCTCCCATTGGACAGCCCCAACCAGGGACCTCCCCCATCTGGGGCTCGGGGCAGGAGGAGCCAATGGGGGCCGCGTTGCCTGGGTGGCGGCTCCCTGGGGCTGGATGCGGTGGGGGTCGCGCTGCCTGGAGGGGTATAACTGTCCCAGCCCCCATCTCTGGCCCCTTGCTGCCCCCCTGTGGCCATTACACAGTATAACGGTCCCTGCTAGCAGGCCCTCCCCTTCCGCATTACGAAAATCGACGGCTTTCCAAGCACACCCCTTGTCTAGGCCCAACCAACCCCGACCCGGCTCTGAGTTACAACAGGAGGCAGGTACACCGCAAAGCTCTGGCTGATGAGGAGCTCGTGAACAAAGGGACGGACTCCTCCGCTCGCAGACAGACCCGCTCTCCTGCCTCTCTGCTCGGGGTCTGTTTGCTGGACATCCCCCTCCCGGGCTCTCGGGCCATGCTCGGAGCCAGCCAGAGGAAAGCCACAAACGCACGACGTACCACGCAACGCAGCGCCCGCCCCAGACCTCCCGCGGGAACCAACTCATCCCCCCAACGCTCTGCGACGGGCTTTCCCGACCCGAGGGGGCAAGTGGCAGAGCGCACGGCCCTTCCCCTAGCCACGGAGGGTGCAAGCCACCCCGAGCGACATGCCCTCCGCACGGCTCCTGCGTTCGGAACAGGCCGGGGAGCCCGAGTCCCCACAGAACGGCCCCAAACTGTCTGGGATCTGACCCGGACGCGGCCACGCCTGCCGGGGACCACAACACGGCACGGCTGGGAAGACGGGGAAGGACCCTGCCAAGCGGCTTTCCCCGGGGTGGTACGTTGGGGGGCAAAGGAGGAGGGTTACCTTTGATGGCGGGGGCTGGCGGCCCCGGGGAGTCTCTAGGAGAGGGGCAGCCATGTAGCGTTAACTCAGCGCCCGGAGCCGGGTCGCCCGCGGGCTGCATTCTCTCCCGACCACCACGTCCCTCTTCTCCCCAATGTTTTCCTTCCTCCCCGGAATCTCTGTCGCTTCCCCCCAGGAGGAAAACGCCCCACTCCCCCATGCGCACACAGACACAGACTGTTTCTCCGCGAGCAGCACTCCCCCTACGCAGGGACCGGCGCGGTCAGACGGCGAGTGGCGCGGACCAGACCGGCAGCCAACAAGCCGGGACAAGCCCCGGCTCTGCGTCTGGCCCCTCCGATCCAGGGCTCAGTCCCGACACACGCACAAGCGGCCAGATCCCAGCGGTGCCGGCTATGGCGGCACCAGATCTGCCGTGGGATGGGGGGCACCGGGGCCCCCGCCCTGCTGGCCACTGGGCACGTGGGTGAAGCGGGCGGCGTGGGGTCAGCCTGGCCAAGTGGGTCGGAGGGTCCTCGTGCACCGTACGCCTCAGACCGCCAGGCAGCCCAGCTCCCCCCCGCCCGGGCCTCATCGCTGGAATCTCGCCCTCGTTCCCGGCGTCGCCCGAATAAACGGCACCGGAGCAGAACCCGGCTCCCATCCGCTCCCGGGCGCCCAGCCCAGCTCTGTCCCGACCCCAAAGCCATGGCCGTCCCTGCCGTTGGCGTGACACGCATGGGGAAGGGCAGGACTGGAGAGGGGAGAACAAAGGGAAACCGAGCCGCAGGGCGCAAGCGTCTCCTTGGCCTCGTGCCTTGCATGCGCATGCAAAGTTCGCCTGGCCTGTGGGAGGCCCTTCCCCGGGGCACAGCACTGACCCTGAGCCCAGTGCCGGAGCAGAAGAAGGGAGGGGGCGAAGCACAGACCCGGTGCCAGAGCGGAGGGAGGGGTGAGGTGCCGACCCGGAGCCCGGCGCTGGAGGGGAGCGAGCGAGGGAGGGGGCGAGGCACAGACCCGGTGCCAGAGGGGAGGGAGGGGCGAGGCGCCGACCCGGAGCCCGGCGCTGGACGGGAGGGAGGGGGCAAAGCACAGACCCGGAGCCCGGCGCTGGACGGGAGGGAGGGGGCAAAGCACAGACCCGGCGCCGGAGGGGAGGGAGGGGCGAGGCGCCAACCTGGAGCCGGGCGCCGGAGGGGAGCGAGGGAGGGAGGTGCGAGGCACAGACCCGGCGCCGGAGGGGAGGGAGGGGCGAGGCGCCGACCCGGAGCCCGACGCTGGACGGGAGGGAGAGGGCAAAGCACAGACCCGGCGCCGGAGCGGAGGGAGGGGCGAGGCGCCGACCCGGAGCCCGGCGCTGGAGGGGAGGGAGGGGCGAGGTGCCGACCCGGAGCCCGGCGCTGGAGGGGAGGGAGGGGCGAGGCACAGACCCGGCGCCAGAGCGGAGGGAGGGGCGAGGCGCCGACCCGGAGCCCGGCGCCGGAGGGGAGGGAGGGGCGAGGCGCCGACCCGGAGCCGGGCGCCGGAGGGGAGCGAGGGAGGGAGGGGCGAGGCACAGACCCGGCGCCGGAGGGGAGGGAGGGGCGAGGCGCCGACCCGGAGCCGGGCACCGGAGGGGAGCGAGGGAGGGAGGGGCGAGGCACTCACGTTGAGCACAGCGTTGGAGGTGATGCGGAAGAGGGTGGCGCGCTCGGTGACGGCTTTGAGCTTCTCCCCGCTCTCGGCGGGCAGCTTGAGGCTCTCCAGCTCGCTGAGGGAGCGCTGCAGGGCCGCCCCGTGCTTGGCCAGCAAGTCGCTGCAGGTGCTCAGATCCTCCAGCTTACTGGCCAGCCCCTTCAGGGCGCCATGCGGCTCGCTCCTGTCAGCCTGCGAGGCGGGCTCCTCGTCGCCGGAGTCATCTGGGGGGGAGAACACACCGTTGCCATGGTGACCACCGGACGGCACGGCGCGGCGGAGCCAGGCTGAGCAGCGAGAGCCCCGGGCCGGCTCGTGCGCCCCTCCCGTTCCCCCCTCCGCGCCCCCACGCCGGCTCCCACAGCCCCTGGGCAGCCTGCCCCAGCCGGGCGGGGGACCCACGAGCCGGGCAGGGTGGTCGCCGCGCCCCGGCCTGCCATGCGACAGTACCGGTACGAGACGAGTTACTCCCCCCTAGACTCCCCAGTGTCGGCCGGATCCAACGCCCGGAGGAATCAGCCAAGTCCTCCCCCACGCAGGGCAGGAAGAGCCCACGCTGTACGAAGGGGGGCGTCGCGGCGAGAGGTACCCCACCCCACCTCTGCAGGGATCCCCTCGGAAAGCGGGGCTCACACACCCTGGATGTGGGGGCCACTGGCTCACACGACCCCGCTGGCGGCGGGTTCCGCTCGCCAACGGTCCAGCGCCCGGACCGACGTGTGTTCCTCTGCCTCAGCCCAGTCACATGCCAACTGCAGGAGGCGGACGGTTTTGTGGCGGTTCGGGTTCTGCAGTCTCCACATCGGAGAGCTGCTCTTTGAAAACTAACAGCAGGCTCCGCGCCTCGTTCCTCTCAGATCTTGGAAGGCACTTTGGGTTCTTAACCCCGGGGTCGAGTGTTGTCGAAATCTCACACTGGTCCCTTTGTGCTTTGTCAAATCCGCAGCAAACGTGTTCTTAGAACAAACTACACGTGCTGGGCCACTGGGATAAAATATAGGGCAGAATGCAGGGAAAACAGAGCAGGGGGCATGCGATTCTCCCCCCGGAGTTCACGCACAAATTTAACTAATTTTTTTAGCAAATGTCATCAGCATGGAAGCACGTCCTCCGGAACGGTGGCCAAATCACAAAGGGACGTACGAAGGTTTAGCATCATCCCAAAAGTGGGCTAGCCAATAAGAAGTGGGAAGCAATGTCTCCCATCAATGTGAACACACGTGTTTGTCTGAGCGACTGGCTGAACAAGCAGTAGGACTAAGTGGACTTGTAAGCTCTAAAGTGTTATTTCGTTTTGGTTTTGAGCGCGATTATGCAATAAAAATCGACATTTCTAAATTGCAGTTTCGTGACAAAGAGATTGCACGTCAGCGGCAGTATGAGGCGAACTGAAAAATATTATTTCTTGTTTTATTATTTTTACAGGGCAAATATTTGTATGAAAACAATACTGCAAAGTGAGCACTGTACACTTTGTAGTCTGTGTGATAACTGAAATCATTATATTTCAAAATGAAGAAACAGATCCAAAAATATGTAGTCCATTTCAATTGGCATTCTACTGTTTACTAGTGCAAATTCCAACCGTGAATGCCTGTGATTTTTAATCACGAGTTCACGACAATCAGCTGACAGTGTTAAATCTAATCTATGCTTTCTGAGATGGGGCAAGAAGAACTGCATGGAAGGCGCAGGGTGTGGACATACCATGGACATAGACAGCGTCACAAAGCTATTTTCTTCCTCATTAGCTAGCCATATCCTAATGACCCCTCCCCCCCATACTGCATTCATGGGTGTGCGTGGTCGTTCCTCTCTCTCCCATAGCGTCATTCCACCTGCCTGGTGCGGACGCTAGCCTGACCAGCGTGGGACGGCCAGGAGCGCCTCTGGATCCTTTCTTAAAACCCAATCAGCGTGGCATTAGCCCATCGCCTGCTGCAGAGGCAGATTGAAGTGACGGGTTCTGGAATTTCCTAGCGAGTTCCTTCCGAACTCTTGGGTCAACGCCATGCCATCCAGACGGATCGCCCCGCCCCGTCTGGCCGCCCGCGGGCGGAGGAGGCCCGCCCCGCCCCGTCTGACCACCCGCAGGCGGAGGAGGCCCCGCCCCGCCCCGTCTGGCCGCCCGCAGGCGGAGGAGGCCCCGCCCCGTCTGGCCGCCCGCAGGCGGAGGAGGCCCCGCTCCGCCCTGTCTGGCCGCCCACGAGAAGAGGAGGCCCGCCCCGCCCCGTCTGGCCGCCCGCGGGCGGAGGAGACCCGCCCCACCCCGTCTGGCCGCCCACGAGAAGAGGAGGCCCGCCCCGCCCCGTCTGGCCGCCCACGAGAAGAGGAGGCCCGCCCCACCCCGTCTGGCCGCCTGCGAGAAGAGGAGGCCCGCCCCGCCCTGTCTGGCCGCCTGCGAGAAGAGGAGGCCCGCCCCACCCCGTCTGGCCGCCCACGAGAAGAGGAGGCCCGCCCCGCCCCGTCTGGCCGCCCACGAGAAGAGGAGGCCCGCCCCGCCCCGTCTGGCCGCCCGCGGGCGGAGGAGGCCCGACCTCTTTCAGCGCTTGCCAGGTGACCTTGTGGGGAGGGAAGGACGAGGCCGCATGCAGAAACACCCCCAACCGGCCGCTGGGGCATCCGTCCGATCGCGCTGACGCACCACAGACAGGTCGGTTATTTCTGTAACCGAACACCAGGGTGTGACTCCCGGCTGAATGTGCACCACGTAGTGGCTGCCGTTAAAGCGGGTCAGCTCACTCCACGCCAGGCTACTGGAGCCACGCCTGGGGCACGGATCAGCGACGTGGCAACGAAACCCACCGCAGGGGGAGCAGCCGATCTCCCCCCCTGTTCCCTGTGGGTCCCTGACAGCCAGCAGCCCAGCCAGGTGAGGGGCGGAGGGGGCTGGAAGAACCCGGGAAGACGCATGCTGAGTTTGCCGCAACCTGACAGCATGGGAGCTGCTGAACGGTCTGGCCAGCTGAGAAAGGAAGCACGGGCCGGCCAGGGAGCTGAGTACGTCCTCCGGCTGCCAGCCCCATGTTCCTGAGACCTGCGCTTCAATCTCCTCTTCTCGGCGAGTGCAGAGCCTCTACAGGGAAACTGAGGCAGCGGCCGCGTTCGGCGGGACCTTGTTACTTATCCGTTCGTGTCCTCTAGCCACCTCAGCCTCAACGGAGCAAGGGCAAACCGGCCTCGCTCAGCGGTCAGCCCCCGAGCAGCTCGGCTGCGTCATCCGCTGACCTTGCTGCAAGCCGCTTACAGCAGCAGATCCGGCGCCAGAGGCAGCCGGGTGCACTGAGAGGGGGCTGGCCAGCTCCGGTCAGACGCCAGACTCGCCGTTCGTCCCTGTTCTCGGGTCAAGGAGCCAGGGCCGGTGTAAGCACAGAACCGGGGGCCCGGGTCGGGGCTGAGGGACTGGCCGCCGCTCTGGCAGGAGGGCAGCGGTGCCGTGGGAAATCCGATGTCGGGCATGACCCAATTCTACTCTGACTCCCCCCGGCCAGCCTCTGGCGCGGAGCGGAGAGACGAGGCCGCCCGGGAGAGCGGGCGCAGCTTCCCCGCTTTGATCTGGTCTCTAACGAGCTCTGGCCAGAAAACGCCAAGAGAAACCCAGCCGGAGCTGTGCTCTGCAGCCTCGTCTGGGGAAGGACAAAGGACGATCTGACAGCAGGAGAGAGGAGTCCTCATTAGCCGCCCGCGCGGGCCTAGGAGCAGGAGGAAAACGCCAATTAGAGGAGGCAGCCTCGGCCTGCATTCCCGGGAGAGCTGCGCACACGGGCACCCAGCGGCCGTCACGCCGGAGGGCTAACGAGAACGCTGGACGTGGGCAGGCGGCGCGGAGGGCTAGCGCTGGCAGAGACCGCAGCCCCACGAGGCAAGGCGGCAAGCGGCAAGACCCCCGAACGCGAGGCCGAGCCTGCTGGCCGAAGAGCCGGGCGCCCGCCCCGAGCAGGCTGCGCCAGCCTGAGGAACGCCAAGGGTCCGAGCGTGGAGGCCACAGCCCAGCCTGGAACCAGAACTTGCCCGCCCCCCCGTGGCCTTTTCCAACACAGACATGCGCCCGCCACAGCGCGGCTGCGCCACGGACCCAGAGAGCCGCCCGCTATCGGGAGGGGCTGCTGGCACAGCGAGAGGAAGGCCTGAGGCATGGCTCATACAAAGCGGAGGGGCAGATGGCGCCCGAGTGTCCCCGCGCTGGCAGAATGCGCCCAGGCCGGGGGCAGTACCCGATCCCCGCGGCAGGAGCCAGCGTGGGCCCCCCAGGCACCGGGATGCAAACCAAACAGGCCGACGGGCTTGAGCGCGCCGTCCAGGGCAGCGGGGGATCTCGGCACGTCCGAGGGTGGAACGCGTCTGCGTCCGTGCACGGATCCGTCCTGGGTGCCGCGGAGAGGCCGCTGCAGCGAGCACGCCGGGGACAGTGGTCTGGCAGAGCCCGCAGGATTCGAGGACAACGAACCCGGCCTGGCGCCTTCGGCCTTGCTGGGCTCCATGCTGCTGGGGGCTCCCTCGGGGCGGCAGTGTGACCGGCGGGGGGAGGCACACGCACGCAGCCGGACAGTTCTCACCCTCGGACAGGACCTCGCCCCAGTGGGCTCTGGCACCGCTGCCCCCAGCTCAAGGACCCTCGCCCCTCTCCGGGCACAGGGTCCGGCTCTGCCCACTAGGCCGTCTTGCTGCCAGGGCTAGACAGCTCCAGCAGCACTGCCCTGGCCATATTCCCTTGCACGGCCCATGCGTGGCTCATCGGTAGCGGCTGTTTCAAGTGCACAGGGAGAAGACAAAGCAGCGGCCACGTGAGGGACCCTGGCTCGGCTTTCTAAACGCGGGTCAGCAAGAGAGACAAGCGGCACACGCGGCTGGATTCGCAGGCACGCCGGGAGCCGGCCTCCTCGGCTGCCAGAGAAGACGGCAAATCCTGGGTTGGTCATTGCAGAGCACAGTCGTCCGGGGCAGGAGGCCGTTGGCCAAGCCCACGCAGAGCTCTCAGAGCGGCCTGCTAGCCCCTCTGCCATGCAGCGTGGAGCGCTCTCCCAGCGTTCGGCGTTTTCCCTAGTCCGGCCGGCCCGCCTAGCCAGGACACTTACATTCCACCTCTCGCTCTCTGGGCGCTCGGCTCGGAAGCGCTCATGGGTTTTCTGGCTGCCGCCCACAGTTACATAAGCAGCTCCGAGCCTGGAACACTGCGCCCTTCCTGCCCAGCGGCCGCACCAGTATATGTTTTAGCAGACTGGGCAGCAGTCCGGCTCAGTCCTGACGTGTGAGGGGTGTGGTCCTACACCCGTCTCAGCTCTGCATTTAAAGCGTGTTAGAAGCCAAGCGGGCAGGCAGCCTGGTTCAGTTCTGGCTTGTGCCGGGTCTAGGAGCTCAGGCTACTCGACTATTCAATTAACCGCTATTTAACATCCCGAGTCCAAATATCCGTTCTCTAAGGAACAACACGGTGTTTTCCTCTCCAGCTGAAGTTACAAGCAGAGCACGAAGGGCAACGCAGCTGCATTCAAACAGAAAACGACGAGGAAGCGCCGGGCTTACAAACCCGCTCAGCCTTCTTCTCGGCTGTCGGCGCGGCTGGGTGCGCAGGTTTGGTTACATTTGCAGGAGACGAGGCCCTCTGCTTTTTGTTCACCGTGTC
Organism: Pelodiscus sinensis; assembly: GCF_052426305.1. Taxonomy (NCBI): domain Eukaryota; kingdom Metazoa; phylum Chordata; order Testudines; family Trionychidae; genus Pelodiscus; species Pelodiscus sinensis. The sequence continues at coordinate 1,337,787 of NC_143085.1, read as the reverse complement.
ACCCGAAAGGGAGAACAGGCGTCCGCATGGCAAGATCCTTCCTCCCTTCGTGCGTCAGCCGCCATCCCGGCCGACGTGCGCCGTGTTGCTGATGGGTTTTGCCTGAGAGCGGTTCAAACTGATGCACATTCGTTCTCCTCATTTGAGTCACAGGCCACCAGCACAGGGCTGGTTTTCGGCGGTTCGGCTTCCGTAGCTTCTGCATCAGGTTTCCGAAAGCAGGCTCCATGCCTCGTCCCTCTCCGATTCCACGGGGCGCTTCAGATCCTCAAAGCTTGGCCAAGGGCTGTAGCTCGTGTTAGAAACCTCACCCTGGTCCCTTCTTGGTGTGCGGCGCAATGTGCTAGGAAACGGTTCCTAAAAAGAGCGAGGGCTGGGCCGACATCCAAGGCTGCTGAACACAAATACAGGTAGAATGCAGGGAACACGGGGCAGGACACACAGCTCTCCGCCAAGGAGTTCAGACCCAAGTTGCATCGACATTTGGCTTTTAAAGAGCATCCTCAGCGTGCACACACGTCCTCCGGAACGGTGGCGAACGACTGTTTAGCATCTCCGGCGGTAAGTCCCCTGTAGCGCCGGCTACACAGACACCGCCCTCGCTTTCTGGTGGCGCTGTACGTAAGCAGCAGGCTCAACAAACGTGTTTGTTTTAGAGACTGGCCGAACAACAAGCAGGCCTGAGCGGACTTGTAGGCGCTCAAGTTGTACAGTGGTTACGTAACAGCACTCAGAACCACCACCACACACACGGGTGTAAGTTACACTGGCACGGTGAAGAGATGCACTTCACTGCTGGGGGGAGGTGAACTGGAAAACGTTAGTTCGTGTGTATCGTTTTTGCAGGGCTCATCTCTCTAATACACATATTTTGCGGTAATATTCCGCAGCGCTAATCTGTGTAATAAAAATAATGACCCCCAGGGTTTGCCTATGCTCTGGAGAAGATCAACCCTCTGGCGTTCGATTTCGCAGGTAGAGTCGTGGGCTGAGGGCAGCCCCGCCTGCGTTGGGCCTCCCTCTGGGAGGAGTCCGGGAAGCCGACAGCGGCCGTGTAGACGCTGCGGGGGGCTCGGCTTAAGGAAAGCCGAATCCGGCTCCGCGTTTTGCAAACCTTCATCCGACCCGCCTGGCCTAGCGTAGGCCGGGCCCCAAGCGATCTGTTCCCGTTCCCTGTCACATCACAGAGGGGCCGGGCGGGAGCACAGCTGGGTCGCCTATGAACAGTGGGAAGCCCATCCCAACTGCCCTTTGCGCATTGGCTTGGCTTCTGTCCTTCCTTCCACCCCTGCTAGGAAGCCGGGCGGTGCCTCAGTTTCCCTAAAGCACAGCCGGCGGCGGAGCTCTGGGAGCCGGCACGGGCCTGCTCTGGAGGCAAGGGGGGACGCGAAGCTCAGGTGGGTACCAGAGAAGCTCAGGTTGAACCCGAGGGCTCTTCCTTGAACTCCATTTTAGAGTTGGTTTCGCAACCCGACTGCCGAGCACCTTGGCTCGGATTTCCATCGGCAGCCACGGAGCACGAGGCGGTTGCTATGGGAACAGCCATCCTCACCGTAAGCCAGGAGGGCTATTTTTAGAGCCGTGACGCTCGTTAATCCCCCGTGGAATCGGGATCGGCAGCTACCGGCCGTAAGCCTCTCTGGGCTGCTTTCCCTGGCCACTGCGTGGCCTGGCCCTCGCTCCCCCTGCTGCCGCACGCCCGGCGCCCGGCCCTCCGTCTCCCGGGCCTCTCCGGACCGCGGCCACGCTGCGGTGGTCCCGCCGTGCCCGGGGCGTTCCAATTCGCAGGGGAGGGAGGGGCTCTGTGGTCAGCGCAGCGCAGCGCACACTGGAAAACTAGACACACAGCGCTGGGGTCTCCCTGCGGCTGGCTCTGAAAACCCCCCAACGCGTGGTCACCGGCCAGACCGTGAGCGGGCTCTCAGCAGGGGAGAGGGAAGAGCCGGCACGAATCCGGGGCGCAGGCACGTCGGGGGGAGTGTGCGCGGCTGCTCACCCTACCCACGCACAGCGCTGCGTTGGGCGCGCCCTGGAATAGGTGCAGGGAGGGAGGTGGCGTCTGACGCAGGCCGGGCCGGTTTCGTTTGGAGCGAGGCAGCCGAGGGGACAGGGCCGAGGCCCGTAAACCCGGAGCAGCGAGAAGGCAGCGAACACGGACACGTTCCCGAACCCGTCGCGTGACACACGGCACCCGGTGACACGGATAAGCCACAGGTCACCAAGCCCCCAGGAGCAGCCTCCCCGCCACACGGACACAGGCCTCGGGAAAGCGCAGGTCGCCAGCTGGGCCCCACGCGCTGGCCTGTCACAAGCCGGGCCCAGGCCCCAAGGGACGGCTCGTTCGATCGCTGCCTGCTGGGTCTGGTCCCTCTCCCTCGGAAGCTCCTGCCAGTGGTGGAGACGTTCTATGGACCGGAGGGTCGTATGGACCCTGGCCCTGTCCTGCCCAGACATCTCGCTATTACGTTAATAAACGTGCGGCACAGAACGCCCCAGAGAAAGCTCTCGCGACAGCCACAAGACAGACCCTGCGGAGGGCTGGGTCACGGAGACCCCCTTGCGACAGCCCCCAGCGAGCCAATCACACCACCGAGCCCACCCGCCCGCTGGCTGGGAAGCTCTGCCCTCCCCCGGCCAAGACCGACGCTGGACCGGCTCAGCTCTGGGGGGCTCAGCTATCCGGCCTCGCCAGCCCCCAGGAGCATGGCCCAAAGAAATCCCTTGGCGGGGATCCGAGTTTCAGCCAGTGCAAGCTGACAGCTGTCGCCAGTGGAAGAGATGCCCGGCCGCTGTTCTCCTCCCCACGCGGGTGGCAGCTCTCTACGCCGGGCGGGACGTGAGCGCCCTGAGCGGGGCGGACCTCTGGGGACCACAGACAGAGCCATGCACGTTCCTGAGGCAAAACCAAAGCACCGCCAGCCCCTCAGAGACACCGCTCGCCCCGCCTGGCCCCGCAGCGCGCGCCAGCCCTCTCCCGACAGCTCTTTTCCCCGGGGACCCCGGCCAGCTATGGGTCCCCTCTGTTCACGCCGCTCCCCTGTCCCAGACGGGTCCCACTCATCGCCGCGGGCGCCCGGCCATCGCGCTCCCTAAGCGTGGCTCGCGGCCGAGGCTCAGCGGGGGCCCGTGCGCGACCCTTGGAGAGGCGTGCCCACAGCCGAACGCACCCGCCGGGCAGAGCGCCCGCGGAGACTCGCCACGGCGCGCCCACAGCGCTTGCAAGCCCCGCAGATTCACATTCATAGCCAGCTTCTCTGGCAGCGCCCTGGCACGTCAGACACGGGCCAGGAGTCGGTGCCAACGGCACACAGGGGCCCTCCCATCCCGGGCGCTGCCCTGCCCCCTGCTCCCGATGGTTTCCTGGAACGGCAGCCCCACTTCCCGCCTGGACCAGCCGCACACACGGCGCTGGCAGCGCCCCGCTCTCTGCACCTCTGCCACGTCAGAGACCCGCTAACCCCCCTGCCCGTCGTGGGAACGCGGCCACGTCCCATCCGCCGCCCCAGCCGGCTCTGCAGCGAGCTCTCCAAACCAGACCGGGGGCGGGGGCATGCAGGGCCACAGGGCCCCCCGTTTCCGTCTCCCATTGTGCACTGAGGTTTCCAAGAGCTCCAGCTTTGAGACCTCGGCGCTTTGGGGGCAGCTGTGACCTCGCCTGCCCCCACGTGGCCTCCAGAGGGTGGAAACGGGACCCCCCTGCTGTCTGCTGCCGGCACGCACACTGGCCGCACACTCGCCTGGACTTCCAGGGCCAGCGAGCCCGGGCCAGGCTGCCACCCGCCTCCTTGCACCCGGTCCCCTGCGTCCCTGCATCGCTCACCAGGGGCTGTTCTCAGCCCTCCCCGGGCTCTTCTCCGGAAAGCGACTCGGCCGTACCGGTGTGCAGCAGCCGCGGGCGAGACGAGAGCCCTCGGCCCAACGCCGACTGCGAGAGCTTCCCACGGCTCTCACCAAACCAGGCGGCCGGGCGTCAAAACGGCAAATGAATTGTCACGTCGATCAACGCAAAGTGACGTGCACTGGAGCAACGAAGCCCAGCGAGCCGTACGTGACGGGGACTAAATTAGCCACCGCTACTCCAGAGAGAGATCTGGGCGTCGCTGTCGCTGGCTCTCTGCACACTTCCCCGCTGCGGGCCGCGGCAGTCAAAGCCAGCAGCGTGTTAGGCATCACGAAAGAAGACGGCGAATATCTCATTGCCACGGTATAGATCCGTGGGGCGCCCACATCCGGAATACGGCTACAGGCGTGGGCGCCTCGTCTCCAGAAAGGGTACTGTGGCGTTGGAAAAGGGTCAGAGAAAGGCCTGCTCAGCAGCCGGGAATCTCTCGTGGTCCGAGCTCTCCCGCCGCTGCCTGCGCCACGGCCCCAGGAACACGCCGGGAGCGCCAGGAACACGCCGGGCGCGAGCCAGGCGGCTGAAATCAAGATGCGCCAAGCCACGCTACGAACGGCTGCCCGTGAGCCACCGCCGGCCCGGTGAGCTGCCATTTCCCCTCGGGCGGGCCAGGCCCGTCCCCGGGGACCCGAGAGCCCGTTCCCACCGCGCTTCCTGGGCCGCGAGGTGGACAAAGCCGGATCTAGGGACGTGGTGGGGAAGCCCTCGCCGTACCGGGTAACCGGTGAGCCAGAGCCGCAAAGACTCTGCCCCCTCCGCTCCCACACCCCGCACTGGAGACCCACGGATCTCCCCACGACCCCGCCTCCACTGGCTGGGGCCCGAGCCCCTCCCGTTTGGCAGGAAGGAACAGGGGGTGTGGCACTTACAGGCACCGCCCCCCCACTCCCATTGGCCACACTTCCTGGCCAACGGGAGCAGCAGGGCGGGGGGGGACACACACAGGCGGAGCCGGCCGGCATGCAGGGGCTGCAGGCAAAGGGGGCCCCGAAAACCCCTTTCCTCGTCTGGCCCTGGCTGGTCGCTGTCCCCAGCCCGCTCGGCTCAGGGGCTGCACCCCGGCCTGCCGCCGCGGGGCTGCCCGGCGCTAGCCCCGCCTGCCCTGGCCCCGCCTGCCCTGGGCCGCGCCGCGCGGGGAGAGAAAGGAAAAGGCCGTTACTCGGGCGCTGCCGGAGACAGCAGTACATCCGGGCCAGCCGCCTGCGCACGCCGGTCGCCATGGCGACACCGGCCGGGGTTCCACGCGCACGGGGGTGTCGGGGGGCGCTCGCCCCGCTGCGGGGGAGCCGGGCGCCGGGGCGGGGAGCGGCCAGGCAGGGCCCCGCTGGGGGCGGGGTACGTAGGGGCTGCTACACCTGGGTGCCGCGCAGAAGACAACAGGGAACTGAGGGGGCCAGCAGGAGGCGCTGTGGGCGAAGAGATGCCTCTCGAGGGGGCCAGCAGGACGGGGCCTAACCCCCCCGCCCTGCCCTCCACCCCCCCGCTCCCCGTCTGGGGCCCTCAGCTTCGCCGCCCAGCCCCGCCCTGGCGCCCCTCCGCTTTCCGCAGGCGTAAGTGGGGTCAGACTCGGGGCTAGGGCCCCGCCCAGCGGCCCACGTGCACCCCCAGGCCCAGGGAGCCAGGACCCAGCTGCGGCTCTGTGCCATGCTGGCGGGGTGGCATGGCCGGCCCTCGCTCACGCCCCAGGGGAAACGGGGGGTGCCGTGTCCTGCCGCCTGACGCTAGGGAGAAGAGCCCGAAAGCGCCTGTCTACGGGTGTGCACCGACGTGGCCGCTCCGCCTGGGCCTTGACCAGCCCGCTCCATGAAGCCACTTAGCGTCCCTCCGGCCCCTTCGCCGGCTGCGTACCTAGAGCCGCTTCCAGGCTGCTCCAGCACACGGCAGGACTGGGCTGGGGCAGTCGGTACCCCAGGATCCGCTCCTCGGGCCCCCGCCCGCCACAGCGAGGTGGAGGGCAGAACTGAGTCTCTCTGCCGCTGGGACAGAGCCAGGCCGACGCATCGGCCAAGACTCCGGCGCCCATGTCACCTCGTCGCCGTGGCCCGTCCAGCACTCGGCGCGCACAGCAAGCGGTCCCCAGGCTCGGAGGGGGGCAGCGGGGTGTGGCCATGCGGGCAGCTGTTATCGGAGGGGTGTGAAAGCCACGGGACTGGGCGGCATGGAAGGGACGGCCGCCCCAAGCGATGGGAATGGCAGGGACCTATTGGGACCGCTCCCCCCGTACCCGTTTCTCTTCTGCGCCGGGGGCTCGGCTCACTTGCCGGTTTTACACGAAGGCAGCGCCCGACTTCAGCGACGTGACACAGGGCAAAACCAGCCCAGTCCTCAGCGGTGCAGCATCCGAAACGCCAATCGGCACGGCTTATGGAAGCCAGACCCGGCCCCCCGACTCAAATCCCATTTTGAGGGCTTACACACGCGGCCGAGAAAGGGTAACCGTGGATGTAACAGACAGGCGCCGGCGGCATGCGACCTACAGCCACGTACGGCTCGGATCCGACAGCTTAGCGCCGTACGAAGCAATTTCGCCCCATGAAATGGATCCCGAGCAATTGCCAATTGTCACCCAACGGGGCTGAGCAGACATCCGCCCTGGATGGCGGTTTAGCTCAGAGGGGGAACACCACGCTGGAATATCAAACGGGCGTGGGAAGGCGGGGTTCCCTCTGGCTACAGAGACGCTGCCCCATCCTGGCAGCCGAGGCGTGAGAGCGAACCGGCTCAGAGACGGGCCAGCAAGACCCTTGGCAGTCTGGAAGGATGCTAAGGGACAGAAAACGTGTCCTGCCCCGAGAGACGTAAGCAGCCGATCCACAAGACAGCCACGCGGCGTCCGATTCTACGCGGGGAGGACGCGGTGGAGAAAGGCCTCGCGGGAGAGCCGGCGCCTGGCGGCATGCAGACCAAAACAAGGAAACCTTTTCCACCCCCGGGAAGGAAATCAACAACCGGCAGGACGCCCCGGGGGACACGGTGCCTTCGCCATGTGCTAGGCCACGTACAACCGTGCCCGCGATGGACTGCTAGGAAAACGCCCGGCCTGCATCACACCGGATGAGCGGGCCCATCACAGCTCAGCCGCGCCACGGGACGGACTGGCTAGAGCAGGCTCCGGCCACGCCTCGGGTCACCGGGGCCACGTGACGGGCTCCACCGCGCCCCCCTTGTTCCGACGAGCGGAATCGCAGACACCCGCTGCGGGTCGGCAGACTGGCTGCTTCGCCCGCAGCTCAGCTGTTTTTAGAGGCTTCTCTGCGGCCGATCCCCACAGCGCGCCGGCGGGCCGCCCAAGGGCATGGCCTCATTAAGGAACTCGTTAGCAGCACAGGTGGCTGGCGCTGACCCTCTGCCGGCAGCCTGCGGTTGGCTCTCTACAATTCTTCACCCCTCTTAACATCCAGCCTTACGGAAGGAATAAGCTGCGGCTTTGAAGGGCCAGGTCTCCGAAGAGGCACCGCGGCCTCTGGATTGCACCGCCGGCTCTGACACCGATTGCTCCGTCTCCCAGGGCAAGTCCCTTAGCACCGCGGTTCCCCCCGCGAAAGGGGATCTGGGCCTTTCCGCTGAATTCCATCCGAGGAGGCCGAAGATCCGTCCAGCGCCGTGCTAGGAACCACGTTCCCCCTCGCCGACTGGCAAGGACGAGCCGAGGGGCGCGTGCCAGGCCAGGCACTCGGTGCCACTGTTGGGCTGGCCCGGGGCAGCCGGCCTGGGCCCAGGCCCACGGCACAGGTAGCCCCCTCGCCTCGGCCACGGGAGAACGGGGCTCTTGGCTCGGCTAGGTCTACGCCAAAGGGCCGGTGGACTTGTCCCAGCCCAAGCAGCATGGGTAAAGCCACCGGGTTCTCCGGAGCTCCCCTGCGCTGGACACGGACACCGGTCGGCAAGCCACCGACCCGTCCCCTGCGGCGCCGGACGGGCTCCCGAAACACCGTCATCTCTCGCGCCGCGCACAGCTGGGCCTGAGCACAGCTCCCCGGCCCCAAGAGGGGTCCGTGCCAGCGCAGCAGCGCCCTCCCCAACGCAACAACGCAACCTGGGTCCTCGGAGCGCCACCCTCCTTCGCACGCAGCGCGCCCTGCGCCCAGCTCCGCACCAGGGGTCCGGGGCTTTCCTCTTCAAGTGGGGCGGGACGCCTGTGTGTCACGTAGCACGGCCCCGCTTGGGCTTGCACAAACGCCCCTCTCCCTACATAACACAACTACGCAAGTAGTGCACAGCCACCCACGCAACCAGTGCACAGCCACGCAACTAGTGCACAGCCAGGCAACCACTGCACAGCCACGCAACCAGTGCACAGCCAGGCAACCACTGCACAGCCACGCAACCACTGCACAGCCACGCAACCACGCAACCACTGCACAGCCACGCAACCACTGCGCAGCCACGCAACCACTGCGCAGCCACGCAACTAATGCAGAGCCACGCAACCACGCAACTACTGCACAGCCACGCAACCACGCAACCAATGCACAGCCACATATACCACTAGTGCAGCCACACAACCATGCAACTAGTGCACAGCCACGCAACCACGCAACCACGCAACCACCGCACAGCCACGCAACTAATGCAGAGCCACGCAACCATGCAACTACTGCACAGCCACGCAACTAGTGCACAGCCACGCAACCACGCAACCAGTGCGCAACCACATATACCACTAGTGCGCAGCCACACAACCACGCAACTAGTGTGCAGCCACGCAACTAGTGCGCAGCCACGCAACTACACAACTACTGCACAGCCACGCAACCAGTGCGCAGCCACACAACCACGCAAGCAGTGCGCAGCCACATATATCACTAGTGCGCAGCCACAAAACTATGCAACTAGTGCGCAGCCACAAAACTAGTGCACAGCCACACAACCACACAACCCCCGCACAGCCACACCACTAGTGCATAGCCACACAACTACACAAGTAGCGCGCCACCACACAACAGAAAATGACAACCAGGACAACAGGAAGCCAAGAATGAGGCAACGTGCCCTTTGAAACCCTCCGTCCCCCCCAGCGGCTCACAGGAACAGCCCGGCGCGCAGACAGCCTGATTCCTGCATCCACGCAGCGACCCGTCTCTAGCGCCGCCTCCTCCGCACGTAACCCCGGCGGGGGGGGGTGAGAATGCGGCTGTGGCTGGGGTGTGCCTCCCAGCGTCACCGCACTGCCAATGGGAACGGATCAAACCCACCCTCTGCGCCAGATGCACATTCCGAGAACTTGCCACAATTCTTGTTGGGGGTCGCAACACAAGTAACCCTCCCCCCCACACGCGCACGCCCCAGAACCGGGGAGGGAGGGGAGGGCTACTAGATCGTGTGTGCTGGGGCCAGAAACGCGACGTTCAGAGTATGGCAGGGGGATTCCTGGAAGCAGGTTTGGGGTTCGGGGGTGGCGGGGCGGGTGCATGAGCGGAGCGGGCGCAGGAGCAGTCTGGAGGTAGGAAGGCTGGGCAGAGAGGGAGCCCCGAGCCTCGGGGGCCAGATCCGGCCCTGGGGCTGTAGACCCCCCACCTCTGCCCTGAGCCCCAGGGCCGAAGGCGTCCGTATTACACAGGCCCCCCTTGCAAATTGCTCTGCTCCGACAGCCTGGCGCGGCGCTGCTGTGGGCACGGGAGTGTCCGGGCCAGGCAGGGCGCAGGGAAACCGAACCGGCAACAGGCCGTGCTTGGGGGTTCCCAGCGCCCCCCGGGGTTCCTGGGGCCTGATCCCCAAGCCGCTGCGGAGTGTGACACGGGGGTCAGCCCCACTCGCTCTGCCAGCTCTCGCGGGACCCTCGCTGCAGGCGCGCTCCGGGGCAAACACCCGAAACGCCACGTTCCCGCTGCCTGCCTTTGCAGTGCAATGAAAAGCGACTTTCACGGGAGGGGGATCCCCTCTCTGGCAGCTGCTCCTCCCCCCCCGGCTTGCTAAGGGGACACGCCCCACGGTGCCCAAGAGCACCCAGCGGCGGGTAGCCCCGACAACTCCCAGGCCCCCAGTGAAAGCGCCAGACGCTGGGGAAAGCCGGAGGAGATGAGCGCAGGCTGCACCCCCGGTGCCGAGGACACGCAGGGCCCCATGCAACACGCACGTGTGTCTGCCGCTCGCGGCGAGCCGAGCCGAGCCGGGCCGGGAACCCCCGCAGCGGAGCCCGCCGGGGAGGCCACTAACCCTTGTGAAACTTATTGAGGCAGCCGGAGTTGCAGAAGGAGCGCACGGCCCCCGGCTCCCAGCAGCCCCTCCCCTTCATCCTCGCGGACGCCGGCTCTACGTGGCGCTCGGCCAGCCCCGGGACGGAGAACGCCCGCCCGCCTGCAGCCGGCAGCCCCCGGCCCCCCGGCCCCCCCGCCCCATGCTGCTCCCGGGCAGCTCGGCCACCATGCTCCCAGAATGCACCCGGCTCGCTCCAGCGCCCGGCAGCGCTTAACTCCGCGCGTGCCGGGGCCGGCGGGGGCTGCACGGGAGGGCGCTCCGGGAGGACGCGGCGATCCGGAACCGGCTTGGCCCTCGACGCCGGTTACCCCCAGGGCCTCGCCGAGCGCGAAGGGCTTTTCCGGGGCAGCCCCCCGACGTCTCACCCCCGCTGTACGGGGCTTTGGATTTCCCCAGCCGGCTGCTCTGCCTCCGGGGCGGGCGGGGGAGCGGGCGGCGGTGGGGGGGAATGCCGCATACATCACAGGCAGCCTGCGGCAAGCCGGCCAGCGGGGGGGGCAGGGGCCAGAGCGGCTCAGATCCCGGCAGCCAGCACGACGGGGGGGGGGGAGGAGGGGACTTAGAGCAAGCAAGAGCCTGATCCCCCCCGCAGCGCCCCCACTTCAGAGGGCGGCCAACGACCCACGCTGCTGCCGCGCCCCTGTTCTCGGCCCCCAGCGCTTCGCTGGGGGACCCGGGTCTGCCCCCTTCCTCCGGCTCCGCGGGCACCTCCCCCTCCGGCAGGGCCTCTGGGCCGGGCCCCCCTCCCCGGCACGCTCGCGAACGGCCACACTCCTTCCCCCGTCTCCCCCGATCTTAGGGGCTCCAAGCCCCCTGCAGGGCACCTCTCCCTCGGCCCAGGAGCCAGGCCGACGCCACCCCAGCCCTACACACTGGCCCCCCAGTGGCACGGGTGGGGACTCCCCACGGTGCCCCGAGAGCCTCCGCTGCGGGCCCGAGGCCCAGCCGACTTGGGCCACTTCCCGGGTGCCGGAGAGGGGCCGGTGCGGTGCTGCGGCTCTGCTCGTGCGCACTTCCCAGCGAGCTCGGAGCATGGGGCGACCTCACAGCAGAGCTACGAGCCTGCCCGCCCAGCCGGGAGGGGCGGAGAGGGCGCAGGGCGGGCAGCACCCGACACCCCCAGGCCAACGTCCGGTCACCGGGCCCAGGCCCGCAGGAGCCTCGGCACGACCGGCATCCCGCCAGGCAGCGCACACGCGCCTTGCCGGCACCGCGGTGACATTTCTCCGGAGAGCCAGCGGGGCGGGGCAGAGACAGCGGCCTGGCGCGGCGTGAACAACGAGCGAGGGCTGGCGGCACGGACCCGAACCGGACAGGCGCCCGAGGGGACGTCTCCTCCCTCCCCCCCACCCCAGCAGCCCCCTTCGAGCGCTTCCTGCCCCCCGCCCCGTGCGCGGGCTCCCACTGGGAACGGCCAACAGCGTCATTCCACAGCTCCTGGACGCAGGTAGCCGAGTCCCCCGCGTGCCCCATTCCCAGCCCAGGCGGCGTGGGCCGGGGGCGATGGCCGCGGCCCCGGGAGAGTCCCAAGCTGGTTTTATGTGGCAACGCTCCAGGACGTGGCCCCCCCAGCTCATCGCGGCTGCTCGTTCGTGAAGGGACCCAAGCGGGGACGCCAGGCGCTAGGGGAAGAGTGACGTTAGCCAGGCTGGCCCGAACGGACCCCGCAAACGCCCGGGAAGGCAGGCACCGGGTTCCAACGCTCGGACGTGCCTAACGGAGCAGCACCAAGCCCCTCGCGAAAGGTTTCTTTCCGCCGGGTCCTCTGCTCGCGACTCGCCGAGCCGCCAAACCGAATCCAGCAGCGGGCGCGCGCCGCACAAAGCGACAGCTCGCCGACAGGCGCCGGGCAAAGCCGCTCGCGCACCGCCAGCCGCTCCGAAAAGGGACCCGGCCCGGCACGCGGTACCTGGACGCGGACGGAGGTTACGGCTTCCACAGCTCTGCTGCTAGGGGGCCCGGGCCCGCGTCTCCTCTCCCCGGCGCGTCCCCTCGCACCTGAAACCCGCACGGCGTCCCCAGCCGCCCAGGGACCCCGGAGGGCTCGGGGGCGTTTCATCAACTTGCTATCGGAAACGCAAATCGCCGCGGCCTGGAGCAAGCCAGCTGCCGGTCGTCCAGGCGTCTCCGGGCTCCCGGCCGCGTGCCCTCCTCCCCCGTCGCCTGCCCGCCGACTAAGCCCTCCCCAGCTCTTTGTCTTGGCAGCAGGCAGCAATCCCCCTCCGGGGCAGGCTCGTCTTGCGCTGACCTTGCCAGGTGACGGCCAGCTCGCTCGGGAGCCGCAGGCAGAGGTGGCCCAGGAGGTTTAGGCACATCTCCCCCATGGCTGGCGGGCGGGGATGCAAGACCAGCTGGCAGCCAGCGTCTCGGGGAAAGGGAGGGGAGCTACGGGAGGCAGTGCCGGGCCCCGAGGGAGTCCTGGTCCCAGGCCCCTGCCCGCATCGCCCCGAGCAAGGGGAGACAGCGTCCGGCAGGAAACTCCCCTTCTCCAGGGCCCGCGGAGGCTGCCCCTCCCCTCCCTGGCTGGCTAGCGGCCAGCAGCCCCCTCTCGGCCCCTCTCCCGGGGGGGTTAGATCTGGGGGGGGCCGCAGCGCGAGGCGGTTTCTTCACTCACCCTCGGCAGCGGCAGGGACACGGCACCGCCTCCCCCGGCCACGCAGCTCCCGCTTCCGTGCCTGCCTGCTGCGCGCGGGGGGCGGCCGCTCAGCTTGCGCTCGGCCCGCAGCTCCGCCGAGCGAGCGCGGCCGCTCAGCTCAGCACCAGGGACAGCTGCCAGCCGGCCGCCTAGAGCCACAGCCGGGAGATTTCCACCGGCAGCCCCTCCCCTGCCCGGCCCGACTCCGAGAGGGAGGGCGGCCGGGGGAACACGCGGCCAGGCAGACAATACCGGATAGCTCCCACGTCTCCGGGGGGCCGCCCCAGCAAACGGGCCACGCTCGGCGCAGGAGACTCTACGGCACAAGGGCGGATCGTCCTGTGCCCTAGCGAGCCCAAGAGCTGCCCTCTCCCGCAAAACTGCCCTTCCCACAGCTGCCTCCAGGTAGCAACGAGCGGGCCACGGGGCAGCCGGAAAGGCCTCACCCTTCGGCCCAATGCGCGCCCCGAACTCCAGCAGGCGCGACGGCCCAGAGGAGCGAAGCAAAGGGCAGGAGAGGGGTGAAAACCGAGGCGCGGGGGTTCCCGGCCTAAAATCCATCCCCGTGCGGGCGGGCGGGCGGGACGCAGCAATCCAGCGACAGGAGAACACGTCCCGCTGGGCCGCGGCACCCGCCTCCCCTCCAGGTTAAACGCAAGCCCGGCGAGCCGCAGCGCGGGAAGGCCCCGGGCCTGGCGAAGACGGGGCCACGGGTCGGAACAAAACCTTCTCTCGCAAGACTCTGTGCCCCTCGACTCCTGCGGAATACGGGCTCTGCACTCGGCCCCGTGTACACGTGTGACGGCGCGTCGGGGTTGCCCCGATCCTGCACCCCCCGGCAGCCAGAACAGACTCCGCCAGCAGTCGAACAGGGAGGGGTTCATTGCTTCTCCAGGGTACAGCCCAGCACAGGATTCGGGGCCGGGGTGTTTCCAACCCCTTGGGTTAGGGGCCCATCACCCCTGACCCTGAGCCCCAGCAACCTCAGTCTGTCTCCATGTTTCCAGCCCCTTCCTGTGTCCCCTCCTGTGTCCCCTCTCTTCCCTTAACCAGTAGAACCAGTTTAGCCACTGTCCTGAGGCCCCTCTTACTGGGCCGTGCTTACAGACACCGCCAGTGCGGGTCCCCACCGCCCACGCACAGCAACCAGCAAGGGACTGACACTGCACCACAACACGGCAAAACCTCTCCCGCAAAAACCAGCAGAAGAAATGCAAACGCGAGCGCGATTCGCACGTCAGCTTCCGGAAAAAGCAGCAGCGTAGCCGTAGCCTCCACGGGAAGAGAGCGACAGGCGCCACGTTGCCGAACACTAGAAGATCTACCCGAGACGTGCGCTCGCACGGTTACAGAGCAGGCCTGCGCCCACAGCTCAGGGTGCCGAACGCTTTTCACTGTAAGACCCCGGTTTTCAGCGGGGCAGATTTTGACTGTGTGTTGATTCGTTCTTTTAGTCAAACGTTTCACGTTAAACCGGTGGTTCCCAAACTTTCCAGCATCACGCCCGCTTTTGGATTTTTGAGAAACCCTCACGCCCCACCCCCCAAATAGCAGAAAAACTTTTTGAACGAAAAGGGAACTGATGGGACAAAAAACAAAAATAGCAGCACGACTTTTTTGGGGGGGGGGGGGGAATTGATGGGAAGGCTGGGTTGCCTCACGCCCCCCTGGAATTTCTTCAGGCCCCCCAGTTTGGGAACCCATGTGTTAAACGGTTCGGACGTTCCAAGAGCCAAGAAGGGCAGGGCTGAGACAGAGCGGTGCCCGATCACACAATTAAAGACGCGCACAAACGCTGGGGCTCCCCTGAGAACGCGCGGCTCAGGTGAACGGGGGCGTTTCCGAATGTTTCGGCGCTCGACTTTGCAACCGTACCGTTCCGGGAGGTGGTTCTGCAAAGGTCGGGCTGGGTGGGTAACTGGGAGCTATTCCACGTGCGAAGGGCCAAAACGCAAGAGGAGGCGAGTCGACGTCGTAACAGCCAAACGCTGGAGATTCAAGGCCACTGGAGCATTGAGAAGTGCCGGGTGGAGCCCAGAACCACCAGCGCGCGTAGCTTGAAATGAGGGGACGGTGCCTGACCAGGGAGGTCCTGGAGCAGCGTCCCAGCAGGACCAGGGGCTCCGGACCGAGCTGGATAGGGCTAGGGGGGGCGGAGCGATGGGGCTGCCCACAGCAGCCGGACGGGCAGGGCTCTGGCTGGCTGGCGGGTCTTGCCCACACGCTCAGGGTCTCAGCGATCGCCATGGCAGGAGGTAACTTCCTCCTGGATGGGATGGGCAGGGCTCTGGGGCATTTTCCCCACTGGAGAGCAGGGGGCTCCCTGCAACACCAGCCATGACAGAGGCTGCCAGCCGGAGGTGCGGTGCCTGTCGCGGGCGAGGTGCCGGCCACCCTCTGGGGGACCCCAGAGCGTAACGGCCCTGTCTGGCTTTGGGTGCCTCCTGCCAGGAGCCCCCAAGTGCAGGCAGCCCAGAGCGCCCGGCCTGCCAGAGGGGCCTCTGCCTCCCGTCTCTGGGGAGGGGCCAAGCTTGGCCCAGCACCCACGCTGGAGGAGCCAGAAAGCCAGAGGCGAGCCGGCGGCGTGCGGCTCCTCAGCCGAAAGGAGCCAATGTCACGTTGCTGAATTGGAGGGAAGCAGCCAGATCGCTGCTGCACCCCTAGGTGGGGGTGTTGGCCCCAGAAATTGGTGTGGGGGGAGCCATGTGGGGTACTGAATGGGAGATTATTGTTTGTTGATCTTATGTACGCTATTTATGTGAGTGTATAATGTCTGTGTGTGTAGGTAGGAATCTGTAATCTGTGTGGAGACTGAATATTTCTGTGAATGTGGTTGAGCATTGCTATGGACAGGCTGAGTAGTGAAGCCCTGTGGGACAATGGCTCTCAATGGGCCAAGGACACACCTAAAGCAGGAGGGCGGAGACCCAAGAGCTGCCAGCAGAGAGAGGCTGAGGACCAGGTGACCGGCTGAGACCAGAAGAGGTGAGGAAGGGGGTATAAAGAGGCCATGTGGTCGATGCCATTTTGTTCTCAGCTCAGCACTTCATCCCAGAGGCAGCACTGCAGGGATCGAAGAGCCCGGAAGACCTGTGAACCCATCCTGATTGCAGGATGTGCAATAAGAACTTTTAAACCAGCAGCTGCAACATCTCTGCTAGAGCCTGCATCAAGAACTGGGAGATTCGGTGCATGTAACGTACTGTACTTTAATAACCTTACTCTCAGGCTTTTCTTTCTTGTGATAATAAACCTTTAGATTTAGATTCTAAAGGATTGGCCCAGCGTGATTTGTGGGTAAGGTCCAGAGGGTAAATTGACCAGGGATCTGTGGCTGGTTTCTTGGAACCGGACAGGACTTGTTCGGGGTAGGTGGGATTGGGTGCTAGGACCCCCCACCTGTGTATGAGGCCCGGGGCCATCTGGGGCACGGATATTGCTGGGGTGTCGGAGGGGTTTTGCTCGGGAGGCTTCAGGCAGGTTGCTGAAGCGCTCTGTGGGACTGGTTTGTGGCCTGTGTGGAAAGGTCACAAATCGGGGGCTGTAAGAAGCCCCGGATTTGAGCAATTCGCCCTGAGCAGACGCCCTCAGCTGTGCCCAGACACGGCCCGGTCTGTCACAGCCAATGCAACACGCCTGCAGCCGGACTAGGGCGGCTCTTGAACACGTGACAGGTCTTCAGAGCCCCGGGCCCCTTTCTAATCTCGGCTCCGAAATACGAGGGATTTCCCCCGCCAGCCTCCCGAGACCGTCTGTGCCGCCTGCTCCCTCCCAGAGCCAGGGGACGGATGGCGCCCGGAAAACGCCCGGCCCAGGAAGGTGCCCGCTCTCGCCACCCCGGTCCCCGCCTCTGCCTTCCGGCTGCAGAGCCCAGAGGCAGCCTTGGAGAAGCTCGGGACGGGCGTAGCCCTGCTGGGAGGGGCAGATCTGGAGCACGCCGTGTTCGCACAATTCCACACCGGAAAGAGCCACGCCAGGGACGCCAGGGCTGCCAGGTCCCGCACGCAAAAGCCGGGAGAGGCCAGAATCGCTGCATGTGCCACTTTCATGGGCCCCCCGGGGGCCTACCTTAAGGTACGGCCGTGCGCCCTCGGAGCCCCACCCGCGGTGTTCATCCCTGCGCCCAACGCGAGGCGGGATCCGGAGGGGAGCGAAGGTGAATCGACGGGACGCCCTCGCTAGCCGGAGATCTGAGCGCAGAACATCGACGCCCGGCCAGACACCAGTGCTGCTGCTGTGCGACTTCATTAATAAATGAGCAAGGCTGCCAAGCGAAGGAGAATTGCCATCCTGACGAGCCGTGCAATGAATCGCACGGTTACACAAGAACAGGCCCCCGTTTATCGACGTGCACGAAGAAATAGCGAGTCTCGCTTTCACCGTTCCGATTTTTGAAATAAAAATCATCTGTAGCCAGCACCGGGCACTTCGTATTCCAAGGTTCAGCCCAATTAATGTTGTGAGTTAATTGCAACTAATCAACAACCTTGTACAATGAATGCCAGGCCACGTGGGTTTCTGGGACCCGACAAACTCACCCCCTTTTCTGTACGGGATTCCAAGGGTGGCTGACAGAGGTACCATGTTGGTGTCACACAGAGTGCTGTACGATATTTGGCTTGGCACCACACCCAAGAAGATCGCAACGGCACAGAACTCACCAGGAAATAATCAAGACTTCAACGGGGCTAAGGGCACTGTGGGTTCGCACTAGCACAGCTACAAGGAGGAGGAAACACACCAGCCAGACAAGACAGGATGCTTCTCTCGCCACCAACGCTGCCCCGGACCTGTCCCCGGGGACGTGGCACTGGACAAGGTGTGAACCGCTGTCCGTGGCCACCATGCAGCACCGAGCGAGGCGCGCGACCCTCCGCCGCAAGCCAACAGCGTTATCAGCGCGGACGCTCAATTTCGTTCCATAGACCCAGTCGGCCCCGCGAACAGCCACTTCCCACGCAGGGCGCCGAACCCGCCGTCCCAGGAGCACGGGGGACGTGCCAAGCGGCACCGCGAGCAATTAGCCTTTGATAAGGACTCCGGGAAGGGCCAATTATGTGCTTCAGCTAGAAAAAGCACTTAGCAATCAAGGTAATGACGCGGGCATGCAAATGAAGCAGGCGAGGCCTGAGAATGCAAACAGCTGGCGCGTCCCCTCTCCGCTCGCTTCTCTCCGGGAATCCAGATCCCAGCGTATCGTTCTCCCCCATTAGTATGTGTAGGGCACATTCCCTCTGGTTTTTCCACCCATGTGCGGAATAAATTTTATACGTGCTGATGCATGTGCGGATGTGCACCACCGCTGTCGGCCGGGGGCGCACTGCCAATCAGCTGGGCGGCCTTTGATTCTGTCCTGGGTGGCCGCCCAACTGCTCAGCTTAGAGGGAACCTTTCCACCCCTCAAGGTCTTCTCCAGCCCCCCATCTCTCTGACCTCACCGCTGTCTAGTCTGTAGCCGGTCCCTACGCTCAGCCAGCAGCCGCCTCCTGTCCCGTCCCATCCCACCCGCGCTCGGCGGCGTTGGGACGGGGAGGTCACCTTGCATTTGGATCCCTTGTGTCTGTCACCTGATGGGCGGATCGTGCCGCAGACCTGCCCCCCAGGGCGTCCCGTTGCTGGGCCGGCCCCTCTGCTCTCCCCCAGCGGCACAACACAGAGCCTGAGGTCCACTCGGCTCCGGGAAGCCTCGTCACAGGGCTGCACAGAGCCCCGCCGATCACCCCCAGCTACATCCGGCTCGCCCCACTTCTCACTGCAGGCCCGAGCGGCTCTCCCTGACCTCACCTGCACCCCCGTGGGAATTCCCTCATTCCCAGGCCTCTTCCTGTTGCAGACACCCCGTCCGCCGCCCCTCGGCACGCCCCACAGCGCCAGACACTCAGTCGCTTCCAGAGCTCGACGCTCCATGCGCTTCTCTGCAGCAAGAGCCCCAAGAGACAGAAGAGAGCCAGGGACGGACGTGCTATCGGGGAAGCCCCCCAGCTCTCCCCGAGCCAGCTGGGCCTGCCCCGTTACAGCGGCTTTGCAAAGCAGCTCCCCAACCGGGAGCAGCGAGGCTGGTGGGCTGACAAACACAATCGCTAGCCGCCTGTGCGTCTGCCAAGTGCCTTCGAGGGGGCTCTGAACAGGGCAACACAGGCCCAGAGCTCTGCCCAGCCAGCGGAACAGCCAAGCACCCTGGTGGGATTCTTACAAGAGCGCAGCGCGGGCTTGGGGGTTCGGAGCCTCCCCGCCGCCGGCGTTCCTAGCGCACAGCGTGGCCAGGCCGGCTAGCGCACTGACCACGCGGCAGGCGCCCGCGGGATCCACGTACGCCGATCGGACCCCGCTTCCTGCCAGCCCCTCGGGGCTCAGCCCGGTCCGTGCGGCTGCCGGGCGTGAACGCAGCGGGCTCGCCTCGCCCGGTCCCAACGGCGGGGCTGCTCCTTCGAGGCAAGACGGGGCCGCGGGTGTGCCGGGCCCGCGAAGGGGAGCGCGCTGCGTCTGAGCTGCACGTTAGCGGAGGCGCCGAATGACGGGAGAGCCGGCAGAAGCAGCGCTCCCCCGCGACGGAAAGCTAAGAAAACGGGCAAGGAGCGTTTGGCGCCTCTTCCCGTGGTGCTGGACAGGGTCACCGCCCAGCAGGCCTCCGTCCTGCCCCGATGTCCATCCCCGGGGCAGGCACGGCTCCGGCGAACCCCACGGATGCTGCTCCGAGCGCCCGCCCATCAGCTGACAACTGGCAGGGAAGGAAGCCGCTGCGGATACAAGCAGGCTCGGGCCGGGCCCTCCTGGGAACGAGGGCCGTAGAAAAGTCCTGCCCGCGACCGGCACCTGGACTCCGCTTCCCCGCAGAGCGGCCCCCGCGCCTGTCAGGGCCGGAGCCACCGTGCTGAGTCTACTCCCCTGTAGGCTGCTCCCCCGGGGAGGCTGCTGGCCGCGCCCGGGCAGCGAGGAGGCGGCGAGACAGCCACCGGTGGGACCTCCAGACCACGCGCCCTTCCTCCCGGAAAACGGCCCAGACTGGCGCAGCAGCGCCACCCGCTGGCTACGAGGCTCCCTCCAGCCCACGCAGGAGCCGGCCCTGCCGAAGCAGCCGCTGGCAGAAGGGTCCCCGTCTCCGAGGGGCCCGAGCGGGAAGGAGCCAGGCTGGAAAGGAGGGGGCCTCGCTCGCAGGGCGCTGCCCGAGGGGAGGGGTCCAGTGCACTCCAGCGCCGGAGACGCCGCCCGCCACAGCCCCGGGACCAGGGACGCGGGGCTGCCCGTCACCCCCACGGCGCAGGGGGTGGAAGGAACCGTTTCGCCCGACCCCCCGGCCTGGGCAGGGCTGCGCAGGAAGAGGAGTTCTCCGCCTGAACACACTTGCACAGAGGGGCGCCGTCCTACGCCCACCGCGAGCAAACGCCCCTCCGCAGCCGCTCGCCGGGGGTCACTAGAGGAGCCGGGCCTTGCGGGGTTAAGCTTCCCAACGGCTTTTCCCTCTCGGCCGCCCCAGGGCTGGCCAGCGCTGCTCCCATTTTACAGAGGCACCCACTGAGGCCTGGCGGGAGAAAGGGGTTTGCCCAAGATCACTGCCAGGGCCAGCTCCAGGCCCCCCCAACCGGCACACCTCACCGATTCCCTCCGCCCCTCAGGCCGGGGAGGCCGGCAGTGCGTAAGAACCACCGACCGCCTGCCTGCTTGCTCCAGGCGAGCGCTATTCCCCCGCAGGACCAACGCGCCGCTCGCCACTCCCGTGTCTATTTCGCAGCCGTCTGAACCGCCTCGTCCAGAGGGGAAGGGAAGGAGCCAAGAGGCATTTCCTCCCCGGAGCGCATAGCCATGTGGCAGTGGTGTCGGTGTGTGGGTTAATTAGCATGTCGTTAAACAGGGGCAGGCGGTTTATACGATGATTATACTTTACCGTTTTACAGCTGGGGAAACTGAGGCACGAGGTGAGCCCTGCTCACCCAGCAGATCGGTAGAACCCAAACCCTCTTCGTTTCCAGGCCTTGCTCTACCCACTAGGACTTACTGCCTCCTCGAGCAGACCTGCTGCCCGCAGCTTCCAAAGACGGCAGGGCCGGTAGCGCGCCACAGAGCCGCCCGCCGGCCGGAGCCCAGCTCAACGGGCAAGCCGCCCTCCGCGACGCGCCACGTTCCCAGCACCCGCACCGGGCCACGTGCTCGCGCCGACCCGCCGGAGCCTCCCAGCAAACCTCCCACGCAGAACAGGGCTGCACGGCTGGTGCAGCAGCGCCCCCTGTGGCCCCGCCCTGCACGCTGACTGGCACTCGTGTGCAGGCCGGCTGGCAGGGGTGAGGGCAGACAGAAGCGAGCCGGGGGAGTCACCAAGGCAAAGGCACTCGCGGGAGGGGCCGTGCCCGGATCCCCTCGGCACGCGGACGTGCGCCGCCCCCCCAGCGATCTCTGCAGGCCCCGGCCACGGAGCGCAGGGAGCAGGGACGGGCCCCACGGTGCCCGAGGGGTGGAGCTGGCTGCTGGCGGGTCCCTTCGTGAAACGCCGTCAGGGCAGCCGGACCGCACCCAGCCTGTCCTGCCGGCGGGGCTCCCTTGGCGGGCTCAGCCCGAGCCTCATGGCAGGGGCAGCCCCGGCTGCACGAGGTTCCCTCCCCGAGCGCTGGAACCTCCAGGGAGCAAGGGGCACAGGCCCCGCCCCTTCCCCAAGCCCCGCCCCTGCCCCGCCCACTGCATGAGAGAGGGGCCTTCACCCTGCGGACGTGGACAGGAGCAAACTCGGATGGGAACCGCCAAGCGCGCGGCCCGGCCGCCCACCAGAGCCCTTTGCACCGGGGCTTGGAGTGACACCACAGGCACTTTGCAAAGCAGCGCCGGGCTCTCCCCGCCGGATTCCCCCCCCCCCACACGCTGCAGCGGCTCAGTGGGGCCGACGAGGGGCAGCTCGAGGGATCTGCCCGGCGTGCCGAGATCGCACCCCAGAGGCAGGTCTGTCCGTAGCCAACTGGCCTGGGTAACACCCCCGGGCGAGGCAAACGGCAGCGGCCGGAAGGAGCCACAGCCCTCGAGCCAGGAAACGCTTCCTTCAGGCTGCTGGGGAGGAGTCAGAAGGACATTAGAGCAGCCAGACGGGGTCAGACCCAAGGCCCATCCAGCCCAGTGTCCTGTCTGCCCGCAGTGGCCAATGCCAGGGGCCCCAGAGGGAGTGAACCGAACAGGGAATGATCAAGCCATCTCTCCTGCCATCCATCTCCACCCTCTGACACACAGAGGCTGGGGACACCATTCCTTACCCAGCCTGGATAATAGACATTGATGGACTTTACCTCCATGAATTTATCTAGTTCTCTTTTAAACCCTGGTATAGTCCTGGCCTTCACAGCCTCCTCCGGCGAGGAGTTCCACAGATTGACTACATGCTGTGTGAAGAACTTTCTTTTATTTGTTTTAAATCTGCTGCCCATTAGTTTCACTTGGAGGCCCCTAGTTCTTATATTATGAAAACAAGTAAATAACTTTTCCTTATTCACTTTCTCCACATCACTCATGATTTTATAGACCTCTATCCTATCCCCCTCAGTCTCCTCTTTTCCAAGCTGAGAAGTCCCCGACTCTTTAATCTCTCCTCATACGGGACCCGTTCCAAACCCTGAATCATGTTAGTTGCCCTTCTCTGAACCTTTTCCAATGCCAGTAGATCTTTTTGGAGATGAGACCACCTGTACACAGTATTCCAGATGTGGGAGTACCATGGATTCATAGAAGGGCAATAAGATATTCTCCGCCTTATTCTCTCCCCCTTTCTGAATGATTTCTAACATCCTATTAGTTTTTCCGACTGCCCCTGCACACTGCGTGGACGTCTTCAGAGAACGATCCACGATGACTCCAGATCTCTTCCCTGATTAGCTGTAGCTACATTCCCCCCATCAGGAGACTTGCACTAAGCCGTGGCGACATGGACGCCCGGGAATCCCAGACACAGAACTAACTCAGGAAATACCTGCCCCACACGCACACAAAACCGGTTCCCCCAGGTCAATCCAGACGGACCCGAAGAGCGAGGCCTGAACAAACGAACACAGAGGGGCCTTGTGCAAGCACCCACAGGCGCACGCACAACCCCCCCGGCTGCCACGTGGACAAGCGGGAACAATGCACCACTGTGCGGCTGTTGTTTTCCGACAGCTCTCCAGCGGAGCAGGCAACCCCCGTCCCGGGGCACGCGCTTTGCAAGGGCAGCTGCAGCACCTTCGCTCCCTGCCGCACGCTGCAGACCCCGCGCACTGCCGGAGGCCCGAGGGGGGCGCTGTGCAACACCCACAGCTGGACCATGCGGAGCTGCGCTCGGGAGGAGCGGTCCCGCTGCCACGCCAAACCGCTCACTCCACTGAGTGCACCATTCTCGTGACCTTGCACGAGAGGGTGAGAACGGCACGCACGGAGGTGTTCACCCCCCGCTGCACTGCCCCACGGCGCACGTCAAGCCTCCCACGGCTACGGCGCTCCCCCAGCAGCCACAGGCACAAGGACCCGGGCAGACGCTGCCTCGGGGCCGTGGGGCCTGTTTCCCTGGTGAAATCAGCCGACCCCGCGCACAGAGAGGGAGCCGTGCCCCCCATGGCAGAACCGCTCTGGTCTGGGGCCCACGCAACCCTACGCGCTCAGACGTAGCCCCTTCCACGGCCTCTCTGCGCCCGCCCGGCGTCCAACACGCCAGACCTCGGGGCAGGGCAAAGCTGCCTCTATTGGTCAACCAGGCTGCCACACAAGCGTGTCCTCTTCCCCCATCCGTCGGGCCAAGGGCTGCAGAGCTCGCAAGGGCCGCGGACAAGCGCTCCCCCCTCCAGCCGGCCAGGCACACCCGCCCGCAGGAGCCCCCCGGCCCGGCGCCTGCGCCCCACCTGACTGGTTGTGCCTCATGCGGATGGCGTTGGCCTTGGCCAGCTCCAGGGCGGTGACCCATCGCTGCCTCTCCACTTCCGAGCCGGCCTTCAGGTGGTAGGTCCTGTCCCCGCTGGACAGCACGATGTTGCAGGAGTCCTCCGTGTGGATGTGCGCCGTGGACAGGTTGATGGTCCCGCGGCAGGTGTGCGCCATTTCCGCCTGGGTCCTGCGCAAGGAGGGAGAAGGGGCGTCAGACCCGCCGGCCCCACGCCAGCCCCACTGCCGAGCCAACCCGCCGACGCGGCTGCCCAGGGAGCCCCGCAGAGAACCCAGCAGCGCCGCAAAGCCAGCGAAGCCCCCGGCCCGCTCAGCGTGGGACTGGCCGTCTGACTGCCTCCGACACGCGGCCCCGCTCCGTCATCTGGCACGGAGCTGCTCCCTTTTCCCTGCTGTCCCGGGGATTTTCCTCTTGCTTCCTTCCCCTCCCACATGACTGCTAGCGGCCCCCTTGCTAGCCCGGGCCAAGGGACTAAGAACTCTACTAGCCCCCCGTTTCCAGCTGCTCTCACGTGCAGCTTGCAAGCCGGCGGGGTGGCGGTTCTGCCGGGCCTTTCGGGAAGCTCGGTAGCACTGCCCAAACGCGTCGGACAGCGCGACAACGCCCCAACGACGCTGCCGCTGACCGCAAGGAGACTACGCGCCTGAGCGAGGGCCGCCGGGCCAGCCCCTCTCCTGGCTGAGTTCGAGTCCCACCGAATCCGCTTCACCCAGAAAGTTCATAGCACAGGACGGAACCTCCCACCCATCCAGGTAGGGTTGCCAGATGGTTTATCAAAGAATACCGAACACCTCCCCCACAAAAAACAACACTGGGAAAAAATTCTGTTGAGGGGAAAAAAAGGCAGGGGGGACCAAAATTGTTACACACACACAAAGAAAAAAAAAGAAGCGCCGTGCCTTTAAACGGCCCCCATGCGCCTCATGCCCCTGCCCCCCAGGAAATGTCCCCGCCAGGCTTCCGTCCGAGGGAAACGGAATAACCCAACATTTCACATGTCTGGTATTTCCTGTTTATTTTTATCGGACGGGGGCCCCAATAACGGACAGTCCGGGCGAAAACGGGACACCTGGCAACCCTTTGGGAGCTCCCCCCATTCCGACGGGAACCCGCCGGCTGTCCCCCTTGGTCAGGGAGCGAGGGGAAAGCGCCCCGTGTGCTGCATCCCTCGCTCCGGCTGGGGAGTGCAGGGGGCAGAGGAACCGGGCCCGCCCCACTGGAGGAAGGGGGAGCATCACCGTCTCCCAGCTGCAGTGGCCAGGGAGAGCGCTCGCCCTCTCGTAACACTGATGAGATGGCTTGTCTGTCCAGCCTACGGACCGCCTCTTGCTTCCTGAGCGCCCAGGACGTGCCATTGCTGCATCGCAGCAGCCAGCCACGTGCAGACAGACCAGCCTGGACCGGGCTGGTTTTGCTCTGTGTCTGGGTGGGGGTGGAGTTGGGCCAAGCACAGCAGAGTTGGCTAGTAGATCGTCTTCAAGACAGAGACAGTATGGAGGAAAGGAGAGAACAGGGAGGAACAGGGAAGACGCACGGCGCACATACACAGCTTGCGACGTTCCCCCGCGCTCTGGGCCCAGAAAAACCGCCCCGGCTTCTGGGCGGCAGAGCCCACATCCTAGAACGGTGCCATCCGCCTGCTCCCGTTTTACGCAGCACAACCCCACTTTCCCCGGGGAGCCCCTCTAGCAATCCCCGCACGCGGAGCATTTAGGTAGGCAGAGGAGAGATTCGGATGCCACCCAGCGGACTAGCAGAGCCCCCACTGCGCCCAACAGCAAGACAAGCCACCCCGTGGCGGGGATTGTAGAAAGGCGCCGGAGAACCCAGCGAGACCCCATGCATGGAAAGACTGCTCCGCGCTGCACTGTGCCCGGGTACCGACGAGCTCCGGCCGGCAGAGCACGGGGAGGCTGCTGGACACAGTGCCCATGACGGAGGACTAGAAGTACAGGCGGGGGGGCTTGCCTGTTGACGCTTTGCTGGCTGGAGCAATGGGCGCAGCAGCACGTCCCCGTGTGACGACAGGCGGTGCGGTTGTTATCTCTCAGACACAAGCGACACGTTGAGAAATGCCCACGCCCCAGGACGTTTCAAAGAGGCGGCGGTGAGAGCTGCAATAAACCGACAACAGTTCAACAGGCGCAGGCCAATGCCGCAAACGTGGCAGAGAGGAAACAGGACGACGCTCCTTAACACGCGGCCTGCCTCCTCTGGGGACGCAAGGAGCCGACGTGGCAGTCACAAGAGACTGCCCGAACGGCCCCCTAGCCGGAGGATCCCAACCAACACCCCTCAAGAGCTCGGACGGCTGCGAACGTCGCTCCCCGGCGCATAGGGCCCGAGGCGGCTTTCCCCGGAGTTCTCCCTCCGCAGGCGGGGGATACGGCGATGGCTTGGCATTCGGCACGCACAGCCAGCTGAGAACCGGCCGGGGAAACCGCGTCTTCCTGCCTCAGTTTCTGACTGCACGCGCCAGCGGCGTGGGCAGAGGCGAGCCGGCCGCGGGGGTGGTAAGGGTGCTCGGCGTTGGTGTTCTGAGCACGCGGCTGGTGGCACCGCAGATGTGAAACGCGTCACATCCACTAGACATCGTAGAGCGTGTGTCTGATCCAAACGCCTCCCGGCGCCGCGCGAGGGCCACCGAAGCCGGCACACGGCTGCCTCGCACCGCGAGGGGTGGCTGTGCCTGGAACAGGACTGGCTCTCCCAACAGAGGACGCGGACTCGGCAAAGCAGGCCTAACACAAGAGCGGCCTAAGCGGGTTGGAGAAGGCTGCTCATACAAGCCCTGTAGCCCTGGGCTCTTCCTGTCGTAAGAGCTGGAAAGGCACCCGAACAAAACCGCCTGGCAGCTCTCGCATGCTGCCTTCAGCAAGCCACAGCCGCTGCTCAGCGGTGCCGAGAGCATGGCAAGCCCCGGCCCGCAGGAAGGGAGGCCAAGTGGCACAGCAGTGACTGCTCCCCGGCCCCCCAAAATACCGGGGGGTCCGAGGCACAGGAGGCCGTACACCACGCCCCAGCTGGAGGGGGCATTCCGAACAGCCGTCCGTTCCGTGGCACTGGGCGCTTTGCTGCCAAGGAATCACATTAGTGCCACGACTAACTCCCGAGGTAGCAGCTTTAATGGGGAGCAGGTTTAAAACTAATAAAAGAAAGTTCTTCTTCACACAGCGTGTAGTCAACCTGTGGAACTCCTCGCCGGAGGAGGCTGTGAAGGCTAGGACTAGAACAGAGTTTAAAGAGAAGCTAGATAATTTCATGGAGGTTAGGTCCATAAAAGGCTATTAGCCAGGGGATAAAATGGTGTCCTTGGCCTCTGTTTGTCAGAGGCTGGAGAGGGATGGCACGAGACAAATCGCTTGATCATTGTCTTCGGTCCACCCCCTCCGGGGCACCTGGTGCTGGCCGCTGTCGGCAGACAGGCTACTGGTCTAGATGGACTTTGCTCTGCCCCAGTGCAGCCGTTCTCACGAGGGCGAGGAGGCGTGAGCACACAAGGGGAATGCAGCAGAACCGGGAAGGCTACGGCCAAGCAGGAACTCGGCGTGACGAGTCCGTCCCACCAGAATCCCCCGCCAGCCGTGTACGTGCCGCCCCCGCCCGCTCTCCCTGTTGTAGCGGCCAGCTGGCCCGGCCTACCCCTGCGGGCAGGGAGCTGCTGGGAGCCAGCGAGGCCATGGCTTCCCAAAGCAGGCCCAGCGGCTGAACCCCACCCCCCTCTGCCCTTGGGGAGCCGCTTCCTCCCAACGCTGGGGCAGGAGACTCGCCACGGCCAGGCCCCGGCTCGGCTAGGACGGGAGCGGTGAACGGGGCCGCGGGTCGGGATCTGCGCTCGATCCTGGAGCCCGACAGGTCTGGCCAGGAGGCTGCCAAGTGCCGGCTCTTCATCTGCCCCGCAGCGCGGCCCTGCTGCTCCTGCCCCTGCCTCGGAGCTGCCCCTCAGGAACCGCTGGCTGCTGCGCTGGGCACAGGAGGGGTGCCCCTCGCCCCACCCTGACCCCACCTCCACAGCGCGGGGGAGGGGCAGGGATGGAGGGAGTTTGCTGGCTGCTTTGGGGAGTGATGCAGGCCGAGGGCAGGGCTGAGCCGGCCTTCGCCCCCCCCCCCCCCCCCCCCCACCACCCAGAAGCCACCTGTGGGAAGCGCTGCCCAGCTGGAGCCTGCGTTCCGAACCTTGGGCCCCCTCCTGCCCCCCAACCCTCTGCCCTGGCCCCGAGTCCCCCTGCACCCAAACCCTCCTGCCCCCCAACCCTCTGCCCCAGCCCCGAGTCCCCCTGCACCCTGACCCTCCTGCCCCCCAACCCTCTGCCCCGGCCCCGAGTCCCCCTGCCCCCCAACCCTCTGCCCCGGCCCCGAGTCCCCCTGCACCCTGACCCTCCTGCCCCCCAACCCTCTGCCCCGGCCCCGAGTCCCCCTGCCCCCCAACCCTCTGCCCCGGCCCCGAGTCCCCCTGCACCCAAACCCTTCCTGCCCCCCAACCCTCTGCCCTTCCCTGAGTCCCCCTGCACCCAAACTCCTGCCCTGAGCCTGCACCCCAAACCACTGCCCCAGGCTCAGCTCAGAGCCCCTCCCACACTCCAAATCCTTTAGCCCAAGACCGGAGCCTGCACCCCCCAGCCTGATAAAAAGAGAGTAAGGACGGGGAGGGAGGTTGGAGCAGGGGCGGGGGCTCAGAGAAGGGGCGGGGCCAGGGTTGAGGTAGATCCTGGGTGGCATGCACACTCAAACTGACCTCCTGCTTACAAAGGCTGGAGCCCCCCGGGTTAACTGGTAAGTCTCACCCCAACGGAGGAGGCTTCCCGGTTCCGGCTGACCGGCGGGGGCTGCTCCAGTTCGACCCTGGAAGGTGAGCCAGCTGGAGCAGCCCTCGCCGCCCCCGTTAATGGGTTACCCGGAGGAACTGTTTGAAGCTGCCCACCATGGCTGAGCCCGATGAGCTCCTGTAACAGCCAGCCGAAGCCAGAGGGGGGCGTGCTGCGCAAGGCAGCGCTCGGGCCCATGGGGGGGTCTCCCGGCTCCGTCTGGGACAGGAACGTGCCCGCTCCCGGATTCCGCCGGGTTCTGCTTGGCTGAGACCCTCCCGTCCCACATCCCGCGTGCTCAGAGGTGCCGCTGGCCAGCCGGCGTCCCCGGGGATGGACGCTGACCAGCCGAACGCCTACAGCTCCACTCCTCCGCGCGGGGAGCTCTGCTCCGCCACCGAGCAAACGGCCTTGCTGGGCCAGATTTCCAGCCCGGCTCTGGCTGCAGACGCCCTCCCCCGGAGCAGCTGTCCCACGCGCCTCCCGCAGCGCCCTGGCCCAGAGACTCTGGCTTCAGCGGACGGGCGTGTCCGTCCATCGCCCCCCAAGCCGCGCAGACCCCACAGCTACTGCCTGGACGCTGGGGCGGCTCGGTCCCTGCGGAGACGGGGCAGGGCAGGGCAGCGGCTTGGGAACGAGCTGGTGCCGGACACGGCTCAGGGAGGCAGCTGCCCTTACCCCGCGAGGGGGCTCGGCGCAAGAGACGGGCGGCGCCACGGCTCCGACGGGCACACCTGCCGGCTGCAGCCCCATTCGCTTTGGGGAGGAAAGGGCCCCGCACTTGGGAAAATCCTTAGCAGGGGCTAGAACAGGTGGTGGGAGAGGGCACAATGAATTTTGCTACATGGTCACAGGCTGGCTCTGTTCCCTGGAAGGGGCGGGGCCTGTGGAAGAAGGGGCGGGGCCTGTAGAAGAAGGGGCGGGGCCTGTAGAAGAAGGGGCGGGGCTGGGAACTAGCCTCCCCCCAGAGTTGTCTGGGGCCGGAGGCTTTGAATTCAACACACAGCAAAGGGCTCGCGGCTCCCGGCCCTGCTGCTGCGGCGTGGCCTGGGGTGGCTGCGGCTATTTAAAGGGCTCGCGGCTCCGTGCCGGGGCAGCGCTGGAACTTGGAGCCTTGATCCTGCCGCCTGACCCACCGCCTGGGAATAGGGGGGCGGGGCAGCCGGATCTAAATAGAAAGGGGCAGGATGAAAGCGTTCGGAGGGCTGGATCCGGCCCCGGGGCCACACCTGGCCCAGCCCTGGGCTAGACGATGCAGAGGCATTTCGGGCGTGTTGATTTCGTAAGTCATTAAATAACTTCTACCGACGCGTCTCTACGCCCCATCAGCGGCTGGCTGTGGCGTGGGCCCGTCGGCAAGTTCTCCGCACGCTCCCTTCTCCGGTGCACACTGCGCCCAGGCCCACGCGGTTATCGGGGGGGGGGGGGGCACAGTGCCAGGTCTGCAGCAGCAAGAGCGGACGAGTCCTCCCGGCACGCCTGCCAGCCAAGCAGCTCCCTCTGGCGCGCCCAAGGACACGCGACGGCCGCGAGGCGAGGCGGGGCCGGGCTCTGAAGCAACTCGCCCCTCCTGCTCGCACGAGCCGCCGGGGAAGATTGCCGGGTGGGCGGGATCAAGAGGAGACGGCTCCTGGGGCAAAGGAGGAACCGTTCACCTCCAGATCGCGGACGTGCCTGCCGGATGCCGCTTCCGGCCCGCCCCAGCCCGCGATGGGCATGTGCAGCAAAGGGTCCTTGCGTGGACACCACCGGGCCCCCCGCCCCACCCCACGATGGGCACGTGCAGCAGAGGCTCTGCTCGTCACCGGGCCCCCCGCCCACCCGGATGGGCACATCCCAGCACACTGCGGATCCTGAGACGGTTGCCCCGCTGCCCCACGGAGGGAGGGCGGCAGCGGCTAGGGCTCAGGAGAGGTGGAAAGGGAAGATACCGAGAGGCGCCCCCGCCCCACAGGCACGGTGAAGAAAAGCCCCTTGCACGATCGGAGAGAGAGAAACCGAGGGAGCAGAACGTGTCCCGCACCAGCCGCTGCTCTGGGAGCCCAGCCCGGCCGGCTCCCTGACTCACGGCCGAGGCAGCAGCCACGCTTGGGGAGGGCCTGCGGGTCACCGTGGGGCAGTTAGGACGAGCCAAGAGCCCGTTTCCGCCACTGGGCTCTCAGAGACGCCTCCTAAGCGGTGACCGGGTTCCCTGCACAACGTCCCCCCAGCTGCTACGTCACACTGCCCCGAGTCCCCGACGTGCCCCCGGCTGTCTCGCTCCGTCCCCCGACGGGCACCCTTCACGGAGCCTGCTTTGCGGTGGCTACTACCCCCGGGCAGAACCTCACGCTGCACTCCGACGAGGGGAGCGAGAAACCCGCTGCTGGCCACGGGCGCTGCCGGCAGGCCTCCTGAGGTCAGTTCCAGCCCCAGGGAGCTACGATCCTATTAGAGCCCCCTCACACTGCCACTGGAGAACTGTTCAAACCCGGGGGGATGGTTACTTCCCTTTTACACCAAGGAACCTCTGCTCCCCCTGCACGAGCACCCCGAAGAGCGGAGGGCAGGAGAGCTCCAGCACAGCGCTGGCTCTCCAAGGAAGAGCGCTCCCTGCCCGGGATAAACCCCTCCGGTCAGTCGGCTCAGAGGGCTAAGCCTGCTGCCGGATTATCCCCAGCCGCACAGCTCTTCAGCCCCACGGCGGGTGAACCGATTAAACGGCTTTGGGCACTTTCGCTTACGGTCTCCGGCTCTTCCGTCACGCAGAGCAGCCCAGAGGGCAGGCCGGGCCCGCTGCAACCCCACCCGCTGCTCCGGGAAGCTCCGTCTTCGCTTGGCACGGACGGGTCACCCCGGACTCAGCCTGTTCACTCCTCGCAGCGGTACAGACCGGCGCTGTCAGCCGCTAAGCCGCGACAGAGGCTGCGTCCGTCCAATGGCACCAGCACCCCAGCCTGGCCTCGGAGGACCACTCTGTCACTCCGGCGGTGGTCAACAGCTCCCAGCGGACGGCCCAAGGCAGCAGGCTGCACCGTTAGCAACCTTTCCTGCGACATCACTGGGCCCTGGCTTTCTTGCTGGGGGTACAGAAGGAGACCGAGCAATACAACAGAAAAGAGTCGGCCAATTTGTAGCGAGCACACGGATCAGCGACTAAACACAAAAGGGTCCAATTCGCCTAGAAGACAAAACACTCAACATGGACAGGCCCTCTTCCTTCCCTTCCACGATGCACTGAAACGCCTTGGGCCTAGAACTCGGACGTTCCCTTTTCTCCTTGAAGTCTGGTTGGTTGGGAGGATAGTTTGGGTTGTGAAATGCATGAGGGCAGGGGACAGGACTTGACCTCTCCAGCTCTATGAGATGGTAGATCTCCACACGTTTATTAGATTTTGTAATTCTATTATCTGAGAGGAAACTCCCTATTTTCATAGTCAACGTTATCAGAAAGATGAAAGTTTTTAAATCAAGCAGCAGTGACATTAATCTGGCAGCAGGCCTGGCCAAGGAGAAAGAAACAAGACTTTAACTCTTGCACTAGCGTTCTACGCCGCATGGCGTCCAAATCCCCCGAGAGCAATGGGTGCTTGAAGGATTTCAGACAGTTGGGTGCCAAACAAAGAAGAGCTGCCAGATTCAACTGCAGACACGGATCTAGCGAACTAGCAACACTTCTTCCTGAAAGTGTGTGGATCCTACGACAGGTGCAGCCCTATACGACTACAGGAAGCAAGAGTACGTAGCTAGAGACCTGCGAGGAGACAAAAGTGGTATCCGCAACAATGAGCTGCGGCTAGCCGCATCCACGTCCGCAAGATCATAGAACACTAGGACTGGAAGGGAGTTGGAGAGGTCATCGAGTCCAGTCCCCTGCCCTCATGGCAGGACCAAGTACTGACTAGACCAGGGGTCTCCAAACTTTTCAGCCCGAGGGCCACATTAACTATCAAACAGCAGTTCGGGGGCCGACTACACACTTGAGGTCCAAATAAAAAACAATCAAAACATGGATGTTGTTTTTAATTATTTATTTAATATTATTTTATTCAGTTATTATTTAATAACACATTGATACACTACACATGAACACCTGTATTAGTGTGAATGGTGAAATTGTTTCCTGGATGCCAAAATAGCAGACATTTCTGGCTTTAGATTTGTTGTCCCTAACATCAACAGTGACCTGAGATTATCATCGGACAAGTTTGTTCTCAAATTGTTCTTCACATATTTCATTCTTGAAAATGTTTGTTCACACAGGTATGTTGTTCCAAAGATTGAAAGGTACCTTGATGCAAAAGTTTTGACATTAGGAAAGTCTTCCTTGGGCAAAAACTGGTAAAAACCCACCAGTCCTATTTTGAACTTGTCCCTAAGGAGGTCATTTGCTTGCAACTCAGTGACTTCCAGCTGCAGTTCATCTGGGCAACTGGCCACATCTGCTTCAAATGGGTTTTGAAACAATCTCACTTCTTCTGCCTTTGAATCCAAAAAGGTCTCCACGGGCCGGATGAGAGGGCCTCGCGGGCCGCATCCGGCCCCCGGGCTGTAGTTTGGAGACCCCTGGACTAGACCATCCCTGATAGACATTTATCTAACCTGCTCTTAAATATCTCCAGAGATGGGGATTCCAAAACCTCCCTGGGCAATTTATTCCAGTGTTTAACCACCCTGACAGGCAGGAACTTTTTCCTAATGTCCAACCTCAACCTCCCTTGCTGCAGTTTAAGCCCATTGCTTCTTGTTCTATCCTCAGAGGCCAAGAGGAACAAGTTTTCTCCCTCCTCCTTATGACACCCTTTTAGATACCTGAAAACTGCTCTCATGTCCCCCCTCAGTCTTCTCTTTTCCAAACTAAACAAACCCAATTCCTTCAGCCTTCCCTCATAGGGCATGTTCTCTAGACCTTTCATCGTTCTTGTTGCTCTTCTCTGGACCCTCTCCAATTTCTCCACATCTTTCTTGAAACGCGGTGCCCAGAACTGGACACAACACTCCAACTGAGGCCTAACCAGCGCAGAGTAGAGCGGCAGAATGACTTCCCGTGTCTTGCGCACGACATAAAACGATGCGGCTGTCCACAGATATAAAGCGATACCCCGGGCTCCATACGGAACACGCAGGTTTTTTAAAAATTAACCCAGACTTGCCGACAACTGTCTTACAACTGATGGTACAAATGAGGAATGGCGGTGTGTTTCAAAAGGCATGTGACCTGTCCTGAGGCGGGTTTGGAGGAGTGATTTTTCTTGTTTTTCATCCAAACATTTTTGGCTGAGGCATAGACAGATAGAGTCAAAAAAGTGCAGCGTGTTTTCTTTGGAAATGAAAAACGTGTTGCTTCCCTAAACGGTCTGGCCCTTGAATAATCACTTCTAGCAGCTAGCGAAAGCTGAACCCGGCACTCCACTCTTCAGTAGCGTAACCCAATTTTCCGCCCTTAAAGAAGGGAAAGGACAAGCCGACACGATGGTGACCGGTGAAGGCTTTGGAGAGCTTGCCCTCCACCCAGCGTGACCGTGGCTGGTATTTCAGTGTGAATTAGGACCAAACCAAGCCAAAGCCGTGGTGCTTTATTTACAGTGCGGTGCTGTTCACAAAGGACCCCAGTCACGAGGCTCAATGGTCGGTGCCAGGCAGCTGTTGGCGGCTCCGCAGAGAACGGGCAAGTTACTTCCAGCCGAGTTCCTCACTCTGGATTGCTTCCCAAGCTCTGGGCACAGAGCAGGCCTAGCACGGGGCGGCGCTAGGAAGGCAGATGACCCGTGTTCCCCTGGACGGTGTTGCTCAGCCGGCAGGTAGGCGAATATACCCGTCAGGGTAAAAGGAATTACAAACCCAGCAGGCGGAGACGCACGTGTGAGATACTGGAGCGCAGCAGGGAGCCCAGACGCTGGATATGCCAACTGTGCGGACAGCTAGGGGAGGAACTTCCGGCAGAGGCTGAGTAAGTCCACGGAGGATGGGGCCGTCGGTACAAAAATCCACGCTCAGAGCGACCCAACCTGCCGACTCCGGGAGCCGGGAGCAGAAGCCAACTGTCCTCTTCTAGACACTCCCTCCAAAGCTCCGGTCCAGGCCTTTCATTCTTTGGCTGCCCTCGGGGTTCTTGGTCCACAGCTGTATCCCAGAGGGAAGACAAAATGTAGAGACTGCAGCAGCTACTCCCAACATGATGTTCGACGGGCCGAGCGAGGCCCATGCGATGGTCGGGGGGGAGATATAGAACGTGCATAGCCAGGCATGGCGGCACTAGGCCGCGCACTCGATCGTCTCTCCTAGGAAGTGCCGCAGGGTCCTCAGAACGCCAGCAAATACCTAAAACGCCAAGGACCGAGGAGGCCAAAGGGCTGAAATGTAAATTCAGGGCTCCGCGGAATTGTCCCCGCTGCTCCAGCGCCGCAGCCCGGTTCCAGAAACGGCACCGCGCAGCTAGCAGTCTGGATGCGAAGGCGCTCCAGCCCTGCAGCGTGTAATGACCGTTCCATGGCAAGCGATACTTGGGGGAATTATTTCAGGATCAAGTGGCGGAACGGATCGCAGCCGCCGGGCCATCGCCAAAAGGAAGGGGAGCCGGAGTGCAGGCACCTGAGCATGATGGAGCACTACGCGGCACCTGCGTCCCGGTCACGCAGCAAGTCCGCCTGCCGGCGCTTTGCCACGCCGAGGCGCTGGAATGGGCACGCGCCCTGCCTGCTGAAGGAGACAGCAGAGTCACACGGGCGCCGGACGACGGAGACGGCACAGGGTCGCGCGAGCGCGCCGGATAACAGAGACGCAGGCAGCCGGAAGGCAGCGCTCACGTCCCAGCTGGTGCCCACTCCCCTAAGCAAGCCTGGGTCCCTCGTATAAAGAATCCCCCTCAGAACCACTGGGAGGCAGATCCCAAGGCGGGAATCCCCTCCAGTCCCTTCACCGCGGGGAGCAAGGCTGGCGAGAGCACCTCTGTTTGAGACGACATTCCTCGTCCGGGAGAATTACGAGAGCACGACCAGCCACTGGGCAACAGAAACCGTTTCCCCAATACAGGAGTAGGCCTAGAAAGTTACGAATAGGGAACCCCGGGCAAACACAAGGCGCTCGCCGGGAACCCCGCGCAAACACGAGGCACTCGCCGGGAACCCCGCGCAAACACGAGGCGCTCGCCGGGAACCCCGCGCAAACACGAGGCGCTCCCCGGTATAGAGTCACTGTTCTGCTTTCACCAGGAACCCCGCGCAAACACAAGGCGCTCCCCGGGAACCCCGTACAAACACAAGGCACTCCCTGGGAATCCCGTGCAAACACAAGGCACTCCCCGGGAACCCCGTGCAAACACAAGGCACTCCCCAGTACAGAGTCACTGTTCTGCTTTCACTAGGAACCCCGTGCAAACACAAGGCACTCCCCGGGAACCCCGTGCAAACACAAGGCACTGTTCTGTGCAAACACAAGGTGCTCCCCAGTAACCCCGTGCAAACACGAGTCACTGTTCTGCTTTCCAGGGCTGTGGGACTCACTCTGGACTGAGCCAGAGGCGTCCTTCCGAAGTCTGGGAACACAGCAGTCGGGCTGTCTGAAGGTGAACGGAAACGTTTCTTAAACCTCTCGATCCGTGCTAGACCCTCCTCACGGAGCCCCACTCACAGCTCCGCATCTAGACGGCGATCACCCCTTCACACGCAACAGGAAGGCTTCACACCTGCCACGAGCCACTCCCAGGGCTCCGATCTCCCTGCCACCCCCCACCCATTCTAAAAATTCACACTAGCACAAGGCTTTCCCCCTGGTGTAACGGCAGAAAAGCAGCTTTCAGTTTGCCGTTGTTTCAAGAACAGCCATAACTGACTAGTCTTCCAGCTGGGGTCGTCTGTATTTATGGAGCTAACACGCAGAGTTTGGTCACGTTTAACAAACAGGCCCATACCCCGTACCGGTAATAGCTCCCAGCCCCTGGCTAACCCGTACCCCGTACCGGTAATAGCTCAGCAGCCCGTGGCTAACCCGTACCCCGTACCGGTAATAGCTCCCAGCCCCTGGCTAACCCGTACCCCGTACCGGTAATAGCTCAGCAGCCCGTGGCTAACCCGTACCCCGTACCGGTAATAGCTCAGCAGCCCGTGGCTCAGCCCGTACCCCGTACCGGTAGTAGCTAAGCAGCCCCTGGCTAACCCGTACCCCGTACCGGTAGTAGCTCAGCAGCCCCTGGCTAACCCGTACCCCGTACCGGTAGTAGCTCAGCAGCCCGTGGCTAACCCGTACCCCGTACCGGTAATAGCTCCCAGCCCGTGGCTCAGCCCGTACCCCGTACCGGTAATAGCTCCCAGCCCCTGGCTAACCCGTACCCCGTACCGGTAATAGCTCCCAGCCCCTGGCTAACCCGTACCCCGTACCGGTAATAGCTCCCAGTCCCTGGCTAACCCATACCCCGTACCGGTAATAGCTCCCAGTCCCTGGCTAACCCGTACCCCGTACCGGTAATAGCTCAGCAGCCCGTGGCTCAGCCCGTACCCCGTACCGGTAATAGCTCCCAGCCCGTACCCCGTACCGGTAATAGCTCCCAGCCCCTGGCTCACCCGTACCCTGTACCGGTAATAGCTCAGCAGCCCGTGGCTCAGCCCGTACCCCGTACCGGTAATAGCTCCCAGCCCCTGGCTAACCCGTACCCCGTACCGGTAATAGCTCAGCAGCCCGTGGCTCAGCCCGTACCCCGTACCGGTAATAGCTCCCAGCCCGTACCCCGTACCGGTAATAGCTCCCAGCCCCTGGCTAACCCGTACCCCGTACCGGTAATAGCTCCCAGCCCCTGGCTAACCCGTACCCCGTACCGGTAATAGCTCCCAGCCCCTGGCTCACCCGTACCCCGTACCGGTAATAGCTCCCAGCCCCTGGCTAACCCGTACCCCGTACCGGTAATAGCTCAGCAGCCCGTGTCTAACCCGTATCCCGTACCGGTAATAGCTCCCAGCCCCTGGCTAACCCGTACCCCGTACCGGTAATAGCTCAGCAGCCCGTGGCTAACCCGTACCCCGTACCGGTAATAGCTCCCAGCCCCTGGCTAACCCGTACCCCGTACCGGTAATAGCTCCCAGCCCCTGGCTAACCCGTACCCCGTACCGGTAATAGCTCCCAGCCCCTGGCTAACCCGTACCCCGTACCGGTAATAGCTCCCAGCCCCTGGCTAACCCGTACCCCGTACCGGTAGTAGCTCAGCAGCCCGTGTCTAACCCGTACCCCGTACCGGTAATAGCTCCCAGCCCCTGGCTAACCCGTACCCCGTACCGGTAGTAGCTCAGCAGCCCGTGTCTAACCCGTACCCCGTACCGGTAATAGCTCCCAGCCCCTGGCTAACCCGTACCCCGTACCGGTAATAGCTCAGCAGCCCGTGGCTAACCCGTACCCCGTACCGGTAATAGCTCCCAGCCCGTGTCTAACCCGTACCCCGTACCGGTAATAGCTCCCAGCCCGTGGCTCACCTGTACCCCGTACCGGTAATAGCTCCCAGCCCCTGGCTAACCCGTACCCCGTACCGGTAATAGCTCCCAGCCCCTGGCTAACCCGTACCCCGTACCGGTAATAGCCCCCAGCCCGTGTCTAACCCGTACCCCGTACCGGTAGTAGCTCAGCAGCCCGTGGCTCAGCCCGTACCCCGTACCGGTAATAGCTCCCAGCCCCTGGCTAACCCGTACCCCGTACCGGTAATAGCCCCCAGCCCGTGTCTAACCCGTACCCCGTACCGGTAGTAGCTCAGCAGCCCGTGGCTCAGCCCGTACCCCGTACCGGTAATAGCTCCCAGCCCGTGTCTAACCCGTACCCCGTACCGGTAATAGCCCCCAGCCCGTGTCTAACCCGTACCCCGTACCGGTAGTAGCTCAGCAGCCCGTGGCTCAGCACGCACCAGCGCCGCTGATAGCCCTTCAGGTAGTTGGTCCATTTGAAGAGCCAGCCCCGCTGCGCGTCGGGGCCGCTCATGGCCGCGCCTGCCGGGGCCGCGCCCGCCGCTCACGTGACCCCGCGCGCTCCCGCCCCCTTCCCCTCCCGCCGCGCGCCCGGCGAGGAGCGGGGAGGAGCCGCCACGCGGGGGCGGGGCCGGGACTCCGCGGGGCGGGGCTTCCTAGGCTTGGAGCAGGAGCCGCGGCACAGGCGGGGGGCGGGGCTAAGAAACCGGGGTTTGCGGGAGGAGCCCTGGCAAAGGGGGCGGGGCCATGGTAGAGAGGGCGGGACTTCCTCGGGTTAGGGGAGGAGCCATGACTCAGCGGGGCGGGGCCGAGACAGAGAGGGCGGGACTTCCTACGGTTAGGGGAGGAGCCATGACACAGGGGGCGGGGCCGAGACAGAGAGGGCGGGACTTCCTCGGGTTAGGGGAGGAGCCATGACACAGGGGGCGGGGCCGAGACAGAGAGGGCGGGACTTCCTAGGGTTAGGGGAGGAGCCATGACTCAGCGGGGCAGGGCCCAGACAGAGAGGGCGGGACTTCCTAGGGTTAGGGGAGGAGCCATGACACAGGGGGCAGGGCCGAGACAGAGAGGGCGGGACTTCCTAGGGTTAGGGGAGGAGCCATGACACAGGGGGCGGGGCCGAGACAGAGAGGGCGGGACTTCCTAGGGTTAGGGGAGGAGCCATGATACAGGGGGCGGGGCCGAGACAGAGAGGGCGGGACTTCCTAGGGTTAGGGGAGGAGCCATGATACAGGGGGCGGGGCCGAGACAGAGAGGGCGGGACTTCCTAGGGTTAGGGGAGGAGCCTGCCAAAGCGGGCAGGCCCAGTCTCAAGCAGGCCCTGAGCTGCTCTGGCTGGATGGTAGCAGGGGGTCCCACTCCCCCTTGCCAACCGGTTCCCTGCCGCCCAGAGGGAAGCTCTGCCCCACAGGCCGACCCTGCCCCATCTCAGGCTGGACCGGTGCCTCTGTACCCCCATCCCTTCCCCAGCACCCCCCACCAGACCACACTCCCGCCCTGGCTGCGCGAGAGCATGCGCCCTGCTGCAAGGACAGCGGCCTCCCTCCCGCCTGGTGCCCCCGGGGCACAGCTAGAAACCCTGTCGCAGCCGAAACCTCTGCAAGGGGGCGAGCTCGCCCGCAGCTTTCACAACAGCCCCCGCTCAGAGCCCAGAGCCACCGGGCAGCACGGCTCCGACCCCCGGCTCCGACCCCCGGCCCCAGAGCCGCCGGCAGCACGGCTCTGACCCCCGCCCAGAGCCCAGGGGCGCCGGGCTGCACGGCTCCGACCCCCCCCCAGAGCCCAGAGTCGCCGGGCAGCACGGCTCCGACCCCCCCCCAGAGCCCAGAGCCGCCGGGCAGCACGGCTCCGACCCCCCCCCAGAGCCCAGAGTCGCCGGGCAGCACGGCTCCGACCCCCCCCCCAGAGCCCAGAGTCGCCGGGCAGCACGGCTCCGACCCACCCCCAGAGCCCAGAGCCACCGGGCAGCACGGCTCCGACCCCCGCCCAGAGCCCAGAGCCACCCGGCAGCACAGCTCCGACCCCCGAACAGAGCCCAGAGCCACCGGGCAGCACAGCTCCGACCCCCGCCCAGAGCCCAGAGCCACCCGGCAGCACAGCTCCGACCCCCGAACAGAGCCCAGAGCCACCGGGCAGCACAGCTCCGACCCCCGAACAGAGCCCAGAGCCACCGGGCAGCACGGCTCCGACCCCCGGCTCCGACCCCCGGCCCCAGAGCCGCCGGGCAGCACGGCTCCGACCCCCGCCCAAGGCCCAGAGCCGCCGGGCAGCACGGCTCCGACCCCCGCCCAAGGCCCAGAGCCGCCGGGCAGCACGGCTCCGA
Organism: Pelodiscus sinensis; assembly: GCF_052426305.1. Taxonomy (NCBI): domain Eukaryota; kingdom Metazoa; phylum Chordata; order Testudines; family Trionychidae; genus Pelodiscus; species Pelodiscus sinensis. The sequence goes on along the minus strand of NC_143085.1, from coordinate 1,297,627 downwards.
CCCCCGCCCAAGGCCCTGAGCCGCCGGGTAGCACGGCTCCGACCCCCGCCCAGAGCCCAGAGCCGCCGGGCAGCACGGCTCCGACCCCCGCCCAGAGCCCAGAGCCGCCGGGCAGCACGGCTCCGACCCCCGCCCAAGGCCCTGAGCCGCCAGGTAGCACGGCTCTGACCCCTGCCCAGAGCCCAGAGCCGCCGGGCAGCACGGCTCCGACCCCTGCCCAAGGCCCTGAGCCGCCGGGTAGCACGGCTCCGACCCCCACCCAGAGCTGCCGGGCAGCATGGCTCCGACCCCCGCCCAGAGCCGCCGGACAGCACGGCTCCGACCCCCGCCCAGAGCCCAGAGCCGCCGGGCAGCACGGCTCCGACCCCCACCCAGAGCCGCCGGACAGCACGGCTCCGACCCCCGCCCAGAGCCCAGAGCCACCGGGCAGCACGGCTCCGACCCCCGCCAAGAGCCACTGGACAGCACGGCTCTGACCCCCGCCCAGAGCCGCCGGGCAGCACGGCTCTGACCCCCGCCCAAAGCTGCCGGGCAGCACGGCTCCAACCCCCGCCCAGAGCCACTGGACAGCACGGCTCTGACCCCCGCCCAGAGCCGCCGGGCAGCACGGCTCCGACCCCCACCCAGAGCCGCCGGACAGCACGGCTCCGACCCCCGCCCAGAGCCACTGGACAGCACGGCTCTGACCCCCGCCCAGAGCCACTGGACAGCACGGCTCTGACCCCCGCCCAGAGCCGCCGGGCAGCACGGCTCTGACCCCCGCCCAGAGCCCAGGGGCGCCGGGCAGCACTGCTCTGACCCCCACCCAGAGCCCAGGGGCGCCGGGCAGCACGGCTCCGACCCCCGCCCAGAGCCCAGGGGCGCCGGGCAGCACGGCTCCGACCCCCGCCCAGAGCCCAGGGGCACCGGGCAGCACGGCTCCGACCCCCGCCCAGAGCCCAGGGGCGCCGGGCAGCACGGCTCCGACCCCCGCCCAGAGCCCAGGGGCGCCGGGCAGCACGGCTCCGACCCCCGCCCAGAGCCCAGGGGCGCCGGGCAGCACTGCTCTGACCCCCGCCCAGAGCCCAGGGGCGCCGGGCAGCACGGCTCCGACCCCCGCCCAGAGCCCAGGGGCACCGGGCAGCACGGCTCTGACCCCACTGGCCTTGAACTATTCTCCCAGGGAAGCTGAGAGGCGCACACAGCCACTGGAGAGACGGGCTCCCCTGCCCGCACTCCGAGCAGGTGCCGTGCGCTCCTGGCCTTGGCGCACCGGAGTGGCAACCTCACGCCGGCACTAGGCAGGCTGGAACGGACACGCACGCACCTCACAGGGCACGTAGCCACGTGGCCCGAGCGGGGGCTTTATGCAACACAGACACGGACACTGATCACTTCGCAAGGACCGTCCGGGCGGAGCGCTGGCGCTGCTCTGCCTAACCACGTTCCCCAGCACGGCCTCTCCTGCGGGCCCCGCTTCCCTCGCTTTCATTGTGTCGTTCAAACGGCAGAAATGCACAGCGCCATTTTCAGGGACGTCCTAGCCAGGCCAGGCCGGCGCCGTGCGCGTATCGCACCAGCCACGGACATGACGGCCGCTACAGGGTTGAGCGCCTGCGTCTTACTGCTCCGCACTTCCCTTCCAACTTGCCCACGGTCAGCGGCACTCAGGGTCAGCCTGAGCCGGCAGCCGGTTACCGTCCTGATAGACTTACCCATGCGATTGAGCCTCTCACTACCGCTCACGGTCATTTTCCATGACTCACATCCCTACCACTGCTGCCCCTGCACTAGATTCATCCATTTCTCCTCCCAACGGATAGCAGTATCTTCTACCGGACGCCCGAGAGAGGCCGTGCGTCCGTCTGTGTGTCCGTTCGGCCGGCGCTCGGCTCACGATCGCCTCCTAATCAGGGCTGGGGGTAGGCGGCTCCCTCTCCTAACTGGCGCCAGGCCAGGGTCTGGCTGTGCCCGGACAGAGGGATTTGCGTGGAATGTGTTTCTCAGCAAAGGGGGCGGGGGGGTGACAGCAGGGAGAGTTATACTCATGCATGACCACAGGGGGGAGCAAGCGCTCCAGGCCCTGGGAGCAGCCACTGCCCAGCAGCCTGGCCTCTCTGGGGAGCAGCTGCCAGCCAGCGCACAGCCCCTGCTGTCTGGGCCACCCCGGGGAGCAGCCACACGGCCCTGAGACCTGGGCCAGACCCGGGTGGGAGAGAAGCTGGCAGGCAGGCCGCACTGCCCCCCACCTGGGCCACCCCGGGGAGCAGCCACACGGCCCTGAGACCTGGGCCAGACCCGGGTGGGGGAGAAGCCAGCAGGCAGGCTGCACTGCCCCCCACCTGGGCCACCCCGGGGAGCAGCCACACGGCCCTGAGACCTGGGCCAGACCCGGGTGGGAGAGAAGCCGGCAGGCAGGCCGCACTGCCCCCCACCTGGGCCACCCCGGGGAGCAGCCACACGGCCCTGAGACCTGGGCCAGACCCGGGTGGGGGAGAAGCCGGCAGGCAGGCCGCACTGCCCCCCACCTGGGCCACCCCGGGGAGCAGCCACACGGCCCTGAGACCTGGGCCAGACCCGGGTGGGGGAGCAGCTTCCAGCCAGCGCACAGCCCCTGCTGTCTGGGCACCCCGGGGAGCAGCCACACGGCCCTGAGACCTGGGCCAGACCCGGGTGGGGGAGAAGCTGGCAGGCAGGCCGCACTGCCCCCCACCTGGGCCACCCCGGGGAGCAGCCACACGGCCCTGAGACCTGGGCCAGACCCGGGTGGGGGAGAAGCTGGCAGGCAGGCCGCACTGCCCCCCACCTGGGCCACCCCGGGGAGCAGCCACACGGCCCTGAGACCTGGGCCAGACCCGGGTGGGGGAGAAGCCGGCAGAAGCAGCCACAGGCTGGGCCATGCGGGGAGAAGCCGGCAGGCACCCATGCTCCCTCTCCTGAGCCTGGCACCAGGTTGCTCATCTCCAGGGATCTCTGCGCCGGCCCCGCGTAGCCACCTCCTCAGGCAAACACTAGCAGGGTGGGGGCGGCTGCTCTCCATATGGCCATGGGGGGGCACTTCAAAGCCTGGGGCCCCGCCAAGCCGCCCAGCCAGTCCCTGCCCCGGGGCAGGCAGGCAACGGTCGCTGTCACACGGGCGATGAGGAAACCCAGCGTGTGGCTCAACGGCACAGCGTTCTGGGTTTCCCCACTTCCTCGTGGGGCGGGCGGGAGGGAGGCGGGAATGGCTATAAAAGCCCGGGGCTGCCGGTCCTGCCACAGGCAGAGCTCACGCTGCTGAGGGGCGCCGACACGATGCTGTGGGACCTGCTGCTGCTGCCCCTGCTTGCAGGGAGCTCAGGTAGGGGGCCGGCTCCGCCCAAAGGGGCCGTGGGTGGCTGCGTGGGCCTCGCCGACACCAGATTTCCCTCAGGGCGAGACCTGCACCCGGACACCGACCGTATCTCCCTGACTCGCCCCTGCCCCCCAGCCCACTGACCGAGCCCGCTCCCGACTCGACCTGCCTGGCCCCGCCTCCCAGCCCTGCCCTGCCCTCACCCCCCGGCAGAGTCCGGCCGACCCCAGGGAAAGGACGGTCGGCGGGAACGCCGAGTCCGTCCCGCCTGCTGCCCCGTCCCCAGGCGCTGGCCTCTCTGCGCCAGGCGGTCGCCAAGGGGCCACGTGCCACGGTCGGCAGTAACGCCGAGCCCGTCCCGCCTGCTGCCCCATCCCCAGGCGCTGGCCTCTCTGCGCCAGGCGGTCGCCAAGGGGCCACGTGCCACGGTCGGCAGTAACGCTGAGTCCGTCCCGCCTGCTGCCCCGTCCCCAGGCGCTGGCCTCTCTGCGCCAGGCGGTCGCCAAGGGGCCACGTGCCACGGTCGGCAGTAACGCCGAGTCCTTCCCGCCTGCTGCCCCGTCCCCAGGCGCTGGCCTCTCTGCGCCAGGCGGTCGCCAAGGGGCCACGTGCCCCGGTCGGCAGTAACGCCGAGTCCGTCCCGCCTGCTGCCCCGTCCCCAGGCGCTGGCCTCTCTGCGCCAGGCGGTCACCAAGGGGCCACGTGCCACGGTCGGCAGTAACGCCGAGTCCTTCCCGCCTGCTGCCCCGTCCCCAGGCGCTGGCCTCTCTGCGCCAGGCGGTCGCCAAGGGGCCACGTGCCCCGGTCGGCAGTAACGCCGAGTCCGTCCCGCCTGCTGCCCCGTCCCCAGGCGCTGGCCTCTCTGCGCCAGGCGGTCGCCAAGGGGCCACGTGCCACGGTCGGCAGTAACGCCGAGCCCGTCCCGCCTGCTGCCCCGTCCCCAGGCGCTGGCCTCTCTGCGCCAGGCGGTCGCCAAGGGGCCACGTGCCACGGTCGGCAGTAACGCCGAGCCCGTCCCGCCTGCTGCCCCGTCCCCAGGCGCTGGCCTCTCTGCGCCAGGCGGTCACCAAGGGGCCACGTGCCCCGGTCGGCAGTAACGCCGAGTCCGTCCCGCCTGCTGCCCCGTCCCCAGGCGCTGGCCTCTCTGCGCCAGGCGGTCACCAAGGGGCCACGTGCCCCGGTCGGCAGTAACGCCGAGTCCGTCCCGCCTGCTGCCCCGTCCCCAGGCGCTGGCCTCTCTGCGCCAGGCGGTCACCAAGGGGCCACGTGCCCCGGTCGGCAGTAACGCCGAGTCCGTCCCGCCTGCTGCCCCGTCCCCAGGCGCTGGCCTCTCTGTGCCAGGCGATCGCCAAGGGGCCACGTGCCACGGTCGGCAGTAACGCCGAGTCCGTCCCGCCTGCTGCCCCGTCCCCAGGCGCTGGCCTCTCTGCGCCAGGCGGTCGCCAAGGGGCCACGTGCCACGGTCGGCAGTAACGCCGAGTCCGTCCCGCCTGCTGCCCCGTCCCCAGGCGCTGGCCTCTCTGCGCCAGGCGGTCGCCAAGGGGCCACGTGCCACGGTCGGCAGTAACGCCGAGTCCTTCCCGCCTGCTGCCCCGTCCCCAGGCGCTGGCCTCTCTGAGCCAGGCGGTCGCCAAGGGGCCACGTGCCACGGTCGGCAGTAACGCCGAGTCCTTCCCGCCTGCTGCCCCGTCCCCAGGCGCTGGCCTCTCTGCGCCAGGCGGTCGCCAAGGGGCCACGTGCCCCGGTCGGCAGTAACGCCGAGTCCGTCCCGCCTGCTGCCCCGTCCCCAGGCGCTGGCCTCTCTGCGCCAGGCGGTCGCCAAGGGGCCACGTGCCACGGTCGGCAGTAACGCCGAGTCCTTCCCGCCTGCTGCCCCGTCCCCAGGCGCTGGCCTCTCTGAGCCAGGCGGTCGCCAAGGGGCGACGTGCCACGGTCGGCAGTAACGCCGAGTCCGTCCCGCCTGCTGCCCCGTCCCCAGGCGCTGGCCTCTCTGCGCCAGGCGGTCGCCAAGGGGCCACGTGCCACGGTCGGCAGTAACGCCGAGTCCGTCCCGCCTGCTGCCCCGTCCCCAGGCGCTGGCCTCTCTGCGCCAGGCGGTCGCCAAGGGGCCACGTGCCACGGTCGGCAGTAACGCCGAGTCCGTCCCGCCTGCTGCCCCGTCCCCAGGCGCTGGCCTCTCTGCGCCAGGCGGTCACCAAGGGGCCACGTGCCCCGGTCGGCAGTAACGCCGAGTCCTTCCCGCCTGCTGCCCCGTCCCCAGGCGCTGGCCTCTCTGCGCCAGGCGGTCGCCAAGGGGCCACGTGCCACGGTCGGCAGTAACGCCGAGTCCTTCCCGCCTGCTGCCCCGTCCCCAGGCGCTGGCCTCTCTGAGCCAGGCGGCCGCCAAGGGGCCACGTGCCACGGTCGGCAGTAACGCCGAGTCCGTCCCGCCTGCTGCCCCGTCCCCAGGCGCTGGCCTCTCTGCGCCAGGCGGTCGCCAAGGGGCCACGTGCCACGGTCGGCAGTAACGCCGAGCCCGTCCCGCCTGCTGCCCCGTCCCCAGGCGCTGGCCTCTCTGCGCCAGGCGGTCGCCAAGGGGCCACGTGCCACGGTCGGCAGTAACGCCGAGTCCGTCCCGCCTGCTGCCCCGTCCCCAGGCGCTGGCCTCTCTGCGCCAGGCGGTCGCCAAGGGGCCACGTGCCACGGTCGGCAGTAACGCCGAGTCCTTCCCGCCTGCTGCCCCGTCCCCAGGCGCTGGCCTCTCTGCGCCAGGCGGTCGCCAAGGGGCCACGTGCCACGGTCGGCAGTAACGCCGAGTCCTTCCCGCCTGCTGCCCCGTCCCCAGGCGCTGGCCTCTCTGAGCCAGGCGGTCACCAAGGGGCCACGTGCCACGGTCGGCAGTAACGCCGAGTCCGTCCCGCCTGCTGCCCCGTCCCCAGGCGCTGGCCTCTCTGTGCCAGGCGGTCACCAAGGGGCCACGTGCCACGGTCGGCAGTAACGCCGAGTCCGTCCCGCCTGCTGCCCCGTCCCCAGGCGCTGGCCTCTCTGAGCCAGGCGGTCACCAAGGGGCCACGTGCCACGGTCGGCAGTAACGCCGAGTCCGTCCCGCCTGCTGCCCCGTCCCCAGGCGCTGGCCTCTCTGCGCCAGGCGGTCGCCAAGGGGCCACGTGCCACGGTCAGCAGTAACGCCGAGTCCGTCCCGCCTGCTGCCCCGTCCCCAGGCGCTGGCCTCTCTGTGCCAGGCGGTCGCCAAGGGGCCACGTGCCACGGTCGGCAGTAACGCCGAGTCCGTCCCGCCTGCTGCCCCGTCCCCAGGCGCTGGCCTCTCTGCGCCAGGCGGTCGCCAAGGGGCCACGTGCCACGGTCGGCAGTAACGCCGAGTCCGTCCCGCCTGCTGCCCCGTCCCCAGGCGCTGGCCTCTCTGCGCCAGGCGGTCGCCAAGGGGCCACGTGCCACGGTCGGCAGTAACGCCGAGTCCTTCCCGCCTGCTGCCCCGTCCCCAGGCGCTGGCCTCTCTGCGCCAGGCGGTCGCCAAGGGGCCACGTGCCACGGTCGGCAGTAACGCCGAGTCCGTCCCGCCTGCTGCCCCGTCCCCAGGCGCTGGCCTCTCTGCGCCAGGCGGTCGCCAAGGGGCCACGTGCCACGGTCGGCAGTAACGCCGGGCCCGTCCCGCCTGCTGCCCCGTCCCCAGGCGCTGGCCTCTCTGCGCCAGGCGGTCGCCAAGGGGCCACGTGCCACGGTCGGCAACCCTCCGCTCCCCTCCCTGAACGTATCAAGCTCCGCCCGCAAGCCAGACGGGTGATTTGCCCCCCTGCTCCCTTGGGAGGCTGCTCCAGGGCCTCCCTCCCCTGCGGGCCGGACACTGTCGCCTCATTTCAAGCGACCTGCATTGGTGGGCACTTTATACCCACTGGGCCCGGGCTCCTCCTCGGCCCTTAACTAGCCCCCCCGTACCCACTGCCCCCACGTGTCTCTGTGCCCCACCCAGCCATCCGCCTCCCCCCATAGCTGTGCACCCCCTTCCGCTGTGCCCTTCTGGCCCTGCACCTCCCTCCCCCCCACTCCCTTTCAGCCCTTGCCCCAGCCTGAACTGCCCCCTGGTCCTTACAAGTCTCTACCTGCCCCCCCAGGCTGGGGGAGGGGTTTGGAGCCCCATTTCCTCAGCTCCGAAGGGCCAGGCAGAAATCTTGGGTGGGTCAGAGCCGGCCTGCCTTTGGCTCTGCCTGTTCATCTTTGTGGATCACCCACCGTTGTCTTCCCGCCAGCCAGCTCCACCCCCTTCTCGTCCAGAGTACGGACTAATCTCCCAGGGATCCCATGCTCCCCTGGCACCCGGCTAGGTGAGATCCCCTGCATGCCATGCCTCCAAAACCAAAATCCATCCCCTCCTCCGCGGGGCCAGACTAAGGGGTGGGCTAGCCGGGCAGCTGCCCAGGGCACCAAGCCACGGGGCCCCGCAGCAACCGCCAGCAGCCCCTTCCCCACGTGGCCGCAGGGCCCTGCACAGCCGGGCACAGCCCCCCCAGGCGGCCCCGGGCTGCGCGCCATCGGCGGTTTCCGGGCCGACTGGGCAGCACGTGTGCCGTGCACCCGGGGGCGAGGCCGTGCGCCTGGGGCACCACAATGGCTCGGGCCGGCCCTGCTCCCCCAGGAAAGCTACTCCTGGCTTTGTGCCAGTGGCCCCTGGGCCCAGCCCTCCCACTCTGGGTTCCGGCCAGTGAGGGACCCCTCGGCCCCCCCGCCCCGCTCCGCTCGCTGACAAGCCCACGGGCGTGACCACGCTCACTTTGCCTTTCAGCCCTGGACTGCATGGAGATCCCGGGTTCCCTCAGGCAGATCGACGCCAGCAACGGGCAGGTGTTTGGGGTGAACAGCGCCGGCGGCATTTACACCCTGCACGGAGACAGCTGGGCCCAGCTGCCGGGCGCCCTCACGCACGTCACGGTGGGGCCGGCCGGAGTCTGGGGCGTGAACAAGAACAAGAACATCTACAAGCTGGTGGGAGGAAGCTGGAAACTGGTCAATGGTAACGCACCCGCTGGCGAGCGGCAGGGACCGCCCAAGGGGTCTCTGTTCCCTAGTTGGGACCGGGCTCAGGGTGGGATGTGCAAGTGTAGGTGTAACTGGGTGAGCCCGGGATCGGCGGGTAACTTCACAGTTACACACAGACTGCCAGGACTCACAGGGAGCCGGCAGCACACACCAGCTCCCAGCACGGCACACACCGGCTCCCGGCACACACCCGCTCCCGGCACGGCACACACCCGCTCCCGGCACGTCACATACTGGCTCCTGGCACACACAGGTTCCCGGCACTGAACACACTGGCTCCTGGCATGGCACACACTGGTTCCGGCACACTCCAGCTCCCAGCATGGCACTTACCGGCTCCCGGCACACACAGGCTCCTGTAATGGCACACACCAGCTCCCAGCACACACCGGCTCCCGGCATGGCACACACCAGCTCCCGGCACACACCGGCTCCCGGCACACACAGGCTCCTGTAATGGCACACACCAGCTCCCAGCACACACCGGCTCCCGGCATGGCACACACCAGCTCCCGGCACACACCAGCTCCCGGCACAGCACACACCAGCTCCTGGCACGGCACACACCGGCTCCTGGCACACACCGGTTCCCGGCACGGCACACACCAGCTTCCGGCACGGCACACACCAGTTCCTGGCACGGCACACACAAGCTTCCGGCATGGCACACACCAGCTCCCAGCACACACCAGCTCCCAGCATGGCACACACCGACTCCCGGCATGGCAGACAACAGCTCCTAGCACAGCATACACTGCGTCCCAGCACACACCAGTTCCCGGCACATTCCAGCTCCCGGCACACACCAGCTCCCGACACAGCACACACCAACCCCCATAACACTCTGGCTCCTGGCACAGCATACACTGCGTCCCAGCACACACCGGTTCCTGGCACATTCCAGCTCCTGGTACGGCACACAGCGGCTCCCGGAGTGGCACACGCTTGCTCCTGGCATACACCGGCTCCCAGGTGAAGGAATAGGGGTTTCTAACACAAGGGCTGCCTCCAATCACTCTGCACATGGGGGCTATCCGTGGAAAGGTGCCTTTTATCCGCACGGCTGATCCCCCTTCCCGCAGGCTGTCCCACGGGCGTGGCGGCGGGAGCACGTCCCTGCCATCTCATGAGAGGGGACAGCCCCGAGCCCTTCCGACAGATCCCGGAGCCCACGGCCGGGCACTGCGCTCCATACCCCTCACAATCAGGTCCCTGCTGCCCTGGGCGACTTTCCAAGGGACATGGAGCAGGCTGGCGACTGGTGCGGAGCCCAGGGAGCCGCATTCTTTGCCCCGGAGCACGCTCCTCGGGGCGACTGCTCTTCCTCCCCCGTGCCGAGCCCTTCTTCTCCCCACGCTGCGCCCGGCTCCCCCCTGAGCCCTGCTTCTCCCCACACTGCGCCCGGCTCCCCCCTGAGCCCTGCTTCTCCCTCCCTGGGCAGGGCTGCTGAAGCAGATCGACGCGGGCGGAGACATGTTCGTCTCCGGCGCCAACATGAACGACGATATCTACTGCCTGTCCCGCCCCGCCACGGTCTCCGTGAACAGCGACGCCACCCTGCCCTGGGTCAACATCGCCGGGAAGCTCAAGTACTACAGCTGTGGGCTGTGGGGCTGCTGGGGGGTCAACTCGGCCGACGACATCTACTTTCGGACCAACGTCACCCCGGACCCGTGCGCAGGCTCCAGCTGGCAGAACGTCCCCGGCAAACTGTCCATGATCGAGGTGGGGACCGAAGGCTCCGTCTACGGCGTCAACAGCGCGGGACAAATATACCGCAGGTACAGAGAATGGGAGCGGGGGGATTCTCCTGCAAGGGACAGCCATTCCCACCCGTCACTCAGAGCTTAGCCAGATGCTGCAGAGCAAACCGCCCCGGTGCCTCGTGCCCAGGGCTCGCCAGCCCCCTGGGGCCCCACTATGGCCTCCTGGCAGCCTGCAGGGCTCACAGCCGGAAGCCTGCCAGAAAAGGGCGTGGGGCGGTTGTGGAGGGCTGTGCCAGACCCCCTAGTTCGGAGGATTGTGGGTGGCCCAGCTGGTCTCGCTCACTCCCCCTGCAGTGCCCCGGACAGGAGGTGAAAATACCAGACTGTCCAGGTAAATACTGGACACCTGGCAACCCTAGGGAGTGGATTCCCCACCTGCCTGGGCCCAGCAGCCCTTATGCATGGCCCCCCAGCACTCCCTGCTCACCAGGTAACTTGCAGGCCCAGCTGGATGCTGCTCCGGCGCTGGGCCCAGGCAGGTGGGGAATCCACTCCCTAGGGTTGCCAGGTGTCCAGTATTTACCTGGACAGTCTGGTATTTTCACCTCCTGTCCGGTAAAAAAAAAATCAGAAAATACCCGACATCTGCCAACCTTACACACACTCAGCAACCAGGCCCAGCCCCCCACCCCCACCTCCCCAGACCTCCCGCTTACCTGATTCTGCAGGGGAGCTGTCTTCTGGCTCGATCAGGAAAACAAGATGGCTGCCAGAAACAGCCTGAAAGGCTTTTCTTAAAGGGGCCATGCTGGTTTTTTTTCCTTAAAAACTTTTGGGGTTCCTTTTTTCCCCGTTTTTTTGGGGGGGGCGGTGTTCGGTATTTTTGGTTAAGCCATCTGGCAACCCTACCACTCCCAGACTGGAAGGGGAGGCAGCCGTGGTGCTCGCTGGAGCGCTGTGGGCCCCACAGCCCCCCCCCCCCCACAGAGGGGATCCCACGTCCCCGGACAAGGCAAAGCACAGGCCCTGGGCCCTTTGGAAGCAGACTGGGACAGTGGCAGGCTCCCTTGTGTCCACACCCAGCCTGTCACCTTCCTTTCAGGGATGGAGTCACTAAGAGCAACCCCGTGGGGAACACCTGGACCCAGGTGGCCAGCTTCATCTGCAAATGCAAACACGTGTCCTATGACCTGGGCCTGCTGTGGATCATCACCGACCAGGACAAGATTGTGAAATGCCGCGTCTAACTCGGCTCCCGGAGCGCCGCCCCCCAGCGCCTCAGCCTGCCCCCCACCTCCCTCACTGCACCGCCCCAGCCCCTCCCAGTGCCTCATCCTGCCCCCCCACCTCACTCACTGCCCGCCACCCAGCCCCTCCCAGACTGGCACCTCTGGGCCCGGCAGCCTCTCCCTCGTCCAGGTTTTCTGATGGTTTCTACACCCCAGGGCATGACGCTCTCATTCCAAGGGTGACATTGAGCCCCCAAAACAGACCCAAGAGGGGCCACCCTTCCCTGCTCTCCCTCCTCCTCTCCCCGGGCGCCCGCTGCACAGCGGATCCAAGTCAGCGGCTGGCAGCAGGCCCAGCCGGGCCCGAGTTCAGGAGGAGGGGCAGGGCTGGGAGCCGGGAGGGAAGTCGCCCACACGGACAGGCCCCAGGGGTGCGGTGCATTCCCGCCCCGGCTCTTCCACTCAGGACCAGAGGGCTTGGTCGGCTCAGAGATGCAGGTGGGGGGAGACCATCCAGCCCCACCCCCTGCTCAAGGCAGGGCGGCCCACCTCCGTTACCCCCATCCCTGCCCGGAGTGCCGGCTCTGGGGCTGGGTGCAAAGGCCCTGCTGGCCTCTGCCGCCTGGGCCGGGAGGGACCCGAGGGCGTGGCTGTCACCGCCCCGCCGGACACCAGGGCTGTGAGTCTCGGGCCGGGCACAGGAAGGGGAAGAGAGAGAGAGAAGAACATGGCTGCAGTAACCCCCGGCTATTCTTCCTCGCCTCCCTTCTCTGGGGTCACGCCTCCCGGCGGGTGCCAGGCCCACGGGCTGCTCCCAGACCCAGCCAGACACCCCGCATGTGCTCCCCCACCTCACCCCACACCGAGACCAGGGCCAGAGTGCGTGTCTGTGGGCTTGCTCACTCGCTTGTGGGGCTGAGGTTGTGCCAATAAAGCCTTGTAGCATCTCAGCAGCGTCCTGCTCCCTTTGTGAACATGAGAACAGCAGAGCGGCCGGACGGGGTCAGAGCACCGGCCACCCAGCCCGGGGTCCTGCCTGTCCGCAGCGGCCAGCGCCAGGGCCCCAGAGGGGGGGGACACAGCCAGGAATCCGCACGCCATCCCGCCCACCCCAGACACACAGAGGCCAGGGTCCAGTCCTGCCCGTGCCGGCTGTGACAGGTTGGAGCGGCCCTGTTCCACCCCGCACTGCTCCCACAGTGGCCGATCCTCTCCCGCCTGCTTCCTGTGTGTCCAGACTTCCAACTGCCAGTGCTCCCAGTTCTAATCATTACAAACAGCATCTACTACACCACAGTTCCCCCCTCTCGTAAGAAGCGCTCACCAGTCCAACAAGGTAAGGGTGCCATTCGCTTTCCCACACTTTCCCCACACCCCACTTCAAACGCCCCACTTACAGCTCTGTCCAGTCAGTGCGGACCCAGACACATCACCCTGATGACTTCCTTCAGAGAGACTCATGTGATGCCACCCGTGTGATGCCCCTGCTGCCCGCTGGTCGTTCCCACCAGCTGCTCCGCTGGCCTCCTACCGCCGCTCCTACCGGCCGGCCACCGGTTGTTCACACCTGCTGCTCCGCTGGCTGCCTGCCGCCGCTCCTACCGGCCGCCCGCCGGTCGTTCCCACCAGCTGCTCCGCTGGCCTCCTACCGCCGCTCCTACCGGCCGCCCGCCAGTCGTTCCCACCAGCTGCTCCGCTGGCCTCCTACCGCCGCTCCTACCGGCCGCCCGCCAGTCGTTCCCACCAGCTGCTCCGCTGGCTGCCTGCCGCCGCTCCTACCGGCCGCCCGCCGGTCGTTCCCACCAGCTGCTCCGCTGGCCTCCTACCGCCGCTCCTACCGGCCGCCCGCCAGTCGTTCCCACCAGCTGCTCCGCTGGCCTCCTACCGCCGCTCCTACCGGCCGCCCGCCAGTCGTTCCCACCAGCTGCTCCGCTGGCCTCCTACCGCCGCTCCTACCGGCCGCCCGCCAGTCGTTCCCACCAGCTGCTCCGCTGGCCTCCTACCGCCGCTCCTACCGGCCGGCCACCGGTCGTTCACACCTGCTGCTCCGCTGGCTGCCTGCCGCCGCTCCTACCGGCCGCCCGCCGGTCGTTCCCACCAGCTGCTCCGCTGGCCTCCTACCGCCGCTCCTACCGGCCGCCCGCCAGTCGTTCCCACCAGCTGCTCCGCTGGCCTCCTACCGCCGCTCCTACCGGCCGCCCGCCAGTCGTTCCCACCAGCTGCTCCGCTGGCCTCCTACCGCCGCTCCTACCGGCCGCCCGCCAGTCGTTCCCACCAGCTGCTCCGCTGGCCTCCTACCGCCGCTCCTACCGGCCGCCCGCCGGTCGTTCCCACCAGCTGCTCCGCTGGCTGCCTGCCGCCGCTCCTACCGGCCGCCCGCCGGTCGTTCCCACCAGCTGCTCCGCTGGCCGCCTGCTGCCGCTCCTACCGGCCGCCCGCCGGTCGTTCCCACCAGCTGCTCTGCTGGCTGCCTGCCGCCGCTCCTACCGGCCGCCCGCCGGTCATTCCCACCAGCTGCTCTGCTGGCCTCCTACCGCCGCTCCTACCGGCCGCCTGCCAGTCGTTCCCGCCAGCTGCTCCGCTGGCCGCCTGCCGCCGCTCCTACCGGCCGCCCGCCAGTCAATCCCGCCAGCCGCTCTGTTGGCCACAATGGGTCTGGCTCCAAACCAGTGACTTCAGCTCTTAGTGATTTCAAGTCCGTAGCCACCACCTAGGCTGGCAAAAGAGTCCAGCTTCCACTGGACTAGCAAAAAGACTCCTCATGGAGTCTGCTTTAGGTCTATCCCTAAAACCAGGGGGAAAGAGGCAGGTTGAGCCAGTCTTACAGCTCATACCTGGCAGGCATGAAGCAGGCTAACTCAAGCCCTTCCTCCCCCCAAGCCCCCAACTCAGTCCACTCAACTCTGGAAGGGGAGGCTTGCTCCTCTGAGACCTCTTACAATGATGGTGTCGCTCCTGCAAGCACTGGTGGCATGTTTTACAGTTCCCACATTTCGGGGTGGCATGATTTGTGACCCCCACAACAGCCCCAAATTGGTTACAATACATCACATTCCATTCCAACACTGATCTTCCATCAGTCCTGGCTGAATTGGATTTACATAGCCACACCTCGGATTCCTTCCCCTCCTGGCATGAGCTGTAGTTACATATCAACAGATTCGTAATTATCTTGCAGAGTTAAACATTTGGAGTGAGCACCCCCACCCCCAGGGCAGCTCTCTCCTTTTAGCTGGCTGATAGCAAGCAGTAATTCAGCCCCTGCTTACACAACAATTGCTTAATTCCTTCCACACTGCACAGAGTTAACTTCTCACTTTTCCCCCTTAATTACTTGCTCATCCTTCAACTGAAAACTTTATTGGCTACGTCTACAGTGGCAGCTTCTTGCGCAAGAACTCTTCCAGAAGAGAGCGTCTACACTGGCGTGTGCTTTTGCGTAAGAGCATCCGTGCCAGTGTAGACACTCTCTTGTGCAAGAAAGCTCTGATGGCCATTTTAACCTCAGGGCTTTCTTGCACAAGAAATTCATGTTGCCTGTCTACCCTGGCCTCTTGCGCAAGAACAGTTGCGCAACAGGGCTTATTCCTGAGCAGGAGCGTCAGAGTTCTGGCGCAAAAAGCCCTGATTTCATACATTAGAATGTCAGTTTAGTTGCGCAAGAACACGCGGCCAGTGTAGACAGGCAGCAAGTTTTTGCGCAAGAGCGGCCGCTGTTGTGCAAGATCGTGGCAGAGTAGACACAGCGTATTAGGTTAAATATTAACTACAGCATTATTTCTTTTGATTGAGATTAAGGGTTTGTAAACCAATAAATATTTCACCAACTTACTTAGAAGGTTTACATGGTATAAAAATTAGCTAAGACATTGTCAGCCCATGGGCTGTGCTTAAATTTTTGCTCGATTTGTTCCAAAGATACAGTAAACCTCTTTCCCTTTTCATGAGGGTTTTATTTTAATTTTTGCACCAATGTGCCCAATTTGTTGTTACTAGCAATTTAGTCTTATTTGTCTTGTGCCCTTAAGATTTTACACAAGGGAAAAACGGAAACACCAGCCTTCATTCTTTTGGCTTGCCCCTCGTATGATTGTGGTTGCAATGCAGCAGACCCCATTTTCATTTTCTTCTTTCCACTCAGGGCTGTTGTCCCACGCCCCCGGAGCAACTTCAGCCACCTGGCTATTGGCAAATTCTAAATTTTGCTGGAGGTTCTCAATAATTAAATCCTAACAGCTAGGATCCAGAGGGGCTCTACCTTGTCATGCCCTGTAAAACTCGATTCTCCTTTTTTTTTTTTTTTTTAGTTTTCCCCTCACTTTCTCCAATTGCCCTGCAGCTACACTTAGATGACTTTTTCCTATCTCAAGCTCTTGCTTATAAGCTCCCAAATCAACCTGATGCAGCATATGCAAGTGAAACTGCCGCTGCCAAACCATCCTTCTGCGCCGGTATAGACATTCATTCATACTTCTTAAAGGTATCTTTCCTTTGGTTCCCCTTTCCTTTATTACAAAACATGATCACCCTCTTATTCTCCCACCCTTCTTGGTTCTTAAGAACCCGACACTCCTGGGGGTACCCAAGACTTTCCCAAAGTATAGACGAGAGAGGGTGTCTTCCCTCCTATACTTTCCAAGGATAAAAAGAACCAGCACAGGCCTCGACACCGGAGTGTCACAAGACCCCCCAGTGTATAGCCAAGACTCTCCTTCTCCTATACTTTCCTGAGCTATGGTTAACTCGGGGTATTTCCCAAGGCAAACAGCCACCTGTAGTCAAATATCACTTTAACAACACACTCCTTTCTTATCACTTTACCAGCAAAGTCCTTCACACACCAGAGCTTTTACTGTGAATTCTTTTGTCTGTGCCCGCATTCTCCACCATCTGTCACAAGGGGGTGCTGTGAGCCGGTTGATCAAGCCGTAGCACACTACCCACTTGGTTCAGCATTGGAAGAACAAAAGAGTCTTTCACGGTATCTTAAACATCCCTTTAACAAGTTTTATTGCACGCAATTCAGGAGCAGTTTTAAAAGCCCGATAGATAGATAGATAGATAGATAGATAGATAGATAGATAGATAGATAGATAGATAGATAGATGGGGTGTGTGGGGATAGATAGATAGATAGATAGATAGATAGATAGATAGATAGATAGATAGATAGATGGATGGGGTGTGTGGGGATAGATAGATAGATAGATAGATAGATAGATAGATAGATAGATAGATAGAGGGGGTGTGTGGGGATAGATAGATAGATAGATAGATAGATAGATAGATAGATAGATAGATAGATAGATAGAGGGGGTGTGTGGGGATAGATAGATAGATAGATAGATAGATAGATAGATAGATAGATAGATAGATAGATAGATAGATAGATAGAGGGGGTGTGTGGGGATAGATAGATAGATAGATAGATAGATAGATAGATAGATAGATAGATAGAGGGGGTGTGTGGGGATAGATAGATAGATAGATAGATAGATAGATAGATAGATAGATAGATAGATAGATAGGGTGTGTGGGGATAGATAGATAGATAGATAGATAGATAGATAGATAGATAGATAGATAGATAGATAGATAGATAGATAGATAGATAGATAGAGTGTGTGGGGATAGATAGATAGATAGATAGATAGATAGATAGATAGATAGATAGATAGATAGATAGATAGATGGGGTGTGTGGGGATAGATAGATAGATAGATAGATAGATAGATAGATAGATAGATAGATAGATAGATAGATAGATAGATAGATAGATAGATGGGGTGTGTGGGGATAGATAGATAGATAGATAGATAGATAGATAGATAGATAGATAGATAGATAGATAGATAGAGAGGGGGTGTGGGGATAGATAGATAGATAGATAGATAGATAGATAGATAGATAGATAGATAGATAGATAGATAGATAGGGGGTGTGGGGATAGATAGATAGATAGATAGATAGATAGATAGATAGATAGATAGATAGATAGATATAGTATTAAGCAATTAAAACAACAATAAAAGGCATCACAAGCATTAAAAGGCATTAAAAGCAGGATTTCAATGGAATACTTAACAATTTAAATCTAATTCTTAACACAATTTAACACACTCTCCCTCAGGGGCTGGCCAGACCCCAGGTAACATTGGTTAATTTGGTTGAGGCAGAAGTCCAACGGGCACGTCAGCCCACTGTGCTGAATTGATGGACTCCCACTTGTGGGGCAAAATGGTGTGGTATCTATCTCCTCGGCAGGGGCCAGTCCACTGGTTGCACACAGTCCAGGTGGGGTGATGTCTGTTAGTGACACCCCTTTCTTCTTACTGCTGTGTCCACGACCGATCCAGAAAAATCGGGTTTTTGCACTTCTTGCCTCACCAAGAGGGAGAAACAATGATCTGTCCTTGGTTAGATTCTTCCCTTGTTACCTCGTCAGTTATGTGGTAATGCTGGGAACACTGCCTCAGCATGCAAACACAGTTCTTTTATTTCATGTCCTCTCTCTTAAAGTTGTAAACAAGTCCATAATCTTCCAGGGCTCTTGCCCAAACCAAACAAGTCCATAATCCTGTCTTCAGCTCATTTACTGTAGATTCACTCATGCTAACCATTCACACTACCCATGATTCGTGACAATTCCCTGCTCTTCCCAGTCCTTTCGTGGTTAGCAATGTTGTCAAAGGGCTGTGGTCTGGGCACAACTTGTACGGCCCCACAGGTAAGTTCTCCATTTTTCAGTAGCTCAGACACAAGCAAGTGCTTCTTTTTCAACTGTAGAATAGTTTCTCTCAGCATCACTCAGTGTCCTTGAAGCAAATGCAACAGCCCTCTCCGTGTTGTCCTCATGAAGTTGTGCGAGGACAGCCCCAAGTCCCTAATCAGAAGCATCAGTCGTCACAATTGTGGGCAATGCAGGACTGAATAGTGCAAGTACTGGACAATGCACAATCAAGTCTTCCACAGTTTCCAAACTAGCTTGTGCATCCGTCATCCACACCAGGGTTGAACTTCTCCGTAGTAATTCTCGTAATGGTTCAACGGCGGAAGCATAATCGGGAATGAATTTTGCATACCAGGAGGTAAGACCCAAGAAGGAACGTAAGGTTTGCAAATCTGTTGGAGAAGGAGCCTTTGAAATTGCTAGGATGTGGTCTGGATCAGGTTTTAGTCCAGCCGGTGAAATTGTCTGCCCCAGAAAGGAGAGTTCTGTTGGTCTAAATTCGCATTTAGACAAATCGAGCTTGGGGCCGGCTGCGCTGATGCAGTTTAGTACGGACTGCAGGTTATTGTCGTGCTCCTCAGAAGTCTTTCCAAACACGATAATATCATCCAGATAGCACTGACCTCCATGCTGATTCTTCAGAATCAGTGACATTTTTTGGAAGGCACTTGGGGCAGATGCAGGACCGTATGGAACATGTTTAAAACAAAATAGCCCCTCATGTGCAATAAATGCTCTGAGGTCTCTGCTGTCTTCATGCAACATAACCTGGTGGTACGCGCTCTGCAAATCAAGAGTAGAAAACATCTTTGCTCCGCAGAGTTCTGCAAATACTTCAGTGTGAGGCAGAGGGTGGCTGTCAATCACAATAGCTTTATCTGGCTGCCTTAAGTCCACACTAAGGCGAATGCCTCCGTCCTTCTTCTGTGTCACCACTATAGGTGAAACCCATTCCGAGGAGTCAATCTCTTCAATAATGTCCTTTCGTACATGTGTTTTAAGTTCCTCGGAAACCGCTTCCCTGACTGAAAATGGGAAGCGCCGTAACTTCTGTCGTACAGGCATCACGTTATGTCGCATTTTAACTTTGCGCACAAACCCACAAGCACAGCCAAGTTTCTCCTCAACCTGGTCTGGGGTCCCAGCTGACACTGGTATGTGTCCTGCAAGAGCGCTTTGCTGAGGAAGATCAATTCATCCATTAACTAACCTGAGGTTTAAAGTAGCCAATAAATCTCTGCCAAGGATAGGAGTGCCTTTGTGGACAGTGTAGAACTCTGCATTTACACAGCAATCACCAAAAGTCCCTGTTGCTGGCAGGCAGCCACGTACTGGAATTTGGTTTTTCAAATAGCACACCAAGTGAAGTCTGGGTTCAGTAAGAGGCACATCTTTAAACTAATGCAGATAGATGGAATCGGGTAGTATAGATACTGCTGAGCCAGTGTCCAGCATTAGCTGAACAGGATGTGATTTGCCTGAAGATGTGGCAGAAACATTTGATAAGCACCTTACCTGTTCTGGAATACGTGCAGTAGTGATTCTGTCCACACTCAGCACAGTAACGTCTGGTATTGTAACGGCATGCACCTGTTGATTGGACTGGCTACTGCGGCAGACCTTAGCAAAATGCCCAATCTTTTTGCAGCGATTGCACTGAGCTACTTTTGCAGGACATCTTGTGTAGTTTGCCAGGTGTTGTGGGGATCCACAGCGGAAGCATGTGTGATGGGGCGCCGCTGCCTTGCACTTGGAACGGCTCCGGACCACGCCATGGAGAACAAGCAGCAGAGCCGGGACTGGCTGCCGCACTGGCGTGTACAGCCGGTGGGCACACGGGGGCCGGGGAAGAGGAGCTGCTGGAGACCCCGGAGCGTGACGTCACCCGGTGCGCTGCAGGGATGACGTGGCCGGGTGCGTCGGAACACGCAGAGGGGACATCAGGCGACGGCGACACAGCGGGGGATTTAAAAGGTGGGACGCCACTGGAGTGAGGGCGGGGAGCAGGGGGTGGTGAAGGGAGAAGAGGGACAGGGAACCCGGCGAGACCTACGGGCGGGGGAGAGGCAAGTGGTGAGTCCGGCTCCCCGCCAAGGAGGAGCTAATTGCAGGGTGGGGGAAAAAAGTGACCCAGGGCTGGGCCACGGAACCAAAGAGCGGATTCGTTTAGGGCTATTGCCCCATCCACCAAGCAGGGACAGGATTCCCTGCCTTAGGACCCTGGGTCGGGGCTCAGCATGAAGGTGGGCCCAAGCCCCCTTGTCCCCACCCCAGGCATTATTCCCGCGCTCCCCTCTGAGACGCAGTCGGAGGGGGCGGTCCCAGTGCTTAATAGGCCCCAGAGACCCGCCTAGAATGGCCCTCTGGGGTGTCTTAGAGATACGATTTTTTGGTTCTTTCCATGTAAAGAAGAGCCCTCGGGACCGTGCGCCTGACGGACTGCGTCGGGGCTGGCCCGGACAGGCTCGCGGGAACTTGTCACACAGTGCTTTTGCTGTGCTTTGAATTTGCTGATTCTGTGGGTTTTTGTTAGTTTTCTCCTTGTAATTGTTTGTCTGCAGTGACAGTGGACTTTTCTGCCAAGGAGTCACAGCCTGGACTGGGCCTCCTGTATCCATGCTCATTATTTTGGCTTCTGCTATAGATAACTCGACCTGGGTGGCAAACTTCAACAGGATTTGATGTACCAAAAGTGAAACCTCTTCACAAAGCTGTCGCTCCCCCCTGTAGCGCTCACTCAGCTCTGGCTGATCTTCTCCCCCCTTCCTGGTTGCTGTGCATCCAGACTCCCAACACACCGTGCTCCCAGTTCCAATCATTACAAGCAGCATCTAAAACACCACATCGTTTAAACAGGATCCTGCTGCCTAAGTCACGGAGACAAAGACCCAAGCGGTCAGACGAGTTGGGGCAGCGGGAGAACTAGGGAAATGAGTGCTCGGGGGAAGGGGCAGTCTCGGACTGGAATCGTGAGGGAGAGAGACTAAGGTTGCTGGGGCTGAGGGCTAGGGGTGAGAGACGCCTGACCCAAGGGGTCTGAAACATCCTGGCCCCGAATCCTGTAATCACACCACGTCTACACTGTGCTGTATCTTGGAGAGGCAATAAAACCCCTCTATTCCACCGGCTGGCGGAGTCTGTTCTTGCTGCTACGGGGGTGCAGTGTTGGGGGAACCCCGACTGCGTTGTCACAACAGGCAACCTAGAGTATCACTAAAGAGTGACCAGATACCGCCCGCGGGACAGAATACAGTGTCAGGTGGGGTGGATCCGGCCCCCCCGGCCGCATCTTGCCCAACTCAGAGCTAATTACTCCCACAAACAAGGTTGTAAACAAGCAGCGGGCACCATTATCTCCTGCCAACGGACCAACGTCACCGGCAAGATATTCATCAAAGGGTCTAGTAGCACTATACAGACCAACAAAACGTGTAGATGGGATCACGAGCGTTCGTGGGCTCGGCCCACTTCTTCAGATGGCCGGAATGTTGAGTTTAGGATGTGTAGCCCCAAAATAAATATGTACAACACACTGACCTCACTGCTCCCCCGGCTAATCCCACAAGAGCAAGGCTTCTATGTGGCCCTCACTAACGCTCGTAATGGAAGTCCTGATTTCTACATCGACTGCTTCCGCAAACGTTGTTGAGCTGACATTGTCAGCAAACAACAACATACAACACACAACCTCTCCCTGCAGAAGGCAATGCTATACACAGCCTCCAAACCACTCCTAGCATCGCAATCAAAGCGGCGGACAAAGGAGGCGCTGTGGTCATCGTGAACAGGACGGATTATGAACAGGAGACAACCAGACAACTCACCAAGCAAGAACAGAGTGAAGTAAAACGAAAGAAAGAGACCACCTCCTGAAGAGGAGGAGAAGTAAAGTCGATGTGTGGAACAGAGATTGCAAACGTTTAGGCATAGCCACCGCCTGTGTCTGGCGATGCCTTTGCTGATGTTTATACCACGTAATCCTTGAGACCACAGTGGTACAGTTACTGGTTTGCCAACCCTTCGCAGTCAGGCTGCTGTGGAAAGCCTGAGACAAGGATGTTTACCAGAGACAAGGAAGCAGGAGGTGTGGGGATTAATTAAGGAGCCAGCCTCCTTGCTGACCTGGCTGTGGATCAAAGCCTGTCTCACTCAGCAGGATCACACCCAGACAGGCAGACAAAAGAGATTGAAAATCGGATTGGGAGCGCTGAGGGCGCACTGGCAGGAGGATGGGTCAGCAGTAAATACAGGCACTGGGAATGCATCTCCTTGGCACGATACTTGGAATGGGGATATCTAAACCAGCCAAGTGTTTCTTCTGAGGAACAAGCCAGTGTGGGAAGAGTGAGCAATGAACTCTGTGAGGAACTGAGCAGTCAGCAAGTAAAAGTGCTAAAAAGGAAAAGTGTTACAGAAAAAGAATGTGGAGCTTCTTTGCAGCCATTCCGAAGGGAAAACGGGCCCATTCCCAAAGGAATGTCTGTAAAGAATCCAGGCAAAGAGACATCTGATGAGAATCGTTTGACTATGAACACTTCCCTCAAATTTGCTACAAGAACATCAGGGGTTTCGACTGGAACTGAACTCCCCCAAAGGTGTGAAAGGGAATGGAAGTTCTGTACGGCCTTGCAGAAATAATCAAGGGAGCGTACAAAGACATGTGTGTGTATGTCTAGACTACATGGCTCCGTCGACAGTTTATTGGGTAAAGGGAAATGAAGCAGCGATTTAAATAATTTCCACTTCATTTAAATTTAAATGGCTGCCGCACTGAGCTGACAAACAGCTGATCAGCTGTTTGTCGGCTCAGCGCGCTACTCTGGACGCCCCACGGTCGACATCAAAGCCCTTTGTTGACAGCCCCGGTAAACCTCATCCCACGAGGAATAACGGGGCGGTCGACAAAGGACTTTGATGTCGACTGCGGAGTGTCCAGACTAGCGTGCTGAGCCGACAAACAGCTGATCAGCTGTTTGTTGGCGCAGTGCGGCAGCCATTTAAATTTAAATGAAGCGGAAATTATTTAAATCTCCGCTTCATTTCCCTTTGCCTACAACCCTCATGTACATGGCTCCGTCGATGGAGCCATGTAGACTAGACACAGCCTGTGTGAATAGATATACATTGTCCACAGGGGAGGTTTTTAGGACCTAATCAACACTCCTGTTTTGCAGGTTTCTGAAATTCGGTTTTGTAGGCTTAAAAGAAATTGGGTTTGGGTTTGGTTTTTAAGGAGGCCATTTCATTCACTTGCTGCGTCCGCCCTCCTGCGGTGGATTTGGCTGAGGGGCAAAACCCAGCGATTTCGGCTCTTGGCCCAAACCGCAGCCCAACACAAGAAATCCCAGCATCCATGGGAGTAAATCGAAAGGCTCCTTAGGGAGCCTCTGTCATTGGAACAGCAGGGAGAGAAAGGCTGAACACCTCACACTGGGGGCGTGTTGCCTGCTGATTCGGAGTCCTGCCCTCCCCTCTTACCCTCACAGCCTCTGCCCATCCAACTGTCTTTACATTAGCAGTGTCTCTCTCCTTTGGAACTGGCTCTAACACGGTCTGACTTCGCTGCATCCCCACCATAACTGCAGGCCTCGGCCATCGTATTTCACAGTCCTGCATTTAGTGCTAACACAACTGGTGACCCGGCACCAGCCAAGACCATTACCGTGAGTAAAACACCACTCCATCAGCTGAACAGTTACCACGCCTGAGCCACAGGAGCAAACTGTATTTCCATCGGCAGACCCAGGGTGTCCCCTCTCTCCCAGCTCGCTGGAAGGAAGACGTTCCCTCTGCCAAGCAGGCTGCAGAGCACACTGGCCAAGTTCTCAGCAAACCGGCACCTCTCTGTGAAGCAATTCGTTCCCGAAGTCTTGTTGCCTCTAGCCGCAATGCAGGAGCTGATCCCAAGCAGCTCCCCACCTGGCAGCCCATGCCTTCCTCCTGCTGCGGAGGATCAAGGAGGTGCTCTCCCAATTGGTGGTCCCCATGACCACGTCCAGCACGTCCCAAGGCTCTTTTCGAGAACCGTGCCTAATGCGGCTTCTCCCAAGGTTTCACATCGCTACCAAAAGTCTGAGCAGGGAGCACAGAAGGGTTGGGCCTGTGAAGGGGACATTTACGTGCCTGCACTTAAGAAACAAAGAAATCTAAGTACACTGCAGCCACCGGATCCCCCTTGTCCACATGTTTGTTGACCCCCTCCAAGAACTCTAGCAGATTAGGAAGGCAGGATTTCCCTTTACACTAACCAAGCTGACTTTCCCCTATAAATGAAGCTCATCCCTGTGTCTGACCACTCTGGTTTTACTATTGTTTCAATCAGTGTGCCTGGTAATGAAGTCAAGCTAGAATAGCTGGGATCATTTCTGGAGCCCACTGTCTCTGGGCTGCCTCCCTGCTCCTCAGACCCCAGTCGCCCGGCTCTCTAGTTCTCCCAGGGCCTTGCTGGAATGCCTGCACCCCACGCTCCCAGGCAATGGTCCCCAACTTCTCACACCACCCCTCCTTACCCCAATCTGTACTTTCACCCCTGGGGGTGCAGCTGGAGGCACAGCTGGAGGCACACCTGGGGCCAGGAGCAGGGCCACATCTAGGAGCTGAGCCTTGGCTGGCCCCCACGGGTGGGGCTGGGAACAAGGCTGGGGCCAGCGGCCGGGGCTAGAGCTGGCTGTGGAGCTGTGGCCAAGCTAGAAGCCTAGGCCAAGGCTAGGGATGAAGTTGCATGGGACCAGGAGTGGGGCTGCAACCTCTACACCTCCCCCTCGTGGGGGCACAGCCCAGTTGGGGACCCACCGGTTTCTAACCGAAGATCACACCGACGCTGCTTGCCAACTGAGAACATGCCTGCTCTGAATGCGGGAACCCAGGCAGAAGCCCGCCAAGAAGGACTCTCCCAAAGAAGCGAGCCGCGGAGGAACATCAGGGTACAAACAGCGGGTGAACGGCTGCCCCGTGTGCAGAGAGGCGCCGCAGGCAAGGCAGCCAGCCCCGGCGGCGAACGTTCTGCAAGAAGGAAATAGACACGGCTGACGGGAAGAGCTCCTAAGGCTGGAGCTAGGAAACAAACGCAGAGATCAGAGACTGACAGATGACTATGGCTCCGAGAGACCCAGGAGCCGTCGAGTCCAGCCCCCTGTCCAAAGCAGGACCAGCCCCGACTCACTCCGCCCAGCCAGGGCTTGGTCCAGCTGGGACTTACACACCTCTGGGGGTGGAGACTCCACCCCTCCCTAGGGAACCCAGCCCAGCGCTTCCCCACTCTTCTAAGAATCATTTCTCCTAATCTCCAACCTCGACCTCCCCCGCTGTAGCTTGAGCCCATTGCTCCTGTTTCTGCCACCTGCCCGCAGTGAGAACAGCCTCTCTGGAACCCCCTTCAGAGAGTTGCAGGCTGCTCTCCAATCCCCCCTCACTCTGCTTTTCTGTGGACTGAACAAGCCCCGATCCCTCAGCCTCTCCCCGTAGGTCACATGCTCCAGCCCCGAATATTTTCAGCGACCGCAGACGGACTCTCTCCAATGCGTCCATGTCCTTTCTGTAACGGGGGCCCCCCAAAATGGACACAACACTCCAGATGTGGCCTCGCCAGTGCCGAATAAAGGGGGCTCATCCCTTCACTAGATCAGCTGGCAACGCTCCCATTAATGCATCCTGACATGTTGCTAGTCTTCTTGGCTACAAGGGCAGCCTCTTGACTCATCTCCAGCTTCTCTTCCTTGTAATCCCCAGGTATACGTGACAGGTATGAAATTCATATCTGGCATACATCATGTTTGTTTACGGGGTGTATCTTCTAGTTTAATTACTTGTATTGCTATAGTCTCTTGCCATATCCACAAAGACTGCTGTATTACATAACACATGCATCTCACGCACAGGAAAGATGGGGAGAAATTGGAGAAGGTTCAGAGAAGAGCCCCACAAGTGAGGAAAATCTGCAAACCCTGAGCTAGGAGGGAAGACTGAAAGAACTGGGAAGAGCGAGAGGGGACATGATAGCAACTTTCAAGTACCAAAAGGGATGTTACGAGGAAGAGGGAGAAAAATGCTTCTCCTCGGCCTCTGAGGACAGGACAAGAAGCAACGGGCTGAAACTGCAGCGAGGGAGGTTGAGGTTGGACATTGAGAAAAACTTCCTACCTGTCCGGGTGGTGAAACGCTGGAATACATTGCCCAGGGAGGCGGTGGAATCTCCGTCCCTGGAGATATTGAAGGGCAGGCTGGACAGACGCCTGTTGGGGATGGTCTAGATGGGGCTTGGTCCTGCTGTGAGGCAGGGGACTGGACTTGATGACCTCTCAAGGTCCCTTCCAGTTCTAGGATTCGATGATTCTTCTGCCTTTTACAGTAAACTTCCGATAATCCGGCACCTTTGGGACCCAGGGGCTGCTGGATTATCAGATATGCCGGACTATCGGAAGGGGGGGCTATGAGGGGTCTGGGGTGGGGGTGGGGTGCCACCCCAGACCCCTCATAGTCCCCCCTTCCGATAGTCCGGCTCTGCCTCAGGCGTCCCTGATTCAGCTACTGCTGAAACTGACCAGCAGCAGCTGAATCGAAGACGCCTGGGGCAGAGCAGCTGGAGTGCTGCCGGGTTGGTCGGGGTAACGCCAACCCTTGGTGTGGCGAGACCAACCAGGCAGCACCCCAGCTGCTCTTGGGGACGCCTGGGGCAGAGCAGCTGGGGTGCTGCTGGGTTGGTCCCGCAGCACCGCTCCTTGCGCTACTGGATCAACCCGGCAGCCCCCCAGCTGCTCTGCCTCAGGCGTCCTGATTCAGCCACTGCTGAAACTGACCAGCGGCTGACTCAGGGAAGCCCTGGGCAGAGCAGCTCTGCCTTGGGCTTCCTGGAATCAGCCGCTGGTCAATTTCAGCAGCGGCTGAATCAGGACGCTTGGGGTGCTGCCCGGTTGGTCCCGCAGCCCCCAGGGGCAGCACTAGGGGACCTACCCGGCAGCGCCCCAGCTGCTCTGCCTCCGGCTTCCCCGATTCAGCCGCTGGTCAGTTTTAGCAGTGGCTGAATAGGGGAAGCTGGGGGCGGAGGAGCTCCAATGGTCTGGCTGCAGAGCACTTCTGGGTTCCTGATGGTGCCGGAGTTTTACCGTAATTGCTTTTTGTAGTGGCTATGTTCAAGCAGAGGCCGTGTGCGTGTGTGTGTGTGTGACTTCCATGAGTATTATGGCCGAGTTCCCCATAGGTCGGGCTCGCCAGCCGCGCTGTCCGGGGTTCTGCACATGCGCAGATCGCCCAAACCGCCACGGGTGAGTAGATTACATAGATTGTCGAGCCCTGCCCATAGGTCTGTAGTTTCCTGGCTTGTTCTTAGTTCCCTTTTCATAGATGGGCACTAGATTTGCCCTTTTCCAGTCTTTTCGACTCTCTCCCCACTTCCATGACTTTTCAAAGATGACGGCTAAAGGCTCAGATACCTCCTCTATCAGCTGAGTATTCTAGGGTGCACTTCATCAGGCCCTGGCGATTTGCAGACATCTCACTTTTCAAAGTGATTGGTAACTGGTTCCTTTATTTTAACTTCTAAAGCGACCCCATTCCCCCTAGCATTCAGCATGTTAGGCATTCCGTCATCATCCCTCTTCTTGGTGAGGAGCGAAACAAAGAAGGCATTAAGCACCTCTGCCCTTTGTTTCCCCTCTTCACCGAGCAATGAGCCTACCCTGTCCTCGGTCTTCCTCTGGCTTCTAATATACTTGTAGAACATCTTCTCGTTCCCCTCTACTCCTCTCGCTACATTTAGCTCTTTCTGTGCCTTTGCGTTCCGAACCATGCCCCTGCACTGCTGTGTGGTTTGCTTCTGTTCATCCTTTGTCATTTGTCCTAGTTTCCACCTTTCATAGGACTGAAGCCCCTAAATCCCTTGGGACAAGGGTGACAGGATTAAGGAACCGCTGTACTGCCTGTGCATCAAAGAGAGGACAGACAAACATCCGCATTAGTGTACACAATGGAGAACAGAGATTCCAGGGCAGGAATTGCAGTGAATGGCAGGACACAGGAAGCAGACCGATTCCTGCTCAAGATGCTAACGCAGCCAATACTGGCATGGGTGTCTGCCCACACTCAGATCAGGGAAATCTTAGCACCAATCCTCTACTGGGATCCACAATACAGAAACTGCCTCGTTGCGTTCTTGTGTTCTCTTGAAGGAACACCACCCACGGGGATGATCGGTATCTACTGCGTAACCTCCAGAAATCCATCCTTGCTTCACCTGCTGGCAAGAACCTCCGTGGAGAGCATCTCAAAAGCTTTCCCAAAGTCAAGGTAGATCGCATCCACCGACTTCCCCCTGTGCACAGAGCCAGTCACCTCGTCAGAGCAGGCAGGCAGCACCGTCAGGGGCTCTGCGCCAGTCTGCCCCGAGGTTGGCACTCATACTCGGGAATCGCTCCAGAAAGCCTGACACTGCCGAAGTCTCAGCCACTCGGTGCCGAGCTCCGCGGCAAAATCATAGAATCCTAGGGCTGGAAGAGACCTTAGAGGGCCATCAATCCAGCCAGGCTTTGTCCTCTCTCATCACCTTCTTCTTGCTAACATGCCTGTAGAAACCTTTCTTGTTCCCCTTCACATCCCTCGCGAGTCACAATTCTAATTGCGCTTTCGCCTTCCTGATAACTGCCCGGCATTCTCGAGCTAGACATTTAAACCCCTCCCTAGTCATCTGTCCCAGTTTCCACTTTTTGTAAGCTCCCTTTTTGTGCTTAAGTTCACCAAGGATTTCCCCGGTTAGCCAATCCAGTCTCCTACCATGTTTGCCTCTCTTGCTACGCGTCGGGATGGTTTCTTTCTGTGCCGTCAATAAGGCTTCTTTAAAATACTGCCAGCTGTCCTGGACTCCTTTCCCCTTTCCCCATCCCAGGGAATCCTGCCCATCAGTTCTCCGAGGGAGTGAAAGTCTGCTCTTCTGAAGCCCAGGGTGTGTATTTTGCTGCTCTCCTTTCTTCCTTTGGTCAGGACCCTGAAATCTACCATCTCATGATCACTGCTTCCCAGGTTGTCACACACCTCTTCTTCCCCTACTAGTTCCTCCCTGTTTGTGAGCAGCAGGTCAAGCTGCGCATGGCCCCTGGTTGGTTCGTTCAGCACTTGTACCAAGAAGTTATCCCCAACGTTCTCCAAAAACTTCCTGGATTGCCTGTGTCCTGCTGTATTGGTCTCCCAACAGACGTCAGGGAGATTAAAGTCCCCAACGAGAACCAGGGCCTGCGATCTGGAAGCTTCTTTCAGTTCTCTGAAGAAAGCCTCAGCCACCTGATTCGGCGGCCTGTAGCAGACACAAAGCACAAGATCACAGCTGTTGTTCGCACCTCTAACCCTAACCCAGGGGTCTCCAAACTTTTCAGCCCGAGGGCCGCATTAACTATCAAACAGCAGTTCGGGGGCCGACTACACACTTGAGGTCCAAATAAAAAACAATCAAAACATGGATGTTGTTTTTAATTATTTATTTAATATTATTTTATTCAGTTATTATTTAATAACACATTGATACACTACACATGAACACCTGTATTAGTGTGAATGGTGAAATTGTTTCCTGGATGCCAAAATAGCAGACATTTCTGGCTTTAGATTTGTTGTCCCTAACATCAACAGTGACCTGAGATTATCATCGGACAAGTTTGTTCTCAAATTGTTCTTCACATATTTCATTCTTGAAAATGTTTGTTCACACAGGTATGTTGTTCCAAAGATTGAAAGGTACCTTGATGCAAAAGTTTTGACATTAGGAAAGTCTTCCTTGGGCAAAACTGGTAAAAACCTACCAGTCCTATTTTGAACTTGTCCCTAAGGAGGTCATTTGCTTGCAACTCAGTGACTTCCAGCTGCAGTTCATCTGGGCAACTGGCCACATCTGCTTCAAATGGGTTTTGAAACAATCTCACTTCTTCTGCCTTTGAATCCAAAAAGGTCTCCACGGGCCGGATGAGAGGGCCTCGCGGGCCGCATCCGGCCCCCGGGCCGTAGTTTGGAGACCCCTGCTAACCCATAGACTCTCAACAGGCTTTCTCCCTCTATACTGGAGCTCTGAGCAATCCTAGTGCTCTCTTACATACGGTGCAACTCCTCCTCCTTTTCTCCGCTGCCTGCTCTAGTCCTCGAGGAGGTGGCAGTACAACGGTTACAATACAAGGGGAACAGAATGGCATTGGCAGGGCGCGACGCAGCCATAGCCCACTGCATTACGGCCTCACACGGCCCACCAGCTCCACACCACAAAGGGGAGAGATGCATCCGCAGAACAATGCCCCGCGACGTTCTCCCAGCGACATTTCTGCCTGCCTCAGAGTGCGGGCCCCGACTCTTGTGGGTGGCCATTCTGACCCACTTCCCTAGCGCACGTATGGAACTCCGGGGCACGCAAAGGGACGTGCCCAAAGTGGGGTCGCTGAGGGCGTTTTGCAGACTCAGCGAACCAGGGCGAGCGGGAGGGCAACCCCCAATGCCAGAGCCTCTCACTGAATCAGGTGAGGGGGGCCCATCTCTGCTCAGGAGGCTGTGGTGGCCACAGGAACAAACCCGGAGGGTTGCATAGGGCCACGTCCGAGCCCTCCAGAGCTCCTTGGCCTGCAGGTAGAACTAGCGACCTTCGGCCTAGCGCCATGATCACCAACAGCCGACCTAGGTAGGCGTGCCAAACGGGCGAGGGGGGACAAACACCCAACCCTCGCAGCCCTCCACTCCCCGTCCCCGAGCCATCCCCCGCCCCGGGCAGGCTGGCAACGGCTCAAGTGTCACAAGGGCGACGAGGAAACCCACAATGTTGCTCAACAGCCTTCGCCGGAGGGCGCGGCGCTGTCGCTCTCCCACTGCCTGGTGGGGCAGGTGGGGCGTGGGAACAGCCAGCGCTGGCGGCGGCTATAAAAGCCCGGGGCCCCCCGGTCCTGCCACAGGCAGAGCTCACGTCGCTGAGGGGTGCTGACATGATGCTGTGGGACCCGCTGCTGCTGCTGCTGCTGCTGCCCCTGCTTGCAGGGAGCTCAGGTAGGGGACCGGCTCCATCCAAAGGGGCCGCAGGCGGCTGCGTGGGCCTCCGGGCCCCAGGGCGGGGCTGAGAGGGACTCGCCGCCACGTTCGGCAGACGCCCGGGAGCCAAGGGGCCAGACACCAGATTCCCCTCGGTGCGAGGCCTGCACCCGGCCCTGCCCGGCACGGTGACACAGACACCGACCGTGTCTCCCTGACTCGCCTCTGGCCCCTCCAGCCCGCGGGAGACCTGTGCCCTGCTCTCTGCTGCCCCCATGCAGACCCCTGGCCTCCCCGTTCAGCCAGGCATATCTGTCCCTGCCCCATGTGCCCTTGCACCTCCTGTCCACATCCCCCCACCCCCACTCAGAGACCCAGTACCCACGGCCTCATGCGGCTCTGCGGCTCAGTCGCCTGTCCCCACACTCCCTTCCCCCAGACGTCCACGCACTCACTCAGTTGCTCTGTCCCCGTGGCCCTACACCTCCTGGGACATCCCTGCCCCCGCCCATGTGTCTCTGTGCTCCCCCTCAGCCATCTGCCTTCCCCCCACAGCTGTGCACCCCCTCCCTCTCTATGCACGTGACCCTGTGGCCCTTTACCTCCACTCCCATTCAGCCCCTGCCCCAGTCTGTCCTCCCCCATGGCCCTTAGGCGCCCCGGCAGCCCCCGCTTCCTGGCCTGGCCCGACAGGCACAGCGAAGAAGGCTCTGCAGACCCTTTCTGGTCCCTACTCAGGCGGGGCTGGCCAGGACTGGCTGGGCGGTTCTAGCGGCCCAACACTCTCGGGGGCACAAAAGGCAGGGCTGTAGCAACGTTTCAGCAGAAGCTCTTTTCTGCAACAAAACTTCCCCCACACGTGGCACATCAACTCTGCGCCCACGCAGCGGCGCCAGATTCTCCCAGGAGTGCCACTGGCCATGCCTCCCCGCTCTGTGTTTGATTAGCAACCTAGCCGTTTGGGCAAGGGCCGGGAAGCTTTGCTCATGGTGCGGCTCGGCTTCGCAGCGCCCCCACCGCGCCTCCCACTGGCCTCCAAGCCTCCCCTGGGCCCAGCCCTCCCATTCTGGGTTCCAACACCTGAGCAAAGTCTCCATCCCCTCGGCGCCCCCTCCCCCCAGCTCTCCCGCTCGCTGACAAGCCCACGGGCGTGACCACGCTCACTTTGCTTTTCAGCCCTGGACTGCACCGAGATCCCGGGTTCCCTCAGGCAGATCGACGCCAGCAACGGGCAGGTGTTTGGGGTGAACAGCGCCGGCGGCATTTACACCCTGCACGGAGACAGCTGGGCCCAAGTGCCGGGCGCCCTCACGCATGTCACGGTGGGGCCGGCCGGAGTCTGGGGCGTGAACAAGAACAACAACGTCTTCAAGATGGTGGGAGGAAGCTGGCAAGCGATCAATGGTAATGCACCCGCTGGTGTGTCGCAGCACCGCCACAGGGGTCTCTGTTCCCACCCTGAGCCCGGCCCCAACTCACCCCGGGCGGCAGTCCCAGCTCCTGCCGGACAGGCCGCTTTCAGAGTCCGACTCAGCTTCCCTGGAGCATCACAGTCCTTACACCTCAATCCAATGGTCACACAGGGCTTTTACCCCCCTGGACGATGCCGGGGAGGGGTTTCTAACACTAGGGCTGCCTCCAATCGCTCTGCACGTGGGGGCGCCCCGTGGAAAGGTGCCTTTTACCCGCACGGCTGATCCCTTCCCGCAGGCTGTCCCATGCTCTTCCTCCCCCGCGCCGAGCCCTTCTCCCCACGCTGCACCTGGCTCCCCCCTGAGCCCTGCTTCTCCCTCGCTGGGCCCGGCTCCCCCCTGAGCCCTGCTTCTCCCTCGCTGGGCCCGGCTCCCCCCTGAGCCCTGCTTCTCCCTCGCTGGGCCCGGCTCCCCCCTGAGCCCTGCTTCTCCCCACGCTGCGCCCGGCTCCCCCCTGAGCCCTGCTTCTCCCTCCCTGGGCCCGGCTCCCCCCTGAGCCCTGCTTCTCCCTCGCTGCGCCCGGCTCCCCCCTGAGCCCTGCTTCTCCCTCCCTGGGCAGGGCTGCTGAAGCAGATCGACGCGGGCGGAGACATGTTCGTCTCCGGCGCCAACATGAACGACGATATCTACTGCCTGTCCCGCCCCGCCACGGTCTCCGTGAACAGTGACGCCACCATTCCCTGGGTCAACATCGCCGGGAAGCTCAAGTACTACAGCTGTGGGCTGTGGGGCTGCTGGGGGGTTAACTCGGCCGACGACATCTTCTTCCGGACCAACGTCACCCCAGACCCGTGCGCAGGCTCCAGCTGGCAGAACGTCCCCGGCAAACTGTCCATGATCGAGGTGGGGACCGAAGGCTCCGTCTACGGCGTCAACAGCGCGGGAGAAATATACCGCAGGTACAGGGAAGGGAAGCGGGGGGTTTCTCCTGCAAGGGACAGCCATTCCCACCCGTCACTCAGAGCTTAGCCAGATGCTGCAGAGCCCAGGGCTCGCCAGCCCCCCGGGGCCCCACAACCAGGCGCCTGCTGTGGCCTCGTGGCGGCCTGCAGGGCTCACAGCTGGGAGCCTGCCAGAAAAGGGCGTCCGGACCCGAGTTTGGGGGATTGTGGGTGGCCCAGCTGGTCCTGGTAACTGCCCCCGCAGCGCCCCGACTGCACGTGCGCCACCCCCACCCAGCACCAGAGCAGCCTCCGTCCGGGCCTGCAGGGGCACTGGGGGGCCATGCACATGGACCGCTGGGCCTAGCCGCTCCCAGACTGGAATTGGGCCAGGCGGGAGGGGAACACTCCAACCCTTCCGCCTCGCTGCAGCACCGTGGGAGCCCTGCGGAGGGCTCTGTGCGGCCCCCACGCTGGAGAGGAAGCAGGGCTGTTTCCCTGGGGGAGGAGAGGGGCGACATCCCCTGGCCCTCTGCCCTCAGCCCACCCTGCAGAGACAAGCAGCGTGCAATGCTTGGCTCTGGCCCTGCCATCGGAACAGGCTCCGGCCACTCCGGGTGCTGCATCGCAGGGCTGGGGACCAGCAAGGAGGGACACACGGAGGCTCCCTCCGGACTGCGCCGAGAAGCTGCTCTCTCCCCTCGGCTGGGAGGGGCAGGTTCCTTCTCCGGGCAGCCCTACCACACCAGGCCTGCCACTTACTTCCAGGGACGGAGTCACCCAGAGCAACCCCATGGGCACCGGCTGGACCCAGCTCGCCAGTTACCTCTGCAAAGGGAAACACGTGTCCTACGACCTGGGCCTGCTGTGGATCATCACCGACCAGGACAAGATTGTGAAATGCCGCGTCTAACTCGGCTCCCGGAGCGCCGCCCCCCAGCGCCTCAGCCTGCCCCCCAGCGCCTCAGCCTGCCCCCCACCTCGCTCCCTGCACCGCCCAGCCCATCCCGGCACCTCAGCCTGCCCTCCACCTCGCTCCCTGCACCGCCCAGCCCCTCCCAGTGCCTCAGCCTGCCCCCCACT
This sequence comes from Pelodiscus sinensis, assembly GCF_052426305.1. Lineage (NCBI taxonomy): Eukaryota > Metazoa > Chordata > Testudines > Trionychidae > Pelodiscus > Pelodiscus sinensis. The sequence goes on along the minus strand of NC_143085.1, from coordinate 1,263,199 downwards.
TCACTCACTGCCTAGTGCCTGCCCCCCACCAACGCTCACCCACGCCCAACGCTCACTGCCTAGCGCCCGGCCCCTCCCAGCCTGGCACCTCACAAAACAGAGTCCCACCAAACAGCCCAGGATCCTCATTTCCTGCTCCCTCTTGATCTCTGCCGTCCCCCCGGGCGCCCGCTGCACAGCGGATCCAAGTCAGCAGTGGGCAGCGGGCCCAGCCAGGCCCGAGTTCAGGAGGAGGGGCAGGGCTGGGAGCCGGGAGGGAAGTCGCCCACACGGACAGGCCCCAGGGGTGCGGTGCATTCCCGCCCCGGCTCTTCCCGTCAGGACCAGAGGGCTTGGTCAGCTCAGAGATGCGGGTGCGGGGAGACCATCCAGCCCCACCCCCTGCTCAAGGCAGGGCGGCCCACCTCCATCACCCCCATCCCTGCCCGGAGTGCCGGCTCTGGGGCTGGGTGCAAAGGCCCTGCTGGCCTCTGCCGCCTGGGCCGGGAGGGACCGGAGGGCGTGGCTGTCACCGCCCCGTCGGACGCCAGAGCTGTGAGTCTCGGGGCTCCTGGTGTTTGCCAGGCCCCGGGCCGGGCACAGGAAGGGGAAGAGAGAGAGAAGAACATGGCTGCAGTAACCCCGGCCATTCTTCCTCGCCTCCCTTCGCTGGGTCACGGCTCCCAACGCGCGCCAGGCCTGGCCAGACGCCCTGCACGTGTGCCTCTCCCCCCCGCTGCATCCCCAGACCAGGGCCAGAGCTGCCCCGGGGCGGCGGAGCCAGAGCGGTTCTCGGGAAAGGGAGCTGCCGGTGTGGCGCATCTGTGGGGCTTGCTCACTCGCTTGTGGGGCTGCGGTTGTGCCAATAAAGCCTTGTAGCATCTCAGCACTGTCCTGCTCCCTTTGTGAACATGAGAACAGCAGAGCGGCCGGACGGGGTCAGAGCACCGGCCTCCCAGCCCAGGGTCCTGCCTGTCCGCAGCGGCCAGTGCCAGGGCCCCAGAGGGAGGGGACACAGCCGGGAATCCGCACGCCATCCCGCTCACCCCAGACACACAGAGGCCAGGGTCCAGTCCTGCCCGTGGCGGCTAACAGCCACCGATGGACCGAACCACCAGGAATCCATCTGTGCTCCCGGGAATCGCTGCCACTCGAGCGTGGGGCCCAAGGGTGCATGGGGGACAGTGCAAACCCGTCCTAGGGGCGACCCCACGGTCCCCACAGCAGTGCCCGGTCAGTGCGCCCCTCTCCTCCCCTCCCCCCGCAACACGCTGCCCGGGAGAGGTTCAAGCGTGGTCCAGGGGGTGACTCTTGGCAGCTGCCCTCGCCACGTCCCCCGCGTCTGACCGCTCCGGCCCGAGCAGGGGGCGTTCCGAAGGTGGGCAGGACACCCCCCTTGCCACCACAGTCAGAGAAACTCCCCTCTCGCCAGCCTGGGCCTGCCTGCCCGAGAACACGGCCGCCCCTCCCCTGAGTCACAGGCCTGGCCTCCCGAGGGGGGCCCGGCAGAGCGAGGTCCAGTGAAAGATCTTGCCTCACCCCGGTCTCCCCAGCATCCCGGCTCCCGCCGCCTACAGCCGCGCACGGCCACTAGGGAGTGCTGGGGCCCGTAGGGACTGCGCTCGGCCTCGCACCTCGTGGACCGCTGCCCTGGTGGAAAGCAGGAAAGGGGCCCGATGGAGCAACGCTGCCCGGGGGGGGGCGCTGACAGAGCAAACGGCTCGCGGCGTCGGCTGGGGGAAGCCAGCAGGAGCCATGCTACACCTAATCCATCCGGGAACCACGGCCAGGGCCGCGCTCACAGGCCGGGGCCTCCTTCCGGGCAAAGATCTGGAGACCACGGTGGAGGAGCAGCTGGAGACGAGCTCCGGATGCCGTTCGGGGGCCGAGGGGACCTGGCAGAGTCCCGAGCAGGAGCAGGGAAGGCACCGCGGGAGACTGGCGCCGCTCTGCCTCGTGCCTTGCTCGCGGCCTGTCCCGTCGGGGAGCGTGCCTTTAGCAAGGGGCTCCTCGGGCCCGCAGGGCAGGGCCTGCCGTCCCACGGCCGGGAGCTGAGCCCGGCACCCGCAGAGACCACCCCCTTTAACAGGGACAGGAATTCGCCCTTGGAACAGCTTACCCGGGGGAGGGGGGTCCCCGTCACGGCCAGTCTGAAAACCAAGATGGGGTTGTTCTGAAAGCCGGCGGGCCTGCTCTCCGGCCATGTGGCACAGTGAAAGGGTCCCACCGGCCCCTTCCGGAGTCTCTGAAGCCCCAGAAAGCACTGCAGTACCGCTGGCTTTTCTCATCTCCTCCTCCTGCACCCAGCCCTCGCCCGCCTCCCCCACGAGGGCCCTCTTCCCCTCCCGGTGCTCCCCAGAAATCTGCGCGCCTCCTTGCGACTGGACTGCGGGCGAGGGCACAGGGAGAAGCAACGTCCGCCCGCCCGCCACGCCCCCGGGGACTCACGCTGCTCCGTCCGCACCAGGCCGTCGGAGGCGCTGCAGAGAGGACAGGCTCCGCCGTGCACTCCTATCCGTTTATTGCTGAGCCCACCGCGAGCCTTGGGCTCCCCTTGTCCTCTGGGCGGAAAGGGCAGAGCGCCAGAGGCCTCGGACAGGAGCCCTGGAGGGCCTAAGGAGCCTGCGCAGCGGGGCGCGGGCGGACTCCGCGCGCCGTCACTGCCCCCTCAGCATGGCTGCTGCTGTCTTGGGGGCTGCTCCCCGGCCGCCTTCCTGGGACTGCCTCATAGTCAGGCTGGCCGAAGTGGCTGCCAGGTTCCTGGTTTTCTGCCCGATCACATCCAGGATTTTCCCAAATTTGTCGTACTCCTTCTTCCACCGGGACATCTTCCTCTGCTGGTCGCCCGTGAACTTCTTCTTCAGGTGCTCGTAGAAGTGGCCGGTCTTCTTCTGAGTCTCCTCCAAGTGCCTCACCTGCCAGAGGAGAAAGCCAGCGGGTTTCAGCCGCTCTAGAGGTGCCCCGGGGCCGCTGCGCCGTAGTCGGGGGCTGTGCGCCCTTGTGGCCTGGGCCCACGCTGGCGGGCAGTCACTGGTGGCTGTGTGGGCTGTGGCTGACCCCTGCTGGCCGGTGTCTGTAGCACTGCCCAGTGGGGTCGCCCCTGAGCGCCAGCAGCGCCTCACCTGGCCAGGGAAGCGGGGGCTGCCTGCGGTTTGGAGACGCGGCAGGCTGGGCTGGCAAACATGGGGAGAAGAGACTGAGCCGAGTGCGGGGGCTGAGGGGGCCTGCGTGCCCCTGCCCCAGGGGTCTGAGGCTGCCTGCCCACATCGAACCCAGGCCCTGCTGTATCTCAGAGCAGCAGTAAACCCCCCTCTCCTCCTGGCTGGCAGCACCCTACCTCGCTGCAGGATCGGGGGGCTCCTCGACACCCCCTGATGCTGAGTGTCCGGGCCTCTCGGTGCATTAACCCTGCTCTCGGCCGTGGCCTGAGAGGGTGGGCCAGGCATGCCCAGATGGCCCACGTCCTGCCCGCCGAGCCGAGACCCCCTGGCACTGCGGGACGGACCGGCCGGGAGCAGCCGCTGCATGGCCAACACCCAGAAATGCTGCCCGGCTGCACAGGGCCTGTCTCCTGGTTTAACAGCCTTCCCCTTGCTCGGCCGTCACCGGGACCGGAGGGCGCCGCGCTGGTCCCCCATGCCAGTGCCGAGCGGAGGACTCTTCCCCCGAGGGTACAGCCCCGGCCGGGTGTGCCCGGACCCGACAGAGCCCTGGCTCGCAGGAGGACCATGACGCTGCCTGGGCACTGCCCAGCGCGTGCTCCAGTGCACTGCGGGATCGGGGCCAGCGTGCTGGGTAGGGCCCGGCCAAAGGCACAGCCCACTGGGGTCAGTTTCACAGGCCGGCGGTTGAAACCCACCGCTCAGGACCCCTGCGGTGTCACGGGAACGCGCGTGGTGTGGGGAGTGGCGGCAGCCTGACCCAGAAAGGAGTTGGGGGGTACACAAGATTCTTGGGGGGGCCGCTGTGGTGCGGCTCCCCGCCCTTCTCTCAGCAGTCACCACACGTGGGCTCCGGCAGCAGCACAGAAGTAACGGTGGCAGCAGCGGAGCCCATGGAAATAACCTGGTGAGCTCCCTGCAGGACCAGGGTGCCGCAAACCGGCCCTCCCTCCCCACTAGGAATTGGGTGTTGGCTCCCCAGCAAGAGGAGGGAATTAAAGGGCCAGGCCTCCTTCCTCCCAGGGTGTGGAGCAGAGCTACGGAGCCCTTCAGGGAAAGGGGCCAGTCATTGTGCCAGAGAAGGGGTGTGAACAGGGGCGCCGAGTGGGGGGGGGCATACAGGGTTACATGCCCCTCCCTAAAGCACTGAGGGGCGGGGCAAGGGGAGGGAAGAGGCGGGGCCAGAGCCTGGGTCCGGAGATGCCCAGCGTAGCCGCTGTGCTGGATTGGGCAGTGTCCCAGGCAGGAGGCTGCCTGGGAGAGGACAGAGCACACCCCACCCAGGAACGCGCCATGGGGAGGGGAGGGGAGACTGGGGACAGGAACAAGTCATGGGAGGGCAGTATGTTCCCCTCCCGGGCTGGCCCCCCCCACTCCTCGCCCCTGGTACGAGCGTTACCTCAATCTCCTGGACCCGCTGCACGCTGGTGTTGTCCCGGATGATGACCGTGGATAAGTGGCTCTTTGGCAAAAACTTTTGCACGGCCATTTCATTGCTGTTGAACAGACTGAGGGGAAAGAGGGTTTGTTACACAATGCCACTGCTTCTCTGGCTCTCCTAGCCTCAGCTTACATTATCTCATCCCTCCAGCTCACCACGTGGGATTACTAGGCAGCAGGGATCGATCCAAAGGAAGTACTTCTCCACACAACACAGTCAACCTGTGGAACTCCTTGCCACAGGACATTGTGAAGGCCAGGTCTTTAACAAGCTTCCAAAAAGAGCTGGATAAGTTCACGGAGGTTAGGTCCATCAATGGCTAGTAGCCAGGATGGGCAGGGATGGTGCCCTACCTCTGGTTGTCAGAGGCTGGGAATGGGTGACAGGGGATGCATCACTGGATGAGTCCCTGTTCTGCTCACTCCCTCTGGGCTGGGCAGGTATTGGCCATTGTCGGCAGACAGGACACTGGACTATATGGACCTGTGGTCTGACCCACACTGGCCGTTCTTCAGGGTCTTCAGTTTTACATTTTGATGCAGGTTTTGTGTATGTAATTCCACATTTGTAAGTTCAACAGTCACCCGAAAGAGACCGCACTACAGTACTCGGATCAGGTGAACTGGAAAACGTGGGTTGGTTTTTCCAGTGCAAATATTTGTAATTATACAGAAACATCAAGCAAGTACCATCAACTCAAAAGCAGCCAATAGGAATAAACCAGTATTCTATTAGTAACAATGCGATTCATTGTAGAAACCCTACAGTTTAAGCTCCAGATATTTATCCCTGACATCTGAGCCCCTCCCCACCCCTCTGTGGGGAGAGGGTCACACTGACTCTTCCACCCAGGGTACAGAATTTCTCCCCAGCTCTCCCTCCGCTCCAAGAGGGAATCTACCCCCGGCACCCAGACCCTGCCCCTCCCTCCAAGAGCACACAGATCCTTTCTCCTCTCCCTGGTCCCGCAGGGAACACGCCAGAGCTCACCCCCACTACACTTAGTTCACTTGCCCCCTGTACCCCAAAGAACACGGCATCCTGCTCAGGGTGTTGAGAGTGAGAACAGGGACGGACCATCAGCCGGAGGAAGCTGCAGCGGAGGAAGGGGAGGTGAGAAACAGAAGGGGCTCCCTGTGGTCGGGGGAGCAGAGAGTTGGGAGGCGGGGGGCAATGCGGGATCCCCGAGAGTCCCTGCCAGGGACCAGTGGGGCTGGGTGCCCGAGGGAAAAGGCCAGCGGGCAGGGAGGGCCCTGTGCCCATGGCCAGACGCAGGCAGAGTATGGAGTGTAACTGAGGTTAGTTTATCCCTGGGGGGCAGGGTCTCTGTGCAGTGGGGGGGCCCTTCTGCCTGGGGTACAAGTGGAGGGTCCCATGGGGTAGAAGTGGGGGGCAGGTGGTTCCCTGTGCTGTGGGGGGTCTCTTTAGGGAGTGGATGTGGGATAGAAGTGGGGGGCAGGTGGTTCCCTGTGCTGTGGGGGGTCTCTGTGGGGAGTGGATGTGGGATAGAAGTGGGGGGCAGGTGGTTCCCTGTGCTGTGGGGGGGGGTCTCTGTGGGGAGTGGATGTGGGATAGAAGTGGGGGGCAGGTGGTTCCCTGTGCTGTGGGGGGGTCTCTGTGGGGAGTGGATGTGGGATAGAAGTGGGGGGCAGGTGGTTCCCTGTGCTGTGGGGGGTCTCTGTGGGGAGTGGATGTGGGATAGAAGTGGGGGGCAGGTGGTTCCCTGTGCTGTGGGGGGTCTCTGTGGGGAGTGGATGTGGGGTAGAAGTGGGGGGCAGGTGGTTCCCTGTGCTGTGGGGGGGTCTCTGTGGAGAGTGGATGTGGGATAGAAGTGGGGGGCAGGTGGTTCCCTGTGCTGTGGGGGGTCTCTGTGGGGAGTGGATGTGGGGTAGAAGTGGGGGGCAGGTGGTTCCCTGTGCTGTGGGGGGGGTCTCTGTGGGGAGTGGATGTGGGATAGAAGTGGGGGGCAGGTGGTTCCCTGTGCTGTGGGGGGTCTCTGTGGGGAGTGGATGTGGGATAGAAGTGGGGGGCAGGTGGTTCCCTGTGCTGTGGGGGGGTCTCTGTGGAGAGTGGATGTGGGATAGAAGTGGGGGGCAGGTGGTTCCCTGTGCTGTGGGGGGTCTCTGTGGGGAGTGGATGTGGGATAGAAGTGGGGGGCAGGTGGTTCCCTGTGCTGTGGGGGGTCTCTGTGGGGAGTGGATGTGGGGTAGAAGTGGGGGGCAGGTGGTTCCCTGTGCTGTGGGGGGTCTCTGTGGGGAGTGGATGTGGGATAGAAGTGGGGGGCAGGTGGTTCCCTGTGCTGTGGGGGGTCTCTGTGGGGAGTGGATGTGGGGTAGAAGTGGGGGGCAGGTGGTTCCCTGTGCTGTGGGGGGGTCTCTGTGGGGAGTGGATGTGGGATAGAAGTGGGGGGCAGGTGGTTCCCTGTGCTGTGGGGGGGTCTCTGTGGAGAGTGGATGTGGGATAGAAGTGGGGGGCAGGTGGTTCCCTGTGCTGTGGGGGGTCTCTGTGGGGAGTGGATGTGGGATAGAAGTGGGGGGCAGGTGGTTCCCTGTGCTGTGGGGGGTCTCTGTGGGGAGTGGATGTGGGATAGAAGTGGGGGGCAGGTGGTTCCCTGTGCTGTGGGGGGTCTCTGTGGGGAGTGGATGTGGGGTAGAAGTGGGGGGCAGGTGGTTCCCTGTGCTGTGGGGGGTCTCTGTGGGGAGTGGATGTGGGATAGAAGTGGGGGGCAGGTGGTTCCCTGTGCTGTGGGGGGTCTCTGTGGGGAGTGGATGTGGGGTAGAAGTGGGGGGCAGGTGGTTCCCTGTGCTGTGGGGGGGTCTCTGTGGGGAGTGGATGTGGGGTAGAAGTGGGGGGCAGGTGGTTCCCTGTGCTGTGGGGGGTCTCTGTGGGGAGTGGATGTGGGGTAGAAGTGGGGGGCAGGTGGTTCCCTGTGCTGTGGGGGGGTCTCTGTGGGGAGTGGATGTGGGGTAGAAGTGGGGGGCAGGTGGTTCCCTGTGCTGTGGGGGGTCTCTGTGGGGAGTGGATGTGGGGTAGAAGTGGGGGGCAGGTGGTTCCCTGTGCTGTGGGGGGTCTCTGTGGGGAGTGGATGTGGGATAGAAGTGGGGGGCAGGTGGTTCCCTGTGCTGTGGGGGGTCTCTGTGGGGAGTGGATGTGGGGTAGAAGTGGGGGGCAGGTGGTTCCCTGTGCTGTGGGGGGGTCTCTGTGGGGAGTGGATGTGGGGTAGAAGTGGGGGGCAGGTGGTTCCCTGTGCTGTGGGGGGTCTCTGTGGGGAGTGGATGTGGGGTAGAAGTGGGGGGCAGGTGGTTCCCTGTGCTGTGGGGGGTCTCTGTGGGGAGTGGATGTGGGGTAGAAGTGGGGGGCAGGTGGTTCCCTGTGCTGTGGGGGGTCTCTGTGGGGAGTGGATGTGGGATAGAAGTGGGGGGCAGGTGGTTCCCTGTGCTGTGGGGGGTCTCTGTGGGGAGTGGATGTGGGGTAGAAGTGGGGGGCAGGTGGTTCCCTGTGCTGTGGGGGGTCTCTGTGGGGAGTGGATGTGGGGTAGAAGTGGGGGGCAGGTGGTTCCCTGTGCTGTGGGGGGGTCTCTGTGGGGAGTGGATGTGGGGTAGAAGTGGGGGGCAGGTGGTTCCCTGTGCTGTGGGGGGTCTCTGTGGGGAGTGGATGTGGGGTAGAAGTGGGGGGCAGGTGGTTCCCTGTGCTGTGGGGGGTCTCTGTGGGGAGTGGATGTGGGATAGAAGTGGGGGGCAGGTGGTTCCCTGTGCTGTGGGGGGTCTCTGTGGGGAGTGGATGTGGGATAGAAGTGGGGGGCAGGTGGTTCCCTGTGCTGTGGGGGGTCTCTGTGGGGAGTGGATGTGGGATAGAAGTGGGGGGCAGGTGGTTCCCTGTGCTGTGGGGGGTCTCTGTGGGGAGTGGATGTGGGATAGAAGTGGGGGGCAGGTGGTTCCCTGTGCTGTGGGGGGTCTCTGTGGGGAGTGGATGTGGGATAGAAGTGGGGGGCAGGTGGTTCCCTGTGCTGTGGGGGGTCTCTGTGGGGAGTGGATGTGGGGTAGAAGTGGGGGGCAGGTGGTTCCCTGTGCTGTGGGGGGTCTCTGTGGGGAGTGGATGTGGGGTAGAAGTGGGGGGCAGGTGGTTCCCTGTGCTGTGGGGGGGTCTCTGTGGGGAGTGGATGTGGGGTAGAAGTGGGGGGCAGGTGGTTCCCTGTGCTGTGGGGGGTCTCTGTGGGGAGTGGATGTGGGGTAGAAGTGGGGGGCAGGTGGTTCCCTGTGCTGTGGGGGGGTCTCTGTGGGGAGTGGATGTGGGGTAGAAGTGGGGGGCAGGTGGTTCCCTGTGCTGTGGGGGGGTCTCTGTGGGGAGTGGATGTGGGGTAGAAGTGGGGGGCAGGTGGTTCCCTGTGCTGTGGGGGGTCTCTGTGGGGAGTGGATGTGGGGTAGAAGTGGGGGGCAGGTGGTTCCCTGTGCTGTGGGGGGTCTCTGTGGGGAGTGGATGTGGGGTAGAAGTGGGGGGCAGGGTAGAAGTTGGGGGTGGGGCCCAGGGTAGAAATGGGGGTGGGGTTAGGAGTGTGGGGTGCCATGGAAATTGGGGGGCGGGGCCTGGGGTAGAAGTGGGGGGCGGGATTAGGAGGGGGCAGGTGTGGGGTAGAAGTGGGGGCAGAAGAGACGTTGGGGGCGGGGCCAGTCCCTCGCCCCGCCCCGCACCTGAAGAGCACGAGCACTTGGCTGACGCGCGGCTGGAAGAAGGTGACGCGGGGGCGCGAGGCTGCGCGCGGCGGCTCCATGCGGGCGGGAGGGGGGAGTGCGGGCGCGCGGCTGCGCGCGAGGCGGGCGCGTCACACAGGCCGGGGGGCGGGGTCTCGCGTTCGCCCAGCGCTGCGGGCCGCGCCCATTGTCCCTGCGCGGGACCCGTAGCCGGTTGCCCTGGAGACCGGGGGGCGTCGGCGGCGGGGTCAGCAGCAGGAGGCGGTGCTGGGGGGCGGGGTGAGTGTGGGGCAGGGGGAGCAGTGGGGGGGCAGGGGGCGGGGGAGCGGCGGGGGGCGGGGCGGGTGGGGGGGGCGCGGCCGGGGGGCAGGAGGCCGGTGAGGGCGGGGCGCGGCCGGGGGGCAGGAGGCCGGTGAGGGCGGGGCGCGGCCGGGGGGCGGGGCCGGGGGGCGGGGCGCGGCCGGGGGGCAGGAGGCGGGTGAGCGCGGGGGGCGGGGCCAGGGCGGGGCGCGGCCGGGGGGCAGGAGGCGGGTGAGGGCGGGGCGCGGCCGGGGGGCAGGGGGCGGGTGAGGGCGGGGCGGGGCGGGCGGCCGGGGGGCAGGGGCGGCGGGTGCAGGGGGCGGGGCGGGGCGCGGCCGGGGGGCAGGAGGCGGGTGAGGGCGGGGCGCGGCCGGGGGGCAGGAGGCGGGTGAGGGCGGGGCGGGGCGGGCGGCCGGGGGGCAGGGCGGCCGGGGGGAGGGGCGGGGGGCGGGGCGCGGCCGGGGGGCAGGAGGCGGGTGAGGGGCGGGGCGGGGCGCGGCCGGGGGGCAGGAGGCGGGTGAGGGCGGGGCGCGGCCGGGGGGCAGGAGGCCGGTGAGGGCGGGGCGCGGCCGGGGGGCAGGAGGCGGGTGAGGGCGGGGCGCGGCCGGGGGGCAGGGGGCGGGTGAGGGGCGGGGCGGGGCGCGGCCGGGGGGCAGGAGGCGGGTGAGGGCGGGGCGGGGCGCGGCCGGGGGGCAGGAGGCGGGTGAGGGCGGGGCGCGGCCGGGGGGCAGGAGGCGGGTGAGGGCGGGGCGGGGGGCGGCCGGGGGGCAGGGGGCGGGTGAGGGGCGGGGCGGGGCGCGGCCGGGGGGCAGGAGGCGGGTGAGGGCGGGGCGGGGGGCGGGCGGGGGGGCGGGGGGGCGGGTGGCAGGGCGGGGGGCGGGGCGCGGCCGGGGGGCAGGGGGGCGGGTGAGGGCGGGGGGGCGGGGGGCGCGGCCGGGGGGCAGGAGGCGGGGGTGAGGGGCGGGGGGCGGGGCGCGGCCGGGGGGCAGGAGGCGGGTGAGGGCGGGGCGGGGCGCGGCCGGGGGGCAGGGGGCGGGTGAGGGCGGGGCGGGGCGCGGCCGGGGGGCAGGAGGCGGGTGAGGGCGGGGCGGGGTGCGGCCGGGGGGCAGGAGGCGGGTGAGGGCGGGGCGGGGCGCGGCCGGGGGGCAGGAGGCGGGTGAGGGCGGGGCGCGGCCGGGGGGCAGGAGGCGGGTGAGGGCGGGGTACGGCCGGGGGCTGCCGGTCCGACGGGAGACGAGGGGCCTTGCTGCGCTCCGGGACACGCACTCTCCGGCTCTGCCCCGTGGCGTTGCCCCGCTCCCACGAGCCCAGCGGGTTCAAGGGGCGGTTCTAGGAGCCGCGCCGCTGGAATTGCAGCCGCACTAGTCCCGCTCTGCCGCGCCGCCTGCGCCGCCCCAGGCCAGCTGCCACTGCAGATGGCACACGGCTGGGCAAGGCAGGGCTGGCCCCACCCGTTCTGCTGCTGCCCGCCGGGGCTGGGTCCTTCCTTTGGGCCCTAGGTCAGTGGCACTAGTGGCTCCTCTACATCGCGCAGGTTGCGGGGGGGCGGCGCCACTGCTGGGCCATGCGGAATTGCTGCTTAGTGAAGTCCGGTTCAGAACTTGTCTGTCAGAGTACACCCGGAGACCGGGGTTCTTATTCTCCGCGAGCGGCCTGCTCTGCTGGGCTGCCCTTCCCCGGCAGACACCTCGGGCCTCCTTGCAAGTTGGCCTGAGGCTTGCTGCAGGGGGCTGTAGTCCACGGGGAACTTGTTTGCTTGGGAGCCTGTCAGTCCTTGCTGGGAACACCCTTAGACTGGGGAATGGTCGTCTGAGAACCCTCCCTCGCTGGTGAAATCAGACGCAAGCAGGCTCCATTTATAAAAAGATCGTGCCCTGGACTGCCACGAGGCCCAGGGGAGCAAAGGGGGCAGTTGCCCCAGGGCCCAGCAACTTCAAAGGACCTTGAGCCCCAGGGTGGTACAGCGGCAGCAATCAGAGTCCCATTGCTGGTGTGGTGTGGTCTGGGCAGTGCTGAGTCCCTAGCCTCCCTCACATTGCCCCGGTCTGTCACCAGCCCTGGTGAGGCCGAAGGTGGCTTCCCCGTAACGGGATGAGTCTAGATCTACTTCACGTTTAGAGCGTGAAAACGTCACCCTTATCCGTTTGGTGGCAGCAGTCTACTGCCTTGGGTCTCCCACAAGCCCTCTCTGTTTTCTAGGCCGAGCGTGTGACGATGCAGCCCTCCCCTGCAGCTGGCTGATAAAGGTTGCCTTAATGAATACAATTTTCGGAGCTATCCCCATCCTGTTCAGGCATCCAGCCATTTATGGCCTGTCCCGGATCACCAGCAGCCTGTACCTCAGCAATGGCACGGCTGCCAATAACAAGCTCCTGCTCTTTGCCAGCCAAATCACGACCGTCATCAACGTGTCGGTGGAGGTGGTGAGCACCTTCTACCCCAACATTCGCTACGTGCACATCCCTATCACGGACACCCCCGTGTCTCGCCTTTCTGATTTCTTTGACCTCGTGGCAGACCGGATCCACAGCGTGGACCTGCAGCAGGGCCGGACGCTGCTCCACTGCGCTGCCGGCGTCAGCCGCTCCGCTGCCCTGTGCCTGGCCTATCTGATGAAGTACCACGCCATGTCTCTGTCCAACGCGCATGCTTGGGTCAAGTCCTGCCGCCCCATCATCAGACCTAACCATGGGTTCTGGCAACAGCTCATCCAGTACGAGTATAAACTCTTTGGGACCAATACAGTGCGAATGGTCAACTCCCCTCTGGGCTTGATCCCGGATGTCTATGAAAATGAAGTAAGACTAATGGTAGCGTTTTGACTGTAACTAGCTTTCCCACATCTCGCCAAGGAGCCCCGCAGGAAAGCGAGGGGACGGCACAGCTGATCGAGTTTGGAACGTGACCCTAAACTCCTCAGCCTAGCGAGGCGTGCTGCGTGTCCCTCCCTGCCGGCATACATACAGAGACAAATGGGGCTGTCTGGGTTTTGCTGTAAATAAAACCAACCGGGTTTAAACTACACCGTTGGGTTTCACGTCCCATTTGTCCTGAGTTCTGACGCGAGCTTTAGTGCTGTTTAGAGCACTTTTTGTCCCCGCATAGTGGGATTTCTCCCATCTCTGGCAAGGCTCATGGGCCGGCACAGAGTCCAGTTGAAACACGGAAAAAACAGACCCCAAACTCCATCCTCTGCTGTGCTGCAGAGATGCTAGGAACAGAGCATGTCCTGTGCACCCTCTTTTCAGAGACGTGAGGATTCCCTGCCTTCTCCCTTCTTGCCCCACAGCCTTTCTGCTGGAGGATACGCAGGGACTCCCCCCTGCAGAAATCCTTAACCAGATTGGCTGTGGAGAATTGCTGTGCAAAAACCTGCTGACTCCCACTCCCACACCCATACCCACACCCTCTGTGGGCTCAAGAAGCTGCCACTGCAACACCGCCAGCCTCTGCAGAGAGGAAACGGGGCTCTACATGGCCGTTTTGATCACTGTCACAAGAGCCTCAGCCTGTCTGCAAACCTGAGGCCTGACCTAAGGCATTTGGACAAAGCCCCTGTCGAAACGAGTCTCGCACGCAGTAAAAGGTACAGAGAGTAGCTTAGCAATGCTGCAGCATAGCGAGAATGCACCAGAGTGTGTTCCGTTCTAGAATGCAATTACAACTTGTTTTATAGTAGCAAGCTTCACAACAAACTGTCATTCAGAGCATCCGTGTCACTGGGCAAACTTTCAGCATGTCTACATTCTTCTTACGAGAAAAGTTTCACTTTCTCACTTTCACACTACGGGACCTTCTCGCCTACATGAAATGGGGGCTGTTTTACAAGATGGATTCCACACCCCTTTCGGGAGCAGGTCCTGTCATTTTATCCCTGCACAGCGGCGGGGTCAGGTGTCCTTGCTTTGGCCATGCTGGCTTGAGCAGTGTGGCCGCGGCTCTGGGTTATGACTTGCCTCAAATCGCCGCCTCTGCTGACTTACCTCTTTCCGTGCAAGTGTAGCACCTGCAGTAGAGCAATTTGTCTTCCCAGTACAATCAGCCCGTGGCATTAGTCACACAGCTAAGCTTCCCTTGGCCTCTGCGTGCCCCAGGAAACTCTAGCGATTCAGTATTGCTCATCCCCACTGGATAACAGACCAGCCCCCGGGGCACCACTGCTGCAGGTGAGGGAGGGCAGCAAACTCCGCTGGCTCTAGGGAGGGCCCCGGGGAGCTGTCCTCCGTCTGCCCCAGATGACTCCGATTTTTGGATCCCCAGGGAGGCCGTTGGTTTTGCTACAGAACAAGCCTGTAGCCAGGTTCGTGCATCAGACACAGACAGGCAGGAATAAGCCGGTTTTCCCCTCTGCCAGCGCCCACGGAGGGCATTGCTGGTTGGTAGAGGTCCCAGCCTGCCAGGGTATCTCCAAGCAGGAGAGCCTGCTCTCACTGGTACACGCAGACAGAGCCATTCGAACAGGCAGCAGAACCAGCTGGCTACCTGCGTCGGTACAATACGCTCTGTGTCCCAGCCTGATACTAGACACAGCACACCCGGGGCCTGCAAGGGTGGTAGCAAGTGCTGTGCCTGGGGGTTACCAGCTGCTCCCTCTTCATGCAGGACCTCTGGTGCAAGTGGTCACTGAGCAACTGCCCCACAGTCCTGCAGATGCACCCCATGTTTTACCTGCCCCTGGGGCCAGCCGGGACCTAACCAGATCTTTGCAAGACACCCGGAACAAAAAGAGCTGCTGCGCAGCCTCTGTGCGCCTACCGTGGGACTGGGAGGGTCAGTCCTTTGGGGCCCAGTCCAAGAGGTGGTAGGCCGAGTGTGTCCTGTGGGATTTGGCCCAAAGGCCGCCTCGGGAAATCCATGTTAGAGAGCCAATGGGAGCCCTGTTTGTGAGCCGAGTTTGTGGGGAATCTGGCCTGAAGCTTTGTCCCGTCACGTCACTGCTCAGAACATAAGCTCCACGGAGCTCTCAGACTCACACGGCTGCCCCTCTGGGACTTTTCCAGCTGGGGCCTGGCCAGCACTGAGTCCAGCAGGAGCCAGGCCCATGAATCTCCCTGACACGCAATGGAAATCGAGCACCTCGTTCTCCCAGCCTCTGCGGACAGCCCCGGCCATTGCCGTTACGGGTCAAGCGCCAGGCAGTCTCATCAGCTCACTTCAACCCGTGAAGACGAAGAGACTTCCAAGCAAGAATTTTTTGTGTCCTCTACAGCAGCACCCCCTCTTGGAGACCAGCTGAATTGCTTAGGGCATCAAAGTGCAATCAGCATTTCCGAGACCTGTGTATTAGTATCTAGACTGGCCAGTTTTTCTGGAAAATCAGCCGCTTTTCCGAAAAAACTTGCCAGCTGTCTACACTGGACATTTGAATTTCCGCAAAAGCACTGACTTCCTACTGTCTGAAATCAGTGCTTCTTGTGGAAATACTATGCTGCTCCCATTCAGGCAAAAGTCCTTTTGCGCAAAACTTTTGCACAAAAGGGCCAGTGTAGACAGCTGAGATTTGTTTTCCGCAAAAAAGCCCCGATCGCAAAAATGGCAATCGGGGCTTTTTTGCATAAAAGCGCGTCTAGATTGGCACGGACGCTCTTTTCCGAAAATGCTTTTAACAGAAAATTTTTCCGTTAAAAGCATTTCCGGAAAATCCTGCCAGTCTAGACACAGTCTCTAGACTGAAACAGCTGAAAAAATAAAAGATACAAGAGTTGTGTCTAAGCTAACCAGAGACCCATCAGTCCATGGCTACAAGGGCTTTTATACATTAAACCTCCGTTTGATGTATAGTTCAAGTATTTCATACAAATACTGTATGGCTCTCATTGGACAATAAAATACATTTTCATCTTAGGCCACTCCGACCCAGTCTTTTGTGAGATTCCCTGCCACTTTTCAAGTAACAATTCCCAGCGACCTTAAGAGACCGCTTTGAGGCTGTCTTCAATGGTGCCTTCAGGTAAGTCTCTGCTGTGGGAAAGCAGCTGTAGATGTCGTTCCTCGGGCGAATCAAAGGCTGGTGGCTGTATCAGGAAAGGCAGGAGAAGTGCCCAGGTGCCCTTGGCAGAGAAGAGTCCACGCAGTTCAGCCAGAAGTTGGCACAGCTGGCATGATAACAGCTGCCCCCATAGAAAACCAGGCTTGTGTTGCCTGAGAGAGCCTGCCAAGTGCAACAGTGACTATTACAAGAGCTGTCGCCATAGCCACGGAGGGGGCAGACGACCTGGCCTGGTTGAGACCCCTGGGATGGCACAGAATCATGGAAGGGACCTCCCGGCAGGACCCATCTCTGACAGGTGTGTGTTTAACATGCTCTGCAATATCTCCAGCCTCCCCGGGCAACCGATTCCAGCATTTCACCACCCGGACAAGCAGGAAGTTTTTCCTGATGTCCAAGCTCAACCTCCCTTGCTGCAGTGTAAGCCCGTTGCTTCTTGTCCTGTCCTCAGAGGCCGAGGAGAATTTTTCTCCCTCCTCCTTGTGACCCCCTTTTAGGGACTTGAAAGCTGCGATCATGTCCCCTCTCAGTCTTGTCTTTTCTAAACAAGCCCAATTCTTTCAGCCTTGCCTCAGAGCTCATGTTCTCGACCTTTCATCATTCTTGTTGCTCTCCTCTGGACCCTCTCCAATTTTTCCACGTCTTTCCTAAAATGCGGTGCCCAGAACTGGACACAATACTCCAACTGGGGCCTGACCAGTGCAGAGCAGAGCGGAAGAATGACTTCTCGTGTCTTGCTCACAACTCCCTGTTCATGCAGCCCAGAATCATGTTTGTTTGTTTGCAACAGCATCACACTGTGGACTCATATTTAGCTCGTGATCCACTCTGCCCCCTAGATCCCTTTCTGCCGTACTCCTTCCTAGACAGTCGCTGCCCATTGTGTGCGTGAGACTGATGGGCAGACCGAATTACTCGCCATGCCCAGGAGCTGTGCCCCCATCGTGTTGGGGCTGGGGACAGCCTGGGCTTCGAGCCAACTGTCCCTCCCCCTCCAAACAGCATGCACACGGGGCTTCGTGGCTACTGGCCCTGCAGAAAGACATGCCCCCTTTCCAGCACCACGGAGCCGAGAACATAGGAACTTACCGCTGAGTCCCCCTTCACCTCCGCTAGGCAAACGCCACACGCTTGGGCGGGTGCTGAACCGGGCCCCGGCGAGCAGATTTCTCCTCCCAGGGAGGGCTCTGAAAGCTGGAAAGCAAAATAAGCTGAGCCCAGAGAGAAGAGCCGAGGCGTTCGCTCCCCGCGGGCTGGGGAGGCCAAGGAACGCACCAGCTCTCAAGGCAGAGGGGTCCAACAAAGCAGCCAGCCCTCGATGAGCATTGAAGAGGGAGGGCACAGGGTAATGGGGCAGGGCCCCCCGGCAGCTGTTCCCATCGCTGGCGCCCGTACACACCGCTGAGCCTGCTCTCGTGCGCCAACGGAGCAGGGCCAACCAAGCCAGGCTCCGAAGGAGCAGCAGGAAGTGGGGGTAGCGCATCAGCCCCTCCAAGGCCGCTGCCGGCGTGGCGGGAACCAGCCACGCTGTGGGAGGGGCCGTCGGCTGGACAAGGCGTACAGCTGCGCAGCACCAGGTCAGCGTGGGAACTGAACTACGTCTCCCGCATGGCCACCTAGGCTAGTGAGTGGACCCGTGGGTGGCCCTCCTTCCTCTCCGGGGACCGCGAGATTGTCCTGCCCGAGGCCATCTGCAGCTGCTTCCGGCCCCCGCCCTGCCATCTCACTGTCTGGGGGCTGAGCTGCCCTCAGGGGAACAAAGCCCAGAACTGGCATCATCAAAGGGCAATTTCCTTCCAAACAGCAGCTCTAAACCAGCCCGAGGGACCCCGGTCGCTGCCCTTCGTTCCTGGCTCCGCGTGGGCATCCTGGAGGGGGCGGGGGGCGGAGAATCCTTGCAAAGGCCCGGAGGAGGGAGGGAGCAGCTGCTGAGCTGGCTGGAAAGGCTTGTCCGGCAATCGTCAAGCCGGGGAGAGACCCCACTTCCTGGCCAGCCCTGGACGGCTGAGTCCCACGGAAGATGGCCAGAGCAAACCACCGGCTGAGCCAGGAGAAAGGGGTTGGGAGTGTCTTACCAGCCTGCGCAGCTCCGTGGGGCTGAGCGAGAGGAAGGCCTGCAGGTTGTTCCAGGCCAGGTCCACCTCCCGCAGGCTGGGCTGCAGCTGCTTGCGGGCTGCCTGTGGCCGGGTCCACAGCCCGCTCGCCACTCTCCGAGAGACCCGGTACACTTCAGCCAAGCCTGCCCACCAGGGAAGGGGCGTCAGGGAGAGCAGACACCCTGGCACTGTCTCAGGGCAGCGCGCGGCCCGGTGCCGCCTGCACCCTCGGCCAGCCCCCGGGAAGGCAAGCGGGGTCCTGGCTCCAGAGCAGCAGAGGCCAACGGGACAGGGGCCCACTTTGGGAACGTGCGCGGGGCAGGGCCTCCCAGAGTTACAGCTGCCAATGACCCTCACGTCCCACCCAGCCCAGTGCAGCTCCAGAGGAACCCGTGGCCCTCCCGCCCCCATTGTGTAGGGCACAGACCCACCCCCCCGGAGCGTGAGGGCACAGACCCCTTTTGGAGCAGGAGGGCACAGAAACCCGCCCGAGCAACAGTCCACATAGCCACCACGCAGCCCCGCTTCCGGGAGCAGGCTGCTGGGCCGCAACCCGCCGGCAGCCTCAGGCAGCGGCCAATGGCCAGCGCCCAGCTAGCCCGCAAGAGGAGCCCTGGCCCGGATCCCGCCGCCTTGGCACAGAGCGGAGACGTGCATTTGGGGACGTGTGTCTGTTGGAAACCCGCTTCCTCCAGCGCGGGCCGGGCAGGGGCCGGGCTCTGAGCCCAGCTCCGCGCCTGGGCCAGCTGGGACGTCAGACTTAGCCAGGCCCGTGCCCGCGGCTGGCGCTAGCAGCCAGTTTCCCGTAGCTGGGGTGGGACAGGCCTGGGTTTGGTCCCCGTTGGCCATGTCTTGTCCCAGGCTCATTGGCCTGGCCTCGAACGCCCTGGAAGGGGCACAGCGTCCCCGCAGCCACGCCAGGCCCTCGTACCCGAGACATACGCCATCCCTGCAGGGGACAGGAGCACCTCGCCGCACACGGCCGGCTGGCTGGCACGGCCCAGGACCTCGGCAGCCTGCTCCAGCACCTGCGGGGAGCAGAGAGGTGCGGTCTGACGCCGGGTGCCTCCTTCGCTCTCAGCGCCCCTCCAAAGGCTGGGCAGGGCGATGCCGTCGCCGCCGCCCAGGCCAGGGGCTCAGCTCCCGAGGACTCCCTGCCCCAGGGATGTTCTGCCGGGGAATCTCCGGGCCCAAGGCCTCTGCCCAGAGTGTGCACGAGGAGCTCCTGGTTCCACGGCCCCCAGGCGCACCCATCGTCCTCCAGGGCCCACCCGCCACAGGCTGGAGTGAGAGCCACGGGCACGGCCCCCACGAGACACCCCCGGCCCCCCGACGCCGAGCAGGCTGGGCAGGGAGAGGTGCCCACGGCTCAGGGCAGGCGGCAATGAGGGAGCCTCTCCGAACGCTGCTCTCTATGAGGGCGTGGGCCCGCTGCTCTGGGCACTGCGGACTCTGATCAGGGAGGAACCCCTCCCTGCCGGTGGGCTGTAGTGCGGCTGTGCGGGCTCTGGCCAGGGATGGGCGCCGTCCGCCTGCCCCTCGGGGTCCCATCAACACGGGGGTGGGGGGCTGAGCAGCCCCAGGCCTGGGGTTACACACGAGCGTAGGAGATCTGGGCTCCCCCTGCAATGTAACCAGACCCCACGGGGCTGTCCGGCACAAGCAGCAGAAAGGGATGGGCCCCAGTGCCCCCCACGCCAGCTGGGGGAGCCGTGTCCGGAGCAGGGCAGAGACAGGGCCAGCCGGGGGGGTGACCCCCCCCAACGTGGGAGGGAGGAGCGAGTCCTTGGCAGGGACACTCGGGACCCTGGCCGGCTTCGGGCAGAAGGGAGGGCCAGGCTCGGGGGCACTGCAGGGGTTAGCTTGGGGGCCTGTTCGCCCTTCGCTGGCACGGGGAAGGGAATCAGGGCGGAGAGCCGCTGGCCAGCCCTGCCAGGAGGGCTGAGGAGTGACCAGCGGCACGGGGGCGCCTAGCGAAGCAGGTGGGGGCTCGGGAAAGCCCTCAGCGCCTAACTCCCATGGGAACGGACCGTGGCTGCTAACGGGAGTCGGGCTCTGGGGGCCCTCACCTCTGAAGAGGGGGCTCTCAGGCCAGCAGCCCCCTGGGCGCCTTTCACCCTCGCCTGGCTCGGCCCTCTGCCGCTGGGGCCCTGAAGGGATCAGCCCAGTGCCTCTCCCCCGGGGCACTGTGAGCCCCCGGCCGGCCCACCCCTGCCCGCGTCTGTCCAGCCGGCCAGCAGGGTCGCCAGGGACGGAGACTCCTCGCGCCCCCGGCAACTCGGCCGGGCGCAGGTCTGGCACGGCCCGGAGCAGCCAGCAACCCACCCCTGCCAGTGGCCACCGGGCGTAGCCCCTGCCTGCCCCCTTCCTGGACAGCGTGGGGGGGGCAGCCCCCTTCCCCGGGACAGCGTGGGAGGGGCCAGCCCCCTTGCCCGGGACAGCGTGGGGGGGCCGCCCCCTTCCCTGGGACAGCGTGGGGGGGGCAGCCCCCTTCCCCGGGACAGCGTGGGGGGGGTCTGCCCCCTTCCCCGGGACAGCGTGGGGGGGGCAGCCCCCTTCCCCGGGACAGCGTGGGGGGGGTCTGCCCCCTTCCCCGGGACAGCGTGGGAGGGGCCAGCCCCCTTGCCCGGGACAGCGTGGGGGGGCCGCCCCCTTCCCCGGGACAACGTGGGGGGGGCAGCCCCCTTCCCCGGGACAGCGTGGGGGGGGCAGCCCCCTTCCCCGGGACAGCGTGGGGGGGAGCCCGGGACCGGGGCTTGTTACCTTGCGGACGTGCTGCAGGCACCTCTCCAGCTGGGGATGCTCTGAGTCCATGGCCGTGGGGAGCGGTGCCGGAGAGCCGGGTGCCTGGGAGCGGAGCAGGGGGGTCAGGCTCCGGCCAGCGCGTGGGGGGCAGCCACAGGCCCTCGGGGGCGCGGGTGCTGCTCCGTCCCCCCTGCTGTTGCGGGGTGGCGGCAGGCGGCTGCCCAGGGGCCCCCGGGCCCAGAGACAGTGGCTGTCTCCAGCGTGGCCTGCGAGGGCGCGGGGCAGGGAGCGGGCCCGCCACCGGCCCCTGGGGCTCGGCTGGACGCTGCGCCGCGCCCCTGGGCTGGGCTGGGCTGGGCTGGGCTCCCCCATCCCCACGCTGCGCCGCGCCCCTGGGCTGGGCTGGGCTCCCCCATCCCCACGCTGCGCCGCGCCCCTGGGCTGGGCTGGGCTCCCCCATCCCCACGCAGCGCCGCGCCCCTGGGCTGGGCTGGGCTCCCCTATCCCCACGCGGCGCCGCGCCCCTGGGCTGGGCTGGGCTCCCCTATCCCCACGCTGCGCCGCGCCCCTGGGCTGGGCTGGGCTCCCCTATCCCCACGCGGCGCCGCGCCCCTGGGCTGGGCTGGGCTCCCCCATCCCCACGCTGCGCCGCGCCCCTGAGCTGGGCTGGGCTGGGCTCCCCCATCCCCACGCGGCGCCGCGCCCCTTGGCTGGGCTGGGCTCCCCTATCCCCACGCTGCGCCGTGCCCCTGAGCTGGGCTCCCGCATCCCCACGTGGCGCCGCGCCCCTGGGCTGGGCTGGGCTGGGCTCCCCTATCCCCACGCTGCGCCGTGCCCCTGAGCTGGGCTCCCGCATCCCCACGTGGCGCCGCGCCCCTGGGCTGGGCTGGGCTGGGCTCCCCTATCCCCACGCGGCACCGCGCCCCTGGGCTGGGCTGGGCTCCCCTATCCCCACGCGGCGCCGCGCCCCTGGGCTGGGCTGGGCTCCCCTATCCCCACGCGGCGCCGCGCCCCTGGGCTGGGCTGGGCTCCCCTATCCCCACGCGGCGCCGCGCCCCTGGGCTGGGCTGGGCTCCCCTATCCCCACGCGGCGCCGCGCCCCTGGGCTGGGCTGGGCTGGGCTCCCCTATCCCCACGCGGCGCCGCGCCCCTTGGCTGGGCTGGGCTGGGCTCCCCTATCCCCACGCGGCGCCGCGCCCCTGGGCTGGGCTGGGCTCCCCTATCCCCACGCGGCGCCGCGCCCCTGGGCTGGGCTGGGCTGGGCTCCCCCATCCCCACGCGGCGCCGCGCCCCTGTGCTGGGCTCCCCCATCCCCACGCGGCGCCGCGGACGGGCTTGGCGCGGGAGGAAGGGGGCCTAGGCCGCGCTGGACAGAGGGCACGAGCCAGCTCCCACGCCCCTCAGGCCCACTCAGGGCCTGCAATGGGGGCTAAGCAGCGACCCGCTTCTCCCTCGGGCGGGCGTGGGGCCACGGCCGGACAGGTGCTGGCTGCGTGGGGCGAGTGCTGCTGACGCCCACACCCCCAGCGCGGTTCCCTGGCCCAGGCAGGGGTACCTCGACCGCCGCAACCACTGGGGTCAAGGGGCGCTACGGCACGGCCGGGGCCAGCTGGCTTTTCGCCTGGACTCCGCTCCACGGGCACCGGTTCAAACCCGCCCGGTGCCGGTGACACTGCGTCTTCACACCCCAGGGTGCCGACCGGGGTCCCTGGACGCCAGGCCCTCGTGCGTCCTCGGGGGAGAGGCTAAGGCCGCCCCTCCGACGAGCAGGGCGTCCGCAGCGGGGGCTGTTTCCAGGTGGTGCACACACATACAGGCCCTGGTGCATAGAACAGTATTTATTCTACGCATGGCTGGAAAAGATGGAGGGAAGATTGGCTCCAACAGCCGGGCACAGCCCTGGCCCTTGGGCTGTCCACCTCCGCGCCTGTGAGCCCGGCCAGTTAGCCCGTGTGGCTGCAGCCTGCCGCCAACCCGATGGGGAGGGACGGCGCCCCTGGAAATACCTGCGGTGCAGCCTCAGCGGGGCTCGTCCCGGCAGGGCCTGGCTCTGGAGTCGCACTGCAGCGGGACCGGCAGCCTGCGGTCTGGAACGGGGGCGACGGGGGGTAGGAGCCAGACTCAGGCGCAGGCAGAGCGATTCCTTGGCGAGTTAGGAGCAACGGGCCAGTGGCTGCTCCTAGATTTGGGAGCCGGGCCCCTAGCTCGAGGCTGGCTCTGTCACCCGGCTGGGCACCTGCCCAGGGCAGGCCGGCCCCACACTCTCCCCACCTTTGTTTGCACCTGCTGGGCTGTGGCGCCAGGCTCCGGCAGGGTCCTAGAGCCAGCTGGGTAGGACGTGGGGACCCAGCATGCACCAGGCTGGGCGAGCTCAGAGGCGGAGCAGGGGAGGGAGCTGCCGTGCTCTGCTCCCTGGGGCGCCACTGACAGAGGCAGGGTGGCAGCCCGCGGGTTTTATCCGACGGTGTCCAGCTTCCTGCCCCCGTGGAGCCGGCTTGCGACGGCCGGATCCGGCTCGTGGCTGCAGGCCCCTGATAAAGCCATCCGCAGGGACACAGCCGAGCCTGGGCTGTGCGCTAATCGTTAGGGTTCAGAGTCAACGTCTCTGCGCGCCAGAGCGGCTCCAGGCTGCCGAGCCCCTTGCGACAGGCACGTCCTCTTGTGCGCGGTGCAGCTAGAAACGGGACAGGGCTGCCTAGTGGATAGCGCACCAGAGCGGGCCTCACGCCGCGAGTCAGGGCGCGAAGGGGTTAATGCTCGCGGGGAGCAGGGAGAACTGGAGAAATCGCAACACGAGAGGGGCCAGCCGCAGAGGAGACCAGGAAGGGAAAAGGCGCCGACTGCCCGGGATGCGCAGGGGGAGTCTGCCCCCCCCGCGTCTGCACCCTGCGACTCCTCCTTAGGTCCGCCCCCGGCTCCGCGGGACCCTGCCCCCCTTCCTCGCCCGCCCCCGGCTCGGCTCCGGTCCTTAGGGCAGCGCGACACAGGCTGGAGTCGAGAAAATAGGCTTTATTGCGCCGACTCACGTGTGCACGCCCACACACGTGCACAACCACAGACACCCACACACCAACACACGTGTTTATGCCCACACCCACCCCGACATAGGGGTGCGAGCCCATACACACATGCATGCCCACGCACACCCCAACACAGGCATGTGCACCCACACCCAGGACCCCCCAACACACGCATGTGAGCCCACACCCCATCACATGTGCACACCCACATACCCCAACACACACGTGAACCCACCCCATCACACACGTGCATGCCTGATCACAGATCCTGACACACGTGCACACCCACACACGCAGGCACGCCCACACAGACCAACACGTGTGTGCATGCTCACACACCCCATCACACACATGCACACCCACAGCCACCAACACACCCACACGTGCACACTTACA
The DNA here is from genome assembly GCF_052426305.1 of Pelodiscus sinensis. Classification (NCBI taxonomy): domain Eukaryota; kingdom Metazoa; phylum Chordata; order Testudines; family Trionychidae; genus Pelodiscus; species Pelodiscus sinensis. The sequence continues at coordinate 1,239,384 of NC_143085.1, read as the reverse complement.
TGCAGACCCGACAAACACATGTGCACGCACACACATCCTGACCCACACACATCAGCAAGTCTAACGCCTTCCATGAACCCTAGACCCCCCCCCCCCGACATACGTGTCCAGCAGAGGACAATGACACACACAGATCTGTGCTGCTCCGCCCAGCAGAGAGCAGTGGTGGGAGCAGGAACACACACTCCCGGGACAGGGGTGGGGGGGTCTGACATTTCCATCAACAGAAAACCAGTGTACGCACGCATCCCCAGTGCGTCTGACGCACAGCTGGCCGTGGCAGAGTGTGCACACATCGACACATGCACACACGCACACACGTGTGAACTCCCTCAGTGTGTGCACACCTCCACACACACACATGTGCACCCTTCTGTGTGCACACATTGACATGTGTACACACTTGTGCACACCCTCCAGATTGTGCACGCATCGACATATGCGCACACACTTGTGGACAACCCCAGAGTGTGCACGCATTGACACACGCATGTGCACCTCCCAAGTGTGCATGCATAGACACACACACACACACTTGTGCACTCCCCCACAGTGTGCACGCATACACACACACACGCACGCCCCCAGAGCGTGCACACAGCAACACATGCTCACACACTTGTGCACATCCCCAGACTGCACCTATCAACACACGCGCACACTTCTGCACCCCCGAGTGTGAATACATTGAGACACGCACCCACACTTGTGCACACCCCAGACCGTGCATGCGTCAACACGTGCACGCAAACTTGTGCACGGCCCCCGACTGTGCACGCATGGACACACATGCACACACTTGTGCACGCCCCCGACTGTGCACGCATGGACACACATGCACACACTTGTGCACGCCCCCGCCTGTGCACGCATGGACACACATGCACACACTTGTGCACACCCCCGACTGTGCACGCATGGGCACACACGCACACACCTGTGCACGCCCCCAGAGTGCAGGCGTCCCGAGCCCCTGCACAGGGCTCACTCTGGCTTGGCCCGGCCCCGGCGGGCGCCCCAACGGGCGGCGAGGAGGTGGCAGTTGTGGTACACGAAGACGCCGGCGAGGGCCAGGCCGATGCCGGCGTAGCTGAGGCCGCTGAGGCGGCTGCCGAAGAGGAGCCGGGCCAGCAGCAGGTTGGCCACCACGCTGAGGTTGCCCAGCACGTGCAGGGTGAGGGCGGAGGTGAGCGCCAGGAGGCAGAAGCTGGCCAGGTTGTAGAGCACGGAGCCCAGGCAGCTGAGCAGGACGCAGGCCCAGAGCGCGGCGCCGTAGTGCAGCAGGGCCCCCCAGGCGGCCCCCACCTCCAGCACCGCCGCCGTCGGGAAGAGGATGCAGAAGCTGGGCAGGGAGGTCAGGCCGAGCAGGGCCACCGCGTCCAGCCGCTCCTCCTGCAGCAGGGCACCTGCGAGCAAGGGCACGCTCAGGGGGGGCTGCCCGGGAGCCACAGACCGGGGCCAGCTGAGGGCCCGCCCCCGCAGCCGGACCCCACAGCCCGCGGCCCCCGCAGCCGGACCCCACAGCCCCCGCCCCCGCAGCCGGACCCCACCGCCCACAGCCCCCGGCCCCCGCAGCCGGACCCCACCGCCCGCACCCCCACCCCCGCAGCCGGACCCCACCGCCCGCGGCCCCCGCAGCCGGACCCCACCGCCCGCACCCCCGCAGCCGGACCCCAGCGCCCACGGCCCCCGCCCCCGCAGCCGGACCCCACCGCCCACGGCCCCCGCCCCCGCAGCCGGACCCCACCGCCCACAGCCCCCGCAGCCGGACCCCACCGCCCGCACCCCCGCCCCCGCAGCCGGACCCCACCGCCCGCACCCCCGCCCCCGCAGCCGGACCCCACCGCCCGCACCCCCGCCCCCGCAGCCGGACCCCACCGCCCGCACCCCCGCCCCCGCAGCCGGACCCCACCGCCCGCACCCCCGCCCCCGCAGCCGGACCCCACCGCCCGCACCCCCGCAGCCGGACCCCAGCGCCCACGGCCCCCGCCCCCGCAGCCGGACCCCACCGCCCACGGCCCCCGCCCCCGCAGCCGGACCCCACCGCCCACAGCCCCCGCAGCCGGACCCCACCGCCCGCACCCCCGCCCCCGCAGCCGGACCCCACCGCCCGCACCCCCGCCCCCGCAGCCGGACCCCACCGCCCGCACCCCCGCCCCCGCAGCCGGACCCCACCGCCCCCGCCCCCGCAGCCGGACCCCACCGCCCGCACCCCCGCAGCCGGACCCCACCGCCCACGGCCCCCGCCCCCGCAGCCGGACCCCACCGCCCAGAGCCCCCGCCCCCGCAGCCGGACCCCACCGCCCACGGCCCCCGCCCCCGCAGCCGGACCCCACCGCCCACGGCCCCCGCCCCCGCCGCTGGACCCCACCGCCCACGGCCCCCGCCCCCGCTGCCGGACCCCACCGCCCGCACCCCCGCAGCCGGACCCCACCGCCCACAGCCCCCGGCCCCCGCTGCCGGACCCCACCGCCCGCACCCCCGCAGCCGGACCCCACCGCCCACGGCCCCCGCCCCCGCAGCCGGACCCCACCGCCCACGGCCCCCGCCCCCGCAGCCGGACCCCACCGCCCACGGCCCCCGGCCCCCGCTGCCGCCCGCACCCCCGCCCCCCAGCCGCCCGCCCACCCCCGCCCCCGCAGCCGGACCCCACCGCCCACGGCCCCCGCCCCCGCAGCCGGACCCCACCGCCCACGGCCCCCGCCCCCCCCTGGCCCCCGGCCCCCGCCCCCGCAGCCGGACCCCACCGCCCACAGCCCCCGCCCCCGCAGCCGGACCCCACCGCCCACACCCCCGCAGCCGGACCCCACAGCCCCCGCCGCCGGACCCCACCGCCCACAGCCCCCGCAGCCGGACCCCACCGCCCTCAGCCCCCGCCCCACCCACACCCCCGGGCAGGGTGGCGAGCCCCAGGGCCGGTTCGGTTCAGCATCTTCATTCATCACCTGGCTGAGGGGACAGGTTGCACCCTCAGTGAGTTTGCGGATGACACTGAGCTGGGGGAGAGGTAGATATGCTGGGGGGCAGGGAAGGGTCCAGAGGGACCTGGACACATTGGGGGATTGGGCCACAAGAAATCGGATGAGGTTGCACAGTTGGGCAGAAAAGGCCCTGGGGTTACAGCGGATGAGAAGCTGGAGAGGAGCCAACAGGGGCCCTTGTAGCCAAGAAGGCGACTGGCGTATCGGGTGCATGAGGGGGGCACTCCACCCCCTCCCACTAACCAGCCCCATGGGCGACTGGCGTATCGGGTGCATGAGGGGGGCACTCCACCCCCTGCCCACTAACCAGCCCCATGGGCGACTGGCGTATCGGGTGCATGATGGGGGCACTCCACCCCCTGCCCACTAACCAGCCGCATGGGCGACTGGCGTATCGGGTGCATGAGGGGGGCACTCCACCCCCTGCCCACTAACCAGCCCCATGGGCGACTGGCGTATCGGGTGCATGAGGGGGGCACTCCACCCCCTGCCCACTAACCAGCCCCCATGGGCGACTGGCGTATCGGGTGCATGAGGGGGGCACTCCACCCCCTGCCCACTACCCAGCCCCCATGGGCGACTGGCGTATCGGGTGCATGAGGGGGGCACTCCACCCCCTGCCCACTAACCAGCCCCCATGGGCGACTGGCGTATCGGGTGCATGAGGGGGGCACTCCACCCCCTGCCCACTAACCAGCCCCATGGGCGACTGGCGTATCGGGTGCATGAGGGGGGCACTCCACCCCCTGCCCACTAACCAGCCCCCATGGGCGACTGGCGTATCGGGTGCATGAGGGGGGCACTCCACCCCCTGCCCACTAACCAGCCCCCATGGGCGACTGGCGTATCGGGTGCATGAGGGGGGCACTCCACCCCCTGCCCACTAACCAGCCCCCATGGGCGACTGGCGTATCGGGTGCATGAGGGGGGCACTCCACCCCCTGCCCACTAACCAGCCCCATGGGCGACTGGCGTATCGGGTGCATGAGGGGGGCACTCCACCCCCTCCCACTAACCAGCCCCCATGGGCGACTGGCGTATCGGGTGCATGAGGGGGGCACTCCACCCCCTCCCACTAACCAGCCCCATGGGCGACTGGCGTATCGGGTGCATGAGGGGGGCACTCCACCCCCTGCCCACTAACCAGCCCCATGGGCGACTGGCGTATCGGGTGCATGAGGGGGGCACTCCACCCCCTCCCACTAACCAGCCCCATGGGCGACTGGTGTATCGGGTGCATGAGGGGGGCACTCCACCCCCTGCCCACTAACCAGCCCCATGGGCGACTGGCGTATCGGGTGCATGAGGGGGGCACTCCACCCCCTGCCCACTAACCAGCCCCATGGGCGACTGGCGTATCGGGTGCATGAGGGGGGCACTCCACCCCCTGCCCACTAACCAGCCCCCATGGGCGACTGGCGTATCGGGTGCATGAGGGGGGCACTCCACCCCCTCCCACTAACCAGCCCCATGGGCGACTGGCGTATCGGGTGCATGAGGGGGGCACTCCACCCCCTCCCACTAACCAGCCCCATGGGCGACTGGCGTATCGGGTGCACGAGGAGGGGCACTCCACCCCCTCCCACTAACCAGCCCCATGGGCGACTGGCGTATCGGGTGCATGAGGGGGGCACTCCACCCCCTCCCACTAACCAGCCCCATGGGCGACTGGCGTATCGGGTGCACGAGGGGGGCACTCCACCCCCTGCCCACTAACCAGCCCCATGGGCGACTGGCGTATCGGGTGCACGAGGAGGGGCACTCCACCCCCTCCCACTAACCAGCCCCATGGGCGACTGGCGTATCGGGTGCATGAGGGGGGCACTCCACCCCCTCCCACTAACCAGCCCCATGGGCGACTGGCGTATCGGGTGCACGAGGGGGGCACTCCACCCCCTCCCACTAACCAGCCCCATGGGCGACTGGCGTATCGGGTGCACGAGGAGGGGCACTCCACCCCCTCCCACTAACCAGCCCCATGGGCGACTGGCGTATCGGGTGCATGAGGGGGGCACTCCACCCCCTCCCACTAACCAGCCCCATGGGCGACTGGCGTATCGGGTGCACGAGGAGGGGCACTCCACCCCCTCCCACTAACCAGCCCCATGGGCGACTGGAAGGTGGATAGGACTTTGGGGTACGTCTACACTACAGCGCTAGTTCGAACTAACTTAGTTCGAATTAGTTAATTCGAACTAAGCTAATTCGAACTAACGCGTCTAGAACTAAAAACTAGTTCGAATTAGCGTTTTGCTAGTTCGAACTAGCAAGTCCACATTGAGTGGACTCTGAACAGGGCTTAAGGATGGCCGGAAGCAGTGCCGGCAGGGCATAAGAGGAGGACTTAGAGCATGGAGATGCTGTCTCAGGCTAGCCGAGGGCTGCGCTTAAAGGGTCCCGACCCCCACCCCGGACACACAGTTCTCAGGGGTGCCCCGCTTGCAAAGAAGTTCTGGCTTGGAGTGCCCTGAGTGCCCACACTGGGCACATCACACCACTCGGCCATCAGCCCGGCTGCACTTGCCGCAGGCTGCCATCTGGGGAGAGGGAGTAATTGGGGGGCTGCAGGAGAGCTTCCACCCCCAGAAGCCCGCAGAGCCAGCCCAGTCCTCCCCATCGGGGGCTCGTACCCCATTCCTCCCTCACCTCCTTCCACTTACCCTTCCCTAGCCCCCCTTCTTATTGATGTACAAAATAAAGATAATGTTTCTTCCAACATTGACTCTGTCTTTATTGAAAAAAACTGGGGGAGACTGGGAAAAGGAGGTGGGAGAGGGGAAGAGAGAGGCTGGGAGAGGGGAGGGCAACTAACATGATCAGGGGTTGGGAACAGGTCCCAGATGAAGAAAGGCTACAGAGACTGGGACTGTTCAGCTTAGAAAAGAGGAGACGGAGGGGGGACAGGATAGAGGTTTCTAAAAGCAGGGGTGGGGTGGAGAGGGTGCATTCAGAAAAGTTCTTCCTGAGTTCCCATCAAGAAGGACTAGAGGACACCAAAGGAAAGGAATGGGTAGCAGGTTTCAAACTAGTAAGAGAAAGTTGTTCTTGACAAAGCAAATAGTTAACCTGTGGAACTCCTTGCTGCAGGAGGCTGTGAAGGCTACAACTAGAACAGAGTTGAAAGGGAAGTGAGATCAAGTGATGGAGGTTGGGTCCATGGAGTGCTATTAGCCAGAGGGTAGGAGTGGTGTCCCTGCCCAAAGTTTGTGGAAGGCTGGAGAGGGATGGCATGAGACAAATGGCTTGGTCACTGTCTTCGGTCCATCCCCTCCAGGGTCCCTAGGGTTGGCCGCTGTCGGCAGACAGGCTACTGGGCTAGATGGACCTTTGGTCTGACCCAGTACGGCCATTGTAAGCTCAGGGCTCAGTGTCGGGGGTCTCAGTGGACCCCCTTGATTTTCATGCAAACCTGCTCCTGGGTGGCCAGGCTGGCAGCTCTCCTGCCCTAGATGGCCACTTTCCTGTGCCTAGTGCGGAGATCGTGGACGAGGTCTACGATGTCCGCACTAGCCCAGGAAGGTGCCCGCCTCTTGCGGTCCCGGGCAAGCTCCCGGGAGCTGCCAGCCTGGTCCCGGCAAGAGGGGGTGGGCTGGGGGGCATCGGGTGGGTGGCTCTGTGCTGTGCCAGGTGCAGGGTCTGCTAGCTGGGTGCTGGCAGGCTTGCACCTGGCATGGGCACCGTAGCCAGCCCATGCCCCTTTAAGGGGTCCGGGGCCGGGAGGGGGGCATAGAGTTTCCCTGGTGTTGGCCAGAGTGGCCACCAGGGAAACCTGGGGAGGGCTAGCCTCCCACTAGTTCGAACTAAAGGGCTACACAGCCCTTAGTTCGAACTAGCTAGTTCGAACTAGGCGTTAGTCCTCGTAAAATGAGGTTTACCTAGTTCGAACTAAGCGCTCCGCTAGTTCGATTCAAATTCAAACTAGCGGAGCGCTAGTGTAGCACCTATTAAAGTTAGTTCAAACTAACGTCCGTTAGTTCGAACTAACTTTGTAGTGTAGACATACCCTTGCTGATTATTATTCATGTGGCTGGAGTGCCTCTGAGCCCCCGGCCTGGCTCCCCCCCGCGCTCGGCGCTGTACATTGGTGACTGGGTGTATGGCAGCTGCACCCGCGGCGCCAGGCGTGGCACGGACCCAGCCCCGGACGCGCATCCCGTTCGCATCGTTCCCCTAGCGAGGGGCAGCTCCCTCCCTCCGAATGCGGCCACCTCTGGGCTGGAGCCCGGCAGCTGCCCACAACGCAGCCTTCCCGCGAAGGTCACTTACTCTGCTGCAGGGACTTGAGGCCGCGGAGGAAGGTGGCGGCGAGCAGGAAGCAGCAGCCGGCCCGGTCGACGTGGCCCTCCCCGAGGAGGCTGCAGGAGGCGCCCAGGCAGATGGGCGCCATGGCGGCGTACTGCAGCGGGTGGTGGCGCCGGCGCAGCAGCGCGGCGGACAGGGCGAGCGTGAAGAGGGGCGTGGTGGCGTAGACCGTCTGGGCAAAGTCCAGCTGCGCGTAGTTCAGGCCCAGGTTCCCGAAGGCCACGCTGGCGCAGAAGGTGAGGCTCAGCAGCCCGATGCGGGCCTTGGTGCGGGCGCCCAGGGCTGCGCCGTGCGCCCGCCGCCGGGCCAGCGGGACGCCCACCAGCACGGCCGCCAGCATGTGCAGGGAGGACAGCAGCACGGGGTAGCGGAAGTCGTGCACGGCGAAGATCCACTTGTTGAGGCCGGACATGGCCGCGCCGGCGAGCAGCCAGACCACGGCGGCGAGCGGCAGCCGCAGCGCCCCTCCGGGCGGCCCCGGCTCCCCGCCACCGGCCCCCGGGCAGCAGGGCAGGCCCCTCGGAGAGCCGGGGCCCGCCGGCCGGGGGGCTTGGCGCTGGGGGTGCAGGGAGGAGATGCCGGAGCCGGGGGGCTCCACGCCCGTGCCCATGGCACAGCTAGTCCGGTCCGTTGGAGCCGGCTCGGCGAGGGCGGCTCCTGTTCCTGCCCCGGGCCCAGCCCGTCACCGCGGGTGACTCACGGGGAGTCCGGAGGCTGCCCGCAGGGCCGGGGGGGCGCGGAGCCGGGCTGCCGGAGGCCCCATGGCCACGCCCGGTGCTGCTGCAGGGCCGGCCGGCGAGCGCTCCCGGGGGCCGGCTCCGTGCCAGCCGCGGGGGCTCACGCTGCCCTGTGCGCACACGCGGCGGAGAGGAGCTGCGCCAGCGAGGGGGGGCTACAACCAAAAACCACCGGCTCCCAACATCGCTGGTCGCCATGGCAACGGGCACTGGTCTCCACGGCAACAAGGGAGGCTGCGTCAGGCGGCTGAGTCACCGCAGGAAACTGACTCACTGGCTGGGGGGAGACCCCGGCGGGAGGGGAGCTCCTGGGGGGGAGGCCAGGCTGGGGGGGGCAGAGGAGAGGCCTAGGAGGGGAGGGGAAGAGGCCAGGCTGGGGGGGGGCAGAGGGGAGGCCCAGGAGGGGAGGAGGGGGGGCAGGCCAGGGGGGGCGGAGGGGAGGCCCAGGAGGGGAGGGGAAGAGGCCAGGCTGGGGGGGGCAGAGGGGAGGCCCAGGAGGGGAGGAGGGGGGGCAGGCTGGGGGGGGGCAGAGGGGAGGCCCAGGAGGGGAGGAGGGGGGGCAGGCTGGGGGGAGCAGAGGGGAGGCCCAGGAGGGGAGGAGGGGGGGCAGGCCAGGGGGGGCGGAGGGGAGGCCCAGGAGGGGAGGGGAAGAGGCCAGGCTGGGGGGAGCAGAGGGGAGGCCCAGGAGGGGAGGAGGGGGGGCAGGCCAGGGGGGGCGGAGGGGAGGCCCAGGAGGGGAGGGGAAGAGGCCAGGCTGGGGGGGGCAGAGGGGAGGCCCAGGAGGGGAGGAGGGGGGCAGGCCAGGGGGTGGAGGGGAGGCCCAGGAGGGGAGGGGAAGAGGGCAGGCCAGGGGGCAGAGGGGAGGCTCAGGAGGGGAGGGGAAGAGGCCAGGCCGGGGGGGGGGGAGGGGAGGCCCAGGAGGGGAGGGGAAGAGGCCAGAGGGGGTCAGGCCGGGGGGGCAGAGGGGAGGCCCAAGAGGGGAGGGGGGCAGGCCGGGGGGGCGGAGGGGAGGCCCAGAGGGGAGGGGGAGCGGAGGGGAGGCCCAAGGGGTGGGCAGGCCGGGGGGGGCAGAGGGGAGGCCCAGGAGGGGAGGAGGGGGGCAGGCCGGGGGGGCAGAGGGGAGGCCCAAGAGGGGAGGGGGGGCAGGCCAGGGGGGGCGGAGGGGAGGCCCAAGGAGCGGGCAGGCCGGGGGGGGCAGAGGGGCTCCCGGTGGGGGGCGTGTGGCCGAGCCCCCCAGCGGCTCTGCGGAGAGCGGACGCCAGGGCTCCAGCTCGGAGCAGCTCCTCACCTCCAGCTCCTTTAGCGCTTCCTCGGCCCCCTGAGCCCCGGCGCCCGGTCTGCGGGTCTCCTGGCTCCCGGCGCACTACCCACTAGGCGCCACCGCTTCACGGAAACACCAAGCGCCAGCCCGGCTCAGCGCTGGCTCCAGCATCCTCCAGCCAGCGGCTAGGGCAGCGCCGGCGAGGTGGCAAACCGGGGCCCATCTCCCCTCAGGCCTGCTCTGGCGGGAGACCCACCGTGACCCCCCGTCCCTCGGCGCTTGCTGCCCATGACAGGGCCTTGCCTCATGCCGCTGGACTGCCTGCCTCAGTTTCCCCACTTGAGCCAGCTCGCTGTTTGGTGGCCCTCTGGCTCCGGGGCCTTCCGCACTCTCCCTGGGGGGGTGACCAGGACGGGGATCCCTCCCCCAGCTGTGACAGCCCACGAGCAATGGCCAGGGATCAGGTGACCCGAGGGCACAGAGCTGCCGTTGGGACAGGGCGCGGCGCGGAGCCCAGCCCGCAGGCCAGGCCCAAGGACACGCCGCAAGGCAGCTTTGCCATCCAGGTTTAATGGGATTAACGGGGACAGAGCGCCGGCTCCAGGGTCCTGCGCTTCCAGGAATGGGGGCCGGGATGCCTCGGGCCCCCGGAGACTGGGGTGGCTGGGCCCCTCCAAGCCCAGCCCCCTCCTCAGGCTCTCGCTCATGGCTTCAGCCCGAGCCGGACCCTCCCCCTCAGCTCCTCGGCCAGCCTCTTTCCTTAACTTGCACAAGGGGTTTGGCCTCTGCCCTGGGGCGCAAGCTACAGCCAGCGCCCGGGCCCTGCCGCCCACGCCCAGCAACCAGCAAGGGACTGACACTGCCGCACGCAGGGCCGGAGGGGCCGTGACCCGGGGCAGGGGGTTGGGGGCAGGGCCCGGGAGGGGCCGTGACCCGGGGCAGGAGTATGGGGGCAGGGCCCGGGAGGGGACCATGACCCGGGGCAGGGGTATGGGGGGCAGGGCCCGGGAGGGGGCCGTGACCCGGGCCAGGGGTATGGGGGGCAGGGCCCGGGAGGGGGCCGTGACCCGGGCCAGGGGTATGGGGGGCAGGGCCCGGGAGGGGACCATGACCTGGGCCAGGGGGTTGGGGGGCAGGGCCCGGGAGGGGGCCGTGACCCAGGGCAGGGGGTTGGGGGGCAGGGCCAGAGAACGCCTGGGCCAGAGGCGCACACTGAGGTCGCTGTGGGGCAGGACCCGGAGGGCAGGCCGCAGGCGTCTACCACTGGCTAAACTTCAGGACAATGGCCTCTCCGTCCTCAGGCCGGTAGTCCGACAGGCCTACGAGACAGGAAAGCGAAGCACCAGGTCACGAGCCAGGAGGAGCAGCCTCCGGGCAGGGCCCTCGCGAGGCACCGTGTCCAGCCCCGGCCCTCCCGGCAGGACCAAGCACCGGCCAGACCGTCCGCGCCAGGCGCCCGCCCGCCCGCCCTTCCGCATCCGCGCCAGGCGCCCGCCCGCCCTTCCGCGTCCACGCCAGGCGCCCGCCCGCCCGCCCTTCCGCGCCCCGCGCCAGGCGCCCGCCCGCCCTTCCGCGTCCACGCCAGGCGCCCGCCCGCCCGCCCTTCCGCGCCCGCGCCAGGCGCCCGCCCGCCCGCCCTTCCGCGCCCGCCCCAGGCGCCCGCCCGCCCTTCCGCGCCCGCGCCAGGCGCCCGCCCGCCCGCCCTTCCGCGCCCGCGCCAGGCGCCCGCCCGCCCGCCCTTCCGCGTCCGCGCCAGGCGCCCACCCGCCCGCCCTTCCGCGTCCGCGCCAGGCGCCCGCCAGCCCGCCCTTCCGCGTCCGCGCCAGGCGCCCGCCAGCCCGCCCTTCCGCGCCCGCGCCAGGCGCCCGCCAGCCCGCCCTTCCGCGTCCGCGCCAGGCGCCCGCCTGCCCGCCCTTCCGCGTCCGCGCCAGGCGCCCGCCTGCCCGCCCTTCCGCGTCCCCGCCAGGCGCCCGCCAGCCCGCCCTTCCGCGTCCGCGCCAGGCGCCCGCCCGCCCGCCCTTCCGCGTCCGCGCCAGGCGCCCGCCAGCCCACCCTTCCGCGTCCGCGCCAGGCGCCCGCCAGCCCACCCTTCCGCGTCCGCGCCAGGCAGCAGAACCGGGCCCGACGCACCAGCCGAGGGCTGAGCGGGGCAGCCGAGAGGCTGGGACCCTTGCAGGTGCCACGCAGAGAGCCGGCACCCGGGCTGGGCTGGGGGTGAAGCAACGGGCAGGAATCGGCTCTCGCCCCCGAGTCTGGGCCGGCGAAGTCTGGCCGCGAGCAGGCCTGGGCCGGAGGGGACCTGTGCCAGCCGTGCAGCCCTGTCCCTTCCCGCGCCCCCCGGCCACGTGCCCAGGCCTGGGCAGCCATGCCAGCAGCCGCTGGACCAGCCACGGGGGCGGGAGCGAGCCAGGCACCCACCGCGCCGCATCCCTCACCTTGCTGGAGCCTGGTGTCCGGGGCCCGGAGGAGCTGCCAGTAACTCCGCTGCGCGTTGCTGCCCCTCACCCCCAGCACGGCGTCGAGCCACGGCCCCTGCAGTGTGCTCAGGGTCTCAAACCTAGTCGGGGGGAGGGGCGTGAGCGGCGGCCCAGCAGCCTCCCCCGGCCCTGGGAGTGAGGGCGCCCCACGCCTCCGGTGCGGATCCCACCCCTGGCAAGTGTCGGGGACCCCCCCCCCCGAGCTGGATCAGCCACACCACGGCCGGGAGCAGGCTGGGACTCCTGGGGCCACCGACCGAACGGTGGGGCCAGGCTGGCGGGGGCTAAGGGAACGGAGAAACTGAGGCACGGAGTAGGCCACAGAGTTAATGGGCCTCAGAGCTCAGCATGGCACCCAGGAGCAGGACCAGGCTGTGCAGTGTCACTCCTGGGGGCGCAGACCAATTCCCCGCTCGCTCTGGGGGCAGGCCCGCCCTGCTCCGCCGCCCTCCGCCCGGGGGAGACGGGGCCCGCCCTGCTCCGCCGCCCTCCGCCCGGGGGACACGGGGCCCGCCCTGCTCCGCCGCCCTCCGCCCGGGGGACACGGGGCCCGCCCTGCTCCGCCGCCCTCCGCCCGGGGCACACGGGGCCCGCCCTGCTCCGCCGCCCTCCGCCCGGGGGAGACGGGGCCCGCCCTGCTCCGCCGCCCTCCGCCCGGGGGAGACGGGGCCCGCCCTGCTCCGCCGCCCTCCGCCCGGGGGACACGGGGCCCGCCCTGCTCCGCCGCCCTCCGCCCGGGGGACACGGGGCCCGCCCTGCTCCGCCGCCCTCCGCCCGGGGGACACGGGGCCCGCCCTGCTCCGCCGCCCTCCGCCCGGGGGACACGGGGCCCGCCCTGCTCCGCCGCCCTCCGCCCGGGGGACACGGGGCCCGCCCTGCTCCGCCGCCCTCCGCCCGGGGGACACGGGGCCCGCCCTGCTCCGCCGCCCTCCGCCCGGGGGACACGGGGCCCGCCCTGCTCCGCCGCCCTCCGCCCGGGGGACACGGGGCCCGCCCTGCTCCGCCGCCCTCCGCCCGGGGGAGACGGGGCCCGCCCTGCTCCGCCGCCCTCCGCCCGGGGAACACGGGGCCCGCCCTGCTCCGCCGCCCTCCGCCCGGGAGACACGGGGCCCGCCCTGCTCCGCCGCCCTCCGCCCGGGGAACACGGGGCCCGCCCTGCTCCGCCGCCCTCCGCCCGGGAGACACGGGGCCCGCCCTGCTCCGCCGCCCTCCGCCCGGGGGACACGGGGCCCGCCCTGCTCCGCCGCCCTCCGCCCGGCGGAGACGGGGCCCGCCCTGCTCCGCCGCCCTCCGCCCGGGGGACACGGGGCCCGCCCTGCTCCGCCGCCCTCCGCCCGGGGGACACGGGGCCCGCCCTGCTACGCCGCCCGGGGGACACGGGACCCGCCCTGCTCCGCCGCCCTCCGCCCGGGGGAGACGGGGCCCGCCCTGCTCCGCCGCCCTCCGCCCGGGGGACACGGGGCCCGCCCTGCTCCGCCGCCCTCCGCCCGGGGGAGACGGGGCCCGCCCTGCTCCGCCGCCCTCCGCCCGGGGGACACGGGGCCCGCCCTGCTCCGCCGCCCTCCGCCCGGGGGACACGGGGCCCGCCCTGCTCCGCCGCCCTCCGCCCGGGGCACACGGGGCCCGCCCTGCTCCGCCGCCCTCCGCCCGGGGGAGACGGGGCCCGCCCTGCTCCGCCGCCCTCCGCCCGGGGGAGACGGGGCCCGCCCTGCTCCGCCGCCCTCCGCCCGGGGGACACGGGGCCCGCCCTGCTCCGCCGCCCTCCGCCCGGGGGACACGGGGCCCGCCCTGCTCCGCCGCCCTCCGCCCGGGGGAGACGGGGCACGTCCTGCTCCGCCGCCCTCCGCCCGGGGGAGACGGGGCCCGCCCTGCTCCGCCGCCCTCCGCCCGGGGAACACGGGGCCCGCCCTGCTCCGCCGCCCTCCGCCCGGGAGACACGGGGCCCGCCCTGCTCCGCCGCCCTCCGCCCGGGGGAGACGGGGCCCGCCCTGCTCCGCCGCCCTCCGCCCGGGGGACACGGGGCCCGCCCTGCTCCGCCGCCCTCCGCCCGGGGGACACGGGGCCCGCCCTGCTCCGCCGCCCTCCGCCCGGGGGAGACGGGGCCCGCCCTGCTCCGCCGCCCTCCGCCCGGGGGAGACGGGGCCCGCCCTGCTCCGCTGCCCTCCGCCTGGGGGAGACGGGGCCCGCCCTGCTCCGCCGCCCTCCGCCCGGGGAACACGGGGCCCGCCCTGCTCCGCCGCCCTCCGCCCGGGAGACACGGGACCCGCCCTGCTCCGCCGCCCTCCGCCCGGGGGAGACGGGACCCGCCCTGCTCCGCCGCCCTCCGCCCGGGGAACACGGGGCCCGTCCTGCTCCGCTGCCCTCCGCCCGGGGGACACGGGGCCCGCCCTGCCAGCGGACGGCTCTTACGTGAAGGGCTCGGAGTCCTGGCTGGCCGCCACCACCACCGCTGCCTCCAGCACGTGCAGGAGGGAGGACCCGGAGGGCACCTGCAGGGAGCGGTTGTACAGCTGCCCAGGGCTCGGCGGGTGCTCCACCGCCAGCTGAACGATGATGGTCTCTGCCCCCGGCGCGACCGCCAGGGACCCCGGGCAGCTGCTGTCGAGCCGCAAAGTGTCTGCGAGAACGGGAGAGGTTTGGTGAGCACCGACAGCCGTGACACCCGGCCGCCCTGACCTCCGCGCCGGGCCGCTCCCGCACCGACAGCCGTGACACCCGGCCACCCTGACCTCCGCGCCGGGCCGCTCCCGCACCGACAGCCGTGACACCCGGCCGCCCTGACCTCCGCGCCGGGCCGCTCCCGCACCGACAGCCGTGACACCCGGCCGCCCTGACCTCCGCGCCGGGCCGCTCCCGCACCGACAGCCGTGACACCCGGCCGCCCTGACCTCCGCGCCGGGCCGCTCCCGCACCGACAGCCGTGACGCCCGGCCGCCCTGACCTCCGCGCCGGGCCGCTCCCGCACCGACAGCCCCGACGCCCAGCCGCCCTGACCTCCGCGCCGGGCCGCTCCCGCACCGACAGCCCTGACGCCCGGCCGTCCTGACCTCCGCGCCGGGCCGCTCCCGCACCGACAGCCGTGACGCCCGGCCGCCCTGACCTCCGCGCCGGGCCGCTCCCGCACCGACAGCCGTGACGCCCGGCCGCCCTGACCTCCGCGCCGGGCCGCTCCCGCACCGACAGCCGTGACGCCCGGCCGCCCTGACCTCCGCGCCGGGCCGCTCCCGCACCGACAGCCGTGACGCCCGGCCGTCCTGACCTCCGCGCCGGGCCGCTCCCGCACCGACAGCCGTGACTCCCGGCCGCCCTGACCTCCGCGCCGGGCCGCTCCCGCACCGACAGCCGTGACGCCCGGCCGTCCTGACCTCCGCGCCGGGCCGCTCCCGCACCGACAGCCGTGACGCCCGGCCGCCCTGACCTCCGCGCCGGGCCGCTCCCGCACCGACAGCCGTGACGCCCGGCCGCCCTGACCTCCGCGCCGGGCCGCTCCCGCACCGACAGCCGTGACGCCCGGCCGCCCTGACCTCCGCGCCGGGCCGCTCCCGCACCGACAGCCGTGACGCCCGGCCGCCCTGACCTCCGCGCCGGGCCGCTCCCGCACCGACAGCCGTGACGCCCGGCCGCCCTGACCTCCGCGCCGGGCCGCTCCCGCACCGACAGCCGTGACGCCCGGCCGCCCTGACCTCCGCGCCGGGCCGCTCCCGCACCGACAGCCGTGACGCCCGGCCGCCCTGACCTCCGCGCCGGGCCGCTCCCGCACCGACAGCCGTGACGCCCGGCCGCCCTGACCTCCGCGCCGGGCCGCTCCCGCACCGACAGCCGTGACGCCCGGCCGCCCTGACCTCCGCGCCGGGCCGCTCCCGCACCGACAGCCGTGACGCCCGGCCGCCCTGACCTCCGCGCCGGGCCGCTCCCGCACCGACAGCCGTGACGCCCGGCCGCCCTGACCTCCGCGCCGGGCCGCTCCCGCACCGACAGCCGTGACGCCCGGCCGCCCTGACCTCCGCGCCGGGCCGCTCCCGCACCGACAGCCGTGACGCCCGGCCGCCCTGACCTCCGCGCCGGGCCGCTCCCGCACCGACAGCCGTGACGCCCGGCCGCCCTGACCTCCGCGCCGGGCCGCTCCCGCACCGACAGCCGTGACGCCCGGCCGCCCTGACCTCCGCGCCGGGCCGCTCCCGCACCGACAGCCGTGACGCCCGGCCGCCCTGACCTCCGCGCCGGGCCGCTCCCGCACCGACAGCCGTGACGCCCGGCCGTCCTGACCTCCGCGCCGGGCCGCTCCCGCACCGACAGCCGTGACGCCCGGCCGCCCTGACCTCCGCGCCGGGCCGCTCCCGCACCGACAGCCGTGACGCCCGGCCGTCCTGACCTCCGCGCCGGGCCGCTCCCGCACCGACAGCCCTGCAGAGCCCCTGCCTCCTGGGGGATCTGCTGCTGGGCGTGGGAACCGGGACCCCAACCCACCCTCGCTCCCACCTCTGCCCCGCTTACCTGGCTCTGCCCGGCACTCCATGGTGCTGAGGTCTAGGTAGCTACGGCCATGCAGCACAGGCAGCAGCTGGGACGTGGCCATGAGGCTGTGGAAGCGACCCTGTCGCAGGCTGTCCAGCAGGCCCTGCAGGTCTGGGGGGTACGCGGGCGGCTGGCTCACCCCCGTCGCCGTCAGCAGCTGGCCGCCGGGTTCCGCGAGCGGAGAGAAGCCTCGTTTCAAACGGCTGCCCCCGGTGCCAGTGCCGAGCGCAGGGAACTGACCCTTTGGCCTCCAGCTGCGCCCCGCCTGCCGTGCCGATCAGCCCTGGCCCGGGATGCTTTCCCCACCGCACCGGCCACCCACCAGCCCGTGCGGTCCCTGGCGCCACCTGCCCGGCCACCCACCAGCCCGTGCGGTCCCTGGCGCCACCTGCCCGGCCACCCACCAGCCCGTGCGGTCCCTGGCGCCACCTGCCCGGCCACCCACCAGCCCGTGCGGTCCCTGGCGCCACCTGCCCGGCCACCCACCAGCCCGTGCGGTCCCTGGCGCCACCTGCCCGGCCACCCACCAGCCCGTGTGGTCCCTGACGCCACCTGCCCGGGCACCGCCACAGCCATGCCAGGGCAGGAGGACACGCTCCAGCGCCGCTCTCCCACCTGCATGGCCAGCGGGCTGCTGAAGATGTTGCCGAAGGTGCCCCCGGGGGTCTGAGCCTGCAGAATCCGGCTCCTCACACTCTGGACAGCCAGGCTGATTGTGGGCACCAGCTGGGCCTCGGAGAGCTTGGACCGCTCCAGGCAGGAGAAGGCCAAGCCGGCCATGGCAGCCGTGTCTGTGGGGGGAGGAGCAGGAGGGCTAAAGGGAGAGCCAGGGGTCTGAGACAGCACAGACACTCCCCGGCGCCCGTACCCACGGAGAGCCCGCCGCCGCCCGTACCCACGGAGAGCCTGCCGCCGCCCGTACCCACGGAGAGCCCGCCGGCGCCCGGCGCCCGTACCCACGGAGAGCCCGCCGCCGCCCGGCGCCCGTACCCACGGAGAGCCCGCCGCCGCCCGTACCCACGGAGAGCCCACCGCCGCCCGTACCCACGGAGAGCCCACCGCCGCCCGTACCCACGGAGAGCCCGCCGCCGCCCGTACCCACGGAGAGCCTGCCGCCGCCCGTACCCACGGAGAGCCCGCCGGCGCCCGGCGCCCGTACCCACGGAGAGCCCGCCGCCGCCCGGCGCCCGTACCCACGGAGAGCCCGCCGCCGCCCGGCGCCCGTACCCACGGAGAGCCCGCCGCCGCCCGGCGCCCGTACCCACGGAGAGCCCACCGCCGCCCGTACCCGCGGAGACCCCGCCGCCGCCCGGCGCACGTACCCACGGAGAACCTGCCGCCGAGCGTGAACTTGTCGTGCTTCTCAGCGCTCAGGAGCTTGCGGATCACGTGTGTGTCGACCCTCTTGCCGTGCACGCACAGGGCCAGCACGCCCAGGCTGTACTGGTAGTAGCTGGTGACCGGGCGGCCGTTCCTCTGGAACGCTGGGAGCGGGAGGCAGGGCTGGGGTGAGAAAGGCGCCGTGCGGCCCTGCGCCCAGCCAGCCCACGACCCTCCCCGTGCCCCCGGGTCGGACGCTTCGCTGCCACTGGCCCAGGAGGGCGGCCGGGGCCCGTGCCGGGCAGGGGCGGCTGCTGCTCCACCGACGGCCTTTCTCCTGCAGGGACACGAGCCGGGCCCCCCTCACCTATCTGCTCCTTCTCCTTGTGCAGCTGGAACTTCAGCTCGGTCACCAGCTTGCGGCTCCGGAGCGTCTCCATGTCCCGGCAGGCCGCCCGCAGCGCCAGGAGGTGCAGAGCCAGGCGCCCGGTGCTGTGCTGCTTCTGCCGGCCGCCTGCCGCCGAGCTGCAGGGACAAGCCAGGCCAGGTCGCCGGGGCTGCTCACGCCCTCCCGCCCCTTGCGCCCCGGCGCTGCCCACGGGCGGGGCTGACGAGGGGCCGGGCTCGCTGGAGCCTCGAGCTTTCCGGTGCCTGACAGGAGCCCGACAGGCACTGCCCGGGCACCCCCGTGCTCATCCGTCCGTGGGGCCCGGGGGGAGATCCCCACCCACACGTGAGCGGAGAGCCAGCCCCTTGGGTGGGGCCCATGGCAGGAAGAGGGCAGGCTGTGAGCGGCCGGACGGGGTCAGACCAAAGGCCCATCCAGCCAAAGCAGGGCCCCAGAGGGACGGACACAGCAGGGAATCAACCGAGCGAGGCCTCCCCCATCACCCCGACAGAGCCCAGGGACCCAGCCCGCCCAGCCGGGCTGACCAGTCCTGAGGGACCCAACCTCCGTCCTTATCTCGCAGGGCGGGGGAACGGTACCTCCTAGCCCCGCCCCTTTTGCCCCACGCCCCGCCCCTTCTGGGGGTGGAGCCAGCCCACGCCCACGCCCACGCCCCCCGTCCCGTCCCCCCCCCCCGAGAAAGTCCCTGCCCATGGCTGCTCCGAGGGGCGGGAGGCCCCCCCCCGGCTGTACCTGCTCCGAGGGACAGGAGCCCCCCCCGGCTGTACCTGCTCCGAGGGGCGGGAGGCCCCCCCCCGGCTGTACCTGCTCCGAGGGGCAGGAGCCCCCCCCGGCTGTACCTGCTCCGAGGGGCAGGAGCCCCCCCCCGGCTGTACCTGCTCCGAGGGGCAGGAGCCCCCCCTGGCTGTACCTGCTCCGAGGGGCAGGAGCCCCCCCCCCGGCTGTACCTGCTCCGAGGGGCAGGAGCCCCCCCTGGCTGTACCTGCTCCGAGGGGCGGGAGGCCCCCCCCCGGCTGTACCTGCTCCGAGGGGCAGGAGTCCCCCCCCGGCTGTACCTGCTCCGAGGGACAGGAGCCCCCCCCGGCTGTACCTGCTCCGAGGGGCGGGAGGCCCCCCCCCGGCTGTACCTGCTCCGAGGGGCGGGAGGCCCCCCCCCGGCTGTACCTGCTCCGAGGGGCAGGAGTCCCCCCCCGGCTGTACCTGCTCCGAGGGGCAGGAGCCCCCCCTGGCTGTACCTGCCGGCGCTGGGCGGGAGGGCGTCCGTCAGCCGCTGGAGGTACTGGGCCTCTTTCTCCAGGTCGTGCTCGGCAGCCAGGCGCAGGGCCACGTAGACGCTGGGGTTCGGCTCCTCCGCCGCGTCCTGGCTGTGCCTCAGGAGCTCCATGGCCAGGCACTTGGCGGCGGCGAGATCCTGGGGGGGTTCTGGGGCGAGAGCCGAGGCGAGCGTGAACCCCGTTGTGACGGACCAGGCCTTGTCTGGGCACAGCTGAGTGCGTCCGCTCAGGGCGAATTGCTCAAATCCGGGGTTCCTTACAGCCCCCGACTGGCGACCTCTCCACACAGGCCAAAAACCAGTCCCACAGAGCGCTTCAGCAGCCTGCCTGAAGCCTCCCGAGCAAAACCCCTCCGACACCCCAGCAATATCCGTGCCCCAGATGGCCCCGGGCCTATACACAGGTGGGGGGTCCTAGCACCCAATCCCACCTACCCCGAACAAGTTCTGTCCGGTTCCAAGAAACCAGCCACAGATCCCTGGTCAATTTACCCTCTGGACCTTACCACAAATCACGCTGGGCCAATCCTTTAGAATCTATATCTAAAGGTTTATTATTACAGGAAAGAAAAGCATGAGAGTGAGGTTATTAAAGCACAGTACGTTACATGCACCGAATCTCCCAGTCCTCGATGCAGGCTCTAGCAGAGATGTTGCAGCTGCTGGTTTAAAAGTTCTTATTGCACATCCTACGATCAGGATGGGTTCACAGGTCTTCCGGGCTCTTCGATCCCTGCAGTGCTGCCTCTGGGATGAAGTGCTGAGCTGAGAACAAAATGGCATCGACCACATGGCCTCTTTATACCCTTCCTGGCCTCTTCTAGTATGTAGCAGGTCACCTGGTCCTCAGCCTCTCTCTGCTGCCAGCTCTTGGGTCTCCGCCCTCCTGCTTTAGGTGTGTCTTTGGGCCATCAAGGGCCATTGTTCCACAGGGCTTCACTACTCAGCCTGTCCATAGCAATGCTCAACCATATTCACAGAAATATTCAGCTTCCACACAGATTACAGATTCCTACCTACACACACAGACATTATACACTCACATAAATAGCGTACATAAGATCAACAAACAATAATCTCCCATTCAATACCCCGCATGGCTCCCCCCACACCAATTTCTGGGGCCAACACCCCCACTTAGGGGTGCAGCAGCGATCTGGCTGCTGCCCTCCAATTCAGCAACGTGACACCCCCAACGCAAAATTGATGCAGGAAGTGATGCCAGTAACATCACTGAGGGCATCACAGGCCTCCCCCAACAAAATGGTGGCGTGCCTCAGTTTCCCTTCTCACACAGGACCTTCTGGCTGGAACCCTTTTTGTCCTGTAAGAAGTTCCAAGACCAGTTACAAGTGTTAACCACGAAATAGCAACATCGCAATGTCCCCTTACATACCGTCTGTCGTTTGGTACATCTCCAGACAGATTACATGGTATTTTCATAAGCTCATGCACACTGTATACCGTTACAATTCTCTGCAACAATAATACATTGGTTACAAGAATTAACATCAGTAACAAGAACAATCCTATATCAGGTGTATACTGAAATTCTCCATCAGGCCCCTTCTCTGGCCCCACACCATTGCAGTTTTGGCCCTTCAGGTTTAAACTGCAAATCTTCTTGGCCAAAACAAGTCCTGCCCCTCCCCCTTGTCCTCTGGGCTCCAGGCCTGAAACCTCTGGCCTGACCGAGACAAAGGGCTGGCTGGGCGTGACTCCCTGGCTCACAATGGCCCTGGAATTCTCCCCCTTCCCCCACTCAGTGGGGTAACAGCAGTAAGCTGTAGACTCCCAAGTCTCTCCTCTGTCCACCTCCAACCTCTGTTTCCACATGGAACCAGATATCAACTTCCCTGATTGAGTATGAGTGTCCACCGTGTCCAGAGATGGGAGCGTAACTGCCATCTCCTGCATCCTAGGGAGAGTGACCACACAGCTGTTCTGCTCTGCATACTTAGCTACCCAGCCCTTCTCCTGAATCTGAGACACTAACTTCCCACTCTCCTCACTCACCTGGGAACAATCCTGTCCCACACACACTGACTTCCCAGCAAGCTGGTCACCCACAGTCACTGGGTTAACCGCCTGCTCCAGTTCTCTGGCTGTTCCTGCCTCCTCTGGAACAACCCTCAGTCCCTCCTCTTCACCACCATCCACACTGGGTTTCCCTAAACCCAAGTCAGTGGAGTCACTGCTAACAGACAAGCTCTGTCTGTCAGGCACTGCAACAAGGGCCTCACACAAGAAGCTGCTGCCTTTTACAGGCAGAGCTTTCTCCTGAATGCCTTCTCCCAGCAAGGCCCTGTCACCTCCCTCAGTCACAGCAAACTGCTTGCTACAAGCACTGCCAGGACTCTCCTCCCTATGAGCTTCCTTAAGCAGCAGTTCACCCTTCCCTGGCTCTGCAGTAGCATTGCCCTGCTGAGCCCCAACCAATTCCTCCTGCACTTCCCTCACTCCCTGAGTTATCTCTGGCCCCTCAGGTGGATTCACAGATAATCCCCTCTCAGGCACACAGATAGACTCACAAGAGACAGGGTCAGAGGCATCTTCACTCCCTGTGCAGCTCTCTAGATGGCTGTAAACGTCCACACCATCATTCGGCACCAGAGTTAACACACCCTCATTCTCTCCTTGTGCCCGGGCTAAGGGGTCTCCCTGCTCCCACCGAGTAGCTCCCCCCTCTGCCAGCAACACAGCAGCATCAGGCACAATATCAGGGTCACCACTGTCTGGTCTCTGGGGTTCTGGTAAAACACTGACTGACTCTACCTGAGTCACCTCATCCCTCTCCCCAGCAGACACAAACCTTGGGCCACCCCCTTCCTGGGCCTTAGCCATATCCAGACCCAACTCTGGGACAACAACACTGCTCTCAGCCTTCACAGGCTGTGGGGCACTTTCCTCAGACAAAGGAAGAAACTCTTCCCCACACACAGCCAGACCACCAGAGACAGCTTCTCCCTTGTCCCAACACCCCTGGCTAATCTCAGGCATACAGCTAGCCACTGGGACAGCTTCCTTCCCTTCCCCATAGCTACTTCCACCCTCCAAATTGCCAGCTTGCACCCACTGTGCTTCTTCACACAAATCACTTTCAGCTTGTGCAGGTTCAATTCCACAAACCTCACCAGCCACCAACTCCTCAACTAAAACTTCACTTTGGCCAGCCACTCCAGGCTGCCCCAGAGAAACATTTCCCTGACTTCTGGGCTCTTCCTGCCCTGGTTCTGATTCCAGCCTCACCTCTGAGGCATCAGACGGGCCCTCACCCACAGGCTTACATGTAGAGACACTTTCCCCTTGGTTACAGGGAGACTGACCAGCTCCAGGAAACTTTTCATACCCACATGCACCCCCTTCCCAAACCTCCCTGTTAGCTACAGGTAACACAAAAGGTTTGCATTTACACATGCTTTGGGGTTGGGTTTTCACATCAGCTGGGTAAAATACGTCTGCCATATCATAAGCATACCCCATACCCACAGAGTTATACATTGAACCTTCAGGAGGATACAGTCTCTCTTGTTCTTTTAGTCTCTTAAGCTGGAGGTCAAGTCTAGCATTTTCCTCCTTGGCTAGGGCCATCTTCTTTGCATGCTCTGCCTCTTCCCTCCTCTGTCTCTCAGCATATTCTGCCTTTTTCTCCTCAAGTTCCCGATCCATCTCCTTCTCTCTCTTAGCAATTTCTTCATCTGCCTTCCGCCTTCTTTCAGCAGCTTCCTTGGCTCGCTTCTGCTCCCTTTCATCCACATCTCTGGTTAATAACAACACTACCAGATCTAGTTTAGAGGCCCTTTTCCTAAAGGCAATGCCTCTCCCCAAGCACAAATCCTTCAGAGCACTTTTGCTCAGACTCTCATATAGTTCCGGGATCATCGCAGCGGCTCTTTAATCAACCAAACTCTCAACACCAAAAATCAAATTTAGACAGCGTGGGGTCCTGATCCCAAAGCTCAATTGACCAAGATCTGTGGATCCTGCCGACTACGCCACTGTGACGGACCAGGCCTTGTCTGGGCACAGCTGAGTGCGTCCGCTCAGGGCGAATTGCTCAAATCCGGGGTTCCTTACAGCCCCCGACTGGCGACCTCTCCACACAGGCCAAAAACCAGTCTCACAGAGCGCTTCAGCAGCCTGCCTGAAGCCTCCCGAGCAAAACCCCTCCGACACCCCAGCAATATCCGTGCCCCAGATGGCCCCGGGCCTATACACAGGTGGGGGGTCCTAGCACCCAATCCCACCTACCCCGAACAAGTTCTGTCCGGTTCCAAGAAACCAGCCACAGATCCCTGGTCAATTTACCCTCTGGACCTTACCACAAATCACGCTGGGCCAATCCTTTAGAATCTATATCTAAAGGTTTATTATTACAGGAAAGAAAAGCATGAGAGTGAGGTTATTAAAGCACAGTACGTTACATGCACCGAATCTCCCAGTCCTCGATGCAGGCTCTAGCAGAGATGTTGCAGCTGCTGGTTTAAAAGTTCTTATTGCACATCCTACGATCAGGATGGGTTCACAGGTCTTCCGGGCTCTTCGATCCCTGCAGTGCTGCCTCTGGGATGAAGTGCTGAGCTGAGAACAAAATGGCATCGACCACATGGCCTCTTTATACCCTTCCTGGCCTCTTCTAGTATGTAGCAGGTCACCTGGTCCTCAGCCTCTCTCTGCTGCCAGCTCTTGGGTCTCCGCCCTCCTGCTTTAGGTGTGTCTTTGGGCCATCAAGGGCCATTGTTCCACAGGGCTTCACTACTCAGCCTGTCCATAGCAATGCTCAACCATATTCACAGAAATATTCAGCTTCCACACAGATTACAGATTCCTACCTACACACACAGACATTATACACTCACATAAATAGCGTACATAAGATCAACAAACAATAATCTCCCATTCAATACCCCGCATGGCTCCCCCCACACCAATTTCTGGGGCCAACACCCCCACTTAGGGGTGCAGCAGCGATCTGGCTGCTGCCCTCCAATTCAGCAACGTGACACCCGTGGACGGAGCAAACCTGCAGACAGGACAGGCCCCCCCGGACCTCCTGGCCTGCTGCCGAGCCGGAGGCTTGAGGGGCGGACGGCGCCGGTCCCTGAGGTGTCCTCACCCCCCACAATGGGCCCTGCTGGGGCCCGCAGGCAACATGGAGCCCAAAGGGGCCCCGGCCCCTCTGCAGGAGACCCCACACCGACTTCAGCAGGGCCCTGCGGGTCCCTGGGCACTGGGGGAGGGGGGGATCCCTGAGCACCGGGGGAGGGGGCGCAGGGACCCGGGCAGGCTCGCTCCCACAGGTCGCCCTGCTCCCCCTGAAAAGCGGCACGTGACGCCGAGCGCTCCCTCCGCACCCCTGCCGCCGGCGCCCCAGGGACCCAGCGCCCCAGGGCCTGTCGCCTGCACGGCCCCAGGGACCCAGCGCCCCAGGGCCTGTCGCCTGCACGGCCCCAGGGACCCAGCGCCCCAGGGCCTGTCGCCCGCACGGCCCCAGGGACCCAGCGCCCCAGGGCCTGTCGCCCGCACGGCCCCAGGGACCCAGCGCCCCAGGGCCTGTCGCCCGCACGGCCCCAGGGACCCAGCGCCCCAGGGCCTGTCGCCTGCACGGCCCCAGGGACCCAGCGCCCCAGGGCCTGTCGCCTGCACGGCCCCAGGGACCCAGCGCCCCAGGGCCTGTCGCCTGCACGGCCCCAGGGACCCAGCGCCCCAGGGCCTGTCGCCTGCACGGCCCCAGGGACCCAGCGCCCCAGGGCCTGTCGCCTGCACGGCCCCGGGGACCCAGCGCCCCAGGGCCTGTCGCCTGCACGGCCCCAGGGACCCAGCGCCCCAGGGCCTGTCGCCTGCACGGCCCCAGGGACCCAGCGCTCCAGGGCAGGGACCTGGTGACCGCACACAAGCCCCTTGGAAGGGGTCGCTGAAGCCGGCAAGTCCCGCCAGGAGCAAATCGAGCCCCCCCCCCCCAGTGACAAGCAGCCCCCTCTGGAGGGGAATTCCGCAGCACACCCGGCAGCCGGGAACGTCGGCGAGGGAAGGCGCAGCCTCCCAGAACTGCCCATCCGCCCGCAAGGCTGGGGCCCGGGCCGGACAGGTGGCCAGGAAGGATGGAGTGGGCGGGGCCTGATTCCGGGGGCGGGGCCTCAGACAGAAGGGGTGGGAGTGGGGCTGGGGTCCCCCCGGGGACCATAGATGGATAGATCCCGGCTGAGAAGCGGCAGGGGATTTGGCCGAGGTGTCAGCGTTACCACGCTCCGTCTGGACGGCACTGCCTGGACTGCCCAGGGGCTCTGCTGTGTCTTGTTCCACAGCCCCAGGCCGGGGGGCAGAGGGTGTCCCAGGAACGGGGGGGGGCAGAGGGTGCCCCAGGAACGGGGGGCAGAGGGTGCCCCAGGCGGGGGGGGGCAGAGGGTGTCCCAGGAACGGGGGGGAGAGGGTGCCCCAGGAACGGGGGGGGGCAGAGGGTGTCCCAGGAACGGGGGGGGCAGAGGGTGCCCCAGGCGGGGGGGGGGGCAGAGGGTGTCCCAGGAACGGGGGGGAGAGGGTGCCCCAGGAACGGGGGGGGCAGAGGGTGTCCCAGGAACGGGGGGGAGAGGGTGCCCCAGGAACGGGGGGGGGCAGAGGGTGCCCCAGGCGGGGGGGGCAGAGGGTGTCCCAGGAATGGGGGGGGCAGAGGGTGCCCCAGGCCGGGGGGGGCAGAGGGTGTCCCAGGAACGGGGGGGGCAGAGGGTGCCCCAGGAACGGGGGGCAGAGGGTGTCCCAGGAACGGGGGGCAGAGGGTGCCTCAGGCGGGGGGGGCAGAGGGTGCCCCAGGCCGGGGGGGGCAGAGGGTGCCCCAGGAACGGGGGGGGGGCAGAGGGTGCCCCAGGAACGGGGGGGGCAGAGGGTGTCCCAGGAACGGGGGGGGCAGAGGGTGCCCCAGGCGGGGGGGGCAGAGGGGCGTGCTCTGCCTGGGGGCTGCACGGGGCCCGTGGGCGCAGCAGGAGCGTTAGAGCTACTCACGGCTCAGCTGGGCAGGCAGGGCCAGGGCGAGGAGGAGCAGCCACGGGCCGGGCGCCATGGCGGCAGAGCCCCGGGGCGGCGCTGGGAGACTCGCTGCCGTCCCGATGAGCCCAGGAAGTGGCGAGGCTGCGCTGGGGCCGGGGCTAGGTCAGCAGAAACAGAGCGGACTTTGGCTGCCAGTGGCAGGAAGCGGAGCAGCTGCGTGACTCCCCCACCGCCTGGTGCGTCCTGGCCCTGCCCCGGGCAGCCTCCTGCGCTCCCCCAGGCAGCGTGGCCCCCGGGCGGGCAGGGGCTTCCAGCCCCTTCCGCCAGGCACCAGCCCAGCCGGGGAGCTGGCAGCACTCCCCCTCCACGGCCTGGCCTGCCCACGTGCCCGGGGCTCTGCCCCAAGGGCTGCCCGCTGCAGGGCGTGGCCAGCGCTGCCCAAGCTCCCCTCGTGGGTCCCTTCCCCTTCCCGCCCCACAGGCTGCGCTGCCAGACTCGGAGCGTCCCACGTCTCCCTACCAGCCCGGTCCGAGGAGCCCAGCCGCTAGCGCCCGCAGCCAGGCGCCCAGAGGCAGCCGCACCCCCCGCCGGACGCAAACCGGGGGGACGGGCTGTTTCACGGCCGCCTGCGGGAGGGAGCCGGCCTCTCGCTGCGGAGCACGAAGAGCAGAGGGGCAGCAGTGGACCTTTCCCAGGGCCGGCCCCGGACTCCTGGCTGCGGGGGGGTCTCTGCCCCGCCCTGCACTCGGGGCCTGGCTGCAGCAGAGGGTCCCGGGGCGGACAGCCGGGCCCCAGGAAAAGCCCAGCGGCCCCTGCGTGGGCGGCGATGAGCAGCGGCTGCACAGGGACCGCCTGCCTCCCAGGCCTGCCCTTGCGTGGAGCAGAGAAAGGCAGCAAGGCTCCGAGGCTAGAGCCAGGCTGAGGGGGGCGGGAGAAGGGGAGGGGGCAAGAGGGGGATGAGGAGGGGGAGGGGGCAGGAAGGAGAGGAGGAAGGGGAGGGGGCAAGGGGCAAGAGGGGGATGAGGAGGGGGAGGGGGCAGGAAGGAGAGGAGGAAGGGGAGGGGGCAAGGGGCAAGAGGGGGATGAGGAGGGGGAGGGGGAAGGAAGGAGAGGAGGAAGGGGGGGGGCAAGAGGGGGATGAGGAGGGGGAGGGGGAAGGAAGGAGAGGAGGAAGGGGAGGGGGCAAGGGGCAAGAGGGGGATGAGGAGGGGGAGGGGGAAGGAAGGAGAGGAGGAAGGGGAGGGGGCAAGAGGGGGATGAGGAGGGGGAGGGGGCAGGAAGGAGAGGAGGAAGGGGAGGGGGCAAGGGGCAAGAGGGGGATGAGGAGGGGGAGGGGGCAGGAAGGAGAGGAGGAAGGGGAGGGGGCAAGGGGCAAGACAGAGAAGGGGCGGGGGCAGAACGGGGATGAGGAGGGGGAGGGGGCAGAACAGGGAGGGGGCAAGAGGCAAGTGGGGGAGGGGGAGGGGGCAGGAGAGGGAGGGGCGGGCACAGGGCTAATCAGCTCAGGATGGGCGCAGGAGGCGGGGCTCGGTGTAGGATCGGGCGGGGCTAGGCTGAGGAGCGGGCATGGGGGCGGGGCTAGGGGCAGGGTCTAGGCACGGGGGCGGGGCTAGGCGGAGGAGCGGGCATGGGGGCGGGGCTAGGGGCAGGGTCTAGGCATGGGGGCGGGGCTAGGGGCAGGGTCTAGGCACGGGGGCGGGGCTAGGCGGAGGAGCGGGCATGGGGGCGGGGCTAGGGGCAGGGTCTAGGCATGGGGGCGGGGCTAGGCACGGGGGCGGGGCTAGGCGGAGGAGCGGGCATGGGGGCGGGGCTAGGGGCAGGGTCTAGGCATGGGGGCGGGGCTAGGCGCAGGGGCTAGGCACGGGGGCGGGGCTAGGCGGAGGAGCGGGCACGGGGGCGGGGCTAGGGGCAGGGTCTAGGCATGGGGGCGGGGCTAGGCGCAGGGGCTAGGCACGGGGGCGGGGCTAGGCGGAGGAGCGGGCACGGGGGCGGGGCTAGGGGCAGGGTCTGGGCACGGGGGCGGGGCTGCTGCTACCGATTCCTCATGCCCGCACAGGCCCCTCCCACCCCCTCCGGCCGTCTCCCGGCATGCCCCGCGCCGCCCGGGCTGCCCGACTCACGCCTGACGGGCCGCGCGGTGACTTCCGCCCGCCTGAGGCCCCGGGCCGCGCCTGCGCACTGCGCCGCGGGAGGCTCCGAGCGCGCAGGCAGCGGGCGGGCAGCCCGGCTGGGTCCTCGCGGCGGGGGGCGGGGCGAGCGGAGCGGCGCGTGGCGCGGTGCGGGGAGCGAGCAGCGGGGCCATGGGCGGCCTGGAGAAGAAGAAGGTACCGGGGGCGGGGCTAGAGCCTGGGGGCGCTGGGGGCGGGGCTGGGGACTTGGGGGGCCACGGGGGACTGGGGGCGGGGGGGCTGGGGACTTGGGGGGACGGGGGCGGGGCTGGAGGATGGGGGCGGGGCAGAGGACTGGGGCGGGGCTAGGGGGCACGAGGGTCGCTGAGGGCGGGGCTGGGGGCGCTGGGACTTGGGGGCGGGGCTGGGGGGCGGGGCAGAGGCCTGGGTTCGGGGGATTGGCGGGGGGCGGGGCTGGAGGCTGGGGGGCGGGGCAGAGGCCTGGGTTCGGGGGATTGGCGGGGGGCGGGGCTGGAGGCTGGGGGGCGGGGCAGAGGCCTGGGTTCGGGGGATTGGCGGGGGCGGGGCAGAGGACTGGGTTTGGGGGATTGGCGGGGGCGGGGCAGAGGCCTGGGTTCGGGGGATTGGCGGGGGGCGGGGCTGGAGGCTGGGGGGCGGGGCTGGAGGCTGGGGGTCGCTGAGGGCGGGGCTGGGGGCGCTGGGACTTGGGGGCGGGGCAGAGGCCTGGGTTTGGGAGATTGGCGGGGCTGGAGGCTGGGGGGGCGGGGCAGAGGCCTGGGTTCGGGGGATTGGCGGGGGGCGGAGCTGGAGGCTGGGGGGGCGGGGCAGAGGCCTGGGTTCGGGGGATTGGCGGGGGGCGGAGCTGGAGGCTGGGGGGGCGGGGCAGAGGCCTGGGTTCGGGGGATTGGCGGGGGGCGGGGCTGGAGGCTGGGGGGGCGGGGCAGAGGCCTGGGTTCGGGGGATTGGCGGGGGGCGGAGCTGGAGGCTGGGGGGGCGGGGCAGAGGCCTGGGTTCGGGGGATTGGCGGGGCTGGAGGCTGGGGGGCGGGGCAGAGGACTGGGTTCGGGGGATTGGCGGGGGGTGGGGCTGGAGGCTGGGGGGGGCAGGGCAGAGGCCTGGGTTCGGGGGATTGGCGGGGCTGGAGGCTGGGGGGCGGGGCAGAGGACTGGGTTCGGGGGATTGGCGGGGGGCGGGGCTGGAGGCTGGGGGGCGGGGCAGAGGCCTGGGTTCGGGGGATTGGCGGGGGGCGGAGCTGGAGGCTGGGGGGGCGGGGCAGAGGCCTGGGTTCGGGGGATTGGCGGGGCTGGAGGCTGGGGGGCGGGGCAGAGGACTGGGTTCGGGGGATTGGCGGGGGGCGGGGCTGGAGGCTGGGGGGGCGGGGCAGAGGCCTGGGTTCGGGGGATTGGCGGGGCTGGAGGCTGGGGGGCGGGGCAGAGGACTGGGTTCGGGGGATTGGCGGGGGGCGGGGCTGGAGGCTGGGGGGGCGGGGCAGAGGCCTGGGTTCGGGGGATTGGCGGGGGGCGGAGCTGGAGGCTGGGGGGGCGGGGCAGAGGCCTGGGTTCGGGGGATTGGCGGGGCTGGAGGCTGGGGGGCGGGGCAGAGGACTGGGTTCGGGGGATTGGCGGGGGGCGGGGTCCCGGTCTCTGCCCTGCCCCCCCTCACCCCTCCTTCCCCCCAGTACGCGCGCGGCGCCGCCACCAACTACATCACCCGCAACAAGGCGCGGAAGAAGCTGCAGCTGAGCCTGGCGGATTTCAGGTGGGTCCCCTCGCTGCCCCAGCCTCGCTCTGCCCCGCGGGGTCTCTGCCGGAGCCGGGCACGTGGCGCTTGCGGGGGCGTCTGGGCCCTGTGCAGAGCCGCCTCGAGGCGCACTGGAACCGCCCCACACTGCTGTGTGTGGTGCCAGCAAACGTCCCAAAGCAGCATGGGCAGACCAGGCTGGGGCGGGCGTCACGGTTCCTGGGGCTACGGGGCTTGTTTCCCCCCCCTCCCGGAAGGGCAGGCGGCCGCCGTAACTCTGTGTTAAAGAAGCTTTCGGGCAGCCCCACAAAGCCCTCCAAGCGGCTTTCGTCTGCGGTGGCTGGGAGGCGAAGGGCTCGGCAGCCCCGTACGGACTCTGACCTCCTCTGGCTCTGCCCCAGGCGCCTGTGTATCCTGAAGGGGATCTACCCCCATGAGCCCAAACACAAGAAGAAGGTGAACAAAGGCTCCACCGCTGCCCGCACCTTCTACCTCCTCAAAGACATCAAGTTCCTCCTGCACGAGCCCATCGTCAACAAGTTCCGGGAGTATAAGGTAGGAGCCTGATTGCAGCGCAAAGCCTGTTCCCCGCCTGGAGGCCGGGGGTGGGCCAAGATCCCGTGGGGCAGTGTGAGCCAGTGAGGAGAGCAGCGGCCTTAGGCAAGCGGGAGGCAGGCGCCGTGCTGCAGAGGAGCCCCGGGCAGCGCTGGGCCCTGCCCGCCTCGGCGGGGCGCGTGTGGGCGCAGGAAGTGGCCACACGATCCCATTCCCGTGCCGCAGGTGTTCGTGCGCAAGCTCCGCAAAGCCTACGGGAAGAGCGAGTGGAACGCCGTGGAGCGGCTGAAAGAAAACAAGCCCAGCTACAAGCTCGACCACATCGTCAAGGAGAGGTGAGGGGGGCGGCGGGGCCGGGCAGGGGGCTGGCTCGTTCCTGTGAGCCGGGGCTGGAGAGACCATGGGGCGCAGCAGGGCCGAGTACAGGCTCCCGGCCCTGGGGCCTGGCAGTGCCTTGGGCTCCCTGTGCGGTGGTGTCTGGGAGGGAGCTCGGAGCCAGTCCTGGCAGAGGGTGACTCGCGGATGAGCTGCCCTGCCCCTCGTGGTGACTGCAGAGGGCGCGCCGAGCTGATCTGCCTTCCCGTGGTGCCCGGGAGCCTCTGCTGAGCTCAGGGCCTGACAGAGCAGGTGCCAGCGGCACAGGACGGCCCCTGCCCGGGAGCTGGCTCCGGTAACCGCGAGAGTCTGCAAGCTGAGAGCTGTGGTCTCCAGCGCACGAGCCGGGGAGTCTGCGCACGTCAGGCAGAGGGAGGGCGGCGTATCCTCGCTCTCGGAGCTCCCCGGGCTGTGTGCTTCTGGTGCTGCCCTGCCTGCCTGAGCGGCCCCGCTGCTGGCCAGAACGGCTCTGAGATGGGCCCGGGCCTGGCCTGGGAGCCCCTCCCGCTCTCACCGGGACCGTCCCGCGGGCCTGCAGGTACCCGACCTTCGTGGACGCCCTGCGGGACCTGGACGACGCGCTGTCCATGTGCTTCCTCTTCGCCACCTTCCCGCGCACGGGCAAGTGCCACGTGCAGAGCGTCCAGCTGTGCCGCCGTCTCACCGTGGAGTTCCTCAACTACGTGGTCGCCTCCCGCTCCCTGCGCAAGGTGAGGGCCGGGCTGGGCCGGGCGCTGGCTCCGCGGGGCTGCGCTCGGCCCCTGCGCTCACCTCCCGCGCTCTCCCGCAGGTCTTCCTGTCCATCAAGGGGATCTACTACCAGGCCGAGGTGCTGGGGCAGCCCGTCACCTGGATCACGCCCTACGCCTTTGCCCACGACGTGAGTCCTGGCTCTGCGTGCCCGGGGCTGAGACGGGGCCCCAAGCTGCCCCGCTTGGGCCTGGAGAGCAGTGACTGATCGCGGCTCTGAGAGCCCCCCCCCCTCCCGCATGTGCCAGGCAGCCCAGCTGGCTCCCTGTGCCCCTGTGGGGCTGGAAATCGTTCGCTTGCACCCAGTGTGGGGAGATAATTAAACACTAACGGGCTGGAGGGGGGCAGCTGGCCCAGAAGGCTCCCAGGCAGCATTTGGGGAAGGGGGTGGCCCAGGTCTGGCCCCCCTCCCCCACGGTACGGGCCCTCTGACCATCTGTGGGACCGGTCCAGAGCTTCTGGCTGAGCGAGAACCCAGGTGTCCGGGGGGGCGGGGGGGGGGGTTGGTTCTCACTCCCCTCCCCCCGTCTCTTCCAGCACCCGACGGACGTGGACTACAGGGTCATGGCCACCTTCACCGAGTTCTACACCACCCTGCTGGGCTTCGTCAACTTCCGCCTCTACCAGACCCTCAACCTCCTCTACCCCCCCAAGGTGCAGGCTCGTGGGACCCCCCGGGGGGAGGCAGCTGGTTGGGGTGGCTCCGGATCCGGCTGGGGGGTGGCTGGGGGCCAGGGAAGGCAGCCGCAGGATCGCAGCAGGCCCCGGCCCTGCCTTCACCCTTCTCCCCTCTGCAGATTGAGGGCCAGGCGGAGGCGGAGCGGGGGCCGGAGGAGGGGGAGGCGTACGCCATGGACTCGGAGAGCTACATGGAGGTGAGACCCCGCGGTGTGGCGCAGGTTAATGGCCACTGAGCCCGACCCCTCTGTGCTGCTCTGGTTCTGCCCCGGCGGGGGGCACAGGGCCCGGCCTGGCTGGAGGGACCCTGCAGGGCCCCCGCCGGCCCCTCGGGCGTGACGCGGCACTGCTCTTTCCGGCTGCAGAAGCTGTCGGCGCTGAGCGCCAGCCTGGCCCGGGTGGTAGCGCCAAGCGTGGAGGACGAGGCGCAGGTGGACGAGTTCCCCGCGGACGGGGTAAGAGCTGGGCACGCTGGCTTTGGGGGTGGGCGGGGTGAGACAGCCCCTCCTTGCTGGGGGCCGGCCTGTGGGGTGGGCATGACCCGGCGGGGAGGCTCTCGCCCCTCGCGGTGGCCGGCGCGCGGGGCCCGGCGGGGGAGGCTCTCGCCCCTCGCGGTGGCCGGTGTGCGGGGTGGGCAGGGCCCGGCGGGGGGAGGCTCTTGCCCCTCGCGGTGGCCGGCGCGCAGGGTGGGCGGGGCCCGGCGGGGGGAGGCTCTCGCCCCTCGCGGTGGCCGGTGTGCGGGGTGGGCAGGGCCCGGCAGGGGGAGGCTCTCGCCCCTCGCGGTGGCCGGTGTGCGGGGTGGGCAGGGCCCGGCGGGGGGAGGCTCTCGCCCCTCGCGGTGGCCGGTGTGCGGGGTGGGCGGGGCCCGGCGGGGGGAGGCTCTCGCCCCTCGCGGTGGCCGGTGTGCGGGGTGGGCAGGGCCTGGCGGGGGAGGCTCTCGCCCCTCGCGGTGGCCGGTGTGCGGGGTGGGCAGGGCCCGGCAGGGGAGGCTCTCGCCCCTCGCAGGGCCCGGCGGGGGAGGCGCTCACGCCCTCGTCTGCGGCCAGGAGAGCACGGAGCAGGAGGCGGCGAGGCAGGAGCAGCAGGCGGCGGTGGAGAAGCAGAAGAAGCTGTTCGAGGGGCTGCGGTTCTTCCTGAACAGAGAGGTGCCGCGCGAGCCGCTGGCCTTCATCATCCGGTAGGTCCCGATGGCACCCTCCTCAGGGGGTGGCTCCCGGGGCTGAGGGCCGAGCCCTCTGGAGACCTGTCGGCCTGGAGAGCGGGGGGTGGCCCAGCACGGCTGGGTCCGGGCCGGGGCCAGGCCGAGGGAGGAGAGTCCGGGCGGCTCCCGGAGGTGGCCTCGGCCGGCCTGACCGCGGGGGTCTCTGTTGGCAGGTGCTTCGGGGGCGAGGCGTCTTGGGACAAGTCCGTGGGCATCGGTGCCACCTACGAGGTGGGGGACCCGACCATCACCCACCAGATTGTCGACCGGCCCGGCCTGGAGAAGCAGGTGATCGGCAGGTGAGGCCGATGCCCGGCCCTGCCCCCGGCGTCCGGCCTCGGGCCCCAGCGGCAGCGCTGCCCCGCTCACGCCACCCCTCCCTCCCCAGGTATTACCTCCAGCCGCAGTGGGTGTTCGACTCGGTCAACGCCAAGCTGCTCCTCCCGGTGGCCGAGTACTTCCCCGGCCAGCTGCTGCCCCCCCACCTCTCGCCCTTCGTGGCGGAGCGGGACGGGGACTACGTCCCGCCGGAGAAGCTCAAGCTGCTGGCCCTGCAGAGGGGCGAGAACCCAGGTAAGTGGAGCCCCCGCCCCGAGGATCCAGCCCGGATCTCCCATCGGGGGAGACGTGCTCCAGCCTCACTCTGCTCTCTGCCTTCTGCAGCTGCTGCCAGCGAGGAGGAGGAGGAGGAGGAGGAGGAGGAGGAGGGGGGCTCGGAAGGAGAGGAGCTCTCGGAGAGGGAGGAGGAAGAGAAGCTGCAGGCGCTGGAGAAGCAGCGATCCCGAGGAAAGGTGCGGTGCCTGGCTCTGGAGTCCATGTGCCCTGCTCGGCTCTGGGTGAACTGGGGCTTGGCAAAGGGCGTGGGGCTGCCCCGTCCCAGGAGGCTGGCGGCCAAGGGCCCCTCCGTGCCGGGCTGTAGGGGCAGGAGTCTGCCCAGCTGGCTCTGCTCTCCTGCTTTGGGCTGAGTGTCTGGGGGCAGCCGCGCTCGGTGCCATGGGCCGGGGCGCGAGGTCACACTCGTGTCGCTCCCCAGAAGCTGGCCGTGACGGTGACGGCGGGCACGGTGCGGCTGGAGGACAGGCAGCGAGCGGCCCAGGAGGAGCAGAGCGAGGAGAAGCGCCTGGCCATCATGATGATGAAGAAGCGGGAGAAGTACCTGTACCAGAAAATCCTGTTTGGGAAGAAGCGCAAAGTTCGGGAGGTACGGGGGGGCAGCGTGGCGTAGCCGGCCGGGAGGGGGAGGGGCGGGCGCTGGGCCGGAAACCGCCCCACGCCGGGGAAACCGAGAGCTGCAGAAACCTGCTGCCCCCACCTCTGGGAGTTGGGGGGGCTGCTTCCCAGCGTCACGACTGGGGAAACCGAGGCAGTGGATTGCCCAGTGTCCCAGGAAGGAGGGAGCTCCACCAGTGCTCAGGGCACTAGGCCATGCGGCCTGCGCTCGGCAGCGGGGGGCTAGGGGCGCGAGCTCCCGGGGGCGGGTCTGGCCCCTCCAGCGCTGGCGGGCGGAGGCAGTCCGTGTGCAGGGCTAAGCCGGCGCTTTCCCCAGGCGACCCGGCTGGCGGAGAAGAGGAAGGCTCACGACGCGGCCGCGAGAGCAGAGAGGAGGCCCAAGAAGGCGCGCCGGCAGTGACGGGCTGGCGGGCTCTGCCCTCCCCCAGGACTGGCGCTTTCCAGGCTGTTCCGGGACCGCCTCCAGGGCAGGCCGTGCCCCCGGGCGCCAGCGGCTCCGGCTGCGCTCAGGGGCCTTGCCCTTACCCGGCCCCCCCGCGGGAGCGTTTCCTGGCTGCGTGCAGGCCCCCGGGCGGGCGGGGGCCCCCCTGTGCCGTGGGGCTGTGGCCCGGCCTGGCGCAGGGGCACGCCTCGGGCCAAGGGAAAGCGGGGCCCAGGGCCGGCTGGCTCACTAAAGAGAATTGCACAGCTGGCCTCCGCGTGCTCTGTCGCCGCCTCCCCGCCCGGGTGCTGCGGGTAGGCGCCAGCTCGCCCTCCTCCCGTGGGCTGCGGCAGGGGAGAGCCGGCTCCGGCGTGGGCTGCGCGGACGGGCTCCGGCGGCGCTGGCACTCTGGGCGGGTCCCAGGGCGCCTGGAACAGCGGGCGGGGACGGCGGAGTGTCTTCGCTGCCGCGTTGGCACCTCCCCAGCGCGGGGGGCTCGTGAGCGCCGGTGCCAGCTGGAGCCGGGCCCCTTGGCACCCCTCGCACTCACAGGGCCCAGCTCCCTGGTCCTGGGCTGGCTGCTCACGTGGCCGGGGGGCCGGGCTTCCTCCCTGCCTCACCGCTGGCCGCACACGAGGACTGGCCGGTCTCGCGGGGAGCCTGCACTGCAAGCAGTGGGAACTGGGCCGCCCCCCGCGCTGGCTCTGAACTGCCCGCTACCCCAGGGCGCCCCCCGGAACGGGCCCTGCGTGTCTGCTGGCCGACGGCGAGCGGGGGCGGCTCTCGCTCGCACTAGCTGCATAGAGCCCCTGCTCCTCCGCTCACCCGGCCCCCGGCAGCAGAACCCAGGCCCGCGCCTGCATCCCGGCTGCTCTCTGGGCACTGCTCTCCGGGCGAAGGATCTTCTTCCGGGCGGGCCTGGGCCGCCCGTCTGCCAGCGGGCAGCTGAGCCAGCCAGAGCCGGGGCAGGTTACAAATACAGTGACGACACCGCTCTGGGGACGTGGGGGTGGATTGGCACAGGCAGGGCGACAGTGCAAGGGGCAGGCCCGTACCCCTACCCCTTTGGAACCGGGCCCTGGCATCCAGGACGGGCCGGTACCCCTACCCCTTTGGAACCGGGCCCTGGCATCCAGGACGGGCCGGTACCCCTACCCCTTTGGAACCGGGCCCTGGCATCCAGGACAGACCGGTACCCCTACCCCTTTGGAACCGGGCCCTGGGATCCAGGACGGGCCGGTACCCCTACCCCTTTGGAACCGGGCCCTGGGATCCAGGACGGGCCGCTACCCCTACCCCTTTGGAACCGGGCCCTGGGATCCAGGACAGACCGGTACCCCTACCCCTTTGGAACCCGGCCCTGGCATCCAGGACAGGCCGGTACCCCTACCCCTTTGGAACCGGGCCCTGGGATCCAGGACGGGCCGGTACCCCTACCCCTTTGGAACCGGGCCCTGGGATCCAGGACGGACCGGTACCCCTACCCCTTTGGAACCGGGCCCTGGGATCCAGGACAGACCGGTACCCCTACCCCTTTGGAACCCGGCCCTGGCATCCAGGACGGGCCGGTACCCCTACCCCTTTGGAACCGGGCCCTGGCATCCAGGACGGGCCGGTACCCCTACCCCTTTGGAACCGGGCCCTGGCATCCAGGACAGACCGGTACCCCTACCCCTTTGGAACCGGGCCCTGGGATCCAGGACAGACCGGTACCCCTACCCCTTTGGAATCCGGCCCTGGGGTCCAGGACAGACCGGTACCCCTACCCCTTTGGAATCCGGCCCTGGGGTCCAGGACAGGCCGGTACCCCTACCCCTTTGGAATCCGGCCCTGGGGTCCAGGACAGACCGGTACCCCTACCCCTTTGGAACCGGGCCCTGGGATCCAGGACAGACCGGTACCCCTACCCCTTTGGAACCGGGCCCTGGCATCCAGGACGGACCGGTACCCCTACCCCTTTGGAACCGGGCCCTGGGATCCAGGACAGACCGGTACCCCTACCCCTTTGGAACCGGCCCTGGGATCCAGGACAGACCGGTACCCCTACCCCTTTGGAACCGGGCCCTGGGATCCAGGACAGACCGGTACCCCTACCCCTTTGGAACCGGGCCCTGGGGTCCAGGACAGACCGGTACCCCTACCCCTTTGGAATCCGGCCCTGGGATCCAGGACAGACCGGTACCCCTACCCCTTTGGAACCAGGCCCTGGCATCCAGGACGGGCCGGTACCCCTACCCCTTTGGAACCGGGGCCTGGGATCCAGGACGGGCCGGTACCCCTACCCCTTTGGAACCGGGCCCTGGGATGCAGGACAGGCCGGTACCCCTACCCCTTTGGAACCGGGCCCTGGGATCCAGGACGGGCCGGTACCCCTACCCCTTTGGAACCGGGCCCTGGGATCCAGGACAGACCGGTACCCCTACCCCTTTGGAACCGGGCCCTGGGATCCAGGACGGGCCGGTACCCCTACCCCTTTGGAACCGGGCCCTGGGATCCAGGACGGGCCGGTACCCCTACCCCTTTGGAACCGGGCCCTGGGATCCAGGACAGACCGGTACCCCTACCCCTTTGGAACCGGGCCCTGGGATCCAGGACGGGCCGGTACCCCTACCCCTTTGGAACCGGGCCCTGGGATCCAGGACGGGCCGGTACCCCTACCCCTTTGGAACCGGGCCCTGGGATCCAGGACGGGCCGGTACCCCTACCCCTTTGGAACCCGGCCCTGGGATCCAGGACGGGCCGGTACCCCTACCCCTTTGGAACCGGGCCCTGGGATCCAGGACGGGCCGGTACCCCTACCCCTTTGGAACCGGGCCCTGGGATCCAGGACGGGCCGGTACCCCTACCCCTTTGGAACCGGACCCTGGGATCCAGGACGGGCCGGTACCCCTACCCCTTTGGAACCGGGCCCTGGGATCCAGGACGGGCCGGTACCCCTACCCCTTTGGAACCGGGCCCTGGGATCCAGGACGGACCGGTACCCCTACCCCTTTGGAACCGGGCCCTGGGATCCAGGACGGACCGGTACCCCTACCCCTTTGGAACCGGGCCCTGGGATCCAGGACGGGCCGGTACCCCTACCCCTTTGGAACCGGGCCCTGGGATCCAGGACGGGCCGGTACCCCTACCCCTTTGGAACCGGGCCCTGGGATCCAGGACGGGCCGGTACCCCTACCCCTTTGGAACCGGGCCCTGGGATCCAGGACGGGCCGGTACCCCTACCCCTTTGGAACCGGGCCCTGGGATCCAGGACGGGCCGGTACCCCTACCCCTTTGGAACCGGGCCCTGGGATCCAGGACGGACCGGTACCCCTACCCCTTTGGAACCGGGCCCTGGGATCCAGGACGGACCGGTACCCCTACCCCTTTGGAACCGGGCCCTGGGATCCAGGACGGACCGGTACCCCTACCCCTTTGGAACCGGGCCCTGGGATCCAGGACGGACCGGTACCCCTACCCCTTTGGAACCGGGGCCTGGGATCCAGGACGGGCCGGTACCCCTACCCCTTTGGAACCGGGCCCTGGGATGCAGGACAGGCCGGTACCCCTACCCCTTTGGAACCGGGCCCTAGGATCCAGGACAGACCGGTACCCCTACCCCTTTGGAACCGGGCCCTGGGATCCAGGACAGACCGGTACCCCTACCCCTTTGGAACCGGGCCCTGGGATCCAGGACGGGCCGGTACCCCTACCCCTTTGGAACCGGGCCCTGGGATCCAGGACAGACCGGTACCCCTACCCCTTTGGAACCGGGCCCTGGGATCCAGGACGGGCCGGTACCCCTACCCCTTTGGAACCGGGCCCTGGGATCCAGGACGGGCCGGTACCCCTACCCCTTTGGAACCGGGCCCTGGGATCCAGGACGGGCCGGTACCCCTACCCCTTTGGAACCGGGCCCTGGGATCCAGGACGGGCCGGTACCCCTACCCCTTTGGAACCGGGCCCTGGGATCCAGGACGGGCCGGTACCCCTACCCCTTTGGAACCGGGCCCTGGGGTCCAGGACGGGCCGGTACCCCTACCCCTTTGGAACCGGGCCCTGGGGTCCAGGACGGGCCGGTACCCCTACCCCTTTGGAAGCGGGCCCTGGGATCCAGGACAGACCGGTACCCCTACCCCTTTGGAACCGGGCCCTGGGATCCAGGACAGGCCGGTACCCCTACCCCTTTGGAACCGGGCCCTGGGATCCAGGACGGGCCGGTACCCCTACCCCTTTGGAACCGGGCCCTGGGATCCAGGACGGGCCGGTACCCCCACCCCTTTGGAACCGGGCCCTGGGATCCAGGACAGACCGGTACCCCTACCCCTTTGGAACCGGGCCCTGGGATCCAGGACAGACCGGTACCCCTACCCCTTTGGAACCGGGCCCTGGGATCCAGGACGGGCCGGTACCCCTACCCCTTTGGAACCGGGCCCTGGGATCCAGGACGGGCCGGTACCCCTACCCCTTTGGAACCGGGCCCTGGGATCCAGGACAGACCGGTACCCCTACCCCTTTGGAA
Source organism: Pelodiscus sinensis (assembly GCF_052426305.1). Classification (NCBI taxonomy): domain Eukaryota; kingdom Metazoa; phylum Chordata; order Testudines; family Trionychidae; genus Pelodiscus; species Pelodiscus sinensis. The sequence continues at coordinate 1,199,548 of NC_143085.1, read as the reverse complement.
CCGGGGCCTGGGATCCAGGACGGGCCGGTACCCCTACCCCTTTGGAACCCGGCCCTGGCATCCAGGACAGACCGATACCCCTACCCCTTTGGAACCGGGCCCTGGGATCCAGGACGGGCCGGTACCCCTACCCCTTTGGAACCGGGCCCTGGGATCCAGGACAGACCGGTACCCCTACCCCTTTGGAACCGGGCCCTGGGATCCAGGACAGGCCGGTACCCCTACCCCTTTGGAACCGGGCCCTGGGGATCCAGGACAGACCGGTACCCCTACCCCTTTGGAACCGGGCCCTGGGATCCAGGACAGACCGGTACCCCTACCCCTTTGGAACCGGGCCCTGGGATCCAGGACAGACCGGTACCCCTACCCCTTTGGAACCGGGCCCTGGGATCCAGGACAGACCGGTACCCCTACCCCTTTGGAACCGGGCCCTGGGATCCAGGACAGACCGGTACCCCTACCCCTTTGGAACCGGGCCCTGGGGTCCAGGACAGGCCGGTACCCCCACCCCTTTGGAACCGGGCCCTGGCATCCAGGACGGGCCGGTACCCCTACCCCTTTGGAACCGGGCCCTGGGATCCAGGACAGACCGGTACCCCTACCCCTTTGGAACCGGGCCCTGGGATCCAGGACGGGCCGGTACCCCTACCCCTTTGGAACCGGGCCCTGGTATCCAGGACAGACCGGTACCCCTACCCCTTTGGAAGCGGGCCCTGGGATCCAGGACGGGCCGGTACCCCTACCCCTTTGGAACCGGGCCCTGGGATCCAGGACAGACCGGTACCCCTACCCCTTTGGAACCGGGCCCTGGGATCCAGGACAGACCGGTACCCCTACCCCTTTGGAACCGGGCCCTGGGATCCAGGACAGGCCGGTACCCCTACCCCTTTGGAACCGGGCCCTGGGATCCAGGACAGACCGGTACCCCTACCCCTTTGGAACCGGGCCCTGGGATCCAGGACAGACCGGTACCCCTACCCCTTTGGAACCGGGCCCTGGGATCCAGGACAGGCCGGTACCCCTACCCCTTTGGAACCGGGCCCTGGGATCCAGGACAGACCGGTACCCCTACCCCTTTGGAACCGGGCCCTGGGATCCAGGACAGACCGGTACCCCTACCCCTTTGGAACCGGGCCCTGGGATCCAGGACGGGCCGGTACCCCTACCCCTTTGGAACCGGGCCCTGGGATCCAGGACAGACCGGTACCCCTACCCCTTTGGAACCGGGCCCTGGGATCCAGGACAGACCGGTACCCCTACCCCTTTGGAATCCGGCCCTGGGATCCAGGACAGACCGGTACCCCTACCCCTTTGGAACCGGGCCCTGGGATCCAGGACAGACCGGTACCCCTACCCCTTTGGAACCGGGCCCTGGGATCCAGGACGGACCGGTACCCCTACCCCTTTGGAACCGGGCCCTGGGATCCAGGACAGACCGGTACCCCTACCCCTTTGGAACCGGGCCCTGGGATCCAGGACAGACCGGTACCCCTACCCCTTTGGAACCGGGCCCTGGGATCCAGGACAGACCGGTACCCCTACCCCTTTGGAATCCGGCCCTGGGATCCAGGACAGACCGGTACCCCTACCCCTTTGGAACCGGGCCCTGGGATCCAGGACAGACCGGTACCCCTACCCCTTTGGAACCGGGCCCTGGGATCCAGGACGGGCCGGTACCCCTACCCCTTTGGAACCGGGCCCTGGGATCCAGGACAGACCGATACCCCTACCCCTTTGGAACCGGGCCCTGGGATCCAGGACGGACCGGTACCCCTACCCCTTTGGAACCGGGCCCTGGGATCCAGGACAGACAGGTACCCCTACCCCTTTGGAACCGGGCCCTGGGATCCAGGACGGGCCGGTACCCCTACCCCTTTGGAATCCGGCCCTGGGATCCAGGACAGACCGGTACCCCTACCCCTTTGGAACCGGGCCCTGGGATCCAGGACGGGCCGGTACCCCTACCCCTTTGGAACCGGGCCCTGGGATCCAGGACAGACAGGTACCCCTACCCCTTTGGAACCGGGCCCTGGGATCCAGGACGGGCCGGTACCCCTACCCCTTTGGAATCCGGCCCTGGGATCCAGGACAGACCGGTACCCCTACCCCTTTGGAACCGGGCCCTGGGATCCAGGACGGGCCGGTACCCCTACCCCTTTGGAACCGGGCCCTGGGATCCAGGACAGACCGGTACCCCTACCCCTTTGGAACCGGGCCCTGGGATCCAGGACGGACCGGTACCCCTACCCCTTTGGAACCGGGCCCTGGGATCCAGGACAGACCGGTACCCCTACCCCTTTGGAACCGGGCCCTGGGATGCAGGACAGACAGGTACCCCTACCCCTTTGGAACCGGGCCCTGGGATCCAGGACAGACCGGTACCCCTACCCCTTTGGAACCGGGCCCTGGGATCCAGGACAGACCGGTACCCCTACCCCTTTGGAACCGGGCCCTGGGATCCAGGACGGGCCGGTACCCCTACCCCTTTGGAACCGGGCCCTGGGATTCAGGACGGGCCGGTACCCCCACCCCTTTGGAACCGGGCCCTGGGATCCAGGACAGGCCGGTACCCCTACCCCTTTGGAACCGGGCCCTGGGATCCAGGACAGACCGGTACCCCTACCCCTTTGGAACCGGGCCCTGGGATCCAGGACAGACCGGTACCCCTACCCCTTTGGAACCGGGCCCTGGGATCCAGGACAGACCGGTACCCCTACCCCTTTGGAACCGGGCCCTGGGATCCAGGACAGACAGGTACCCCTACCCCTTTGGAACCGGGCCCTGGGATCCAGGACAGACCGGTACCCCTACCCCTTTGGAACCCGGCCCTGGGATCCAGGACAGGCCGGTACCCCTACCCCTTTGGAACCGGGCCCTGGGATCCAGGACGGACCGGTACCCCTACCCCTTTGGAACCCGGCCCTGGGATCCAGGACAGACCGGTACCCCTACCCCTTTGGAACCGGGCCCTGGGATCCAGGACAGGCCGGTACCCCTACCCCTTTGGAACCGGGCCCTGGGATCCAGGACGGGCCGGTACCCCTACCCCTTTGGAACCGGGCCCTGGGATCCAGGACGGGCCGGTACCCCTACCCCTTTGGAACCGGGCCCTGGGATCCAGGACGGACCGGTACCCCTACCCCTTTGGAACCGGGCCCTGGGATCCAGGACGGGCCGGTACCCCTACCCCTTTGGAACCGGGCCCTGGGATCCAGGACAGACCGGTACCCCTACCCCTTTGGAACCGGGCCCTGGGATCCAGGACGGGCCGGTACCCCTACCCCTTTGGAACCGGGCCCTGGGATCCAGGACGGGCCGGTACCCCTACCCCTTTGGAACCGGGCCCTGGGATCCAGGACAGACCGGTACCCCTACCCCTTTGGAACCGGGCCCTGGGATCCAGGACAGACCGGTACCCCTACCCCTTTGGAACCGGGCCCTGGGATCCAGGACAGGCCGGTACCCCTACCCCTTTGGAACCGGGCCCTGGGATCCAGGACAGGCCGGTACCCCTACCCCTTTGGAACCGGGCCCTGGCATCCAGGACAGACCGATACCCCTACCCCTTTGGAATCCGGCCCTGGGATCCAGGACAGACCGGTACCCCTACCCCTTTGGAACCGGGCCCTGGGATCCAGGACAGACAGGTACCCCTACCCCTTTGGAACCGGGCCCTGGGATCCAGGACAGACCGGTACCCCTACCCCTTTGGAACCGGGCCCTGGGATGCAGGACAGACCGGTACCCCTACCCCTTTGGAACAGGGCCCTGGGATCCAGGACAGACCGGTACCCCTACCCCTTTGGAACCCGGCCCTGGCATCCAGGACGGACCGGTACCCCTACCCCTTTGGAACCGGGCCCTGGGATCCAGGACGGACCGGTACCCCTACCCCTTTGGAACCGGGCCCTGGGATCCAGGACGGACCGGTACCCCTACCCCTTTGGAACCGGGCCCTGGGATCCAGGACAGACCGGTACCCCTACCCCTTTGGAACCGGACCCTGGGATCCAGGACGGACCGGTACCCCCACCCCTACCCCTTTGGAACCGGGCCCTGGGATCCAGGACAGACCGGTACCCCTACCCCTTTGGAACCGGGCCCTGGGATCCAGGACGGACCGGTACCCCTACCCCTTTGGAACCGGGCTCTGGGATCCAGGACGGACCGGTACCCCTACCCCTTTGGAACCGGGCCCTGGGATCCAGGACAGACCGGTACCCCTACCCCTTTGGAACCGGGCTCTGGGATCCAGGACGGACCGGTACCCCTACCCCTTTGGAACCGGGCCCTGGGATCCAGGACAGACCGGTACCCCTACCCCTTTGGAACCGGGCCCTGGCATCCAGGACGGACCGGTACCCCTACCCCTTTGGAACCCGGCCCTGGGATCCAGGACAGACCGGTACCCCTACCCCTTTGGAACCGGGCTCTGGGATCCAGGACGGGCCGGTACCCCTACCCCTTTGGAACCGGGCCCTGGGATCCAGGACGGGCCGGTACCCCTACCCCTTTGGAACCGGGCCCTGGGATCCAGGACAGACCGGTACCCCTACCCCTTTGGAACCGGGGCCTGGGATCCAGGACAGACCGGTACCCCTACCCCTTTGGAACCGGGCCCTGGGATCCAGGACGGGCCGGTACCCCTACCCCTTTGGAACCGGGCCCTGGGATCCAGGACGGGCCGGTACCCCTACCCCTTTGGAACCGGGCCCTGGCATCCAGGACGGGCCGGTACCCCTACCCCTTTGGAACCGGGCCCTGGGATCCAGGACGGGCCGGTACCCCTACCCCTTTGGAACCGGGCCCTGGGATCCAGGACAGACCGGTACCCCTACCCCTTTGGAACCGGGCCCTGGGATCCAGGACGGGCCGGTACCCCTACCCCTTTGGAACCGGGCCCTGGCATCCAGGACGGACCGGTACCCCTACCCCTTTGGAACCGGGCCCTGGGATCCAGGACAGACCGGTACCCCTACCCCTTTGGAACCGGGCCCTGGGATCCAGGACAGACCGGTACCCCTACCCCTTTGGAACCGGGCCCTGGGATCCAGGACGGACCGGTACCCCTACCCCTTTGGAACCCGGCCCTGGCATCCAGGACAGACCGGTACCCCTACCCCTTTGGAACCGGGCCCTGGGATCCAGGACAGACCGGTACCCCTACCCCTTTGGAACCGGGCCCTGGGATCCAGGACAGACCGGTACCCCTACCCCTTTGGAACCGGGCCCTGGGATCCAGGACGGGCCGGTACCCCTACCCCTTTGGAACCGGGCCCTGGGATCCAGGACAGACCGGTACCCCTACCCCTTTGGAACCGGGCCCTGGGATCCAGGACGGGCCGGTACCCCTACCCCTTTGGAACCGGGCCCTGGGATCCAGGACAGACCGGTACCCCTACCCCTTTGGAACCGGGCCCTGGGATCCAGGACAGACCGGTACCCCTACCCCTTTGGAACCGGGCCCTGGGATCCAGGACAGACCGGTACCCCTACCCCTTTGGAACCGGGCCCTGGGATCCAGGACGGGCCGGTACCCCTACCCCTTTGGAACCGGGCCCTGGGATCCAGGACAGACCGGTACCCCTACCCCTTTGGAACCGGGCCCTGGGATCCAGGACGGGCCGGTACCCCTACCCCTTTGGAACCGGGCCCTGGCATCCAGGACGGACCGGTACCCCTACCCCTTTGGAACCGGGCCCTGGGATCCAGGACAGACCGGTACCCCTACCCCTTTGGAACCGGGCCCTGGGATCCAGGACAGACCGGTACCCCTACCCCTTTGGAACCGGGCCCTGGGATCCAGGACGGACCGGTACCCCTACCCCTTTGGAACCCGGCCCTGGCATCCAGGACAGACCGGTACCCCTACCCCTTTGGAACCGGGCCCTGGGATCCAGGACAGACCGGTACCCCTACCCCTTTGGAACCGGGCCCTGGGATCCAGGACAGACCGGTACCCCTACCCCTTTGGAACCGGGCCCTGGGATCCAGGACGGGCCGGTACCCCTACCCCTTTGGAACCGGGCCCTGGGATCCAGGACAGACCGGTACCCCTACCCCTTTGGAACCGGGCCCTGGGATCCAGGACGGGCCGGTACCCCTACCCCTTTGGAACCGGGCCCTGGGATCCAGGACAGACCGGTACCCCTACCCCTTTGGAACCGGGCCCTGGGATCCAGGACAGACCGGTACCCCTACCCCTTTGGAACCGGGCCCTGGGATCCAGGACGGGCCGGTACCCCTACCCCTTTGGAACCGGGCCCTGGGATCCAGGACAGACCGGTACCCCTACCCCTTTGGAACCGGGCCCTGGGATCCAGGACGGGCCGGTACCCCTACCCCTTTGGAACCGGGCCCTGGGATCCAGGACAGACCGGTACCCCTACCCCTTTGGAACCGGGCCCTGGGATCCAGGACAGACCGGTACCCCTACCCCTTTGGAACCGGGCCCTGGGATCCAGGACGGGCCGGTACCCCTACCCCTTTGGAACCGGGCCCTGGGATCCAGGACGGGCTGGTACCCCCAGCCCTGCGGAGCTGGGCCCTGGAGTCCAGGCCTTGGAGAAAGCGGGAGGCGGGAGGCGGCAGGGCTCGGCGGCTCAGCTCTCGGGGCTGCTTGCTGCCATGCTGGAGCGCTGGGAGAGGCTGCCGGAGAACCCACAGGTGAGACACATTCCTGAGATACGAGAGACAATCCTGGGGGTCCAGTGGCAGCAGAGCCGGGGGGCTGCCCTGCTGAGGCGGGGCCAAGGAGCCCAGCGGGGAGGGGACCCACAACCCCCGTCCCAGGGCTTTGACTAAGTGAGCCCAGGGCCCCGCGAGGTCTTCCCCGCCCCATGGAGGGCGAAGTTGTTTTCCAGCCTGGCACGTCCCCGGCTAGTAGCTCCGTCTAGGCCACGTTGCCCTCGCTCCAAACCCCCCCAGCACAAACCACAGAGCAGCCGCCTTCCCTTCCGCCCCGGGGCGCTAATCCCACCGGAGGGGGCCAGGCGGTGTTACCCACACGCCCCTCTCCACCCTTCCACGCAGCCGGGACACGCCTTTACCCAGTCCCTAGGGCTCGGGGCGGACCCCTCTCCCTTTCCACCCCCCCAGCCCGGTCCCTAGGGCTCGGGGCGGACCCCTCTTCATTTCCACCCCCTCTCGCCCGGTACCTAGGGCTCGGGGCGGACCCCTCTCCCTTTCCACCCCCCCCCTCGCCCGGTCCCTAGGGCTCGGGGCGGACCCCTCTCCCTTTCCACCCCCCCCAGCCCGGTCCCTAGGGCTCGGGGCGGACCCCTCTCCCTTTCCACCCCCCCCAGCCCGGTCCCTAGGGCTCGGGGCGGACCCCTCTCCCTTTCCACCCCCCCCAGCCCGGTCCCTAGGGCTCGGGGCGGACCCCTCTTCATTTCCACCCCCTCTCGCCCGGTACCTAGGGCTCGGGGCGGACCCCTCTCCCTTTCCACCCCCCCCAGCCCGGTCCCTAGGGCTCGGGGCAGACCCCTCTCCCTTTCCACCCCCCCTCGCCCGGTCCCTAGGGCTCGGGGCGGACCCCTCTTCCTTTCCACCCCCTCTCGCCCGGTCCCTAGGGCTCGGGGCGGACCCCTCTCCCTTTCCACCCCCCCCAGCCCGGTCCCTAGGGCTCGGGGCGGACCCCTCTTCATTTCCACCCCCTCTCGCCCGGTACCTAGGGCTCGGGGCGGACCCCTCTCCCTTTCCACCCCCCCTCGCCCGGTCCCTAGGGCTCGGGGCGGACCCCTCTTCCTTTCCACCCCCTCTCGCCCGGTACCTAGGGCTCGGGGCGGACCCCTCTTCCCTTCCAGTCCCTCGGGCTCGGGGTGGACCCCTCTCCCTTTCCACCCCCCCCTCGCCCGGTCCCTAGGGCTCGGGGCGGACCCCTCTTCCTTTCCACCCCCTCTCGCCCGGTACCTAGGGCTCGGGGCGGACCCCTCTCCCTTTCCACCCCCCCTCGCCCGGTCCCTAGGGCTCGGGGCGGACCCCTCTCCCTTTCCACCCCCCCTCGCCCGGTCCCTAGGGCTCGGGGCGGACCCCTCTTCCTTTCCACCCCCCCTCGCCCGGTCCCTAGGGCTCGGGGCGGACCCCTCTTCCCTTCCAGTCCCTAGGGCTCGGGGCGGACCCCTCTCCCTTTCCACCCCCCCTCGCCCGGTCCCTAGGGCTCGGGGTGTACCCCTCTTCCTTTCCACCCCCCCTCGCCCGGTCCCTAGGGCTCGGGGCGGACCCCTCTTCCTTTCCACCCCCCTCGCCCGGTCCCTAGGGCTCGGGGCAGACCCCTTTCCCTTTCCACCCCCCCTCGCCCGGTCCCTAGGGCTCGGGGCGGACCCCTCTTCCTTTCCACCCCCCTCGCCCGGTCCCTAGGGCTCGGGGCAGACCCCTTTCCCTTTCCACCCCCCCTCGCCCGGTCCCTAGGGCTCGGGGCGGACCCCTCTCCCTTTCCACCCCCCCTCGCCCGGTCCCTAGGGCTCGGGGCGGACCCCTCTCCCTTTCCACCCCCCCTCGCCCGGTCCCTAGGGCTCGGGGCGGACCCCTCTCCCTTTCCACCCCCCCTCGCCCGGTCCCTAGGGCTCGGAGCGGACCCCTTTCCCTTTCCACCCCCCCCTCGCCCGGTCCCTAGGGCTCGGGGCGGACCCCTCTTCCCTTCCAGTCCCTAGGGCTCGGGGCGTACCCCTCTCCCTTTCCACCCCCCCTCGCCCGGTCCCTAGGGCTCGGGGCGGACCCCTCTCCCTTTCCACCCCCCCTCGCCCGGTCCCTAGGGCTCGGGGCGGAACTTCCCGCGGGTTTTACAGGACGTTCAGCCACTGCCGGAGCCCCACCCCGTAATATCCGTAGCCTCTGTTTATTGACAATTCCCAAGCAAGCAGAATACACATGCTACGCACACTTGTCATGCTCACCCACCCTGATACAGGCAGACTTCCCCGTTGGCCAGGCAGGATCCTAGCTGCTGCACGGCCGGGGGGTGTCAAACTAAAGGATGAGAACATGAGAACGGCCGTACCGGGTCAGACCAAAGGTCCGTCTAGCCCAGTAGCCTGTCTGCCGACAGTGGCCAAGACCAGATGCCCCGGAGGGGGTGGATCAAGCGATTTGTCTCCTGCCATCCCTCTCCAGCCTCTGACAAACAGAGGCCAAGGACACCATTTTATCCCCTGGCTAATAGCCTTTTATGGACCTAACCTCCATGCAATTATCTAGCTTCTCTTTAAACTCTGTTCTAGTCCTAGCCTTCACAGCCTCCTCCGGCGAGGAGTTCCACAGGTTGACTACATGTGTGAAGAACTTTCTTTTATTCGTTTTAAACCTGCTCCCCATTATGTTTTTTGTGATGCGATCTTTTCCCCCTAGAAAAAAAAAAAACCTCGGTTTTGCTTTTTAATCAATTGTTTTGTTCCCCAGAAAAGTGTCTGGTTTTGACTTTTCTGCCCATATTTGTTGGTTAGTGATATTCCTTTTTTGGCCTTTTTTCCTCCCTCCTGCTTTTCCACTTTGTCTTGGTTTGGAAGCACGGTTCCCCCCCCACACACACTAAGAAAATTAGCCAGAAACTTCCAAACATTGTTCAGCTTTGAAGCCCTTTCACAAAAGGAGGGGCGAGTTTGTGTTTTTCCGTGTGACTCGCTCCCGCGAGGGGCGGCTGCAGAGCGGCAGGGAGGGGCCATGACAGCAGCAGTGGGGGGCAGGGGGCAGGAGGGGAAGGCTCAGGGCAGTGGAGGGAGGCAAAGCTGGGGACCCGTGTAGAAGGAAGGAGGGCAGTCCCGCTCTGGGGGAGGGCACTGGGCTGGGGGAGCCATCTTGGGGTGGGGGGCGGGAATGGGTGCTGGGGCCTGCAGGGAGCCAGCTGGGGGGGGCAGGGGGCCTTGTGACGGACCGGGCCGTGTCTGGGCACAGCTGAGGGCGTCCGCTCAGGGCGAATTGCTCAAATCCGGGGCTCCTTACAGCCCCCAGACTGGTGACCTCTCCACACAGGCCACAAACCAGTCCCACAGAGCGCTTCAGCTGCCTGCCTGAAGCCTCCCGAGCAAAACCCCCCCGACACCCCAGCAATATCCGTGCCCCAGATGGCCCCGGGCCTCATACACAGGTGGGGGGTCCTAGCACCCAATCCCACCTACCCCGAACAAGTTCTGTCCGGTTCCAAGAAACCAGCCACAGATCCCAGGTCAATTTACCCTCTGGACCTTGCCCACAAATCACGCTGGGCCAATCCTTGAGCATCTAACAGCTAAAGGTTTATTATTACAGGAAAGAAAAGCCTGAGAGTAAGGTTATTAAAGTACAGTACGTTACATGCACCGAATCTCCCAGTTCTCGATGCAGGCTCTAGCAGAGATGTTGCAGCTGCTGGTTTAAAAGTTCTTATTGCACATCCTACGATCAGGATGGGTTCACAGGTCTTCCGGGCTCTTCAATCCCTGCAATGCTGCCTCTGGGATGAAGTGCTGAGCTGAGAACAAAATGGCATCGGCCGCATGGCCTATTTACACCCCCTCCCTGGCCTCTCCTTGGCCGCAGCCGGTCACCTGGTCCTCAGCCTCTCTCTGCTGCAGCTCTTAGGCCTCCGCCCTCATGCTTTAGGTGTGTCCTTGGCCCATCGAGTGCCATTGTCCCACAGGGCCTCGCTGATTAGCCTGTCCATAGGCCCAGGCTCTGCCCACTGCTCAACCCCATGCAGGGAAATATTCAGTCTCCACACAGATTACAGATTCCTACCTACACACACAGACATTATACACTCACATAAATAGCGTACACAGGGTTATCAGTCAGTGAGCTTCTATTCAACACCCCACATGGCCCCCTTCTATACCATTCTTGGGGCCAGCACCCCCACCTATGGGTACAGCAGTGATCTGGCTGCTCCCCTCAAGATCCAGTAACGTGACAGGCCTGCAGGGAGCCAGCTGGGGGGACCTGGGGGGCCATGGGCCTGTGGGGAGTCAGCTGGGGGGGCTGGGGGCCTGCAGGGAGCCAGTTGGGGCAGCTGGCTGGGGGGGCAATGGAGGGCCATGAGCCTGTGGGGAGCCGGCTAGGGGAGAAGCGGGGAGCCGGCTGGGGGTGGCCGGGGGGGCTGTTGGTCCTGTGCGGAGCCAGCTGGGGGGGCTGGGGGCCTGTGGGGAGCTGGCTGGGGGGAGCTGGCCGGGGAGGTGGGGGGCCTGTGTGGAGCCAGCCAGGGGGGCAGGGGCTGCGGGGAGCCGGCCAGGGGGGCTGGGGGGAGCCGGCCGGGGGGGCTGGGGGCCGGGGGGAGCCGGCTGGGGGGGCGGGGGGAGCCGGCTGGGGGGGCTGGGGCCCGGGGGGAGCCGGCCAGGGGGGCTGGGGGCCGGGGGGAGCCGGCTGGGGGGGCGGGGGGAGCCGGCTGGGGGGGCTGGGGGCCGGGGGGAGCCGGCCAGGGGGGCGGGGGGAGCCGGCTGGGGGGGCGGGTGCAGGCGGCAACGCCCCCTGGTGGTGGTCTCGGCACAGCCGGTCTCCGCAGCGGTGAGGCCTGCGGGCTCGTGTCGGGGGGGGGAGGCCCAGGCGGGGGGCAGGTCCCCACGGGGGGGTCATTTCACCTCAGGGCCCAGCCGGTGGAGAGCCCCCCGCCCGCCCCGCTAGCCCCTCCCACGCAGGAGCAGGAGCAGGAGCTGGGGGGCTGCCCCACGCCCCCCTGGGCCCACAGCCAGGGGCCACGGGCTGCTCCCCGGGCAAGGCCATGTGGCCGGCAGGAGCCTTGTGGTGGGCTGGGGGGAGGGAGAACTGCCCCAGAGAAGCGTCGTGGGACGGGGGGGACTGGGGGAGACGCGCCGCGGGCAGGACGGGGGGGGGGGACTGGGGGAGACGCTCCACGGGCAGGACGGGGGGGGCTGTCACGTTACTGAATTTGAGGGGAGCAGCCAGATCGCTGCTCCACCCATAGGTGGGGGTGTTGGCCCCAGAAATGGTATAAAAGGGGCTTGTGGGGTTGACTAGACGCTCACCGTCTGCTGATCCTGTGTACGCTGGTCGTGTGATTGTACGGGCAGTCCCTGGTGTGCGTCGGAGCCGGAGTTACGGACGGAGGCCCTCGCTGCTGCGCGGCGCGGCTACGCTGGCTTCGCTTGGCCGGCAGCGTGGCTACGCACACAGCGCTGCAGCACCCGCGGCCAGTGTAACCGCGCAGCAGCGAGGGCCTCCGTCTGTCACGACGATCATAAGCGTCGGTCTGTTGTCATGTAGAATTTTTTTCAGTCTGCAAACTCACACTGCTGTGACTGAACATGCTGGGTACGAGAGAGCTGTGACAGCTTGTCTCTTGGCCGAGGGGCCTGCTATTATGTAGGGGCGAGAGGCTTGTACAGCCGCTTTGGCCATCAGCTGCCGTGTAAGTGTCTCTGTAAACCTACAATCAAAGACACTGCTAACAATTCGCAACTCACATTCATAACAGTAAAATAACACGTCCGTTCTACAAGCACTCGGTAGTATTTGGTTCTGGTTTTTAGAACTTGAATGCCAGTGAATTCATTGATTGTACCTAGGCTGTGCAGCGTTCTAGCTGAGCATGCTCCATCCCTGGCTGTGCCAACGGCAGTGAGAGCACGAGGTATGTAAGTCCCTCTGGCAGCTCTGTGTAATCGCTGCAAGAATACACTTTTGCTAAGTAATCCTCCCGGGGTGACCCCCCCGCACCATCACTGGGTAGCCCGACTCCTCACCACGTGCCCCAAGCCCCTGACAATCGGCCCAGCCGGACTTCAAACCAAAGGTGCCTTGGGCCCGGCGTCCCGCTGACCAGAACCTGCGTACATACTGTACAGTGTTTTTTGCACCCTGCAACAATGCCTCCAAAACACAAATCTGATGCAAGTGCTGGTGAGACAGCAAAGAAAAGAAAAACCATCACCAAGGAAGATAAAGTAGAACTACTAAAGAGACCAGAGAGAGGTGAAAATCCATCATCCGTTGGCGGAGCATGTGCTTACAGTCGGTCACATGTAGACGAAACTGGCTTGTTTTGGAGAAAATGCCTGAGGACATACATTGCGAAAGAGGAAGAAAGTGCACCAGGACATAAGGCATCAAAGCCAGGCTGACTTTATGACTTGGGGGTCATGCATCTGGGGATTTAAAGCTGAAACCGACGCTAGTGCATCGCTCCCTAAATCCGAGGGCACTATGCAATGTCACTAAGGCCTCTCTTCCTGCTATTTGGAGGGCTAATTCAACGGCTCGGGTTACACTTGCTATGGTTGAAGAATGGTTTTCCAACCATTTTGCCCCTGCTGTTGAACGTTATTGCTTGGGCAAAAACATTCCTTTCAAAATTCTCCTCCTCCTTGACAATGCCCCTGGACATCCAAACACTTTCCATGACATGCACCCCGATGTGAAGGTGGGATTTCTACCCCCAACACCACATCACTAATTCAGCCAATGGATCAGCGCGTCATAGCCTCCTTTAAGGCCTGTTATTTAAGGAGGCCATTCTCACAAGCTGTCAGGCTACCCAAAAGGATGAGATGACCTTAAGGGATTTCTGGAAAAGTTATAACGTTTATGATGCCATCAACAATAGTGCTGGTGCTTGGGATGAAGTGAAAGAGACAAATACGAGAGGAGTTTGGAACAAATCGCGCCCCCAATTCACAGAAGAATTTCTGGGGTTTACAGATGAGGAAATCGCCGAACCCAGGCAAGCTGTGGTTGCTGTTGGTAATGAACTGCAGTTGGACATCACTGACAATGATATCAGAGAGTTACTCGACTCCCGTGGCAAAGAACTAACCAATGAAGACCTTACGGAACTAGAGCAGCAGGAAACCAGGGCCTAGAAACTCCACAATTGAAGCAATTTTCTACAAAAGAGTTAGCTGATGCTTTTCGTCTTAATGGCAAAGTTAGAAGAGCAAGATCCTGACACAGAGAGGTTCGAAAAAGTTTCCGCACAGTTACCGAAGGGCTGAGATGCTACTGGGCTATTTATGATGAGAAAAAAACAAACCTCCCTTGATGCCTACTTCAAGAAATTGACTCCAGCAGCAGAATCAGACTCTGACTCTGACTCTCTAATCCCAGTCCCATCCTCTCCAACAAGTCCAGCATCCTCTACCGAGATTGTTCTGTGCGGTATTTGAAACGTTTAAGCATTTACATGCACGGTTAAAAATAAAGAACATGTTAAGACAAACAGCTGTCCAAGTTGCATTTAAAGTAGAACTCCATGCACATTTTTTTGTTTTAGTTTTGGTTAGTTTGGTGTGGGGTTAGAGCCACTTGAGGTTTTACTGCTGTCTGTATCCTCATTAGAAAGATTTAATCTCATTTCCTGTCCTTGAGACAACAGGAAGTGAGGGGAAATCTACCCCTAGGAAGGGAAATCTTCTGAACAGGGGAACAGACAGCAAAACAAACATTAGAGAGGAGTTAACCCTTCCCTATGCTATCCAAAACTAAACAAAATGTTTGGCTCGAGTTTCCCCTACAATATGTACCAGTTCCGACTTACATACAGATTCAACTTAAGAACAAACCTACAGTCCCTATCTTGTACGTAACCCGGGGACTGCCTGCATAATGTCTGTGTGTGGAGTTAGGAATCTGTAATCTGTGTGGAGACTGAATATTTCCCTGCATGGGGTTGAGCATTGGGCAGAGCCCGGCCTGTGGACATACTAATCAGCGAGGCCCTGTGGGACTATGGCACTCGATGGGCCAAGGACACACCTAAAGCAGGAGGGCGGACACCTAAGGGCTGCCAGCAGGGATAGGTGGCTGGCCAGGTGACCTGCTGCAGCCAAGAAGAGACCAGGAAGGAGGGATAAATAGGCCATATGGTCAACTCCATCTTGGTTCTCAGCTCAGCACTTCATCCCAGAGGCAGCATTGCAGGGATCGAAGAGCCGGAAAGACCTGGGAACCCATCCTGATGCTAGGATGTGCAACAAGAACTTTTAAGCCAGCAGCTGTAACATCTCTGCTAGAGCCTGCATCGAGGACTGGGAGATTCGGTGCATGTAACGTACTATCCTTTAACAGCCTCACTCTCATGCTTTTCTTTAGTGTAATAATTAACCTTTAGTTGTTAGATTCTAAAGGATTGGCCCAGCGTGATTTGTGGGTAAGGTCCAGAGGGTAAATTGACCAGGGATCTGTGGCTGGTTTCTTGGAACCGGACAGGACTTGTTCGGGGTAGGTGGGATTGGGTGCTAGGACCCCCCACCTGTGTATGAGGCCCGGGGCCATCTGGGGCACGGATATTGCTGGGGTGTCGGAGGGGTTTTGCTCGTGAGGCTTCAGGCAGGCAGCTGAAGCGTTCTGTGGGACTGGTTTGTGGCTGGTTTGGAGAGGTCACCAGTCTGGGGGCTGTAAGGAGCCCCAGATTTGAGCAATTTGCCCTGAGCGGACGCCCTCAGCTGTGCCCAGACCCGGCCTGGTCCGTCACAGGGGCAGAAGGAAGACGCACTGCGGCCAGGACGGGGACGGGGGGGCAGAAGGGAGACACGCCGTGGGCAGGACGGGGGGTGCGTGGGGACGGCGCCGGCCTGGCTAAAGCTGGCCCGGGTGCATTGTACGCCAGCTGAACAGCGTCACCCCTTGCCAGGGTCGGGCCTGGGCCCAGCCGTGCCGAGCGGATGTTACTCAGCCCAAAGAAATCCAATAGCTCTGATCCAGGCATGGCGTGGGGAACGCCTGCACCTAGGAACACCCCGCTCCCACCCAGCAGGCCCTGGTGTGTGGGCGGGGGAACGGCCGCCCGGGGACAGGCACGGCACGGAGCGTCTGCACCTAGGAACACCCCGCTCCCACCCAGCAGGCCCTGGTGTGTGGGCGGGGGAACGGCCGCCCGGGGACAGGCACGGCACGGAGCGTCTGCACCTAGGAACACCCCGCTCCCACCCAGCAGGCCCTGGTGTGTGGGCGGGGGAACGGCCGCCCGGGGACAGGCACGGCACAGAGCGTCTGCACCTAGGAACACCCCGCTCCCACCCAGCAGGCCGTGGTGTGTGGGCGGGGGAACGGCCGCCCGGGGACAGGCACGGCACGGAGCGTCTGCACCTAGGAACACCCCGCTCCCACCCAGCAGGCCCTGGTGTGTGGGCGGGGGAACGGCCGCCCGGGGACAGGCACGGCACGGAGCGTCTGCACCTAGGAACACCCCGCTCCCACCCAGCAGGCCCTGGTGTGTGGGCGGGGGAACGGCCGCCCGGGGACAGGCACGGCACGGAGCGTCTGCACCTAGGAACACCCCGCTCCCACCCAGCAGGCCCTGGTGTGTGGGCCGGCGCAGGATCTGTCCCGCAGGGCTCAGTCCAGGATGCTGCCCGAGAGAGCCCACTTCCAAAGGCCTGGGCGGGCTGGGAATGCCATGGAGGACTGGGTGAGCGCCCCGCTGGGCCGACACACTGGCACAAGCAGGCCGTGTGCGGTGGGGGGCAGGGCAGTCGGCGGCCCACGTACACGCCGGGGAAGGGTGTCTGGGCAGGACTGCAGCAGAAGATCTAGGGGTCAAACCAAACCTGCGCTAACACTGTCAGGGGCTGCCGAAAAGTGACCCCGAGTCTGCGCTCCAGGAGCAGGAATGTTATAGCCAGACGGCAAAAGGCGCTTCGGGTGCATTAAGAGGAGCATTGCCAGCAGATCCAGAGGTGTCATTATTCCCCTTTATCCAGCTCTGGTGAGGCCACATCTGGAGTACTGTGTCCAGTTCTGGGCCCCCCGCTACAGAAGGGATGTGGACGCATTGGAGAGGGGCCAGCGGAGGGCGACCAAAATGATTAGGGGGCTGGAGCACATGACCTAGAGGAGAGACTGAGGGATTTGGGTTTGTTCAGTCTGCAGAAGAGAAGAGCGAGGGGGGATTTGAGAGCAGCCTTCAACTTCCTGAAGGGAGGTTCCAAAGAGGATGGAGAGAGGCTGTTCTCAGTAGTGGCAGATGGCAGAACAAGGAGCAATGGGCTCAAGTTACAGTGGGGGGGTCTAGGTTGGAGATTAGCAAAAAATCTTTCCCTAGGCGGGTGGGAAGCGCTGGGAGGGGGTGGGATCTCCCTAGGGAGGGTGGAATCTCCATCCCTGGAGGTGTCAAGTCCTGGCTGGACCAAGCCCTGGCTGGGTTGACTGAGTCGGGGCTGGTCCTGCCTTGGGCGGGGGGCTGGACTCGATTCCTGTGGTCTCGGCCCGCCCTGGGATTCTGTGATCTTGGGGGGGTGATGCTGATGGACTCGGCGTGTGGGAAGGGGCTCAGGGTTGGGCAAGGGGGCTTGCAGGGAGAGCACTCACAGTGGGGCAGAGGGGCGGGGAGCAGCGGTGAAGACTCTGGCTGTGGCATCTGGGATGGGGCTGAGGTGCGGGGCCTTTGCAGGCGCCCTGCGGTCCTCTCATTGCCACAGCCCCAGGCCAGGTGCCGGACCCCTTTCTGCTGGCCTGGCAGCTCCGGGGAGGCTGGGGAAAGGCGCCTCTTTCGCGGCGTGGCCAGTGCTAATCGATCCTGCCCAGCTGAGTTGTTTGCTCCTGACCCCAGCTCATGGGTGGCTCGCGCCCGGCAGCATGCGGGTTGAGTTACGGCTCTACCCCAGCTACGGTGGCTGTGCCAGAGGGCGTGCTTATCTAGGCCCCTGGTCCCGTGGGGTGGGGCCCTGGTTTACCGCCGCACGGGCTGCCTTTTTGCTCTGCTTTCAAGGGGTCGGCCCATCCCGCTGTTGGCTTGGATTGTTAAAGGCCTGTTCTTGCTTTCCAGTTTCCTCTGCCAGGCAGGGCTGCGGGTGGTGGCGTGGCCAGATCGATGCCAGCCGTCAGGGTAAGTCCTTCCTCCCCGAGCGGGCGCTGCGTGAAGCAAAGCGCCTTTGGTTGGTTCGAAACCCGCTGCCTGCTCATTTCATTGGGCGCCCCTCGTTCGGATGTCATGGGAGCACGTGTACTTCTCCCTATTCACTTTGCCCACACCTCTCGGGATTGTCCAGAGCCTGTCCTATGCCCCTCGCTCTCCTCTCTTCCAAGTCCCCGTCCTTCTCATCGCTCTTCCGACGGGCCCCGTTCCAAACCCCCTCATTTTGGTTGTCCTTCTCTGAACCTTTCCAATGCCAAGAGATGCTGGACGCGGCATTCAAGACGTGGCCGCAGCGGCAATAGGATGTGTTCTGTCTTATTCGCTACCCCTTTTGTACCTTGCTTTCTGACGGGCGCTGCAGCGAGGGGATGTTTTCAGGGAGTGATCCTGTGTCTCGCTCTGGCGCGGCACCAGCCAGACTAGCCCCACCGTTTTGGGTCGCCGCCGTGGCTCTGGTGTCCGTGGCGGAGCGTGGCGCCCGGAACCGAGGAACCGCAGCATGCCCTGCGGGCCAGTGAGCCTCTCGCTGCGCTGTCAGAGCCGCCAGCCGCCAGTGCACATGAGCTGGGCTGCCTTGACCGTTCGGTTACCCCCTCCTGTGCCGGGCGCCCGGCAGCTCCCCCGCCGCAGGCCCCTCCAGCCTTCTGGCCCTCCCCAGACCGAGCTCCGCACACAGCTCCCTGCAGCGCCCCGGCCTGGCCCAGCTCCGTCTCCAGCGGGAGGGGCGGAAGAGCCCTCCCGGCCTGACGAGCCGGCTCTGGAATTCGCCCCATTCCACAGCTGGTCGGGGAGGTGGGCGGGAGACTGGGTGCCATGGAGACCTGGGCCCTTTCGGGTGGGAGGAGCAGCAGAGCCCCAGAGCCAGGGGGCTGGGTGCCGGAGAGCTGCAGGGCCGTGGATGGGCAGAGGCGCCGTTCGGCTCGGGGCGCCGGCTAGGCCGTGCAACGCGCTTCCGAGGAGGCAGCAGACCTGCCCGCCTGGAGAGCCCGTGCTCCTGACCCACGCGGGGCTCGGGCCCTGCTGCGAGGGACGACTTCCCTTCCACGCGGCTCTCTGCGCCGAGACAGCCGCGGCCCCTACTCTTCTCCGGGCCTCTGGCTGGCGTGGCCCTGGCACAGCAAGGCCCGCGGGCAAAGCCCTTTGGAAGCAGCGGTCCGGCTGGCAGGCGGGGGGACGGGGGCAGGCCGGCGAAGGCCCCGCTCTGCAATGCGCCCCCGATGGGAGCAGGTGCCGCCTGCGGAAAGAGCCGCCCGCAGCCTCCCGCGGCAGCTCCGGTAACACTGCCTGCCGGGCACAAAGCAGCCGGCAGACGCCTCCGTCCCCGGGGCGGCCAGCACCAGGCCGGCTTGTTCCCCCTAACAAACTGCGTCTTCATGCCCCGGCCCTGCGCCGCGGCCCTGGCCGGGCGCCAGGCCTGCGAGGGGCCGTGGGAACCAGAGGCGGGCGTCTTGCGGAGCACAAGGGCCCCCGCCCGGCGAGCAGTGCCAGTGGGGGTGGGCGGGCGCCAGGCCTGCGAGGGGCCGTGGGAACCAGAGGCGGGCGTCTTGCGGAGCACAAGGGCCCCCGCCCGGCGAGCAGTGCCAGTGGGGGTGGGCGGGCGCCAGGCCTGCGAGGGGCTGTGGGAACCAGAGGGGGGATTCTTCCGGAGCACAAGGGCCCCCGCCCGGCGAGCAGTGCCAGTGGGGGTGGGCGGGCGCCAGGCCTGCGAGGGGCCATGGGAACCAGAGGCGGGCGTCTTGCGGAGCACAAGGGCCCCCGCCCGGCGAGCAGTGCCAGTGGGGGTGGGCGGGCGCCAGGCCTGCGAGGGGCCGTGGGAACCAGAGGCGGGCGTCTTCCGGAGCACAAGGGCCCCCGCCTGGCGAGCAGTGCCAGTGGGGGTGGGCGGGCGCCAGGCCTGCGAGGGGCCGTGGGAACCAGAGGCGGGCGTCTTCCGGAGCACAAGGGCCCCCGCCCGGCGAGCAGTGCCAGTGGGGGTGGGTGGGCGCCAGGCCTGCGAGGGGCCGTGGGAACCAGAGGCGGGCGTCTTCCGGAGCACAAGGGCCCCCGCCCGGCGAGCAGTGCCAGTGGGGGTGGGCGGGCGCCAGGCCTGCGAGGGGCCGTGGGAACCAGAGGCGGGCGTCTTGCGGAGCACAAGGGCCCCCGCCCGGCGAGCAGTGCCAGTGGGGGTGGGCGGGCGCCAGGCCTGCGAGGGGCCGTGGGAACCAGAGGCGGGCGTCTTGCGGAGCACAAGGGCCCCCGCCCGGCGAGCAGTGCCAGTGGGGGTGGGCGGGCGCCAGGCCTGCGAGGGGCCGTGGGAACCAGAGGCGGGCGTCTTGCGGAGCACAAGGGCCCCCGCCCGGCGAGCAGTGCCAGTGGGGGTGGGCGGGCGCCAGGCCTGCGAGGGGCCGTGGGAACCAGAGGCGGGCGTCTTGCGGAGCACAAGGGCCCCCGCCCGGCGAGCAGTGCCAGTGGGGGTGGGCGGGCGCCAGGCCTGCGAGGGGCTGTGGGAACCAGAGGGGGGATTCTTCCGGAGCACAAGGGCCCCCGCCCGGCGAGCAGTGCCAGTGGGGGTGGGCGGGCGCCAGGCCTGCGAGGGGCCGTGGGAACCAGAGGCGGGCGTCTTCCGGAGCACAAGGGCCCCCGCCCGGCGAGCAGTGCCAGTGGGGGTGGGCGGGCGCCAGGCCTGCGAGGGGCCGTGGGAACCAGAGGCGGGCGTCTTCCGGAGCACAAGGGCCCCCGCCCGGCGAGCAGTGCCAGTGGGGGTGGGCGGGCGCCAGGCCTGCGAGGGGCCGTGGGAACCAGAGGCGGGCGTCTTCCGGAGCACAAGGGCCCCCGCCCGGCGAGCAGTGCCAGTGGGGGTGGGTGGGCGCCAGGCCTGCGAGGGGCTGTGGGAACCAGAGGCAGGCGTCTTCCGGAGCACAAGGGCCCCCGCCCGGCGAGCAGTGCCAGTGGGGGTGGGCGGGCGCCAGGCGTGCGAGGGGCCGTGGGAACCAGAGGCAGGCGTCTTCCGGAGCACAAGGGCCCCCGCCCGGCGAGCAGTGCCAGTGGGGGTGGGCGGGCGCCAGGCCTGTGAGGGGCCGTGGGAACCAGAGGCGGGCGTCTTCCGGAGCACAAGGGCCCCCGCCCGGCGAGCAGTGCCAGTGGGGGTGGGCGGGCGCCAGGCCTGCGAGGGGCCGTGGGAACCAGAGGCGGGCGTCTTCCGGAGCACAAGGGCCCCCGCCCGGCGAGCAGTGCCAGTGGGGGTGGGCGGGCGCCAGGCCTGCGAGGGGCCGTGGGAACCAGAGGCGGGCGTCTTCCGGAGCACAAGGGCCCCCGCCCGGCGAGCAGTGCCAGTGGGGGTGGGCGGGCGCCAGGCCTGCGAGGGGCCGTGGGAACCAGAGGCGGGCGTCTTCCGGAGCACAAGGGCCCCCGCCCGGCGAGCAGTGCCAGTGGGGGTGGGCGGGCGCCAGGCGTGCGAGGGGCCGTGGGAACCAGAGGCGGGCGTCTTCCGGAGCACAAGGGCCCCCGCCCGGCGAGCAGTGCCAGTGGGGGTGGGCGGGCGCCAGGCCTGCGAGGGGCTGTGGGAACCAGAGGGGGGATTCTTCCGGAGCACAAGGGCCCCCGCCCGGCGAGCAGTGCCAGTGGGGGTGGGCGGGCGCCAGGCCTGCGAGGGGCTGTGGGAACCAGAGGCGGGCGTCTTCCGGAGCCAAGGGCCCCCGCCCGGCGAGCAGTGCCAGTGGGGGTGGGCGGGCGCAGCGCCCCTTCCGGGCGGCACAGACTGACCTCCACTGTAGCGCCTAGAAAGGGGCTTCTGTGCGGGGGCTGCGAGACGCCCCGAGCTCGTGGCCCTCCCAGGCTGCGTGAGCCCTCCGGAGCCGCGGCCTCGCCCGCCGGCTCCCTGCCCCCAGGCTGCGCAGGAGCTGAGCCCGAGGGAGGCGCCAGAGTTGCTGCTCGGACACTAGGCCAGCCCTGCATGGGCAGCCCTAGGCTCTGCCCTGCTGCCTGGCGCCTGGCGGGACCAGCTCTGGCAATGGGGTAAAGATCGCTCCTCTCCCACCACCTGCCCAGCCCAGAGCGCCAACGGCCCCTCGGCTGTGCCCAGCCAGTCGGGACATCTGGGGCCTCCCGGCTCCAGCAGCGCAGCTCAGCTGCCAGGCCCGCGCCCCCATGCCACGCCCAGCAGCCTGCCCTGGGCCTGCGCGCATCAGCCCAGCCCCTGCCGAGCAGAGTCCAGCTCTCCCCGGACCAGGGCTGCTGCCGGAGACGCCTCTCCCTCCGCAAGCACAGCGTCCCCCGACAGCCCGGCCCTGGGTGCGGGAGGCAGAATGACCTGTGGAACTCCTCGCCTCGTGAGAGAGGAGACCAGAGGGCAGGACTCTGCACAAAACATCTCTTCAGCAGAGCAGCTCTCCGCACTCAGGCGTTGCCTGGCTGCCCACCAAGAGGCACAATGGGCAGCCGTGCACCGCGAGGGCCTGGTCCCCTGCCACCCGTCTGGCCGGGAGGACAGTAGCGGCGGCAAGGCCGCCCGTAGCCAGCCCTGCCCACTGACGCCTGGGAAAGCCGAACCCTGCAGAGAGGGCAGCAGAGTTTGTGTGATTGTCATTGGACTTTACTGACTTGGCAGGGACCCGGCGGCTCGCTGGTGACGGCGTAAAGTCAATAGATAAACAGGCCGGGGTGGGGCCCGGAGGAAGGCGCCCGGAGAGGCTGGTGCAGAAGGGGGTGGCCGAGTGCCAGCAGCGGGGGTCCGGCGCAGCGCTGGCGCCCACGGAGAGTCCCCCTGACGCAACGGGCTTCCCGCCGGCGGGATGAGCTAAGGCCGTTCCCGGCTGGTGGGTCTGGCCCTGTCGCACCAGCTGAGGGACCTCCGCCAGGCTGGGAGCCCCGCCCTGGCCGGCAGGGGAGCCAGGAACCCAAGCCTGCTAGCCGCCGGGCAGCCCGCCCCGAGCCCCGTGCTGGCCAGAGCTGCCAGGCCTGGCGGTGCCCGGGGAAGGAGGCCGGGCCGGACACAATGGCCCTGTTGAGGGGCAGACAGAAGGCCCCTTGTTCCGGCCTGGAGGGCCGGCTGTGAATGGGTTCTCTGTGCGCGCCGGGTAGTGGGAGGGGAGCCGGAGCCAGGCAGCCGCGCCCGCAGGCTCCCTCCCGGAGAGGGAGACGGCCCCGCCCCGCCGCACACCTGAGGCAGGCTGGGCTCCCGGGTACGGCCGGCACCGGCGGAGAGAGGCTGCCGAGCGGGCGGCATGGCCAGGCAGCGAGGGCGGGCGGCCCGGTGAGAGCTGGCGCCAGGACAGCCCATGTCGGAGCCCCATCCCCGGCCCCTCGCGCGCCGGCGGGTCCCACCCGGCCCCCCATGCACAGGGCAGTGCGCAGCCAGCCGCTGAGGCCAAACCAGAGGTGACGTTCCCGGGGGAGAGTGTGTGTGAGAGTGAGTCAGCGGGCACGCAGTGTGTGTGTGAGCGGGACAAGAGAGTGTGTGTGTGTGTGTGTGTGTGTGTGTGTGTGTGCGGGACAAGAGACCAAGCAGGCAGGGGCTGTGTGTGTGTGTGTGTGTGTGTGTGTGTGTGTGTGTGTGTGTGAGCGGGACAAGAGACCAAGCAGGCAGGGGCTGTGTGTGTGTGTGTGTGTGTGAGCGGGACAAGAGACCAAGCAGGCAGGGGCTGTGTGTGTGTGTGTGTGTGTGAGCGGGACAAGAGACCAAGCAGGCAGGGGCTGTGTGTGTGTGTGTGTGTGTGTGTGTGTGTGTGTGTGTGTGTGTGAGAGCGGGACAAGAGAGTGTGTGTGTGTGTGTGCGGGACAAGAGACCAAGCAGGCAGGGGCTGTGTGTGTGTGTGTGTGTGTGAGCGGGACAAGAGACCAAGCAGGCAGGGGCTGTGTGTGTGTGTGTGTGTGTGTGTGTGTGTGTGAGCGGGACAAGAGAGTGTGTGTGTGTGTGTGCGGGACAAGAGACCAAGCAGGCAGGGGCTGTGTGTGTGTGTGTGTGTGTGTGTGTGTGTGTGTGTGTGTGTGTGAGCGGGACAAGAGACCAAGCAGGCAGGGGCTGTGTGTGTGTGTGTGTGTGTGAGCGGGACAAGAGACCAAGCAGGCAGGGGCAGTGTGTGTGTGTGTGTGTGTGTGTGTGTGTGTGTGTGTGTGTGAGCGGGACAAGAGACCAAGCAGGCAGGGGCTGTGTGTGTGTGTGTGTGTGTGAGCGGGACAAGAGACCAAGCAGGCAGGGGCTGTGTGTGTGTGTGTGTGTGTGAGCGGGACAAGAGACCAAGCAGGCAGGGGCTGTGTGTGTGTGTGTGTGTGTGTGTGTGTGAGCGGGACAAGAGACCAAGCAGGCAGGGGCTGTGTGTGTGTGTGTGTGTGTGTGTGTGTGTGTGTGTGTGAGCGGGACAAGAGACCAAGCAGGCAGGGGCTGTGTGTGTGTGTGTGTGTGTGTGTGTGTGTGTGTGTGTGTGTGTGTGTGTGTGTGAGAGCGGGACAAGAGACCAAGCAGGCAGGGGCTGTGTGTGTGTGTGTGTGTGTGTGTGTGTGTGTGTGTGTGAGCAGGACAAGAGACCAAGCAGGCAGGGGCTGTGTGTGTGTGTGTGTGTGTGTGTGTGTGTGTGTGTGTGTGTGTGTGTGTGCGGGACAAGAGACCAAGCAGGCAGGGGCTGTGTGTGTGTGTGTGTGTGTGTGTGTGTGTGTGTGTGTGTGTGAGCGGGACAAGAGACCAAGCAAGCAGGGGCTGTGTGTGTGTGTGTGTGTGTGTGACAAGAGACCAAGCAGGCAGGGGCTGTGTGTGTGTGCGGGACAAGAGACCAAGCAGGCAGGGGCAGTGTGTGTGTGTGTGTGTGTGTGTGTGTGTGTGTGTGTGTGTGTGAGCAGGACAAGAGACCAAGCAGGCAGGGGCTCTGTGTGTGTGTGTGTGTGTGTGTGTGTGTGTGTGTGTGAGAGCGGGACAAGAGACCAAGCAAGCAGGGTGTGTGTGTGTGTGTGTGTGTGTGTGTGTGTGTGTGTGTGTGTGTGTGAGAGCGGGACAAGAGACCAAGCAGGCAGGGGCTGTGTGTGTGTGTGTGTGTGTGTGAGCGGGACAAGAGACCAAGCAGGCAGGGGCTGTGTGCAGTGGGGGGGTGAGCGCGAGCGAGCAGGCAGGGGCTGTGCGCAGTGGGGGGGTGAGCGCGAGTGAGCAGGCAGGGGCTGTGCACAGTGGGGGGGTGAGCACAAGCGAGCAGGCAGGGGCTGTGTGTGTATGAGGGAGGCTGGCTGAGGCTGTGTGCGGGAGGATGCTTGGGGCTGTGTGCGGGTGTATGGGAGGATGTGGGGCCTGTGTGCGGGTGTGCGGGAGGATGCAGGGGCTGTGTGCAAGAGGATGCATGAGGCTGTGTGTGGGTGTATGGGAGGATGTGGGGCCTGTGTGCGGGTGTGCGGGAGGATGCGGGGGCTGTGTGCAAGAGGATGCATGAGGCTGTGTGCGGGTGTGTGGGAGGATGTGGGGCCTGTGTGTGGGTGTGCGGGAGGATGCGGGGGCTGTGTGCAAGAGGATGCATGAGGCTGTGTGCGGGTGTGTGGGAGGATGTGGGGGCTGTGTGCGGTTGTGCAGGAGGATGTGGGGCCTGTGTGCAGGTGTGCGGGAGGATGCGTAGGGCTGTGTGTGGTTGTGCAGGAGAATGCATGATGCAGTGTGCAGGTGTGACGGCGCGTTGGGGGTCCCCGTCTCCTGCACCCCGAAATGGCACAAACAGACTGCACCAGCCAGTGGAATTGAGGGTGGTTTATTGCTCCTCCAGCCCAGCGCAGCACAGACGTAATCTGGTTACAGGAACTGGGGCTAAGAGGTCTCAATGCCCCCCCCCCTTGAGATAGGGGAGTCCCAGCCCCCTCCCCAGCTCCTTCTTCTCTGCCTTCCATCCAGCAACTCACTAACCCTCTTCCAGCCCTGCCCCCCAGCCAGGGCAGCATCCACCTTCCTTTGTTCCTCTCCATGGGGGGTGTCTGGCCACTGGTTCAACAAGTTTGGCATTACCTCTGCCTAGTGAGGTTTTCCCTGCTGGGTCTTGCTCCAGACAGCAGGGGTCACCACAGCCCAGCAAGTACCCCCACTACGTCACAGCGGGTGTGCAGGAGGATGCGTGGGGCCTGTGTGCGGTTGTGCGGGAGGATGCGGGGGCTGTGTGCGGGTGTGCGGGAGGATGCGGGAGCTGTGTGCGGGTGTGCGGGAAGATGCGGGGGCTGTGTGCGGTTATGTGGGAGGATGCGGGGGCTGTGTGCGGGTGTGCAGGAGGATGCGGGGGGGGCTTTGTGCAGGTGTGCGGGAGGATGCGGGGGCTGTGTGCGGGTGTGCGGGAGGATGCGGGGGCTGTGTGCGGGTGGATACAGCGGGGTGCATGCGGCAGGGGCGGGGTGTCCGTGCAAGCCACGCGTGTCTCCGGCCGAGGGGGTAGCCGGGCCGTGGGGCAGGCGGCCGGGGCCGTGGTCTCCGTGGGGCCCGCCGTGGCGCTCTCCTTCAGAAGGTGACCTACCTGTGGTAACCCTGGCAATGCCCGGCCCCGTCGTCCTTCAAGGGGCGCCACGGCCCAGGCCGGCTCCCTGCGGGGTTGCATTAACGATTAATCCGCGCAAGGCCCAGGCCCACCCCGGCGGGTGCGCGCCCTCCCAGGCCTGCAGGCGTCTGAGCCTCCCAGCGGCCAGGCCCGGGAGCAGGGGATGACCTGACGCTTCCCCGGGATCCCCCTGCCCGTGGGAACAGGCGGGGATTAGAGACGCCTCTCGCAGAGCCAGGGGGAGCCGGGTCGCTCTGTACCTGCCAAAGCAGCCAGGCGTCCGGCAGCACCTTAGCAGCCGCCGTGGGGCGAGCCCCCTTCATCGGTCGCAGCGGCGCGGAGATCGCAGGGGCCGGGGCCCAGCGACAACGTACAGCAGGAAAAGGAAAGGACGGATCCAGCCTAGGGCCGGCGCTAAGGAGGCTAACCCAGCCGGGGCCGGAGGCCGATGGGAAGATGTGAATAGCAAGAGAGGGAGAGTGGCCTTGGCAGCGCGTTAACCGGTTTCAATCGTTATCCAGGCCTAAGCTGCCTGGCTGGAGCTTGCCGTAGCGCGCTGGTTCCCTCGCTCATCGGGTTTGGACGTTCATCTGGAGGAGGACGGCTACGTCAAAGCCATTACGGCCTGCGCGGGGAGGTTCAATGTCTGCCCCAGGTCTGTGGAGTCGCCAGGCCGGAGGTCTGACGTGTGTCCCTGTGGCAGAGATGGCCGGGCGTGGCCATGGCGGAGGCGTTGCTGGCAGAGAGGGCGGAAGAGCGTGTGCAGGTGGCCGAGGCGCTGGCGTGGTGGGGGCAGTGATGGCGCTGTCCCAGGGTTTGCGGCAGGCAGGTCCCTGTTGGTGCGCGTGGGCGGCGAGGGGCTGTGTGTAGGCGAGGACTGGCCCGTGAGCGGGAGGGACCGAGTTCCAGGACAGGCTGTGGATTCAGTGATGCGCTGGAGGGGTTGTGGGGGTCTGTGATTTTCCTCGTCGGGCCTGTCCCGAAGCAGGGGACGCCTGGTTCCTCGCTTGGCTCTGTCGCTCTGGTTCCTCCCTTCCCCGGGGGGGCATGAACGTTTCAAGAGCTCTCCGTACCGATCCCGTCGGCGTGCCCGGACAGCACAGCGCAAAGAACCGACGGGCACATCAACACCCCGCTGTGCCGGAAACCTACTGACCACTCTTCCTAGCTACGCACCTCCAGCTTCCAGCCAGCACACAGCACATGCTGCACCGCCTACAGCCGGCCCCGACGATACAGCCTCCTTCCTCCTGTCGTTGTGCTGCTGCCTGTGCACCCTGCCTCTGTGATTCCCACACCGCTGCACCCGAGGAAGCCACAAACGCTCAGGCCCTACTCGATCTAAGCTCCCCCGGACTCCTCGTTCTTGCGGAGCCGGGCACCGGCTGCAGGAGGCAGCTGCTGGGTTCACTGCCCGGGTCTGTCCCTGGCCCTGCTGAATAAGGAAGGTAGATGCTTAAAGCCTGGCCCTCCGCAGTGATAATGATGATTAATAATTAACCCTAATGAGCTAGCTCTGACATAGCACTTCCCAGTGACCCGGTCCCAGAGCGCGGGGCTGTCCCTGCACCATGTTAGCGGGAGGGAAGGAGGTGAGCCGGGGCTGGCCATGCAGGCCTGGCTTCGCTCGCGCCCCCCTGTCCAGCCCTTCTGGCTCCCGGGAGCTCTCCAGATGAAAGTGAAAGCAGCGCGGCCCCTCGCACGGCTCAGCACGGCTGCACTGCTCAGCTGCTGGCTGCAGAGCATCGGCCAGGCGTCTGGAGCTGGAGAGTGTTTGGGACGAGCCCGGCCCCGTGGGGAATCCATGCGTACGAATGAGCAAGGCTCTGGAGTCGTGCAGGCACCTCCAGGCTCACTCGCTTGGTGGGTCGCAGCGCGCTGAGGCACCGTCAGTCTGGCTAGCCCAGTGCGCTCCTGTGCCCCTCGGTCGGGGAGATCCCTTTGTCTCACCACTCGCCCCATGTGTATCTGCACCTCCCCAGCTCCCGTTGGCCATGGATCGCCGTTCCCAGCCAATGGGAGCAGCAGGAAGCGGCACAGACCCAGCCACCGCTTCCCGCAGCTCCCGTTGGCCATGGATCGCCGTTCCCAGCCAATGGGAGCAGCAGGAAGCGGCACAGACCCAGCCACCGCTTCCCGCAGCTCCCGTTGGCCATGGATCGCCGTTCCCAGCCAATGGGAGCAGCAGGAAGCGGCACAGACCCAGCCACCGCTTCCCGCAGCTCCCGTTGGCCATGGATCGCCGTTCCCAGCCAATGGGAGCAGCAGGAAGCGGCACAGACCCAGCCACCGCTTCCCGCAGCTCCGGTTGGCCATGGATCGCCGTTCCCAGCCAATGGGAGCAGCAGGAAGCGGCACAGACCCAGCCACCGCTTCCCGCAGCTCCTATTGGCCATGAACAGGGATCCGCGGCCAATGGGCGCTTCGATGGCCAGGCCCTGGGGAGCTGCAGCTCCGTATAGCAGTGGGGCTCACCCTGGCGGACCGGCTCTGGTTCGGCTCGAGGGGCACACACTCGCCGGCCTGACCCCGATACATTGGGGCAGCGCCGTGCCGTGCCGCTGCCGCTACGGTGCACCTGCTCCCGGGGCGGGTTCCTGTCTATCAGGAGGTAGAAGAACGGGGGCTTGGTGTCTACTCCAGCCCCCGCACTGAAGGCAGCACAAAGTTTTATTAGACTCGAGGTCCCCGCACTGGGGGGCACACCGCCCCACGGAGGGGGAAGGGAGTGCCACCCAGCTCTGCTTCTGGCCTGCTCCAGCTGCCAGCCCCGCCTCTGGGGCCCTGCCCCCCTTCCCCCCATGATTTCAGCCCCCACATTTTGCTGACTTAACTAGCCGGACGGGATGTTTGTCCTAATTCCAGCCTCCACCTCCCGGGCGGTCCACCTGCTCCAGCTCCGGCTCCGCCACGCTCCTCCAGGGGGCGGGGGGCTGGCTCTGCCCGACATCGGGCTGCGGCGTTGGGTGTCCTGTTACCAGCCGCAGCCGGCGGCTCCGTTTACAGGCCCCATGCATTATTCAGCTGGCCTCTCTCCTGCCTCCCCTCTGACAGGCGCCTTGCAAAGGGCTTGCGGGATCCGGCACGCGCAGCGTTCCCTCTGTTGTTTCCATCCCCGTGCGGAATAAAGCCTAGGCGCACCGAGGCACGTGTGAACGCGCACCGCCGTAGGAACCGGAAAACCTTTGCTCACCAGCGCTGCGGCAGCTGAATCGCTCCGGCTTCCAGGGCACGCTGGGCACGGGCCCTTTTTGCTTCTTGGCCCGGAAGCGGCTTCGGGCGTTTGAGTGGCTGATGTCTCTGTGACGTTTTTATCCTCGAAATCGCAGCAAAAGCCGCTCGGCTCGTGGCTGGCTTCCCCCGGGGCTGCGAGCGGAAGGGGCAGTTCCCTCCCGCCGGGGCGCTAGGCGAGGGGTTCAGAGAGTGCCGGCACACATGGACACGGCTGCCCCTCCGCCACTGTGAAAGGGGCACACCCCCAGATGGAGGGCTGAGAGCTCACGGGCTGCGATCTCCATCGTCGGGCTCCGGGGCACTGCTCGGGAGGGCCCCGGTTCCAGGTCTGCGTGCCGGGCTCAGTCGTGCGAGCAGCGTCCCCTCCCTGGGCAGCCAGTCTCCTTGTGTGACCCAGAGGACAGCAATGCTGCATTGCAGCTCTCACACCCTCCCCGCCGCTCGCTGGGACCCAGAGAACCGTCCCGGGTCCCGGGCAGGCAGCGGCTGGCAGGTGCAGTATCCCGGCGGGGGGAGCAGGAGGGCTGCAGACCCTGGGCGGAGGAGGGGCAGAGTGCTGACCCCACCCCTGCGTGTCAGTGAACCGGGCCGGAGAGCGGCAGGGGCTGTCCCCGGGCCCCAAGGCAAGCCCCTTCCCTGGAGAGCAGGACAAAGCGCCATGGATTTCCCTGCGGCTGCCTCCTGGGTGCACGTCCCCGGGGAGCGGACGTGCCCTGCCCCAGCCATGCAGACTCCCAGCACCCCGGCCTGCGTGGCTGGCATGCACACGGGGCCCTGGCGACTGCTCCGAGGGGCTCGCGCACACCCAGAGAGCCAGGGTCCCGGCCAGGCCTAGCCCCGGTGGGAGGGCATGTGGGCCAGGCGCTCTCGTGGGGCCGGGCCGTGCACACACAAGGCCAGAGCAGGTGCCCACGGCGAACCGGGGCAGGTCTGAGCTGGGTGAGAAGAGGAACGTCCGTTTCAGCTGGCCGAGGGTTCCCGGGGCAGCCAGCCCGAATCCCTTTGCGCCAGGGGTCGGGTCGGACACAGGCCTGGCTGGGCCCTTCCTGGGGGCGGTTCGGGAGCCGCCGGGGCGAGAAGGTCGGTGGTTCGGAGCCAGGCTGGCGACGCAAGGAGCAATGCTGGGAAAGCCCTGGGGGCACGGAGAACCTGGAAATGATTGACCGAGCCGTGGGAGCGGGGGCAGGACTGCTCGTCCCGATTCGCACAGCGCCCGAGGGGCCCGGTCTGCAGCCAGCCCAGCAGAGCCCCCGAGGGAGGGAGGGAGGGGATCGCCCCGGGGCCAGGGGCTCCGCGGCCCGGCCACGCTCAGAGGGATGGGCTGGCCTAGGGGGCTCGGCCCTTGCGTCAGGGCGCGGGCTGTGCGGGGCGGGGCGGGCCGGAGACAGCGTGGAGTCCTAGAGCCGGCAGGGGCTGCGAGGGCAGCGAGTCCGGTCCCCTGCCCTGCGGCAGGGCCCGGCCCCTGGAGAGCGACCCGACAGGCGTCTGTCCGGCCTGCCCGCCCTCCCCGGCGCCCGCCCCCTAACGCCCTGTGCCCTCCCCGGCGCCCGCCCCCTAACGCCCTGTGCCCTCCCCGGCGCCTCCCCCTAACGCCCTGTGCCCTCCCCGGCGCCCGCCCCCTAACGCCCTGTGCCCTCCCCGGAGCCTCCCCCTAACGCCCTGTGCCCTCCCCGGCGCCCGCCCCCTAACGCCCTGTGCACTCCCCGGCGCCCGCCCCCTAACGCCCTGTGCCCTCCCCGGCGCCCGCCCCCTAACGCCCTGTGCCCTCCCCGGCGCCTCCCCCTAACGCCCTGTGCCCTCCCCGGCGCCCGCCCCCTAACGCCCTGTGCCCTCCCCGGCGCCCGCCCCCTAACGCCCTGTGCCCTCCCCGGCGCCTCCCCCTAACGCCCTGTGCCCTCCCCGGCGCCTCCCCCTAACGCCCTGTGCCCTCCCCGGCGCCTCCCCCTAACGCCCTGTGCCCTCCCCGGAGCCTCCCCCTAACGCCCTGTGCCCTCCCCGGAGCCTCCCCCTAACGCCCTGTGCCCTCCCCGGCGCCCGCCCCCTAACGCCCTGTGCCCTCCCCGGCGCCCGCCCCCTAACGCCCTGTGCCCTCCCCGGCGCCTCCCCCTAACGCCCTGTGCCCTCCCCGGCGCCTCCCCCTAACGCCCTGTGCCCTCCCCGGCGCCCGCCCCCTAACGCCCTGTGCCCTCCCCGGCGCCTCCCCCTAACGCCCTGTGCCCTCCCCGGAGCCTCCCCCTAACGCCCTGTGCCCTCCCCGGCGCCCGCCCCCTAACGCCCTGTGCCCTCCCCGGCGCCGCCCCCTAACGCCCTGTGCCCTCCCCGGCGCCTCCCCCTAACGCCCTGTGCCCTCCCCGGCGCCCGCCCCCTAACGCCCTGTGCCCTCCCCGGCGCCCGCCCCCTAACTCCCTGTGCCCTCCCCGGCGCCTCCCCCTAACGCCCTGTGCCCTCCCCGGCGCCTCCCCCTAACGCCCTGTGCCCTCCCCGGCGCCTCCCCCTAACGCCCTGTGCCCTCCCCGGAGCCTCCCCCTAACGCCCTGTGCCCTCCCCGGCGCCCGCCCCCTAACGCCCTGTGCCCTCCCCGGCGCCCGCCCCCTAACGCCCTGTGCCCTCCCCGGCGCCTCCCCCTAACGCCCTGTGCCCTCCCCGGCGCCCGCCCCCTAACGCCCTGTGCCCTCCCCGGCGCCCCCCCCTAACGCCCTGTGCCCTCCCCGGCGCCCGCCCCCTAACGCCCTGTGCCCTCCCCGGCGCCTCCCCCTAACGCCCTGTGCCCTCCCCGGCGCCCGCCCCCTAACGCCCTGTGCACTCCCCGGCGCCCGCCCCCTAACGCCCTGTGCCCTCCCCGGCGCCCGCCCCCTAACGCCCTGTGCCCTCCCCGGCGCCCCCCCCTAACGCCCTGTGCCCTCCCCGGCGCCTCCCCCTAACGCCCTGTGCCCTCCCCGGCGCCTCCCCCTAACGCCCTGTGCCCTCCCCGGCGCCTCCCCCTAACGCCCTGTGCCCTCCCCGGCGCCTCCCCCTAACGCCCTGTGCCCTCCCCGGCGCCTCCCCCTAACGCCCTGTGCCCTCCCCGGCGCCTCCCCCTAACGCCCTGTGCCCTCCCCGGCGCCTCCCCCTAACGCCCTGTGCCCTCCCCGGAGCCTCCCCCTAACGCCCTGTGCCCTCCCCGGAGCCTCCCCCTAACGCCCTGTGCACTCCCCGGCGCCCGCCCCCTAACGCCCTGTGCCCTCCCCGGCGCCCGCCCCCTAACGCCCTGTGCCCTCCCCGGCGCCCCCCCCTAACGCCCTGTGCCCTCCCCGGCGCCTCCCCCTAACGCCCTGTGCCCTCCCCGGCGCCTCCCCCTAACGCCCTGTGCCCTCCCCGGCGCCTCCCCCTAACGCCCTGTGCCCTCCCCGGCGCCTCCCCCTAACGCCCTGTGCCCTCCCCGGCGCCTCCCCCTAACGCCCTGTGCCCTCCCCGGCGCCTCCCCCTAACGCCCTGTGCCCTCCCCGGCGCCTCCCCCTAACGCCCTGTGCCCTCCCCGGCGCCTCCCCCTAACGCCCTGTGCCCTCCCCGGCGCCTCCCCCCTAACGCCCTGTGCCCTCCCCGGCGCCTCCCCCTAACGCCCTGTGCCCTCCCCGGCGCCTCCCCCTAACGCCCTGTGCCCTCCCCGGCGCCTCCCCCTAACGCCCTGTGCCCTCCCCGGCGCCTCCCCCCTAACGCCCTGTGCCCTCCCCGGCGCCTCCCCCTAACGCCCTGTGCCCTCCCCGGCGCCTCCCCCTAACGCCCTGTGCCCTCCCCGGCGCCTCCCCCTAACGCCCTGTGCCCTCCCCGGCGCCTCCCCCTAACGCCCTGTGCCCTCCCCGGCGCCTCCCCCTAACGCCCTGTGCCCTCCCCGGCGCCTCCCCCTAACGCCCTGTGCCCTCCCCGGCGCCTCCCCCTAACGCCCTGTGCCCTCCCCGGCGCCTCCCCCTAACGCCCTGTGCCCTCCCCGGCGCCTCCCCCTAACGCCCTGTGCCCTCCCCGGCGCCTCCCCCTAACGCCCTGTGCCCTCCCCGGCGCCTCCCCCTAACGCCCTGTGCCCTCCCCGGCGCCTCCCCCTAACGCCCTGTGCCCTCCCCGGCGCCCCCCCCTAACGCCCTGTGCCCTCCCCGGCGCCTCCCCCTAACGCCCTGTGCCCTCCCCGGCGCCTCCCCCTAACGCCCTGTGCCCTCCCCGGCGCCTCCCCCTAACGCCCTGTGCCCTCCCCGGCGCCGCCCCCTAACGCCCTGTGCCCTCCCCGGCGCCCGCCCCCTAACGCCCTGTGCCCTCCCCGGCGCCTCCCCCTAACGCCCTGTGCCCTCCCCGGAGCCTCCCCCTAACGCCCTGTGCCCTCCCCGGCGCCCGCCCCCTAACGCCCTGTGCCCTCCCCGGCGCCCGCCCCCTAACGCCCTGTGCCCTCCCCGGCGCCTCCCCCTAACGCCCTGTGCCCTCCCCGGAGCCTCCCCCTAACGCCCTGTGCCCTCCCCGGCGCCTCCCCCTAACGCCCTGTGCCCTCCCCGGCGCCTCCCCCTAACGCCCTGTGCCCTCCCCGGCGCCTCCCCCCTAACGCCCTGTGCCCTCCCCGGCGCCTCCCCCCTAACGCCCTGTGCCCTCCCCGGCGCCCGCCCCCTAACGCCCTGTGCCCTCCGCAGGTGCCCGTCATGCCGCCGACGCAGAGGCCCTGCAGGTCCGTGGGCAAGGGGCTGGCGCTGGGCACGGTGCTGACCAGCCTCATGCTGCTGCTGTATTCGTACGTCGGGGCGCCCCCGCACGCCGGCACCAGGCAGTGAGTGACCCCCGCGGCCCCTCCGCCCCCCCGCCTGCCACAGGGCCTGCCCCCCCCCGCGGCCCCTCGGCCCCCCCCCCCTGCCACAGGGCCTGCCCCCCCCGCGGCCCCTCGGCCCCCCCCGCCTGCCACAGGGCCTGCCCCCCCCGCGGCCCCTCGGCCCCCCCCCCGCCACAGGGCCTGCCCCCCCCGCGGCCCCTCGGCCCCCCCCCGCCTGCCACAGGGCCTGCCCCCCCCGCGGCCCCCTCGGCCCCCCCCCGCCTGCCACAGGGCCTGCCCCCCCCGCGGCCCCTCGGCCCCCCCCCGCCTGCCACAGGGCCTGCCCCCCCCCGCAGCCCCTGGCCCCCCCCGCCTGCCACAGGGCCTGCCCCCCGCGGCCCCTCCTGGCCCCCCCTGCCCCCTGCCACAGGGCCTGCCCCCACCGCGGCCCCTCGGCCCCCCCCCCGCCTGCCACAGGGCCTGCCCCCCCCGGCCCCCCGGCCCCCCCGCCTGCCACAGGGCCTGCCCCCACCGCGGCCCCTCGGCCCCCCCCCGCCTGCCACAGGGCCTGCCCCCCCGCGGCCCCTGGCCCCCCCGCCTGCCACAGGGCCTGCCCCCCCCGCGCCCCTCGGCCCCCCGCCTGCCACAGGGCCTGCCCCCCCGCGGCCCCTGGCCCCCCCGCCTGCCACAGGGCCTGCCCCCCCGCGGCCCCTCGGCCCCCCGCCTGCCACAGGGCCTGCCCCCCGGCGGCCCCTGGCCCCCCGCCTGCCACAGGGCCTGCCCCCCCCGCAGCCCCTCGGCCCACCCCGCCTGCCACAGGGCCTGCCCCCCCCCAGCCCTGGCCCCCCGCCTGCCACAGGGCCTGCCCCCCCGCGGCCCCTCGGCCCCCCCCAGCCTGCCGGCACAGGGCCGCCCCCCCCGCGGCCCCTCGGCCCCCCCCCCGCCTGCCACAGGGCCTGCCCCCCCCCGCAGCCCCTCGGCCCCCCCGCCTGCCACAGGGCCGCCCCCCCGCGGCCCCTCGGCCCCCCCCCGCCTGCCACAGGGCCTGCCCCCCCCCCAGCCCCTCGGCCCCCCCCCGCCTGCCACAGGGCCGCCCCCCCCGCGGCCCCTCGGCCCCCCCCCGCCTGCCACAGGGCCTGCCCCCCGCGGCCCCCCGGGCCCCCCCGCCTGCCACAGGCCTGCCCCCCCCCGGAAAACCCTCGGCCCCCCCCCACCTGCCACAGGGCCTGCCCCCCGGACAGCCTGCCTGCCGCCCCCAACCTGGCATGGGGGAGTCCCCTCCCACAGGACCCACCCCCTCCTGGATAGACCTCCAGCGCTGCCGGAAGGGGTCTGTGGACGGGCCTGGCCCCCCAGCACTGCCGGAAGGGGTCTGTGGACAGGC
This sequence comes from Pelodiscus sinensis, assembly GCF_052426305.1. Lineage (NCBI taxonomy): Eukaryota > Metazoa > Chordata > Testudines > Trionychidae > Pelodiscus > Pelodiscus sinensis. Next base: position 1,163,930 of record NC_143085.1, on the reverse strand, counting down.
CCGGCCCCCCAGCGCTGCCGGAAGGGTCTGTGGACAGGCCTGGCCCCCCAGCACTGCCGGAAGGGGTCTGTGAACAGGCCCGGCCCCCCAGTGCTGCCGGAAGGGGTCTGTGGACAGGCCCGGCCCCCCAGCGCTGCTGGAAGGGTCTGTGGACAGGCCCGGCCCCCCAGCACTGCCGGAAGGGGTCTGTGAACAGGCCCGGCCCCCCAGTGCTGCCGGAAGGGGTCTGTGGACAGGCCTGGCCCCCCAGCACTGCCGGAAGGGGTCTGTGGACAGGCCTGGCCCCCCAGTGCTGCCGGAAGGGGTCTGTGGACAGGCCTGGCCCCCCAGCACTGCCGGAAGGGGTCTGTGGACAGGCCCGGCCCCCCAGCGCTGCCGGAAGGGTCTGTGGACAGGCCTGGCCCCCCAGCACTGCCGGAAGGGGTCTGTGAACAGGCCCGGCCCCCCAGCACTGCCGGAAGGGGTCTGTGGACAGGCCTGGCCCCCCAGCGCTGCCGGAAGGGTCTGTGGACAGGCCTGGCCCCCCAGCACTGCCGGAAGGGTCTGTGGACAGGCCTGGCCCCCCAGCACTGCCGGAAGGGGTCTGTGGACAGGCCCGGCCCCCCAGCGCTGCCGGAAGGGGTCTGTGGACAGGCCCGGCCCCCCAGCGCAGCCGGAAGGGTCTGTGGACAGGCCTGGCTCCCCAGCGCAGCTGGAAGGGTCTGTGGACAGGCCTGGCCCCCCAGCGCAGCCGGAAGGGTCTGTGGACAGGCCTGGCTCCCCAGCGCAGCTGGAAGGGTCTGTGGACAGGCCTGGCCCCCCAGCGCTGCCGGAAGGGGTCTGTGAACAGGCCTGGCCCCCCAGCGCTGCCGGAAGGGGTCTGTGGACAGGCCCGGCCCCCCAGTGCTGCCGGAAGGGGTCTGTGGACAGGCCTGGCCCCCCAGCACTGCCGGAAGGGGTCTGTGGACAGGCCTGGCCCCCCAGCACTGCCGGAAGGGGTCTGTGGACAGGCCTGGCCCCCCAGCGCTGCCGGAAGGGGTCTGTGGACAGGCCTGGCCCCCCAGTGCTGCCGGAAGGGGTCTGTGGACAGGCCTGGCCCCCCAGCGCTGCCGGAAGGGTCTGTGGACAGGCCTGGCCAGCCCCCCGACGTGCGTGTTCTTTCCTTTCCTGCAGGATTCCCGTGCCGTACTCCTGCTCCTCCTCCCCTGCCCGGTCCAGGGCGCCCGTGGCGGCTAACCGGTCGCTCGGGGCCCCGGGGCCGGCCTGCCTGCCCAAGCTGGACATCATGTTCCTGAAGACCCACAAGACGGCCAGCAGCACCGTGCTCAACATCCTGTTCCGCTTCGGCGAGAAGCACCGGCTGAAGTTCGCCTTCCCGCGCGGGCGCAACGACTTCTACTACCCCTCCTTCTTCCAGCGCAGCCAGGTGCGGGGCTACCGGCCCGGCGCCTGCTTCAACGTCATCTGCAACCACATGCGCTTGCGGTACGAGGAGGTGCGCCCGCTGCTGCCGGCCGGCGCCGCCTTCGTGACGGTGCTGCGCGACCCCGCCTACCTCTTCGAGTCCTCCTTCCACTACTTCGGGCGCGTGGTGCCGCTCACCTGGGCGCTGCCGGGCGAGGACAAGCTGGCGGAGTTCCTGCGCGCCCCCGGGCACTACTACGACCCCGGCGGCTTCAACGCCCACTACCTGCGGAACCTGCTCTCCTTCGACCTGGGCTACGACAGCGGCCTGAGCCCTGCCAGCCCCGCGGCCGAGCAGGCCCTGCAGGACATCGGGCGGCGCTTCCACCTGGTCATGCTGCTGGAGCACTTCGACGAGTCGCTGGTGCTGCTGCGGGACCTGCTGTGCTGGGAGCTCGAGGACATCCTGTACTTCAAGCTCAACGCCCGCAAGGACTCCACCGTGTCCCGGCTGACGGGCGAGCTCTACGACCAGGCCACCGCCTGGAACCGGCTGGACGCCCGGCTCTACCGCCACTTCAACGCCAGCTTCTGGCGCAAGGTGGAGGCCTACGGGCGGGCGCGCATGGCCCGGGACGTGGCCGAGCTGCGGCGGGAGAACGAGCGCATGCGGAGCATCTGCATCGACGGGGGGCGCCCCGTGGACGCCAGCGCCATCCAGGAGCCCTCCATGCAGCCCTGGCAGCCGCTGGGCCAGAAGTCCATCGTGGGCTACAACCTGAAGAAGAGGATCAGCAAGAAGCACCGCAAGCTGTGCCGCAAGATGCTGACGCCCGAGCTGCAGTACATGAGCGACCTGGGCGCCGACCTGTGGCTCACCAAACTCTGGAGCCGCGTGCGGGACTTCCTGCAGTGGTAGCATGGGGCGGCCCTCCCGGCTCCCCCCGCCCCGCCCCGCCTCTCTCCGCCTCCGGGTGCGGAGCTGGCGCCGGCGCCGCGGGGGGAGCCCGGCTCCCGCGCCCCCCGGGGACAGGAGGGAAGAGCCCCGGAGACCTGCAGGCGGAGACGCGCTGGGCTCCCTCTCGTCCCACCTCGCACCCCAGCGCCCCTCTCGGGGGCTCCCCTGGGCTCCGCCGCCCCCGCTCCATCCTCAGGCCCCGCGGGTGTCTAGCATGGCCCCTGGCCCAGCTGAGGGCAGGAGGCGGGACACTGCCCCCAGCCCCGGGCTTTCCCCAATTGTCTGGGCCTTGCTTTCCCAGGGGTTCGCTTGCTTCTGGAGGGGGTAGCTTCCCCTCCGGGCAATAGCAGCGTAGCTGGGGGCTGGGGTGCGGACACACGCGGTGTCTGTGTGCGCCCCAGCCCCCCCCCGGGAACAGCCGGCCCGCCTGTAAGACAGCGAGTCTCCAGTCTGCTAGTTGGGCTCTGCGTGCCTGTTGCACTCCGTGTGTGAATGTCGCCCGTGTGTGTGTTGAGCTGCACAAGTGACACCAGACAACACTGTCAACCCCAGAGCCAGCCGTTTGCACTGATTGTCCGGCCTCGCGGCTGTCCGTTCCCCCGCGGCCGTATGCCGTCCGGGTGTGTCTCCGTGCCGGCGTGGGGGTCTCCGGCCGGCACTGCCTCAGACCGGTCCATATCGGGGGCCAGCGTGTCCCCTTCATCACACTGCTTCTCCCAGAGCCATCCTGCGTGGCTGTCCCCGGCTCCTCGTTCGGCCGCTGCGGCTGTCTCCACTAATCGCACTGCCTCGGGGGGGGTCGCTGGCCACGGTCAGCTCCCAGGCCCACGGCTGCAGTCGCCCTGTGTCTCACTCCCCGACGCCAGCCTGGCCTCCGTGCTCCCGTTGGGCCATGGCCGACTGGTCCCCAGCGGGGCACAGCCTGTTCCTCTCCTGCCCCAGTTCGAGGATCCCCTGAGCGGTGGATCTGGTGAGAACCGGGGCAGCGTGTTCCCTGTTCTGTGCTGGGCGGGGGGGAGTCCTGCGGGCAGCGTCAGGGACGGGAAAAGCCACAGCCCGCCCTGAAGGCACCGCACCGGTGGGATCAGGGATCCTCCTGCACAGCCCACGCGTAGCCCCAGACCTTGCGGGCCGGCTGCTCCCTTCCTCTGCCGGCCGCAGCCCCGGGGGTCCCCTCGCTCTTCCCCGGCCCCGGGGCGCTGACGGTCTGCTCGGCCCGGCAAGCCAAGGAGAAGGGGCGTTGTGGATATTTGTACTGTACGTGTGGCAGGTTTGAATACATGAACTGTTCCGCTGTTCTCGTGAGGCCTGTGTCTTCTGCCCCAGTAGCTGTGCAGACGCTGACCCTCTGGGTGCAGCAGCGACGCTCCCCCGAATCGGGTCCACCCATGTGCGGAATAATTTTGCGGTGCGCACCGAGGCCTGTGTGAATGTGCACCACCAGGGGACACACAAACCTAAGTGTGGCCGCTCTGCTCATCAACTGGCCGGCCTCCGAATCGCTCCTGAGCGACTGCCCCAGCGCCCAGCTCACAGGGACCTGGCCAGAAGATTGGTTTCCTTTCCCCCTAGGGCCTGACCTGCCCCTGCAGTTCCCCTGCTGGTGCCTGGTTGGGAGCCGTTCCCCGTGAGTCTCACCCCAGCGCCTGCCTGCTGGCGCCCTACCCCGGGCAGGGCCCAGAAACCCTCCAGCACGGGCCTGGCCTGGCCGGGTATGAAGCCCAGCGGTGCTGCGCCCTGGGGTGGGCAGGCCTGGTCCCGGTGTGGAGGCTCTGGGTTGGCCCAGGGGGTCTGCACGCAGGCTGCCCGGGCTTACGCACGGCCCGTGGTGAGCCCGGCTGTCGCACGGAAGCTCCGAGGGCGGGGAGAGGGTTAGGGTTAGGGTGGCAGGATGGCTCCCTACAGGGTACGGGGGAAACTGAGGCACGGGCAAGGCCATGACTTGCTGGAGGGGAGCCCTGGCCAATGAGGCAAATGCCCCTGGGTGGTCTCGTGGTGGGACCCCGCCCTCGGCTGAGGGACAACGGGGCTTCGGAGAGTGGCCGGGCCTAGGCAGGGGGCCAGGCCTGTGTGTGGCCGGGGTGGCTCCTCCGAGGGGAGAGCCCAGCACCTGTGCAGAGCGGCCCTGCCCAGCGGCTCTGAGCACAGCTGCAGCCCATCCCTGGGCGGGTATATAGAGCCGCTCCCAGGGCCCAGGGGCATGCTGCTGTCCTGTGAGCAGGGTGGGGTGGCTGGCAGCATGGCGAGCTGGGCTGTGGTGCTGGGGGTGCTCGTGTGGCGCTTGGCTCTGGCCGTGCAGCGAGGTGAGTGGGGTGTCTCCTTGGGGCTCTGTGCTAGGGGCCGGTGCCTGGCTCTTACCCTGCTGGGGCTGGGCTCTGCAGCCACACGGCTTCCCCTCCCATGCAGCTGTGAGTTCCAGTGGTAACTGCTCCCGGGGCCTGGCTGGGTAAGAGCCCTCCTGGTCCTGGGTCGGTGCCGCAAAGCACCAGTGACCCCTCCCAAGTGGGGCCTCTCCCATGCTCTGGCCCTGCTCCTGGGGGGTGTCCCCATGGGCTGGGGGGGTGCTTGGAGGGTGAGGTGGGTTTGGCTCCCTGGTGGAGCCCCACGGAGGGGTCTGGATGGCTGGGAGCCCCATGGGGAGGGGAGGGCAGCCAGCAGCCACACAGGGCAGAGAGGCCTGGGGGGCAGCTTGGAGCCCCATGGGGAGAAGGTGGGGGGCAGGCAGCTGGGTGCCCCGTGGGGCAAGGGGGGTGGGGGGAGGCAGCAGGGGAGGCGGGAGGGCAGCTGGCAGCCCCACAGGACAGAGGGACCTGAGGGGCAGTTTGGAACCCTGTGGGAAGCGGGGGGAGGGGGGCGGGCAGCCGGGAGCCCCGCGGGAGGGGGGAAGAGGGCGGGAGCCCCGGGGGAGGGGGGGCAGAGGGCGGGAGCCCCACGGGGCCTGCTCACTCCCCTCCAGCGCCCCCGGACTCGGTGCTCTACGAGTGCAATGAGACCAGCATCCGGCTGGCGGTGAAGCTGGACCCCCTGGGCACTGGCCGGCTGCTGGACCCCCAGCGCCTGCACCTGGGCAGCTGCCTCTACTCCAGCCTGGCCCCCCGGCTGGGCGTCCTGCTCTTCCAGCACGGCCTGCGGGACTGCGGCTTCTCCCGGCTGGTGAGCGAGGGCTGGGCGCGGCGGGGGGAGGGGCTGAGGGGTGCCCCCGAGGGGCTGCCCCCCCGGCTCCAGTTGGCTTGGCCCTGCTCCGGCCCCTCCCGCGGGCTCCTGCCCGTGTCGGGGGCTGGCAGGCGGGTGGGAGGGGCTGAGGGGTGCTCCCGAGGGGCTGCCCCGGCTCCAGTTGGCTTGGCCCTGCTCCGGCCCCTCCCGCGGGCTCCTGCCCGTGTCGGGGGCTGGCAGGCGGGTGGGAGGGGCTGAGGGGTGCCCCCGAGGGGCTGCCCCAGCTCCAGTCGGCCTGGCCCTGCTCCGGCCCCTCCCGCGGGCTCCTGCCCATGTCGGGGGCTGGCAGGCGGGGGGGGAGGGGCTGAGGGGTGCCCCCGAGGGGCTGCCCCGGCTCCAGTCGGCCTGGCCCTGCTCCGGCCCCTCCCGCGGGCTCCTGCCCGTGTCGGGGGCTGGCAGGCGGGTGCCCTCGGGACCAGCTCGGTTCCCCTCCTCGGTGACGCCCCGCGGGGCTGGCAGGGGCCTGGCGCTGACTCCCCTGATCCTGCCTCCCCAGACCTCGGGGGCCACGGTGGAGCACTTCGCGGAGCTGGCCTACGAGCCGGCCCCTGGCAGCGCCCGGCACCACGCCAGCCCCTTTGCCGAGCGGATCAACTGCACGGACCCCCGGTAAGCGGCCGGCGCCGGGCGCCCCGCGACGTGGGCTGCAGGCCGGGGACCCCGAGGAGCAGCCGGGCGGGCGCAGGGCTCTGGGCTGGGGTGGCCAGTGGGCTGAGCTGCCAAGGTGCCCTAGGGCTGGGGCGCTACAGGCGCCCGGGGGATGAGGCGACCGGACGGCTGCTACTTAACCCTGGCTCCGAGCCCCTGCGATCCCAGGCTGCCCACTGGTGCCAGTAGCCCTGCTGGACGGGGAGGGGTGGGGGGCCCCGGCCCTGGGCAGGCTAGGCCCCCCAGGCTGTTTGGGGGGTCATGCCAAAGGCCGGCCAGGGACACGCTAGAGCCGGCCCTAGGGGGTCTCGAATCAAAGGAGATGCCCAGGGAGAGCACAAGGGGACCCATCCTGCCTCTCTCCTAGGGCAGGGCCCCTGGCACCTCTGGCCACAGCTCCGGCCACCGGCCGGCTGGCTGCCTCCGGCGCGCTCCGCTTCACCGTGACCCTCCTGAACGGTGAGTGCCTGGGGCGGGCGGGGGGGGGGCTGCCCACTCTGGGGCGGGCGGGCAGGGGGCTGCCCACGCTGGGGTGGGCGGGGGGGGGGGGCTGTGGCTGGCCCCTGTCTGTAGCACTGCCCGGGGGGGCGCCCTGAGGCCCTCGTGTCCCCTAGACCGTGGCCCAGCTGGTTCCCTCCTGGCCAGGGAAGGTTTGAGGGGCAGTGAGGGTGGGGGAGCGTGGAGGGAGCAGACTAACCAGTGTGGGGGTTCAGGGGCCCGTAACCCCTCCCCAAGGCACTAGGGCTGCCGGCCGGCCCTACGCCTGCGTCCCTCCCGTGCTGTATCTCGGCGCAGCAATAACCCCCCCTACGCAGTCCCCTCTGGGCCAGGGTCAGGGGTTCCCCAACGCGCCGTCGGGCACCAGCTGGGCGGGCACCTACAGCCAGTCCCGCCGGGCCTCCCGCAGCGCCAGGCCACGTCCTAACCCGGCGCCCTCCCCTCGTGCTCGGCTCCTCCGAGGGGCCCGCCGGGGCGGAGACGCGGGCCCTGCGTCCGGGAGGCCTGCGCCTGAGCCGCCCCAGCCCGCGGGCAGCGCCTCTGACCGCCCCGGCGCTTGTCTTGCAGGCGGCGCCACTGTCTTCTTCCTGGGCGCGCCCATCCGCCTGGAGTTCGCCGTGCAGCGCGGCTTCCACCAGCCGCTGCGGGTCTTCCTGGACGCCTGCACGGCCACCCCCACGCCCCAGCTCGGCCGCTCGCCCGCCAACTACAGCGTCGTCGCCAACCACGGGTGAGCGGCCGCCGGGGGCGCTCGGGGCGGGCAGCAGCCGGGGTGGGGGGCAGCCAGGGACCGGGGGGGTTGCGGGCAGCGCTAGGGGGAGCATGGCCGGCAGATCGAGGGGAGGGATTATTCCCCGACTCGGCACTGAGGCCACATCTGGAGTGTTGTCCAGTTCTGGCCCCCCGCTCCAGAAAGGATGGGGGTGCGCGGGGGCCCCCCGCTCCAGAAAGGATGGGGGTGCGCGGGGGCCCCCCGCTCCAGAAAGGATGGGGGTGCGGGGGGTGCGGGGGGAGGGGCCAGCAGAGGGCACCCTCAATCTTAGGGGGCTGGAGCACGTGACCTGCGAGGGGAGGCTGAGGGGTTTGGGTTTCTTGCAGGCTGCTCTCCAATCCCCCCTCTCTCCTCTTCTGCAGCCTGAACTTCCTGCAGGGGTTCCAGGGAGGCTGTTCCCAGTGGGGGCAGATGAGGCCTAATGGGGTGGCCTCAGGAGGCTGTCTGCCTAGAGGGTGGGGAGGCACGGGGGTGCCTGCCTGGAGGTGCTGGAGGCTTAAGTCCCTGCCGGGTCGGGCTGCCCCACTGGGAGCAGGCGTTGGACTGGCTCCTTCCAGCCCCAGGACTGGACGCTCCGACGCAGGGCGCAGTAGGAGCCTTGTAACTCACGCGCTGGGTTCTCCCCAGACCCGGCTCCAGCCTGCCAGGGTGAGGGCAGCCGGAGCTGGCCGGTCGGGTAGCCACGTGGCCCCTAAGGACCGCTCATGCTGGCGCTAGCTGCTGGCTGGGGCAGCCTGGTTCTGGAAGGGTGCAGAGACCTTCAGCCGCTTGCGCCCGACCTCAGGCAGGGGCCAGAGCAGCAGGCGTCCCCTGGGCCAGGCGGTCTCCAAAGCCCTTGGGCCGGTGAGTGACTCGCCCTCCTGTTCCAGGTGCCTGGTGGACGGCAAGGTGGCCAGCTCCCGGTTCCTGCCCCGCCGCGCCCCCGAGGCGATCCGGCTCTCCCTGCAGGCCTTCGACTTCGCCGGCGCGGCCCCTGAGGTAAGCGCCTGCTTCCGAGTTACGTACCCAGCTGGCTCCTGCGAGTGCCTGGCTCTTGCCAACGCAGCTTGCGAGTCCTAGCGCCAGCCCCTACTAAGAGCCTGCCTGACTGGCTGGAGGTGCCCCCAAACGCAAGGCTGGGGGGGCCTCAGACTGGTAGCCCCGTGCCACAATGCCCCGAGATGCCACGGCAAGGGGAGTGCCAAGGTCTGACAGGCAGCAGCCCAGCACCCCGGCCTCGGGGCGGCACTAGTGTGGGCGTGCTCGTCGGATCTCCCGGCTGCCCCGTGCCCTGAAGGCCGGCTCTCCCCGGGGCGGGGCGTGGGCTCAGCTGGCTTCTCTCCTCCCCAGATCTACCTGCACTGCCAGGTGCTGGCCTGGGACCCGCGTGCGCTGGCGGATCCCGCGAGGAAGGCCTGCTCCTTCCACAGGGACACCCGCAGGTGAGGGCAGGTGGGCGCGGCAGTCCTGAAACCGGGCCGGCGGCGGCTGGCTGCTCTGGCGGCTGGGGCCCTGCCCTGGGGACCCCGGCACCTCCATGGTCCTGGGTGGCTCGGCCAGCCCTCGCGGCGGGGACGACCCTGCGGTCTAGGCCTGCGGGCCCTGCCCTGGGGACCCCGGCACCTCCACGGTCCTGGGCGGCTCGGCCAGCCCTCGCGGCGGGGACGACCCTGCGGTCTAGGCCTGCGGGCCCTGCCCTGGGGACCCCGGCACCTCCACGGTCCTGGGCGGCTCGGCCAGCCCTCGCGGCGGGGACGACCCTGCGGTCTAGGCCTGCGGGCCCTGCCCTGGGGACCCCGGCACCTCCACGGTCCTGGGCGGCTCGGCCAGCCCTCGCGGCGGGGACGACCCTGCGGTCTAGGCCTGCGGGCCCTGCCCTGGGGACCCCGGCACCTCCACGGTCCTGGGCGGCTCGGCCAGCCCTCGCGGCGGGGACGACCCTGCGGTCTAGGCCTGCGGGCCCTGCCCTGGGGACCCCGGCACCTCCATGGTCCTGGGCGGCTCGGCCAGCCCTCGCGGCGGGGACGACCCTGCGGTCTAGGCCTGCGGGTCCTGCCCTGGGGACCCCGGCACCTCCACGGTCCTGGGTGGCTCGGCCAGCCCTCGCGGCGGGGACGACCCTGCGGTCTAGGCCTGCGGGCCCTGCCCTGGGGACCCCGGCACCTCCACGGTCCTGGGCGGCTCAGCCAGCCCTCGCGGCGGGGACGACCCTGCGGTCTAGGCCTGCGGGTCCTGCCCTGGGACCCCGGCACCTCCATGGTCCTGGGCGGCTCGGCCAGCCCTCACGGCGGGGACGACCCTGCGGTCTAGGCCTGCGGGCCCTGCCCTGGGGACCCCGGCACCTCCACGGTCCTGGGCGGCTCGGCCAGCCCTCGCGGCGGGGACGACCCTGCGGTCTAGGCCTGCGGGCCCTGCCCTGGGGACCCCGGCACCTCCACGGTCCTGGGCGGCTCGGCCAGCCCTCGCGGCGGGGACGACCCTGCGGTCTAGGCCTGCGGGTCCTGCCCTGGGACCCCGGCACCTCCATGGTCCTGGGTGGCTCGGCCAGCCCTCGCGGCGGGGACGACCCTGCGGTCTAGGCCTGCGGGTCCTGCCCTGGGACCCCGGCACCTCCATGGTCCTGGGTGGCTTGGCCAGCCCTCGCGGCGGGGACGACCCTGCGGTCTAGGCCTGCGGGTCGTGCTCTGGGGACCCCGGCACCTCCATGGTCCTGGGTGGCTCGGCCAGCCCTCGCGGCAGGGACGACCCTGCGGTCTAGGCCTGCGGGTCGTGCCCTGGGGACCCCGGCACCTCCACGGTCCTGGGTGGCTCAGCCAGCCCTTGCGGCGGGGACGACCCTGCGGTCTAGGCCTGCGGGTCGTGCTCTGGGGACCCCGGCACCTCCATGGTCCTGGGTGGCTCGGCCAGCCCTCGCGGCAGGGACGACCCTGCGGTCTAGGCCTGCGGGTCGTGCCCTGGGGACCCCGGCACCTCCACGGTCCTGGGTGGCTCAGCCAGCCCTTGCGGCGGGGACGACCCTGCGGTCTAGGCCTGCGGGCCCTGCCCTGGGGACCCCGGCACCTCCACGGTCCTGGGTGGCTCGGCCAGCCCTCGCGGCGGGGACGACCCTGCGGTCTAGGCCTGCGGGCCCTGCCCTGGGGACCCCGGCACCTCCATGGTCCTGGGCGGCTCGGCCAGCCCTCGCGGCAGGGACGACCCTGCGGTCTAGGCCTGCGGAGACCCGGGCTCGGTGGGAGCGGCTCTCCGGCTGAAGCGGGCTACGGGGCAGCACCTGGCAAGCCAGCCTGGGGTGGGCTACAGCCGCGCTCTGCGGGAGTCCTGCTTTGGCACAGCTAGGGCCGGCAGCCACTGGGCTCACCGTGGGGACGTGGCCAGTCAGGTGGGCTGGGGCGTGGCTCTCGCCCGGCAGCGGCACGTCCTGCGCCTCTCGCTCCAAGGCAGGGCTCGCCCCTCCGACTCCCAGCCCCTCTGCAGGGGCCCTGCCTAACGCAGCTCCCAGCCCCACTGGCTCTGCCCAGGGGAGGTAGGTGCTGCCTGGGGCCCTCCTGGGACTCGCAGGGTCTGAGACGCGGCCTCCCTGCTCTGCCCGACAGGTGGGAGCTCCTGGACGACCCCGCGCTGAGCTCCGCCTGCAGCTGCTGTGACTCCCGGTGCCCAGCGGCAGGCTCTCGCCGCAAGAGGGACCTGGAAGGTACGAGGGCGGGCAGCCGACGTGCTGCAGGGCCCTTAGCCGGGGGGGGGGGGGTCCGGCTGCCTGCGGCATTGCAGTGAGGCCACCGTGGCCCTGGGAGCAGGGCTGGGCACATCCCGAGCCGCTAGCCTTTTGGGGGGCTGCGGAGGGGCCTGGGCCTGTCTGGCCCGGTGCCAATGGGGCCCATCTCTCCTGGCGCTGCAGGGCAAGGGGCCCTCGTCCATGCCGTCGTGGTGGGGCCCTTGAAGATCCGCAGAGCGCCTGCAGGGACGGGAAGCGCCGAGTGGCACGCCAACAGCTCCCGGGCCGTCCAGAGCCATGCAGGTACTGGCCCTCCGGGGGTGGCTGTGCGGGGGAACCCGGGACCACGCCCAGACCCCAGCAGAAGGGGAGCGGAGGCCGAGCTGCCGGCTGCCTGGCCTGCCCCAGTGTCTGCTTGCCTGGCAGGTGGGGGCTGGCGGCCCAGAGCCCTGCTCCCCCAGCCTCGTCTGGAGCTGGCAGGTGTCTCTTGGGCTGGGGGGCAGGGCTGCCTCGGCCCCACTTGTAAGCCTGGTTACATGCTCCTATCGATCTGCCCTTGGTGGAGCCCCAGGGAGTCCGTGCGGGGGCTCGGCTCGGCTGCTGGGGGGCAGGGCTGAGGACCCTGCCCTGAATGCCATGGGGGGGGCAGCTTCTTGAGCCAGGCCGGGGGATCAGAACTGGCAGGGACCTAGAGGTGGAGCCAGGCCCCTGCTCTGTGGCAGGACTCGGCGCCAGCCTGGGGGGCCCAGACATGTCCACTGCCTCCCCTCTCTGCCGGCAGGAGGCAAACCCGGCGCGCTGCCGCCTCCCGTGGGCGCCCTGCTGCTGGAAGTGGCTGTCATCGCGGCCGTGTCCCTGGGCTTCTGCCTCTACAACGGGCGCCACAGGCGGCTCTGCCCCCGCGCCCACGGGCCGGGCGACTCCTGGACTGAGGCCCTGGTACCGGCCGAGCCCCTCGCCAGCATCAACGCGGACGTGGCCTGAATCAATAAACCGTGAACCAGAGCAGTGGTGTGCGCTGGGCCTCCTTCCGCAGGGCCGGGAACCGGAGCGGTGGGGGGGGCGCTGGGCCGGCCTCCTTCCTTCCGCGGGGCCGGGAACCGGAGTGGTGGGGGGCGCTGGGCCTCCTTCCGCGGGGCCGGGAACCGGAGTGGTGGGGGGCGCTGGGCCTCCTTCCGGGGGGCCGGGAACCGGAGCGGTGGGGGGCGCTGGGCCTCCCTCCTTCCGCGGGGCCGGGAACCGGAGCGGTGGGGGGCGCTGGGCCTCCCTCCTTCCGCGGGGCCGGGAACCGGAGCGGTGGGGGGGGCGCTGGGCCTCCTTCCTTCCGCGGGGCCGGGAACCGGAGCGGTGGGGGGGGCGCTGGGCCTCCTTCCTTCCGCGGGGCCGGGAACCGGAGCGGTGGGGCACGCTGGGCCGGCCTCCTTCCTTCCGCGGGGCCGGGAACCGGAGCGGTGGGGGGGGCGCTGGGCCTCCTTCCGGGGGGCCGGGAACCGGAGCGGTGGGGGGGGCGCTGGGCCTCCTTCCTTCCGCGGGGCCGGGAACCGGAGCGGTGGGGGGGGCGCTGGGCCTCCTTCCTTCCGCGGGGCCGGGAACCGGAGCGGTGGGGGGGGCGCTGGGCCTCCTTCCGGGGGGCCGGGAAGCGGAGCGGTGGGGGGGGCGCTGGGCCTCCTTCCTTCCGCGGGGCCGGGAACCGGAGCGGTGGGGGGGGCTGGGCCTCCTTCCTTCCGGGGGGCCGGGAACCGGAGCGGTGGGGGGGGCGCTGGGCCTCCTTCCTTCCGCGGGGCCGGGAACCGGAGCGGTGGGGGGGGCGCTGGGCCTCCTTCCGTGGGGCCGGGAACCGGAGCGGTGGGGGGGGCGCTGGGCCTCCCTCCTTCCGTGGGGCCGGGAACCGGAGCGGTGGGGGGGGCGCTGGGCCTCCCTCCTTCCGCGGGGCCGGGAAGCGGAGCGGTGGGGGGGGCGCTGGGCCTCCCTCCTTCCGCGGGGCCGGGAACCGGAGCGGTGGGGGGGGCGCTGGGCCTCCCTCCTTCCGCGGGGCCGGGAACCGGAGCGGTGGGGGGGGCGCTGGGCCTCCCTCCTTCCGCGGGGCCGGGAACCGGAGCGGTGGGGGGGGCGCTGGGCCTCCCTCCTTCCGCGGGGCCGGGAAGCGGAGCGGTGGGGGGGGCGCTGGGCCTCCCTCCTTCCGCGGGGCCGGGAAGCGGAGCGGTGGGGGGGGCGCTGGGCCTCCCTCCTTCCGCGGGGCCGGGAACCGGAGCGGTGGGGGGGGCGCTGGGCCTCCCTCCTTCCGCGGGGCCGGGAACCGGAGCGGTGGGGGGGGCGCTGGGCCTCCCTCCCTCCTTCCGCGGGGCCGGGAAGCGGAGCGGTGGGGGGGGCGCTGGGCCTCCCTCCCTCCTTCCGCGGGGCCGGGAACCGGAGCGGTGGGGGGCGCTGGGCTGGCCCCTTTCTGGGCTGGCAGCTCCTGGCTTGGCCCCTGGGCTCCCCTGCCAACAGGAGGCCCTGCTGGGAGCCACGGATCCGTCAGTAGCGGGGAGGGGCCCTGGTTCCCAGATGCCTGAGGGCAGGACCCCCATGTCTAGCAGGCTGCGGGTGTGAGGGCCAGGCGCCCCGCTGGGCCCACCAAGGACACAGGGCAGGGCCTGGGCTCAGGCTAGGACCCGCCCTGGCAACGGCCTGGCACAAGCCCCTTAGCCTGGCCCTGCAGCGGGTGCTGCACTGAGCCCTGCCCCTCTAGCTAGGCAGGAGGGGCCATGAAGAGCCCCGTTCCCAGCTGGCCAGCCCCCTTGCCTCCCCCCCTTTCCTGGGGGTTGTGCTGGCAAAGCATCTGGTGGGTTTTCTGAAGGCACCAGGGTCTCCACCGTCCCACCCAGCTGCCTCTAGCAGGCCTCACAGCTGCTCCCCTGTGTGGTCCAGGGCTGGGCCGTAGCCGGGAACTGGCCGGTCCAGTAACCTCAGGAACTCCTAGCAGTTAGGTGACCATTCTACGGGGGGGCACCTAGTGTGCTCTGGCCCCACTCCCAGGGAGCCCCCTGCCACCCCAGGCTGCTCTCAGGGGGGGGGGGGCACCTAGTGTGCTCTGGCCCCACTCCCAGGGAGCCCCCTGCCCCCCCAGGCTGCTCTCGGCTGCGGTGCAGTGGCAGGGTGGCAGCAGCCCGTGGGTGCGGGGGTCTGAGCTCCTGCAGACCAGCCTGCTCAGTACGGGGGAGGGAAACGCGGCCGGCCGCAGCATGAACCCAGCTGCCTTAGCTTAGGTGGGCGCCTGCATGGCTACAGCCCCGGGGTGGCTGCTTCCCTGCTGCTGCTGTGGCTGGGCCACGCCCTTGCCCTCTCGGCTAGGGGGAGGTGGGGCGTACAGGGGGTGGGGCTTGGGAACATTCCCACGCAGCTTGCAGGGACTGTGCTCTTGGCTCTGGCGCACCAGTCCCTGGTTAACTCCCCTTGCTTTTGTGCCAGCCCTTGGCCATGCCAGTGCTGGGGTGTCTGCCTGGGCCGGGTCTGGGCACAGCTGAGGGCGTCCGCTCAGGGCGAATTGCTCAAATCTGGGCTCCTTACAGCCCCTGACTGGTGACCTCGCCACACACCAGTCCCACAGAGCGCTTCAGCTGCCTGCCTGAAGCCTCCCGAGCAAAACCCCTCCGACACCCCAGCAATATCCGTGCCCCAGATGGCCCCGGGCCTATACACAGGTGGGGGGTCCTAGCACCCAATCCCACCTACCCCGAACAAGTTCTGTCCGGTTCCAAGAAACCAGCCACAGATCCCTGGTCAATTTACCCTCTGGACCTTACCACAAATCACGCTGGGCCAATCCTTTAGAATCTATATCTAAAGGTTTATTATTACAAGAAAGAAAAGCCTGAGAGTAAGGTTATTAAAGTACAGTACGTTACATGCACCGAATCTCCCAGTCCTCGATGCAGGCTCTAGCAGAGATGTTACAGCTGCTGGTTTAAAAGTTCTTATTGCACATCCTACGATCAGGATGGGTTCACAGGTCTTCCGGGCTCTTCAATCCCTGCAGTGCTGCCTCTGGGATGAAGTGCTGAGCTGAGAACAAAATGGCATCGGCCGCATGGCCTCTTTATACTCCTTCCTGGCCTCTCCTTGGCTGCAGTAGGTCACCTGGCTGGGGGGGTCCCTTGGCCCCCCTAGGCCCTCAGCTTAGGCTGTTTCCTTCATGTTTCCCAGCCAGTAACTGCCCCTCCTGTGACGGCGCGTTGGGGGTTCCCTGTCTCCTGCACCCCGAAATGGCTCAAACAGACTGCACCAGCCAGTGGAATTGAGGGTGGTTTATTGCTCCTCCAGCACAGCGCAGCACAGATGTAGTCTGGTTACAGGAACTGGGGCTAAGAGGCCTCAGTGCCCCGCTTGAGATAGGGGAGTCCCAGCCCCCTCCCCAGCTCCTTCTCCCCTGCCTTCCAGCCAGCAACTAACTAACCCTCTTCCAGCCCTGCCCCCCAGCCAGGGCAGCATCCACCTTCCTTTGTTCCTCTCCATGGGGGGTGTCTGGCCACTGGTTCAACAAGTTTGGCCTTACCTCTGCCTAGCGAGGTTTTCCCTGCTGGGTCTTGCTCCAGACAGCAGGGGTCACCACAGCCCAGCAAGTACCCCCACTACGTCACACCTCCCCCCCAAACCCTGATGTTCATCTTTGCCTCCCCCCCCAAGAGCCTTGTTATCTGCTCAGGCTGGGCCGGGGTGTCTGGGCCATACACACGTGGGTGAGTCAGTGGGAATCATACAGCCCAGCGCAGGGGGCCCCGGGTCACAGAGCAGACGCCCCCCCCCCCCCACAGCATGACCCCTCCGTGTTTGCTGAGGCCTGCCGCATTGTGAGCATCGGAACAGTCAGAGCTGAGCTACATCCAGCCGGTGCGTGTCGGCCGCCAGCGGCCAGTGCCAGGTGCCCAGAGCGAGGGACACAATCGGGCGTGATCTCTCTCCTGTTGCCCATTCCCAGCCTCTGCCCAGCCTGGTTAATGAGTATGAATGTGTTTGGGTCTCTTTTGAGCCCTGTTAACAGCCTGGTCTTCACCACACCCTCCGGCGAGGAGTTCCACAGGTTGACTGTGCACTGAGTAAAGAAAAAGTTTCTTTGGTTTGTTTGAAACCTGCTACCTGTCCATTTCAGCTGGTGACACCCAGTTATATGATGGGAACAAGTAACTTTTCCTTCTTCACTTTCTCCAGCCACTCATGAGTTTTACACCTCTAGCCTCCACAAGAAGAGGAATGGGCACGGGGGGAAGGGGGAGGTTTGGAAGAGGCTGCTGGAGGTATCAGACCAGCCCCAGCTCAATCAGTCGCTGGCAAAGCAAACTCCAGCTGCTGCCGAGAAGGGGCCGCCCTGGCCAGCCACGCGGCTGGGTGAGGCCCTGAACAGGCTGCGGCAGAGGGGTGCAGCTGCAGCGGCAGAGGGGTGCAGCTGCAGCGCCCCCGCTGCGGCTGGCTGAGTTCGGGGGGGCGAGGGCTGAGGAAGGGAACGAGGGTGGTTTCCAGCCACCGAGCAAGCGGGGGCGGCAGGGGACCGGCGGTGGCAGGAGCAAGGGCCAAAGCCAGCGGGGCTCCCCATAAGGACTGGCCGGCTGGGGGCCAGGCGCTGAGCCGGGCACCTGAACCCTGGAAAGAGCCCGGTCGGGACGGGGCGCCTGGCTCCCCTCGGGCAGGACCCAAGCGGAGCCCCTTGCTGAGTTCCCGGGGCCGTGAGCAGCCGCTGGCAGCGAGACGAAGTCAGGGGGCCTTCGGGCGTCCCAGGGACACTGGGCCCTTAGCCCGGGAGCTACAGGGGCCTCCCCTCAGCCCGTCCCGGCTCCAGGTGCCCAGGGCATCTCCGCCAGCTGCAGCCCCGCCCGCCCCCAGGGAGCAGGTGGGGCTCGTCCGCCCCGCCCCGAGCACCTGCGGCCGGGCTATTTCCAGGGGCTGGGGCAGCCCTGCCCTGAATCACTTCTGCTCCAGGATGGCTCCCTGGAGGGTGGCCCTGGCTGCTGTGCTATGTGCTGCAGTGTGGGGGGTGCCAGGTAATGGGGTGCAGAGTGGCTGGGCTGGGTGTGCAGGGGGTGCCAGGTAATGGGGGTGCAGAGCTGCTGGGTGTGTGTGGGGGGGTGCCAGGTAATGGGGGTGCAGTGCTGCTGGGCTGGGTGTGTGTGGGGGGTGCCAGGTAATGGGGTGCAGAGCTGCTGGGCTGGGGGTGTGTGGGGGGTGCCAGGTAATGGGGTGCAGAGCTGCTGGGCTGGGGGTGTGTGGGGGGTGCCAGGTAATGGGGGTGCAGAGCTGCTGGGCTGGGGGTGTGTGGGGGGTGCCAGGTAATGGGGGTGCAGTGCTGCTGGGCTGGGTGTGTGGGGGGGTGCCAGGTAATGGGGGTGCAGTGATGCTAGGCTGGGTGTGTGGGGGGGGTGCCAGGTAATGGGGGTGCAGTGCTGCTAGGTTGGGTGTGCAGTGTGTGTGTGGGGGGGTGCCAGGTAAGGGGGGTGCAGTGCTGCTAGGTTGGGTGTGCAGGGGGGGTGCCAGGTAAGGGGGGTGCAGTGATGCTAGGCTGGGTGTGTGGGGGGGTGCCAGGTAAGGGGGGTGCCAGGTAATGGGGGTGCAGTGCTGCTAGGTTGGGGGTGTGGGGGGGGGGGAATGCTATGGCCGGGCTGGGCACCCTGCCTGCTCTCCCCTCTTCCCTGGGCAGTCAGAGCAGCTGAGGGCTTTCCCCAGGCAAGGCCCTTGCTTGGCAGGCCTGGCCTCCGGCCTCTTGCTGTGGGGTGGCTGGGGCGGGGTGGGGCTGTCGGGGGCTCTGCTGTGGGTGCCCTGGGCCTGCTGGCCGGCAGTGGGGCGCTGAGAGGGGCCCAGCTGCAGCCGGCGTGGGGCACGGGGGAGAGCTGTGCCCTGAAGCACAGGGGCTGGCGTGCAGCTGGGCTGTCCCCCCGGGTCGGAGCCTTGCCGGCCGAGGTGCCCAACAGGGACGCCCTGCGACGCGCCGGCCCAGCGTGGGGCGCCCCGTGGGGCACCTTGTCGTGCCCCGGCTGCTGTCTGTGCAGGGCAGAGGCTGCTGTTTGGGGGGGCGGGGGGGTCTCCTTGCTGGCCCTGCCTGGCTGTGAGCGCCTGGCCTGCTCCGTCTGCGCTCCTGGCTCTGGAGGCCGGAAAGCGACGCTGGGGTGGGGCTGGTCCCTGGCTTGAGCCCCACGCGCCTCCGCTACAGCTGGAGCTTGCGGGGCGGGGGGTCTGGGGCAGCCCAGCTGTACCCCAGTGGGGGCCCAAGGCCTCCACCCTGCTCCCCATGCCCTGAGACAGCCGGGGGCTGGCCAAGGGCAGCCCCACACGTGCTGCGGCGCCTGGCTCCCTTGCCGGAGGGGGGGCGGTTCCCTCTAGCTGCTGACCCCGGCTGTCGGGGCAATAAGTGGCCGTTTCCTTCCCCAGCTGCCCCCGAGCTGGCTCCCGCCCCATGGAACGGCTCCTCACGCCCCACCACCGGTCCACAGCCACAGGCCACGGCCACGCAGGCTGCCAAGATGAGCCTCTTCCACAAGGTCCTGACGGGTGAGCGCTCCCCTGCCCCGGGGCGGCCGAGCCCCAGGCTGACGCCGGCCACCTCCTGGCTTGGGGGCTCGCCCGGCCCCTTCTCCGCGGGCAGCCCGGGCGGGGCTCCCCTGGGGGCCGCTTCTGACTGGACCATCCCCCTTACGCTCCGGACGGCCCAAAGGAAGCCGCTCCCCCCCCGCAGGGCTGTTGCACCCACCCACGCCCTTCCACCCTCTTGTGGGGGCAAGAGCGGCCCCCTGGGGACCCAGCCGGGCGAACGGCCCCTCCACCCAGAGAACCAACACCCCCAGTGGGTCCTGCCGTGGCGGAGGTCCCATGGCCCTGGTTGGCAGGGTGCTGGGAGGGGGCGGAGGTGCCTGCATGGTGCATGGACGAATCGAGGGCTCGGCCTCGTGACCGGGGCGGGGAGGCGGAGATGCTCCCATGTGCCTGCTCGGGGCCACTGGGAACGGCCGCGACTGGCCTACCTGTGGAACTCCACGCCGCAGTGCAGAGGTGAGAACTCGGCGGGGCTGGGCAATGCTGTAGGAGCTGCCACAACTCTCCGTGCCAAGGCTGGAACACCCTGGCCCAGAGCCAGCTCCGTAGTGGGGAGGGTCCCCATGGGCGGCAGAGTCCTGGGGGGTTTCCAGCCGGCACTGGGGCCCCGTCAGTAGCCTGCACTCCCGGGAACGGTGTTCTAGCCTGGCTCTCCATCCCCCGCAGCTGCTAAGGACCTGGTGTCCCCCTTCTGGGACGACCCCTCACCCAGCACCGGCGGGCCGGCGGCTCCCTCCTCGGCTACCACAAGGGCCGGCCGGCTGCTGGCCAGGACTCCCACTCGCACCCAGGCCCTGCACGGCGGCCTCTCCGGAGCGTCTGCGGAGATCCGCTTCCACCTCCGCATCCTGAACGGTGGGTCCCTGCGCGCTCGGGGGCTGCACGGGGCGAGAGCCGCCTTCTCCGTGCCCCATGCCCGGGGCTCCTTCTGCCGTCCCGCCCACGCCAGCCTGACCGAGCCGGGGGGCTGGTGGTGCCGGCGGGCGTGGCCGTGTGCGGTCCTCCATGCTGTGCGGGGAAGCAGGGCCCCCCGAGGGAGTGTCGGCTCTCCCCAGTCTGCCCACTGCCGTTCTCAGCCCGGCTCCTCGGGTCGGGGGACCAGCTCCGGGGCGCTGGCCCCAATGGCGGGATGGGCCTGCCAGGCTACTCCCAGGGCTCCTGCCTCTGGCCGGCCACAGCGGAGCCGTGGGGTGAGACCCCAGCCCTGCCCGTAGCTCCTGTCCTGAGCTGCTCCGTGCACCACTGGGGGGTGGGGAAGCTCGTTCCCCTCAGCCCTCCTGTCCCGGGCCTGGCCCCAGAGCACGTCTGAGCGGCTCCGTGCTGCCTTGGGAGGGGCCAGCCCTGGCTCCGGGGCAGCAGGAGTGCCGGGCTGCTGCCATCGGCGCGGGCCTGGCCTGGGGAGGGCGGCTGGTGCTGGTGAGGAGCAGTAGCTGTGCCTGACGGGCCTTGCCCACCCCTGGGTGCTGGGAGGGGGTGTCGGCGCACCAGCTGGCGCCCATAACGCCTGTCCTCCCTCCCCAGAGCACTTCAGCGCCGCGCCCGAGCCCCTGAGCTACGTGCCGGGCTCCCCCATCCACGTGGAGGCCAGCGTGGAGGCCAGCTGGGGCGTCCCGCCCCGGATCTACGTGGACGAGTGCTACGGGGCCCGGGCCAAGCGCCTGAGCCGGGCCCGGCGGCTCTATGTGCTGGTGAACGAGCACGGGTCAGTCGGGGCAGGGGAGTGGGTCGCTGCGCGGGCCGGGGGCGGGTACCACGCAAGGACTCGGCGCACACCCCATCCAGGCTGCGCGGGGCCCTGAGCCGGGGGAGGGCTGAGGAGCCGGGGCCCCTGCGCCCAATGCAGGGCCCTATAACGCCCTGGGGCTCGAGACCTGGGAGTCGGGCTCCCTTGCTCGAACCGGAGACGTGTCCCTGCAAGGCAGCCACGGGGCGTCCCTCTTCCTGGGCCGTGCCCATCCCCGGGGCAGTGGGGCGCCAAGGCCGGTGGGTTCAGGCTGCCTCGCCCCAGAAGGGGACCCTGTGCTGACCCCTCTGCTGGCTCCAGGTGTCTGCGCGGGGGCGGGTTGGACGCGGCTGCCTGGCGCCGGCCGGAGGAGTCCGCCCTGCAGTTCACCGTCCCGGCGTTCCTGCTGGCTGCCGACGCGGAGGAAGAGGTGAGGCCCGGGGGGCTGGGCTCGGCCAGGGACAAAGGGGGGGCTGGGGAGGCATCTGTCTCCCCCAGCCCGGGCTGAGCCAGCTGAAAGCCACCTGCCCTGCCTCAGCCTGCAGTGTCCCCTGCTGGGCGCTCTGCCCTGGCCATGCCTGGGGATCTAGGCAGCGCCTGGCCTCCTGCCCGGGCTCCAAGCTGCCCCTCCGAGCCCTGGTGGGGCACCCGGCACGGCCTCCGTGGAGCTGGGGGCTGGCGGGGGGTCCCTGGGGCTGCCCCTCGGCCCGGCACAGGCCTGGCCACAGGCTGGCGCTTGGCTCGGTCCAGAACCGTTCTGCCTCCGTGCTGGCTCCTCGACCCGGCCTGCGCCCCATGGGCGGGAGGGGTGCGGCAACCGGGCCCTGCCCCATCCCGGCTGCTTCTGGGCCCCGCCGGACATGGGGCGCTGGGACTGTCGGGCCGGCTGGGCCTGCGGCTTCCCTGGCGGCGGCCCAGGCTCTGAGCTCACGCACTCTTCCAGGTCTACATCCACTGCCAGCTGGCGGCCTGGGGCCCGGGGAGCCGCGCCCGCCGGGCCAGCAAGTCCTGCTACTACAACCGCACCGCGCTCAGGTCTGCCCGCCGCGGGGTGGGGCTCTGCCTGGCTCCCGTGACCCCCTGGGGTGCGGGGGCTCTGCCTGGCCACGCGTGACCCCCTGGGGTGCTGGGGGCTCCGGTGGCGCCCGTGTCCTGCCTGCCGCGGGGGTGGGGCTCTGCCTGGCCACGCGTGACCCCCTGGGGTGCTGGGGGCTCTGCCTGGCCACGCGTGACCCCCTGGGGTGCTGGGGGCTCTGCCTGGCTCGCGTGACCCCCTGGGGTGCTGGGGGCTCTGCCTGGCCACGCGTGACCCCCTGGGGTGCTGGGGGCTCTGCCTGGCCACGCGTGACCCCCTGGGGTGCTGGGGGCTCTGCCTGGCCACGCGTGACCCCCTGGGGTGCTGGGGCTCTGCCTGGCCACGCGTGACCCCCTGGGGTGCTGGGGCTCTGCCTGGCTCGTGTGACCCCCTGGGGTGCTGGGGGCTCCGGTGGCGCCCGTGTCCTGCCTGCAAAGGGGGTGGGGCTCTGCCTGGCTCGCGTGACCCCCTGGGGTGCTGGGGGCTCTGGTGGCGCCCGTGTCCTGCCCGCAAAGGGGGTGGGGCTCTGCCTGGCTCGCGTGACCCCCTGGGGTGCTGGGGGCTCTGGTGGCGCCCGTGTCCTGCCCGCCGCGGGGGTGGGGCTCTGCCTGGCCACGCGTGACCCCCTGGGGTGCTGGGGCTCCGGTGGCGCCCGTGTCCCCCTGGGAGCTGCCGGAGCCCGGCTCTGATCCGTGAGCGCGGAGGTGGGGGCGGCAGGTTCCACTGGGTTCTAGTGGCCAGAGGGTCTGGGGCTGCTGGGCACCCCGTCGGCAGGCCCAGTGACTCCCCTCCCCCTCCAGCTGGCAGGACCTGGAGGACCCTTCCCAGGACTGGAAGTGCAGCTGCTGTACCAGCCACTGCCCTGCTGACCCTGCGCCCCCAGGACCGAGAGGTACCGGGCCCAGGGCCCCGCGTGCGGATCCGTGCGGGGGGCCCCTGGCCAGGCTGCTCTCCGCGGGCAGGGCCTGGCAGCAGTCCCAAGGGGGGAGTTTGGGGCTCTGCTCAGGGCACCCGTGAGCCTGGGGGGGGGCTCGAGGCAGCAACAGCCAACAGGGGAGCAGAGTCTAGAGGGAACCTGCGCTCGACGGGCCCCTCGGTGTAAGGGGGGTTCAGCTCCGAGAGGAGTCGGTCGCTGCTCCCGTGGGCCCCAAGGCCCCAGCAAGAGCAGCCAGTGGTTCCCTCCACCCCACTTGGCTGGGGGTGCCTGGGGGCACGGAGCTACCTCAGCCGGGGTTACCCCTGCGAGCTGCCCCTGGTGTGGAGCGAGGCCCGGCACGGGGGGGCTGCGTGCTGCGAATTCCACGCCCGGCTCCTTGGAGCAAGGTGGCTGCAGCTGCCCCACGGCGCTGCCCCACGGCTGGGGGGCGCTCGGCCAGCCTGGCTCCAAGGTCTGTTTCCCTCCAGCGCTCGCGGGCGAGGGGCTGCTGCACAGGACGGTGGCTGGCCCCGTGGCGGTGCACCAGGCGCAGGCTCCGTGGTACGAAGGTAGGTGCCAGGGCCCGGGGGGGCGGGGGCAGCGGGGAAGGGCTCAGACCCCCCGCTGGGGGGGCGGCTGGAGCAGCCGTTGCGGGCCTATCCTGGGGGGGGGGGTCCTGGAGCAGCCGTTGTGGGCCTATCCTGGGGGGGGGGGGTCCTGGAGCAGCCGTTGTGGGCCTATCCTGGGGGGGGGGGGGGTCCTGGAGCAGCCGTTGTGGGCCTATCCGGGGGGGGGGGGGGGGTCCTGGAGCAGCCGTTGTGGGCCTATCCTGGGGGGGGGGGTCCTGGAGCAGCCGTTGTGGGCCTATCCGGGGGGGGGGGAGGGGGGTCCTGGAGCAGCCGTTGCGGGCCTATCCGGGGGGGGGGGGGGTCCTGGAGCAGCCGTTGTGGGCCTATCCTGGGGGGGGGGGTCCTGGAGCAGAAGCAGCGGCCCCGGGCTCACCCCGATGTCTCTCCCCAGAGCGCTGCCGCAGCCTGAAGCACCTGCTGCTGGTGGGCGTGGCGTTCGCGGGCAGCTGCCTGGTGGGAGCCCTGTTCGTGGGCGGCGTGCTGGGCCTGGGCCTGGCCTGGCTGCGGCTGTGGCGGCGCGGCGCCGGGGGCCGGCTGCGCGAGCGGAAGGAGTACCCCTTCCACACCGAGCTGCAGACCGTGGTGAGCGCTCTGGGCGCGGCCGAGCCGGAGAGGGAGAGCGGCGCCGACGGCACCTTGAGCGCGGAGGCCGCGGAGAAGGCCTGAGCTGCCCGCCTGCGGCAATAAAGGCTCCTTTTGGCGAACGGCCGGCTCCTGGCTCGTCCTTCCCTCGGCCGGCGTCGCGGGGGGAGGGGAGGGATGGGCCCTGGAGCACGCGGCCCGTCTTCCTCCTCCACCACTGCCTCAGCCCAGCCCAAGCCGTGGCTGGTGCCTTGGGCACCTCTGGCTCCAGCGCTGGCCGACGGGCATTGCCCGTGGGGGGTGACAAGAGCCCAAGCGGCTGAGGGATCACTGGGGTAACACCCTGTTGGCCTGCAGGGCAAGTGCCCAGGGACCGAGGGCTACGGGACAGCAGCTGGAGCCAGGGGGGCGCTGCTGGTCAGCCTCCTGCTGCCCGGAGCCGGGCCTGCCAGGGACACCCTGCGTCGGCTGGGGCCTGGCCGGTCCTCGGCTCCTCACCCTCCTGCACCGCACGACAGCTCAGTCACTGGCCTGGCCATGGAGCGAGTTCAGGCTGAACTGGTTTATTGGGGGAGGGGGCACGGGCGGCCGGCGCTGGGCGGGGGAGTGAGTGCAGCTGGCCTGCCGCCAGGGTTCACAGTGAATCCCGATCCCGTGGCTTCGGTGCCAGCCCGGCCCGCGCCAACGTCTCCTGAATCGGGCTGAAGAGCTGCGATCCCAGCAGCGGGCTGGGGGCAGCAGGAGTTGAGGGCGGCCATGGCGCCGGCTGCGCTAGGACGAGGGCCCTTTCTCTTCCCTGCCGTAGAGCCTGCGCAGGCTGGCGTCCATCAGGAAATCCACGGACCTGCAGCGAGGAGAGGCTGGGGTTACGGCCCCGCCGGGGCCTGCGGGCAGGGGCTGGAGGGCGGCGTCTGTGCCCGGCTCTCTCCCCTCCCAGCTGGTACCTGCCCTGAGGGCCATGCATGGGCCCCGCCCCTCCAGCTCTGATACCAGCTGGTGGCTTTGCCACAGGTGCTGGGGGAGGCTAGTAAGCAGCAGCTCAGATCCGCCAGCATCTGCCTCGGCCCCGGCGCACCCTTACCTGTCGATGGGCTTGATGATGAGGGGGATGGCGGAGAGGCCGATGGCCGTGGTCGCCCACTTGCGGACGGGGAGGGGCCAGCGGGTGGCGGTGCCCAGGAGGTAGAGGGAGGCTGCACAGATCCGGTTAATGGTGAAGCCTGGGATGGCCACGGAGGCCAGTGCCTGCCACACAAAGGTGTCCCCCACCGCCACGGCCACCCGCGCTGTCCGGCCTGCGTCCTGCTGGTGCACCTGCGGGGGAGCACAGAGTGCGTGGGGCAGGGTGCGCATGGTGGGGGAAGAGGGCACAGGATCCGCTATGGGACTGGGAACAGACTGCAGCTGCACGGGAGGAGTGAGAACATGTTCAGCAGAGGCAATGTGTGTGCATGAGTACAGCTGTGTGCCAGTTGTGGGTGTACAGCCCTGGGTGCGTGTACAGGGGTGGGTGCTGGTTGTGGGTGTGCACAAGTACAGCAGTGTACGCCAGTTGTGGGTGTACAGCCCTGGGTGCGTGTACAGGGGTGGGTGCTGGTTGTGGGTGTGCACAAGTACAGCAGTGTGTGCCAGTTGTGAGTGTACAGCCCTGGGGGTGTGTACAGGGGTGGGTGCTGGTTGTGGGTGTGCACAAGTACAGCAGTGTACGCCAGTTGTGGGTGTACAGCCCTGGGTGGGTGCTGGTTGTGGGTGTGCACGAGTACAGCAGTGTACGCCAGTTGTGGGTGTACAGCCCTGGGTGCGTGTACAGGGGTGGGTGCTGGTTGTGGGTGTGCATGAGTACAGCAGTGTGTGCCAGTTGTGGATGTACAGCTCTGGGCATGTACAGCTCTGGGGGGGTGAGACGGTGCAGCTCTGCAGGTGCAGGGACGGTGTGGAGGCCTGTGTACATGCACACGTACACCTGTTTGCGGGTTGGGTGTAAAGCTGTGAATGCACAGGGGTATAGGTTGGGGGTGTACACAGCTGTGACTGCACATGTGCGGGTGTGTGCATGGCGGGTGTACAGCGCTGTGCCCGCACAGCTGTGCATGTTGGGGGTGTATAGCAGTGTGCATGGGGGGGTGATGGTATACAGGGGGTGGGAGAGCCCAGGACACTCACAGCAGCTGCCTTCCGGCCCTTGTCGATGGCATCGGCCGCCACGTAGGAGGTGGCCACCCCGTAGCTTGCCCAGACCAGCGAGACAGGCACGATGGCTCTGAAGGACTCGCCAACCTCATTGGCATAGCCTGCAAGGAAGGGCACAGCTCAGCAGGGGCGGGGCTGGCGCCAGAAGAGGCGTCACCAGCCACATGCCACTTCCTGCTCTCGGTTCTTCGCACCCGGCGCCGTTCTAGACTCCATCGTCCCCCTGAGCCGTCCCTGTGGCGCAGGGGAGCGTCCCGATCTTACATGTCTCCTCAGGCGAAAGCCGATCCAAGCCCTTACCCGCCCGTGTGGCCTGTTTCTGACTCTCTTCCCAGGCCAAGATGGTTTTATTTTTTAGATGTGTGGATGTGCCATGGATCTATACGGTGCCAGGAAGGTATTCCGTCTCATTCTCGATCCCGCCTGGAATGCCTCCTAACATTGGGTTTGCTTTCTGACGGCCGCTGCGCACTGCGGGGATGTTTTCAGAGAACTCGCCACAGTGACTCCAAGATCTCTGTCTTGGGTGGTAACAGGTAATTTAGACCCCATCACGGACAATTTAGATGCTAGCATACAGAGGACGCTTGTTGGGTGCATCTAGACTGGCGAGAGTTTGCACAAAAACTTGCCGCCTGTCTACACTGGCCGCTTGAATTTGCGCAAGAGCACTGATGACAATGTAAGATTGGCTGTGTTCTTGCGCAAGAACTCTGACGCTCCCGGTCAGGGAAAAAGCCTCCTTGCGCAAGAGGTCAGTGTACGTAGGGACAGGAATTTTTTGCATAAGAAAGTCCTGATGGCGAAAATGGCCACCGGAGCTTTCTTGCGCAAAATGCGTCTATACTGGGCACAGATGCTTTTGCGCAAAGGCACTTGCCAATCTAGATGCTCTTTTGCGGAAATACTTTTAATGGAAAAACTGTTTTCCATTAAAGTATTTCTGCAAAATCCTGCCAGTCTAGTTCCCAGCTGCTACCAAGCTGGGAGAGGTAACAACTGCTCTGGAAGACAGAGCCATAACTTAAAATGACCTGGACAAAAGGAAGAAACGCTCTGAGGTCAACAGGATGACATTTAATAAGGACAAATGCAAAATACTCCACTTAGGAAGCACCAATCAGTTTCACACACACCGAATCGGAAGTGACTGTCTAGGAAGAAAGGGACCTAGAAGGCAGAGTGAACCACACGCTAAATGAGGCCACATTGTGATGCTTGCCAAAAAAAAAAAAAAAAAGCAAAGCCGATTTAACAGGCGTGTTGTGAGCAAGACACGGGAAGTCATTCTTCCGCTCTGCTCTGCACTGGTTAGGCCCCAGTTGGCCTCGTGTCCAATTCCAGGAGCCACAGTTCAAGAAAGATGTGGAGAAATTGGAGAAGGCCCAGAGAAGAGCAATAAAAATGATGCAAGGTCTCGAACATGAGCTAGGCGGGAAGACTGAAAGAATCGGGCTTGTGTAGTTCAGAAAAGAGAAGGCTCAGCGGGGCCATGAGAGCGGCTTTCAAGTATTTAAAAGGAGGGGGAGAAAAATTCTCCTTGGCCTCTGAGGACAGGACAAGAAGCAAGGGGCTTACACTGCAGCCAGGGAGGTTGAGGTTGGACATTAGGAGAAACTTCCCGCCTGGCGGGGGGTCAAACACTGGGATGAGTTGCCTGGGGAGGTTGTGGAATCTCTATTGCTGGAGATACTGAAGGGCAGGGTGGACGGATGGCGGCTGGGGCTGGGGCTGGCAGGGGAGGGACAGGAGGCCCCTGCAGGTTCCTTGGTTCTCTGAGTCCAGCCGGTGGGTGGTTTCCAATGTGCATGACTTTGCATGTATTAACACTGGCCTTCAGCTGCCCAGTCGCCCAGGTCAGAGCGACCCTGGGAGAGCAGGGCTGGGCCGGACCGCACAGGGTGGCTCCCCCGTGGGGCAGGGGCAGGGGCAGGCGGGAGGGGCGCCGCTGCTGCGCTGGGGCTCTCCGCAGGGGGGCTGTAGGACGGCCGTGCCCAGAGGTGTTAGCCCAGCGGCCTCCCTGTGCTGCAGGCTGGGGCGGGATCCCAGAGGCCGGGGGTAGCTGACGGTAGGAAGGTCACCCTGGGAGCAGCAGCCAGGCCGGGCGGCTCCAGCACCCCAGGGGATCCCCTGGGCGGAAGGGGACGGGTCCGCTCCCCAGCGCACGTGGGGCAGGGGTGCACACAGCCCCCCCCGCACACTGGCTGCACCGCAGCGCGGGGAATCGGGCTGGCACCGGAGCGCAGCCCATGGACCCGCCGCCCCTCCCCACGCGTGTGCGGCCCCGGCCCCCCCCGCACTGCCCGGCCAGGCCCCCCCCCGCACTCACCCAGGTAGCGCACCCACGTGTCCCGGTACAGGTCGGGCTCCGCGGGGCCTCCCATGGCGCAGCGCCCGCGGGCTCCGGGCCCGGCGCCTCCAGCCCCGGGCGCGTCACAGCGCAGAGCCCGCCCCCGGCTCCGCCCCCCCGCCCGGGACACTGCGCCCCCCCCCGCCCGGGACACTGCGGCCCCCCCGCCCGGGACACTGCGCCCCCCGATACTCTCCAGCCCCCCCCGCCCGGGACACTGCGCCCCCCGATACTCTCTAGCCCCCCGCCCGGGACACTGCGCCCCCCGATACTCTCTAGCCCCCCCGCCCGGGACACTGCGCCCCCCGATACTCTCCAGCCCCCCCCCGCCCGGGACACTGCGGCCCCCCCGATACTCTCCAGCCCCCCCGCCCGGGACACTCCGCCCCCCCCCAATACTCTCCAGCCCCCCCCCGATACTCTCCAGCCCCCCCGCCCGGGACACTGCGCATGGACAGGGCGCTGGAGCTGGCGGGCGAGACGGTTGGGGGGGCTGCAAGGGGACAGGGCGCTGGAGCCGGCGGACGAGGTGGTTGAGGGGGCTGCACATGGACAGGGCGCTGGAGCCGGCGGGCGAGGCGGGGAGGCTGGCACAGGGACAGGGCGCTGGAGCCGGCGGGCGAGGCGGCTGGGGGGGGGCTGCACGGGGACAGGGCGCTGGAGCCGGCGGGCGAGGCGCTTGAGGGGGCTGCAGGGGGACAGGGCACTGGAGCCGGCGGGAGAGGCGGTTGAGGGGGCTGCAGGGGGACAGGGCGCTGGAGCCGGCGGGCGAGGCGGTTGAGGGGGCTGCAGGGGGACAGGGCGCTGGAGCCGGCGGGCGAGGGGGCTGCAGGGGGACAGGGCGCTGGAGCCGGCGGGCGAGGCGGTTGAGGGGGCTGCAGGGGGACAGGGCGCTGGAGCTGGCGGGCGAGGGGGCTGCAGGGGGACAGGGCGCTGGAGCCGGCGGGCGAGGGGGCTGCAGGGGGACAGGGCGCTGGAGCCGGCGGGCGAGGCGGTTGAGGGGGCTGCAGGGGGACAGGGCGCTGGAGCCGGCGGGCGAGGCGGTTGAGGGGGCTGAAGGGGGACAGGGCGCTGGAGCCGGCGGGCGAGGCGGTGGGGGGGCTGCAGGGGGACAGGGCGCTGGAGCCGGCGGGCGAGGCGGTGGGGGGGCTGCAGGGGGACAGGGCGCTGGAGCCGGCGGGCGAGGCGGTGGGGGGGCTGCAGGGGGACAGGGCGCTGGAGCCGGCGGGCGAGGCGGTGGGGGGCTGCAGGGGGACAGGGCGCTGGAGCCGGCGGGCGAGGCGGTGGGGGGGCTGCAGGGGGACAGGGCGCTGGAGCCGGCGGGCGAGGCGGTGGGGGGGCTGCAAGGGGACAGGGCGCTGGAGCCGGCGGACGAGGTGGTTGAGGGGGCTGCACATGGACAGGGCGCTGGAGCCGGCGGGCGAGGCGGGGAGGCTGGCACAGGGACAGGGCGCTGGAGCCGGCGGGCGAGGCGGCTGGGGGGGGGGCTGCACGGGGACAGGGCGCTGGAGCCGGCGGGCGAGGCGCTTGAGGGGGCTGCAGGGGGACAGGGCACTGGAGCCGGCGGGAGAGGCGGTTGAGGGGGCTGCAGGGGGACAGGGCGCTGGAGCCGGCGGGCGAGGCGGTTGAGGGGGCTGCAGGGGGACAGGGCGCTGGAGCCGGCGGGCGAGGGGGCTGCAGGGGGACAGGGCGCTGGAGCCGGCGGGCGAGGCGGTTGAGGGGGCTGCAGGGGGACAGGGCGCTGGAGCTGGCGGGCGAGGGGGCTGCAGGGGGACAGGGCGCTGGAGCCGGCGGGCGAGGGGGCTGCAGGGGGACAGGGCGCTGGAGCCGGCGGGCGAGGCGGTTGAGGGGGCTGCAGGGGGACAGGGCGCTGGAGCCGGCGGGCGAGGCGGTTGAGGGGGCTGAAGGGGGACAGGGCGCTGGAGCCGGCGGGCGAGGCGGTGGGGGGGCTGCAGGGGGACAGGGCGCTGGAGCCGGCGGGTGAGGCGGGGGGGGGCTGCAGGGGGACAGGGCGCTGGAGCCGGCGGGCGAGGCGGTGGGGGGGCTGCAGGGGGACAGGGCGCTGGAGGCGGTGGGGGGCTGCAGGGGGACAGGGCGCTGGAGCCGGCGGGCGAGGCGGTGGGGGGGCTGCAGGGGGACAGGGCGCTGGAGCCGGCGGGCGAGGCGGTGGGGGGGCTGCAGGGGGACAGGGCGCTGGAGCCGGCGGGCGAGGCGGTGGGGGGGCTGCAGGGGGACAGGGCGCTGGAGCCGGCGGGCGAGGCGGTGGGGGGGCTGCAGGGGGACAGGGCGCTGGAGCCGGCGGGCGAGGCGGTGGGGGGGCTGCAGGGGGACAGGGCGCTGGAGCCGGCGGGCGAGGCGGTGGGGGGGCTGCAGGGGGACAGGGCGCTGGAGCCGGCGGGCGAGGCGGTGGGGGGCTGCAGTGGGACAGGGCGCTGGAGCCGGCAGGCGAGGCGGTGGGGGGGCTGCAGGGGGACAGGGCGCTGGAGCCGGCGGGCGAGGCGGTGGGGGGGCTGCAGGGGGACAGGGCGCTGGAGCCGGCGGGCGAGGCGGTGGGGGGGCTGCAGGGGGACAGGGCGCTGGAGCCGGCGGGCGAGGCGGTGGGGGGGCTGCAGGGGGACAGGGCGCTGGAGCCGGCGGGCGAGGCGGTGGGGGGGCTGCAGGGGGACAGGGCGCTGGAGCCGGCGGGCGAGGCGGTGGGGGGGCTGCAGGGGGACAGGGCGCTGGAGCCGGCGGGCGAGGCGGTGGGGGGGCTGCAAGGGGACAGGGCGCTGGAGCCGGCGGGCGAGGCGGTGGGGGGGCTGCAAGGGGACAGGGCGCTGGAGCCGGCGGGCGAGGCGGTGGGGGGGCTGCAAGGGGACAGGGCGCTGGAGCCGGCGGGCGAGGCGGTGGGGGGGCTGCAGGGGGACAGGGCGCTGGAGCCGGCTGGCGAGGCGGTGGGGGGCCGCAGGGGGACAGGGCGCTGGAGCCGGCGGGCGAGGCGGTGGGGGGGCCGCAGGGGGACAGGGCGCTGGAGCCGGCGGGCGAGGCGGTGGGGGGCCGCAGGGGGACAGGGCGCTGGAGCCGGCGGGCGAGGCGGGGGGGGCCGCAGGGGGACAGGGCGCTGGAGCCGGCGGGCGAGGCGGTGGGGGGCCGCAGGGGGACAGGGCGCTGGAGCCGGCGGGCGAGGCGGTGGGGGGCCGCAGGGGGACAGGGCGCTGGAGCCGGCGGGCGAGGCGGTGGGGGGCCGCAGGGGGACAGGGCGCTGGAGCCGGCGGGCGAGGCGGTGGGGGGCCGCAGGGGGACAGGGCGCTGGAGCCGGCGGGCGAGGCGGTGGGGGGCCGCAGGCGGACAGGGCGCTGGAGCCGGCGGGCGAGGCGGTGGGGGGCCGCAGGGGGACAGGGCGCTGGAGCCGGCGGGCGAGGCGGTGGGGGGCCGCAGGGGGACAGGGCGCTGGAGCCGGCGGGCGAGGCGGTGGGGGGCCGCAGGGGGACAGGGCGCTGGAGCCGGCGGGCGAGGCGGTGGGGGGCTGCAGGCGGACAGGGCGCTGGAGCCGGCGGGCGAGGCGGTGGGGGGCTGCAGGCGGACAGGGCGCTGGAGCCGGCGGGCGAGGCGGTGGGGGGCTGCAGGCGGACAGGGCGCTGGAGCCGGCGGGCGAGGCGGTGGGGGGATGCAGGGGGACAGGGCGCTGGAGCCGGCGGGCGAGGCGGTGGGGGGATGCAGGGGGACAGGGCGCTGGAGCCGGCGGGCGAGGCGGTGGGGGGCTGCAGGCGGACAGGGCGCTGGAGCCGGCGGGCGAGGCGGTGGGGGGCTGCAGGCGGACAGGGCGCTGGAGCCGGCGGGCGAGGCGGGGCGGCTGGCCAGGGAGGAGCCCAAGAGCCGGTAGGGGCAGGGCTGATGCCCAGGTCGGAGATAGGAATTTTCAGACGGTCTCTTAATCACCCTCCCCCGCCCGGGGCTCTGCCTAGCCTGACTGCGGGGCACTTCCGCCCCGAATAAAGATGTCCGTGGCGAGCTCCGGTCCTCTGTCAGGTGACGGGAAACGGGACGTGGAACGGCCGCGGATATTGGGAATGCGCATGCGCTACCATTTTCGCACCGAGG
Organism: Pelodiscus sinensis; assembly: GCF_052426305.1. Classification (NCBI taxonomy): domain Eukaryota; kingdom Metazoa; phylum Chordata; order Testudines; family Trionychidae; genus Pelodiscus; species Pelodiscus sinensis. The sequence goes on along the minus strand of NC_143085.1, from coordinate 1,131,668 downwards.
GCCCCTCGCATAGCTCTGCGCTTGCGCTAGCCCCACCCCACCTCTCCCGTGACTCCTCCCCTTAAAGGGCCGCCAGTGCATAGCCCCGCCCTCCCTGGAGTGCGCCTGCGCGTGTGCACGGGCTGCTTATTGAGCCCACAGGCTTGGGGGGGTGACACTGGCCATGGGGGAGGGGCTGGATGCAGTGACTCTGGCGGGGGTGGAGTGACACTGGCCGTGGGGGAGGGGCTGGATGCAGTGACTCTGGCGGGGGTGGGGTGACACTGGCCGGGTGGCAGTGGGGCGGAAGGGCTGGATGCTGTGACTCTGGCGGGGGTGGGGTGACACTGGCCGGGTGGCAGTAGGGCGGAAGGGCTGGATGCAGTGACTCTGGCGGGGGTGGGGTGACACTGGGCGTGTGGCAGTGGGGGGGGAAGGGCTGGATGCAGTGACTCTGGCGGGGGTGGGGTGACACTGGCCGGGTGGCAGTGGGGGGGAAGGGCTGGATGCACTGACTCTGGCGGGAGTGGGGTGACACTGGCCGGGTGGCAGTGGGGCGGAAGGGCTGGATGCAGTGACTCTGGCGGGGGTGGGGTGACACTGGCCGGGTGGCAGTGGGGGGGAAGGGCTGGATGCAGTGACTCTGGCGGGGGTGGGGTGACACTGGCCGGGTGGCAGTGGGGGGGAAGGGCTGGATGCAGTGACTCTGGCGGGGGCGGGGTGACACTGGCCGGGTGGCAGTGGGGGGGAAGGGCTGGATGCAGTGACTCTGGCGGGGGTGGGGTGACACTGGGCGTGTGGCAGTGGGGGGGAAGGGCTGGATGCAGTGACTCTGGCGGGGGTGGGGTGACACTGGGCGTGTGGCAGTGGGGGGGAAGGGCTGGATGCAGTGACTCTGGCGGGGGTGGGGTGACACTGGGCGTGTGGCAGTGGGGGGGAAGGGCTGGATGCAGTGACTCTGGCGGGGGTGGGGTGACACTGGGCGTGTGGCAGTGGGGGGGAAGGGCTGGATGCAGTGACTCTGGCGGGGGCGGGGTGACACTGGGCATGTGGCAGTGGGGGGGAAGGGCTGGATGCAGTGACTCTGGTGGGGGCGGGGTGACACTGGGCGTGTGGCAGTGGGGGGGAAGGGCTGGATGCAGTGACTCTGGTGGGGGCGGGGTGACACTGGGCGTGTGGCAGTGGGGGGGAAGGGCTGGATGCAGTGACTCTGGCGGGGGCAGGGTGACACTGGCCGGGTGGCAGTAGGAGGGAAGGGCTGGATGCAGTGACTCTGGCGGGGGTGGGGTGACACTGGGCGTGTGGCAGTAGGGCGGAAGGGCTGGATGCAGTGACTCTGGTGGGGGCGGGGTGACACTGGGCGTGTGGCAGTGGGGGGGAAGGGCTGGATGCAGTGACTCTGGCGGGGGCGGGGTGACACTGGCCGGGTGGCAGTGGGGGGGAAGGGCTGGATGCAGTGACTCTGGCGGGGGCGGGGTGACACTGGCCGTGGGGGAGGCAGGTGTTAGTGTTGCTAAGTCCACTCGTAGATCAGGCCTCCAGGCCAAGGGACTGGCTCAGCCTGCAGGGGTGGGGAGGCCTCGGGCCGGGGGCGCTAAGCAGAGAGAAGAGGCGAGGGTCCATTGCTCCATTTACTGCAGCTAGCACAAGAGTCTGTTGTTCCCGCTTAGAAGCCCCCCGCCCCCGTTGCAAAGCTCCAGCTGAAAGAGCCGGGCCGGGGCAGAGGCTCCTGGTGGCTCCATCCTTTCTCCTCTCCTATGGGACCCTGCTTTGTGCTGCCCCTGCGGCCAGCCCCCTCTCCGCACCCGCTGGGAGGGCCCCTCCTAGGCAGGCGGCCCTGCAGGGGGTGAGCTCTGAGCCTGGCGTCTGCTGGGCTGCGTGGCCCAGGAGAGCCCCTGGCACGGGCGGGGCTGGTCCGCCAGGCCAGGCTGCCCCCCACACACAGTAACCGATCTCCTGCTGCCCCGCGCCGAGGAATGCGGAGGGCCGGGCCCTTTCCCCACCGATGGGTTCCCCACGGGGGCGGCTTCCCCCCCGAAGCCATCGGCTCCCCTTTGCCAGCAGCGTTCTCCCGCCGCCCCGCGCTGGGCTCTCCCGAGGGGGCCTAGGCTGCCCGGGGCCCCTGCCCGTGCGGCTGCTCCGTGCTCAGAGCGCCCTGCAGCAGCTCTCCCGGTTCTGTCCCGCGGGGCTCCGGCCCGTCGCACAGCGTCTGCGTCTCGCTGTCCCCCTGCCCGCGCCCTGGGCCGGGAATTCAGTGACCTGGGCACCAGCCGCGTTCAGACCCAGCGTCCTCGTCGCACGGGGGGGGGGGGGGATGCCATGGCCCTGGCGCTGCAGGCGGGGCTGGGTGGGAGCCTCCTGGGAGCAGGACGGGCCGTGGCCAGGTCGCCCTGGGCCAGGTGCTCGTGTGCCCGGCAGGGGCAGGAGCGGGCATGGGGCTGTCGCGGTCTCCGCCATTGGGTCTGTTGCGGGCTGGCAGGGGAGCAGCCCCGACCCGTCCCTGTGTCCTGTCTCCCCTTCCCCGTCTGTGCGCTCCGCTCTCCAGGCCGCTGGGACGTGCTTGCTTCTCTGGGTTGCCCCTTCCTGCCCTTGGCAGCGTCCCGGGGCCAGGGAGTGACATAGAGCCTCGTGGCCCAGGCCTTTGCAAGGTGTGGCTGTTAACGAGCAGAGGGAATGACACAGGCCGGTGCTGGGGACGCTTTCGCAGGGGTGGGGAGGGAGGGGCAAAGCGTCGGGATGCCAGGGCCCTTCCTCACCCAGGGTCCAAAGGGGGCTCCTCAACCCAGCAGGGGGGGAACCCTGGGGCTTCGCTCCATGCCCCCGAGGCCCCTCAGACCTGGCCCAGAGTAGCCTGCCGGGGGTGGCTGGACGGGGCAGGGCTGGGCGCAGTGAGCTGGACCCGGGCCCTGGCCATGCAGACACGGGCACAGCTGCAAGGAAGCCCTGGCGCTCCCTGGCCCGGTCGCCCCTCCCGTACCCGCCCAGGCCTGGGGATCGCTGAAGGAAGACTCCGGAGACGCTGCCTGCATGCCAGTTTCACTCCCAGGTGGGGCGGGCGGGGCCTGGGAGAGGCGCCGGGAGCGGGGCTGGCGGTGGGGGGCGCGGGGGCTACGGGAGCTGTCACTGGCTGGTGTCACGGAGGTCCGCCTCGTTCGTGGTCTCTCCTAGCCGCTGGATCTCCTCCGACCGCTTGTCGGGCAGCAGGACCTCCACCGTGTAGCTGACCCTCTTGGCGTGCAGGTAGCTGTAGGTGTTGTCAAAGCGCAGGACGTCTGTGGGCAGAGGGCAGAGGCTGCAGCGCCTGGGGGCTCGGCGTCCCCGAACCTTGCCTCCCCACGGTCCCGGCGGCCAGCGGGCAGGCGAGGGAGCCACTTACAGACGCCGGGCGTGGAGCAGGTGAGGGAGCCGTCCTCGGGCACCAGGTGGGCGTTGTAGCGCTGGGTCGGGAGCACCTCCACCATGTCGCCGGCCCGCTGCCGCTCCCCCAGCCTCTTCTTCAGGTAGACCCCGAAGCCCACGTCGGCCCCGTCGGACATGAACTGCCACCTGCGGGACCCGGGCCTTAGCGAGGGCTCCCTCCGCCAGGGCGCCCCCCGGACCTCAGCCAGACCCGGGCCCCTCCCCTCGTGCCGTGGCGCTCGAAACCGTGCGTGGCTGGTCAGACCCTGCCCCTGCTGCCCACCTGTGTCTGGGCTGGCTCAGGGCTGGGGTACCCCCCTCGTTCACCTCGGCCCGCCCCAGGCAGGGCCCGTGCGCTGCCGGTCGCCGGGGGCAGCACCGCACCAGCTCCCTACCTGAGCACGCAGCCCGGGAAGAGGATCTCACACTCCACCTGGTGGGAGGAGCCCCGGTTCACCACCACCAAGTGCTCGTACTGCTGCTTCAGCTGGTCCCGCACGTAGTACCGCTGGGGGATGTCGCCGCCGTAGTTGATCTGCAAGGGGCGAAAGGCAGGCCCTGAGCCTCGAGGGCGTGGGCCCGGCCCCCTCAGCCTGGGCTCCTGGGCCCGGAGGCCTCTCCCTGGGGCTGGTCTCAGAGCAGCAGCTGGGCCTGGCACGCAGGTGGGGCCATGTACCTTGGTCACACACTTGGGGTTCCCGTCGGGGTCCTGGAGGGTTCCCCCGTACACCACCGGGATCTCCTCAGGGGCGATGTGCTGCTGCAGGACCTCCCTCCAGTTGGCTGGGAAGAGAGAGAGCAGCGAGATTACAGCTGCAGGCCAGGACCCTCTGCTCCGCTGGCATCCCGGCGCAGCAGGAACGCAGGTACCACCGGTACGCCTCTCCCCGGGGTGGGGAACCAGAGAGAACCAGCCGCCCGCCAGCAGGGGGCGCTCCCGCACTGGGTGTGTTCTCCGGTGTCAGCCGCCCGCCAGCAGGGGGCGCTCCCGCACTGGGTGTGTTCTCCAGTGTCAGCCACCCGCCAGCAGGGGGTGCTCCCGCCCTGGGTGTGTTCTCCGGTGTCAGCCGCCCGCCAGCAGGGGGCGCTCCCGCACAGGGTGTGTTAGCCGGTGTCAGCCGCCCGCCAGCAGGGGGCGCTCCCGCACAGGGTGTGTTCTCTGGTGCCAGCCGCCCGCCAGCAGGGGGCGCTCCCGCACAGGGTGTGTTCTCCGGTGTCAGCCGCCCGCCAGCAGGGGGCGCTCCCGCACAGGGTGTGTTAGCCGGTGTCAGCCGCCCGCCAGCAGGGGGCGCTCCCGCACAGGGTGTGTTCTCCGGTGCCAGCCGCCCGCCAGCAGGGGGCGCTCCCGCACAGGGTGTGTTCTCCGGTGCCAGCCGCCCGCCAGCAGGGGGCGCTCCCGCACAGGGTGTGTTCTCCGGTGCCAGCCGCCCGCCAGCAGGGGGCGCTTCCGCACAGGGTGTGTTAGCCGGTGTCAGCCGCCCGCCAGCAGGGGGCGCTCCCGCACAGGGTGTGTTAGCCGGTGTCAGCCGCCCGCCAGCAGGGGGCGCTCCCGCACAGGGTGTGTTCTCCAGTGTCAGCCGCCCGCCAGCAGGGGGCGCTCCCGCACAGGGTGTGTTAGCCGGTGTCAGCCGCCCGCCAGCAGGGGGCGCTCCCGCACAGGGTGTGTTCTCCAGTGTCAGCCGCCCGCCAGCAGGGGGCGCTCCCGCACAGGGTGTGTTCTCCAGTGTCAGCCGCCCGCCAGCAGGGGGCGCTCCCGCACAGGGTGTGTTCTCCGGTGTCAGCCGCCCGCCAGCAGGGGGCGCTCCTGCACAGGGTGTGTTCTCCGGTGTCAGCCGCCCGCCAGCAGGGGGCGCTCCCGCACAGGGTGTGTTAGCCGGTGTCAGCCGCCCGCCAGCAGGGGGCGCTCCCGCACAGGGTGTGTTCTCCGGTGTCAGCCGCCCGCTAGCAGGGGGCGCTCCCGCACAGGGTGTGTTAGCCGGTGTCAGCCGCCCGCCAGCACGGGGCGCTCCCGCACAGGGTGTGTTAGCCGGTGTCAGCCGCCCGCCAGCAGGGGGCGCTCCCGCACAGGGTGTGTTAGCCGGTGTCAGCCGCCCGCCAGCAGGGGGCGCTCCCGCCCTGGGTGTGTTAGCCGGTGTCAGCCGCCCGCCAGCAGGGGGCGCTCCCGCACAGGGTGTGTTCTCCGGTGCCAGCCGCCCGCCAGCAGGGGGCGCTCCCGCACAGGGTGTGTTCTCCGGTGTCAGCCGCCCGCCAGCAGGGGGCTCTTCCGCACAGGGTGTGTTCTCCGGTGTCAGCCGCCCGCCAGCAGGGGGCACTCCCGCACAGGGTGTGTTCTCCGGTGTCAGCCGCCCACCAGCAGGGGGCGCTCCCGCACAGGGTGTGTTCTCCGGTCTCAGCCGCCCGCCAGCAGGGGGCGCTTCCGCACAGGGTGTGTTCTCCGGTGTCAGCCGCCCGCCAGCAGGGGGCGCTCCCGCACAGGGTGTGTTCTCCGGTGTCAGCCGCCCGCCAGCAGGGGGCGCTCCCGCACAGGGTGTGTTCTCCGGTGCCAGCCACCCGCCAGCAGGGGGCGCTCCCGCACAGGGTGTGTTAGCCGGTGTCAGCTGCCCGCCAGCAGGGGGCGCTTCCGCACAGGGTGTGTTAGCCGGTGTCAGCTGCCCGCCAGCAGGGGGCGCTTCCGCACAGGGTGTGTTAGCCGGTGTCAGCCGCCCGCCAGCAGGGGGCGCTTCCGCACAGGGTGTGTTAGCCGGTGTCAGCCGCCCGCCAGCAGGGGGCGCTTCCGCACAGGGTGTGTTAGCCGGTGCCAGCCACCCGCCAGCAGGGGGCGCTCCCGCACAGGGTGTGTTAGCCGGTGTCAGCTGCCCGCCAGCAGGGGGCGCTCCCGCACAGGGTGTGTTAGCCGGTGTCAGCCGCCCGCCAGCAGGGGGCGCTCCCGCACAGGGTGTGTTAGCCGGTGTCAGCTGCCCGCCAGCAGGGGGCGCTTCCGCACAGGGTGTGTTAGCCGGTGTCAGCCGCCCGCCAGCAGGGGGCGCTCCCGCCCTGGGTGTGTTAGCCGGTGCCAGCTGCCCGCCAGCAGGGGGCGCTCCCGCACAGGGTGTGTTAGCCGGTGCCAGCTGCCCGCCAGCAGGGGGCGCTCCCGCACCAGGTTGTGTTGGGAGAACAAGGCAAGTGGCGCAGGGAGCGCCCAGGTCCCCGCATGAAGGCGCCCCCTACCCAACCATTCGCCTTTCCGGGCAACGGACTCATGAGCCCCCCTTCCTCTCTCCGGGTACCGTGGGGCTGCCCCACTTCGCCCAGCGGGTCCGCGGTGCCCGGCCGGGAGCCCTGCTGGCCCGGGTTCATCGTTCGCAGCACCCCTGGGCCGCGCTGCAGGACTGGCCGTGGCCCACGCGGGCAGCATTTCGGTAGCCGGAGGGATGAGGCCGTGCGCAGAGCCCCGCTGGCGGGGGCACAGACCCGTGCAGGGACAGAGGGCAGGGCCCACTCACCCCCCAGGACAACAATCTTCTTGCGGGTGTCTTCACTCAGGAAGTGCTTGATGAGGTTGTAGGCCACAGGGAAGAGCTTGGGAGCTGCAGGGGTGGGAGAGCGAGAACTCAGCAGCCTTCCCCCCCGCCAGCCTCTCATCCTGGCCTCCCACCTCTGGCTAGGAGCCCCGCCCCGCGGCCGCCTCGCCCTGCTGGGCATGCCCACGCTGGCACATGGTGCATCTCCTGGCTGACTTGGGGTCTCCTGCTGCCTACTAGCACCGAGCCCCAGGTGGCAAAGGCCGAGGGGCTGCACAGTGCCCCTCCCGCCTGTGTGTCCGTGTGTCTGCCCCCTGGGGCAGAGTCATGCATGCAGCACCTCGGCAGTCCCAGCTCCCGCCTGCGTGTCCATGTGCGTGTGTGTCTGTGTGCACACCGGTGTCTGTGTCCGTGTGCCTGTGTGTCCGTGTGTCCGTGTCCGCACGGGTGACTGTGTCTGTGCGTGTGTCTGTGTCCGCACGGGTAACTGTGTCTGTGCGTGTGTCTGTGTCCGCACAGGTATCTGTGTCTGTGCGCGTGTGTCAGTGTGCGCGTGTGTCTGTGTCCGCACGGGTGACTGTGTCTGTGCGTGTGTGTCTGTGCGTGTGTCTGTGTCCGCACGGGTGACTGTGTCTGTGCGTGTGTCTGTGTCCGCACAGGTATCTGTGTCTGTGCGCGTGTGTCAGTGTGCGCGTGTGTCTGTGTCCGCACGGGTGACTGTGTCTGTGCGTGTGTGTCTGTGCGTGTGTGTCTGTGTCCGCACGGGTGACTGTGTCTGTGCGTGTGTGTCTGTGTCCGCACAGGTATCTGTGTCTGTGCGCGTGTGTCCGTGTGCGCGTGTGTCTGTGTCCGCACGGGTGTCTGTGTCCATGTGCGTGTGTCCGTGTGCGCGTGTGTCTGTGTCCGCACGGGTGACTGTGTCTGTGCGTGTGTGTCTGTGTCCACACAGGTATCTGTGTCTGTGCGTGTGTCCGTGTGCGCGTGTGTCTGTGTCCGCATGGGTGTCTGTGTCCATGTGCGTGTGTGCGCGTGTGTCTGTGTCCGCACGGGTGATTGTGTCTGTGCGTGTGTGTCTGTGTCCGCACAGGTATCTGTGTCTGTGCGTGTGTCCGTGTGCGCGGGTGTCTGTGTCCGCACGGGTGACTGTGTCTGTGCGTGTGTGTCCGCACAGGTATCTGTGTCTGTGCGTGTGTCTGTGTGCACGTGTGTCTGTGTCTGCACGGGTGTCTGTGTCCATGTGCGTGTGTCCGTGTGCGCGTGTGTCTGTGTCCGCACGGGTGATTGTGTCTGTGCGTGTGTGTCTGTGTCCGCACAGGTATCTGTGTCTGTGCGTGTGTCCGTGTGCGCGTGTGTCTGTGTCCGCACGGGTGACTGTGTCTGTGCGTGTGTGTCTGTGTCCGCACAGGTATCTGTGTCTGTGCGTGTGTCCGTGTGCGCGTGTGTCTGTGTCCGCACGGGTGACTGTGTCTGTGCGTGTGTGTCTGTGTCCGCACAGGTGTCTGTGTCTGTGCGCGTGTGTGTGCAGCATGGCATGTGTCTGTGTCCGCGTGCGTGTGTCCATGCGTATGTGTCTGTGTCCACCTGTGTGTCCATGTGCACGTCTGTGTCCACACACGTCTGTGCGTCTGTATGCGCATGTGTCCGTGCGCGTGTCCGGGCCCATCCGTGTGCAGTGCGGGGAAGCGGGCAGCCTTGCCCTGCCTGGCGGCTAACCCACCTTTAATTACAAACAGGTGCTTCAGGGTCTCGGGGTAGTTCTCCTCAAACATGGACAGGAGCTGTGGAGTCAGAGCGTCAGTGGGGCCGGGACCTCGCTCCCCCACGCCCTGGGAGAGGGCCCCCCGGCCGAGCGCCGGCCGAGTCCAAAGAGAGCCACGGAGCGTGCCGTGCGAGGGCCGGCCGTGAGAGCCCAGGCAGGCAATGCAAACAGCAGCGCTGCCCGTCTGGACTCTCGCGGAACCCCCAAGCTCAGCTCCACGCCAGGGCGTTAAAGCACAAGCCCCTCGGCCGTCACAGGCCTGCGCGTGACGCCGTCCGGTCCCAGCGGGGCTCAAGACAGGGCCCTGGGCCGGAGCGAGACCTGGGCTTGTTCGGGCTGCGGGGAGCAGAGCCGGGGGCACTGAGAGCCTGCAGCTCCCGGAAGGGGGTTCCAGAGAGGCTGTTCTCGGGGCGCCAGGGGGCAGAGCCGGGGGCACTGAGAGCCTGCAGCTCCCGGAAGGGGGTTCCAGAGAGGCTGTTCTCGGGGCGCCGGGGGGCAGAGCCGGGGGCACTGAGAGCCTGCAGCTCCCGGAAGGGGGTTCCAGAGAGGCTGTTCTCGGGGCGCCGGGGGGCAGAGCCGGGGGCACTGAGAGCCTGCAGCTCCCGGAAGGGGGTTCCAGAGAGGCTGTTCTCGGGGCGCCGGGGGGCAGAGCCGGGGGCACTGAGAGCCTGCAGCTCCCGGAAGGGGGTTCCAGAGAGGCTGTTCTCGGGGCGCCGGGGGGCAGAGCCGGGGGCACTGAGAGCCTGCAGCTCCCGGAAGGGGGTTCCAGAGAGGCTGTTCTCGGGGCGCCAGGGGGCAGAGCCGGGGGCACTGAGAGCCTGCAGCTCCCGGAAGGGGGTTCCAGAGAGGCTGTTCTCGGGGCGCCGGGGGGCAGAGCCGGGGGCACTGAGAGCCTGCAGCTCCCGGAAGGGGGTTCCAGAGAGGCTGTTCTCGGGGCGCCAGGGGGCAGAGCCGGGGGCACTGAGAGCCTGCAGCTCCCGGAAGGGGGTTCCAGAGAGGCTGTTCTCGGGGCGCCGGGGGGCAGAGCCGGGGGCACTGAGAGCCTGCAGCTCCCGGAAGGGGGTTCCAGAGAGGCTGTTCTCGGGGCGCTGGGGGGCAGAGCCGGGGGCACTGAGAGCCTGCAGCTCCCGGAAGGGGGTTCCAGAGAGGCTGTTCTCGGGGCGCCGGGGGGCAGAGCCGGGGGCACTGAGAGCCTGCAGCTCCCGGAAGGGGGTTCCAGAGAGGCTGTTCTCGGGGCGCCGGGGGGCAGAGCCGGGGGCACTGAGAGCCTGCAGCTCCCGGAAGGGGGTTCCAGAGAGGCTGTTCTCGGGGCGCCGGGGAGCAGAGCCGGGGGCACTGAGAGCCTGCAGCTCCCGGAAGGGGGTTCCAGAGAGGCTGTTCTCGGGGCGCCGGGGGGCAGAGCCGGGGGCACTGAGAGCCTGCAGCTCCCGGAAGGGGGTTCCAGAGAGGCTGTTCTCGGGGCGCCGGGGGGCAGAGCCGGGGGCACTGAGAGCCTGCAGCTCCCGGAAGGGGGTTCCAGAGAGGCTGTTCTCGGGGCGCCGGGGGGCAGAGCCGGGGGCACTGAGAGCCTGCAGCTCCCGGAAGGGGGTTCCAGAGAGGCTGTTCTCGGGGCGCCGGGGGGCAGAGCCGGGGGCACTGAGAGCCTGCAGCTCCCGGAAGGGGGTTCCAGAGAGGCTGTTCTCGGGGCGCCGGGGGGCAGAGCCGGGGGCACTGAGAGCCTGCAGCTCCCGGAAGGGGGTTCCAGAGAGGCTGTTCTCGGGGCGCCGGGGAGCAGAGCCGGGGGCACTGAGAGCCTGCAGCTCCCGGAAGGGGGTTCCAGAGAGGCTGTTCTCGGGGCGCCGGGGGGCAGAGCCGGGGGCACTGAGAGCCTGCAGCTCCCGGAAGGGGGTTCCAGAGAGGCTGTTCTCGGGGCGCCGGGGGGCAGAGCCGGGGGCACTGAGAGCCTGCAGCTCCCGGAAGGGGGTTCCAGAGAGGCTGTTCTCGGGGCGCCGGGGGGCAGAGCCGGGGGCACTGAGAGCCTGCAGCTCCCGGAAGGGGGTTCCAGAGAGGCTGTTCTCGGGGCGCCGGGGGGCAGAGCCGGGGGCACTGAGAGCCTGCAGCTCCCGGAAGGGGGTTCCAGAGAGGCTGTTCTCGGGGCGCCGGGGGGCAGAGCCGGGGGCACTGAGAGCCTGCAGCTCCCGGAAGGGGGTTCCAGAGAGGCTGTTCTCGGGGCGCCGGGGAGCAGAGCCGGGGGCACTGAGAGCCTGCAGCTCCCGGAAGGGGGTTCCAGAGAGGCTGTTCTCGGGGCGCCGGGGGGCAGAGCCGCGGGCACTGAGAGCCTGCAGCTCCCGGAAGGGGGTTCCAGAGAGGCTGTTCTCGGGGCGCCGGGGGGCAGAGCCGGGGGCACTGAGAGCCTGCAGCTCCCGGAAGGGGGTTCCAGAGAGGCTGTTCTCGGGGCGCCGGGGGGCAGAGCCGGGGGCACTGAGAGCCTGCAGCTCCCGGAAGGGGGTTCCAGAGAGGCTGTTCTCGGGGCGCCGGGGAGCAGAGCCGGGGGCACTGAGAGCCTGCAGCTCCCAGAAGGGGGTTCCAGAGAGGCTGTTCTCGGGGCGCCAGGGGGCAGAGCCGGGGGCACTGAGAGCCTGCAGCTCCCGGAAGGGGGTTCCAGAGAGGCTGTTCTCGGGGCGCCGGGGGGCAGAGCCGGGGGCACTGAGAGCCTGCAGCTCCCGGAAGGGGGTTCCAGAGAGGCTGTTCTCGGGGCGCCGGGGGGCAGAGCCGGGGGCACTGAGAGCCTGCAGCTCCCGGAAGGGGGTTCCAGAGAGGCTGTTCTCGGGGCGCCGGGGGGCAGAGCCAGGGGCACTGAGAGCCTGCAGCTCCCGGAAGGGGGTTCCAGAGAGGCTGTTCTCGGGGCGCCGGGGGGCAGAGCCGGGGGCACTGAGAGCCTGCAGCTCCCGGAAGGGGGTTCCAGAGAGGCTGTTCTCGGGGCGCCGGGGGGCAGAGCCGGGGGCACTGAGAGCCTGCAGCTCCCGGAAGGGGGTTCCAGAGAGGCTGTTCTCGGGGCGCCGGGGGGCAGAGCCGGGGGCACTGAGAGCCTGCAGCTCCCAGAAGGGGGTTCCAGAGAGGCTGTTCTCGGGGCGCCGGGGGGCAGAGCCGGGGGCACTGAGAGCCTGCAGCTCCCGGAAGGGGGTTCCAGAGAGGCTGTTCTCGGGGCGCCGGGGGGCAGAGCCGGGGGCACTGAGAGCCTGCAGCACCCAGAAGGGGGTTCCAGAGAGGCTGTTCTCGGGGCGCCGGGGGGCAGAGCCGGGGGCACTGAGAGCCTGCAGCTCCCGGAAGGGGGTTCCAGAGAGGCTGTTCTCGGGGCGCCGGGGGGCAGAGCCGGGGGCACTGAGAGCCTGCAGCTCCCGGAAGGGGGTTCCAGAGAGGCTGTTCTCGGGGCGCCGGGGGGCAGAGCCGGGGGCACTGAGAGCCTGCAGCTCCCAGAAGGGGGTTCCAGAGAGGCTGTTCTCGGGGCGCCGGGGGGCAGAGCCGGGGGCACTGAGAGCCTGCAGCTCCCGGAAGGGGGTTCCAGAGAGGCTGTTCTCGGGGCGCCGGGGGGCAGAGCCGGGGGCACTGAGAGCCTGCAGCTCCCAGAAGGGGGTTCCAGAGAGGCTGTTCTCGGGGCGCCGGGGGGCAGAGCCGGGGGCACTGAGAGCCTGCAGCTCCCGGAAGGGGGTTCCAGAGAGGCTGTTCTCGGGGCGCCGGGGGGCAGAGCCGGGGGCACTGAGAGCCTGCAGCTCCCGGAAGGGGGTTCCAGAGAGGCTGTTCTCGGGGCGCCGGGGGGCAGAGCCGGGGGCACTGAGAGCCTGCAGCTCCCGGAAGGGGGTTCCAGAGAGGCTGTTCTCGGGGTGCCAGGGGGCAGAGCCGGGGGCACTGAGAGCCTGCAGCTCCCGGAAGGGGGTTCCAGAGAGGCTGTTCTCGGGGCGCCAGGGGGCAGAGCCGGGGGCACTGAGAGCCTGCAGCTCCCGGAAGGGGGTTCCAGAGAGGCTGTTCTCGGGGCGCCGGGGGGCAGAGCCGGGGGCACTGAGAGCCTGCAGCTCCCGGAAGGGGGTTCCAGAGAGGCTGTTCTCGGGGCGCCGGGGGGCAGAGCCGGGGGCACTGAGAGCCTGCAGCTCCCAGAAGGGGGTTCCAGAGAGGCTGTTCTCGGGGCGCCAGGGGGCAGAGCCGGGGGCACTGAGAGCCTGCAGCTCCCGGAAGGGGGTTCCAGAGAGGCTGTTCTCGGGGCGCCAGGGGGCAGAGCCGGGGGCACTGAGAGCCTGCAGCTCCCGGAAGGGGGTTCCAGAGAGGCTGTTCTCGGGGCGCCAGGGGGCAGAGCCGGGGGCACTGAGAGCCTGCAGCTCCCGGAAGGGGGTTCCAGAGAGGCTGTTCTCGGGGCGCCGGGGGGCAGAGCGAGGAGCAACGGGCTCCAGTCCTAGTGGGGGCAGTCGAGGCTGGAGATCAGGACACACGATTTCCCAAGTGGGAAGTGCTGGGCTGGGTTCCCTGGGGCGGGTGGATTCTCCAGCCCCAGAGGTGGGGACGTCCCGGCCGGGCTGCTCGAGTCGGGGCCGGTCCTGCCTGGGGGGCTGGGCGCGATGGCTCCTGAGGTCCCGTCCCGGCGAGGGGTTCTCCGGGAACAAGCCCCGGGCCAGCGGGAGCCGCCCCGAGCTCACCTCCCCATACGCCTCCACGGCCGGCTTCCAGAGATGCTTCAGGCCCAGCCCTTCGCAGTCGTAGATCATCATGACTGTCTCCACCCTCTTCCCCAGCTGCAAGAGAGCGGAGCAGGAGGGCTCAGCCGGGCGCCCCGGGGGACGGGGGCCTTCTCGCGCTCTGGGCAGGGCCCCCACTGCACGTGCCCCTGGCCGGCCGAGCCCCCAGCAGGCCCAGGCTCCTGCAGAGGGGTGCAGCAGCGTCTGCTCCCCCTTCCCAGCATGGTGAAGGGGCGCTGCCGGAGCGCCTGCCCTTGGGGGGACTTCCCTGCAGCGCCCAAAGGCCGGGCACCGTCCAGCGCTGGCCGCAGTGCCCATTCGGCCTCCGCGATCCGCACCTCGCTGGCGCCTGGCTGCTCGCTCCACCCCAGAGGGGCTAGGACCCCCGGCGTGCCGGCCCAGGGCAGAGCACTCACCTTCTGGCTCTGCTTGTCACACTCCCGCAGCAGCACCTCGCAGTCCCGGTACTTGTTTTTCAGCAGGTCCTGTTTGGAGGCCGACAAGAGGAGGCCCTTGGCGTCGAGGGGCCCGATAATCTCGTACCACACGGGGCAGCCGTCCCGGTCGTACCCACACATGCCCCCCGACATGTACTTCTGAATGACCTGCACGGGAGAGACACAGGCCGTGGTGCCCGTCCCACGCAGCCGCTGGCTGAGCCGGAGGGCGACGGGGACTCACCTCCGGGGGCTGCCACTGGACGATGTTGTCAGCATCCATGTGCTTCCGGATCTCCACGTACTGTCAACGCAAAGCAGAGGGGAGTGGCTGCGACGGGAATTCCACCGTGCTCTGAATGCTGCGGAGCAACCGCAGCCGGGGGGGGCGAGGGACGGATCCCTCAGCCAGGTGGGAACGGAGGGACAGATCCCTCAGCCAGGTGGGAACGGAGGGACGGATCCCTCAGCCAGGTGGGAACGGAGGGACGGATCCCTCAGCCAGGTGGGAAGGGAGGGACGGATCGCTCAGCCAGGTGGGAAGGGAGGGAAGGATCCCTCAGCCAGGTGGGAAGGGAGGAACGGATCGCTCAGCCAGGTGGGAAGGGAGGGAAGGATCCCTCAGCCAGGTGGGAAGGGAGGGACGGATCGCTCAGCCAGGTGGGAAGGGAGGGAAGGATCCCTCAGCCAGGTGGGAAGGGAGGGACGGATCGCTCAGCCAGGTGGGAAGGGAGGGACGGATCCCTCAGCCAGGTGGGAAGGGAGGAACGGATCCCTCAGCCAGGTGGGAAGGGAGGGACGGATCGCTCAGCCAGGTGGGAAGGGAGGGACGGATCCCTCAGCCAGGTGGGAACGGAGGGAAGGATCCCTCAGCCAGGTGGGAACGGAGGAACGGATCCCTCAGCCAGGTGGGAAGGGAGGGACGGATCCCTCAGCCAGGTGGGAACGGAGGGAAGGATCCCTCAGCCAGGTGGGAACGGAGGGACGGATCCCTCAGCCAGGTGGGAACGGAGGGAAGGATCCCTCAGCCAGGTGGGAACGGAGGAACGGATCCCTCAGCCAGGTGGGAACGGAGGGACGGATCCCTCAGCCAGGTGGGAACGGAGGGACGGATCGCTCAGCCAGGTGGGAACGGAGGGAAGGATCCCTCAGCCAGGTGGGAATGGAGGGACGGATCCCTCAGCCAGGTGGGAACGGAGGGACGGATCCCTCAGCCAGGTGGGAACGGAGGGAAGGATCCCTCAGCCAGGTGGGAACGGAGGAACGGATCCCTCAGCCAGGTGGGAACGGAGGGACGGATCGCTCAGCCAGGTGGGAAGGGAGGGACGGATCGCTCAGCCAGGTGGGAACGGAGGAACGGATCCCTCAGCCAGGTGAGAAGGGAGGGACGGATCCCTCAGCCAGGTGGGAACGGAGGAACGGATCCCTCAGCCAGGTGGGAACGGAGGGACGGATCCCTCAGCCAGGTGGGAACGGAGGGACGGATCCCTCAGCCAGGTGGGAACGGAGGAACGGATCCCTCAGCCAGGTGGGAACGGAGGGACGGATCCCTCAGCCAGGTGGGAAGGGAGGGACGGATCCCTCAGCCAGGTGGGAAGGGAGGGACGGATCCCTCAGCCAGGTGGGAAGGGAGGGACGGATCGCTCAGCCAGGTGGGAACGGAGGGACGGATCCCTCAGCCAGGTGGGAAGGGAGGGACGGATCGCTCAGCCAGGTGGGAACGGAGGGACGGATCCCTCAGCCAGGTGGGAACGGAGGAACGGATCCCTCAGCCAGGTGGGAACGGAGGGACGGATCGCTCAGCCAGGTGGGAAGGGAGGGACGGATCCCTCAGCCAGGTGGGAAGGGAGGGACGGATCCCTCAGCCAGGTGGGAACGGAGGGATGGATCCCTCAGCCAGGTGGGAAGGGAGGGACGGATCGCTCAGCCAGGTGGGAAGGGAGGGACGGATCCCTCAGCCAGGTGGGAACGGAGGGACGGATCGCTCAGCCAGGTGGGAACGGAGGGACGGATCCCTCAGCCAGGTGGGAACGGAGGGACGGATCCCTCAGCCAGGTGGGAAGGGAGGGACGGATCGCTCAGCCAGGTGGGAAGGAAGGGACGGATCCCTCAGCCAGGTGGGAACGGAGGAACGGATCCCTCAGCCAGGTGGGAACGGAGGGACGGATCGCTCAGCCAGGTGGGAAGGGAGGGACGGATCGCTCAGCCAGGTGGGAAGGGAGGGACGGATCCCTCAGCCAGGTGGGAAGGGAGGGACGGATCGCTCAGCCAGGTGGGAAGGGAGGGACGGATCGCTCAGCCAGGTGGGAAGGGAGGGATGGACAGATTGCCTGGGCAAGGGGCGGATCACCCGGACGGGGAGGGGCCGAGGGGCCGAGGGGCGGATCCCACAACCGGGCAGGGAGGGAGGGTCTGTCTACACTACTGTCCTAGTTCGAACTAGCGGGGTAATGTAGGCCCAGCCCTTCGCAGTAGTTCGGACTAGGCTTCCACGAGGAGTACCGGTAGTTCGGAATAGGCACCCTAGTCCGAACTACCTAGTTCGAGCCCCGTGTAGCCACGGGCACGGGGTTCGAAGCAGCGGGGATTTAAAAATGGCGGAGCCCTGCTTATGCAAATGAAGCCCGGGAAATTCAAATCCCGGGCTTCATTTGCAAGTGTGGTATGCCTACATTACCCTCCTAGTGCGAACTAGGACAGTAGTGTAGACATACCCGGAGGAATGAATCACCCAGCCACAGCGCCAGGAAAGATCCGGGGCGGGCGTGAGGCGACAGGGGCTGCGCATCAGCTGAGCGCGTGGGCGGAGGGTGCGGCGGGCAGGGGCAGCGTGCACCCGCCGTGCTGGGCACAGACTGGCCGGGGGCCCTCTGGCCTTAACCCCCGGTGGCTCTGGGAGAACAGCCTGGGGGAGACTGGGGGGTCTGACTACAAGACAAGCAGGGGTCCGTCCAGTGACTCAGGCGCTGGAGCAAGGCTGGGAACGCACGTCCCTGTGGCTCGGGGGCTGGGCAGGGTCGCGAATGGCTGAGGGTCCCTGAGGAGTCCGAGCCCCTGGGAAGCGGGGTGGGGGGGCAGCAAGCCCAGGGGGGCGGGGGCTCTCTTACCTTTCGGACCATGGCCTCGGCTTTCGGCAGGTCGAAGCAGCGAGCTGCGGGAGAACAGCCCAGAGTGTCACTCCTGCCCCGCGCCCTGGCTGCCCCCAGCCGGAGCCTGGCAGGAAAAGCCCCGTCCCCCAGCTCCCTGCGCCGGGCCCATCACCCTGCAGCAGCCTCTGGGCTGCCGGGCCTGGGGCCGAGGGCCCAGACTCTGCCAGCTCCCGCTCCCTAGCCGAGCTGGCAGGAGCCGACGCGCTTCTGGGGAAGCCGGGAGCCCCGAGGGAGCCGCCGGGGCCCAGCGTGGGCCGGCCTGCCCCTCTACAGGCTGAGGGAGCCTGGGTTAAGGGCAGACAGCTGAGCCGGAACAGGGGTCCCCTGGAAGAGCCGCGGGGAAGCGGGAAAGGGCCCAGCCAGGCCAGCCCCCCGCAGCAGGAAGGCCCCGGCGCCGGTTAAAGGCATCAAGTCCCACAGGCCTGGCGGGGCCCAGTCCCAAGGAGACGCTCTGCCACTGTCTCCCGCAGATCGCTCCCTGTCTCTGCGAGCCCAGCCTCCGCCTGCGCCCTGAGGCCCCGGCCAGGAGAGCGGGGCCCCAGCCAACAGGGTGCAGGAGAGACGGGGGCCCCACAGGGTGCAGGGGAGCCGGGGGCCCCACAGGGTGCAGGGGAGCCGGGGGCCCCACAGGGCGCAGGGGAGCCGGGGGCCCCAGCCAACAGGGCGCAGGGGAGCCGGGGGCCCCAGCCAGCAGGGCGCAGGGGAGCCGGGGGTCCCAGCCAACAGGGCGCAGGGGAGCCGGGGGCCCCAGCCAGTAGGGCGCAGGGGAGCCGGGGGCCCCACAGGGCGCAGGGGAGCCGGGGGCCCCAGCCAGCAGGGCGCAGGGGAGCCGGGGGCCCCAGCCAGTAGGGCGCAGGGGAGCCGGGGGCCCCAGCCAGCAGGGCGCAGGGGAGCCGGGGGCCCCACAGGGCGCAGGGGAGCCGGGGGCCCCACAGGGCGCAGGGGAGCCGGGGGCCCCACAGGGTGCAGGGGAGCCGGGGGCCCCACAGGGCGCAGGGGAGCCGGGGGCCCCACAGGGCGCAGGGGAGCCGGGGGCCCCACAGGGCGCAGGGGAGCCGGGGGCCCCAGCCAGTAGGGCGCAGGGGAGCCGGGGGCCCCACAGGGCGCAGGGGAGCCGGGGGCCCCACAGGGTGCAGGGGAGCCGGGGGCCCGTGCGGTAGTGCCGGGGCGGGAAGTCCTGGCTTTTTACGACAGCACGACGTCCGCCGGGGGCTTGGGCGCAGGGGCCCAGCTGGGCGCTTGCAGAGCCGACCCCCAGCCCTGCCCGCCCTCTGTGGGCGCTGGACTCTCCCCCAGGGCCAAGACCACAAGCTGATCCTGGGGCTGCTCCGGAGCCGGCGGGGGGCACGCTCAGGTGGGATGGGTGGGGGCCGTCGAGCTCCTGGAAGCTCCCCGAGGTCAGGTGCCCCCGAGCAGACCGGGCCCCAGCGGCCGCGGTTTGGGGGCTGGGCCGAGCTGGTGCCTGCCAGGCGCGGGGGGGCCGGGCCAGGCTGAATTTTGGACTTTGCAGAGCAGATAGCGGGGAGAGGGCGGGAGGAGCTCTGGGAGATAGCAGAGCTCACAGTTCACTCCCGTCCAGATAAGGGGACTCCCGGCGCCTGGCCCGGCTGCCCTCCCCGGCCGGCCGGCCCCTCTCGCTCGGGACCCCACGCGGGGCCGGCTCGTGGCAGCCTGGTCCCCGCAGCGTCTCCCTCCCCGGCCAGCTTCCACGGGCTGCACCCGCCTGCGTGGGGCCCGCTGCCTGTCAGGCCAAGCAGGGCGGCTGGGGCCCCACCCCCTTGGGTGCCGTCCGGACCCCTGCTCCCAGGCCTCGGGGCCCCCCATCCCCTCCTCCTGTGCCCAAGGAGGCATTGCCCCCCTGTGCTCAGGGGAGACAGCCCCACGCCCTCCACGGGGCAGCCCTCCACCCGCCCAGGGAAACCACCCTTCCCTTTCCCCCCCGCCTGGCCCGGGGGCAGCTTGGCTCCACGCCCCCATCCCCCATCCTCCACTGCCTCCCCCCCATCCCTCGACCCCCCCACTAGCTCCCCCCATCCCTCTGCCCCCCACTGGCTCCCCCCATCCCTCTGCCCCCCACTGGCTCCCCCCCATCCCTGCACACCCCATTGGCTCCCCCTCACCCTCCCGCCCCCCACTAGCTCCTCCTGTCCCCCTGCCTCCTACTGGCTCTCCCCCATCCCTCTGCCCCACTGGCTCCCCCTGCTACCTCGCAGCCAGCGCAGGAGGAAGTAGTCGTCCTGATGGGGAAGCAGGGGCAGCACATCCTGGAGACTCTCCCGGAACTGCAGGGACAAGAGGGGGGGCAGCATCATGGGCGTCCCACGGCAGGGACCCCCCCCAGCAGCCCAGAGCCAGGCCGGGACCCCCCCCCCCGCCCGGCAGCCCGGAGCCAGGCCGGGCCCCCCACCGCCCCCCAGCCCGGAGCCAGGCCGGGCCCCCCACCGCCCCCCAGCCCGGAGCCAGGCCGGGCCCCCCCCGCCCGGCAGCCCAGAGCCAGGCCAGGACCCCCCCGCCCACCAGCCCAGAGCCAAGAGCCAGGCCGGGACCCCCCCGCCCCCCAGCCCAGAGCCAGGCCGGGACCCCACCGCCCCCCAGCCCGGAGCCAGGCCGGGACCCCCCCCCCGCCGGCAGCCCGGAGCCAGGCCGGGACCACCCCGCCCCTCAGCCCGGAGCCAGGCCGGGACCCCCCCCCCCCCGCCGGCAGCCCGGAGCCAGGCCGGGACCACCCCGCCCCTCAGCCCGGAGCCAGGCAGGGACCCCACCGCCCCCCAGCCCGGAGCCAGGCCGGGACCCCCCCGCCCACCAGCCCAGAGCCAGGCCGGGACCCCCCCACCCGGCAGCCCAGAGCCAGGCCGGGACCCCACCGCCCGGCAGCCCGGAGCCAGGCCGGGACCCCCCCGCCCGGCAGCCCAGAGCCGAGGGGCCAGGCCGCCAGCCTCCGGGCAGCACTTCCGACGCTCCGTGCTGGGCTAACGCGAGGCTCTGGACCGCAGCGATTGCACAAGCGAGGTCAGGTGCACGTGGCCCCTGTGGCTTTGCCCGTGATCGAGGGAGGCGTTTGACGCGGCCTCGCGCGACCTTCTGGTCCGTACCCTGGGAGATGCAGCCTAGCTGGGGTGCCGGAGGGCGGGGGCGTACGGCCGTTCCCTGGGTCCCAGCCGAGCCGGACGGGAGAGGGGTCGCGCCAGCGCCCCCCACCATGGGAGGAGGGCTAGGCTGGATTTCACCTGGGCATGCTGCTGGGCGGGGCCCGTCAGCCGCCCCCTAGGGGTGCAGTTTGGCGCTAGGTAGCGCTCGCTTCCTTTCTCCATACCCAGGCGGACCTGGATTTGTACACGCGGATGAGCTGCAACCGCTCCCTCAGCCCCACCCCACAGCTCCTGGAATACCCCCGGCTTAGCCCAGGGCCTCCTTCCCCCTTGCATGCCTGGATGTGGGAGCAGGGAGAGGCTTCCCGGCCAGCCCAGTTCTCTTGCTTTTTTTGCATTGAACCTGGCGGAGGAGTCATGAAAGCCAGCCGCTGAGAAGGCGGCAACACAGCTGTTGCTGGTGACGGCAATCCTAGGGCTGCCAGCACTCCCCAAGCACAAATGAACGCACATGGCTTCCCCAGACAAGTCAGACTGTCCCTATTTTGTAGCAGGGGAAACCGAGGCGCAAAGGTTAAGTGACTTGCCCAAGTCCATGTGGCTAGAGCTGGGAGCAGACTCCAGCTCTGCCAGGACTTACTCGCACACCTCATACACAGCTGTCCTTTATCCTAGAAGACCAGGTTTAAACCCCAGTGGCCCACGAGCTCTGGAAATGCAGGGGAGCTGGTTCTCCACTCCCTTGTGCCGTCACCGGCGCCCGTGCCCAGTGCATGCTACCCCAGGTGGAAATCCCGCCCCCATGTACTCCTGGGTTGGCACTTCCCACGCCCGCTGCACCTGGCTCTGGGAAGTGGGGAAACAGGTTCAGGAGCAGCACAGTGGGGGTGGGTGCCGTTTGCCTCTGTACAAATCCCTGACCCTGCCTGCCAGTACACACACCGAAGCAGTCCCAGGCTCCCCCAGTAGGGGGCGCTGCAGGCAGTGGGGCAGGCCACTGGCTGTGGAGGGCTCAGAGCTGCTCCAGTGCCAATCTCCCCCAGTAGGGGGCGCTGCAGGCAGTGGGGCAGGCCACTGGCTGTGGAGGGTTCAGAGCTGCTCCAGTGCCGATCTCCCCCAGTAGGGGGCGCCGCAGGCAGTGGAGCTGGCCACTGGCTCTCCCCCAGTAGGGGGCGCCGCAGGCAGTGGAGCAGGCCACTGGCTCTCCCCCAGTAGGGGGCGCCGCAGGCAGTGGAGCAGGCCACTGGCTCTCCCCCAGTAGGGGGCGCCGCAGGCAGTGGAGCAGGCCACTGGCTCTCCCCCAGTAGGGGGCGCCGCAGGCAGTGGAGCTGGCCACTGGCTCTCCCCCAGTAGGGGGCGCCGCAGGCAGTGGAGCTGGCCACTGGCTCTCCCCCAGTAGGGGGCGCCGCAGGCAGTGGAGCTGGCCACTGGCTCTCCCCCAGTAGGGGGCGCCGCAGGCAGTGGAGCAGGCCACTGGCTCTCCCCCAGTAGGGGGCGCCGCAGGCAGTGGGGCAGGCCACTGGCTCTCCCCCAGTAGGGGGCGCCGCAGGCAGTGGGGCAGGCCACTGGCTCTCCCCCAGTAGGGGGCGCCGCAGGCAGTGGAGCAGGCCACTGGCTCTCCCCCAGTAGGGGGCGCCGCAGGCAGTGGAGCTGGCCACTGGCTCTCCCCCAGTAGGGGGCGCCGCAGGCAGTGGAGCTGGCCACTGGCTCTCCCCCAGTAGGGGGCGCCGCAGGCAGTGGAGCAGGCCACTGGCTCTCCCCCAGTAGGGGGCGCCGCAGGCAGTGGGGCAGGCCACTGGCTCTCCCCCAGTAGGGGGCGCCGCAGGCAGTGGAGCTGGCCACTGGCTCTCCCCCAGTAGGGGGCGCCGCAGGCAGTGGGGCAGGCCACTGGCTCTCCCCCAGTAGGGGGCGCCGCAGGCAGTGGGGCAGGCCACTGGCTCTCCCCCAGTAGGGGGCGCCGCAGGCAGTGGAGCAGGCCACTGGCTCTCCCCCAGTAGGGGGCGCCGCAGGCAGTGGGGCAGGCCACTGGCTCTCCCCCAGTAGGGGGCGCCGCAGGCAGTGGGGCAGGCCACTGGCTCTCCCCCAGTAGGGGGCGCCGCAGGCAGTGGGGCAGGCCACTGGCTCTCCCCCAGTAGGGGGCGCTGCAGGCAGTGGGGCAGGGCACTGGCTCTCCCCCAGTAGGGCGTGCTGCAGGCAGTGGAGCTGGCCACTGGCTCTCCCCCAGTAGGGCGCGCTGCAGGCAGTGGAGCTGGCCACTGGCTCTCCCCCAGTAGGGCGCGCTGCAGGCAGTGGAGCAGGCCACTGGCTCTCCCCCAGTAGGGGGCGCTGCAGGCAGTGGAGCAGGCCACTGGCTCTCCCCCAGTAGGGGGCGCCGCAGGCAGTGGAGCAGGCCACTGGCTCTCCCCCAGTAGGGGGCGCCGCAGGCAGTGGGGCAGGCCACTGGCTCTCCCTCATTAGGGGGCGCCGCAGGCAGTGGGGCAGGCCACTGGCTCTCCCCCAGTAGGGGGCGCCGCAGGCAGTGAGGCAGGCCACTGGCTGTGGAGGGCTCAGAGCTGCTCCAGTGCCAGTCTCCCCCAGTAGGGGGCGCCGCAGGCAGTGGGGCAGGCCACTGGCTGTGGAGGGCTCAGAGCTGCTCCAGTGCCAGTCTCCCCCAGTAGGGGGCGCCGCAGGCAGTGAGGCAGGCCACTGGCTGTGGAGGGCTCAGAGCTGCTCCAGTGCCAGTCTCCCCCAGTAGGGGGCGCCGCAGGCAGTGAGGCAGGCCACTGGCTGTGGAGGGCTCAGAGTGCTCCAGTGCCAGTCTCCCCCAGTAGGGGGCGCTGCAGGCAGTGAGGCAGGCCACTGGCTGTGGAGGGCTCAGAGCTGCTCCAGTGCCAGTCTCCCCCAGTAGGGGGCGCTGCAGGCAGTGAGGCAGGCCACTGGCTGTGGAGGGCTCAGAGCTGCTCCAGTGCCATCCTTCCCCTCCAGGAGCAGCAGGGAAGGCGCTCCCCGCGAGGGCCCAGCCGGTCCTGCCGGAGGGTGGCAGCTCCGGGGCACAGGGCTGTGGTGCTCCCTCCGCGCAGGGAGGGCCGGGCGCTGCGCACTCATCACCTTCCATTCACAAGCTGCTTAGGTAACACTGACCCAGCTAATCCGCCAGCGCCGGCGCCTTCCCTGCCAGCTCCGGCCATGAATCCCCCGGGCCAGTGCCAGCTCCCTCCTCCCGGGCCAGGTCCCACTGCCACTGCTGGCACCGCTGGGGCCCTGCTCCGAGTGCCCGGCCCCGCTCTGAGCCCTCGGCAGCGCCCCCTGCTCGCCTGGCACTTCCGAGCCAGTGAGCGCCGACGGCACCAGGAGTCCAGGGTCGGGCGCTCCCGCGGGCAAACCCACTTCCCCGGTGTCAGCATCCCCAGCAGGGTCCTTGGGGCAGTGCCCCTCCCCCCGTGGCAGGGACTGGCTGCACCCTACCTGGGCTAGCGCCTCTGCCTGCTTGGGGCTCAGGTCTCCCACCCGGCCGCTCATGGTCTCCTCGGGGGCGATCAGCTGGCTGCTGGCGGCACCCTCCTCCGAGCTCGGCAGCTCGCTCCAGCCCTGATCTTCCTGTGCCAGGCTGCAGGCTCCACCTCTTAAAGGGGACTGCGCCCGGGCGGGCCTCAGACACGCCGGCAGCATGCGGCAGGCCGGGCCGGAGCAGGCTCGCTGGAAGGAGAGGGCATTGGAGCCAGAGGCCAGGGCCGAGGCGCCGGGCAGGGAGCAGCCCGCCTGCCCCCGTGCGTGGCTGGCACGGCCCCTGCCCCTTGACCACCTGCGGAAAGCGCCGCTACCGTTCGGGCCACGGCCCTTGGACTCTCACTCTTGTGCCCGGGGTGTCCTCTCAGTCACTGGCCTCGTCCCACCTGGGCCCAGCGGCCTCCGCAAGCGTGTGGGCACTGCGGAGAGAGGGGAGACGGTGACCCCGCTTTCCTGCTGCGCCCGCGGGTCGACCGCGGGACCCGGACACAGCTGCCTTTGCCCCGCCAGAGATCTCCCCTCCTGTTTGGGAGGCCCCCGTCCCCGGCATCCCCGGCCAAGCGGCTCTGGGCAGAGCTGGGCAGAGCTGCGGGCTGGGATTGCTCGCGAGGCCAGCAGCTGACTTCCTCGTCATTGCTCTGTACAGCGCCTGGCGCAAGAGGGCCCGATCCTGGGCCAGCGTTCCGAGGTGCTGCAAGTAGATCAAAGCCATGCTCAGGCCCCGTGCTGGGAGCTGCACGTTCGGGGCCCTGCCTCGGGCTCTGCGCCAGCCAGGCTGGGGCAACTGGCTACGAGTCTTCCCCCCTCCTGCAGCGCTGGGCTACAGCCACAGGGAAGCGCAGCAGGAGGGCCAAAGAGTGTGGATCTCTGCGGCCTACAGCTTTGCTGTGCAACCCGGAGCAGGTCACTGAGACTCTGTGCCTCAGTTTCCCTCTTCATTTCCGGTGCAGGAGGGTCGCGGGCAGGGCTGGCCAAAAAGTGCAAAGACGTGTTTTCTGGTTTTTTACACAAACACGGCACTTTGCCTTTTGTATTATTTTCTGACCACGTGGTGCGTGGGATGGGGAGGCTCAGCCACAGGCTGGCCGCAGTCGGGGGGTGCTCCCAGCTGGGGGGTCGCAGAGGCAGTGGGAAAAGAGGAGTAACCCTAATGTCACTGCCTCACCCCATGTCCAGAACGGCTCCTTCCCTAGTCCAGGCCTCTGAGGGGACTGCCTGTGTCCAGTGACCCCGCCCCGCCCCGCCCTCTGTGAGGTCACTGCCCCCCTGTGTCCAGTGACCCCGCCCCGCCCTCTGTGAGGTCACTGCCGCACCCCTGTGTCCAGTGACCCTGCCCCGCCCTCTGTGAGGTCACTGCCCCCTGTGTCCAGTGACCCCGCCCCGCCCTCTGTGAGGTCACTGCCGCACCCCTGTGTCCAGTGACCCCGCCCTGCCCTCTGTGAGGTCACTGCCGCACCCCTGTGTCCAGTGAACCCACCCTGTCCCCTGTGAGGTCACTGCCGCACCCCTGTGTCCAGTGACCCCGCCCCGCCCTCTGTGAGGTCACTGCCGCACCCCTGTGTCCAGTGACCCCGCCCTGCCCTCTGTGAGGTCACTGCCCCCCTGTGTCCAGTGACCCCGCCCCGCCCTCTGTGAGGTCACTGCCGCACCCCTGTGTCCAGTGACCCCGCCCTGCCCTCTGTGAGGTCACTGCCCCCCTGTGTCCAGTGACCCCGCCCTGCCCTCTGTGAGGTCACTGCCCCCCTGTGTCCAGTGACTCCGCCCCGCCCCGCCCTCTGTGAGGTCACTGCCCCCCTGTGTCCAGTGATCCCACCCTGTCCCCTGTGAGGTCACTGCCGCACCCGTGTCCAGTGGTCCCGCCCCCCGCCCTCTGTAAGGTCACTGCCACACCCCTGTGTCCAGTGACCCTGCTCCACTCCCCCACCCTCACTCGCTGGGGCAAAGGGTTGGGCGGAGGGGGAGGGAAGGCTCTGATGGGGGGGCCCAGAAACTAGGCCTTGGGGAGCAGCGAAAGGCTCTGGGTGCAGCCGGACATGAGGGGTCCAGGTGCGGGAGGGGCGCCGGGCTGGGGAAGAGATGCCGGAGGTGCGCAGGGCCCTTGGTACCGCATCCAATTCTCTGCCATTCCCAGGGCTCAGACGTAGCCTCTCTCTGCGGCTCTGTGGTAATGGGCCCTCCGATCGATCCCAGCCATGGGCAGATTGTTCCCATGCATGTGTGGAATAAATGTGATGTGCACTGATGCACGCCGGAATGTGCACCACCAGTAGGAAGCCCCCTCGCTGTGGGTGTCTGCTAGTCAGCTGGGCCACACTTCTAGGGAGACACGCGCTTTGCTTGAGGGCCGGTCAGACTCGAGCCCTCTGGGGGACACAGGCAGAGATCGGACACGGGAACCCCAGCGAGAGAATCCGACCGAGGAGTTCACAACCTCCGAGACGTCCGAGGGCTGCCCGGGGGAGTCTGTATCTGCAACCACAAGGAGCAGGGCGGGGGCACCTTCCACGCTGTCTGTGCGGCCCCAGGATTCCCCGTGGTTCGTGTCATAGGGCCATAGCGCACTAGAACGGGAAGGGAATTCGAGAGGCATCGAGTCCCGTCCGCTGCCTTCCCGGCAGTGTAGCCCATCCCTGACAGCCTGCCCTTCAGTATCTGCAGCCTCCCTCGGCAACGTATCCCAGTGCTTGGCCGTTTTCCCGAAAGTCCAACCTCAACCTCCCTCGCTGCAGCTTCAGCCCCTTGCTCCCTGTCCTGTCCTCAGAGGCCAAGCACCATTTCCCCCTCCTCGTGACACCCTTTGAGATACTTGAAAAGCGCTCTCATGCCCCGCTCAGTCTGCTCCTTCCAAACGAAACCAGCCCAGTTCTTTCAGGCTGCCCTCGGAGCTCCTTCTCTGGACCCTCTCCAAGTTCTCCACCTCGCTCTGAAATGTGGGGCCCAGCACTCCAGCGGGGCCTGATCAGCGCAGAGCCGAGCGGGAGAACGGCTTCCCGTGTCTTGCTCCCCACTCTCCTGTCAAGGAGTTTCTTGCCAGATGAAATGTCACCTTGAGAGCTGGGTCTGCACCTGGTGCTACTGGCGGCACTGGAGCAGGGCCCGCCTCTGGGACACTCCTGGGATGCAGTTTCCAGGGATATGAGGGTGTGGTTTCCTGCCTCTCAGCTAGTGGTGGCCGCTCTTTCAATCTGGCTGCAGGCGAAGGCCTTAGGCCAGGGCTGGGCAAGACGCGGCCCAGAGGCCGGATCCGGCCCGCCTAACACTTTGATCCAGCCCACAGATGGCATATGGCCGCCTTCCATTTAGATCCGGCTGCCCAGGCCACCGAATTCCCCAGCGGTGGCTCAGACGGCTGGATCTGGCTCACTGCTCCCAGTCGCGGCGCTACCCTGGAAGGGGCCGGAGCCGCGAGCCCTTTAAATAGCCGCAGCAACCTGAGGCGGCTGCCAGGCAACGCGATAGCGGCACGGCCGGGAGCCACAAGCCCTTTGCTGTGTGTTGAATTCAAAGCCTCCGGCCCCGGACAACTCTGGGGGGAGGCTAGTCCCCAGCCCCGCCCCTTGCACCCCAGGCCCCGCCCCTTCCAGAGGGTGGAGCCAGCCCGCAAACCACATTCATTGATTGGCCCCCCTGCAAAAATTATTGCCCACCCCTGGTGTCAGAGGTGGTAAAGCTGTTAGCTTATAAGAAGCACAAAGGGTTTGTATCGGAAGAAAAGGCCAAGCAGTGGCACGGCGGTTAGCAGATGCTCATACAAGGGTTATAGACAGACACACCCCGTGTACACGTTCTTTTATTATTTTATGTTCTGTGTACTACTTTATGGCTTGTGGATTGATTATGGGAGGAGCAGGGTTGTATCGGTTTGGATCAGTGCTTTAGTTATGGCAGGACGGATTTCCTTTTCAAGCAGAACGGTTTTGTTATCATTGTTTTTTTGAATTGGGATTAGTGGGTTTTGCATTGTTCAATTGTTGGGGCTTTTTGACGGGTGTTTGTTATTTGTAGTTGGTTTTTTGTAGTTGGTTTGGGAGGTTTTTTGTTTTAGCTGGTTTTGATTATAAATATTTTGTTTTAATTGATAGGGGCTTGTTTTTTTCCAAGCTGTTGATTTGCTCGCTGCTTGTATTTTGAAGGGGATCTGGAGCAATTTTTGGCGCTTTTCCATTTGTGTTTGGCTTTTTCCAGAGCATTTGGCTTTTCTGTGCATTGTTAACGTGCACATTGTTCAGTTTTAGAAAAGAGGGTTGATTGTTGTTCAGAGAAGCAGCGTTTCTGGTAGAGAAGCAGTGTGCACATTCAAACAAGGACGTTACATTGCAATTTGAAGAAGGGTGTTTGTTGTAAGCCTAAAACAGAACCGTGTCCATCAGGTTCTATTCCTGCGGTGGAACCAGCTCTGGACACAGTGCTCTGGCCGGTGCACCTTTACCAACGGTAAGGTCAAGGTCCTTTCTGCATTCGAGAGGGTGGTTGGCAAAGTACACCGAGGCCCAGGACTTTGCATAAAGCTCCATTTTAGCTCCATGGCTACAGAATGTGCCAATGGTTAATTACCCGCACAGTAAACAAAATCTGTGCCTTGTTTCTTCTTTTCGTTTGTTCAGCCTTGGCTTCCAGCCGTTGGATTGCTCGGAGCCTTTGTCTGCTAGACCCTAAAGCTGCCCGACTTAGTAATCTCTTTCCCAAGTAGGGTGTTCTAGACCTTGCCCTCTTCACCTTCTCTCGGCTAAGCCGCACAGACTGCGCGTCTCTAATCTCCCATTGGGAGGTGGCTCTCCTGACCTCGGATCCTCCTTGTCGCTCTCGCCTGACACCTCTGCAACGTGTCCATGTTCTTTCGGAAGCCTGGGCCCCAGGACTAGGCAGCCACCGAGATGTCGGCGCGAAGGCCGTGCACGGTGTCCTACTGCTTACGCACCCCAGGTCCGTTAGACCTGCCGGCCAGCGCCATGTGCCTCGATTAGAGATACTGGCCTCCGCGGTGCTCGTTCTGGCCACAGGCTATTTCGAAATAACCTCCAAATCAGCCACACAATTTGGGGAGCTTATTTCGCGGTCAGGGCGCTGTGCAGACGCACCCTGAGTGTCCTTGTTGCGTGCAGCGGGGGGGGGCTTGCACAGGCCCGTGTTTGATTTTAGACCCGTCCACGTGCTAGACCAGGAGTAGGCAGGCGCAGGGCGCACGGCTGGGGGCCCTTGCCGAGTCCCCGGCAGGGCTGAGCGCTGCGCCCGGGTCGGGGGTCCCGGCGCCGTAGCTCCCTCCAGGAGCTGGGGGGTTCCTTGTCCTGAGGGGGGTGGCGTCAGCCCCACAAGGGACACCCTTCCCGCCACGGCTGGGAACGCCACGTGCAGCAGTGCCTGGCCCCGCCCACACCACCCTGAGGAGGGCTACAGCGGCCCCGGGCCCCGCCCCCAGGCGTAGGGGGCGTGTCCGGTGCGTGGAGGGACCTGCGGCCCCGCCCCTCGCAGCTCCGCGGCGGGCCGGCAGGGGGCGCGCTGGGCGCCGGACGCTCTAGCCCCGCGGGCCGCGCTCGTCTCCTCCGCCGCCGGATTTCCGCTGCGCCTGGCGGGCCGGTGAGCGCGGGGGGGCCTGGGGCTGCCGGGGCGTTTGGCGGGTTGCGGGGGGGGCCGGGGGTTGGTGGGGGGGGGCGGGGGGGGCCGGGGGTTGGTGGGGGGGCCGGGGCCGGGGAGGTTGCGGGGGGGGGCCGGGGCGGGGGAGGCTGCGGGGGGGCCGGGGCGGGGGGGCCGGGGGAGGGCGGTTGGCGGGGGGGGGGCCGGGGAGGCTGCGGGGGGGGGCCGGGGCAGGGGGGTTGGCGGGGGGGGGCCGGGGAGGCTGCGGGGGGGGCCGGGGCAGGGCGGTTGGCGGGGGGGGGCCGGGGAGGTTGCGGGGGGGGGGCCGGGGCAGGGAGGGTTGGTGGGGGGGGCCGGGGAGGTTGCGGGGGGGGGGCCGGGGCAGGGAGGGTTGGTGGGGGGGGCCGGGGAGGCTGCGGGGGGGGCCGGGGCGGGGGGGGTTGGTGGGGGGGGAGGGGAGGCTGCGGGGGGGCCGGGGCAGGAGGGTTGGCGGGGGGGGGGCCGGGGAGGCTGCGGGGACAAGGCCCCCGGGAGGCAGGGAGCCCCTGGGCCGGGCCTGGTGGGGAGCAGGGCAGAGTCCCGGGGCCTCTCCCGGGCGCGGGGGAGGTTCGGGGCTGAGCCGGGGATGCGGGGGGACCGCGGGAGGGGACCCCTCCTAGCCTCTGCGCTGGGGGTGACGTTGGTTTGAGGAGGGGAGACGATCGATCGGCGCAGGAGGCGCAGTGCCGAGGGGAAGCAGGGCAGAGTCGCCCCCTCCCACGGCAGCACGGGGTCTCTGACAGTCGCTCCCATTTGTTGCAGAGGCTTCGAGGGGCTCCCGTTTGGAGACCAGCTATTTCTGCTCTCCCGTCCCAGAGCCCGTGAAATAAGAATGTCGTCTGATTCGAGCAAGAAGAGGAAACCCAAGGTCATCCGCACTGACGGGGCCCCCCAGGAGAGCAAGCGGGGCAGGGTGGACCCTGATCAGGTGGGCTAATGATTGTCAGCCTGTGGCAATCCTGCGGCGGATCAGATGCTGTCGGGCTGGCAGGAATGCAGAGGCGAAGCCGTCAGTGCTTTGTTCGGAAAGCTCTTGACATCACAAAAGCATCACCCTGTTCGTCCGCTCTGTTGTAAGGGCGAGCATCTCAAAAGCACCCGGGATTAGCTTTCCGCTGCTCGTACTCAAGTCAATGAGGTTATTACCATTGGCTTCAGTGAGCCAGATGCCAGGCCCGATCCCCAGCATCCCGAGCAAAGAAGGGTTATGACCCTGGGAACCAGAGTTGCATCTTATGCTCTCTGAGTGATTTTATCACTGTTGCAAGTTTGCACTGGCCCCCCAAAGCTCTCGGGGTGTTTTTAGAAGCCCTGAAAAGCTTGAGGGGCAATGGGCGTAGGTGGAGCCTGTCTTTCATCTTGTCTGCTCATTGAAAGAACTTTGCTCGCTGCTCTTTTTCCTCTCCTGCTTGTCAGCCTAGTACCAATATGGGATGGGACCTGATGCTGGTCTCTGGGGACACTGTAGTGCTACTGTGAACCCACTAGACAAGCAGGCCCCTGGTGGAGTGAGGCGAGCAGGGGGTTTGTTGCAGTGTTAAGTGCCGCTCTGTATTTCTGCTCTTTGCAGGATGTGAAGTATTACAGTGAGGAGGCGGAGGTGGAACTCCGAGATCCCAGCAAAGACTATGAACTGTACAAGCAAACCTGCCAGGAGCTTCAGAGGCTCATGGCAGAAATCCAGGATCTGAAGAGCAAAGGCAGCAAAGACAGCGTAAGAAGGAGCTTTTCTCCCGAGCCCTTTCAAACACTTTCTGCTGCTGCGCGAAAGCAGTGGGTTTGAAAGCCACATGGCGTCCTCAAACGGGGAAGGGGTTTGTAATGGTCCCAGCAATAGCAATGAAACGTAAGGACTGAATAGCTCAGGAGAGCGGTGCGGGGACAGGAGACCTTCTCCCAGAGAGCGAATCCAGCCTAGGTTATTGGTTACCCCTGCCTGGCGCTTGCTTGGGGGCCTGCGAGAAGCGAGTCAGGGTCTAGTTCGGCAGGTGTTCCCATAGCAAGTGGACTGTAATGAGCGAAGAGCATGGAGCTTGAACTCCCCTCTTGCCGCCGTGGGGCAGCCGTGTCAGATCAGCGCTGAGACTTAGGGTACGTCTAGACTACATGCCTCTGGCGCCAGAGGCATGTAGATTAGACTACCAGGCATAGGAAAATGAAGCAGCAATTTAAATAATCGCCGCTTCATTTAAATTTACATGGCTGCCGTGCTGAGTCGATCAGCTGTTTGTCGGCTCAGCGCGGTAGTCTGGACGCGCGGGGGTTGACATCAAAGGCATTTGTCGACCTCCCAGGTATGCCTCATCCCAGGAGGCTTTCTGTTGCAGAAAGCTGGCGGCACCGCTGCCCACGCTGGGCCTTTTCTGTAGCAGGAAGGAGAGCTTCAGCGCGGGCTATTGGGCTAGCAGCTATCACTGCTCCTAAGAGGATGGAAACGAGGGTGCACCATTGACTAAACTCTGTGCCTCCAGCGCAGGGTTGAGCCACCTGATAATAGCCAGGCTGCTCTGGTCGCTGAAAGGGTTAAACCCGAGAGAAGGATGTCATGAACCTGGCCCCGGAGCCAGAATGAGCCCAGGAGGGATTTGGTGATTCCCGGGCTAAGGAAGAGTGGGTGTGTGTGTGGGGGGGGGGGGAATACATGTCTGTGTGGCCAGCGACCCAGCTCCTTTACCTGCTGCCTCCTCCCCTCTCAGGCAGCTGCCATCGAAGAGCGGCGGATCCAGAGCTGCATGCACTTCATGACCCTGAAGAAACTCAACCGTCTGGCTCATATTCGGCTGAAGAAGGGGCGAGATCAGACCCATGAGGTACCGTGAGGCCAGCGATTGAAAGGACCGCCCCCTGGCTGGGAGGGGCCTACCCGAGTCCACACAGGGTTCCAGCCACAGGTCTATGGAGCAGAGGCTTCCTGGGAAACTCGGCTGCCGACACTGTAATAGCCACAATGAATGAAAACGCGGCACCAGTTTGATTCGATTCTCACCTGGCACCTCCTGGTCGCCCCACAAGGCCATTGTGCACAGGCTGGGGGTGGGGTGCCAGCCAGTGTCCCTGAATCTCCTGGGTTTCACCATTCCCGAAAATCTGCCTTCTCTGGCTGGCAGCCTTGATCTCTTGCCATCTGCTCTGAGGGGTGTGGTGTTGCCGGCATGCTTCCCGGGGCGACCGGCCCGTCACAGCAGCCCCTGCGCATTGCATGGGATCATGATTAGCCGGTTAAACGTTCCATTGAACTGGTGGACTTTTAACTGGGATTTCCCATCCCTGGTTGCTCTTCTTTTTGGCTTCATCTGCACTGAGGTTTTCATGCTCCCCGCTGACGTTCTTTCAGGCAAAGCAGAAGGTAGACGCCTATCACCTGCAGCTCCAGAACCTACTCTACGAGGTGATGCATCTGCAGAAGGAGATCACCAAATGCCTGGAGTTTAAGTGAGTACTCAAGGGGGCTTAGGGAGGGTCCGATTCCTCGAGTCGCAAGGAGAGCCTAGTTCCAGTCGCTGAAGGATCACGCGAGCCCTGTGAATCTGGCATGGGCTCTGGGTGTCCGGGAGGTTCCTGGGGCGAGCGGGAGACTGGCGGGCAGGGGAGAGTCGGGATAAAGACTGGGAAG
This sequence comes from Pelodiscus sinensis, assembly GCF_052426305.1. Lineage (NCBI taxonomy): Eukaryota > Metazoa > Chordata > Testudines > Trionychidae > Pelodiscus > Pelodiscus sinensis. The sequence goes on along the minus strand of NC_143085.1, from coordinate 1,098,944 downwards.
GTTTTGGTAGGAATGTGCTGGTCTAAGGCAGTTTTCTTGGGAGCAGCTTCTGACACGAGTCTCTCCGCTGCCTCAGCGGTGCTAGTCCAGAGGCTGCGCCTTTCATAGTCACGTCTGCGCTGCTGCAAGGCGAGTCTGTCCCTGGGCTGGGCACCCAGGAAGGGACTGGCCCAGTTCAGACACGAACCCGGAGCCCAGTGGAGCCTCTAATTTCTGTGGCCAGCAGGTCTCCTCATTTGGCAGCTTATGTCCCGTGATGGCCCAGCCCTGCACGTGGCTTCCCAGCCTCATCCCTCCTCCGTCTCTGCAGGTCAAAGCACGAGGAGATTGAGCTCGTGAGCGTGGATGAGTTTTACAAAGAGGCTCCTCCAGAAATCAGCAAGCCCAACATCACCCTCAACGAGCCCCACCAGCAGACCCTGGCCCGCCTTGACTGGGAGCTGGAGCAGCGCAAAAGGTGAGCAGCAGGCCACGTGGCCACCGGTCAGATCGGTCCTGTCTCTGCCTGGACCCAGGGTTTGCCAGCTCATACGTCACAGTCCAGGGCCACGTGGCCACCGGTCAGATCGGTCCTGTCTCTGCCTGGACCCAGTGTTTGCCGGCTCATAGGTCACAGTCCAGGGCCACGTGGCCACCGGTCAGATCGGTCCTGTCTCTGCCTGGACCCAGTGTTTGCCGGCTCATAGGTCACAGTCCAGGGCCACGTGGCCACCGGTCAGATCGGTCCTGTCTCTGCCTGGACCCAGTGTTTGCCGGCTCATAGGTCACAGTCCAGGGCCACGTGGCCACCGGTCAGATTGGTCCTGTCTCTGCCTGGACCCAGTGTTTGCCGGCTTATACGTCACAGTCCAGGGCCACGTGGCCACCGGTCAGATTGGTCCTGTCTCTGCCTGGACCCAGGGTTTGCCGGCTCATACGTCACAGTCCAGGGCCACGTGGCCACCGGTCAGATCGGTCCTGTCTCTGCCTGGACCCAGGGTTTGCCGGCTCATACGTCACAGTCCAGGGCCACATGGCCACCAGTCAGATCGGTCCTGTTTCTGCCTGGACCCAGTGTTTGCCGACGTGTACATAAAACCCTAGGGCCACGTAGCCATTGGTCATAGAATCATAGAACCATAGAGCTGGAAGAGACCTCAGAAGGTCACTGAGTCCAGCCCCTTGCCCTAGGCAGGACCAATCCCAACTAGATCAACCCGGCCAGGGCTTTGTCAAGCTGAGACTTAAACACCTCTAGGGATGGAGACTCCACTACTTCCCTAGGGAACCCAGCCCAGCGCTTCCCCACCCGCCTAGGGAAATAGTTTTTCCTAATATCCAACCTGGACCTCTCCCACCACAACTTGAGACCATTGCTCCTTGTTCTGCCATCTGTCACTACTGAGAACAGCCTCTCTCCAGCCTCTTTGGAACCTCCCTGCAGGAAGTTGAAGGCTGCTCTCAAATCCCCCCTCGCTCTTCGCTTCTGCAGACTAAACAGACCCAAGTCCCTCAGCCTCTCCTCATAAGTCATGTGCTCCAGCCCCCTTATCATTTTGGTCGCCCTCCGCTGGACCCTCTCCAATGCATCTACATCTTTTTTTTAGTGGGGGGCCCAGAACAGGACACACTACTCCAGATGTGACCTCACCAGAGCCGAATGAAGGGGAATAATGACACCTCTGGATCAGCTGGCAATGCTCCTCCTAATGCATCCTAATATGCCATTAGCCTTCTTGGCTACAAGGGCGCCCTGTTGACTCATCTCCAGCTTCTCATCCACTGTAACCCCCAGGTCTTTTTCTGCAGAACTGCTACTTAGCCAGTCGGTCCCCAGCCTGTACCAATGCTTGGGATTCTTCCGTCCCAAGGGCAGGACTCTGCACTTGTCCTTGTTGAACCTCATCAGATTTCTTGTGGCCCAATCCTCCAATCTGTCTAAGTCACTCTGGACCCTATCTCTGCCCTTAAGCGTATCTACCTCTCCCCCTAGTTTAGTGTCATCCACAAACTTGCTGAGGGTGCAATCCATCCCCTCATCCAGGTCATTAATAAAGATATTGAACAAGACCGGTCCTAGAACCAAACCTTGGGGCACTCCGCTAGAAACCAATCGCCATCCTGACATCGAGCCATTGATCACTACCCGCTGGCCCGGTCTTCTAGCCAGCTTTCTATCCATCTTACCGTCCATTTATCCAATCCATTAATTTATCCAGTCAGATCGGTCCTGTCTCGGCCTGTACCCAGCATTTACCGGCACGTACGTCACAGTCCAGGGTCATGTGGCCACCAGTCAGATCGGTCTTGTCTCTCCCTGGACCCGGCATTTACTGGCTCATACGTCACAGTCCAGGGCCATGTGGCCACCAGTCAGACCTGTCTCTGCCTGGACCCAGGGTTTGCCAGCTCATACGTCACAGTCCAGGGCCACGTGGCCACCAGTCAGATCGGTCCTGTCTCTGCCTGGACCCAGTGTTTGCCGGCTCATAGGACACAGTCCAGGGCCACGTGGCCACCGGTCAGATCGGTCCTGTCTCTGCCTGGACCCAGTGTTTGCCAGCTCATACGTCACAGTCCAAGGCCACGTGGCCACCAGTCAGATCGGTCCTGTCTCTGCCTGGACCCAGGGTTTGCCAGCTCATACGTCACAGTCCAGGGCCACGTGGCCACCAGTCAGATCGGTCCTGTCTCTGCCTGGACCCAGGGTTTGCCAGCTCATACGCACAGTCCAGGGACTTGCTCTTTGTTTCCCTTGTCGGCAGTAAATGAACCTAGCGCCACGGTGGCAGTGCGGAGAGGCTGGTCAGTTTCAGTTAGGGACAAAACGACAAACGGTAGAGCCCCGGACACACAGGTGGCCCCTCTGAGTGGTTTCTACCATACGGTAGATTCTGGTTTATCCCAGCAGGGGCTCGACCCTGTTTCTCGTCCCTGGAGCCTACCCTCGTGTGGCTGACCCGGGTCTCGTCCCAGAGGAGCAGCGATTCCAAGGCAGGGGTTATATTATGAGGGATAGAGCGATGATGTCATTGATTTGGGCAGCTCGACTTAGTGACTCTAGCAGTTGGTTCTCGCAGCAGGTGTTCAGCTTAAACGCGCGCGGGATCTCTTATGAGGAGAAGGCGGCACGCCGCGCTGATCGAGAATGCAAGAGTTGTACATGCTGTCCAGTCCCTCGCGTACAGACACCATGCACACAACGGTCCCGCCAGGCGATGTTCTAGTTACCGCTCCAGAGTCTGGATCGACCTAGTGGCCAGTTAGATCGATCGCAGGGGGAGCAGGGCCTTTGGCGGTCGTGAGCCGATGCTCCTAGAGTTGGTGGCAAGACGAACCCAAAGTTCCATAGCAGGCACCCTGCTTTTATAACCCTCCCCTCTATGGATTTCGCTGTGTCAGCCTGTGACCGGTTACTGTTATCCTGTTGATGTCCCAAAACATCTCCAAGAGGCTCATCCTGTCGTGGATTGTTAATCAGTTGTTTTTAGGGATGCCTTCACCTTTAGAGCTGTCAGTCTGCCAATCTGATCAGTTCTTGACTGGGGGTACATACTGATCGTTTCTCTGATGCGGATATGTCTCTTCGCAGTCTGTGTTTTACAGCTTGTCTTCACCCCGCATTCTCCCCCTTCTCTCTTGACCATTTGGCTCTAACAATGACCTCTACGCCTGTGACGGACCGGGCCGGGTCTGGGCACAGCTGAGGGCGTCCACTCAGGGCAAATTGCTCAAACTCGGGGCTCCTTACAGCCCCTGACTGGACCTTTCCAGGCCACAGAGCGCTTCAGCTGCCTGCCTGAAACCTCACGAGCAAAACCCCTCCGACACCCCAGCAATATCCGTGCCCCAGATGGCACTGGGCCTCATACACCAGTGGGGGGTCTTAGAACCCAATCTCACCTACCCCGAACAAGTTCTGTCCGGTTCCAAGAAATCAGCCACAGATCCCTGGTCAATTTACCCTCTGGACCTTACCCACAAATCATGCTGAGCCAATCCTTGAGCATCTAACATCTAAAGGTTTATTCTTACAATAAAGAAAAGCCCGAGAGTGAGGTTGTTAAAGTATCATACGTTACATGCATCGAATCTCCCAGTTCTCAATGCAGGCTCTAGCAGAGATGTTACAGCTGCTGGTTTAAAAGTCCTTGTTGCACATCCTAAGTCAGGATGGGTCCACAGGTCTTCCTGGCTCATGAATCCCTGCGAGGCCGCATCTGGGGTCAGAAGCAGATCTGAATTCAACATGGAGTCGGCCACATGGCCTGTTTATCCCTCCTTCCTGGCTCCTTCCAAGCTGGAGGGAGTCACATGGCCAGTGGCCAGGTGTGTCTTTGGCCTTCAGAGACCCATTGTTCCCAAGAGCTTCGCTCATTAGCATGTCCATGGGCAAACATTCCTAGCCTATTACTCAAGCCCATTCAAAGAGATGGCCAGTCTCCACACAGAGTACAGACCCCTAACTCCACACCCAGACATTACACAGATCTATGAAGAGCACATACACAATCAGAAGACAGTAGCTTTTGTTTCACCCCTCACATGGCCCCTTTGTACCACTTTTGGGGCGAACACCCCCCCCATGGGTGCAGCAGTGACCTGGCTGCTCCCTTCACAATCCAATAGCGTGACAACACCGTATCTTATTCATACAAACAGTCTTTCACAAAGTTACAAACAGCAGAGTTTTATGTTGAACAAAAGTGAACAGCGTGGTAAATTGCCTTGCTAAATTTTCTAATTACAAGAATTCACACTGAAGGCTCGGGCCTTCAACACTCCTCTAATCTTATTGGCATAGACACAGTATGAGATCCTGTCTCTTGACTTCCTAAACTTTAAAACAATCTGTCTATCTATCCATCTTACTAAAGGGCTTAGTTTAATAACATATTAATGTGCTAGTATGTCACCATGCGTTGCTACGTGATTAACCCTAAAATACAAATATAAAAAGAACCAAACGTTTAGTTCCAACGCAAGGAGGAGCGGGCCAGCCGTGCAGCAGAGTGGCGGCGTGTAGCTTGCTCAGCTGTGCACGTGAGTCTCAGCGCCCAGGAGTCTGGCTGTGGAACCCACACGTGATCCTGTACTAGAGGGGAATGGCCGTGGCCCTTTTGGTGCGGCTGATCATGCAGCAAAGGGATGACTGGTGCTTGGTTGCACACATGAAATGCACCACAGGGTGGAGCCGAGAGCCAGCAATTCTCCGTGGGCTGCTGCGTTCCAAAGGCCGTCCTTACCAGTGCCTCGGCCAGCCCGGCCCTGAACCATTCCTCCGTCCGGTGGCCTCGGGAGGAGCGTCCTGCCAGAGGAGCGCCCTCCGCGAGAGCCAGCGTGCGATACTTACGCCCTGACAGAGCTGTACCTGTGTAGGGGCCCTGTGTAAGTCTGGCCTGGTGGAGTTGCCTGCTGGCCTCTGCAGCTCCGTGTCTGAAAGCCTGTCTGTTGAAACTGGTTCCCTGTGGAAAAGGGGGTTTCCCCACAAGCAACGGTTTTCACAAAAAGATCGTTCTGTGGGAAATCTCAGCTTGTTTGGGGGGAAGGGCTGAATGCTCAAAAGCTGAACTGATTTGATTCCGAAATGCTCCTGCGAGGTGCGGTCAGGGCTGTAGTTTGGCTGCCTCACGCCTCCATCTTTTCTGTGCGCCAGTCTCCCCCGCAGGACTTCCTCGGCCGATCAGTGTCATCCCTCTTCAAGAGGGGAGACCGCGGTGCATCCTGGGAGATGTAGTCCTCTCAAGGGGCCCGTGCAGCACAGAATGGGAGCATTAGGCACCCAAAATACAGCTCTCATCAGACGCTAGCTTGCTGGATTTTGATGAAATAATCCGGGGCAAGATCCATTTTCTGAGCCGCAATTATCCTTGGTTTGTAATTAGAAATGGGGTGTGTGTGTGTGTGTGGGAGGGGTTCGTTAGGCCATGTGAAGTCCCTCTGCGCTGTGTGAAAGGCTGTTCTCTTCCACAGAGGCACAACACAGCAGCAGCGTGAGGAGACGCTGATGCAGGAGCGGGTGTGGGGAGTCGGGAGGGGCCGTCGGCGCGTCTTTTCGAAGTAGACGAGCACTCGCAATCTGCTGGGGTGGTCACTAAGCGGGACACCTGCTCTTCAGGCCTCTCAAGTAGCTTCTCCTGCGTTGTCTTTATTCCTAAGCCAGAAGGGACCAGCTACCACCCGCCTTGGGCAGCTGGCTCTGACAGGATCCCAGCACTTCCAGTTTCACGCTGCCTTGGACGCTTCCGAACCCTTCCCAACTCTGCATGTTTTCCGGCTCCCCGTGTCTTGCCGTCTGCCCTGTCCCTCGGACGTGAATGAGCTCCGCCTTTCTCCCAAGGTCCCATGGGATTAGCATAGGCCCTGGGCTGACCCGTCTGGAATCAGGAGCCCCGTACCCTGCGGTTTCGAAATGCCCCAACGGGGGCAGTGGGTCTGATCCGCTGCGCTTGGTCCTGCCACGAGTGCAGGGCTTGGACGTGAGGCCCTCTGGGTTCCCTCTGGACGAGGGGCAGGGCTGTAACAGCTTCTCTGGCGCAGGCTGGCGGAGAAGTACAAGGAGTGTCTGGCCAGCAAGGAGAAGATCCTGAAGGAGATAGAAGTGAAGAGGGAATATCTGAGCAGCCTCCAGCCCCGGCTCAACAGCATCATGCAGGTACTTCTGGGCAGGGGCTGCCTGCGAGGTGTGCCCCCAGCTGGGGGAGCGAGGTGGCGTAGGGCTGGGGCGCGGGTAGCGAGGGGACGGCGCTGCCCCTGCTGCTTCACCTGCACTTCCTGATCCTCCTTGAGGTTTGCTGGGCAGTCTGTTCGTGTGCGGCCCTGCCGAGGGCTGGCACCCAGCTCCTTGGAAGGGATCTTGCCCGTGGTTCGCTTGGCTGGGAAGAGCAGGGGAGGGAACTGGGGTCCCTGTGTGCGGGGCCGTTGGGCCAGCCGCGTTACGCCTGGTGCATGCCAGCCCAAGGAGCCTCTACCCAGCGGGACGGGCGCCTGCAGGGCTGCCTCGCGCACAGGCTGGATGGGGACGGCGCACAAGCAGTCCCTGTGTGCTTTGTGTCCCGCCAGGCCTCCCTCCCCGTGCAGGAGTATCTCTTCATGCCTTTCGACCAGGCGCACAGGCAGTCCTGTGTGCTTTGTGTCCCGCCAGGCCTCCCTCCCCGTGCAGGAGTATCTCTTCATGCCTTTCGACCAGGCTCACAAGCAGTCCTGTGTGCTTTGTGTCCCGCCAGGCCTCCCTCCCCGTGCAGGAGTATCTCTTCATGCCTTTCGACCAGGCGCACAGGCAGTCCTGTGTGCTTTGTGTCCTGCCAGGCCTCCCTCCCCGTGCAGGAGTATCTCTTCATGCCTTTCGACCAGGCTCACAGGCAGTCCTGTGTGCTTTGTGTCCCGCCAGGCCTCCCTCCCCGTGCAGGAGTATCTCTTCATGCCTTTCGACCAGGCGCACAAGCAGTCCTGTGTGCTTTGTGTCCCGCCAGGCCTCCCTCCCCGTGCAGGAGTATCTCTTCATGCCTTTCGACCAGGCTCACAGGCAGTCCTGTGTGCTTTGTGTCCCGCCAGGCCTCCCTCCCTGTGCAGGAGTATCTCTTCATGCCTTTCGACCAGGCTCACAAGCAGTCCTGTGTGCTTTGTGTCCCGCCAGGCCTCCCTCCCCGTGCAGGAGTATCTCTTCATGCCTTTCGACCAGGCGCACAGGCAGTCCTGTGTGCTTTGTGTCCCGCCAGGCCTCCCTCCCCGTGCAGGAGTATCTCTTCATGCCTTTCGACCAGGCGCACAGGCAGTCCTGTGTGCTTTGTGTCCCGCCAGGCCTCCCTCCCCGTGCAGGAGTATCTCTTCATGCCTTTCGACCAGGCGCACAGGCAGTCCTGTGTGCTTTGTGTCCCGCCAGGCCTCCCTCCCCGTGCAGGAGTATCTCTTCATGCCTTTCGACCAGGCGCACAGGCAGTCCTGTGTGCTTTGTGTCCCGCCAGGCCTCCCTCCCCGTGCAGGAGTATCTCTTCATGCCTTTCGACCAGGCGCACAAGCAGTCCTGTGTGCTTTGTGTCCCGCCAGACCTCCCTCCCCGTGCAGGAGTATCTCTTCATGCCTTTCGACCAGGCTCACAAGCAGTCCTGTGTGCTTTGTGTCCCGCCAGGCCTCCCTCCCCGTGCAGGAGTATCTCTTCATGCCTTTCGACCAGGCTCACAGGCAGTCCTGTGTGCTTTGTGTCCCGCCAGGCCTCCCTCCCCGTGCAGGAGTATCTCTTCATGCCTTTCGACCAGGCGCACAAGCAGTCCTGTGTGCTTTGTGTCCCGCCAGGCCTCCCTCCCCGTGCAGGAGTATCTCTTCATGCCTTTCGACCAGGCGCACAAGCAGTCCTGTGTGCTTTGTGTCCCGCCAGGCCTCCCTCCCCGTGCAGGAGTATCTCTTCATGCCTTTCGACCAGGCTCACAGGCAGTCCTGTGTGCTTTGTGTCCCGCCAGGCCTCCCTCCCCGTGCAGGAGTATCTCTTCATGCCTTTCGACCAGGCGCACAGGCAGTCCTGTGTGCTTTGTGTCCCGCCAGGCCTCCCTCCCCGTGCAGGAGTATCTCTTCATGCCTTTCGACCAGGCTCACAAGCAGTCCCTGTGTGCTTTGTGTCCCGCCAGGCCTCCCTCCCCGTGCAGGAGTATCTCTTCATGCCTTTCGACCAGGCTCACAGGCAGTCCTGTGTGCTTTGTGTCCCGCCAGGCCTCCCTCCCCGTGCAGGAGTATCTCTTCATGCCTTTCGACCAGGCTCACAGGCAGTCCTGTGTGCTTTGTGTCCCGCCAGGCCTCCCTCCCCGTGCAGGAGTATCTCTTCATGCCTTTCGACCAGGCTCACAGGCAGTCCTGTGTGCTTTGTGTCCCGCCAGGCCTCCCTCCCCGTGCAGGAGTATCTCTTCATGCCTTTCGACCAGGCGCACAGGCAGTCCTGTGTGCTTTGTGTCCCGCCAGGCCTCCCTCCCCGTGCAGGAGTATCTCTTCATGCCTTTCGACCAGGCGCACAGGCAGTCCTGTGTGCTTTGTGTCCCGCCAGGCCTCCCTCCCCGTGCAGGAGTATCTCTTCATGCCTTTCGACCAGGCTCACAAGCAGTCCTGTGTGCTTTGTGTCCCGCCAGGCCTCCCTCCCCGTGCAGGAGTATCTCTTCATGCCTTTCGACCAGGCTCACAGGCAGTCCTGTGTGCTTTGTGTCCCGCCAGGCCTCCCTCCCCGTGCAGGAGTATCTCTTCATGCCTTTCGACCAGGCTCACAAGCAGTCCTGTGTGCTTTGTGTCCCGCCAGGCCTCCCTCCCCGTGCAGGAGTATCTCTTCATGCCTTTCGACCAGGCGCACAAGCAGTCCTGTGTGCTTTGTGTCCCGCCAGGCCTCCCTCCCCGTGCAGGAGTATCTCTTCATGCCTTTCGACCAGGCGCACAGGCAGTCCTGTGTGCTTTGTGTCCCGCCAGGCCTCCCTCCCCGTGCAGGAGTATCTCTTCATGCCTTTCGACCAGGCTCACAGGCAGTCCTGTGTGCTTTGTGTCCCGCCAGGCCTCCCTCCCCGTGCAGGAGTATCTCTTCATGCCTTTCGACCAGGCTCACAAGCAGTCCTGTGTGCTTTGTGTCCCGCCAGGCCTCCCTCCCCGTGCAGGAGTATCTCTTCATGCCTTTCGACCAGGCGCACAGGCAGTCCCTGTGTGCTTTGTGTCCCGCCAGGCCTCCCTCCCCGTGCAGGAGTATCTCTTCATGCCTTTCGACCAGGCTCACAGGCAGTCCTGTGTGCTTTGTGTCCCGCCAGGCCTCCCTCCCCGTGCAGGAGTATCTCTTCATGCCTTTCGACCAGGCTCACAAGCAGTCCTGTGTGCTTTGTGTCCCGCCAGGCCTCCCTCCCCGTGCAGGAGTATCTCTTCATGCCTTTCGACCAGGCTCACAAGCAGTCCCTGTGTGCTTTGTGTCCCGCCAGGCCTCCCTCCCCGTGCAGGAGTATCTCTTCATGCCTTTCGACCAGGCGCACAAGCAGTCCTGTGTGCTTTGTGTCCCGCCAGGCCTCCCTCCCCGTGCAGGAGTATCTCTTCATGCCTTTCGACCAGGCTCACAAGCAGTCCTGTGTGCTTTGTGTCCCGCCAGGCCTCCCTCCCCGTGCAGGAGTATCTCTTCATGCCTTTCGACCAGGCGCACAGGCAGTCCTGTGTGCTTTGTGTCCCGCCAGGCCTCCCTCCCCGTGCAGGAGTATCTCTTCATGCCTTTCGACCAGGCTCACAGGCAGTCCTGTGTGCTTTGTGTCCCGCCAGGCCTCCCTCCCCGTGCAGGAGTATCTCTTCATGCCTTTCGACCAGGCGCACAGGCAGTCCTGTGTGCTTTGTGTCCCGCCAGGCCTCCCTCCCCGTGCAGGAGTATCTCTTCATGCCTTTCGACCAGGCTCACAAGCAGTCCTGTGTGCTTTGTGTCCCGCCAGGCCTCCCTCCCCGTGCAGGAGTATCTCTTCATGCCTTTCGACCAGGCTCACAAGCAGTCCTGTGTGCTTTGTGTCCCGCCAGGCCTCCCTCCCCGTGCAGGAGTATCTCTTCATGCCTTTCGACCAGGCGCACAGGCAGTCCCTGTGTGCTTTGTGTCCCGCCAGGCCTCCCTCCCCGTGCAGGAGTATCTCTTCATGCCTTTCGACCAGGCGCACAAGCAGTCCTGTGTGCTTTGTGTCCCGCCAGGCCTCCCTCCCCGTGCAGGAGTATCTCTTCATGCCTTTCGACCAGGCTCACAAGCAGTCCTGTGTGCTTTGTGTCCCGCCAGGCCTCCCTCCCCGTGCAGGAGTATCTCTTCATGCCTTTCGACCAGGCTCACAGGCAGTCCCTGTGTGCTTTGTGTCCCGCCAGGCCTCCCTCCCCGTGCAGGAGTATCTCTTCATGCCTTTCGACCAGGCTCACAGGCAGTCCCTGTGTGCTTTGTGTCCCGCCAGGCCTCCCTCCCCGTGCAGGAGTATCTCTTCATGCCTTTCGACCAGGCTCACAGGCAGTCCTGTGTGCTTTGTGTCCCGCCAGGCCTCCCTCCCCGTGCAGGAGTATCTCTTCATGCCTTTCGACCAGGCTCACAAGCAGTCCTGTGTGCTTTGTGTCCCGCCAGGCCTCCCTCCCCGTGCAGGAGTATCTCTTCATGCCTTTCGACCAGGCGCACAGGCAGTCCCTGTGTGCTTTGTGTCCTGCCAGGCCTCCCTCCCCGTGCAGGAGTATCTCTTCATGCCTTTCGACCAGGCTCACAGGCAGTCCTGTGTGCTTTGTGTCCCGCCAGGCCTCCCTCCCCGTGCAGGAGTATCTCTTCATGCCTTTCGACCAGGCGCACAGGCAGTCCCTGTGTGCTTTGTGTCCCGCCAGGCCTCCCTCCCTGTGCAGGAGTATCTCTTCATGCCTTTCGACCAGGCTCACAGGCAGTCCTGTGTGCTTTGTGTCCCGCCAGGCCTCCCTCCCCGTGCAGGAGTATCTCTTCATGCCTTTCGACCAGGCTCACAGGCAGTCCTGTGTGCTTTGTGTCCCGCCAGGCCTCCCTCCCCGTGCAGGAGTATCTCTTCATGCCTTTCGACCAGGCTCACAAGCAGTCCCTGTGTGCTTTGTGTCCCGCCAGGCCTCCCTCCCCGTGCAGGAGTATCTCTTCATGCCTTTCGACCAGGCTCACAGGCAGTCCTGTGTGCTTTGTGTCCCGCCAGGCCTCCCTCCCCGTGCAGGAGTATCTCTTCATGCCTTTCGACCAGGCGCACAGGCAGTCCTGTGTGCTTTGTGTCCCGCCAGGCCTCCCTCCCCGTGCAGGAGTATCTCTTCATGCCTTTCGACCAGGCTCACAGGCAGTCCTGTGTGCTTTGTGTCCCGCCAGGCCTCCCTCCCCGTGCAGGAGTATCTCTTCATGCCTTTCGACCAGGCTCACAGGCAGTCCTGTGTGCTTTGTGTCCCGCCAGGCCTCCCTCCCCGTGCAGGAGTATCTCTTCATGCCTTTCGACCAGGCTCACAAGCAGTCCTGTGTGCTTTGTGTCCCGCCAGGCCTCCCTCCCCGTGCAGGAGTATCTCTTCATGCCTTTCGACCAGGCTCACAAGCAGTCCTGTGTGCTTTGTGTCCCGCCAGGCCTCCCTCCCCGTGCAGGAGTATCTCTTCATGCCTTTCGACCAGGCGCACAAGCAGTCCTGTGTGCTTTGTGTCCCGCCAGGCCTCCCTCCCCGTGCAGGAGTATCTCTTCATGCCTTTCGACCAGGCGCACAAGCAGTCCTGTGTGCTTTGTGTCCCGCCAGGCCTCCCTCCCCGTGCAGGAGTATCTCTTCATGCCTTTCGACCAGGCGCACAAGCAGTCCTGTGTGCTTTGTGTCCCGCCAGGCCTCCCTCCCTGTGCAGGAGTATCTCTTCATGCCTTTCGACCAGGCTCACAGGCAGTCCTGTGTGCTTTGTGTCCCGCCAGGCCTCCCTCCCCGTGCAGGAGTATCTCTTCATGCCTTTCGACCAGGCGCACAGGCAGTCCTGTGTGCTTTGTGTCCCGCCAGGCCTCCCTCCCCGTGCAGGAGTATCTCTTCATGCCTTTCGACCAGGCTCACAAGCAGTCCTGTGTGCTTTGTGTCCCGCCAGGCCTCACTCCCCGTGCAGGAGTATCTCTTCATGCCTTTCGACCAGGCTCACAGGCAGTCCTGTGTGCTTTGTGTCCCGCCAGGCCTCCCTCCCCGTGCAGGAGTATCTCTTCATGCCTTTCGACCAGGCGCACAAGCAGTCCTGTGTGCTTTGTGTCCCGCCAGGCCTCCCTCCCCGTGCAGGAGTATCTCTTCATGCCTTTCGACCAGGCTCACAAGCAGTCCCTGTGTGCTTTGTGTCCCGCCAGGCCTCCCTCCCCGTGCAGGAGTATCTCTTCATGCCTTTCGACCAGGCTCACAGGCAGTCCTGTGTGCTTTGTGTCCCGCCAGGCCTCCCTCCCCGTGCAGGAGTATCTCTTCATGCCTTTCGACCAGGCGCACAGGCAGTCCTGTGTGCTTTGTGTCCCGCCAGGCCTCCCTCCCCGTGCAGGAGTATCTCTTCATGCCTTTCGACCAGGCTCACAGGCAGTCCTGTGTGCTTTGTGTCCCGCCAGGCCTCCCTCCCCGTGCAGGAGTATCTCTTCATGCCTTTCGACCAGGCTCACAAGCAGTCCTGTGTGCTTTGTGTCCCGCCAGGCCTCCCTCCCCGTGCAGGAGTATCTCTTCATGCCTTTCGACCAGGCGCACAAGCAGTCCTGTGTGCTTTGTGTCCCGCCAGGCCTCCCTCCCTGTGCAGGAGTATCTCTTCATGCCTTTCGACCAGGCTCACAGGCAGTCCTGTGTGCTTTGTGTCCCGCCAGGCCTCCCTCCCCGTGCAGGAGTATCTCTTCATGCCTTTCGACCAGGCTCACAGGCAGTCCTGTGTGCTTTGTGTCCCGCCAGGCCTCCCTCCCCGTGCAGGAGTATCTCTTCATGCCTTTCGACCAGGCGCACAGGCAGTCCTGTGTGCTTTGTGTCCCGCCAGGCCTCCCTCCCCGTGCAGGAGTATCTCTTCATGCCTTTCGACCAGGCTCACAAGCAGTCCTGTGTGCTTTGTGTCCCGCCAGGCCTCACTCCCCGTGCAGGAGTATCTCTTCATGCCTTTCGACCAGGCTCACAGGCAGTCCTGTGTGCTTTGTGTCCCGCCAGGCCTCCCTCCCCGTGCAGGAGTATCTCTTCATGCCTTTCGACCAGGCGCACAAGCAGTCCTGTGTGCTTTGTGTCCCGCCAGGCCTCCCTCCCTGTGCAGGAGTATCTCTTCATGCCTTTCGACCAGGCTCACAAGCAGTCCTGTGTGCTTTGTGTCCCGCCAGGCCTCACTCCCCGTGCAGGAGTATCTCTTCATGCCTTTCGACCAGGCTCACAGGCAGTCCTGTGTGCTTTGTGTCCCGCCAGGCCTCCCTCCCCGTGCAGGAGTATCTCTTCATGCCTTTCGACCAGGCTCACAAGCAGTCCCTGTGTGCTTTGTGTCCCGCCAGGCCTCCCTCCCCGTGCAGGAGTATCTCTTCATGCCTTTCGACCAGGCTCACAGGCAGTCCTGTGTGCTTTGTGTCCCGCCAGGCCTCCCTCCCCGTGCAGGAGTATCTCTTCATGCCTTTCGACCAGGCGCACAGGCAGTCCTGTGTGCTTTGTGTCCCGCCAGGCCTCCCTCCCCGTGCAGGAGTATCTCTTCATGCCTTTCGACCAGGCTCACAGGCAGTCCTGTGTGCTTTGTGTCCCGCCAGGCCTCCCTCCCCGTGCAGGAGTATCTCTTCATGCCTTTCGACCAGGCTCACAGGCAGTCCTGTGTGCTTTGTGTCCCGCCAGGCCTCCCTCCCCGTGCAGGAGTATCTCTTCATGCCTTTCGACCAGGCTCACAAGCAGTCCTGTGTGCTTTGTGTCCCGCCAGGCCTCCCTCCCCGTGCAGGAGTATCTCTTCATGCCTTTCGACCAGGCTCACAAGCAGTCCCTGTGTGCTTTGTGTCCCGCCAGGCCTCCCTCCCCGTGCAGGAGTATCTCTTCATGCCTTTCGACCAGGCGCACAAGCAGTCCTGTGTGCTTTGTGTCCCGCCAGGCCTCCCTCCCCGTGCAGGAGTATCTCTTCATGCCTTTCGACCAGGCGCACAAGCAGTCCTGTGTGCTTTGTGTCCCGCCAGGCCTCCCTCCCCGTGCAGGAGTATCTCTTCATGCCTTTCGACCAGGCGCACAAGCAGTCCTGTGTGCTTTGTGTCCCGCCAGGCCTCCCTCCCTGTGCAGGAGTATCTCTTCATGCCTTTCGACCAGGCTCACAGGCAGTCCTGTGTGCTTTGTGTCCCGCCAGGCCTCCCTCCCCGTGCAGGAGTATCTCTTCATGCCTTTCGACCAGGCGCACAGGCAGTCCTGTGTGCTTTGTGTCCCGCCAGGCCTCCCTCCCCGTGCAGGAGTATCTCTTCATGCCTTTCGACCAGGCTCACAAGCAGTCCTGTGTGCTTTGTGTCCCGCCAGGCCTCACTCCCCGTGCAGGAGTATCTCTTCATGCCTTTCGACCAGGCTCACAGGCAGTCCTGTGTGCTTTGTGTCCCGCCAGGCCTCCCTCCCCGTGCAGGAGTATCTCTTCATGCCTTTCGACCAGGCGCACAAGCAGTCCTGTGTGCTTTGTGTCCCGCCAGGCCTCCCTCCCCGTGCAGGAGTATCTCTTCATGCCTTTCGACCAGGCTCACAAGCAGTCCCTGTGTGCTTTGTGTCCCGCCAGGCCTCCCTCCCCGTGCAGGAGTATCTCTTCATGCCTTTCGACCAGGCTCACAGGCAGTCCTGTGTGCTTTGTGTCCCGCCAGGCCTCCCTCCCCGTGCAGGAGTATCTCTTCATGCCTTTCGACCAGGCGCACAGGCAGTCCTGTGTGCTTTGTGTCCCGCCAGGCCTCCCTCCCCGTGCAGGAGTATCTCTTCATGCCTTTCGACCAGGCTCACAGGCAGTCCTGTGTGCTTTGTGTCCCGCCAGGCCTCCCTCCCCGTGCAGGAGTATCTCTTCATGCCTTTCGACCAGGCTCACAAGCAGTCCTGTGTGCTTTGTGTCCCGCCAGGCCTCCCTCCCCGTGCAGGAGTATCTCTTCATGCCTTTCGACCAGGCGCACAAGCAGTCCTGTGTGCTTTGTGTCCCGCCAGGCCTCCCTCCCTGTGCAGGAGTATCTCTTCATGCCTTTCGACCAGGCTCACAGGCAGTCCTGTGTGCTTTGTGTCCCGCCAGGCCTCCCTCCCCGTGCAGGAGTATCTCTTCATGCCTTTCGACCAGGCGCACAGGCAGTCCTGTGTGCTTTGTGTCCCGCCAGGCCTCCCTCCCCGTGCAGGAGTATCTCTTCATGCCTTTCGACCAGGCTCACAAGCAGTCCTGTGTGCTTTGTGTCCCGCCAGGCCTCACTCCCCGTGCAGGAGTATCTCTTCATGCCTTTCGACCAGGCTCACAGGCAGTCCTGTGTGCTTTGTGTCCCGCCAGGCCTCCCTCCCCGTGCAGGAGTATCTCTTCATGCCTTTCGACCAGGCGCACAAGCAGTCCTGTGTGCTTTGTGTCCCGCCAGGCCTCCCTCCCCGTGCAGGAGTATCTCTTCATGCCTTTCGACCAGGCTCACAAGCAGTCCCTGTGTGCTTTGTGTCCCGCCAGGCCTCCCTCCCCGTGCAGGAGTATCTCTTCATGCCTTTCGACCAGGCTCACAGGCAGTCCTGTGTGCTTTGTGTCCCGCCAGGCCTCCCTCCCCGTGCAGGAGTATCTCTTCATGCCTTTCGACCAGGCGCACAGGCAGTCCTGTGTGCTTTGTGTCCCGCCAGGCCTCCCTCCCCGTGCAGGAGTATCTCTTCATGCCTTTCGACCAGGCTCACAGGCAGTCCTGTGTGCTTTGTGTCCCGCCAGGCCTCCCTCCCCGTGCAGGAGTATCTCTTCATGCCTTTCGACCAGGCTCACAAGCAGTCCTGTGTGCTTTGTGTCCCGCCAGGCCTCCCTCCCCGTGCAGGAGTATCTCTTCATGCCTTTCGACCAGGCTCACAAGCAGTCCCTGTGTGCTTTGTGTCCCGCCAGGCCTCCCTCCCCGTGCAGGAGTATCTCTTCATGCCTTTCGACCAGGCGCACAAGCAGTCCTGTGTGCTTTGTGTCCCGCCAGGCCTCCCTCCCCGTGCAGGAGTATCTCTTCATGCCTTTCGACCAGGCGCACAAGCAGTCCTGTGTGCTTTGTGTCCCGCCAGGCCTCCCTCCCCGTGCAGGAGTATCTCTTCATGCCTTTCGACCAGGCTCACAGGCAGTCCTGTGTGCTTTGTGTCCCGCCAGGCCTCCCTCCCCGTGCAGGAGTATCTCTTCATGCCTTTCGACCAGGCTCACAAGCAGTCCTGTGTGCTTTGTGTCCCGCCAGGCCTCCCTCCCCGTGCAGGAGTATCTCTTCATGCCTTTCGACCAGGCGCACAGGCAGTCCTGTGTGCTTTGTGTCCCGCCAGGCCTCCCTCCCCGTGCAGGAGTATCTCTTCATGCGTTTCGACCAGGCGCACAGGCAGTCCTGTGTGCTTTGTGTCCCGCCAGGCCTCCCTCCCCGTGCAGGAGTATCTCTTCATGCCTTTCGACCAGGCGCACAAGCAGTCCTGTGTGCTTTGTGTCCCGCCAGGCCTCCCTCCCCGTGCAGGAGTATCTCTTCATGCCTTTCGACCAGGCGCACAGGCAGTCCCTGTGTGCTTTGTGTCCCGCCAGGCCTCCCTCCCCGTGCAGGAGTATCTCTTCATGCCTTTCGACCAGGCTCACAAGCAGTCCTGTGTGCTTTGTGTCCCGCCAGGCCTCCCTCCCCGTGCAGGAGTATCTCTTCATGCCTTTCGACCAGGCGCACAGGCAGTCCCTGTGTGCTTTGTGTCCCGCCAGGCCTCCCTCCCCGTGCAGGAGTATCTCTTCATGCCTTTCGACCAGGCGCACAAGCAGTCCTGTGTGCTTTGTGTCCCGCCAGGCCTCCCTCCCCGTGCAGGAGTATCTCTTCATGCCTTTCGACCAAGCTCACAAGCAGTCCTGTGTGCTTTGTGTCCCGCCAGGCCTCCCTCCCCGTGCAGGAGTATCTCTTCATGCCTTTCGACCAGGCTCACAAGCAGTCCTGTGTGCTTTGTGTCCCGCCAGGCCTCCCTCCCCGTGCAGGAGTATCTCTTCATGCCTTTCGACCAGGCTCACAAGCAGTCCTGTGTGCTTTGTGTCCCGCCAGGCCTCCCTCCCCGTGCAGGAGTATCTCTTCATGCCTTTCGACCAGGCTCACAAGCAGTCCTGTGTGCTTTGTGTCCCGCCAGGCCTCCCTCCCCGTGCAGGAGTATCTCTTCATGCCTTTCGACCAGGCTCACAGGCAGTCCTGTGTGCTTTGTGTCCCGCCAGGCCTCCCTCCCCGTGCAGGAGTATCTCTTCATGCCTTTCGACCAGGCGCACAGGCAGTCCTGTGTGCTTTGTGTCCCGCCAGGCCTCCCTCCCCGTGCAGGAGTATCTCTTCATGCCTTTCGACCAGGCTCACAAGCAGTCCCTGTGTGCTTTGTGTCCCGCCAGGCCTCCCTCCCCGTGCAGGAGTATCTCTTCATGCCTTTCGACCAGGCGCACAGGCAGTCCCTGTGTGCTTTGTGTCCCGCCAGGCCTCCCTCCCCGTGCAGGAGTATCTCTTCATGCCTTTCGACCAGGCGCACAAGCAGTCCTGTGTGCTTTGTGTCCCGCCAGGCCTCCCTCCCCGTGCAGGAGTATCTCTTCATGCCTTTCGACCAGGCTCACAAGCAGTCCTGTGTGCTTTGTGTCCCGCCAGGCCTCCCTCCCCGTGCAGGAGTATCTCTTCATGCCTTTCGACCAGGCTCACAGGCAGTCCTGTGTGCTTTGTGTCCCGCCAGGCCTCCCTCCCCGTGCAGGAGTATCTCTTCATGCCTTTCGACCAGGCTCACAGGCAGTCCTGTGTGCTTTGTGTCCCGCCAGGCCTCCCTCCCCGTGCAGGAGTATCTCTTCATGCCTTTCGACCAGGCGCACAGGCAGTCCTGTGTGCTTTGTGTCCCGCCAGGCCTCCCTCCCCGTGCAGGAGTATCTCTTCATGCCTTTCGACCAGGCGCACAGGCAGTCCTGTGTGCTTTGTGTCCCGCCAGGCCTCCCTCCCCGTGCAGGAGTATCTCTTCATGCCTTTCGACCAGGCTCACAAGCAGTCCTGTGTGCTTTGTGTCCCGCCAGGCCTCCCTCCCCGTGCAGGAGTATCTCTTCATGCCTTTCGACCAGGCTCACAGGCAGTCCTGTGTGCTTTGTGTCCCGCCAGGCCTCCCTCCCCGTGCAGGAGTATCTCTTCATGCCTTTCGACCAGGCTCACAAGCAGTCCTGTGTGCTTTGTGTCCCGCCAGGCCTCCCTCCCCGTGCAGGAGTATCTCTTCATGCCTTTCGACCAGGCGCACAAGCAGTCCTGTGTGCTTTGTGTCCCGCCAGGCCTCCCTCCCCGTGCAGGAGTATCTCTTCATGCCTTTCGACCAGGCGCACAGGCAGTCCTGTGTGCTTTGTGTCCCGCCAGGCCTCCCTCCCCGTGCAGGAGTATCTCTTCATGCCTTTCGACCAGGCTCACAGGCAGTCCTGTGTGCTTTGTGTCCCGCCAGGCCTCCCTCCCCGTGCAGGAGTATCTCTTCATGCCTTTCGACCAGGCTCACAAGCAGTCCTGTGTGCTTTGTGTCCCGCCAGGCCTCCCTCCCCGTGCAGGAGTATCTCTTCATGCCTTTCGACCAGGCTCACAAGCAGTCCCTGTGTGCTTTGTGTCCCGCCAGGCCTCCCTCCCCGTGCAGGAGTATCTCTTCATGCCTTTCGACCAGGCGCACAAGCAGTCCTGTGTGCTTTGTGTCCCGCCAGGCCTCCCTCCCCGTGCAGGAGTATCTCTTCATGCCTTTCGACCAGGCTCACAAGCAGTCCTGTGTGCTTTGTGTCCCGCCAGGCCTCCCTCCCCGTGCAGGAGTATCTCTTCATGCCTTTCGACCAGGCGCACAGGCAGTCCTGTGTGCTTTGTGTCCCGCCAGGCCTCCCTCCCCGTGCAGGAGTATCTCTTCATGCGTTTCGACCAGGCGCACAGGCAGTCCTGTGTGCTTTGTGTCCCGCCAGGCCTCCCTCCCCGTGCAGGAGTATCTCTTCATGCCTTTCGACCAGGCTCACAAGCAGTCCTGTGTGCTTTGTGTCCCGCCAGGCCTCCCTCCCCGTGCAGGAGTATCTCTTCATGCCTTTCGACCAGGCGCACAAGCAGTCCTGTGTGCTTTGTGTCCCGCCAGGCCTCCCTCCCCGTGCAGGAGTATCTCTTCATGCCTTTCGACCAGGCGCACAAGCAGTCCTGTGTGCTTTGTGTCCCGCCAGGCCTCCCTCCCCGTGCAGGAGTATCTCTTCATGCCTTTCGACCAGGCTCACAGGCAGTCCTGTGTGCTTTGTGTCCCGCCAGGCCTCCCTCCCCGTGCAGGAGTATCTCTTCATGCCTTTCGACCAGGCTCACAAGCAGTCCCTGTGTGCTTTGTGTCCCGCCAGGCCTCCCTCCCCGTGCAGGAGTATCTCTTCATGCCTTTCGACCAGGCGCACAGGCAGTCCCTGTGTGCTTTGTGTCCCGCCAGGCCTCCCTCCCCGTGCAGGAGTATCTCTTCATGCCTTTCGACCAGGCGCACAAGCAGTCCTGTGTGCTTTGTGTCCCGCCAGGCCTCCCTCCCCGTGCAGGAGTATCTCTTCATGCCTTTCGACCAGGCTCACAAGCAGTCCTGTGTGCTTTGTGTCCCGCCAGGCCTCCCTCCCCGTGCAGGAGTATCTCTTCATGCCTTTCGACCAGGCTCACAAGCAGTCCTGTGTGCTTTGTGTCCCGCCAGGCCTCCCTCCCCGTGCAGGAGTATCTCTTCATGCCTTTCGACCAGGCTCACAGGCAGTCCCTGTGTGCTTTGTGTCCCGCCAGGCCTCCCTCCCCGTGCAGGAGTATCTCTTCATGCCTTTCGACCAGGCTCACAGGCAGTCCCTGTGTGCTTTGTGTCCCGCCAGGCCTCCCTCCCCGTGCAGGAGTATCTCTTCATGCCTTTCGACCAGGCTCACAGGCAGTCCTGTGTGCTTTGTGTCCCGCCAGGCCTCCCTCCCCGTGCAGGAGTATCTCTTCATGCCTTTCGACCAGGCTCACAGGCAGTCCTGTGTGCTTTGTGTCCCGCCAGGCCTCCCTCCCCGTGCAGGAGTATCTCTTCATGCCTTTCGACCAGGCTCACAAGCAGTCCTGTGTGCTTTGTGTCCCGCCAGGCCTCCCTCCCCGTGCAGGAGTATCTCTTCATGCCTTTCGACCAGGCGCACAGGCAGTCCCTGTGTGCTTTGTGTCCTGCCAGGCCTCCCTCCCCGTGCAGGAGTATCTCTTCATGCCTTTCGACCAGGCGCACAGGCAGTCCTGTGTGCTTTGTGTCCCGCCAGGCCTCCCTCCCCGTGCAGGAGTATCTCTTCATGCCTTTCGACCAGGCTCACAGGCAGTCCTGTGTGCTTTGTGTCCCGCCAGGCCTCCCTCCCCGTGCAGGAGTATCTCTTCATGCCTTTCGACCAGGCGCACAGGCAGTCCCTGTGTGCTTTGTGTCCCGCCAGGCCTCCCTCCCCGTGCAGGAGTATCTCTTCATGCCTTTCGACCAGGCTCACAAGCAGTCCTGTGTGCTTTGTGTCCCGCCAGGCCTCCCTCCCCGTGCAGGAGTATCTCTTCATGCCTTTCGACCAGGCTCACAAGCAGTCCCTGTGTGCTTTGTGTCCCGCCAGGCCTCCCTCCCCGTGCAGGAGTATCTCTTCATGCCTTTCGACCAGGCTCACAGGCAGTCCTGTGTGCTTTGTGTCCCGCCAGGCCTCCCTCCCCGTGCAGGAGTATCTCTTCATGCCTTTCGACCAGGCGCACAAGCAGTCCTGTGTGCTTTGTGTCCCGCCAGGCCTCCCTCCCCGTGCAGGAGTATCTCTTCATGCCTTTCGACCAGGCTCACAAGCAGTCCGGTGTGCTTTGTGTCCCGCCAGGCCTCCCTCCCCGTGCAGGAGTATCTCTTCATGCCTTTCGACCAGGCTCACAAGCAGTCCGAGACAGCCAGGCACCTGCCCCCGCCGCTCTACGTGCTCTTTGTGCAAGCCAATGCCTACGGCCAAGCCTGTGGTGAGTAGTCGGGGCAGGGGGAGGGGTAGCAGAGGCTGTGTAGCCGACTGCCGGGGGCCGAATGGGAGCCGAGTCGGCTCCGTCCCCTGGGCCACGTTTCACAGCTGTCTGAGGGCCGTCGGTGGAGCCATGTAGACGAGTTTACTAGACGTAGGAAAATGAGGCGGCAATTTAAATAATCGCTGCGTCATTTACATCACAATGGCCACTGCGCTGTGCCGATCAGCTGTTGGTGGCACAGCGGGGCAGTCCGGATGCGCCGCGGTCGACGGGAAACCCTTGTGGGCCGCTCCGGTATGCCTTGTGAAAGGAGGTTTACTGGAGCGGTGGGCAAAGGCTTCCCTCGTCGACTGCCCCGCTGGGCCGCCAAACAGCTGATCGGCGCAGCGCGGCGGCCATTGTGATGTAAATGAAGCGGCGATTATTTACATCGCAGCTTCATTGCCCGATGTCTAGTAAACTCGTCTACATGGCTCCGTCGAGGGACACACCCTGAGAGACTGGCTGCTGCGGCTGGTCCCTCGCCTCTCCCGGGAGAGCAGCTGAGGGCGCCCTCAGAGCTGGGCCTGCTCAGGCGTTGGCGGCGCAAAGCCAGCAGCCTCGCTCGGAGGGAGTGGCACGAGGCCGTTGGGAAGGGCTGGGTGGGTGCCCCTGTGCACTGGGACAGCCGCGGCCCAGCTGTGGGGTGGAGCCATGCAAGGGGTTCTCCCATCCGTGCCAGCCGATTGCACTCCGACTCCGTGCCCGCCTGTAACTTCATCTGCCTGTCGCTGAGACCCGCCTCTCAGCGCACCCGGCCCTCCCTCCTGTCCTCTGCCGGCCCACCCCACCCGCCCCAGCGCCTTTGTATCTGTCCCCTTCGCAGGTGGCGAGTTCAGAGCTTGCTGGACCCAGGCAACGCCCAGCATGGCCGCTGTGGGCAGTGCTCGGACAGCGCGCTGAGCGCAGTCTGGAAAGCTGAGCCTGCTCCGGGATTGCCCGCCAGTCAGCTCCATCACCCTGTCTCAGAGCAGGGAAGGGGTTAGCACCTGGGTAGAATGTGCCCCCATAGTAGGTCTCTGCCTGTCCCCCCAAGCACCCGGCCCTGCATACTCGTGGCGCCCACGGACGTGCCCGTTTGGTGGCCTGGCCAGCAACGTCCCGCTCCAGCCTGAGGAAGGGGGTGCGACAGGGCCGCCCGTTTCCTCGTCCCTTCGGCCGCTCGTCCCGTGGTGCTGCGCCGCCGGCCGGCTCTCCTCTCCTCTCCTGCAGCCCTTTCCGGGCTGTCTGCTAGCCGCGGTTCCCTGCAGCGCTGCGCAGAATCCGCGTGAGGCCGGCTCGCGCCCAGGCGGCGTTGTGCGCCTGCGTTTGGGGCGACGTAACCCCGGGCCCCAGTGAAACGCTGCCTGGCGGGAAGCCCGGAGGACCGCACTCGCCTCGCTGCTGCGCCCAAGCCGCTGCCTCCGCCGCTCTGAACCCGCCGCCGCGCCGGGGCGGGGCTGCAGAAGTACCTCCCTTGCTTCCCGGCGGGCTGCCTCTGGGCGGCGGGCTGCCTGGCTCCCCTCCGCAGGGCGTGCTGACCGGCGCTTTGCCCTCCCAGATCAGAAGCTGGCCGTGGCCATCGACGGGAGTGTGGAAGACGCCAAAGCCCTCTACAAGCCGCCGGAGGACTCCCAAGGTAAGGCACCGCGTGGCACCCTCCCGCCTTGCCCACTGGGGTGATCCTTGGGCGGAGCTGACATATCGCTCGGCTTGTAGCGGCGCCGTGGCTGCTGAAATCGCTGGGCTCCTCCCTCGCGCCAGACCCCTGGAGGGATGAGCTGCTCGGCTCCCTCCAGCGCTGCCCAGGGACGCAGGGGCCACGCGTCAAGGCAGCGAGGGCGTGAGCTGTGCTAGGTGCCCCGCGGCGGGTCCCCGGGCTCCCTTGGCAGGAGGGGCTCTCGGCTCTGAAGGGGCCACGCGTCAAGGCAGCGAGGGCGTGAGCTGTGCTAGGTGCCCCGCGGCGGGTCCCCGGGCTCCCTTGGCAGGAGGGGCTCTCGGCTCTGAAGGGGCCACGCGTCAAGGCAGCGAGGGCGTGAGCTGTGCTAGGTGCCCCGCGGCGGGTCCCCGGGCTCCCTTGGCAGGAGGGGCTCTCGGCTCTGAAGGGGCCACGCGTCAAGGCAGCGAGGGCGTGAGCTGTGCTAGGTGCCCCGCGGCGGGTCCCCGGGCTCCCTTGGCAGGAGGGGCTCTCGGCTCTGAAGGGGCCACGCGTCTAGGCAGCGAGGGCGTGAGCTGTGCTAGGTGCCCCGCGGCGGGTCCCCGGGCTCCCTTGGCAGGAGGGGCTCTCGGCTCTGAAGGGGCCACGCGTCAGGGCAGCGAGGGCGTGAGCTGTGCTAGGTGCCCCGCGGCGGGTCCCCGGGCTCCCTTGGCAGGAGGGGCTCTCGGCTCTGAAGGGGCCACGCGTCAAGGCAGCGAGGGCGTGAGCTGTGCTAGGTGCCCCGCGGCGGGTCCCCGGGCTCCCTTGGCAGGAGGGGCTCTCGGCTCTGAAGGGGCCACGCGTCAAGGCAGCGAGGGCGTGAGCTGTGCTAGGTGCCCCGCGGCGGGTTCCCGGGCTCCCTTGGCAGGAGGGGCTCTCGGCTCTGAAGGGGCCACGCGTCAAGGCAGCGAGGGCGTGAGCTGTGCTAGGTGCCCCGCGGCGGGTCCCCGGGCTCCCTTGGCAGGAGGGGCTCTCGGCTCTGAAGGGGCCACGCGTCAAGGCAGCGAGGGCGTGAGCTGTGCTAGGTGCCCCGCGGCGGGTCCCCGGGCTCCCTTGGCAGGAGGGGCTCTCGGCTCTGAAGGGGCCACGCGTCAAGGCAGCGAGGGCGTGAGCTGTGCTAGGTGCCCCGCGGCGGGTCCCCGGGCTCCCTTGGCAGGAGGGGCTCTCGGCTCTGAGGGGGCCACGCGTCAAGGCAGCGAGGGCGTGAGCTGTGCTAGGTGCCCCGCGGCGGGTCCCCGGGCTCCCTTGGCAGGAGGGGCTCTCGGCTCTGAAGGGGCCACGCGTCAAGGCAGCGAGGGCGTGAGCTGTGCTAGGTGCCCCGCGGCGGGTCCCCGGGCTCCCTTGGCAGGAGGGGCTCTCGGCTCTGAAGGGGCCACGCGTCAAGGCAGCGAGGGCGTGAGCTGTGCTAGGTGCCCCGCGGCGGGTCCCCGGGCTCCCTTGGCAGGAGGGGCTCTCGGCTCTGAAGGGGCCACGCGTCAAGGCAGCGAGGGCGTGAGCTGTGCTAGGTGCCCCGCGGCGGGTTCCCGGGCTCCCTTGGCAGGAGGGGCTCTCGGCTCTGAAGGGGCCACGCGTCAAGGCAGCGAGGGCGTGAGCTGTGCTAGGTGCCCCGCGGCGGGTCCCCGGGCTCCCTTGGCAGGAGGGGCTCTCGGCTCTGAAGGGGCCACGCGTCAAGGCAGCGAGGGCGTGAGCTGTGCTAGGTGCCCCGCGGCGGGTCCCCGGGCTCCCTTGGCAGGAGGGGCTCTCGGCTCTGAAGGGGCCACGCGTCAAGGCAGCGAGGGCGTGAGCTGTGCTAGGTGCCCCGCGGCGGGTCCCCGGGCTCCCTTGGCAGGAGGGGCTCTCGGCTCTGAAGGGGCCACGCGTCAAGGCAGCGAGGGCGTGAGCTGTGCTAGGTGCCCCGCGGCGGGTCCCCGGGCTCCCTTGGCAGGAGGGGCTCTCGGCTCTGAAGGGGCCACGCGTCAAGGCAGCGAGGGCGTGAGCTGTGCTAGGTGCCCCGCGGCGGGTCCCCGGGCTCCCTTGGCAGGAGGGGCTCTCGGCTCTGAAGGGGCCACGCGTCAAGGCAGCGAGGGCGTGAGCTGTGCTAGGTGCCCCGCGGCGGGTCCCCGGGCTCCCTTGGCAGGAGGGGCTCTCGGCTCTGAAGGGGCCACGCGTCAAGGCAGCGAGGGCGTGAGCTGTGCTAGGTGCCCCGCGGCAGGTCCCCGGGCTCCCTTGGCAGGAGGGGCTCTCGGCTCTGAAGGGGCCACGCGTCAAGGCAGCGAGGGCGTGAGCTGTGCTAGGTGCCCCGCGGCGGGTCCCCGGGCTCCCTTGGCAGGAGGGGCTCTCGGCTCTGAAGGGGCCACGCGTCAAGGCAGCGAGGGCGTGAGCTGTGCTAGGTGCCCCGCGGCGGGTCCCCGGGCTCCCTTGGCAGGAGGGGCTCTCGGCTCTGAAGGGGCCACGCGTCAAGGCAGCGAGGGCGTGAGCTGTGCTAGGTGCCCCGCGGCGGGTCCCCGGGCTCCCTTGGCAGGAGGGGCTCTCGGCTCTGAAGGGGCCACGCGTCAAGGCAGCGAGGGCGTGAGCTGTGCTAGGTGCCCCGCGGCGGGTCCCCGGGCTCCCTTGGCAGGAGGGGCTCTCGGCTCTGAAGGGGCCACGCGTCAAGGCAGCGAGGGCGTGAGCTGTGCTAGGTGCCCCGCGGCGGGTCCCCGGGCTCCCTTGGCAGGAGGGGCTCTCGGCTCTGAAGGGGCCACGCGTCAAGGCAGCGAGGGCGTGAGCTGTGCTAGGTGCCCCGCGGCGGGTCCCCGGGCTCCCTTGGCAGGAGGGGCTCTCGGCTCTGAAGGGGCCACGCGTCAAGGCAGCGAGGGCGTGAGCTGTGCTAGGTGCCCCGCGGCGGGTTCCCGGGCTCCCTTGGCAGGAGGGGCTCTCGGCTCTGAAGGGGCCACGCGTCAAGGCAGCGAGGGCGTGAGCTATGCTAGGTGCCCCGCGGCGGGTCCCCGGGCTCCCTTGGCAGGAGGGGCTCTCGGCTCTGAAGGGGCCACGCGTCAAGGCAGCGAGGGCGTGAGCTGTGCTAGGTGCCCCGCGGCGGGTTCCCGGGCTCCCTTGGCAGGAGGGGCTCTCGGCTCTGAAGGGGCCACGCGTCAAGGCAGCGAGGGCGTGAGCTGTGCTAGGTGCCCCGCGGCGGGTCCCCGGGCTCCCTTGGCAGGAGGGGCTCTCGGCTCTGAAGGGGCCACGCGTCAAGGCAGCGAGGGCGTGAGCTGTGCTAGGTGCCCCGCGGCGGGTCCCCGGGCTCCCTTGGCAGGAGGGGCTCTCGGCTCTGAAGGGGCCACGCGTCAAGGCAGCGAGGGCGTGAGCTGTGCTAGGTGCCCCGCGGCGGGTCCCCGGGCTCCCTTGGCAGGAGGGGCTCTCGGCTCTGAAGGGGCCACGCGTCAAGGCAGCGAGGGCGTGAGCTGTGCTAGGTGCCCCGCGGCGGGTCCCCGGGCTCCCTTGGCAGGAGGGGCTCTCGGCTCTGAAGGGGCCACGCGTCAAGGCAGCGAGGGCGTGAGCTGTGCTAGGTGCCCCGCGGCGGGTCCCCGGGCTCCCTTGGCAGGAGGGGCTCTCGGCTCTGAAGGGGCCACGCGTCAGGGCAGCGAGGGCGTGAGCTGTGCTAGGTGCCCCGCGGCGGGTCCCCGGGCTCCCTTGGCAGGAGGGGCTCTCGGCTCTGAAGGGGCCACGCGTCAAGGCAGCGAGGGCGTGAGCTGTGCTAGGTGCCCCGCGGCGGGTCCCCGGGCTCCCTTGGCAGGAGGGGCTCTCGGCTCTGAAGGGGCCACGCGTCAAGGCAGCGAGGGCGTGAGCTGTGCTAGGTGCCCCGCGGCGGGTCCCCGGGCTCCCTTGGCAGGAGGGGCTCTCGGCTCTGAAGGGGCCACGCGTCAAGGCAGCGAGGGCGTGAGCTGTGCTAGGTGCCCCGCGGCGGGTTCCCGGGCTCCCTTGGCAGGAGGGGCTCTCGGCTCTGAAGGGGCCACGCGTCAAGGCAGCGAGGGCGTGAGCTGTGCTAGGTGCCCCGCGGCGGGTCCCCGGGCTCCCTTGGCAGGAGGGGCTCTCGGCTCTGAAGGGGCCACGCGTCAAGGCAGCGAGGGCGTGAGCTGTGCTAGGTGCCCCGCGGCGGGTTCCCGGGCTCCCTTGGCAGGAGGGGCTCTCGGCTCTGAAGGGGCCACGCGTCAAGGCAGCGAGGGCGTGAGCTGTGCTAGGTGCCCCGCGGCGGGTCCCCGGGCTCCCTTGGCAGGAGGGGCTCTCAGCTCTGAAGGGGCCACGCGTCAGGGCAGCGAGGGCGTGAGCTGTGCTAGGTGCCCCGCGGCGGGTCCCCGGGCTCCCTTGGCAGGAGGGGCTCTCGGCTCTGAAGGGGCCACGCGTCAGGGCAGCGAGGGCGTGAGCTGTGCTAGGTGCCCCGCGGCGGGTCCCCGGGCTCCCTTGGCAGGAGGGGCTCTCGGCTCTGAAGGGGCCACGCGTCAAGGCAGCGAGGGCGTGAGCTGTGCTAGGTGCCCCGCGGCGGGTTCCCGGGCTCCCTTGGCAGGAGGGGCTCTCGGCTCTGAAGGGGCCACGCGTCAAGGCAGCGAGGGCGTGAGCTGTGCTAGGTGCCCCGCGGCGGGTCCCCGGGCTCCCTTGGCAGGAGGGGCTCTCGGCTCTGAAGGGGCTACGCGTCAAGGCAGCGAGGGCGTGAGCTGTGCTAGGTGCCCCGCGGCGGGTCCCCGGGCTCCCTTGGCAGGAGGGGCTCTCGGCTCTGAAGGGGCCACGCGTCAAGGCAGCGAGGGCGTGAGCTGTGCTAGGTGCCCCGCGGCGGGTTCCCGGGCTCCCTTGGCAGGAGGGGCTCTCGGCTCTGAAGGGGCCACGCGTCAAGGCAGCGAGGGCGTGAGCTGTGCTAGGTGCCCCGCGGCGGGTCCCCGGGCTCCCTTGGCAGGAGGGCTCTCGGCTCTGAAGGGGCCACGCGTCAGGGCAGCGAGGGCGTGAGCTGTGCTAGGTGCCCCGCGGCGGGTCCCCGGGCTCCCTTGGCAGGAGGGGCTCTCGGCTCTGAAGGGGCCACGCGTCAAGGCAGCGAGGGCGTGAGCTATGCTAGGTGCCCCGCGGCGGGTCCCCGGGCTCCCTTGGCAGGAGGGGCTCTCGGCTCTGAAGGGGCCACGCGTCAGGGCAGCGAGGGCGTGAGCTGTGCTAGGTGCCCCGCGGCGGGTCCCCGGGCTCCCTTGGCAGGAGGGCTCTCGGCTCTGAAGGGGCCACGCGTCAAGGCAGCGAGGGCGTGAGCTGTGCTAGGTGCCCCGCGGCGGGTCCCCGGGCTCCCTTGGCAGGAGGGGCTCTCGGCTCTGAAGGGGCCACGCGTCAAGGCAGCGAGGGCGTGAGCTGTGCTAGGTGCCCCGCGGCGGGTTCCCGGGCTCCCTTGGCAGGAGGGGCTCTCGGCTCTGAAGGGGCCACGCGTCCAGGCAGCGAGGGCGTGAGCTGTGCTAGGTGCCCCGCGGCGGGTCCCCGGGCTCCCTTGGCAGGAGGGGCTCTCGGCTCTGAAGGGGCCACGCGTCAGGGCAGCGAGGGCGTGAGCTGTGCTAGGTGCCCCGCGGCGGGTCCCCGGGCTCCCTTGGCAGGAGGGCTCTCGGCTCCAGGGATCCCACGCCTGGCTCGTGCTTACGGCTCTCTTTCAACGTGCAGATGACGAGAGTGACTCGGATGCGGAAGAGGAGCAGACCACGGTAAGGGACTCGCGCACCCGGGGCCCGCTCCGCGCCTGCCCGCGGCTCATCGGGAGGGCGTGAGTGGCGCTGGGCTGGCACGGGACGCAGCGCTCCTGCCAGCAGGGGACGGGGGAGGGGTCCATGGGTAGGTTGGGGGGCACTGGGGTGCTGTAGTGCTGCCTGGTTGCAGGTGGGGCCCTGCTCCTGGCCTGTGCCAGGTGCTCCGCTCTGGGCTTGTTGCCGGGGCCCTAGCGGCCTGGTCCCAGCTGCTCAGCCCTGTGCAGTAGGTCCGGGGTCTGACTCAGGCCCAGCTCTGGCAGGGGCCAGGGAGGCTGGTGTGGTTCCCATGTAACCCGCTGAACAGGTGAGAGCTGCTGTCCTAGAGCATCCGCGGCGCCAGGTAGCGATGGCTCCCTCTGCTGCTCCGGCCTCCTTCCGCGGCAGGAGCGGGGCGGGAAACCCGCTCTTCCTGCCGCACTCTGACTTGGCTAGAGCAAAGGGCCCTGTCGCGGCTGCTGGAGCCACAGCAGAGGCGGGTGTACAGCTCCCTAGACCTGGGAGATCTGTTTGTGGCGTGGCCGTAGGAACGGGAGTAATTCCGTCGCCGAAGCCGTTCCCGTTCTTGCGTCCCGCGCGTGCGCTGCCTGTTAGGAGCGGACGGACGCTGCATTGCGGCTCGTTTTCTGCTTCTGATGTGTGGCGCCGCCGCAGGGCGGCAACTAATGGCCACACAGAAGAGCAGCGTCGGGTTTCCTGTTGTCCAGCCGAGCAGCGTTTAACTGTGGCTCCGTGAGCGCGTATCTAAATGTGTTCCACGCTTGCTGCTCCGTGGGCTTGGCCGCCGTCAGGGAAGGACACTCTGCTCCAAGGCCAGCCTGGGAAAGTGGCTGGAGCGCCCGTTCCTGCTTGCCTAAGTCTCATGAAGAGGAGGGTGCTGCCTGCGTCCCTCGGGCTGTCCTCCAGACTAGCCACCTCGCTCTGGTCCCCTCCACGCCGCAGCCAAAGCACTCTGATCCGAAATCAAAGCTGGGTGTGTGTTCAAAACCACCGCTGCGTCTTCTCTGCCCCGGTGTGGAGAGACAGGCGTGGGTCGGCTGGCCTGGCCTGCACTGCCGTCTGTCTGCCTGTCCGTCTGTCTCCAGAGGCCAGCCTTGCGCTCTCCAGGCCTGGGCCTTGGCTCGGGGGAGTGGGGAGAGGAGTCGGCTCCCTCTTGGCCACCGGGCCCCACACGGACGTGGCTCGGTTGCAGCCCGCCCCAGCAGGCCCTGCCCCCGTCCGGGAGCAGCTTTGTATCCCTGCGCAGCGGGGCGCAGGGCGGGGGCGGTGTTCAGAACAGCAGCCTGCGAGCAGGGCGTGTGGGGTGCGGCCGGCAGAGCCGCCGGGGGCAGCGCGCCGCAGAGACCTCAGTGCCCGGCGAACGTGCCCAGCGCTGCAGGAGACAGCCCGGCCTGCCCCTGGGCTCGCGCGACCCGCGTCCTGGCGCTGTGACCGTGCTCTCCCGCAGAAGCGCCGCCGCCCCACGCTGGGGGTGCAGCTGGACGACAAGCGCAAGGAGATGCTGAAGAGACACCCGCTGTCTGTTACCATCGACCTCAAGTGCAAAGGTACCAGCCCGGGGCGCTGAGAGCCGCTTCCCAGTGGGCGTGAGCAGCGAGTCCCCCGTGTCCGCTCCTCGGTGCAGGGCCGTTAGCCCCAGGGCCTGGCCAGAGCCCAGTGGGGTCATTGTGAGCCGCCCCCGGCTTGCCACATCGCCACGCTCCTCCCTCGCCTCCTGCTCAGGACAGCGCGGGGTCTGCGCCCACTGCAGCCAGCGAGAGCACAAGGGGGGGCTGTGCCCGCTGCAGCCAGTGAAAGCACAAGGGGGGGGCTGTGCCCACTGCAGCCAGTGAAAGCACAAGGGGGGGGGTCTGTGCCCACTGCAGCCAGTGAAAGCACAAGGGGGGGGTCTGCGCCCACTGCAGCCAGTGAAAGCACAAGGGGGGGGCTGTGCCCACTGCAGCCAGCGAGAGCACAAGGGGGGGGTCTGCGCCCACTGCAGCCAGTGAAAGCACAAGGGGGGGGCTGTGCCCACTGCAGCCAGTGAAAGCACAAGGGGGGTCTGCGCCCACTGCAGCCAGTGAAAGCACAAGGGGGGGGCTGTGCCCACTGCAGCCAGCGAGAGCACAAGGGGGGGTCTGTGCCCACTGCAGCCAGCGAGAGCACAAGGGGGGGGCTGTGCCCACTGCAGCCAGTGAAAGCACAAGGGGGGGTCTGTGCCCACTGCAGCCAGTGAAAGCACAAGGGGAGGTCTGTGCCCACTGCAGCCAGTGAAAGCACAAGGGGGGGTCTGTGCCCACTGCAGCCAGTGAAAGCACAAGGGGGGGTCTGCGCCCGCTGCAGCCAGTGAAAGCACAAGGGGGGGGGCTGTGCCCACTGCAGCCAGCGAGAGCACAAGGGGGGGTCTGTGCCCACTGCAGCCAGTGAAAGCACAAGGGGGGGTCTGTGCCCACTGCAGCCAGTGAAAGCACAAGGGGGGGGCTGCGCCCGCTGCAGCCAGTGAAAGCACAAGGGGGGGGGCTGTGCCCACTGCAGCCAGCGAGAGCACAAGGGGGGGTCTGTGCCCACTGCAGCCAGTGAAAGCACAAGGGGGGGTCTGTGCCCGCTGCAGCCAGTGAAAGCACAAGGGGGGGGCTGCGCCCGCTGCAGCCAGTGAAAGCACAAGGGGGGGCTGTGCCCACTGCAGCCAGCGAGAGCACAAGGGGGGGTCTGTGCCCACTGCAGCCAGTGAAAGCACAAGGGGGGGTCTGTGCCCACTGCAGCCAGTGAAAGCACAAGGG
This sequence comes from Pelodiscus sinensis, assembly GCF_052426305.1. Taxonomy (NCBI): domain Eukaryota; kingdom Metazoa; phylum Chordata; order Testudines; family Trionychidae; genus Pelodiscus; species Pelodiscus sinensis. Next base: position 1,067,206 of record NC_143085.1, on the reverse strand, counting down.
GGGGGCTGCGCCCGCTGCAGCCAGTGAAAGCACAAGGGGGGGGCTGTGCCCATTGCAGCCAGTGAAAGCACAAGGGGGGGGCTGCGCCCGCTGCAGCCAGTGAAAGCACAAGGGGGGGGCTGTGCCCACTGCAGCCAGTGAAAGCACAAGGGGGGGGCTGTGCCCACTGCAGCCAGTGAAAGCACAAGGGGGGTCTGCGCCCGCTGCAGCCAGTGAAAGCACAAGGGGGGGCTGTGCCCACTGCAGCCAGTGAAAGCACAAGGGGGGGGCTGCGCCCGCTGCAGCCAGTGAAAGCACAAGGGGGGGCTGTGCCCGCTGCAGCCAGTGAAAGCACAAGGGGGGGGCTGTGCCCACTGCAGCCAGTGAAAGCACAAGGGGGGTCTGTGCCCGCTGCAGCCAGTGAAAGCACAAGGGGGGGGCTGTGCCCACTGCAGCCAGTGAAAGCACAAGGGGGGTCTGTGCCCATTGCAGCCAGTGAAAGCACAAGGGGGGGCTGTGCCCACTGCAGCCAGTGAAAGCACAAGGGGGGGGCTGTGCCCGCTGCAGCCAGTGAAAGCACAAGGGGGGGTCTGTGCCCACTGCAGCCAGTGAAAGCACAAGGGGGGGTCTGTGCCCACTGCAGCCAGTGAAAGCACAAGGGGGGGCTGTGCCCACTGCAGCCAGTGAAAGCACAAGGGGGGGGCTGTGCCCACTGCAGCCAGTGAAAGCACAAGGGGGGGGCTGTGCCCACTGCAGCCAGTGAAAGCACAAGGGGGGGTCTGTGCCCATTGCAGCCAGTGAAAGCACAAGGGGGGGCTGTGCCCATTGCAGCCAGTGAAAGCACAAGGGGGGGCTGTGCCCACTGCAGCCAGTGAAAGCACAAGGGGGGGGCTGTGCCCACTGCAGCCAGTGAAAGCACAAGGGGGGTCTGTGCCCACTGCAGCCAGTGAAAGCACAAGGGGGGGCTGTGCCCACTGCAGCCAGTGAAAGCACAAGGGGGGGGCTGTGCCCACTGCAGCCAGTGAAAGCACAAGGGGGGGCTGTGCCCACTGCAGCCAGTGAAAGCACAAGGGGGGGGCTGTGCCCACTGCAGCCAGTGAAAGCACAAGGGGGGGTCTGTGCCCGCTGCAGCCAGTGAAAGCACAAGGGGGGGTCTGCGCCCACTGCAGCCAGTGAAAGCACAAGGGGGGTCTGTGCCCATTGCAGCCAGTGAAAGCACAAGGGGGGTTGTGCCCACTGCAGCCAGTGAAAGCACAAGGGGGGGCTGTGCCCACTGCAGCCAGTGAAAGCACAAGGGGGGGGCTGTGCCCACTGCAGCCAGTGAAAGCACAAGGGGGGGCTGTGCCCGCTGCAGCCAGTGAAAGCACAAGGGGGGGCTGTGCCCGCTGCAGCCAGTGAAAGCACAAGGGGGGGCTGTGCCCGCTGCAGCCAGTGAAAGCACAAGGGGGGGGCTGTGCCCACTGCAGCCAGTGAAAGCACAAGGGGGGGCTGTGCCCACTGCAGCCAGTGAAAGCACAAGGGGGGGCTGTGCCCACTGCAGCCAGTGAAAGCACAAGGGGGGGCTGCGCCCATTGCAGCCAGTGAAAGCACAAGGGGGGGCTGTGCCCACTGCAGCCAGTGAAAGCACAAGGGGGGGCTGTGCCCACTGCAGCCAGTGAAAGCACAAGGGGGGGCTGTGCCCGCTGCAGCCAGTGAAAGCACAAGGGGGGGGGCTGTGCCCACTGCAGCCAGTGAAAGCACAAGGGGGGGCTGTGCCCACTGCAGCCAGTGAAAGCACAAGGGGGGGCTGCGCCCATTGCAGCCAGTGAAAGCACAAGGGGGGGCTGCGCCCATTGCAGCCAGTGAAAGCACAAGGGGGGGGCTGTGCCCACTGCAGCCAGTGAAAGCACAAGGGGGGGCTGCGCCCATTGCAGCCAGTGAAAGCACAAGGGGGGGCTGTGCCCACTGCAGCCAGTGAAAGCACAAGGGGGGGGCTGCGCCCATTGCAGCCAGTGAAAGCACAAGGGGGGGCTGTGCCCACTGCAGCCAGTGAAAGCACAAGGGGGGGGCTGCGCCCACTGCAGCCAGTGAAAGCACAAGGGGGGGTCTGCGCCCATTGCAGCCAGTGAAAGCACAAGGGGGGGGCTGTGCCCACTGCAGCCAGTGAAAGCACAAGGGGGGGCTGTGCCCACTGCAGCCAGTGAAAGCACAAGGGGGGGCTGCGCCCATTGCAGCCAGTGAAAGCACAAGGGGGGGCTGTGCCCACTGCAGCCAGTGAAAGCACAAGGGGGGGGCTGTGCCCACTGCAGCCAGTGAAAGCACAAGGGGGGGCTGTGCCCGCTGCAGCCAGTGAAAGCACAAGGGGGGGGCTGTGCCCACTGCAGCCAGTGAAAGCACAAGGGGGGGGCTGTGCCCACTGCAGCCAGTGAAAGCACAAGGGGGGGGCTGTGCCCACTGCAGCCAGTGAAAGCACAAGGGGGGGCTGTGCCCGCTGCAGCCAGTGAAAGCACAAGGGGGGGCTGTGCCCGCTGCAGCCAGTGAAAGCACAAGGGGGGGTCTGCGTCCGCTGCAGCCAGTGAAAGCACAAGGGGGGGGCTGTGCCCGCTGCAGCCAGTGAAAGCACAAGGGGGGGTCTGCGTCCGCTGCAGCCAGTGAAAGCACAAGGGGGGGTCTGCGTCCGCTGCAGCCAGTGAAAGCACAAGGGGGGGGCTGCGTCCGCTGCAGCCAGTGAAAGCACAAGGGGGGGCTGTGCCCACTGCAGCCAGTGAAAGCACAAGGGGGGGCTGTGCCCGCTGCAGCCAGTGAAAGCACAGGGGGGGGCTGCGCCCGCTGGCTGACGTGTCCTTCTCTGCCCCTCGGGGCCGCGGCCTGGCGCTGCAGACGACAGCGAGCTGCACCTGGTCTTCTACTACCTGCTGAACCTCAACGTGCTGACCGTGAAGAGCAGGGTGAGCACGGCTGCGGAGCTGAGCTCGCCCGTCAGCGCGGGGTAAGCGGCTGGGTCCTGGGGCGCGGTGCTGGGTTGGGGGGCCCCCCGCCACGGGCTGGGCTGGTGCTGAGCGTGGGCCTGCGCTGCCTCGGGAGGGGGGCTGCTAGCAGGGACAGCACTGGCCTCCACACCCGCCCAGAGGCACTTGGCCAGTGGCTCAGGCAGCCTCCTTCCCACAGCCCTTCGTCAGCCGGCCGCCAGCGGGGTGTGGGCTCGCTCGGCTCCGGCCGGGGTGGGGCAGGGCCAGGGCCCTTCTCCGGCCCCACGTCCCCCGGCAGCGAGGGCTTGGGGCGGAGGGAGGGGCAGGGCCAGGGCCCTTCTCCGGCCCCACGTCCCCCGGCAGCGAGGGCTCGGGGGGGAGGGAGGGGCAGGGCCAGGGCCCTTCTCCGGCCCCACGTCCCCCGGCAGCGAGGGCTCGGGGCGGAGGGAGGGGCAGGGCCAGGACCCTTCTCCGGCCCCACGTCCCCCGGCAGCAAGGGCTCGGGGGGGAGGGAGGGGCAGGGCCAGGGCCCTTCTCAGGCCCCACGTCCCCCGGCAGCGAGGGCTCGGGGGGGAGGGAGGGGCAGGGCCAGGGCCCTTCTCCGGCCCCACGTCCCCCGGCAGCGAGGGCTCGGCTCCGGCCGGGGTGGGGCAGGGCCAGGGCCCTTCTCCGGCCCCACGTCCCCCGGCAGCGAGGGCTCGGGGGGGAGGGAGGGGCAGGGCCAGGGCCCTTCTCCGGCCCCACGTCCCCCGGCAGCGAGGGCTCGGGGGGGAGGGAGGGGCAGGGCCAGGGCCCTTCTCAGGCCCCACGTCCCCCGGCAGCGAGGGCTCGGGGGGGAGGGAGAGGCAGGGCCAGGGCCCTTCTCCGGCCCCACGTCCCCCGGCAGCGAGGGCTCGGGGCGGAGGGAGGGGCAGGGCCAGGGCCCTTCTCCGGCCCCACGTCCCCCGGCAGCGAGGGCTCGGGGCGGAGGGAGGGGCAGGGCCAGGGCCCTTCTCCGGCCCCACGTCCCCCGGCAGCGAGGGCTCGGGGCGGAGGGAGGGGCAGGGCCAGGACCCTTCTCAGGCCCCACGTCCCCCGGCAGCGAGGGCTCGGGGGGAGGGAGGGGCAGGGCCAGGGCCCTTCTCAGGCCCCACGTCCCCTGGCAGCGAGGGCTTGGGGCGGAGGGAGGGGCAGGGCCAGGGCCCTTCTCAGGCCCCACGTCCCCTGGCAGCGAGGGCTTGGGGCGGAGGGAGGGGCAGGGCCAGGGCCCTTCTCCGGCCCCACGTCCCCTGGCAGCGAGGGCTCGGGGGGGGGAGGGGCAGGGCCAGGGCCCTTCTCCGGCCCCACGTCCCCCGGCAGCGAGGGCTCGGGGGGGGGGGGGAGGGGCAGGGCCAGGGCCCTTCTCCGGCCCCACGTCCCCCGGCAGCGAGGGCTCGGGGGGAGGGAGGGGCAGGGCCAGGGCCCTTCTCAGGCCCCACGTCCCCCGGCAGCGAGGGCTGGGGGGGAGGGAGGGGCAGGGCCAGGGCCCTTCTCCGGCCCCACGTCCCCCGGCAGCGAGGGCTCGGGGGGGGGGAGGGGCAGGGCCAGGACCCCGCTGCTGCCCTTGGAGCGCCTGCCGAGAGTGGCCGGCAGCCCCGGGAGTGGCGCAGCGCCCAGGCGGAGGTGGATCATCTCCTCTGCTTGCCGCATTTACTTACCAGCTGGCAGACGCCTCTTCCCAGGCCTGTCTGGCAGCCTCCGCCCCTCCGCCCCGGCTCTGCTGAGCCCCTGGCCTGAGGCCGGCAGGACGCCTCCTGCTGGCGGCCCGGGGCAGGGCAGACTCGGCAGCCTGTCGGGCATGAATGGGGCAGGCCAGGCCCCACGCTGAGGGAGCTCTAGGGCTGAGATGGGGCGGGGGCAGGGCCGTGCTGGAGGGCTCTAGGCAGTGCCCCTTGACTCCCCGGGAGGGGCGTTTGCACGCCATGGGGGGCTGCGTAGCTTCCTGGGCTGGAGTCCCCATTGGCAGCGGGCGGCCCCACCGCTGTTCCCAAAGCACCTGTGTGCTCTGCAGGAGCCAGCGCTGTGCCCCGTGGGGCGGGCTTTGCGGGCATGCAGGAAGGCTCTGGCGGCCTGCCGCGATCAGCCAGCCCCTCGTCCGCACGGAGACAGCCGCCCGGTCTCTGGCGCCCGCCCTGCGGCTGCTTCCCCCGGCCCTTCCCCGGGCCCAGCCAGCCCCTCGTCCGCACGGAGACAGCCGCCTGGTCTCTGGCACCCGCCCTGCGGCTGCTTCCCCCGGCCCTTCCCCGGGCCCAGCCAGCCCCTCGTCCGCACGGAGACAGCCGCCTGGTCTCTGGCGCCCGCCCTGCGGCTGCTTCCCCCGGCCCTTCCCCGGGCCCAGCCAGCCCCTCGTCCGCACGGAGACAGCCGCCTGGTCTCTGGCGCCCGCCCTGCGGCTGCTTCCCCCGGCCCTTCCCCGGGCCCAGCCAGCCCCTCGTCCGCACGGAGACAGCCGCCTGGTCTCTGGCGCCCGTCCTGCGGCTGCTTCCCCCGGCCCTTCCCCGGGCCCAGCCAGCCCCTCGTCCGCGCGGAGACAGCCGCCTGGTCTCTGGCGCCCGCCCTGCGGCTGCTTCCCCCGGCCCTTCCCCGGGCCCAGCCAGCCCCTCGTCCGCACGGAGACAGCCGCCTGGTCTCTGGCGCCCGCCCTGCGGCTGCTTCCCCCGGCCCTTCCCCGGGCCCAGCCAGCCCCTCGTCCCCACGGAGACAGCCGCCTGGTCTCTGGCGCCCGCCCTGCGGCTGCTTCCCCCGGCCCTTCCCCGGGCCCAGCCAGCCCCTCGTCCGCACGGAGACAGCCGCCTGGTCTCTGGCGCCCGCCCTGCGGCTGCTTCCCCCGGCCCTTCCCCGGGCCCAGCCAGCCCCTCGTCCGCACGGAGACAGCCGCCTGGTCTCTGGCGCCCGCCCTGCGGCTGCTTCCCCCGGCCCTTCCCCGGGCCCAGCCAGCCCCTCGTCCGCACGGAGACAGCCGCCTGGTCTCTGGCGCCCGCCCTGCGGCTGCTTCCCCCGGCCCTTCCCCGGGCCCAGCCAGCCTCTCGTCCGCGGGGAGACAGCCGCCTGGTCTCTGGCGCCCGCCCTGCGGCTGCTTCCCCCGGCCCTTCCCCGGGCCCAGCCAGCCCCTCGTCCGCACGGAGACAGCCGCCTGGTCTCTGGCGCCCGCCCTGCGGCTGCTTCCCCCGGCCCTTCCCCGGGCCCAGCCAGCCCCTCGTCCGCACGGAGACAGCCGCCTGGTCTCTGGCGCCCGCCCTGCGGCTGCTTCCCCCGGCCCTTCCCCGGGCCCAGCCAGCCCCTCGTCCGCGGGGAGACAGCCGCCTGGTCTCTGGCGCCCGCCCTGCAGCTGCTTCCCCCGGCCCTTCCCCGGGCCCAGCCAGCCCCTCGTCCGCGGGGAGACAGCCGCCTGGTCTCTGGCGCCCGTCCTGCAGCAGGGGTCTCACGGGCAGATCCTGGCTCCGCGGCCGCGGGGTCCCGCTGGATGTGGGCCGTCTGGGAGGTCAGGCCACACTGCTCTGGGCCTGACGTCAGCCTCCCTCTCCACAGAGACCTGCTGTCGCCGGGCTGCCTGCTCAGCTGCCTGTACCCAGGGGACCACGGGAAGAGAACGCCCAACCCCGCCAACCAGTTCCAGTTCGACAAAGTTGGGTGAGCCAGCGCCGCCCGGGCAGCCCAGAGCAGAGCCGGGCGCTTGCCCCGTGGCATTGTGGGAGCTTTCCGGGCCTGGGCTGCTCCAGCTAGCTGCCCGTGTGGTGCCCGCCAGGCTGGCCAGGAGCCCCGGCGGGCGCCCTAGGTCCGTGTGGGGGCGCTGTGGTGTGGTGGGTCTGTCTGCAGTGCCCGGCACGCGCTCTGGCTCCGGCCTCCGTGGCAGCGACCGGCCTGTGTCTCCTCAGCATCCTGAGCCTGAGTGACTACGTGGCAGACCTGGGCCACCCCTACGTGTGGGTGCAGAAGCTGGGCGGCCTGCATTTCCCCAAAGACCAGCCTCAGGTACGTGGGCCGCTGAGAGCCACGATCCCAGCCACACGGGCACTGGCGTGGGGCACTCGGTGGGGGGATGGGGGCTCTGGCGGGGGTGGGACTGCGGCAGGGAGAAGGGGCTCCTCTCGGCGCCGCTTCCTGGCACGGGAGGTGTATTGCCACAGCCTGGCCCAGCCTCGCAGCGGGGGGAGCAAACCGAGCTCCCCTGCCCAAGGGTCCTTCGCCTGAGACACACTACCGAGCAGGGGGGCGGGCTCCCAGTGGGGCCGGGCGCATCCCCGCTGCATGCCGGCCTTTCCTGCCCGCAGCACACGGTGACGGCCGAGAGCTCGCTGAGCGCCAGCCACATGGAGCTGACCATGAAGCTGCTGAGGACGAGGCTGCAGTCCCGCCTGGCGCTCCACAAGCAGTTTGCGTCCCTGGGTAAGGGCTGTCGCCGGCTCGTTTCGGGAAGGGATCCGTGGCCCCCCTGCTTCCTGTGGCAGCGTGCTCGGCTCCTGGCGCCACTCCCCTGGCTGGGCCCGGTCTGAGGGGCAGCCCAGGGAAAGCCGTCAGTCCTGCCTGGCTTCGGGAAGCCCGGTCATTCCCACTGCCCTCAGCCTGGAGGCCTGGCAGGCGCCCGAGGCCGGCTGTGCTCCGCTCCCTTGCTCCCTGCGTTCCCTCAGCCTGGAGGCCTGGCAGGCGCCCGAGGCCGGCTGTGCTCCGCTCCCTTGCTCCCTGCGTTCCCTCGGCCTGGAGGCCTGGCAGGCGCACGAGGCCGGCTGTGCTCCGCTCCCTTGCTCCCTGCGTTCCCTCAGCCTGGAGGCCTGGCAGGCGCACGAGGCCGGCTGTGCTCCGCTCCCTTGCTCCCTGCGTTCCCTCGGCCTGGAGGCCTGGCAGGCGCACGAGGCCGGCTGTGCTCCGCTCCCTTGCTCCCTGCGTTCCCTCAGCCTGGAGACCCGGCAGGCGCCCGAGGCCGGCTGTGCTCCGCTCCCTTGCTCCCTGCGTTCCCTCAGCCTGGAGACCCGGCAGGCGCCCGAGGCCGGCTGTGCTCCGCTCGCTCGCTCCCTGCGTTCCCTCAGCCTGGAGGCCCGGCAGGCGCACGAGGCCGGCTGTGCTCTGCTCGCTTGCTCCCTGCGTTCCCTCAGCCTGGAGACTCGGCAGGCGCCCGAGGCCGGCTGTGCTCTGCTCCCTTGCTCCCTGCGTTCCCTCAGCCTGGAGGCCCGGCAGGCGCCCGAGGCCGGCTGTGCTCCGCTCCCTTGCTCCCTGCGTTCCCTCAGCCTGGAGACCCGGCAGTCACCCGAGGCCGGCTGTGCTCCGCTCGCTTGCTACCTGCGTTCCCTCAGCCTGGAGTCCCGGCAGGCGCCCGAGGCCAGCTGTGCTCCGCTCGCTCGCTCCCTGCGTTCCCTCAGCCTGGAGACTCGGCAGGCGCCCGAGGCCGGCTGTGCTCCGCTCGCTCGCTCCCTGCGTTCCCTCAGCCTGGAGGCCCGGCAGGCGCACGAGGCCGGCTGTGCTCCGCTCGCTCGCTCCCTGCGTTCCCTCAGCCTGGAGGCCCGGCAGGCGCACGAGGCCGGCTGTGCTCTGCTCGCTTGCTCCCTGCGTTCCCTCAGCCTGGAGACTCGGCAGGCGCACGAGGCCGGCTGTGCTCCGCTCGCTCGCTCCCTGCGTTCCCTCAGCCTGGAGGCCCAGCAGGCGCACGAGGCCGGCTGTGCTCTGCTCGCTTGCTCCCTGCGTTCCCTCAGCCTGGAGGCCCAGCAGGCGCCCGAGGCCGGCTGTGCTCTGCTCGCTTGCTCCCTGCGTTCCCTCAGCCTGGAGACTCGGCAGGCGCCCGAGGCCGGCTGTGCTCTGCTCCCTTGCTCCCTGCGTTCCCTCAGCCTGGAGGCCCAGCAGGCGCACGAGGCCGGCTGTGCTCTGCTCGCTTGCTCCCTGCGTTCCCTCAGCCTGGAGACTCGGCAGGCGCCCGAGGCCGGCTGTGCTCTGCTCCCTTGCTCCCTGCGTTCCCTCAGCCTGGAGGCCCAGCAGGCGCACGAGGCCGGCTGTGCTCTGCTCGCTCGCTCCCTGCGTTCCCTCAGCCTGGAGACTCGGCAGGCGCCCGAGGCCGGCTGTGCTCCGCTCGCTCGCTCCCTGCGTTCCCTCAGCCTGGAGACCCGGCAGGCGCCCGAGGCCGGCTGTGCTCCGCTCGCTCGCTCCCTGCGTTCCCTCAGCCTGGAGGCCTGGCAGGCGCACGAGGCCGGCTGTGCTCCGCTCCCTTGCTCCCTGCGTTCCCTCAGCCTGGAGGCCCAGCAGGCGCACGAGGCCGGCTGTGCTCTGCTCGCTTGCTCCCTGCGTTCCCTCAGCCTGGAGACTCGGCAGGCGCCCGAGGCCGGCTGTGCTCCGCTCGCTTGCTCCCTGCGTTCCCTCAGCCTGGAGACCCGGCAGGCGCCCGAGGCCGGCTGTGCTCTGCTCCCTACGTTCGTGCTGCCCTCTGCCGGGAGTCGCTCGCCTCGCGGCCTGCGCGGTGCCAAGGTGCCTCCCGTCCCTGCCCGGCGAGGCTCTGGGGGACCACAGTGCAGGCTGGGGAGGCTGCCGGGCGCCCTGGGACTCCAGTCTCTGACGGCACCGGAGCGCCCCCCCTGCGAGTGCTGCTCACCAGGCTTTGTCCCTCCAGAGCACGGCGTGGTGCCGGTCTCCAGCGAGTGCCAGCAGCTCTTCCCTTCCAAGGTGGTGGCGCGCTTGGCGAAGTGGGCTGCGCTCCCCTACGAGGATTACCTGGTAGGTGCCAAGCCGGGCGAGCTGCCCAGCCCAGCCCAGCCCGCTCCCCGCCGGTGGGCCTGGCCCAGCTCTGCTCTCCCCCTGCAGGAGCTGCACTACACCAAGGACGTGGTGGAGGCCGGCTTGGCGGAAGACACTCACCTCTATTACACGGTGCTGGTGGAGAGAGGGACAGGTGGGCCTGGGCCCCGGGCGGTGGGCGTGGGCCTCGTGGAGCTCTGCCGTGTTGCGCCCTTGTGGGCTCTCCTGGGCTTGCCACCGGGGGCCAGGCAAAGCCGCTGCCCGCCTGAGAGCCCTCCCCGACCGGCCCCGGCGAGCTCCGGCTTTGTCACTCCAGGGCCTCCCAGGCCATCCGCCCCGGCAGCCCAGCCCAGCTCCCGGCTGCTGCTACGGGGGCCTGGGGCGTCCCCGGGGCGGGAGGCTGCTGGCTCTTGTGCAGCCCTTGACGTCTTCCCTTGGCCTCTCAGCCAAGCTGCAGGCAGCCGTGGCACTGAATCCGGGCTACTCCTCCATGCCGCCCGTCTTCAGCCTGTGTCTGAGCTGGAAGGGGGAGAGGACCGGGAGCAACGACGACAACATTCGGGTGAGCCGGCGGGACCGGGGGGTGGAGCTGCAGGGGGCAGGGCCCCGCAGCCGGGAGACTGACCCCGCCCCCGTTCTGGCAGGCGATGGAGAGCGAGGTCAACGTGCGCTACAGGGAGCTGTGCGGGCCGCGGCCTGGCTACCAGCTGCTCACCAACCAGCTGCAGCGCCTGTGCGTGGTGCTGGACGTCTACCTGGAGACCGAGTGCCACGACACCAGCGTGGAGGGGCCCAAGGAGTTCCCGCAGGAGAAGATGTGCCTGCGTCTCGCCAGGTGAGGGCCGGGCTGGGCGGGCGCTGCGCTGGCCCCTCCCCCCGCGGCCTGCAGACAGCTCGCGCCCCCCCGGACAGGCCTGACTCCCTCGTCTCCTCTTGCAGGGGGCCCAGCCGGATGAAGCCGTTCAAGTACAACCATCCCCAGGGGTTCTTCAGCCACCGCTGAGCCCGTCCGCCCGGAGCTCTGTGCAGCTGCTGGGCTGGGCCGGCTCCCGGGGCCTTCCCGAGCATTAAAGGCCAGATGAGCAGTCTGCCTGTGATTGGGGAGAGGCTGGGCCCTGCCACCGCCGCCGGGGGGGAGCTCTGCCCACGCTGGCCGAGGGGGGGGCTCGCCGTGTGCGCCTGTCCCTAGCGCGGGGGTGTCGCCGGACTGGCCTTCCCTCGGGCACGCCCTTCCTCACCGCCTGTCTCGCCTGCCCTCTGTCTCTGTCCTCCCCTCCCCGCCGCCTGTCTCGCCTGCCCTCTGTCTCTGTCCTTCCCTCCCCGCCGCCTGTCTCGCCTGCCCTCTGTCTCTGTCCTTCCCTCCCCGCCGCCTGTCTCGCCTGCCCTCTGTCTCTGTCCTTCCCCTCCCCGCCGCCTGTCTCGCCTGCCCTCTGTCTCTGTCCTTCCCCTCCCCGCCGCCTGTCTCGCCTGCCCTCTCTCTCTGTCCTTCCCTCCCCGCCGCCTGTCTCGCCTGCCCTCTGTCTCTCTGTCCTTCCCCTCCCCGCCGCCTGTCTCGCCTGCCCTCTGTCTCTGTCCTTCCCCTCCCCGCCGCCTGTCTCGCCTGCCCTCTGTCTCTGTCCTTCCCCTCCCCGCCGCCTGTCTCGCCTGCCCTCTGTCTCTCTGTCCTTCCCCTCCCCGCCGCCTGTCTCGCCTGCCCTCTGTCTCTCTGTCCTTCCCCTCCCCGCCGCCTGTCTCGCCTGCCCTCTGTCTCTCTGTCCTTCCCCTCCCCGCCGCCTGTCTCGCCTGCCCTCTGTCTCTCTGTCCTTCTCCTCCCCGCCGCCTGTCTCGCCTGCCCTCTGTCTCTCTGTCCTTCCCCTCCCCGCCGCCTGTCTCGCCTCCCCTCTGTCTCTCTGTCCTTCCCCTCCCCGCCGCCTGTCTCGCCTACCCTCTGTCTCTCTGTCCTTCCCCTCCCCGCCGCCTGTCTCGCCTGCCCTCTGTCTCTGTCCTTCCCCTCCCCGCCGCCTGTCTCGCCTGCCCTCTGTCTCTGTCCTCCCCTCCCCGCCGCCTGTCTCGCCTGCCCTCTGTCTCTGTCCTTCCCCTCCCCGCCGCCTGTCTCGCCTGCCCTCTCTCTCTGTCCTTCCCTCCCCGCCGCCTGTCTCGCCTGCCCTCTGTCTCTGTCCTTCCCTCCCCGCCGCCTCCCTCGCCTGCCCTCTGTCTCTGTCCTTCCCTCCCCGCCGCCTGTCTCGCCTGCCCTCTGTCTCTCTGTCCTTCCCCTCCCTGCCGCCTGTCTCGCCTGCCCTCTGTCTCTCTGTCCTTCCCCTCCCCGCCGCCTGTCTCGCCTGCCCTCTGTCTCTCTGTCCTTCCCCTCCCCGCCGCCTGTCTCGCCTGCCCTCTGTCTCTCTGTCCTTCCCCTCCCCGCCGCCTGTCTCGCCTGCCCTCTGTCTCTCTGTCCTTCCCCTCCCCGCCGCCTGTCTCGCCTGCCCTCTGTCTCTCTGTCCTTCCCTCCCCGCCGCCTGTCTCGCCTGCCCTCTGTCTCTCTGTCCTTCCCCTCCCCGCCGCCTGTCTCGCCTGCCCTCTGTCTCTGTCCTTCCCTCCCCGCCGCCTGTCTTGCCTGCCCTCTGTCTCTCTGTCCTTCCCTCCCCGCCGCCTGTCTCGCCTGCCCTCTGTCTCTGTCCTTCCCCTCCCTGCCGCCTGTCTCGCCTGCCCTCTGTCTCTGTCCTTCCCCTCCCCGCCGCCTGTCTCGCCTGCCCTCTGTCTCTCTGTCCTTCCCCTCCCCGCCGCCTGTCTCGCCTGCCCTCTGTGTCTCTGTCCTTCCCCTCCCCGCCGCCTGTCTCGCCTGCCCTCTGTCTCTGTCCTTCCCCTCCCCGCCGCCTGTCTCGCCTGCCCTCTGTCTCTGTCCTTCCCCTCCCCGCCGCCTGTCTCGCCTGCCCTCTGTCTCTCTGTCCTTCCCCTCCCCGCCGCCTGTCTCGCCTGCCCTCTGTCTCTCTGTCCTTCCCCTCCCCGCCGCCTGTCTCGCCTGCCCTCTGTCTCTCTGTCCTTCCCTCCCCGCCGCCTGTCTCGCCTGCCCTCTGTCTCTGTCCTTCCCCTCCCCGCCGCCTGTCTCGCCTGCCCTCTGTCTCTCTGTCCTTCCCTCCCCGCCGCCTGTCTCGCCTGCCCTCTGTCTCTCTGTCCTTCCCCTCCCCGCCGCCTGTCTCGCCTGCCCTCTGTCTCTGTCCTTCCCTCCCCGCCGCCTGTCTCGCCTGCCCTCTGTCTCTCTGTCCTTCCCCTCCCCGCCGCCTGTCTCGCCTGCCCTCTGTCTCCCTGTCCTTCCCCTCCCCGCCGCCTGTCTCGCCTGCCCTCTGTCTCCCTGTCCTTCCCCTCCCCGCCGCCTGTCTCGCCTGCCCTCTGTCTCTGTCCTTCCCCTCCCCGCCGCCTGTCTCGCCTGCCCTCTGTCTCTGTCCTTCCCCTCCCCGCCGCCTGTCTCGCCTGCCCTCTGTCTCTGTCCTTCCCCTCCCCGCCGCCTGTCTCGCCTGCCCTCTGTCTCTCTGTCCTTCCCCTCCCTGCCGCCTGTCTCGCCTGCCCTCTGTCTCTGTTCTTCCCCTCCCCGCCGCCTGTCTCGCCTGCCCTCTGTCTCTCTGTCCTTCCCCTCCCCGCCGCCTGTCTCGCCTGCCCTCTGTCTCTCTGTCCTTCCCCTCCCCGCCGCCTGTCTCGCCTGCCCTCTGTCTCTCTGTCCTTCCCCTCCCCGCCGCCTGTCTCGCCCTCTGTCTCTCTGTCCTTCCCTCCCCGCCGCCTGTCTCGCCTGCCCTCTGTCTCTCTGTCCTTCCCCTCCCCGCCGCCTGTCTCGCCTGCCCTCTGTCTCTCTGTCCTTCTCTCCCCGCCGCCTGTCTCGCCTGCCCTCTGTCTCTGTCCTTCCCCTCTCCGCCGCCTGTCTCGCCTGCCCTCTGTCTCTGTCCTTCCCCTCTCCGCCGCCTGTCTCGCCTGCCCTCTGTCTCTCTGTCCTTCCCCTCCCCGCCGCCTGTCTCGCCTGCCCTCTGTCTCTCTGTCCTTCCCCTCCCCGCCGCCTGTCTCTCCTGCCCTCTGTCTCTCTGTCCTTCCCCTCCCCGCCGCCTGTCTCGCCTGCCCTCTGTCTCTCTGTCCTTCTCCTCCCCGCCGCCTGTCTCGCCTGCCCTCTGTCTCTCTGTCCTTCCCCTCCCCGCCGCCTGTCTCGCCTGCCCTCTGTCTCTGTCCTTCCCCTCCCCGCCGCCTGTCTCGCCTGCCCTCTGTCTCTGTCCTTCCCCTCCCCGCCGCCTGTCTCGCCTGCCCTCTGTCTCTGTCCTCCCCTCCCCGCCGCCTGTCTCGCCTGCCCTCTGTCTGTGTCCTTCCCCTCCCCGCCGCCTGTCTCGCCTGCCCTCTCTCTCTGTCCTTCCCTCCCCGCCGCCTGTCTCGCCTGCCCTCTGTCTCTCTGTCCTTCCCCTCCCCGCCGCCTGTCTCGCCTGCCCTCTCTCTGTCCTTCCCTCCCCGCCGCCTCCCTCGCCTGCCCTCTGTCTCTGTCCTTCCCTCCCCGCCGCCTGTCTCGCCTGCCCTCTGTCTCTCTGTCCTTCCCCTCCCCGCCGCCTGTCTCGCCTGCCCTCTGTCTCTCTGTCCTTCCCCTCCCCGCCGCCTGTCTCGCCTGCCCTCTGTCTCTCTGTCCTTCCCCTCCCCGCCGCCTGTCTCGCCTGCCCTCTGTCTCTCTGTCCTTCCCCTCCCCGCCGCCTGTCTCGCCTGCCCTCTGTCTCTCTGTCCTTCCCCTCCCCGCCGCCTGTCTCGCCTGCCCTCTGTCTCTCTGTCCTTCCCCTCCCCGCCGCCTGTCTCGCCTGCCCTCTGTCTCTCTGTCCTTCCCCTCCCCGCCGCCTGTCTCGCCTGCCCTCTGTCTCTCTGTCCTTCCCCTCCCCGCCGCCTGTCTCGCCTGCCCTCTGTCTCTCTGTCCTTCCCCTCCCCGCCGCCTGTCTCGCCTGCCCTCTGTCTCTCTGTCCTTCCCCTCCCCGCCGCCTGTCTCGCCTGCCCTCTGTCTCTCTGTCCTACCCCTCCCCGCCGCCTGTCTCGCCTGCCCTCTGTCTCTGTCCTTCCCCTCCCTGCCGCCTGTCTCGCCTGCCCTCTGTCTCTGTCCTTCCCCTCCCCGCCGCCTGTCTCGCCTGCCCTCTGTCTCCCTGTCCTTCCCCTCCCCGCCGCCTGTCTCGCCTGCCCTCTGTCTCCCTGTCCTTCCCCTCCCCGCCGCCTGTCTCGCCTGCCCTCTGTCTCCCTGTCCTTCCCCTCCCCGCCGCCTGTCTCGCCTGCCCTCTGTCTCTGTCCTTCCCCTCCCCGCCGCCTGTCTCGCCTGCCCTCTGTCTCTGTCCTTCCCCTCCCCGCCGCCTGTCTCGCCTGCCCTCTGTCTCTCTGTCCTTCCCCTCCCCGCCGCCTGTCTCGCCTGCCCTCTGTCTCTGTCCTTCCCCTCCCCGCCGCCTGTCTCGCCTGCCCTCTGTCTCTGTCCTTCCCCTCCTCACCGCCTGCGCTGATCACGATTGAGACGGAGGCTAAAAATAGCCTGTGCAGCTCAGTTTGGGTGCAGCCTGCACTGGGCACTTCCCACAGCGGGAGGGGGAGGGCTCAGTGCCACTTAGACACCCGCCAAGCCACTGCCCCGGTGCTGCCGGTGACCGGCCTGTGCCTGGTGTCCTTGGCCAGCTGGGCCCCCCCCTCTCCTGCGCCGGTGTCTTCGGGCTGGGCCAGGCCAGGCCCCAGCAGCTCGGGGAGCGGCCAGTGTGTGATGGTGGGTCGGGCGTGGCCACCCCGCCCCGGGTTTAGGGCCCTTCGTGGCGCTGTCTCAGCCTCGTAGCCAGGCGGGGGAAGGGGGGTCTGAACTCACTTCCGGAGTCCTTGGGGACTTGCCAGTGAGCAGCGCTGCCTACCCCCCAGCCCAGGGAGGCAAAGGGGATCGTGGCCGCGGCGGGGCAGGAGGCCTGCGGCTGGCCTTCCCCCGGCCTGGCACGTGGAGCCTGCGCTCCCGGAGCGCTCACAGCTGGGCTGGTGAATCGCCCCGTAGCTCTCTCCTTTCCCACGGGCGTGAGAGCAGCCGGCCCTGTCCCTCCGGCCCTGCCCGACGCTGCACCACTGCTGCTCCCCCTCGCAGTGGGGGGAGGCCTGGGCCGAGAGCGGGGCAGCCTCCGTGTGCCTGCGGCGGGACTCGGAGCCGGGCCCGTCCTGCTGCGTCCTCCCAGACACGTGCGGCAGGCGTGGGCCGTGCTGCCTGCTGCTCGCCAGACGCTGCTTCTGCTGCAGTCGGGGCCTGTCGCCCCCCACGCCGCCCTTCCCGGCTCTCAGGCCGGCTCTGCCCAGCTCTGTGCCCAGAGAATTCTGCGGCCCTGGGCTGAGACTGGCCTGACTCCTCACGGGGCTGCCGTTACCTGCTCAGGGTGCTGGCCCGGGCAGGGGGCTCCCCGGTTGGCCTGCTTAGGGACGGGAGCGCTGCAGGGGGTGGGAGGAGCTGTTGCAAGGAGGGCCCTGGGGCAGGCTGCGGCCAGGGGAGGAGCCAGCGGGGCAGGGGAGGAGCCAGCCAGGCAGGGGCAGGGGAAGGCTGCGGCCAGGGGAGGAGCCAGCGAGGCAGGGGAGGAGCCAGCCAGGCAGGGGCAGGGGCTGGGGAAGGCTGTGGCCAGGGGAGGAGCCAGCGGGGCAGGGGAGGAGCCAGCCAGGCAGGGGCAGGGGCTGGGGAAGGCTGCGGCCAGGGGAGGAGCCAGCGAGGCAGGGGCAGGGGCTGGGGAAGGCTGGTATCGCCGGGGCGGCGCGTTCCCCGTCCTGGCTGCGAGCAGCTGGCGCAAGGTGGCTGGCGGCCCTGCCCAGGGCCGGGACCACAGAGCAGCCTGGCGCTGTCTGACCCCCCAGGGAGCGGGGTTGGGCGGGCGGCTGGCTTTCCAGTGCCGTGGCCTGCCCCCCGCAAGAGCTGGGCACCGCCCCGTCCACTGTTGAAGGCAGATGGTGCATTGAACCTCTTGAGAGAGAAGCTGTGCCCCGGCCAGCTCTGTCTGCACTGCCGGCCGCCTGGCCGCTGGGAGCAAGGAGCAGTGGTCACAGCAGCTCAGGGCTGGGCAGCAGGAGTCCCGGGTCCTGTCCTTTTCTGCCAGCTGGCACCTTGGGCAAGTGACGGGATTGCTCCGGGCCTCAGTTTCCCCATGTGTAAGCTGTGCAGGGGAAGAGGGTTGAATGGCTCTGAGCCGCCTTTGGAGATGGTTAGTGGGGCAGGGTGGCTCTGGGCAGGGCCCACCCCGAGTGCTGCCTGGAAGGACTCGCCCCTGTTGCTGAAGGGCTGGCCACCTGCGGAGGGGCCTAGCGCCTCCACTTCCCCCGTCTCTGGCCGCCGCCAGGAGCAGCAGTCCCAGCCGCTCTCTGTTCTGCTCCACGTGGCCTGTGAGGCAGATGGCAAGAGCCTGCCAGCCCTGCGCCCGCCCCCAGGCCCAGGCCGCTCTCGCTTCTCCCCGCATCCGCCGCATCACCTCCGGGGCAGGGCAGCAGCTCTGCATTGCAGTGGGGCTGTGCTGCTGCCGGTGCGGCCCTGGAGTCTCGCTGCTAGCAATTCCTCCCTCTCCCTGCGGCCGGCTCCACAGCAGCGCCTACCCTCTGTCCGAGTTCGCGGCTGGCCCCGGCCCAAGCCGGGAGCTCTGCGCCGCTGCATTAGAAATGTCACAGCCGCTGGGCTCGCCTGCGTTTGGCTGCAGAGGTGCAGCAGTCCCGGAGCCGGCGTGAGCTGCAACGGCTCAGCCCCGGCTCGCTGCAGCTCCGGGAGCCAGCCCTGCTGTGGCTCTGCGGGATGCCTCCCCTTAGCAGCTGATCGGGCAGTCGCTACATGGCGCGGCAACTCCTCGATTAGCAACATCCGCGGTCCTCAGCAGCCTGCACCGCTCCCACCGGTGGCTTCCTCCCTGGCCGCCGGCCGGCACAGAGCGACTTGCCCCGCTCTTTGCCAGCTGTCGCGGGGAATTGCCTTGGCATTGGGGACGAGTAACGCCACAGGAGTGCTGGAGCTGGCTGGACCCTGCTGGGGCGGGGACGGCCTTTAATCCGCCCACAGAGCCGCCTCCTTTAGAGGAAGGCCAAGGTTCTCGTGGGCAGTGAGGTGCCTAGCGCCCGTTGGTTCAATGGCAGTTAGGTGCCTAAGGCCCTCGTTGACCGGGGCACCGTTCCAGGACCCCCTCCCTCGTGCGTGGCGAGCGGAAGGAGCCGAGGCCATTGTCTATAAGCTGTTTATTTCTGATTGCACAGAAGCAGTGGAACGTGGCCTTGAGTCCCTACAGTGCACTTTGTATTTCAGCGTGTCAGGCCTGCTTCCCTCTGCTGGCAGCCGCAGCGGGCTGGGCTACGCGGGGGTTCGCCCGTGGCTGTGTCAGCTCCGCCTTTCTACCTCCCTGCACTGCCATCCGTCGGCTGCAGACAGGGAATGTCTGCTCTTACTGGGGGGGGTGCTTAATCATTCGGGTGCTTAAATGTGGCATTCTGCATATATTGTATTCTGCTACTGAAGCTATCGTAACAGCCACGGCTCGGCCGGGCGCTGCACGTATTGCTAACCTCTGAGCCGGGGCTCAGCGGGGAGGCACCCGCAACGAGGCCAAGTCTCACCTTGGGGAACAAAGACAGTGGGCCGCCTGGCAGGGAGCACCACAGGTTCTCTGGTGGCCAAGCTCCAGCGGTCTCTTCACTTCTCGGGTTTGCCTGCCGCAGCAGCCTTCTCCGCAGGTTTGCCCTCTTTCGAGTCTGTGCCGGAGGACTTCTCCACCTTCTCTGCCTTGGTCTGAGCAGCCTTGGGCGCCTCTTTGGGTGTCTCCGCCTTGGGGGTCTCCTTGGGCTCTGGCTTGGCAGCCTTGGGCGCCTCTTTGGGTTCTTCCGCCTTGGGGGTCTCCTTGGGCTCTGGCTTGGCAGCCTTGGGTGCCTCTTTGGGTGTCTCCGCCTTGGGGGTCTCCTTGGTGTCTTTGGGCTCTGGCTTGGCAGCCTTGGGCGCCTCTTTGGGTTCTTCCGCCTTGGGGGTCTCCTTGGTGTCTTTGGGCTCTGGCTTGGCAGCCTTGGGCGCCTCTTTGGGTGTCTCCGCCTTGGGGGTCTCCTTGGGCTCTGGCTTAGCAGCCTTGGGCGCCTCTTTGGGTGTCTCCGCCTTGGGGGTCTCCTTGGGCTCTGGCTTGGCAGCCTTGGGTGGCTCTTTGGGTTCTTCCACCTTGGGGGTCTCCTTGGGCTCTGGCTTGGCAGCCTTGGGCGCCTCTTTGGGTGTCTCCGCCTTGGGGGTCTCCTTGGGCTCTGGCTTGGCAGCCTTGGGTGCCTCTTTGGGTGTCTCCGCCTTGGGGGTCTCCTTGGGCTCTGGCTTGGCAGCCTTGGGCACCTCTTTGGGTGTCTCCGCCTTGGGGGTCTCCTTGGTGTCTTTGGGCTCTGGCTTGGCAGCCTTGGGCACCTCTTTGGGTTCTTCCGCCTTGGGGGTCTCCTTGGGCTCTGGCTTGGCAGCCTTGGGCACCTCTTTGGGTTCTTCCGCCTTGGGGGTCTCCTTGGGCTCTGGCTTGGCAGCCTTGGGCACCTCTTTGGGTTCTTCCGCCTTGGGGGTCTCCTTGGGCTCTGGCTTGGCAGCCTTGGGCACCTCTTTGGGTGTCTCCGCCTTGGGGGTCTCCTTGGGCTCTGGCTTGGCAGCCTTGGGCACCTCTTTGGGTGTCTCCACCTTGGGGGTCTCCTTGGGCTCTGGCTTGGCAGCCTTGGGCACCTCTTTGGGTGTCTCTGCCTTGGGGGTCTCCTTGGTGTCCTTGGGCTCTGGCTTGGCAGCCTTGGGCGCCTCTTTGGGTTCTTCCGCCTTGGGGGTCTCCTTGGGCTCTGGCTTGGCAGCCTTGGGCACCTCTTTGGGTTCTTCCGCCTTGGGGGTCTCCTTGGGCTCTGGCTTGGCAGCCTTGGGCGCCTCTTTGGGTTTAGCTTCGGCTTTGGGTGTCTCCTCCACGTGGGGCTCAGCCGTCTCCTTTTTAGGTTCTTCCTTTTCCTCAGGCTTTGGCTTCTCAGGCTCCTTGGCTTTGCCTTCCTTTACCTGAGGCTTCAGCTCAGGCTTCTGCTTGGCAGCTTCCTCCTCCCCCTGCTCTTTGGCAGGCTTGGGGGCTGGTTTGGCAGGCTCCTTCTCGGGGGCAGGGGGCTCAGGCGTGGCAGCTTTCTCCTCTTCTGCCTTTGGCTCTGGTTTGTGGGGCTCCTTGGCTGGGGTTTCCTTTTTCGGCCCCTCCTCTTTCTTGCTTTCTTCTGTCTCCACTTGTGGTTTGCCTGGGGCTCTCTCCCCACCCTCTGCGGGTCGCTCTTCTTTTACAGCTGCCTTGGTTTCTTTTGGGGGGGCAGGTTCTCTGTCTGGTCGCTTGGCCTCATCCTTCCCAGGAGACTTGGCCTCCTCTGGAGATTTGGCTTCCTCCTTCTCTGGAGACGCTGCCCTCTCCTTTTCTGGGGACTTGGCCTTTTCTTCCTCCCCGTCCGCTTCCTCTCTCTTCTCGGCCTCCTCTTCCTCAGTTACCTCTTCAGTCACCTGGATTTCCTCTGTCTGCTTCTCCACAATCACGGTTTCCTTATCGGACTTCTCCACCACTTGGCCTTTCTCCTCACGTTTCACCTTTACACGGGTGGGAATGCTGGGGGGCTTCGGGGGAGGCTCGGGGAAGGGGAAAGGGCCGATTCCAAACCCGATGCGGCACTCCTCGCCTTCCAGCAGCTTTCTGGTGTGGGCGAGAGACAGAGCAAGCAAGTCAGAGTCCACCGTGCAGCCCTGGCAACAGGATGGGGAATCTTCCCTTTGCTTTTGTGGCTCTCGGGTCTGAGCCCCGGGCGCAGGTAGTCACCATGGGCTAAGGGCTGCCCCGGGGCCCTGCTCTCTCTGGGCCCCTCCAGCACCAGGACTGTTGCAGGATTGCCCCAAGGGAGCTGGGTGGAGCAGCTTGGTGTCCAGCCTCCGTATGCCCACTGGCGCTGAACTTGAGCACCACGTCTGTGTGGCTCCTGGGCTCAAGTTCTGGGCTCCCTCCTGCCCAAGCTGCATCAGCCCTGCAGCCGGAGGGGCGACTGCCAGCCCGGGGAGGCAGAATGGTCCCAGCAGCACAGGCAGGGCCTTGAGCCAACCATGCAAAGACAACCCCGCCTGAGATCCAGCCCCCGGCTGAGCCCTGCTTCCAAGTCTCCCTGAGCCAGGCCCGGGGGCGTGGAGGCACCTGGCAGGACTGCCCGGGAGAGGCGGGGGGCTGGGGCTGAGAGCAGGAAGACATGGATTGGAGGGTGGGGGGACCTGGTGTCTATTTGGCAGGCTTGGCTTTGCCTAGCTCCTTGGACTGTGCTGGGAGCTGCCTCCTTGATCTCAAGCACTGGGCCCACATACCTGTAAGCAGCAATTTCGATGTCCAGGGCCATCTTGACGTTCAGCAGGTCCTGGTACTCCCGGAGCTGGGCTGCCATCTCCCACTTGGTGTTCCTCAGCTCGTTGTCCAGCTGCTGGATGGTTTCCTGGGGCAGAAACATGGTCAGGGCGGCCCCGGCTCCCTGCTTCCCTGAGCAAGGCAGCAGTAGCTGCAGAGGTGCCCAGGGTGCGGGTATTGCTGCCGTGCTAGCTCGCTCGGGGCGCCACATGCCGGCGGCTCGTTCCTGCCTCGGCCTCTCCCGGGGCTGAGACTCCCGTCTTTGCGTGCTCTCCCGCTTAGCCTCACGCATGTGGGGCGCTGGGCGGGACTGGGTTTGTGAGTCTAGGGGAAACAGCAGGCGGGGAACGAAGTCTCCCCCACTCGGAGCCGCAGCTGCCCTGTGGGGTAAGTCAAGGTGCAGGGTCCCCAAGCACAGAAGCAAACCTGTGCGAGGCAGCTTATTTCAGCTGGGGCCCCTGGGGCTGTTCCGCTGTCCAGTGCTTAGCCCCAGAGTGAAACCCAAGGGGGGCTGGGCCGCCGGAGGCTGTTCTGCAAGGACAGGCTTAGAAGCAGCCAAGCCAGGGAAGAAGTTTAGAGTTGGGGGGCATCTGGTGCCAAGTGCCAAGGAAAGGGGTGGGCTTGGCTCCCCCCTGCCTGTGTGCTCTGGGCCAAGCCTGGAGGTAGCTCTGCCTTCCCCCAGCGAGGCTGCCGGGCCTGCTCCGTGGGCAGTGTCACCTGGTGGGTGGCCTCTGCTGCCCCTTACCTGATAGGACAAGATGGTAGCATGATGACGGTCTTCTGTGTCTGCTCTCTGCCTCTCCAAGGACTCCTTGGTCCCCTGCAGGGCTTCCCACTCTGTGAGCTTGGCATGGAGCTGCCGGCGGTATTCCGAGATCTCCTCCTGGGCCGAGCGGATGGCGTCCGTGTTCACCGCGGCCGCTTCGGACAGCTTGTCCAGCCTCACTGCCGGTGGTGGAAAGAGGTGAAGCGGGGAGAGGGGGAGACTCTCCAGGGGGGCTGCTCTCCTGGGGCCGGGCGTGCCACATTCAGGCCCTGGGCAGTGGGAAAGCAGCCACAGCCACAGGGTCTGGAGTCCCCCAGCACGACCTGCAACCCAGACAGGGTCTGGCACTGGCCCCGGCCCCATGCACGGCAGGCTGAGCTAGGGCTGTGCTGGTGGGGCGGGAGGCACTGGCCAAGATGCTGAGCACAGAGCCACTGGGGGTGGGAGGGGCTGAGTGCTGAGCCATTGGTGCTGGGAGGAGCGGGAGGCGCTGGCCAGGGTGCTGAGCCACTGGGGGCGGGAGGCGCTGGCCAGGGTGCTGAAGGCCGAGCCACTGGCAGCGGGAGGCGCTGGCCAGGGTGCTGAGCCACTGGGGGCAGGAGGCGCTGGCCAGGGTGCTGAAGGCTGAGCCACTGGCAGCGGGAGGCGCTGGCCAGGGTGCAGAAGGCTGAGCCACTGGCAGCGGGAGGCGCTGGCCAGGGTGCAGAAGGCAGAGCCACTGGCAGCGGGAGGCGCTGGCCAGGGTGCAGAAGGCAGAGCCACTGGTAGCAGGAGGCGCTGGCCAGGGTGCTGAGCCACTGGGGGCGGGAGGCGCTGGCCAGGGTGCTGAGCCACTGGCAGCGGGAGGCGCTGGCCAGGGTGCAGAAGGCTGAGCCACTGGCAGCGGGAGGCGCTGGCCAGGGTGCAGAAGGCTGAGCCACTGGCAGCGGGAGGCGCTGGCCAGGGTGCAGAAGGCAGAGCCACTGGTAGCAGGAGGCGCTGGCCAGGGTGCTGAGCCACTGGCAGCGGGAGGCGCTGGCCAGGGTGCAGAAGGCTGAGCCACTGGCAGCGGGAGGCGCTGGCCAGGGTGCAGAAGGCAGAGCCACTGGTAGCAGGAGGCGCTGGCCAGGGTGCTGAGCCACTGGGGGCGGGAGGCGCTGGCCAGGGTGCTGAAGGCTGAGCCACTGGCAGCGGGAGGCGCTGGTCAGGGTGCTGAGACACTGGGGCGGGAGGCGCTGGCCAGGGTGCTGAAGGCCAAGGTGCTGGCCAGGGTTGCCGGGAGGGGTGGGACTGCTCCGCCATGCGGGCCCTCGGCAGCTCAGGGCCGGTACGGGGAGGCTGCGTGGTGGGGGCGGGTCTGAGCGCTGCTGCCTTATGGCCATGGACTCGCCTTGCAGGGTTCTGGCTTCGTCCGGGAGCGCCTGGGCCAGGGAGGAGTCGGGCAGGCTCCCTGCAACCGGGCGGGGGCCGGACCAGATGGTCCGTGCAGGGTCGGCGCGAGCCGCCCTTTCTCTGGCCCCGCCCCAGCCGGGCTCCGCTGGTGGGCGGGCGGCGGACAGGCCGGGGCGCTGCGGGGCTGAGCTTGAGAAAGGACTGTCTTGACTCAGCACCGACTACGGAGGCTGCTCCCCCGCCCCGGCCTCTCCGCGCTCTGCTGCAGGGAACCGGGCGCCCCAGCCTCCTGCAAGCGATTGGCGGAGCAGCACCCCAGCCCCGCAGAGCAATGGGAATGCCGTTCTGCATGCTCCATTCTCCCAAAGCCCCGACCCCTTCCCTCCAGGCAGTGCCCCACGTTCCTCCTTCCTGGAGAGCCGGGGATACCGCCCCCCCCCCGTGCCCACAGCGCAGCGGGGTCTCCCCAGCCCACTCCTCCCTGCCGGCTAGGGATCGGGGATACCCTCCCCCCGTGCCCACAGCGCAGCGGGGTCTCCCCAGCCCACTCCTCCCTGCCGGCTAGGGATCGGGGATACCCTCCCCCCGTGCCCACAGCGCAGCGGGGTCTCCCCAGCCCACTCCTCCCTGCCGGCTAGGGATCGGGGATACCCCCCCCCCGTGACCACAGCGCAGCGGGGTCTCCCCAGCCCACTCCTCCCTGCCGGCTAGGGATCGGGGATACCCCCCCCCCGTGACCACAGCGCAGCGGGGTCTCCCCAGCCCACTCCTCCCTGCCGGCTAGGGATCGGGGATACCCTCCCCCCGTGCCCACAGCGCAGCGGGGTCTCCCCAGCCCACTCCTCCCTGCCGGCTAGGGATCGGGGATACCCCCCCCCCCCGTGACCACAGCGCAGCGGGGTCTCCCCAGCCCACTCCTCCCTGCCGGCTAGGGATCGGGGATACCCCCGTGCCCGCAGCGCAGCGGGGTCTCCCCAGCCCACTCCTCCCTGCCGGCTAGGGATCGGGGATACCCCCCCCCCCCGTGACCACAGCGCAGCGGGGTCTCCCCAGCCCACTCCTCCCTGCCGGCTAGGGATCGGGGATACCCCCCCCCCGTGCCCGCAGCGCAGCGGGTCTCACCTCGGAACCACTCCTCGGACTGCAGCACGTTCTGCGCCGTGTGCCCCTCCAGCTGGGCTCGGATCTCCCTGAGGGCCGCTGTGACGTCGGGCTTGGCCTGGCGGAACTCGGGTGAGGCCGGGCTGCCCTGGATCTGCAGCAGCAGCTCGCTCAGCTCCTCCTCGTGCGCTCGGCGGAGGAAGAGCGCCTCGTCCTGCAGCGCCTGCGCCTTCTTCTCCAGCTCGCCCTTGGCCCGGCTCGCCTCCTCCGCGTAGCGGCCCAGGGCGCGGGCGGCCGCCTCGGTCTCCTGCCGCTGCCGCGCCTCGTCCTCCAGCCGCTGCCGCAGGTGCTGGGTGTCCTCCTCCAGCCGCTCCAGCTCCAGCTGCAGCTGCCCGCGCTCGCTGCCCAGGCGCAGCGCCCCGGCGCGCAGCTCGCCCAGCTCCCGCTCGCAGAGCTCGCCCAGCGCGGCGCGCCCCTCCTGCTGCCGCCGCAGCGCCGCCGCCTCCTCCTCCAGCTGCCGGTTGCGCGCCTCCAGCTGCCGCACCCGGTCGATGTAGCCGGCGAAGCGCTCGTTGAGCGCCTGCAGCACCTCGCGCTCCGAGCGCGTCCGCGGCTCGGCCTCCAGCGACTCCAGGCTCTCGGCCCGCGAGCCCAGCCCTGCGCTGTAGCCGCGCCGCAGCGGGGAGCCGGCGGCCGAGCGCAGCCAGGAGCAGGCCTGCGAGTGGAAGCCGCTGGAGGCGGCCGAGCGCGGGGCGCGCTCCTTGCGCAGGGCGCTGGCGCCCAGGAGCGCCTCGGCGCTGTAGCTCAGCATGGCGCGGGCGGGCGGGCCAGGCACTGCGGCAGCGGCGCGGAGCCGCCGCTTATATAGGGACGGGCAGGGGAGGGGCCGCTCCTCCTCCCGGGTGCGACTCCTGGCCAGTGCCCCGGCTCTGCAGGGGTGTGAGCCTGCCTCCGCCGGGTTCCCTCCCGTGGCCCCGGAGTGTGACGCACCCTCCTTCCCCCCCGGCTCCCTGGGGGCAGCGCAACTGGACCGGGGGGCTGCGGCCGCTCCGGGGTCACCCCGCGGGGACGCGCGGCAGGCCCGAGGACTCGCAAACTCCGCGCACCCCGGAGCCGGCGGGAGCTGCCGCAGAGGGGCGCTGGGACTCAGCAGCCCTAGGGAAAGACTCAGGCGTGGCCCGGGCCAGGGGCAGCCTCCCTCGGTCCGCCCCAGCGCCCGGCTCTGCATTTCTACCCCGCCCGCGGCTGGACCCACGGCCAGCGGCCGCTTTCAGCCCCAGGGACAGGGATTGGGGGGGGGGCTGTCGGGGCTCGTGCAGCCCTCACAGCGGGGCTGAGCCGCAGCCGAGCGCCAGGGCAGGGCTGCGCCGGGGGCTCTGGTGGAGGGTCGGGGTGGCCGGGGTCTCTGGGGGTCGGGGAGGCGCTGGGAACTCTGCGGGGGGGGGCTCTAGGGGTCGGGGCGGTGCCGAGGGTTCGGGGGAGGTGGGGTGGAGGGGGCCGTGGAAAGGCAGCGCCGGGGGCTCTGGTGGAGGGTCGGGGTGGCCGGGGTCTCTGGGGGTCGGGGAGGCGCTGGGAACTCTGCGGGGGGGGGCTCTAGGGGTCGGGGCGGTGCCGAGGGTTCGGGGGAGGTGGGGTGGAGGGGGCCGTGGAAAGGCAGCGCCGGGGGCTCTGGCGGGCCGGGGGGGCCGGGGTCTCTGGGGGTCGGGGAGGCGCTGGGAACTCTGCGGGGGGGGGGGCTCTAGGGGTCGGGGCGGTGCCGAGGGTTCGGGGGAGGTGGGGTGGAGGGGGCCGTGGAAAGGCAGCGCCGGGGGCTCTGGTGGAGGGTCGGGGTGGCCGGGGTCTCTGGGGGTCGGGGAGGCGCTGGGAACTCTGCGGGGGGGGGCTCTAGGGGTCGGGGCGGTGCCGAGGGTTCGGGGGAGGTGGGGTGGAGGGGGCCGTGGAAAGGCAGCGCCGGGGGCTCTGGCGGGCCGGGGGGGCTCGGGGCCGGGCTGCTTGGTTCAGTCCCGGGGCGGGGCGGCCGCGGTCAGCGCTGAGCCGGTTTGGCGGGCCCCTGGGTGGGGATTCCCGCGGGCCCCGGAGAAGCGCGCTGGGCCGTCCCCAGGCGAGGGGAGTTTGCCCAGCCCCGCGCTGCAGCGCCTGGCGAGCGAGGCGGCGGTTCACTCTGGCCCGAGAGCCCGGGGAGCCCCGGACCCCGCCAGGCAGGGGCTCTGGGCGCTGGCCTGGTTCTGGCCCAGAGCGCAGAGCCCGCTCGCTGCGGCCAGGCCTCCTCTCCAGCCCCCGCCCTGGCTCGCAGCAGCGTCCTGCTCAGACACAAGTGTCCCCGGGGCCGGGGCCCATTCCCGGGACACGGAGCGGCAGCGTAAGACTCTGGCGTTGGTTTGACCCAGCCCAGCCGAACAGGAGCCAGCCTTTCCCTAGACCCCCGGCTGCTGGGCGGAAGCGCCGACGGGCCAAGCCGGAGCCCTGCGCTGCTGCAGGCGGTGCCAAGGGCTGGGGAGCGCCCTGGCTCCGGGCGGTGCGCTCTGGGCTAGCTGCCCCTGGCCCCGCCCCTCCTGCCTGCGGCCCAGTCCGGAGCAGGCGCTGTGCCCCCCCCCCCAGCACAGGGGCCCCGGGCCAGACCCCAGCAGAAGCCAATGGCAGCTGCACTCGCTCAGCACATCTCGGACCAGGCCCTAGAGAGCCGGGCCAGGAGCGTCCAACCTGCCAGGCTGGTCTGGCGCTGCTGCGGGGGAGGGAGCAGGGTGCGGCTGGGAGGGAAAACCCCTTTGACAAGAGGCAGGTTGGGAGGCCCGTGGCTCTGCAGTGCGCAGGGGGGGGGTGTTGGCTGGTGGCTGGGAGGCCCGTGGCTCTGCAGTGCGCGGGGGGGGGGGGGGGGGGGAGGGGGGCTGGTGGCTGGGAGGCCCGTGGCTCTGCAGTGCACAGGGGGGGTGTTGGCTGGTGGCTGGGAGGCTCGTGGCTCTGCAGTGCGCGGGGGGGGGTGTTGGCTGGTGGCTGGGAGGCCCGTGGCTCTGCAGTGCGCTGGGGGGGGGTGCGGGCTGGTGGCTGGGAGGCCCGTGGCTCTGCAGTGTGCAGGGGGGGTGTTGGCTGGTGGCTGGGAGGCCCGTGGCTCTGCAGTGTGCAGGGGGGGTGTTGGCTGGTGGCTGGGAGGCCCGTGGCTCTGCAGTGTGCAGGGGGGGTGTTGGCTGGTGGCTGGGAGGCTCGTGGCTCTGCAGTGTGCAGGGGGGGTGTTGGCTGGTGGCTGGGAGGCCCGTGGCTCTGCAGTGCGCTGGGGGGGGGGGGTGCGGGCTGGTGGCTGGGAGGCCCGTGGCTCTGCAGTGTGCAGGGGGGGTGTTGGCTGGTGGCTGGGAGGCCCGTGGCTCTGCAGTGCGCAGGGGGGGTGTTGGCTGGTGGCTGGGAGGCCCGTGGCTCTGCAGTGCGCAGGGGGGGGGGTGCGGGCTGGTGGCTGGGAGGCTCGTGGCTCTGCAGTATGCAGGGGGGGTGTTGGCTGGTGGCTGGGAGGCCCGTGGCTCTGCAGTGCGCTGGGGGGGGGTGCGGGCTGGTGGCTGGGAGGCCCGTGGCTCTGCAGTGTGCAGGGGGGGTGTTGGCTGGTGGCTGGGAGGCCCGTGGCTCTGCAGTGCGCAGGGGGGGTGTTGGCTGGTGGCTGGGAGGCCCGTGGCTCTGCAGTGCGCAGGGGGGGGTGCGGGCTGGTGGCTGGGAGGCCCGTGGCTCTGCAGTGTGCAGGGGGGGTGTTGGCTGGTGGCTGGGAGGCCCGTGGCTCTGCAGTGCGCTGGGGGGGGTGCGGGCTGGTGGCTGGGAGGCCCGTGGCTCTGCAGTGCAGGGGTTGTGAATGGGACAGGGGCTCTGGCTGAGCGTGGGGGTAGGGGGGCGGGTTAATCCACACAAGTCAGGGCACGCTGCCTATGCTCAACCTTGTGCAGGAAATGCTGGTGGAGAATGGAGCAGCCTAGGGGCTGGCCTGCACTGAGAAGGGCATAATCCTTTGTCCAGCTGCTGTGTAAGACCTAATCAGTACAGTCCAACCCAGCCTGTGTTGGGAGCTGAGGCTGGGATTAGATGGGAGGCTGGGGGTCTTGGGCCTGGCATTGGGCTTTGGGGCTCTGGGACTAGGTGGGAAACGGGTGTGGAGTTTGGGGGCTGGGGCTAAGGGGGACCTGGGATGTGAATATAGGAATGGCCAGACTGGGTCAGACCAAAGGTCCGTCCAGCCCAGTGTCCCGTCTGCCCACAGTGGCCAAGGCCAGGTGTCCCAGAGGGAGGGAACAGAACAGGGACACCCTCACGTGATCCCTCCCCTGCCACCCACCTCAAGACAAACAGAGGCCAGGGACACGCTTCCTACCCACCCTGGCCTATAGCCATTGATGGACCTAACCTCCATGAATTTATCTAGCTCTTTTTTGAGCTCTGCTAAGGTCTTGGTCTTCACCACATCCTCTGGCGAGGAGTTCCACAGGTTGGCTGCGCGCTGAGTGACGAAAAACTCCCCTTGGTTTGTTTAAAACCTGCTGCCCATGAATGTCATTGGGTGACCCTGGTTCTTGTGTGCTGGGAAGAAGTCAAGAGTCCTCTCCTGGGTCCCCACTCTCACTCTTTCACAGCCCCTTAGCCTCCTCCTGGGGGGCCACTTCTGCCTGGACCTTGCCAACTTGCCCCAAGGGCCCCATGGACGGGCCTGGCCCAGTCTGGATGGCCCCAGGAGCAGCCGGACTGCTCCGCGTGCAGCCGGAACTTGCCGAAGCTCCCAAGGCTGTTTTGAGCCTCTCTGACCCGAGCGAGGCGGAAAGGGCCGAGCGTTGCCGAAGCCGCCCGAGGGGAGGGGTCGGAAAGGGCCGAGCGTTGCCGAAACCGCCCGAGGGGAGGGGTCGGAAAGGGCCGAGCGTTGCCGAAGCCTCCAGAGGGGAGGGGGCGGAAAGGGCCGAGCGTTGCCGAAGCCTCCAGATGGGAGGGGTCGGAAAGGGCCGAGCGTTGCCGAAGCCTCCAGAGGGGAGGAGGCGGAAAGGGCCGAGCGTTGCCGAAGCCTCCAGATGGGAGGGGTCGGAAAGGGCCGAGCGTTGCCGAAACCGCCCGAGGGGAGGGGTCGGAAAGGGCCGAGCGTTGCCGAAGCCTCCAGAGGGGAGGGGGCGGAAAGGGCCGAGCGTTGCCGAAGCCGCCCGAGGGGAGGAGGCGGAAAGGACCGAGCGTTGCCGAAGCCGCCCGAGGGGAGGAGGCGGAAAGGACCGAGCGTTGCCGAAGCCGCCCGAGCGAGCCCGGAGGCGCCCGGTGCATGCTGGGAGACGTGCCGTAGGGCATGCTGGGATATCTCCGCGCGCTGCAGGCAGCGCTGGTAAGCGGTCCGCGCGGAGACCGTTAGTGGCGCCAACGGCTCCTGGGCGGCGGTTGGGCCGGCGCGTGCGGGGCGCAGGAGTGTTGTGGCAGGGGGGCGGGGAGCTCAGGGCAGGGACGTGCGGGGGGGGGCAGGAGTGTTGTGGCAGGAGGGTGGGGGGTGCTGGGGGGCGGGGAGCTCAGGGCAGGGACGTGCGGGGGGGGCAGGAGTGTTGTGGCAGGAGGGTGGGGGGTGCTGGGGGGCGGGGAGCTCAGGGCAGGGACGTGCGGGGGGGGCAGGAGTGTTGTGGCAGGAGGGTGGGGGGTGCTGGGGGGCGGGGAGCTCAGGGCAGGGACGTGCGGGGGGGGCAGGAGTGTTGTGGCAGGAGGGTGGGGGGTGCTGGGGGGCGGGGAGCTCAGGGCAGGGACGTGCGCGGGGGCAGGAGTGTTGTGGCACGAGGGTGGGGGGTGCTGGGGGGCGGGGAGCTCAGGGCAGGGACGTGCGGGGGGGCAGGAGTGTTGTGGCAGGAGGGTGGGGGGTGCTGGGGGGCGGGGAGCTCAGGGCAGGGACGTGCGGGGGGGCAGGAGTGTTGTGGCAGGAGGGTGGGGGGTGCTGGGGGGCGGGGAGCTCAGGGCAGGGACGTGCGGGGGGGGCAGGAGTGTTGTGGCAGGAGGGTGGGGGGTGCTGGGGGGCGGGGAGCTCAGGGCAGGGACGTGCGGGGGGGGCAGGAGTGTTGTGGCAGGAGGGTGGGGGGTGCTGGGGGGCGGGGAGCTCAGGGCAGGGACGTGCGGGGGGGGCAGGAGTGTTGTGGCAGGAGGGTGGGGGGTGCTGGGGGGCGGGGAGCTCAGGGCAGGGACGTGCGGGGGGGGCAGGAGTGTTGTGGCAGGAGGGTGGGGGGTGCTGGGGGGCGGGGAGCTCAGGGCAGGGACGTGCGGGGGGGGCAGGAGTGTTGTGGCAGGAGGGTGGGGGGTGCTGGGGGGCGGGGAGCTCAGGGCAGGGACGTGCGGGGGGGGCAGGAGTGTTGTGGCAGGAGGGTGGGGGGTGCTGGGGGGCGGGGAGCTCAGGGCAGGGACGTGCGGGGGGGGCAGGAGTGTTGTGGCAGGAGGGTGGGGGGTGCTGGGGGGCGGGGAGCTCAGGGCAGGGACGTGCGGGGGGGGCAGGAGTGTTGTGGCAGGAGGGTGGGGGGTGCTGGGGGGCGGGGAGCTCAGGGCAGGGACGTGCGGGGGGGGCAGGAGTGTTGTGGCAGGAGGGTGGGGGGTGCTGGGGGGCGGGGAGCTCAGGGCAGGGACGTGCGGGGGGGCAGGAGTGTTGTGGCAGGAGGGTGGGGGGTGCTGGGGGGCGGGGAGCTCAGGGCAGGGACGTGCGGGGGGGGCAGGAGTGTTGTGGCAGGAGGGTGGGGGGTGCTGGGGGGCGGGGAGCTCAGGGCAGGGACGTGCGGGGGGGGCAGGAGTGTTGTGGCAGGAGGGTGGGGGGTGCTGGGGGGCGGGGAGCTCAGGGCAGGGACGTGCGGGGGGGGCAGGAGTGTTGTGGCAGGAGGGTGGGGGGTGCTGGGGGGCGGGGAGCTCAGGGCAGGGACGTGCGGGGGGGGGCAGGAGTGTTGTGGCAGGAGGGTGGGGGGTGCTGGGGGGCGGGGAGCTCAGGGCAGGGACGTGCGGGGGGGGCAGGAGTGTTGTGGCAGGAGGGTGGGGGGTGCTGGGGGGCGGGGAGCTCAGGGCAGGGACGTGCGGGGGGGGGCAGGAGTGTTGTGGCAGGAGGGTGGGGGGTGCTGGGGGGCGGGGAGCTCAGGGCAGGGACGTGCGGGGGGGGGCAGGAGTGTTGTGGCAGGAGGGTGGGGGGTGCTGGGGGGCGGGGAGCTCAGGGCAGGGACGTGCGGGGGGGGCAGGAGTGTTGTGGCAGGAGGGTGGGGGGTGCTGGGGGGCGGGGAGCTCAGGGCAGGGACGTGCGGGGGGGGCAGGAGTGTTGTGGCAGGAGGGTGGGGGGTGCTGGGGGGCGGGGAGCTCAGGGCAGGGACGTGCGGGGGGGGCAGGAGTGTTGTGGCAGGAGGGTGGGGGGGTGGGGGGTGCTGGGGGCGGGGAGCTCAGGGCAGGGACGTGCGGGGGGGGCAGGAGTGTTGTGGCAGGAGGGTGGGGGGTGCTGGGGGGCGGGGAGCTCAGGGCAGGGACGTGCGGGGGGGGGCAGGAGTGTTGTGGCAGGAGGGTGGGGGGTGCTGGGGGGCGGGGAGCTCAGGGCAGGGACGTGCGGGGGGGGGCAGGAGTGTTGTGGCAGGAGGGTGGGGGGTGCTGGGGGGCGGGGAGCTCAGGGCAGGGACGTGCGGGGGGGGCAGGAGTGTTGTGGCAGGAGGGTGGGGGGTGCTGGGGGGCGGGGAGCTCAGGGCAGGGACGTGCGGGGGGGGCAGGAGTGTTGTGGCAGGAGGGTGGGGGGTGCTGGGGGGCGGGGAGCTCAGGGCAGGGACGTGCGGGGGGGGGCAGGAGTGTTGTGGCAGGAGGGTGGGGGGTGCTGGGGGGCGGGGAGCTCAGGGCAGGGACGTGCGGGGGGGGCAGGAGTGTTGTGGCAGGAGGGTGGGGGGTGCTGGGGGGCGGGGAGCTCAGGGCAGGGACGTGCGGGGGGGGCAGGAGTGTTGTGGCAGGAGGGTGGGGGGTGCTGGGGGCGGGGAGCTCAGGGCAGGGACGTGCGGGGGGGGCAGGAGTGTTGTGGCAGGAGGGTGGGGGGTGCTGGGGGGCGGGGAGCTCAGGGCAGGGACGTGCGGGGGGGGGCAGGAGTGTTGTGGCAGGAGGGTGGGGGGTGCTGGGGGGCGGGGAGCTCAGGGCAGGGACGTGCGGGGGGGGGGGCAGGAGTGTTGTGGCCAGGCTTCAAAGTAAAATCTTATGCCCAACACAGAAGGTTTCAACTGTCTTTATGGCAGGTTTGGGGACCACACAAGTGAGAAGCAAAAGGAAAAACCCCCAACCCTCACTAATGTGCCCCCCCCCCCCAACTGAAACACCTCACTCCCCTGTGCTGGGTGGTCTGATGTTCAAGGCCTCAGGCCAAATTGACTCTTCTGGGGTTCGTGGGTTAGTGGATTTTGTGGGGCCCCCCCAGACTGATTAGTCCACTATCCAGTAAGCAAAAGCTTATCCGATAGTTGACACACTAATCGACTAGTTGCTTCCCCCTCCTTGCTGCCTCTATCAGCTTCAGCTCTGTGGGAGAGGGCAGGGGTGCAGCCCTGGTATTCCAGCTTTGGAATGTACAAGAGTTCCTGCTGGGGGGTCTGGTACATTTCAAGGCAGAACGCTGTGCTAGTCCTTATTGACTAATTCAGAGGTTCTCAAACTTTGTGATACCACGACCCCCCTCTAAGTTGCTCGCAACCCCCTGGAGGGTTGGGACCCACAGTTTGAGAAACGTGGGACTAACTGAATAGTCGAGGGGAATCCCATGAACTATTTGAGTAGTTAATGAATCAAAATTTAACATCCCCAGTGTGTGAGAGAGAGTTGGGGGTGTGGGTCTCGGCTTCGGGGGTGTGAGTAAGGGAGCTGGGATGTAGGGTCTCGGCAGGGCGGTGAGTGAGGCGAGTTGGAGGTGACGGGTCTCAGCAGGGCGGTGAGTGAGGGGGGCTGGGGTGTCGGGTCTCGGCAGGGCGTTGATGCGGTGGGCTGGGGTGTCGGGTCTCGGCAGGGCGTTGATGCGGTGGGCTGGGGTGTCGGGTCTCGGCAGGGCGGTGAGCGAGGGGGGCTGGGGTGTCGGGTCTCGGCAGGGCGGTGAGTGAGAGAGGCTGGGGGGTGTCGGGTCTCGGCAGGGCCGTGAGTGAGGGGGGCTGGGGAGTGTCGGGTC
Source organism: Pelodiscus sinensis (assembly GCF_052426305.1). NCBI lineage: Eukaryota > Metazoa > Chordata > Testudines > Trionychidae > Pelodiscus > Pelodiscus sinensis. The sequence continues at coordinate 1,033,843 of NC_143085.1, read as the reverse complement.
TCGGCAGGGCGTTGATGAGGTGGGCTGGGGGGTGTCGGGTCTCGGCAGGGCCGTTAGTGAGTGGGCTGGGGGGTGCAGGGTCTTAGCCTCAGGGCACTTGGTTTCACGTGCCTGGCATCCCTGGCACGGCCTCCTGCTGCTCCCATTGGCTGGATTCCGACCAGTGGGAACGGCAGGACAAGCCTCCATGAAGTGCGTGTCTGCGCTGTTGTTCCCCCAGCTGAGGGAGGGGAAAGGAAAGCTGCAGCACACGGCCCTTTCTTCCCTGCGAGCCGGATCCGGCGGGGGGCTCAGGGCTTTCTGCCTTCTTCCTTCCCCCCCCAGGAACCTCGTTTTGGCTCTTGAATCTTGTGAGGGGCTGCGAGGCTCGAGCACCAGCGCGAGTTACCTGCTGTGGGGGGAAGCAACGAGGTGCTGAGCTCGAGCTGCAGAATTGAGAGCCAGAGGCTGCTGTCCCCGGACTTAGCGGGAGCAGTGACTGCAGCACACAGGGAGTAGCTGCGTGCACACCAGCTGCTGCTTAGTCACTGCCTCGGATCTGGCCATGTCGTACAGCAGCGGGAGCGCTGCTTAGGTGTGTGAGGCATTAACTGAGCAGCTGCAGGTTATTTGCTTGCGTTTATTCGGTGGTGATTTTCATTTTGGGGGTGTCTTTTGCCAGTCCTGCTGGAGATGCTGTGACGGCGCATCGGGTTTTCCCGTCTCCTGTACCCCAGGATGCCTCAGTCCCCTTTGAGATGGGGGAGACTGGGCCCCTAAATTCCAGCCCCTTTCCCTAGGCTGTCTCCTCCATGCTCACAGACAGAAACTAACCAACTCTCTTCCAGCCTTGCCCCCCAGCCAGGGCAGCATTCCACCTTCCTTTGTTCCTCTCCCTGGGGGTAGCTGGTCTGACAGGTTGAGAGACCTCCTTTGCATAAGCGACGAAGAGTCCTGTGGCACCTTATAGACTAACTGAAGTGTAGGAGCATAAGCTTTCGTGGGCAAAGACCCACTTCGTCAGATGCATGTGTCTTTGCCCACGAAAGCTTATGCTCCTACACTTCAGTTAGTCTATAAGGTGCCACAGGACTCCTCGTCGCTTTTGCAGATTCAGACTAACACGGCTACCCCTCTGATACTTGACCCCTTTGCATAATGACTCATCCCCTGCCCTGCTGGGCCGTGCTACAGCCAGCAGCCAGTGGAGGTCACCCACAGCTCACTGCCCAGCATAGCAACCAGCAAGGTACCCCCACTACGTCACAGATGAGGAGACTGAGGGGGGATATGATAAGAGGTCTATAAAATCATGAGTGGTGTGGAGAGGGCGGATAAAGAAAAGTTATTTATTAGTTCCCATAATAGAAGAACTAGAGGACACCAAATGAAATGAATGGGTGGCAGGTTTAAAACTAATAAAAGAAAGTTCTTCTTCACACAGCGCGTAGTCAACCTGTGGAACTCCTCGCCTGAGGAGGCTGTGAAGGCTAGGACTAGAACAGAGTTGAAAGAGAAGCTAGATAATTTCACGGAGGTTAGGTCCATAAAAGGCTTTTAGCCAGGGGATAAAATGGTGTTCTTGGCCTCTGTTTGTCAGAGGCTGGAGAGGGATGGCAGGAGACAAATCGCTTGATCATTGTCTTCGGTCCACCCTCTCTGGGGCACCTGGTGCTGGCCACTGTGGGCAGACAGGATACTGGGCTGGATGGACCTTTGGGCTGACCCAGTACGGCCGTTCTCATGTTCTTATGCAATCGTGCGCTAGACTAATGAAGTCAGTTGTGCCCACAGTGTCCAAGAGCCTCTGCAGACACGCATGAAGTGAAACCAATTGCAGTTGCCCATCGTCTTTAGTACGGAGGAGTGAGGGACACAGACAGATGATCCCAGCAGGCCATGCTCTTGTCTGGAGCTGCCACGCGTGGAGGGAGCAGCTGGCTGGCTGAGTTTTGTGGAGCGCCTGTCTCTTGATGAAGGCCCACTGTGGTTAGGTGCGCTGGGAGCTGCAGACACAGCTCATGGGAAAGGAAAACATGCTGGGCTCCTTTTGTTGTTAAAGCATGACCGATTAAAAACAAGTGTCTTTTCTCCATTAGAAATGCAGGCCTTGCCATGGGACTGGACGGCCGAGGAGAGGACTAGCAGATGTACGACAGCATAGATCCCGCAGCGGTGAAACATTGCCCGAGGAAGTCGAACCGAGGCATGCTGAGTCATCAATGGAATCCTTTAGTGAAAACAAGGAGGATGAAACTTGATATTCCTGCTATTTTGAAGGTATAAGATACTTTTGCATTGTCTCAAAAAACAAGCAGAAAAATGTATACGGAACCTCCTTTCACGTGTTCTTTAAACGTCTTAAAGAAACCAAACGGGGCGCACGCCCCACTTTTTCCCTTGATAAAAATAGGGCTTGAATAGTGACAGATACCTGTGCTGCGTTCTCCTCCCTCAGCCCTTTCCGTTGGCAGGAGTGGAGCGGTTGTGCACTGTGTGTAATCACGAGGCATTGGTAAGGGCCTGCGATTCCACAGCTGCAGGGTTTGTTTCCAAGTCAGTCCTTTGCCCCGGGATCTCCACTTTCATTGCCTGTCTGTGTGTCTAGCTCTCGGGTGGCAAGGGTGCCCTTGGGAATGTGAGAGAGTGGAACTGCTGCAGCGGTGTTGAGTCTGCAGAGAGCCTGACACAAGAGTTGCACAGATGTGAGCTCCCGCTCGTCTCGTCGTGGGGTTGATTCTGAAATAGCCTACTTGGTAATTATTTCAGTGCCGGACCAAGGCGGTCCAAGCTGTATTTGTGTGGAGGCACCAGCTAATGTACTTCTCCTCTAGCTCTCATGGTGGCAAGGGTGCCCTTGGGAATGTGAGGGAGTGGAGCTGCTGCTGCAGAGTTGAGTCTGCAGAAAGCCTCTACAGCCCCAAGCGTCCTCCTCCCCCTCCCAGGTCTCAGCGCCGTTAGCGCTGTCGCGTGTCGTCGGGGCAGGTCTGTGCAGCTCCTCGGGAGCGGAGAACGTGGGGTGAGTGAACGAAGGCACTGTTCGTTGTCATAATGACTGTATTTAAAACCTCCGCACATCCACGGCCTAGCTGCAGAGTGTGGGTGCTGCTTGTGGCACTACCTGCTCTGGTTAATGCATTTGAAAAGTGTAACCTGTCCCTAGGGCTGGCCACGTGGCTGGAAGCTGTCTATGGAACGGTTGGACGCACTGCATCCGTGGTGTTTGAACAAAATCTGTGCTGAGTATCTGGCCAAAGTAGTTGGTGAAATATTGCAGGAGAAAGTGCCCAAGAAGTGCTTGTCTGCATTCAGTGAAATCCGTCAAACGAGACGTTTGCCGAGGGCTGGGGCTCCTCTCGTCCCTCGGCTGCAGCTTGACACAGTCTGAGCAACTGCAAAGGCACTGAAGCTGTCTGCTGACTCAGCAAAACACCACGGATGGGCTGCAGTCTGTCCATGTTTGCAGGGTTGTCTTCGCTATTGCAAGGGCTGGGCGCTGCTTTAAAAACCCCGCAACTCTGTAGATGTTGGTGCTTCCGCAGCCAAGCGCCCTGTTTAAAGATGAAGCAGGGGCTTGTGAGGTGTGTTCAGTAATTCCATGGGTTGCATCGAAGGCACGGATTAAGTGTTGTCATTGTGGCCCAGTATGGTGAAAGCCGTACACACCCCACCCCAAGGGGCGATATTACTCCTGCATAAAAGTGCCTATGCTGGGATAGCTCAAAAAAGAGATCTCGGGATTGTTCAGAAACGGGGTTTGGAATGGCTGCTGTAGGAGGTGAGTTGAATAAAACTGTGAATGTTCAGCGTAGAAAAGAGGAGTCCATGGAGGGGCTAGAATAGAGGTCCATAAAATCATGATGGGTGTGGAGAAAGTGACTAAGGAAAAGTTATCGACTTGTTCCCATAACACAAGAACTAGGGGTCACTAAATGAAATGAGTAGGTAGCAGGTTTAAAACAAAAGGAAGTATTTTTCACACAGTGCAGTCAACCTGTGGAACTCCTTGCCAGAGGATGTGAAGGCCAGGACTTTAACAAGGATGCTGGGAGCAGCCAGCTCTTAGTGCCACCTAGACCATGCTGCACTGCCCCCCTCTCCCCAGCCCTCTGCCACCCAGCATGTGCCATGTGGGGTGATTTAAAGGGCCCTCAGCTCCAGCTGCCACTGCTGCTGCAGTCTCTGGGCCCGGAGGCGATGAGCCCATCTCCCCCTCCTGGGTGGGCCTGATAGGTGATATACATATGTGGTTAGAGAAGTTCTTTGGGGCAGATTTGTGTTCTGTCCCGAGTCCTTACAAGGCAGGCTGTCTACGTAAGGCCATGCTGATCTACGTGGGGCTTTAGGGCGCTCCCTGGAGTCCAGTCTCACCTTTGTGGTACAGCTCCGAGCAGCCTCTCAGCCGCCCGCAGAGGGGACAGGCGCTGCCGCACCGCTCCCTGCCGTCCCTGGAAGATGCTGGCTGAAGGGATTTTCCCTGCAATCTGAGACTCGGAAGGACTGATTTACAGCAGGAGAGCTTTCTGCCAAGGGTGCGCAGGGCGGAGGGGGACTGAGGCGAAAAGCCTTGTGCAGCACTTTCCTGGCTGCAGTCTCCAGTGTCTGGCACTCTAATGATTCTAGCGCCGCTTCCGTCTCCGGCCCCTCATTAGGGATGCGACACGGTAACTCTTTTAATGGCATTGGTGTCTGGTGACCTTCAAGATTTACTCGCCTCTTGGTAACCCATGCAGGGGGTGGGGCGCATGCAGCGCCCTGCCACGGCCTGTCCTGGACAAACGAGACTCGGAGCGCGCTGCTTCCCTTTATCCGTAGGCTGGGACTGGTGTAGCTGGGGCTGCTCTCCTGTGCGCGGTGTGTCCCCCCCCCGGCCTCCCTTCTGCGCCTCCTGCTGGGAGGAGCTGGGGCTGCTCTCCTGTGCGCGGTGTGTCCCCCCCCCGGCCTCCCTTCTGCGCCTCCTGCTGGGAGGAGCTGGGGCTGCTCTTCTGTGCGCGGTGTGTCCCCCCCCGGCCTCCCTTCTGCGCCTCCTGCTGGGAGGAGCTGGGGCTGCTCTCCTGTGCGCGGTGCCCCCCCCCCCCCGGCCTCCCTTCAGCGCCTCCTGCTGGGAGGAGCTGGGGCTGCTCTCCTGTGCGCGGTGCCCCCCCCCCCCCCCCCGGCCTCCCTTCTGCGCCTCCTGCTGGGAGGAGCTGGGGCTGCTCTCCTGTGCGCGGCGCCCCCCCCCCCCCCCCCCCCGGCCTCCCTTCAGCGCCTCCTGCTGGGAGGAGCTGGGGCTGCTCTCCTGTGCGCGGCGCCCCCCCCCCCGGCCTCCCTTCAGCGCCTCCTGCTGGGAGAAGCTGGGGCTGCTCTCCTGTGCGCAGCGCCCCCCCCCCCCCCCCTCCCGGCCTCCCTTCAGCGCCTCCTGCTGGGAGAAGCTGGGGCTGCTCTCCTGTGCGAACCCCCCCCCCCCCCCCCCCCCTCCCTTCAGCGCCTCCTGCTGGGAGGAGCTGGGGCTGCTCTCCTGTGCGCGGCGCCCCCCCCCCCCCCCGGCCTCCCTTCAGCGCCTCCTGCTGGGAGAAGCTGGGGCTGCTCTCCTGTGCGCGGCGCCCCCCCCCGGCCTCCCTTCAGCGCCTCCTGCTGGGAGGAGCTGGGGCTGCTCTCCTGTGCACATGCCCCCCGCAGCCTCAGACAGAATTCCCCAGCACCAGCCCGGAGTGCGTCTGTATCACTCCACACACAGATACTGTACAAGCCTGTGAGTAGCACACACAGCGTCAGTAAACAGAAGCTTTCATGGGTCACCTCACGTGGCCCCTTTGTACAGACTTTGGGGGCAACCCCCCCCCATGGGCGCAGCAGTGAGCTTTAGACTCCAATAACGTGGGAAGGGGCCAGGGCAGCTTTCACCTCTGTATGTTTGTGTTCTTCAGCGGCCGCGTTCCCAGCCCCGCGCGGAAGCCACCCGAGGCGAGCGGGCCCCGCACGTCCCCGCGGGCGCCGGCGTCGCCGTGATGGCCGTAGGCCTGCACCAGGATCGCCTGCCGTTGCCACAGCCAAGGGACAGCCTCGCCAAGGTACGTGTCACTGCAGCAGGGAGCGGCCCGGCCCGGCGCTCGGGAGAACAAGGTGGGGCGGGGGCCGAGTTTCTGTCGATACGCAGCAGAGAGCAGAGTGGGCAGGAAACGCCCGCGTCAGGCTGGCCCGTCATTTGCCCAGCTATGGATTTGGTGCCGCTCTTTAAGCAATTGCTGTGAATAGTACGAAGTGTTAGCCTGGGGACGGGACCACGTCTCCCAGCCATGGCTGACCCTTCGGGGTGCAGCCAGCGCTCAGCAGGCAAGCAAAGCAACTCTCGTAGATTCCCAGAATGCTCTGGGCCGCCTGCCTGTGCGGGGGCATGAGCCATTGTGCTCAGAACAAGTGAGACTAGTTACCTAGCGAAGTGGGCCAGTGGTCCTGGGCAGGCGGCGAGCTCTCCGGCTTCCGTGCCAGCCCACGAAATGGGGGAAGGAAAGGGTCCGAGACCTTGCTCCCACTATCCTGGGTGCCAGTCCTTGTCTCCCCAGCCAGGCTGGGCTCGACCCCCCCCTCCGTGTTGGGGGCCCTAGGGCAGAGCCTCAGGTGTCCCCACTGCAGGGCACTTTCTGCTCTGGGCCGTTCTGTGACCCACTGCGCATCGCAGACAGTTCAAAGGCAGCCTCGTTTCCCTTCCGAAATAGGGAACCAGGACAGGCCCAAGGAATCAGGCCACGAGGGGTCACTGTGATCCTCCTGATCAGTGTTGCTCAGCGTGGGCTGCGATTTCACTGCTAGGTCCGGCGGCCTGGGCCACGCCGCCTCCCGCAGCTCCTCTTGGCCGACACGGCAGCTGCGAGGCTTTGTGGCTGCAGACCCGTTAGGTGGGCCCACAGCACACGTTGGGGAGCGCTGATCTAGATGGATCGCACAGGCCACAGACCCTCCCCAAAATAATCCCCCCGCTAGATCGCTCTGAAGAGTACCTAGGAGTGATTGTACATTGGCCTTGGGATTCGCTCCAGACCCAGGAGTGCGGCCGGCACTTTGCCACTGGGAAGGGGAAGGGGTTTAGTTTCGGAAGAGGGCTGGCAACGGCCACTGAGGGCCAGGACTTGGCAGAGAGCTTCAGTTTAGATCCATGGCAGCTTTTTTGTCATTATTTAGGAATAAGTAGGGGGCTGCGCCTCCTGCTCGCTACATTCGCCAGCCCTCCTCTCTCTGGGGGTAGGTAGTCCCTCCGAGGCCACGCCAGCTCCAGCTCTTCCCCCTTCCTCTCCCGCCCAGCTGCTGGCCCGACCCCACCGGCGTCCGGATGGAGCGAGCCGCGGTCCTGGCCCCAGCCCGGCACGACCCCACTGGCGTCCGGACACGACCCCACCGGCGTCCGGAGGGAGCGAGCCGCGGTCCTGGCCCCGGCCCGGCACGACCCCACCGGCGTCCGGAGGGAGCGAGCCGCGGTCCTGGCCCCGGCCCGGCACGACCCCACCGGCGTCCGGAGGGAGCGAGCCGCGGTCCTGGCCCCAGCCCGGCACGACCCCACCGGCGTCCGGAGGGAGCGAGCCGCGGTCCTGGCCCCGGCCCGGCACGACCCCACCGGCGTCCGGAGGGAGCGAGCCGCGGTCCTGGCCCCGGCCCGGCACGACCCCACTGGCGTCCGGACACGACCCCACCGGCATCCGGAGGGAGAGAGCAGGGCCAGCTGCGGCCCCGGCTCGGCACGACCCCACCGGCGTCCGGAGGAAGAGAGCCGCGGTCCTTGCCCTGGCCCGGCATGACCCCACTGGCGTCCGGCATGTGGAGGGAGAGAGCTGGGCCGGCTGTGGCCTGGCGCAACCCTCTGATAGTGGGGGTGGGGGGAGGAGGGGCATCGTCCAGGGGAGAGAGCTGGGGCAGGCCAGGAATGCCACACCTCAGCCTGGTCTTACCCAGCAGCTGGGGTTGTCTATCCTGGGGGAGGGGGCGTGGCTGGAGAGCGGGGCCCCGCCCCTAATATATTTGTGTTGAAAAACGATGGTTTTTTGGAAAAGATGTGCTAACACGGTGACACGTTGCGGTGCTTTCTGTGCCAGCTCACAATTCACATTTCTGTGCTTTGTCTAGCCAAGGGTGTTTGTGAAGAATTGTTTGTTTTTGTTTGTTTTTTGTACGAAGAATTCTTCTTCGGATGCTTGCCCACGTGTGTTTGAATTAGATGTGCACGTGCGCCCGGATTCCCCGGCGGGATCCGTCAGGCCAGCAGGGAGCCCCTTGGAGTGGCGCCGACGCAATGGTGAATGTGCCCCCGCCGGCCTCCCCTCCCTCCGGTCCCTCTTGCCGCCCGTGACACAGCTGGAGCGCCTTGTCTCTCTGATGTCGCAGCCCAGCGCAGTTGTGGTCTGTGGCGCACTTACGTAGGTAGGTGTTTTAGTATTAACGTTCCTTTCCCCTCCGGGGGAGGGTGATGCCAGGCCCGCAGGAATTTAAGCCCTGTGCGGACCCCCATGACTCGTGTTTAAAGTATCCAGGGGAGGGCCACCGGACAGATCCTTGCAAAATCTGCAAGAGTTTTAAACCCCGCATGAAGAGGGATAGAGCGTCCCGTCTGAAGTTACCCCTTATGGAGTCTGCACGTCAGTCAGCGTCAGAGCGGGCACCGGTGTCGGTATGTGACGTCTCAGCCGCACCGGGACACGCCATGGCACCGGTCCCAGTCGCCGCTACCGAAGAAGAGACAGCCTAGAGGGAGCTCTCTGGGGAAGCGAGGGCATGGGAGTCGGCACCGGGCTCGCACACCTGACAAGACTCGCCTCTGCGACACCGAGACGTTCCAGGGCCCTCTAGGCACCACTTGGCTCAACGCAGACAAGCCCAGGCCAAGGGCCCTTACGCGTGGACAGACCATCCATCTCTGAGACCTTTGCCTCTGCGAGGGAGCTGCTAGAGCTCATGGCCTCACCGGTCCAGACGTCTCAGCAAATCAGACACTCGGGACAGACAAGTCATTTCACTGCGGCACCGGTAGCCTTGGTGGCACCGGGAACATCATCGGCACCAGGATGGTCGGGGCACGGGGACGGGAGGAGTGGCCTGCTTCCGGCGGCACCGTCACAGATGAGGGCCCCCCCCGTGCACCGGGGAAAATGAGTCTTTGGCTCCGCCCTGGTCTGTATCGGACTCTTCGGCAGAATCTGATGCAGAATCAGTGCAGTCAGGGGCATCTTTCGATTAGACCTCAGCACCGGGAGTCCCAGCCCCATCAGACATGGCCATCTCCCATGCAGCCACAACGGGCCTACCACCAAATGCAGGGCCCGCTGCTACTCTCTGAGGGCTCTGATGTTTCTCGGTCCAGGGGTCCCCCATTGGTGTCCAGGGCCCCCACCTCTGAGTACAGGGGCAGCCCGCAGAGAGAGGTACCTTGTCCCATGAGGGTGAGGGCTTGGGAACTCCTGCCACCCCAGGACCAACTGCCAATCAGGGAGTCCTCCTTTTCCTCCCGACGAGTCCCTGCTCCATCCGTGCGAAGCAGGGACGCTAGAGCCCACCAGGAGCTGCTACATCGCTTGGCAGCAAAGCTGGGGGTACAGGCGGAGGTCGTCGACGAGGATTCGGACCCCATGGTCGACATTTTATCCACCGATGCACCAAGGTAGGGGGCACTGCCACTGAATAAACCTGGGGCTAATATTACCACTGTGTCCAGGGCAGACGCCGGCATCTCTCCCGCCCACTCAGAACGGGGTGCAACGATGCTGTTTCGTTCCCCAGACCAGGCATGGGCTCCCTGCTGGTTCAGGTGGCGGGACGAGGCCAACCGAGGCCTACCCCCAAAAGCAGGGAGCAGAAAGGCGTACGTGCCGGAGGGCCCTCAGCGGCGCATTGCTAACCCGCAGGCATGCGGATGCTAGACAGGTTCAAGGAGGATCCTTTCGCGCACAGCGCTGCAGGCGGCACTGGAGGTGGCTGTCTCGGCGGCATGCACAGTGGCCACAGGGATCGTGATGCACCGCAGGGCTTGGTCACAGGTCTCTGGGATAGTCCCTGACATGCAGAACACTCTCCAGGACCTGCCATTTGAGGGAAAAGACGTGTTCTCTCAGCAGACGCTTAGACCTCTGGGCATACATACCCCGGCCACGCAGAGGCCTCCTTACCAGGCCTTTAGACCTGACCGAGCCAGGCGCAGGCCTCGTAACCCAGGCAATAATAACAATAACACCAATGGGGACGGAGGTCTCGGTCAGACCCAGAGGAGTAGAGGGCCATGAGCGGTCGCTCAAGGGACAGCTGTGAGAGGAGATCTTCCAGTGGGATTATCCCATGGTGGAGCTCTTCGCTTCTCACAGAAACAAGAAGTGTCCGGCTTACTACCCTTACCTGGCTCCGGGGGGTGCTTTAGTAACCGATTGGCCCCCAGGCCTCCTCCATGTTTCCCCTGATACACAAGGCAACGGTCAGTCTAATAGCCCTGAATGGCCCAGACAGGATGGGTTTTGAACCCATAGCCCTGCCCACGGTCTAATCACCCAGGACCAGGGGGAGGGCTACCCGAACTTCTCTCTCCACCTGACCGGCTGACGGAGGCAAAGCAGGCACGTTCGGAAGCAGCTAGGAGGGTCCAGTTGGGAAGCAGCTAGGAGGGTCCAGTTGGGAAGCAGGAAGCCCTCCATGAGAGCCGCTTACTCGGCCAAGTGGAGACATTTTTCCGAGTGGGCATTACGAAAGGGAGTGCAGCCCTTAAGAACACCTGTCCCGCCACCTTTGTTACATCAGACGGGTCTATCTACGTCTCCCCGAGGGTGCATCTGGCAGCTCTAGTGGCTTTCCACCCTGGGGGGGGAGGGAGATCCGTGTTCACTAATCCCGTGGTCGAGAGTGTCGGGCTCGTCCCAGCGCTGCAGTGCAGGGACGAGCCCGACACCTACAGTGGAGCACCCGTGCGGACACATCTCTAAGAACTGTCGTTACTGCACCATGGTGAGTGACTTCCTCTTCCGTAAAGGAGTGGACAGGCTGTGCCCACGCGTCAGGTACCCGGTGCCACCGTGGGATCTCAACCTGGTGCTCACCAGGCTGCTGTGCCTGCCTTTCGAACTGGTGGCCATGTGTTCCCGTAGACACCTGTCATTCAACGTGGCGATCACATCATCAAGGGAGGGTTTCAGAACTTAGGGCGCTGTCGACCCTCCGTACACGTCTCTTTGGCGGGCAGGGTGCGTCTGCCCCCATCCAGCCATGCTCCCTAAGGTGGTGGTGGCAGGATATCTACTTCCCAAAGCCCCCCAGGGAGCGGGTCCTGCACTCGCTAGACGCAGAGCGAGCGCTGGCGTTTTCCATTGAGAGGACGACAGAGTTTTGCAGGTCGCCTCAACTCTTTATTTCAGTAGTGGAAAGAATGAAAGGCATGCCGGCTTTGGCCCAGAGCTTGTCCTCCTGGACTGCTTCCTGTTTGGAACTGGCAGGCAAGGGGCCGCCTCACATCGCAGCTCACTCCACTCGGGCACAGGCCTCCTTGGCAGCCTTCCTGGCGCGGGTTCCTATAGCTGTATGGCAGCCACAAGCTCGTCAGTGCACACGCTTGCAGCACATTACGTGCTAGGGAGGACGCAGCCCAGGGTGTTGCGGTGCTGCAGTCGGCCCTGCCTTAACCGGTGGTGTTCTCCGCCTCCGTTGGTTTATACAATCGTAGAACACTAGAACCGTAAGGGACCTCAGCCCCCAGTACCCTCTAGACCATCCCTCATTCCAGTGCACATCAGCAAGCTCTCGAAGAAGAAAAAGCGGTTCCGTCCCTGTAACTGCTGTTCTTCGAGATGTGTTGCTTGTGTCCATTTGACACCCCTTGACTTCCCCTTCCTCGGAGTTTTTGCCACGAGGGAACTGAGGGAGGGGAGGGCCAGCAGGGGCACTTATTCACCATTGCGTCTGCGCCACTCTAGGGGGCTCCATGCTGGCCCGACGGACACCACTGGGGAAAGAGGCTCCGTAGTCCGTGCACACGGCACGCACACCTAATTCGAATGGACATGAGCAACACATCTCGAAGAACAGCAATAACAGGCAAGGACCGTTTTTTTAAGGGCTTTTAAATTTGTGTAGGCGTCTGTGTTGGATTTTTTTTAGCAGTTTCAAAATGTGGCGCGTGTTCATAGTAATCGATGAGGAGGATTGGATTGTTCAGCGGCGTTCCCTAGTGCTAGGAAGTGAACCATTTTTAAATGCTGGCCTACGGACGACAGGTTTTTAATTTAATGTTTTACAATTATTTGAATATTTCATCTTTTTTGGACTGGATAAAGCCAGCCTTTGCCTTTGCCTTTCCCCGGGAGTTGCCCTGTTGATAAACTGAAGTTGCGGTGAGCAGTGCTTTATGCAGATTTTTGGAAATGTCTTTAGTTTCTGATTGATGCAAGCAGCTTAATTTGTGACATGTGTATTTCTTTCCCTGTGTTGTTTGGATCAATACTAGACGAAGGGGGTTAAGGCGATTTACTATGGAATGGGGGCAAGTGATTAGAACATAACATAAGAACGGCCGTTCTGGGTCAGATCAAAGGTCCATCTAGCCCAGTATCCTGTCTACCGACAGTGGCCAACACCAGGTGCCCCAGAGGGGGTGGACCGAAGACAATGATCAAGCGATTTGTCTCCTGCCATCCCTCTCCAGCCTCTGACAAACAGAGGCCAGGGACACCATTTTATCCCCTGGCTAAAAGCCTTTTATGGACCTAACCTCCATGAATTTATCCAGCTTCTCTTTAAACTCTATTATAGTTCTAGCCTTCACAGCCTCCTCTGGCAAGGAGTTCCACAGGTTGACTACACGCTGTGTGAAGAAGAACTTTCTTTTATTAGTTTTAAACCTGCTCCCCATTAATTTCATTTGGTGTCCTCTAGTTCTTCTATTTAGGGAACGAATAAATAAGTTTTCTTTATTCACCCTCCACACCACTCATGATTTTATAGACCTCTATCCTATCCCCCCTCGGTCTCCTCTTTTCTAAACTGAAAAGTCCCAGTCGCTTTAACCTCTCCTCATATGGGACCCGTTCCAAACCCCTAATCATTTTAGTTGCCCTTTTCTGAACCCTTTCCAAGGCCAAAATATCTTTTTTGAGATGAGGAGACCACATCTGTACACAGTATTCAAGATTTGGGCGTACCATCGTTTTATACAGAGGCAGTAAGATATTCTGGGTCTTATTTTCTATCCCTTTCTTAATAATTCTGGAATGTGTAGTTTGAGAACATGAATTGTTACTAGGATTTTTACGCTGTGAGCATTGGTAGGGACGGGCATTTTCAAGAAGCCTTTTGCGTTTTGCTGATGTGTTTGGTGGGTGATAATATTCAGACCTGTCCTTTGAGGCGGCGGGAATTGGGATTTTTTAGGTTTTTAACCGAGAGCCCAAACTGTCTTTGGCAGCTTTTCTGTTTGGCTGTGTCTAGACTGGCCAGTTTTTCCGGAAAATCAGCCGCTTTTCCGGAAAAACTTGCCAGCTGTCTACACTGGCCGCTTGAATTTCCGCAAAAGCACTGACGATCTCATGTAAGAGGTCAGTGTTTTTGCGGAAATACTATGCTGCTCCCGGTTGGGCAAAAGTCCTTTTGCGCAAAAGGGCTAGTGTAGACAGCTGAGATTTGTTTTCTGCAAAAAAGCCCCGATCGCCATTTTCGCAATCGGGGCTTTTTTTGGAAAAGCGTCCGTGCCAATCTAGACGCTCTTTTCCAAAAATGCTTTTAACGGAAAAGTTTTCCGTTAAAAGCATTTCAGGAAAATCATGCCAGTGTAGACGTAGCCTGTGTGTGTTAATATTTTAACTATGAAGATGTCTCTTCCCTAGGAGAAGACACATGACTTTTGGCGGGGGTGGGTTTTTTTGGTTGGCTTTGTGCCACATAAATATGTTTTCGATGAGACGAGGGCAGCGGTTCTCAAAGTGCGGTGCCAGTGGTCCATGGCTGCCTCCCAGGTGGTCTGCGGCGGGAGCTCCTTCTCCCCCACTTCCCCGGGCGGCAGGCTGGGCTGTGCCGTGCTGGCAGCGGTGAGAGAAGGCGACACTGGACCCTGCACATGCAGGAGGCAGCTGGGGGCTCGGGGCCCTTCAGGGCTTTGCACCCATGAGGACTTGGTCTGAGGGGACGGGCCAAGCCAGAGGGTGCCATAGACAGAACCCCACCCACCTACTCAGTCTCCCCCTTGCTGCACCGCACTCAGTCTCCCTGCCCTCTGCCCCACCATTTCCTTGAAACCCCCCTCCCAGCCACCTTGACCCTAGCCCTGTTCCCAAGGGCACCCTGCTCCCTGAACCCCCTCAGGCAGTCTGCCCCCTCAGCTGTAGTCCCGGGCACTCCCTGCCCCTGGCCAGACACCCTCCCCCATGTCTTCTGCACCCTCTCTCATGGCCAAATACCCTGCCTGCTGGCCAGACATCTGCCCCCATCCTGCTCCTGCATCCATGGTTGCTCCTTACACCCTCCTTTGCTCCTGCTCAGTCCCCTGGCCAGACACCCTACTCCCAGCCTGCTTCTGCACCCCACCCTGCTTCTGCACCCCACCTCCCACCCAGATCCTGCACCCTATCCCATTCTCTGGCAGCCCTGTCTTGCTCACTGAACCCCTCATTTTTGTTCCCACCCCAGAGCCTAAGGGGGGGGGGTGCCCATAAAATCCACTAACTCTGGAACCCCAGAAAAGTAAATCTGGCCTGTGAGAAACTGTGAACCTCAGTCCTCCCTGCCTTTTCCCTTCCCCTCGCTCTGTCCGGCATCTCGGTTGGGGGGGGGGGGGGGGGGGTCACATCAGTGAGAGCTGGGGTTTTTTGGAGGGTTTTATAAGGCCCCCAACTGATTTTTCTGTGGGTTAGTGGCTCCTGACCCAAAAAAGGTTCCCCACGTCTGCCATAAAGAAAACATTGAAACCTTTTATGTTGGACATAAATGAATGTTTTATTTTATGTAAAATGAAGTTTGATAAACTAACATGAGACTGTTAAAGCACTTAATCTGGTTAATAATGGAACTGAAATCAGTCTCCCTAGCTGCAGCACTAGCAAAATGGCTCGGGCATAATTATGGAATTAGCGGTGAGTTTCATTAGCAACTGGTGATCCATGGGGGGGGGGGAACCACCATCCTACACCCACCGTCCTCCCTAACCCCTCTTCCTCCTCAGCCCTACACCTGCACCTCCATTCTCCAGTCCTACACCCGTATTCTCTCCTAACCACTTCCCCTGCCCATCCCCCTGCCTCCATTCATAGGACCATAGCGCACTAGAACTGGAAGGGACCTCGAGAGGTCATCGAGTCCAGTCCCCTGCCCTCATGGCAGGACCCAGCACTGTCTGGAGTAGACCATCCCTGACAGGTGTCTGTCCAACCTACTCTTAATATCTCTAGTGATGGGGATTCCACAACCTCCCTGGGCAGTTTATTCCAGTGTTTGATCACCCTGACCGGTAAGGTGACAGGTTTTTCCTAATGTCCAACCTCAACCTCAACCTCCCTCACTGCAGCGTAAGCCCCTTGCTTCTTGTCCTGTCCTCAGAGGCCAAGGAGAACCATCCCCCCCCCTCCCTGTGACACCCTTTGAGATACTTGAAAGCTGCTCTCCTGCCCTCTCTCAGTCTTCTCTTTTCCAAACTAAACAAGCCCAATTCCTTCAGCTTTGTCTCATAGCTCATGTTTTCTAGACTTTAAATAACTTGTGTTGCTCTTCTCCACACCTTTCTTGAAATGCGGTGCCCAGAACTGGACACAGTACTCCAGCTGAGGCCTAACCAGCGCAGAGTAGAGCGGCAGAATGACTTCTCGTGTCTTGCTCACAACACTCCTGTTAATGCAGCCCAGAATCGTGTTTGCTTTTTTTGCAACATTGTCACGATGTTGGCTCCTATTTAGCTTGTGGTCTACTCTGCCCCCTAGATCCCTCCCTTTCTGCAGGACTGCTTCCTAGAGAGTCGCCGCTCAGTGTATGTGAGAAACAGATTGTTCCTTCCTAAGTGGAGCACTTTGCATTTGTCCATAATACACTTCATCCTATTGACCTCAGACCATTTCTCCGGTTTGTCTGGATCATTTGCATGAAGCAAGAGGAAAACCAGGACAAGGTAGGCCCATTGCTCAGTGAGGAGGGAGAAACAGTAACAGGAAACTTGGAAATGGGAGGGTTGCTTTGTTTTGGTCTTCACCGAGAAGTCTGAAGGAATGCCTACCATAGTGAATGCTAGTGGGAAGGGTTAGAAGATAAAATAAAAAAAGAACAAGTTAAAAATCACCTAGAAATGTTAGATGCCTGCAAGTCACCAGGGCCTGATGAAATGCACCTAGAATACTCAAGGAGCTGATAGAGGAGGTATCTGAGCCTCTAGCTATACAGTGTCAAACGCCTTACTAATGTCTAGGTAGACCACGCCCACTGCTTCTCCCTTATCCACAGGACTTGTTAGCTGATCAAAGAAAGCCTCACCGGCCAACAGCCTGCAATCCCCACGTCCCCCTCCCTCACGCCCCCGCTACGGGTGTCTGGGAGGAGCCCCCAAGCCAGACTGGCTCCCTCCGGCCCAGCCACGTGCCGGCAAGGCGGGTGAGGAGGCACCCGGTGCACTGACCTCAGTGCCCTGACTTGCTGCTGTTGCTCTTGGTGCTCGCAGGCCGCCAGGCCAGCAACCTCAGGGTGCCCCATCCCTGCACCCCGCATGGCCACATCCTGAGCCCAGCCGCCCTAGGAACCCAGCAACCCCTGAAGTGTCACAAAGGGGCAGCTGCAGACCCCCTGGGGCCATTTCCTTGCTTGTGAAATAGTGATAGAAATATAGCCATGTTAGTCT
This sequence comes from Pelodiscus sinensis, assembly GCF_052426305.1. NCBI lineage: Eukaryota > Metazoa > Chordata > Testudines > Trionychidae > Pelodiscus > Pelodiscus sinensis. The sequence goes on along the minus strand of NC_143085.1, from coordinate 1,017,060 downwards.
GGGGTAGTTGAAGCAAAATACAGGACAATGTAGCACTTTAGATGATGAGCTTTCGTGGGCCAGACCCACTTCCTCAGATCAAATAGTGGAAGAAAGTAGTCACAACCATATATACCAAAGGGTACAATTAAAAAAATGAATGATTGTCCTTTGGTATAAATGTTTGTGACTACTTTCTTCCACTATTTGATCTGAGGAAGTGGGTCTGGCCCACGAAAGCTCATCATCTAATAAACCATCTTGTCAGTCTTTAAAGTGCTACATAGTCCTGTATTTTGCTTGCTTGTGAGGTTGCCCGTTCGTGGGAGGGGGCAGGGTGCGCATAGAGAGGGTGGAAGGCGGGTAGGTTGTGTGTGGGGGATGGGTGGTGTGGTAAAGGGGGATGGTGGATGTGGGGGATATAGGATTAAAGGCCTAGAGAACATGAGCCAGGAGGGAAGAGTGAAATAATTGGGCTTGTGTCATTTGGAAAAGAGAAGCCTGAGAGGGGATGTGATAGCAGCAGCTTTCAAGTATCTCAAAGGGTGTGTGTTTGGGGGGGGGAGATACATCACAGGGCCTGATGAAATGCATCTAGAGAGAGGAGGTGTCTGAGCCTTTAGCTCTCATCTTTGAAAAGTCATGGAAGTCGGGAGAGATTCCAGAAGCCTGGAAAAGGGCAAATCTGGTGCCTGTCCATAAAAAGAGACCTAAGAACCACTCAGGAAAATACAGACTGCTCAGCTTGACTCTTGAGGTCCCTTCCAGTTCTGATGTTCTAGGAGGGGGCTGGGGAGAGGAGTAGGGGTGTGAGGGTGGCGTGCGAAGGGGCTGCGGCTGGTCAGCGGGGGGGGGGGGGGGGGGACGACGACGACGACGACGACTGGTGGTGGCGCCAGCAGTGCTGCGAACGGCCATGTCCAGGGAGGGGCGGGCTCTGGACATGAAGCTGGGGGGGGGGGGGGGGGGGGGCGTGCACGCGGTGGCAACATCAACGTGGTGGTATCAATCTGTCATCCCACCGGAAAAACCATTTTTCTTGAGAGCAAGAGTGAGCTTTGCATTGAGATTTTGGTTGGTTGGGTGGGTTTTTGTAAATACAGTTAAAATGCTGAATCGTGTGTGTGTGTAAAATACAATACACAATAATGCTGGCAAGAAGGCAAGCATTGTAGGACAAACAAACATAAAACACAGTATTAGTTGCGATAGTTGATTCGGTTTTTTTAGCTAGTACAACCATTTTTTAAACATTTTTTGAAAAAGAACATTTCTTGTGGGGTGGCAGATTATTGCTTAAAATAACTTATTTATAGATAGATATTCCTTATTTTTTTGTTTGGCTTGCAATTTCTTTTAGGTTTACTTATAGTTTGGTTTCGTAGACAGGCTAGGTTTCAATGGCTTTTGCTTTTAAAGGGTTTAGGCTGAGTTACTGTATTGTTTAATAACTTAAAGAGGTGGTGTATTTTAGGGGTTTTATACATAATAACAGATTACGTGTGTTACATTTTTTGCTGTATAAAATTTTAAAATTATTCATTAATAATTGCTAAGAAGCTTTATTTCTGTAATGCTGTAGTTTTTAGCATGAGGTGTGTTTTTTAATATTTTAGCATGTTTAAAGGGTTTTCCTAAAATAAATGCATGTATGTTACAGGGTTATAGTTGAACATTACATTTTTTGTACTATTAAATATCAGTATTCACATTAACATTTTTTATAAACGGGTGTTACAGTATTTTGTTATATTATCCTTTTTATTTAGCTAATATACCATTGCGGCTAATGTGCGTTTAATATTTTGTAAAAATGTTTCAAAAGATTTTAACTATATATTTAGGATTTGGATGAATTGTAAGGTAGAAATATTATGCATATAAGCAGCTTTGTTGTATTTGTTTTTAGTATTTCTTTATTTTGTGTTAATTTTTTATGTAGGTGTCTTTTAATTTTTGAGAATTATAATGCCTTTTTTATTTTAAGTAGTTTGAGCGGGTATATTTAATATTTGCAGGTTTTTGGTGCTGCTAGCTAAGTTTATTTGCATTAATAGGCACTTTTTGGCTTGTATTAGATTTGAAGACATTAGCACCTTAGATTTAAAAAGGGACATAATTTTATTAGAGGTTTGATTGTTTCATTTTTAAGTTTCCATAAAATTGTAGAACCGGAAGGGACTGCGAGAGATCATGGAATCCACTCCCCTGCTCTCACAGCAGCACCAAGCACCCTCTAGACCATCCCTGACAGGCATCCGACCAACCCGCTCTTCAGTATCTGTGGGTATGTCTACACTGCCCTGCTAGTTGGAACTAGCAGGGCAATGTAGGCATACAGCAAATGAAGCCCGGGATTTGAATTTCCTGGGCTTCATTTGCATAAGCAGGGAGCCACCATTTTTAAATCCCTGCTGGGTTGAACTAGATAGTCCGAACTACTGGTACACCTTGTGCCACTACCTTACTTCTGCCCCTGCTCTCCTGGCTACATATCCACCTGCACCCTGCCTCCACGCTCTGGCCTCTCTCCTTCCCAGATAAAGTACCCTGCTCATGCCCCCCAGGACAGAAACACTCCCAGATTCCCTTAATCACCCTGCTCCTTGCACCTTTCCCCTGCTGGCGTGATTCATACACCGGCCTGCAACTTGCACCTGTAATCTGGCTCCTACCTTCAGTCCCAGGGGTTGGTTCCTGATGGAATTTTCTGTGGGCTACTGAGCCCAGCCTCGCCCATCAATTGCAACCCTTAAAAGCCAAGCCTGGCTAACCAATGCGGGAGGGGGGGGGGGGTGCAGCACACGGGATTGGTCTGGCTTCGCCGGTGCCTCGCGGGAGGGGGCGGGGCGGTGTGTGCCAGCCTCAGGAAAGGAAACGCCCGAGGGGCTTGCCAGGCAGCGGTGACAGGAGGAAGCCGTGTGAGTCAATCGTTTGCAACCGGGGCGAGTCCAGGCTCCGCCCCGTGACGCAGCGCGCAAGGACGTCATCGTCCCGGGCGGGCGGGGCCGGCGGCGCATGCGCAGTCGCGCGGCCCGCAGCCAATGGGCGGCCGGGGGCGGGGATAAAGGCGCCAGCGGCTCACGCGCGGGGAGCGGCGGTGGCTGCTGCCTCCGGAGCAGGGAGAAGCCGGAGCGGCCCCGTCCGGAGCGACCGACCCGCCCGCAGCCCCCGGAGACCGGAGCCGCCCGGCGGCCTCCCCGCAGGAAGGTGGGTTCGGACCGGCCCGAGGCGCGCGCCCAGCAAGGAGGTTTCGGGGGGGGGGGGCTGATCTCTAGATTGCCCGGGCAGTGTCAGGACGAGCAAACCCGCCCCCTTCGGGGGGGGGGGGGGGGGGGGGAGAGAAGTGATAACTAAGGGCTGCTGTTTCCCTCTCTGCAGCACGTGACTCACTGCAGCTGGCGGAGACACTGGCCGGACGGAGAAGGGAGCCTGAGCCCTGGAAGCTGGAAGCCTGTTTGTAATTTACCACAATAAAGGACTAGGCAGGACTTTGGGTTGTTAGACACGAGCTTTCCTCGGCTCAAATAGCCACCACTAGTGATCACAGAGACACTCAGAGACAGACTCTCTCTCAGATAGACACAGACACACTCATAGATAGAGATAGACTCTCTCAGATAGACACACTCATAGATAGAGATAGACTCTCTCAGATAGACACTCTCTCTCATAGACACTCATAGACAGAGATAGACTCTCTCTCAGATAGACACACTCATAGATAGAGATAGACACGCTCATAGACACACTCTCTCAGATAGACACACTCATAGATAGAGATAGACGCTCTCTCATAGATAGAGATAGACTCTCTCTCTCATAGACACTCATAGATAGAGATAGACTCTCTCTCAGATAGAGATAGACAGAGAGATAGACTCTCTCATAGATAGAGATAGACTCTCTCTCAGATAGACTCTCTCATAGACAGAGAGATAGACTCTCTCTCAGATAGACACACTCTCAGATAGAGATAGACTCTCTCATAGACAGAGAGATAGACTCTCTCTCAGATAGACACACTCTCAGATAGAGATAGACTCTCTCATAGATAGAGATAGACACTCTCTCATAGACACACACTCTCATAGATAGAGATAGACTCTCTCTCAGATAGACTCTCTCATAGATAGAGATAGACGCTCTCTCTCATAGACACACACTCTCATAGATAGAGATAGACTCTCTCTCAGATAGACTCTCTCATAGATAGAGATAGACGCTCTCTCTCATAGACACACACTCTCATAGATAGAGATAGACTCTCTCTCAGATAGACTCTCTCATAGATAGAGAGATAGACACTCTCTCAGATAGACACTCATAGATACAGATAGACTCTCTCATAGATAGAGAGATAGACTCTCTCATAGGCACTCATAGATAGAGATAGACTCTCTCATAGGCACTCTCTCTCATAGATAGAGATAGACACTCTCTCATAGACACGCTCTCTCAGATAGACTCTCTCATAGACAGAGAGATAGACTCTCTCATAGACACTCTCTCTGATAGACTCACTCTCATAGACAGAGAGATAGACTCTCTCTCAGATAGACACTCTCATATAGACACTCATAGATAGAGAGATAGACTCTCTCATAGATAGAGATAGACTCTCTCTCTCATAGACACTCATAGATACAGATACACTCTCTCAGATAGACTCTCTCATAGATAGAGATAGACACTCTCTCAGATAGACACTCTCTCTCATAGACACTCTCATAGATAGAGATAGACACTCTCTCTCATACACACTCTCATAGATAGAGATAGACACTCTCTCTCATACACACTCATAGATAGAGATAGACTCTCTCTCAGAGATACACGCTCTCTCAGATAGACTCTCTCATAGATAGAGATAGACTCTCTCTCTCATAGACACTCTCTCAGATAGACTCTCTCATAGATAGAGATAGACTCTCTCTCTCATAGACACTCTCTCAGATAGACTCTCTCATAGATAGAGAGATAGACTCTCTCATAGGCACTCATAGATAGAGATAGACTCTCTCTGAGATAGACTCTCTCATAGACACTCTCTCTCATAGATAGAGATAGACACTCTCTCATAGACACACACTCTCATAGATAGAGATAGACGCTCTCTCAGATAGACACTCATAGATAGACTCTCTCATAGATAGAGATAGACGCTCTCTCTCATAGACACTCATAGATAGAGATAGACGCTCTCTCAGATAGAGACTCTCTCAGATAGACACTCATAGATAGAGATAGACTCTCTCATAGACACGCTCTCTCAGATAGACACTCATAGATACAGATACACTCTCTCAGATAGACACTCTCATAGATAGAGAGATAGACTCTCTCTCAGATAGACACTCTCTCTCATAGACACTCATAGATAGAGATAGACACTCTCTCAGATAGACTCTCTCATAGATAGAGATACACGCTCTCATAGATAGAGATAGACTCTCTCAGATAGACACTCTCTCTCATAGACACTCATAGATAGAGATAGACTCTCTCATAGACACGCTCTCTCAGATAGACTCACTCATAGACAGAGAGATAGACTCTCTCATAGACACTCTCTCTGATAGACTCTCTCTCTCATAGACACTCTCTCAGATAGACACTCATAGATAGAGATAGACTCTCTCATAGACACGCTCTCTCAGATAGACTCTCTCTCATAGATAGAGAGATAGACTCTCTCTCAGATAGACACTCTCATATAGACACTCATAGATAGAGAGATAGACTCTCTCATAGATAGAGATAGACTCTCTCTCTCATAGACACTCATAGATACAGATACACTCTCTCAGATAGACTCTCTCATAGATAGAGATAGACACTCTCTCAGATAGACACTCTCTCTCATAGACACTCTCATAGATAGAGATAGACACTCTCTCTCATACACACTCATAGATAGAGATAGACTCTCTCTCAGAGATACACGCTCTCTCAGATAGACTCTCTCATAGATAGAGATAGACTCTCTCTCTCATAGACACTCTCTCAGATAGACTCTCTCATAGATAGAGAGATAGACTCTCTCTCTCATAGACACTCTCTCAGATAGACTCTCTCATAGATAGAGAGATAGACTCTCTCATAGGCACTCATAGATAGAGATAGACTCTCTCTGAGATAGACTCTCTCATAGACACTCTCTCATAGACACACACTCTCATAGATAGAGATAGACGCTCTCTCAGATAGACACTCATAGATAGACTCTCTCATAGATAGAGATAGACGCTCTCTCTCATAGACACTCATAGATAGAGATAGACGCTCTCTCAGATAGAGACTCTCTCAGATAGACACTCATAGATACAGATACTCTCTCTCAGATAGACACTCTCTCTCATAGACACTCATAGATAGAGATAGACACTCTCTCAGATAGACTCTCTCTCTCATAGACACTCATAGATAGACTCTCTCATAGACACGCTCTCTCAGATAGACACTCTCATAGACAGAGAGATAGACTCTCTCATAGATAGAGATACACGCTCTCTCAGATAGACTCTCTCTCAGATAGACTCTCTCATAGATAGAGATAGACACTCTCTCAGATAGACACTCTCTCTCATAGACACTCATAGATAGAGATAGACACTCTCTCATAGACTCTCTCTCTCATAGACACTCATAGATAGAGATAGACACTCTCTCATAGACTCTGTCTCAGATAGACACTCTCTCAGAGATAGAGATAGACTCTGTCTCATAGACACTCTCTCAGATAGACACTCTCTCTCATAGACACTCTCATAGATAGAGAGATAGACTCTCTCTCAGATAGACAGACTCTCTCATAGACACTCATAGATAGAGATAGACGCTCTCTCAGATAGATAGACTCTCTCATAGACACTCTCTCAGATAGAGATAGACGCTCTCTCTCATAGACTCTCATAGACATGCTCTCTCAGATAGACTCTCTCATAGATAGAGAGATAGACTCTCTCTCATAGACACTCTCTCAGATAGACACTCATAGATAGAGATAGACTCTCTCTCATAGACACTCTCTCAGATAGACACTCATAGATACAGATACACTCTCTCAGATAGACATTCTCTCTCATAGATAGAGAGATAGACACTCTCTCAGATAGACACTCATAGATACAGATACACTCTCTCAGATAGACACTCTCTCAGATAGACACTCATAGATACAGATACACTCTCTCAGATAGACTCTCTCTCATAGACAGAGAGATAGACACTCTCATAGATAGAGAGATAGACTCTCTCTGATAGACACTCTCTCTCATAGATAGACTCTCTCTCAGATAGACTCTCTCATAGAGAGAGAGATAGACTCTCTCTCTCATAGACACACTCTCTCAGATAGACACTCATAGATACAGATACACTCTCTCAGATAGACACTCTCATAGATAGAGAGATAGACTCTCTCTCAGATAGACACTCTCTCTCATAGACACTCATAGATACAGATACACTCTCTCAGATAGACTCTCTCATAGACACGCTCTCTCAGATAGACTCACTCATAGACAGAGAGATAGACTCTCTCTCTCTCATAGACACTCATAGATAGAGATAGACGCTCTCTCAGATAGACACTCTCATAGATAGAGATACACGCTCTCTCAGCTAGACTCTCTCTGAGATAGACACACTCTCAGATAGAGATAGACAGAGAGATAGACACTCATAGATAGATAGACTCTCTCTCATAGACACACACTCTCATAGATAGAGATAGACACTCTCTCAGATAGACTGTCTCATAGATAGAGATAGACACTCGCTCTCATAGATAGAGAGATAGACACTCTCTCTCATAGACATAGATAGAGATAGACTCGCTCTCATAGACACACTCTCTCATAGATAGAGAGATAGACTCTCTCAGATAGACACTCTCTCATAGATAGAGATAGACTCTCTCTCATAGACACACCCTCTCATAGAGATAGACGCTCTCTCAGATAGAGATAGACGCTCTCTCAGATAGACACACTCATAGATAGAGATAGACTCTCTCATAGACACGCTCTCTCAGATAGACTCTCTCATAGATAGAGATACACGCTCTCTCAGATAGACTCTCTCATAGACAGAGAGATAGACTCTCTCTCAGATAGACACTCTCATAGATAGAGAGATAGACTCTCTCCGATAGACACTCTCTGTCATAGGCACTCATAGATAGACACTCTCTCATAGAGAGAGAGATAGACTCTCTCTCATAGACACTCTCTCAGAGATAGACTCTGTCTCATAGACACTCTCTCAGATAGACACTCTCATAGATAGAGAGATAGACTCTCTCTCAGATAGACACTCTCTCTCATAGACACTCATAGATAGAGATAGACTCTCTCATAGACACGCTCTCTCAGATAGACTCACTCATAGACAGAGAGATAGACTCTCTCTCATAGATAGAGATAGACACTCTCTCAGATAGACTGTCTCATAGATAGAGATAGACACTCGCTCTCATAGATAGAGAGATAGACTCTCTCAGATAGACACTCTCTCATAGATAGAGATAGACTCGCTCTCATAGACACACTCTCTCATAGATAGAGAGATAGACACTCTCTCATAGATAGAGATAGACTCGCTCTCATAGACACACTCTCTCATAGATAGAGAGATAGACACTCTCTCATAGATAGAGATAGACTCGCTCTCATAGACACACTCTCTCATAGATAGAGATAGACTCTCTCTCTCATAGACACTCTCATAGATAGAGAGATAGACTCTCTCAGATAGACACTCTCTCATAGATAGAGATAGACTCTCTCTCATAGACACACTCTCTCATAGAGATAGACGCTCTCTCTCATAGACAGAGATAGACACACTCATAGACAGAGAGATAGACACTCATAGATACAGATACACTCTCTCAGATAGACACTCTCATAGATAGAGAGATAGAGTCTCTCCGATAGACACTCTCTCTCATAGACACTCATAGATAGAGATAGACACTCTCTCAGATAGAGACTCTCTCATAGATAGAGATAGACACTCGCTCTGATAGAGATAGACACTCGCTCTCATAGACAGAGAGATAGACTCTCTCTCAGATAGACACTCGCTCTCAGATAGAGATAGACACTCGCTCTCATAGATAGAGAGATAGACTCTCTCTCAGATAGAGACTCTCTCATAGATAGAGAGATAGACTCTCTCTCTCATAGACACTCTCTCATAGACAGAGAGATAGACTCTCTCTCATAGACACACCCTCTCATAGAGATAGACGCTCTCTCAGATAGAGATAGACGCTCTCTCAGATAGACACACTCATAGATAGAGATAGACTCTCTCATAGACACGCTCTCTCAGATAGACTCTCTCATAGACAGAGAGATACACGCTCTCTCAGATAGACACTCTCTGTCATAGGCACTCATAGAGAGAGAGATAGACTCTCTCTCTCATAGACACACTCTCTCAGATAGACACTCATAGATACAGATACACTCTCTCAGATAGACACTCTCATAGATAGATAGACTCTCTCTCAGATAGACACTCTCTCTCATAGACATAGATAGAGATAGACTCGCTCTCATAGACACACTCTCTCATAGATAGAGAGATAGACTCTCTCAGATAGACACTCTCTCATAGATAGAGATAGACTCTCTCTCATAGACACACCCTCTCATAGAGATAGACGCTCTCTCAGATAGAGATAGACGCTCTCTCAGATAGACACACTCATAGATAGAGATAGACTCTCTCATAGACACGCTCTCTCAGATAGACTCTCTCATAGACAGAGAGATACACGCTCTCTCAGATAGACACTCTCTGTCATAGGCACTCATAGAGAGAGAGATAGACTCTCTCTCATAGACACTCTCTCAGATAGACACTCTCATAGATAGAGAGATAGACTCTCTCTCAGATAGACACTCTCTCTCAGATAGACTCACTCATAGACAGAGAGATAGACTCTCTCTCATAGATAGAGATAGACACTCTCTCAGATAGACTGTCTCATAGATAGAGATAGACACTCGCTCTCATAGATAGAGAGATAGACTCTCTCTCAGATAGACACTCTCTCTCATAGACACTCATAGATAGAGATAGACTCTCTCATAGACACGCTCTCTCAGATAGACTCTCTCATAGACAGAGAGATACACGCTCTCTCAGATAGACACTCTCTGTCATAGGCACTCATAGAGAGAGAGATAGACTCTCTCTCATAGACACTCTCTCAGATAGACACTCTCATAGATAGAGAGATAGACTCTCTCTCAGATAGACACTCTCTCTCAGATAGACTCACTCATAGACAGAGAGATAGACTCTCTCTCATAGATAGAGATAGACACTCTCTCAGATAGACTGTCTCATAGATAGAGATAGACACTCGCTCTCATAGATAGAGAGATAGACTCTCTCAGATAGACACTCTCTCATAGATAGAGAGATAGACTCGCTCTCATAGACACACTCTCATAGATAGAGATAGACTCGCTCTCATAGACACACTCTCTCATAGAGATAGACGCTCTCTCAGATAGAGATAGACGCTCTCTCTCATAGACAGAGATAGACACTCTCTCAGATAGACACTCTCATAGATAGAGAGATAGACTCTCTCTCTCTCAGATAGACTCTCTCATAGACAGAGATACGCTCATAGATAGAGAGATAGACTCTCTCATAGATAGAGAGATAGACTCTCTCTCAGATAGACACGCTCTCTCAGATAGACTCTCTCATAGACACACTCTCTCAGATAGACTCTCTCATAGACAGAGATAGACACACTCATAGACAGAGAGATAGACACTCGCTCTCATAGATAGAGATAGACTCTCTCATAGACAGAGAGATAGACACTCATAGATACAGATACACTCTCTCAGATAGACACTCTCATAGATAGAGAGATAGAGTCTCTCCGATAGACACTCTCTGTCATAGGCACTCATAGATAGACACTCTCTCTCATAGACACTCATAGATAGAGATAGACACTCTCTCAGATAGAGACTCTCTCATAGATAGAGATAGACACTCGCTCTGATAGAGATAGACACTCGCTCTCATAGATAGAGAGATAGACGCTCTCTCAGATAGATAGACTCTCTCATAGACACACACTCTCATAGATAGAGATAGACTCTCTCTGATAGACACTCATAGATAGACTCTCTCATAGATAGAGATAGACTCTCTCTCTCATAGACACTCATAGATACAGATACACTCTCTCAGATAGACTCTCTCATAGATAGAGATAGACTCTCTCAGATAGACACTCTCATAGACAGAGAGATAGACTCTCTCTCTCTCATAGACACTCATAGATAGAGATAGACGCTCTCTCAGATAGACTCTCTCATAGAGATAGACTCTCTCTCAGATAGACACTCTCTCTCATAGATAGAGATAGACACTCTCTCCGATAGACTCTCTCATAGATAGAGATAGACACTCTCTCTCATAGATAGAGATAGACACTCTCTCCGATAGACTCTCTCATAGATAGAGATAGACTCTCTCATAGACAGAGAGATAGACACTCATAGATACAGATACACTCTCTCAGATAGACACTCTCATAGATAGAGAGATAGAGTCTCTCCGATAGACACTCTCTGTCATAGGCACTCATAGATAGACACTCTCTCTCATAGACACTCATAGATAGAGATAGACACTCTCTCAGATAGAGACTCTCTCATAGATAGAGATAGACACTCGCTCTGATAGAGATAGACACTCGCTCTCATAGATAGAGAGATAGACGCTCTCTCAGATAGATAGACTCTCTCATAGACACACACTCTCATAGATAGAGATAGACTCTCTCTGATAGACACTCATAGATAGACTCTCTCATAGATAGAGATAGACTCTCTCTCTCATAGACACTCATAGATACAGATACACTCTCTCAGATAGACTCTCTCATAGATAGAGATAGACTCTCTCTCTCATAGACTCTCTCAGATAGACACTCTCATAGACAGAGAGATAGACTCTCTCTCTCTCATAGACACTCATAGATAGAGATAGACGCTCTCTCAGATAGACTCTCTCATAGAGATAGACTCTCTCTCAGATAGACACTCTCTCTCATAGATAGAGATAGACACTCTCTCCGATAGACTCTCTCATAGATAGAGATAGACACTCTCTCTCATAGATAGAGATAGACACTCTCTCCGATAGACTCTCTCATAGATAGAGATAGACTCTCTCATAGACACACACTCTCATAGATAGAGATAGACTCACTCTCTCAGATACAGATACACTCTCTCATAGACAGAGAGATAGACTCTCTCTCAGATAGACACTCTCATAGATAGAGAGATAGACTCTCTCCGATAGACACTCTCTGTCATAGGCACTCATAGATAGACACTCTCTCAGATAGACACTCTCTCATAGAGAGAGAGATAGACTCTCTCTCATAGACACTCTCTCAGAGATAGACTCTGTCTCATAGACACTCTCTCAGATAGACACTCTCATAGATAGAGAGATAGACTCTCTCTCAGATAGACACTCTCTCTCATAGACACTCATAGATAGAGATAGACTCTCTCATAGACACGCTCTCTCAGATAGACTCACTCATAGACAGAGAGATAGACTCTCTCTCATAGATAGAGATAGACACTCTCTCAGATAGACTGTCTCATAGATAGAGATAGACACTCGCTCTCATAGATAGAGAGATAGACTCTCTCAGATAGACACTCTCTCATAGATAGAGATAGACTCGCTCTCATAGACACACTCTCTCATAGATAGAGAGATAGACACTCTCTCATAGATAGAGATAGACTCGCTCTCATAGACACACTCTCTCATAGATAGAGAGATAGACACTCTCTCATAGATAGAGATAGACTCGCTCTCATAGACACACTCTCTCATAGATAGAGATAGACTCTCTCTCTCATAGACACTCTCATAGATAGAGAGATAGACTCTCTCAGATAGACACTCTCTCATAGATAGAGATAGACTCTCTCTCATAGACACACTCTCTCATAGAGATAGACGCTCTCTCTCATAGACAGAGATAGACACACTCATAGACAGAGAGATAGACACTCATAGATACAGATACACTCTCTCAGATAGACACTCTCATAGATAGAGAGATAGAGTCTCTCCGATAGACACTCTCTCTCATAGACACTCATAGATAGAGATAGACACTCTCTCAGATAGAGACTCTCTCATAGATAGAGATAGACACTCGCTCTGATAGAGATAGACACTCGCTCTCATAGACAGAGAGATAGACTCTCTCTCAGATAGACACTCGCTCTCAGATAGAGATAGACACTCGCTCTCATAGATAGAGAGATAGACTCTCTCTCAGATAGAGACTCTCTCATAGATAGAGAGATAGACTCTCTCTCTCATAGACACTCTCTCATAGACAGAGAGATAGACTCTCTCTCATAGACACACCCTCTCATAGAGATAGACGCTCTCTCAGATAGAGATAGACGCTCTCTCAGATAGACACTCTCTCTCATAGACACTCATAGATAGAGATAGACTCTCTCATAGACACGCTCTCTCAGATAGACTCTCTCATAGACAGAGAGATACACGCTCTCTCAGATAGACACTCTCTGTCATAGGCACTCATAGAGAGAGAGATAGACTCTCTCTCATAGACACTCTCTCAGATAGACACTCTCATAGATAGAGAGATAGACTCTCTCTCAGATAGACACTCTCTCTCAGATAGACTCACTCATAGACAGAGAGATAGACTCTCTCTCATAGATAGAGATAGACACTCTCTCAGATAGACTGTCTCATAGATAGAGATAGACACTCGCTCTCATAGATAGAGAGATAGACTCTCTCTCAGATAGACACTCTCTCTCATAGACACTCATAGATAGAGATAGACTCTCTCATAGACACGCTCTCTCAGATAGACTCTCTCATAGACAGAGAGATACACGCTCTCTCAGATAGACACTCTCTGTCATAGGCACTCATAGAGAGAGAGATAGACTCTCTCTCATAGACACTCTCTCAGATAGACACTCTCATAGATAGAGAGATAGACTCTCTCTCAGATAGACACTCTCTCTCAGATAGACTCACTCATAGACAGAGAGATAGACTCTCTCTCATAGATAGAGATAGACACTCTCTCAGATAGACTGTCTCATAGATAGAGATAGACACTCGCTCTCATAGATAGAGAGATAGACTCTCTCAGATAGACACTCTCTCATAGATAGAGAGATAGACTCGCTCTCATAGACACACTCTCATAGATAGAGATAGACTCGCTCTCATAGACACACTCTCTCATAGAGATAGACGCTCTCTCAGATAGAGATAGACGCTCTCTCTCATAGACAGAGATAGACACTCTCTCAGATAGACACTCTCATAGATAGAGAGATAGACTCTCTCTCTCTCAGATAGACTCTCTCATAGACAGAGATACGCTCATAGATAGAGAGATAGACTCTCTCATAGATAGAGAGATAGACTCTCTCTCAGATAGACACGCTCTCTCAGATAGACTCTCTCATAGACACACTCTCTCAGATAGACTCTCTCATAGACAGAGATAGACACACTCATAGACAGAGAGATAGACACTCGCTCTCATAGATAGAGATAGACTCTCTCATAGACAGAGAGATAGACACTCATAGATACAGATACACTCTCTCAGATAGACACTCTCATAGATAGAGAGATAGAGTCTCTCCGATAGACACTCTCTGTCATAGGCACTCATAGATAGACACTCTCTCTCATAGACACTCATAGATAGAGATAGACACTCTCTCAGATAGAGACTCTCTCATAGATAGAGATAGACACTCGCTCTGATAGAGATAGACACTCGCTCTCATAGATAGAGAGATAGACGCTCTCTCAGATAGATAGACTCTCTCATAGACACACACTCTCATAGATAGAGATAGACTCTCTCTGATAGACACTCATAGATAGACTCTCTCATAGATAGAGATAGACTCTCTCTCTCATAGACACTCATAGATACAGATACACTCTCTCAGATAGACTCTCTCATAGATAGAGATAGACTCTCTCAGATAGACACTCTCATAGACAGAGAGATAGACTCTCTCTCTCTCATAGACACTCATAGATAGAGATAGACGCTCTCTCAGATAGACTCTCTCATAGAGATAGACTCTCTCTCAGATAGACACTCTCTCTCATAGATAGAGATAGACACTCTCTCCGATAGACTCTCTCATAGATAGAGATAGACACTCTCTCTCATAGATAGAGATAGACACTCTCTCCGATAGACTCTCTCATAGATAGAGATAGACTCTCTCATAGACAGAGAGATAGACACTCATAGATACAGATACACTCTCTCAGATAGACACTCTCATAGATAGAGAGATAGAGTCTCTCCGATAGACACTCTCTGTCATAGGCACTCATAGATAGACACTCTCTCTCATAGACACTCATAGATAGAGATAGACACTCTCTCAGATAGAGACTCTCTCATAGATAGAGATAGACACTCGCTCTGATAGAGATAGACACTCGCTCTCATAGATAGAGAGATAGACGCTCTCTCAGATAGATAGACTCTCTCATAGACACACACTCTCATAGATAGAGATAGACTCTCTCTGATAGACACTCATAGATAGACTCTCTCATAGATAGAGATAGACTCTCTCTCTCATAGACACTCATAGATACAGATACACTCTCTCAGATAGACTCTCTCATAGATAGAGATAGACTCTCTCTCTCATAGACTCTCTCAGATAGACACTCTCATAGACAGAGAGATAGACTCTCTCTCTCTCATAGACACTCATAGATAGAGATAGACGCTCTCTCAGATAGACTCTCTCATAGAGATAGACTCTCTCTCAGATAGACACTCTCTCTCATAGATAGAGATAGACACTCTCTCCGATAGACTCTCTCATAGATAGAGATAGACACTCTCTCTCATAGATAGAGATAGACACTCTCTCCGATAGACTCTCTCATAGATAGAGATAGACTCTCTCATAGACACACACTCTCATAGATAGAGATAGACTCACTCTCTCAGATACAGATACACTCTCTCATAGACAGAGAGATAGACTCTCTCTCAGATAGACACTCATAGATAGACTCTCTCATAGATAGACACTCTCTCTCATAGATAGAGAGATAGACTCTCTCTCAGATAGACACTCTCATATAGACACTCATAGATAGAGAGATAGACTCTCTCATAGATAGAGATAGACTCTCTCTCTCATAGACACTCATAGATACAGATACACTCTCTCAGATAGACTCTCTCATAGATAGAGATAGACACTCTCTCTCATAGACACTCTCATAGATAGAGATAGACACTCTCTCTCATACACACTCATAGATAGAGATAGACTCTCTCTCAGAGATACACGCTCTCTCAGATAGACTCTCTCATAGATAGAGATAGACTCTCTCTCTCATAGACACTCTCTCAGATAGACTCTCTCATAGATAGAGATAGACTCTCTCTCTCATAGACACTCTCTCAGATAGACTCTCTCATAGATAGAGAGATAGACTCTCTCATAGGCACTCATAGATAGAGATAGACTCTCTCTGAGATAGACTCTCTCTCTCATAGATAGAGATAGACACTCTCTCATAGACACACACTCTCATAGATAGAGATAGACGCTCTCTCAGATAGACACTCATAGATAGACTCTCTCATAGATAGAGATAGACGCTCTCTCTCATAGACACTCATAGATAGAGATAGACGCTCTCTCAGATAGAGACTCTCTCAGATAGACACTCATAGATAGAGATAGACTCTCTCATAGACACGCTCTCTCAGATAGACACTCTCTCAGAGATAGAGAGATAGACTCTCTCTCAGATAGACACTCTCTCAGAGATAGAGAGATAGACTCTCTCTCTCATAGACACACTCTCTCAGATAGACACTCATAGATACAGACACGCTCTCTCAGATAGACACTCTCTCAGAGATAGAGAGATAGACTCTCTCTCAGATAGACACTCTCTCAGAGATAGAGAGATAGACTCTCTCTCTCATAGACACACTCTCTCAGATAGACACTCATAGATACAGATACACTCTCTCAGATAGACACTCTCATAGATAGAGAGATAGACTCTCTCTCAGATAGACACTCTCTCTCATAGACACTCATAGATAGAGATAGACACTCTCTCAGATAGACTCTCTCATAGATAGAGATACACGCTCTCTCAGATAGTCTCTCATAGATAGAGATAGACTCTCTCCGATAGACACTCTCTCTCATAGACACTCATAGATAGAGATAGACGCTCTCTCATAGACACACTCTCTCATAGACAGAGATAGACGCTCTCTCAGATAGACACTCTCATAGATAGAGATAGACTCTCTCTCTCATAGACACTCATAGATAGACTCTCTCATAGACACGCTCTCTCAGATAGACTCTCTCATAGATAGAGATAGACTCTCTCTCTCATAGACACTCTCTCAGATAGACACTCATAGATACAGATACACTCTCTCAGATAGACTCTCTCATAGATAGAGAGATAGACTCTCTCATAGGCACTCATAGATAGAGATAGACTCTCTCTCAGATAGACACACTCTCAGATAGAGATAGACTCTCTCATAGACACACACTCTCATAGATAGAGATAGACACTCATAGATAGAGATAGACGCTCTCTCAGATAGACTCTCTCATAGACAGAGAGATAGACTCTCTCATAGATAGACACTCTCTCTCATAGACACTCATAGATAGAGATAGACACTCTCTCAGATAGACTCTCTCTCTCATAGACACTCATAGATAGACTCTCTCATAGACACGCTCTCTCAGATAGACACTCTCATAGACAGAGAGATAGACTCTCTCATAGATAGAGATAGACACTCTCTCTCATAGACACTCATAGATAGAGATAGACACTCTCTCATAGACTCTCTCTCTCATAGACACTCATAGATAGAGATAGACACTCTCTCATAGACTCTCTCTCAGATAGACACTCTCTCAGAGATAGAGAGATAGACTCTGTCTCATAGACACTCTCTCAGATAGACACTCTCTCTCATAGATAGACACTCTCATAGAGAGAGAGATAGACTCTCTCTCTCATAGACTCTCTCATAGACACACTCTCTCAGATAGACACTCATAGATACAGATACACTCTCTCAGATAGACACTCTCTCTCATAGACACTCATAGATAGAGATAGACGCTCTCTCAGATAGACAGACTCTCTCATAGACACTCTCTCAGATAGAGATAGACGCTCTCTCTCATAGACACTCATAGATAGACTCTCTCATAGACATGCTCTCTCAGATAGACTCTCTCTCATAGATAGAGAGATAGACTCTCTCTCAGATAGACACTCTCTCATAGACAGAGAGATAGACACTCTCTCTCAGATAGACTCTCTCATAGATAGAGAGATAGACACACTCTCTCAGATAGACTCTCTCATAGATACAGATACACTCTCTCAGATAGACACTCTCATAGATAGAGAGATAGACTCTCTCTCAGATAGACACTCTCTCTCAGATAGACTCTCTCATAGATAGAGAGATAGACACACTCTCTCAGATAGACACTCATAGATACAGATACACTCTCTCAGATAGACACTCTCATAGATAGAGAGATAGACTCTCTCTCAGATAGACACTCTCTCATAGACACTCATAGATAGAGTAGACTCTCTCATAGACACGCTCTCTCAGATAGACTCACTCATAGACAGAGAGATAGACTCGCTCTCATAGATAGAGAGATAGACTCTCTCAGATAGACACTCTCTCATAGATAGAGATAGACTCGCTCTCATAGACACACTCTCTCATAGATAGAGAGATAGACTCTCTCTCTCATAGACACACTCTCTCATAGAGATAGACGCTCTCTCTCATAGACAGAGATAGACACACTCATAGACAGAGAGATAGACGCTCTCTCTCATAGACAGAGATAGACACACTCATAGACAGAGAGATAGACACTCATAGATACAGATACACTCTCTCAGATAGACACTCTCATAGATAGAGAGATAGAGTCTCTCCGATAGACACTCTCTGTCATAGGCACTCATAGATAGACACTCTCTCTCATAGACACTCATAGATAGAGATAGACACTCGCTCTGATAGAGATAGACACTCGCTCTCATAGATAGAGAGATAGACTCTCTCTCTCATAGACACTCTCTCATAGACAGAGAGATAGACTCTCTCTCAGATAGACACACTCATAGATAGAGATAGACTCTCTCATAGACACTCATAGATAGAGATAGACACTCTCTCAGATAGAGATAGACTCTCTCATAGATAGAGATAGACTCTCTCTCATAGACACACCCTCTCATAGAGATAGACGCTCTCTCAGATAGACACACTCATAGATAGAGATAGACTCTCTCATAGACACGCTCTCTCAGATAGACTCACTCATAGACAGAGAGATAGACTCTCTCTCAGATAGACACTCTCATAGATAGAGAGATAGACTCTCTCTCAGATAGACACTCTCTCTCAGATAGACTCACTCATAGATAGAGATAGACTCTCTCATAGACACGCTCTCTCAGATAGACTCACTCATAGACAGAGAGATAGACTCTCTCTCAGATAGACACTCTCATAGATAGAGAGATAGACTCTCTCTCAGATAGACACTCTCTCTCAGATAGACTCACTCATAGATAGAGAGATAGACTCTCTCTCAGATAGACACTCTCATAGATAGAGAGATAGACTCTCTCTCAGATAGACACTCTCTCTCAGATAGACTCACTCATAGATAGAGAGATAGACTCTCTCTCAGATAGACACTCTCATAGATAGAGAGATAGACTCTCTCTCAGATAGACACTCTCTCTCAGATAGACTCACTCATAGATAGAGAGATAGACTCTCTCTCAGATAGACTCACTCATAGATAGAGAGATAGACTCTCTCTCAGATAGACACTCTCATAGATAGAGAGATAGACTCTCTCTCAGATAGACACTCTCTCTCAGATAGACTCACTCATAGATAGAGAGATAGACTCTCTCTGATAGACACTCTCTCTCAGATAGACTCACTCATAGACAGAGATAGACACTCGCTCTCATAGATAGAGAGATAGACTCTCTCAGATAGACACTCTCTCATAGATAGAGATAGACTCGCTCTCATAGACAGAGAGATAGACTCTCTCTCTCATAGACACACTCTCATAGATAGAGATAGACTCTCTCTCTCATAGACACGCTCTCTCTCATAGACAGAGATAGACACTCTCTCAGATAGACACTCTCTCATAGATAGAGATAGACTCTCTCTCATAGACACACCCTCTCATAGAGATAGACGCTCTCTCAGATAGAGATAGACGCTCTCTCAGATAGACACACTCATAGATAGAGATAGACTCTCTCATAGACACGCTCTCTCAGATAGACTCTCTCATAGACAGAGAGATAGACTCTCTCTCAGATAGACACTCTCATAGATAGAGAGATAGACTCTCTCCGATAGACACTCTCTGTCATAGGCACTCATAGATAGACTCTCTCTCATAGAGAGAGAGATAGACACTCTCTCAGAGATAGACTCTGTCTCATAGACACTCTCTCATAGACAGAGAGATAGACTCTCTCTCAGATAGACACTCTCATAGATAGAGAGATAGACTCTCTCTCAGATAGACTCACTCATAGATAGAGAGATAGACTCTCTCTCAGATAGACACTCTCATAGATAGAGAGATAGACTCTCTCTCAGATAGACACTCTCTCTCATAGACACTCATAGATAGAGATAGACTCTCTCATAGACACGCTCTCTCAGATAGACTCACTCATAGACAGAGAGATAGACTCTCTCTCATAGATAGAGATAGACACTCTCTCAGATAGACTGTCTCATAGATAGAGATAGACACTCGCTCTCATAGATAGAGAGATAGACTCTCTCAGATAGACACTCTCTCATAGATAGAGATAGACTCGCTCTCATAGACACACTCTCTCATAGATAGAGAGATAGACACTCTCTCATAGATAGAGATAGACTCGCTCTCATAGACACACTCTCTCATAGATAGAGATAGACTCTCTCTCTCATAGACACTCTCATAGATAGAGAGATAGACTCTCTCAGATAGACACTCTCTCATAGATAGAGATAGACTCTCTCTCATAGACACACTCTCTCATAGATAGAGATAGACGCTCTCTCTCATAGACAGAGATAGACACACTCATAGACAGAGAGATAGACACTCATAGATACAGATACACTCTCTCAGATAGACACTCTCATAGATAGAGAGATAGAGTCTCTCCGATAGACACTCTCTCTCATAGACACTCATAGATAGAGATAGACACTCTCTCAGATAGAGACTCTCTCATAGATAGAGATAGACACTCGCTCTGATAGAGATAGACACTCGCTCTCATAGACAGAGAGATAGACTCTCTCTCAGATAGACACTCGCTCTCAGATAGAGATAGACACTCGCTCTCATAGATAGAGAGATAGACTCTCTCTCAGATAGAGACTCTCTCATAGATAGAGAGATAGACTCTCTCTCTCATAGACACTCTCTCATAGACAGAGAGATAGACTCTCTCTCATAGACACACCCTCTCATAGAGATAGACGCTCTCTCAGATAGAGATAGACGCTCTCTCAGATAGACACACTCATAGATAGAGATAGACTCTCTCATAGACACGCTCTCTCAGATAGACTCTCTCATAGACAGAGAGATACACGCTCTCTCAGATAGACACTCTCTGTCATAGGCACTCATAGAGAGAGAGATAGACTCTCTCTCATAGACACTCTCTCAGATAGACACTCTCATAGATAGAGAGATAGACTCTCTCTCAGATAGACACTCTCTCTCAGATAGACTCACTCATAGACAGAGAGATAGACTCTCTCTCATAGATAGAGATAGACACTCTCTCAGATAGACTGTCTCATAGATAGAGATAGACACTCGCTCTCATAGATAGAGAGATAGACTCTCTCAGATAGACACTCTCTCATAGATAGAGATAGACTCGCTCTCATAGACACACTCTCTCATAGATAGAGAGATAGACTCTCTCAGATAGACACTCTCTCATAGATAGAGATAGACTCGCTCTCATAGACACACTC
Organism: Pelodiscus sinensis; assembly: GCF_052426305.1. Classification (NCBI taxonomy): domain Eukaryota; kingdom Metazoa; phylum Chordata; order Testudines; family Trionychidae; genus Pelodiscus; species Pelodiscus sinensis. The sequence continues at coordinate 994,874 of NC_143085.1, read as the reverse complement.
TCTCATAGAGATAGACGCTCTCTCAGATAGAGATAGACGCTCTCTCTCATAGACAGAGATAGACACTCTCTCAGATAGACACTCTCATAGATAGAGAGATAGACTCTCTCTCTCTCAGATAGACTCTCTCATAGACAGAGATACGCTCATAGATAGAGAGATAGACTCTCTCATAGATAGAGAGATAGACTCTCTCTCAGATAGACACGCTCTCTCAGATAGACTCTCTCATAGACACACTCTCTCAGATAGACTCTCTCATAGACAGAGATAGACACACTCATAGACAGAGAGATAGACACTCGCTCTCATAGATAGAGATAGACTCTCTCATAGACAGAGAGATAGACACTCATAGATACAGATACACTCTCTCAGATAGACACTCTCATAGATAGAGAGATAGAGTCTCTCCGATAGACACTCTCTGTCATAGGCACTCATAGATAGACACTCTCTCAGATAGAGACTCTCTCATAGATAGAGATAGACACTCGCTCTGATAGAGATAGACACTCGCTCTCATAGATAGAGAGATAGACGCTCTCTCAGATAGATAGACTCTCTCATAGACACACACTCTCATAGATAGAGATAGACTCTCTCTGATAGACACTCATAGATAGACTCTCTCATAGATAGAGATAGACTCTCTCTCTCATAGACACTCATAGATACAGATAGACTCTCTCATAGATAGAGATAGACTCTCTCTCTCATAGACTCTCTCAGATAGACACTCTCATAGACAGAGAGATAGACTCTCTCTCTCTCATAGACACTCATAGATAGAGATAGACGCTCTCTCAGATAGACTCTCTCATAGAGATAGACACTCTCTCTCATAGATAGAGATAGACACTCTCTCCGATAGACTCTCTCATAGATAGAGATAGACACTCTCTCTCATAGATAGAGATAGACTCTCTCATAGACACACACTCTCATAGATAGAGATAGACTCACTCTCTCAGATACAGATACACTCTCTCATAGACAGAGAGATAGACTCTCTCTCAGATAGACACTCATAGATAGACTCTCTCATAGATAGACACTCTCTCTCATAGATAGAGAGATAGACTCTCTCTCAGATAGACACTCTCATATAGACACTCATAGATAGAGAGATAGACTCTCTCATAGATAGAGATAGACTCTCTCTCTCATAGACACTCATAGATACAGATACACTCTCTCAGATAGACTCTCTCATAGATAGAGATAGACACTCTCTCTCATAGACACTCTCATAGATAGAGATAGACACTCTCTCTCATACACACTCATAGATAGAGATAGACTCTCTCTCAGAGATACACGCTCTCTCAGATAGACTCTCTCATAGATAGAGATAGACTCTCTCTCTCATAGACACTCTCTCAGATAGACTCTCTCATAGATAGAGATAGACTCTCTCTCTCATAGACACTCTCTCAGATAGACTCTCTCATAGATAGAGAGATAGACTCTCTCATAGGCACTCATAGATAGAGATAGACTCTCTCTGAGATAGACTCTCTCTCTCATAGATAGAGATAGACACTCTCTCAGATAGACACTCATAGACACACACTCTCATAGATAGAGATAGACGCTCTCTCAGATAGACACTCATAGATAGACTCTCTCATAGATAGAGATAGACGCTCTCTCTCATAGACACTCATAGATAGAGATAGACGCTCTCTCAGATAGAGACTCTCTCAGATAGACACTCATAGATAGAGATAGACTCTCTCATAGACACGCTCTCTCAGATAGACACTCTCTCAGAGATAGAGAGATAGACTCTCTCTCAGATAGACACTCTCTCAGAGATAGAGAGATAGACTCTCTCTCTCATAGACACACTCTCTCAGATAGACACTCATAGATACAGATACACTCTCTCAGATAGACACTCTCATAGATAGAGAGATAGACTCTCTCTCAGATAGACTCTCTCATAGATAGAGATACACGCTCTCTCAGATAGTCTCTCATAGATAGAGATAGACTCTCTCCGATAGACACTCTCTCTCATAGACACTCATAGATAGAGATAGACGCTCTCTCATAGACACACTCTCTCATAGACAGAGATAGACACTCTCTCATAGACAGAGATAGACGCTCTCTCAGATAGACACTCTCATAGATAGAGATAGACGCTCTCTCTCATAGACACTCATAGATAGACTCTCTCATAGACACGCTCTCTCAGATAGACTCTCTCATAGATAGAGATAGACTCTCTCTCTCATAGACACTCTCTCAGATAGACACTCATAGATACAGATACACTCTCTCAGATAGACTCTCTCATAGATAGAGAGATAGACTCTCTCATAGGCACTCATAGATAGAGATAGACTCTCTCTCAGATAGACACACTCTCAGATAGAGATAGACTCTCTCATAGACACACACTCTCATAGATAGAGATAGACACTCATAGATAGAGATAGACGCTCTCTCAGATAGACTCTCTCATAGACAGAGAGATAGACTCTCTCATAGATAGACACTCTCTCTCATAGACACTCATAGATAGAGATAGACACTCTCTCAGATAGACTCTCTCTCTCATAGACACTCATAGATAGACTCTCTCATAGACACGCTCTCTCAGATAGACACTCTCATAGATAGAGATAGACTCTCTCTCTCATAGACACTCATAGATAGAGATAGACACTCTCTCATAGACTCTCTCACTCATAGACACTCATAGATAGAGATTAGACACTCTCTCATAGACACTCTCTCAGATAGACACTCTCTCTCATAGATAGACACTCTCATAGAGAGAGAGATAGACTCTCTCTCTCATAGACTCTCTCATAGACACACTCTCTCAGATAGACACTCATAGATACAGATACACTCTCTCAGATAGACACTCTCTCTCATAGACACTCATAGATAGAGATAGACGCTCTCTCAGATAGACACTCTCATAGATAGAGATAGACGCTCTCTCAGATAGATAGACTCTCTCATAGGCACTCATAGATAGAGATAGACTCTCTCTCAGATAGACACTCATAGATACAGATACACTCTCTCAGATAGACACTCTCTCTCATAGACACTCATAGATAGAGATAGACGCTCTCTCTCATAGACACTCATAGATAGACTCTCTCATAGACATGCTCTCTCAGATAGACTCTCTCTCATAGATAGAGAGATAGACTCTCTCTCAGATAGACACTCTCTCATAGACAGAGAGATAGACACTCTCTCTCAGATAGACTCTCTCATAGATAGAGAGATAGACACACTCTCTCAGATAGACTCTCTCATAGATACAGATACACTCTCTCAGATAGACACTCTCATAGATAGAGAGATAGACTCTCTCTCAGATAGACACTCTCTCTCAGATAGACTCTCTCATAGATAGAGAGATAGACACACTCTCTCAGATAGACACTCATAGATACAGATACACTCTCTCAGATAGACACTCTCTCATAGACAGAGAGATAGACACTCTCTCTCAGATAGACTCTCTCATAGATAGAGAGATAGACACACTCTCTCAGATAGACTCTCTCATAGATACAGATACACTCTCTCAGATAGACACTCTCATAGATAGAGAGATAGACTCTCTCTCAGATAGACACTCTCTCTCAGATAGACTCTCTCATAGATAGAGAGATAGACACACTCTCTCAGATAGACACTCATAGATACAGATACACTCTCTCAGATAGACACTCTCATAGATAGAGAGATAGACTCTCTCTCAGATAGACACTCTCTCATAGACACTCATAGATAGAGTAGACTCTCTCATAGACACGCTCTCTCAGATAGACTCACTCATAGACAGAGAGATAGACTCTCTCAGATAGACACTCTCTCATAGATAGAGATAGACTCGCTCTCATAGACACACTCTCTCATAGATAGAGAGATAGACTCTCTCTCAGATAGACACTCTCTCATAGACACTCATAGATAGAGTAGACTCTCTCATAGACACGCTCTCTCAGATAGACTCACTCATAGACAGAGAGATAGACTCTCTCAGATAGACACTCTCTCATAGATAGAGATAGACTCGCTCTCATAGACACACTCTCTCATAGATAGATAGACTCTCTCTCTCATAGACACACTCTCTCATAGAGATAGACGCTCTCTCTCATAGACAGAGATAGACACACTCTCTCATAGAGATAGACGCTCTCTCTCATAGACAGAGATAGACACACTCATAGACAGAGAGATAGACGCTCTCTCTCATAGACAGAGATAGACACACTCTCTCATAGAGATAGACGCTCTCTCTCATAGACAGAGATAGACACACTCATAGACAGAGAGATAGACGCTCTCTCTCATAGACAGAGATAGACACACTCATAGACAGAGAGATAGACACTCATAGATACAGATACACTCTCTCAGATAGACACTCTCATAGATAGAGAGATAGAGTCTCTCCGATAGACACTCTCTGTCATAGGCACTCATAGATAGACACTCTCTCTCATAGACACTCATAGATAGAGATAGACACTCGCTCTGATAGAGATAGACACTCGCTCTCATAGATAGAGAGATAGACTCTCTCTCTCATAGACACTCTCTCATAGACAGAGAGATAGACTCTCTCTCAGATAGACACACTCATAGATAGAGATAGACTCTCTCATAGACACTCATAGATAGAGATAGACGCTCTCTCAGATAGAGATAGACTCTCTCTCATAGACACACCCTCTCATAGAGATAGACGCTCTCTCAGATAGACACACTCATAGATAGAGATAGACTCTCTCATAGACACGCTCTCTCAGATAGACACTCTCATAGATAGAGAGATAGACTCTCTCTCAGATAGACACTCTCTCTCAGATAGACTCACTCATAGATAGAGAGATAGACTCTCTCTCAGATAGACACTCTCATAGATAGAGAGATAGACTCTCTCTCAGATAGACACTCTCTCTCAGATAGACTCACTCATAGATAGAGAGATAGACTCTCTCTCAGATAGACACTCTCATAGATAGAGAGATAGACTCTCTCTCAGATAGACACTCTCTCTCAGATAGACTCACTCATAGACAGAGATAGACACACTCATAGACAGAGAGATAGACACTCATAGATACAGATACACTCTCTCCGATAGACACTCTCTGTCATAGGCACTCATAGATAGACACTCTCTCTCATAGACACTCATAGATAGAGATAGAGACTCTCTCATAGATAGAGATAGACACTCGCTCTCATAGATAGAGAGATAGACGCTCTCTCAGATACAGATACACTCTCTCATAGACACTCATAGATAGACTCTCTCTCAGATAGACACTCATAGATAGACTCTCTCATAGATAGACACTCTCTCTCATAGACACTCTCATAGACAGAGAGATAGACTCTCTCTCTCATAGATAGACTCTCTCATAGACACACTCTCTCAGATAGACACTCTCATAGATAGAGATAGACGCTCTCTCAGATAGACAGAGAGAGAGAGATAGACTCACTCTCATAGATAGAGATACACGCTCTCTCAGATAGACAGAGAGAGAGAGATAGACTCACTCTCATAGATAGAGATAGACAGAGAGATACAGATACACTCTCTCAGATAGACACTCATAGATAGAGATTCTCTCATAGATAGAGAGATAGAGAGTCTCAGACAGATTGAGTGTCTATTTGTCACAGCCGCCTTGCCCCATTACTTTATACTTACCCAATCAGTCTCCAGGAGCACACACGCTGTTTAGGCCAAAGACGATTGTAATTGTGCATACAGAGCTGGCTGGAGCTGCAGTCCCCGGTCTGGTGGCAGCTCCTCTCCCCTTCCCCGTGGAGCTGGACGGGGCGGGGGTGTCTCAATACAGTGCGGGAGGGACCCTTGTTTGCGGCTGTTTCGAGGAGCCCGGTTCCAGCGCTCCCGGCTCTGAGTAAAGCGCTAGCGCAGGCACTGCAGAGCCCCGGACAGATTCTCCCCCCCCCCCCGTTGCTTAATCTGCCTGCACCCGGGGGGGGGGGGGGCGGCTGGGGGGGGGGGGGGGGGCTGGGATGGGCGCGCGCCTCGGGCCGGTCCGAACCCACCTTCCTGCGGGGAGGCCGCCGGGCGGCTCCGGTCTCCGGGGGCTGCGGGCGGGTCGGTCGCTCCGGACGGGGCCGCTCCGGCTTCTCCCTGCTCCGGAGGCAGCAGCCACCGCCGCTCCCCGCGCGTGAGCCGCTGGCGCCTTTATCCCCGCCCCCGGCCGCCCATTGGCTGCGGGCCGCGCGACTGCGCATGCGCCGCCGGCCCCGCCCGCCCGCGACGATGACGTCCTTGCGCGCTGCGTCACGGGGCGGAGCCTGGACTCGCGTCCTGGAGGAGAGCAGCGGCCCCCCCCCCCCCCCCCCCCGGTGCTCAGGCGACCTGCGGAACTCCTCGCCGCTGCGCGAGCCCAGCATTTTAATGGGGCTCAAAAACCAGCCCCAGGGATTGGTGGCTATGAGGGGGGGAGGGTCTGTCTCTCTGGGTCACAGGGAGGGAACAAGATGAGCCCCCACTCAGGATTTGGCCTGGGCCTCTGGGCTGGACTTGGTTTCTCAACATGGCTCCCACTGCTTACCAAAGGGAGAGGGGATGGCAAGAAACAGCCTCTCCTCCACCCTTTCGGGTGGAATGTGTTTCTCTGGGGGGGATGCAACAGGGTGGAGGGGCCAGATTCGCACACACGGGCAGCGACCGTCTAGGAAGAGATGGAGGGCAAGCTAAACAGGAGCCAACAATGTGACACGAAGAGTTGGGGACACGGTCCCGCCGCTGTTGTGAGCCAGACGCCAGAAGGTCTTTCTTCCCTGCTTTCGCTCTGCGCCTGTCAGGCTCGCTTTGCAGGAACCATGTGGAGAAGGCCCCAAGAAGAGCAACGAGAACAGGGGAGGTCGAGAGAACCTGAGCTATGGGGGAAGACCAAGGGGCGGGGGGGTACAGGATAGCAGTTGTCAGATACCTAAAAGTGTGTCACAAGGAAGGGGGGGAGGGGGAAGGGGGAGGTTCTCCTCGGACTCTGAGGACAGCACAAGAAGCTGAAACTGCAGTGAGGGAGGTTGAGGTTAGACATTGGGGAAAAGTTCCTACCTGTCCGGGTGGTGAAACACTGGAATACTTTGCCCGGGGAGGTGGTGGAGTGGAATCGCCATCTCCGCCGGTGCTGAAGAGCAGGTTGGGGGGGGGGGGGGGGACCGTCTGGGGGGTGCTCGACTGGATCAGATGACCTCTCACAGTCCCTTCCGGTTCTACTATTTTCCGGACACTTAATGAAACGTCATCAAAACGCTACAAAATGATGAATTCCCCCCCCCCCCCCCCCCCCCCCCCCCCTTTTTTTTTTAAACAAAATGGCTAAGGTGCTAATGTCTTCCAATCTATTATGAGCCAAAAAGTGCCCATTAATACACATCGCTCAGCTCGCCACACAAAAAAGCCGCGACTAGTAAATATACCCGCTCAAATGACCTACAATTACAAGAAACCGAATTTTTTTTTTAACCTGAAATAAAGTATATGCAGACTGCGGCAATCTAAAAAGAAATACAAAATATCTCCTTATAGGCGTAACGTGCCTACCTTCTGGGTCGGCCAAGTCCCGAATAAATAAAATGTTCCCAAACGTTTCTCCAAAAAGATCAGCGACGCCTTGGCCTCCAAAGTATATTAGCTCCACGAAACGAACAATAGAACGCCACGCTTTAACGCCCGTGGATAGAAACAGAAATGTCACGTGCGTATTGCTATTGACCGGTACCGTCCATGTTCAGAATAGACATTCATGTCTTTTAGGGAAACCCTTTAAGCGTGCTAAAGTCTGAAAACACGCGCCTCGTGACGGAAATAAACCTTCTTCGCAACTAGTAATACCTATTTTAAAATGTAACAAGCCTAATCTCCTCTATGAACTAAAAGCCTAAAATACGCCGCCTCTTCAAGCGATTCGACAAGACCAGAGCTCGCCCTAAACCCTTGAAAAGCAAAAGCCGTCGGAACCCGGCCTGGCTGCAAAAGCAAACCCCAAAGGAATATCTGTCTGTCCGTACGTGAGTTGAAGCAAGAATCTGACACCCCGCAAGAAATGTTCTTTTTCCTCTTTTCGAAAAATTATTGTACCCACTAAAAAACCAAATCAACTGTCGCAACAAATAGCGTGTTTTAGGTTTGTCTTTCTGTGGTTGCCTTCTTGCCAGCGTTGTTGTGCATTGTATGACACACACACACACACACACACACACACACCCCTCAGCATTTTTCCTGTAGTTACAAAAACAGCACATCCGTCTATTCCCCCAAAAAAACAACAACAAAGTCTCAACACAAAGCTTGATCTTGAGAAAAATGTTTTTCCCTGTGGGAGGACAGCCAGCACGTCACTCTGTGTCACCGCACCCCCCCCCCCCCCCCGCCTCCTAGGCCGCTGCCCCCTCAACCCCATCCAGGACGCACTCACTCCCCTACCCGTCTCCGTCCCTGGCCAACAACCCGGAAGCCCCCTCTCCCCCAGTAACTCACTCCCATCCGTGGCCAACAATCTATTGGTTCCACCCGGGCTGTGTCTTTGCTACGGCCGCTGACAGCAGCAGCGTTGACCGAGGCGTCAGCCCCGTTGTAGCAGTGTGCTTCCTCGGAGGGATTTTTCTCATGCCCCCTTGTGTGAGTCCCCCAAGTGTCTCCAGATCGCTCCCTGTCATTCCCTCCCGAGCACAGCTTTCTGTTCGCCCCGCTAGTCTGTCTGCTGGCAAGGGACCGTCCTGCCCCACGGGCGCGTCCGGGATTTCTCCCCCGCACTCGCTGAGCCGAGCCTGTTTTGTGGTGGCCGGCTCGAGCCGTTCCTGCGCCCCGCACGGCTGCCGTCAGGTGCCCCGGGCAGCTGCCCGGCTAGCCCCGCACTTCCTTAATCCGGCCCTGCTCCCGAGATCCACTGAGGACTCGGAGGCTGCGTCTACACTGCCACGGTTTTGCCCAAATACTTTTAACGGAAGAGTTTTTCCGTTAAAGTACTAGCGCAAGAGAGCGTCTACACTGGCACGTCCCTTTGCGCAAAAGCACCCGGGCCGGCGCAGACGCTCTCTCGCGCAAGGAAGCTCCGCTGTCCGTTTTAGCCATCGGGCTTTCTTGCGCAAGAAATCGATGTTGCCTGTCTACACTGGCCTCTTGCGCAAGAGGACTTATCCCCGAGCGGGAGCCTCAGAGTCTCTGCGCAAGAAGCCCTGATTTTGTACGTTACGTCTGCTCTTCCCCAAATACTTGCGGCCAGTGTGGACAGGTGGCAGGTTTTTGTGCAAAAGTGGCTGCCGGCAGCTTCTTGCGAATTAGGTAAGGCTACGGGGACCTCTCCGGGTTCCTGCTCTTCCGGAATAGAGAGTTTTTTAAGGGAAGAAGCAGGCAGTAATATTTGGAGAGCCATTCCCAGGGCCCGGGGACAGTCCGCTCCCACGAACCTATGCCCAGAGCATCTGCATTGCCAGGAGACGCACATAACTGAGCCGATTGGGGTACAGTCCGTGCTGTCGGCAGAGGGGAGACAGCCATGTCACCGTTCGGTGGTCCCAGCCTGTCGGCAATAGCCCTGGCCCGGCTAGGAGACCACCGTGTTACATCGGTGACTAGCTCTGTTGTGGGAAGATCGGCTCCTGCAACTGCGTGTTTAACCCCCTTGCGGAAACAGGGGCAACATTGTTAAATGGGCTTTGGGGTTCAGTATCGGGGGGGTATTTCTATTGTTGCAGGGGTTCCCAATCACGGTCCTCTCTCCACCTTACAGCTGCTACCACCCCCTTATGGCCACTAAATTGGGCACGTAGCTTACTGACCTCTGCCTCACGCTTCTGGTGGCCGGCTGCTGCCTTGTTGTCATCTGCTAGGAAGCCAGTTGCTGCTCCTGCTTCCTCCGCCAACATTTTAGTGCGAGACGACTCTTTTCTGTACCGCTCTGCGGCCATCTCAGCCCCGTCCCTTTCCTCCTGCCTAGTTCTAAGTCAAGTCGCCATTTTCAGCTTGTCTGCTCTACACTCACACCCACCAGTCTCACACTTGTCCAAACGCTGCTGTAACTGCTCTTGCTCCAGCTCCAGCGCCTGCCTCCCTCCCCTTTCCCGTTTCGGCCACGTCCAGACCTGCATAAAGCGATGCCCATGCAGCAGCTGCATCTTTTGCACGACCGCGCGGCTTACTGGTTGTGCAGGATTGGTCACAGCTCCAACTTGCTTCACGCAGGGGACCCTCCCCCTTAATGCACCCTCTTTCCCAGGGACATTTCCCCTTCTTCATTACCCATCTCTCTACCCTCTTGCTTCTCTCCTGTCTCAAGCGAGCAGCCCAAGGGGTTCTCTCGGACATCTCTGCTGTCCTTATTTCACTAGTGAGCGTTACCTGCAGTCAATAGAACTCAAAACATTTACTGTCAAGCCCGATATGTAACTTTCAGTTGCACAGTCCCACAGTAATTCCAAGCACAATTCAGAACCGCTACCACATTCATTCCTAAATGCCCAGTTCTACAAGTCATTCCAAGCACAATTCAGAACTTTTACCACCTTAATGTCTAATTGAACACCTCGACAATAATTCCAAGCACAATTCTTGCTTGCTTGGTCTGAGGTAAACAGGATGAAGTTTAATAAAGACCAATGTAAAATGCTGCACTTAGGAAGGAACAATCAGTGTCACACACACAGAATGGGAAGCTACTGTCTGGGAAGGAGTACGGCAGAAAGGGATCTAGGGTTTATAGCGGAGCACAAGCTAAATATGAGTCAGCAGTGTGATGCTGTTGCAAAAAACCAAACATGATTCTAGGAGGCATTAACAGGTGTGTTGTGAGCCAGACACGAGAAGTCATTCTTCCGCTCTACTCTGTGCTGGTTAGGCCTCCGTTGGAGTCTTGTGTCCGGTTCTGGGCACCGCATTTCAAGAAAGAGGTTGAGAAATTGGAGATGGTCCAGAGAAGAGCAACAAGAATGATGAAAGGTCTAGAGAACATGACCTATGAGGGAAGGCTGAACGAATTAGGTTTGTTTAGTTTGGAAAAGAGAAGACTGAGAAGGGACATGAGAGCCGTTTTCAGGTATCGAAAAGTGCGTCACAAGGAGGAGGGAGAAAGCTTGTTCCTCTTGGCCTCTGAGGACAGAACAAGCAGCAATGGGCTTAAACTGCAGCAAGGGAGGTTGAGGTTGGACATTAGGAAAAAGTTCCTACCTGTCAGGGTGGTCAAACACTGGAATAAATTGCCCAGGGAGGTTGTGAAATCCCCATCTCCGGGGATATTTAAGAGTAGGTCGGATAAATGTCTATCAGGGATGGTCTAGACAGTATTTGGTCCTGCCATGGGGACAGATGACCTCTCGAGGTCCCTTCCAGTCCTAGTATTCTGCGATTCTATGAATTCAGAACTGTTACCACATTCATTCAAATTGCAGTCCTACAATAATTCCAAGCACAATTCAGAACCGTTACCACATTCATTCCTAAATGCCCAGTTCTACAATCATTCCACGCACAGTTCAGAACTTTATCAAGTATTCTATGTGAGTGACAGAAGGAGCTCAAAAAAACCCAAGAAGACTTAAAGAAAAGAAAGAAAGACAGAAGAAGAAAAACTGACTCAGGCCTCTGCCTCAGTTTCCCCACTGTGGAGCAACTACTCAGAACTTTACCAAGTAGTCTATAGAAATGACAAAAGGAGCTCATTAAAAGGCAAAAAAAAAAGAAAAAAAAGAAAAGAAAAGAGGAAAAAGACCTGGCTCAGGCTTGTGCCTCAGTTTCCCCACTCTGCAGCAACTACTCAACAAGTACCCTGTGATCAGCAGCACGTGCTGCCCACTTTCTCCCCCAATTTGTTACCAGATGTGCGCAATACTCTGGGGTATGCTCATTGATCAGGGTTACTCTTGTGGGACTGGGGAGGTTCACAATTCTATCCGTGTGCTGCTTGTGCGACTTGTGCTCTCGTGTGGAGCTGAATTCTCCCTGCTGCCAATTCCCCTCCCGCTGGAGCTCTCCTGCAGGAACTAGGTTCCTCCGGGCGGGTTCTTCCCACCTTAGCGACACACCCAGACACTCACCCCACTAACGGAGCAGTCTGAGAGGACTGGGGAATCGGCACTCACACGCCGACCCCCTCATATGTCCCTGGACTCAGCCGGCTGGGTTCACAGCAATGCCACACTGCACCCTCATGTGCCTCTGGACTCCGTGGGCTGGATTAAACAGCACTTTCAGCTGCCATCCTCATACGGCCCCAGGTTCAGCACCCCCCATCCCCACTCTCACCCCACCCTCATTCACTGGTAACCACACGATGAGCAAACCCCGCAGGACTTGGGGCACTGCAGGGATCTGGAGCTGGGTACGAGGAGCGTTGTTGCAGAGCAAATGGGGGAGCCTTTCCCTGGAGGAAGAGTGAGCGAGAGAGAAAGGAAGAGAGAAGCAGCCAGCTTAACAATGAACGGGATTTATGTCTGAGTAGTGAATAGATCTCACACAGATACACTATTCAATCGAAACGGGAACTGATTACAAACGTGAGGGAACCAGAGAACAGTTGACACGGGGCGGGAGGCTATTCTTAGAGAGGTGCCGGAACGGGTCGGCCGTAGGCCCTTTCCCACCTTCCATCGGGGGGTTTTCTCCCGAAAGCGGAGGGAAGAGGCAACAGGGTGACGGTGAGATCATTAAATTGGGAGTCTCGAAAGGGGAATCTTTGTGGTTCAAACGTGGAGGGGTTCTTTGCAGGGCTGGGGGACCTTGAATGGTGAGATAAGCTCCATCCAATAGGGCCTTTTTACGGGAGGCGAGCTTCGATTCGGTCCAGCTACGATTTGCCTCTTCCCACCACCGCAGGAAGCAATCGACCTGCCCTCTAGCCAATTGAGTTTGGGGGAGGGGAAGTTTGTCTTTTAAGACGTCCGCTCGGGCTTTGTCCCAGGATCCTAACAGCGGCCCCTGCGATTTGGGATCCCCTAGGCTGAACCTAGACCGTGTCTCCAGGAATTCACAAGAGTCCGGTCCCTTTCTAAAATGAGCCGGGATCCCTTTAGCGAACGGCCCCCCCGACACGGCCGGTTACCCCTACAGGAGGACTTCACACACACCGATCACACCAGGAGGAAATTCGGGTTCGTCAGAGCGGTGCCCGGTGCAACACACAAAAGGAGCCCGCCGGCTACTGCCTCAATCGCCCTTGCGTTCGCTCCAAGGATTTCATCCGAGGCGCGGTGCGGCTGCGATTGTGCAGATTCCAGTCACACAGACCGTGGGGACAGGAGCCCTTGGTCGGCCAGTCCCCGGACAGGGATGGCTCCCAGACTCACTCACACCACGGGGAGGACGGATAGACACAGAGACAAGACAGTCCTCAGTCCGGACAAAACATAGAAATAATTACCTGATCAGAGTCCTTATGTTAGACCCCAGGATCCCTACCAGAAGGGAGCGGGAACCAACAGGTTCGATGGCGTAGACTTTGCTGTGGTCGTGCCCCTGTCCGTGCTGGCGGAGGACCGCTCGGGCCAAACGCCCAGGTGCCGGCTACCACGGTCGTCCGGCAAGACGGTCGGGGATCACGCAGCCTCAGCGAAGACGGTTGCCATCTCGGTGGGACCTCCAAATTGTCAACGTCGGACACGGGACTCGCAGATTTGTCCGACCGCTCTGTTTCTACACCCAGAAAATGGGAGTGCCCTACCAGGCTCAAAGCCTTGATTGATACACACGAAAGAAAGCCAAATTCACACCATCCAAAAAGGAGGCAAAACTCACATGATCGTATGAGACTAGTCCAGTATCTTCATTTCCACAGCACTCTCCTGGCCATATCTCCCCGGTTACCTCAATTACTGTCTGCGTAATGTTCCTTTTCCTGTTATCCCAGGCACACCTGGCTTCATCCTGATCTGCAGACCTACAAACATAATCCACTCTTTCCTGTGCAGAGACAAACAGGATTCCTTCCACTTATTCAATTATTACAGTATCATTCATCGTCCTCTCCCAATAGAATTCTTTCTACTTTCACGTCGGCCCTGTCCCTTTCCTCCTGCCTAGTTCTAAGTCAAGTCGCCATTTTCAGCTTGTCTGCTCTACACTCACACCCACCAGTCTCACACTTGTCCAAACGCTGCTGTAACTGCTCTTGCTCCAGCTCCAGCGCCTGCCTCCCTCCCCTTTCCCGTTTCGGCCACGTCCAGACCTGCATAAAGCGATGCCCATGCAGCAGCTGCATCTTTTGCAAGACCGCGCGGCTTACTGGTTGTGCAGGATTGGTCACAGCTCCAACTTGCTTCACGCAGGGGACCCTCCCCCTTAATGCACCCTCTTTCCCAGGGACATTTCCCCTTCTTCATTACCCATCTCTCTACCCTCTTGCTTCTCTCCTGTCTCAAGCGAGCAGCCCAAGGGGTTCTCTCGGACATCTCTGCTGTCCTTATTTCACTAGTGAGCGTTACCTGCAGTCAATAGAACTCCAAAACATTTACTGTCAAGCCCGATATGTAACTTTCAGTTGCACAGTCGCACAAGAATTCCAAGCACAATTCAGAGCTGTTACCACATTCATTAAAGTTGCAGTCCCACAATAATTCCAAGCACAATTCAGAACCGTTACCACATTCATTCCTAAATGCCCAGTTCTACAATCATTCCACGCACAGTTCAGAACTTTATCAAGTATTCTATGTGAATGATAGAAGGAGCTCAAAAAAAAAAAAGGCTAAAAAAAACCCCAAGAAAGACAGAAGAAGAAAAACTGACTCAGGCCTCTTCCTCAGTTTCCCCACTCTGCAGCAACTACTCCGAACTTTACCAAGTAGTCTATGTGAATGACAGAAGGAGCTCACAAAAAGGGAAAGAAAAGAGGGGAAAAAAACCTGGCGCAGGCTTGTGCCTCAGTTTCCCCACTCTGCAGCAACTACTCAAAAAGTGCCCCATGATCAGGAGCACGTGCTGCCCACATTCTCCCCCAATTTGGTACCAGATGTGCCCAATACTCTGGGGTATGCTCATTGATCAGGGTTACTCTTGTGGGACTGGGGAGGTTCACAATTCTATCCGTGTGCTGCTTGTGCGACTTGTGCTCTCTCACGGAGCTGAATTCTCCCTGCTGCCAATTCCCCTCCCGCTGGAGCTCTCCTGCAGGAACTAGGTTCCTCCGGGCGGGTTCTTCCCACCTAGCGACACACCCAGACACTCACCCCACTAACGGAGCAGTCTGAGACGACTGGGGAATCGGCACTCACACGCCGACCCCCTCATATGTCCCTGGACTCAGCCGGCTGGGTTCACAGCAATGCCACACTGCACCCTCATGTGCCTCTGGACTCCGTGGGCTGGATTAAACAGCACTTTCAGCTGCCATCCTCATACGGCCCCAGGTTCAGCACCCCCATCCCCACTCTCACCCCACCCTCATTCACTGGTAACCACACGATGAGCAAACCCCGCAGGACTTGGGGCACTGCAGGGATCTGGAGCTGGGTACGAAGAGCGTTGTTGCAGAGCGAATGGGGGAGCCAAAACAACCCCCCTGGAGGAAGAGTGAGCGAGAGAGAAAGGAAGAGAGAAGCAGCCAGCTTAACAATGAACGGGATTTATGTCTGAGTAGTGAATAGATCTCACACAGATACACTATTCAATCGAAACGGGAACTGATTACAAACGTGAGGGAACCAGAGAACAGTTTACACGGGGCAGGGGCAGGCGGCTGTGCTTAGAGAGGTAGCAGATGGGGGAGAGAGAGAGAGACCTCTCACCAATCCATGCAGCTTGCACTGATCGGGATTCCCAGATGTGAGCCGGGGATCTGAGGGCAGGAGACGAGCAGAACAGAGCCGAGCAGAACAGAGCCCCCAGCACGATCAGACAGGAGATGAAGACGTCTCAATGGAACTGATGCCGTTTAAATCCAGGAATCAGAACAGTTTTTCTTGGGGCAAGGAGGGGAGTTTTGATAGGACAGGACAATAGTTCACAGAGAAGGAGGCGAGACAATAGACACTGATCACCCCTGGTGATGGGGAATGTCCCTTGAAGGAGCTCGCACTGCAACTAGGCAGTGTCAGTATTTTCGATGTCAATAGGATCGGTAC
Source organism: Pelodiscus sinensis (assembly GCF_052426305.1). Taxonomy (NCBI): domain Eukaryota; kingdom Metazoa; phylum Chordata; order Testudines; family Trionychidae; genus Pelodiscus; species Pelodiscus sinensis. The sequence goes on along the minus strand of NC_143085.1, from coordinate 978,776 downwards.
TAGGACTGGTCTGATCATGACTAGTTTGGGGGCAAGCTGGCCTGGGTTCATTAGCATCTGGAGCAGAGATTTCCCATCAGGCCGTGCGTCTCTGCTCTCAGTATCCCAGAGTTCACTGCGGTTCCTGCCTTGGAAGAGCGGCTCTCCATTCTGTATGCTAATGAGTTCTCCCTTCAATGCAGATGAGCTGGGGTGTTTCCTTAATTAGTTGAGGTGTCTTCCCCGGCCTTTTCCTTGCTTTGTCTGAATCTAGCAAAGGCCTATGGGAAGGGGGGGGATGGTTTTCCATGACTGTCACTCCCTGGCTCCCAAGAGCACAGGGCTGGTAGGTAACGCCCGAGGCAGGACCGTCCCAACTCAGTCAACCCAGCCAGGGCCTTGTCAAGCCAGGACTTAAACACCTCTAGGGATGGAGACTCCACTACTTCCCTAGGGAACCCGTCCCAGCGCTTCACTGCCCTCCTACTGAAATAGTTTTTCCTAATATCCAACCTAGACCTCTCCCGCAGCAACTTGAGCCCATTGCTCCTTGTCCTGCCACCTGCTACCACTGAGAACAGCCTCTCTCCAGCCTCTTTGAAACCTCCCTTCAGGGAGTTGAAGGCTGCTCTCAAATCCCCCCTCACTCTTCTCTTCCGCAGACTGAACAAACCCAAATCCCTCAGTCTCCCCTCGTAGGTTCAGCCCCCGAATCATTTTGGTTGCCCTCCGCTGGACCCTCTCCAATGTGTCCACATCCCTTCTGTAGCGGGGGGCCCAGAACTGGACACAGTACTCCAGATGTGGCCTCACCAGAGCCGGATAAAGGGGAATAATGACATCTCTGGATCTACTGGCAATGCTCCTCTTAATGCAACCTAATATGCCATTAGCCTTCTTGGCTACAAGGACTTAGCCGGTCGGTCCCCAGCCTGTACCAATGCTTGGGGTCCTTCCGTCCCAAGGGCAGACTCTGCACTTGTCCTTGTTGAACCTCATCCCATTTCTTTTGGCCCGACCGTCCAATGTGTCCAGGTCGCTCTGCACCCGATCCCGGCCCTCCAGCGTATCTACCTCTCCCCCGGCTTAGTGTCATCTGTGAACTTGCTGAGGGTGCAATCCAGCCCCTCATCCAGGTCATTCGTAAAGATGTTGAACAAAACCGGTCCTAGAACCGATCCTTGGGGCACTCGCTAGAAACCGCCCGCCAACCTGACATGGAGCCGCTGATCACGACCCGTTGGGCCCAACAGTCTGGCCAGCTTTCTACCCACCTTACTCCATTTATCCAATCCACACGCCCGTAACTTGCTGGCAAGAAGATCAACCCCTGTGCCCAGCCACCAACCAGCAACCCCCCGGCCACCTCACTCACATCCCTGGCTAACAACCCGCAAACCCCCGAACCTCGCACTCAACTCTGACCAGCCAACAACCCGCAACCGCCTGTCTCCCTGGCCAACCACCTGCAATCCCACAGCCCCTCCCCCTCACTCACACACGCTTACCAGCAACCCGCAACCCCCGGCCACGTCACTCACATCCCCGGTCAAAAACCTGCAACCCACCCCCCACAACCTCACTCTCAACCCCATCCAGCCAACAACCTGTCACCCCTCTCACACACCCCTACCCCTGTCCCTGGCCAACAACCCGCAACCCTTCACTCTCAAATCCACCAAGCGCGCGCGCACACTCACACTCACACTCACACTCACACTCACACTCACACTCACACTCACACTCTCTCTCTCTCTCTCTCTCTCTCTCTCTCTCACTCACACACACACACACACACACCCCTTACCCATCTCCCTGGCCAACAACCCCCCCCCCCCGCCCCCTCACTCAACTCTCCCCCCCCCCCTCTTTCGGCCAACAACCTGCAACTCCCAAACCCCTCACACACAACCCCACCCAGCCAGAAAACTGCTACCCCCCAGCCCCTCACTCACAACCCAGCCAACAACTTGCACTCCCCTCCCCCCCCCCCCCCACACACGCACTCCTCTGCCCGGCCAAGAGCCCGCAACCCCTAGTCAATTCACTCACTTCTGTGGCCAACAACCTGTAACCCCCCAGCCACCTCACTCACAACCATACCCAGCCAACAACCTGCAACCGCCCCACTATCCTCACTCATATCTGGGGTCAACCACCTGTAACCGCCCCCCTCGCCCCCCAGCTCCCTCACACACACACACCCTACCCCCTCTCCCTGGCCTACAACCTGCAACCCCCCCAGCCCCCTCACTCACAGTCTCCTACCCCGCTTCCCGGCCAGCAACCCGCAACCCCCCAGTCACATCATTCATATCTGTGGTAACAACCTGTAACCCCCAAACTCCCTCCCTCACATGCACCTCCCCCACCCCCGGCCAACAACCCTCAGTTGTCCCCCCCCCAGTCCCCTCGCTCACAATCCCACACAGCTAACGACCTGTAACCCCCCCAGCAACCTCACTCACAACTCCACCCAGGTCACTAACTCACCCTTATCCATGTACCTGGTCAACAACTCGCAACCCCCTACCCCCTCACAGCCAATGACCTGCAACCCTCCCAACCCCCTCACTCACAGTCCCCTACCCCTCTTCACGGCCAACAACCCACAACCCCTCGGCCTCCTCACTGTCAACCCCACCCAGCCGACCACCTGCAACCGCCCCATAACCTCACTCACATCCACGGCAAACAACCTGTAACCCCCAACCCCCTCACTCCCACACCCCTACCAGTCTCCATGGCCAACAACCCACAACCCCCCACATCCCACTCACTCACATACCCCTCTCTCTGGCCAACAACCCGCAACCCCCAGCCGCTGACTTGCAATCCCCCCCAACAACCCGCAACCCCCAGCCGCTGACTTGCAATCCCCCCCAACAACCCGCAACCCCTCACTCACAACCCCCCCAACAACCCGTAACCCCCCAGTCCCTCACTTGCAACCCCGCCCAGCCAACAACCCGCAACCCCCCCCAACAACCCGCAACTCCCTAGCCACTCACTCGCAACCCCGCCCGGCCAACAACCCGCAACCCCCCCCAACAACCCGCAACCCCCAGCCGCTGACTTACAATCCCCCCCAACAACCCGTAACCCCCCAGTCCCTCACTCGCAACCCCGCCCGGCCAACAACCCGCAACCCCCCCCAACAACCTGCAACTCCCCAGCCCCTCACTTGCAACCCCTCCTGCCTCCCAACAACCCGCAGCCCCCAGCCCCTCACTCGCTCGCACGCCCCTCTAGAGCCAACGGCAGCAATTTTGGACGGGTCAGGATTTACTGCCGGGGCCCTCCCAGGACTCTGGCTCGGTGAATGACGCTACCCAGAAGGCACCGCATGGTGCCCAACGCTCAGCTGACCCCAAGGGACATAGACGGGACCCGTTCAAGGTGCCCGTAGCCCGAGTTCATCGGAAATGGGGGGCCCCACGGAAGTGGGGGTCACCGGCACTTGCCCACGGAGGTGCTGATGGGGGGTGACCTAGAGGAGTGGCCAGACGGACGCCGCAGGACCCTGGTCACCGCCCGGAGCCAGAGCCAGAGAGGGGCTGGTGACCCGGACCCAAGGGAGGGCTCAGGGCCCCATCCCAGGGGACACGGGGTCCAGCCAGGCTGGGTCTCCGGACCTAGGCAAGGGTGTGGGACAGGTCTGAATTGCAGACCCCTCCTTGCAGAGGCCGAGGGACCGGACTGGCCGGCGCAGCTCAGCCCCTGGGGGAGGTTGCCAGGAGGGAGCGGGGATTCCTGTCCCGGGAACGGCTCCCCCCAGGGAAGGTGGGGACGTGGAGGTCCCCAATAGTATCGCCGCAAGCTGCTCCACCTGGCCATGCCGTCCCACTCGCGGGGCCCCTGGGGATCGGTGCATCCGGCTGAGGCTGCTGCAGAATTTGTCCTGGCGCCCGGCCCAGCGGGCTGGTGGGGAGGTGCCCGGGGACCCTGAAGAACATGCTGGAGGCCTTTATGCACCGACACCCGCAGGACTGGGCCGAGTACCTGCCCCCCTGCTGCCTACACACTGGGAGGTGCCCTGAGGATCTCCCCGACAGGGCCGGGGTGCAGAAACCAAGAAACCTTCTGTTCCACCTGCCAGCGGAGCGTTCCCTCTGGCTGCGGGCGGGGCTGTAGGGTCGGGGGCTCCCTGACGCGCCGTGACGGTGGTGGCAGCGGTGGGATGGGCGGCATCCGGCAGGATGCGAACAGGCGCAGTAGAAAGAAGGGGGCTTGCAAGAGCCAAGCGTGCCAGAGGTCATGAGACACGGACACCCCCGTAACACCCGGCCCCTCGCACGCCACGAGACTCCGTCCTACACAGCCCAACATGCTGCCTGCCCTGTGGGACCATCCCATGGCGGCCACGCACCTCCCCGTGTAGCTCTGCGGCCCACATGCAGGGAGGGTGTTTTGCTTTCTTTCACTTCCCTGCCAGCTGGCCGGAGCTGGGGCTACAACCGCGCGGCTGCAGGTTGGAGGGAAGGGGAGAGGGCAGGTTGGAGGGGAAGCTCTTTCCGCAGACCACCTGGGAGGCAGCCATGGGCCACTGGGCCCGTGCTTTGAGAACCGCTGCCCTCGTCTCATCGAAAACATATTCATGCAGCACAAAGCCAACCAAAAAACCCACCCCCGCCAAAAGTCATGTGTCTTCTCCTAGGGATCTTCCTAGTTAAAACACTAAAACACAAACAGAAAAGCTGCCAAAGACAGTTTGGGCTCTCGGTTAAAAACCTAAAAAAGCCCAACTCCCACCGCCTCAAAGGACAGGTCTGAATATTATCACCCACCAAACACATCAGCAACACGCAAAAGCCTTCTTGACAACGCCCGTCCCTACCAACGCTCCCGGCGTAAAAATCCTAGTAACAATTCATGTTCTCAATCTACACGTTCCAGTTAAAATCACTTGCCCCCATTCCATAGTAAATCGCCTTAACCCCCTTCGTCTAGTATTGATCCAAACACCACAGGGAAAGAAATACACGTGTCGCAAATTAAGCTGCTTGCATCAATCAGGAACTAAAGACATTTCCAAAAATCTGCATAAAGCACTGCTCACCGCAACTTCAGCTGAACAATCCAATCCTCCTCATCGATTCCTACGAACAACACGAGCCACATTTTGAAACTGCTAAAAAAATCCAACACAGACGCCTAAAAAGCCTCCTTAAAATTCATCCTACAAATGTGACAAAACCAGCCTCTCTGCAAACTCCAAAGGGGAAGAAATGATTCTTCGCGAACACGCGACTGGCTTGGCCACAGACAGCGCTGAAATGCGAATTGCGAGCTTGCCGACGTCATTGCGCGCTGCGCCACGGGGCGGAGCCTGGACTCGTGCCGCCGCCGGCCCCTGGTTGCAAACGATTGACTCACACGGCTTCCTCCCATCACTGCTGCCTGGCGAGCCCCTCGGGCATTTCCTTCCCTGAGGCTGGCACACACCGCCCCGCCTCCTCCCATTGAACGTGTCAAACATGTTGGCAGGCCCCAGTGCTGGGCTGGTGCTCTGGCACTGCAGGTAGTTGTCACGTCATGGCAGTGACCAGCCCCAGCATTCAGGGCAGGCAGAGCACATAGGCAGGGTTCCCATGCCCGCCCCCCTGGCCTTTCGTTAAGCCGCTAACACCCTGCTCTTCACTGGCTCCGCAGTGTAACAGTTAAGAAATCAAAGCCAGCACTGAGCAATTAAAAGAGTATTTCTGATCAAAATCAGCTTCACACAAAAACCCCAAAGCCCACTTTATAGAACACTGTTTTGCCTGCCAAAGTATTGGTGTAGGCCAATAAACCCCCACTCCTCTGCCCAGAATCAGTCCACAAACCGTAAAACAATAGGGCTACATCTACATTGGCACGTGCCTTTGTGCAAGAGCATCCGTGCCACTGTAGACGCTTTCTTGCGCAAGAAATTCATGTTGCCTGTCTACACTGGCCTCTTGCGCAAGAGGGCTTATTCCTGAGCGGGAGCATCATCGTTCTTGTGCAAGCAGCCCTGACTTCATACATTAGAACGTCAGTGATCTTGCACAAGGACTCCTCACCCATGTAGGCAGGCAGCATGTTTTTGTGCAAGATCGCGCACAGTCTGGGTGTGTGCGTGTGTCTATATATTCATATACTAACTAGTTTGCCATTCTATACACTCAAACATGGTGTATTGCCTGGTCATCCTATAAATATCCCATGTTTTCTTAACTTCACTTGTGTACCATCCCCCCCCAAGCTAAGCTATAGCCTACATTAAATTGAATAGTACGTACTTTGGTCTGGCCAGACGGGGTCAGACCCAGGGCCCATCCAGCCCAGTGTCCTGTCTGCCCGCAGTGGCCAATGCCAGGTGCCCCAGAGGGAGTGAACCGAACAGGGAATGATCAAGCCAGCCCCAGAGGCTAAGTGGAATATGTGTGTGTGTGTGAGTTTAAACTGTTAATTATTCCATTTAAATATTTCTTTTAATTACTAGATTTTACACACACACACACACACACACACACACACACACACACACACACACACACACACACACACACACACACACACACTTTTAAAACTGCTCCAGAATTGCTTGCAATAAAACTTGTTAAAGGTATAGTTTGTCTACTGTGGGTTTCTGCTGTTCTGTGATGCCGATTAAATGCTTGAATAACTGTAGAGAGTCCCTCAGCGGTAGTAAGGAAGGTGGCGCCGCGTACAATGTCGGCCCCGACCTAAGTCCCTTGCAGCTCCTCTCCGCAGGGTACCAGTCCCAGGGAGGAGGCGAGTTCGATCAACTCCCGGCCCGCAATGAAAGTGTCCGGGGTCGATGGCCAAGGGATCTCTTCCACTGACAGATCCTGAACCTCGGGGCTACTCGCCCGGGAAACTCTTGGGGTGTCCCCCTAGCAGATGAACCCCCCGGTTCTGTCTCAAAGGCGACCTCCCTTTCCACGCCGTCTTGCGAGCACTCGGTCCACACCAGGGACTGGGAATGGTGCCAAGGTGCCAACTGACGGTCCGACGCCATGGAGTGTCTGGCGCGGATCCCGTACCCCATGCCGACCCGGAGGCACTCCTCACGGACGGTGCCAGTTCCAGCTGAAACACAGAATCCAGCTTGAGTCTGGCATCGCTCACATTTGGGCCTTGGTTTGGAGGACTTGCAGATCCTGGAGGGGTCTGTCAGAGGCCTCCACTGCTTCGAGCACTCCTTGTGCACCTCTGCAGGGCACAGGCTTCAGGCACTGCACACAGGGTGTGAAGCCGTGCGCCGCCCCCCCCCCGGAAGTTACTTCTAATCACACAAGCAGCTAGGATACCACTCACCTACCCCAGAACTACTGACAAGATAAAAGGGGCTGCAAGCCGAGCGCTCCAGCCACCCGCCTGGGGCAAGAGGAACCGAGGGGAAGAGGGCCAGCGGGGGTCTGTATGCGCTGATATGCCGGCACCACTCTGGGGGGGGGGCGCCCACTGGCCACACGGGCACTGCTCAGGGTAAAACGCTTCTGGGACTCATGTACACGGCGCGCACCTCAGCGGAGTGGACATGAGCCAGCACTCCAAGAGCGTACCGGGCAGCGGTCCCGTCTGCACCACCGGAGTAGGGAACGCAAGTAACTGTTTACGGACCTTCCTCGTTGCGACCTGACCCTGGGAGCACTAGTCTCTAGCAGGTCCCTGCCAAGACGCCTAGTTCCATGAACACAGACAGTGGGAGGGGACTGATGGGAGTTCGCCGGGACTGTTACTTACCTGCCTCCGCAGGTGTGGGTCCAAGGAGGTGTTCGCGGAGGAGGCGTCTGGCCGGGCCGCATGCTCCAGCGAGAGCGCCCCTGTGAAAAGCGCACATCAGGGATCAGTGTTCCTAGACTCCCGTTCCCCCAACTGCAGCAGCAGGGTCAGGTCTTCCTTCGGCCACCAAAGCTGGTCCCAACCCGAATCCCCGTCAGGCACAGACCAGCATTCCTACCACCACCTGAATCCTACCCCCGGTGTCCTAGGACTAGCTCTGGGGCCCTGGGAGTCTGAGCAGCGCATCGGCTCTCCCCGTTACCTGTGTAGGTCCTCGCCAGCGAGTAGGCACAGCCCCTTGCTGCCAGCTCCATCGCTGCGGCCCTCCTGGTGCCTGCTCCTCGGTGCAGAGCATCCTGTACCACGGCGCAGCCGAGTCCAGTCCTGACACGCTGGCAGCCAGTGGCTGCTTGCCCTGCGAAGGAAGCAGTTGGAGCCCCCTGAAACCTCTGGAAGGGGCGGGGCACGGCACGGATGAGAGGCTGGACCTTCCCCCATGCCAGACAGCTGAACCCGGAAACCATTGCTTGGAGGACAGCTTTGAGCTAGCTCCGCCATGCTGGCCATGCAGCGGGCCCAGGTACCAACGACTGTCCATGCTAGCCTGCCCCTCACCGCTGGGTCTGGTCTGCCCTGCCACCAAACACGTCAGAGCTGTGCTCAGACAGTGACAGCAGCCGCCGCGCCCCAGGAGCTGCAGGCAGGTTGGGAGACCCAGCCCCCTCACGCATCACGCGGATACGTTTGGTTCCTGTGCAGGGCTCTGCCCACCCAAAGCAGCCAGCCCCACTCCAAACGTGGCTCTGGCTGTCCAAGGGGCTGTGGGCTCCTCCCCGGAAGCTGCCATTTTCTCAGGGCCTCGCTGCATTGTGGGAAAACCTTCCTTTTAACAACCATGAGTGCATGCTGTTGCCTAGGTGGGCAAGATCGAGGGCAGCCTGGTGTGTAGGTTTCCCAGGCTCCTGTACTGCGGCACGTGCATCTCTCGCTGTTTTAGAAATGAGCATCTGTCCGTGAGCTCAAGCACACCTAGAGCAGGGTGGCTGAGCCGCACACAGCTCTTGGATTAAAAAAAATGTGGCTCCTGCTGCTTCTGAGCCGCACACCCGGACTGCTCACGGCCAGCCACTCAGCGCACGTGCCCCAGCGCCTGCACGGAGAAGTGTGTGGTGGCAGCAACGGCTCTGGAACCCAGGCATTAGGTTAGAGCGGGGGAGGGGGTGCCTGGCTCTGGGGGAAGGGAGAGGGATGGGGTTCGGGGTGAGGGGGAGGGCTGGGAGTGCCTAGCTTTGGGGGAGGGGAGGGAGGCATAGAGAGAATGAAGACTTCCTCGATAGAAGGCAACATTTAATCCTGCAGGCTGAATAGCCAGCCAGAGCAGTACAGGACAAGAAAGAGAACTGGCAGCATGTAACCAGGGCCTGATGAAATGCACCCTAGAATGCTCAAGGAGCTGATGGAGGAGGTATCTGAGCCTCTAGCTACATCTTTGGAAAATCATGGGAGACAGGAGAGATTCCAGAGGACTGGAAAAGGGCAAATCTAGTGGCCATTTATAAAAAGGGAAATAAGAACAACCCAGGAAACTACAGACCAGTCAGTTTAACTTCTGTGCCAGGAAAGATAATGGAGCAAGTAATTAAGGAAATCATCTGTAAACACTTGGAAGGTGGCACGGTGATAGGGAACAGCCAGCATGGCATTGTAAAGAACAAATCATGTCAAACCAATCTGATAGCTTTCTTTGATAGCATAATGAGTCTTGTGGCTAAGGGAGAAGCGGTGGATGTGGAATAGCTAGACTTTAGTAAGGTGTTTGATACGGTCTCACATTACATTCTTATCAATAAACTAGGCAAATACAACTTAGATGGAGCTACTATAAGGTGGGTGCATAACTGGCTGGATAACCGTACCCAGAGAGTAGTTATTAATGGTTCACAAACAGGGAGGAACTAGTAGGGGAAGTAGAGATGCGTGACAACCTGGGAAGCAGTGATCATGAGATGATAGATTTCAGGATCCTGACCAAAGGAAGAAAGGAGAGCAGCAAAATACACACTCTGGACTTCAGAAGAGCAGACTTTGACTCCCTCAGAGAGCTGATGGGCAGGATTCCCTAGGATGCTTACATGAAGGGGAAAAGAGAGCTGGCAGTATTTTAAAGACACCTTATTAAAGTGATGAAGTTAGTTTATGTTTAGCTAGAAGCCATCTTGTATAACAGAAACCATTTCAGCTTTTTGTCTTTGCACGTAGGCCAGAGTGAACTTTCTATCACCCCATGCACCAGGCCAAGACAGATGTGCTATTGGAATGTGTTAATTGGGCTGGTTCAGAGAGGAGAGGTACTCCCTCGTACCTGTCCGCCATCATGTTGATAAGGCTTTGTTTTTCCTAGTCTAATTGATTATTTCTGTAATTGGATGCCCTGACGTCAGACTGTTTGGTTAAGGGTATAAAGATACTAGGATTGATTGTATTAGGTAGCCTTACTGGACCCAGCTTTGCTGAGACCACGTTTGGCTCACTTTGCTTTTATTGGCCAATAAAACTGTCTGTTTAGCCGCGTAAACTGAGTGAGGCGTTTGCTTCGACAAAAGGCACAGGAAGAAACCATCCTGATGCACAGAAAGAAAAGCAAATATGGTAGGCGACCAGATTGGCTTGCCAGGGACATCCTTGGAGAGATTAAACACAAAAAGGAAGTTTACAAGTGGAAACTTGGTGACTAGGGCGGAGGAGTACAAATATACCCTGCTCAAGAGTGCAGGGGAGTTATCAGGAAGGCAAAAGCGCAACTGGAATTGCAGCTGGCAAGGGATGTAAAGGGTAACAAGAAAGGTTTCTACAGGCGTATTAGCAATAAGAGGGTGATCAGAGAGGATGTGGGGCCCTTACTAGATGAGGGAGGTAACCTAGTGACAGATGATGTGGGAAAAGCTGAAGTACTCAATGCTTTCTTTGCCTCTGTCTTCACCGACAATGTCAGCTCCCCGACTACTGCACTAGGCAACGCAGTATGGGAAAGAGGTGGGCAGCCCTCGGTGGGGAAAGAACAGGTTAGGAACTATGTAGAAAAGCTAAACAGACAAATCCATGGGCCCAGATTTAATGCCTCCGAGGGTACTAAGGGAGTTGGCAAATGTCATTGTGGAGCCTTTGGCTATTATCTTTGAAAACTCGTGGAAATCGGGAGAGATCCTGGATGATTGGAAAAAGGCAAATGTAGTGCCCATCTTTAAAAAAGAGAAGAAGGATGATCCAGGAACTACAGACCAGTCAGCCTTAACTCAGTCCCTGGAAAAATCATGGAGGGGATCCTCAAGGAATCCATTTTAAAGCACTTGGAAGAGAGGAAAGGGATTAGGAATAGTCAGCATGGATTCATGAAGGGCAAGTCGTGCCTGACCAATCTGATTAGCTTCTATGATGAGGTAACTGGCTCTGTGGACGTGGGGAAGTCAGTGGATGTGATATACCTTGACTTTAGCCAGGCTTTTGATACGGTCTCCCACAATGTTCTTGCCAGCAAGGTAAGGGAGTATGGATTGGATAACTGGACTGTAAGGTAGATAGAAAGCTGGCTAGATTGTTTGCGAGGCTGAAGCAATCACTCTTAGATCTGAGTCTCTCCCTTGTTGTTTTTGAACCTCTCATATTTGCAGCCTGGGACAGGCACTTCGGATTGTGCTAATTTACTTCTCAGTTCAGTTTAATTTTTAAAAACTCACAGGACATAATAGGGCAGTCGTGTTACATTTAAAATGAAATAGCGGAGGGCTTATTTCAAAATTGGTAAACCTCATTCCACGAGGAATAGCGCCGATTTTGAAATTGCTATTTCGAAATAAGCGCTGTGCAGATGCTTATTTCGAAATAGGGGACCTCCAGCCCTTCCTAGGGTGCCCTGCTCGCCGCCCTGGCCTCAAGGTAATTTCTGATCTGATGCCCTGCCGGAACTGGTTCCAACCAGCCTTAAATGTGATTCAACGTCCACCCAGTGTGGACGTGCTATTTCGAAATAGAAAAACGCTATTTCGAAACGCATTTTGTGCATATTTGAAATTAGATATTTCGAAATAACGCTGTAGTGTAGACATCCCCAAATAGCTCAGTTCGAAATCCGGCCCTCCGAACACTTCGATCCGGCCCACGGATAGCATCCGGCCACTTTCTACTTATATCCTGCTGCCCCAGCCACCCAATTCCCAGGCGGTGGGTCAGGCGCCAGGATCCTGTTTAAATGGCTCAAGGCTCCAAGTTCCAGCGCTGCCCCGGCAGGGGCCGGAGCCGTGAACCCTTTAAATAGCTGCAGCCACCCCAGGCGCCTGCCAGGCAACGCCGCAGCAGCAGGGCTGGGAGCCGCAAGCCCTTTGCCGTGTGTTTAATTCAAAGCCTCTGGCCCCAGACAACTCTGGGGGGAGGCTAGTCCCCAGCCCCGCCACTTCTGCCATAGGCCCCGCCCCTTGCAGGAGTGGAGCCGGTGGTACTGTAAAACTCCATTGGTCCAGCATCTAATGCTCCAGCACTCCTGATGGTCCATCACCATCGGGAACCCGGAAGTGCTCCGGGCAGCTGGAAAACTGGAGCTGCTCTGCGCCCAGCTTCCCCAATTCAGCCGCTGCTGAAACTGACCAGCAGCTGAATTGGGGAAGCCGGGGCCAGAGCAGCTGGGGTGCTTCCGGGTTGGTCCCGCAGCACTGAGGGGCGGGGCGGGGCGGCACTAAGGGACCAACCCGGCAGCACCCCAACTGCTCTGCCCCAGGCTTCCTGGAGTCAGCCGCTGATCAGTTTCAGCAGCAGCCGACTTGGGGACACCTCGGGCAGAGCAGCTGGGGTGCTGCTGGGTCGCTACTGAAACTGACCAGCAGCGGCTGAATGGGGACGCCTTGGGCAGAACCAGACTATCAGAAGCGGGGGCTATGAGGGGACTGGGGTGGCATCCCCACCCCATAGTCCCCCCTTCTGATAGTCCGGCATATCTGATAATCCGGCACCCCCTGGGTCGTAAAGATGCCGTATTATCGGAAGTTTACTGTACTTATAAAGCTGCTCCCTCGTAAGACTGTGCTAATGGTGGCAGTTTCTGATTTGTATGATTGTAAGGAACTGCTCCTGTCAGATATTGCTGCCCAAGTCAGCACAATCCTACAGGGAGCCGTTACACACCTGTAAGTGTGAAACGCTGCTCTTGTCAAACACCAACACCAGATCTAGCCAACTCCTGCAGACCGAGCGATTGTTACCATGCTTCAGGCTTCTCGCACAGGAATTACATCGTGTGTCTTGCTTACAACACTGAGGTTTGAGGGTTGTTGTTTTTTGGGGGAGGGGGAGGAGGGGTTGCAGGAGTTTTACACTGTTCACTCGTATGGAGCTTGTGGTCCAAAGTACCTGCAAGCCCCCCTCAATGTGTTCTCATTCATGACCTATGTAAGGACACTCTCTAAGTAGTACCCCAAAAAGCTACTGGCATAAAACTCCTGCTGCTTTGGAAGAAATGTAATAAAGTCAAAGTATCCTGCTGGAAAAGTACAAAAGTATGCCATGTACTCAGGTATCCAGAAGTAAAAAGTAGCCGTCCCATAGAAATCTATGGTTTTCCATCCGAGATATCATAGGGCCCCATTATTTTTCATACACACACACACCCACCCACTGTACATTTAAATATCTGTATAGATACTTATAAGTGTGTGAGAGAAACGACAACACCCATTGCAGATGATGATGCTCTTATGGAAAACTGCAGAGCAGGGGGGAATCTTTCTTGGGTCGGGAGCCACTGACCTACAGAAAAGTCAGTCAGGGGCCACACAAGTGAGAGGCAACACCCCCCAGCACAAAGAAGAAACCAAAGCCCCTCACTGCTGTGGCCCCGAAATCTGGCCCAGGGGCACTCCGGGGAAACCCTCCCACGAGCGGGATCCAGCCTCGCGTTCCCGCGGCTGGGGGGAGGAGGAGCGGCAGGCTGCAGCGCCATGCCTCCCCCACATGCCGCATCCGGCCCATGCAGCTCGGGGTCCCCACTCCTGCACGCAGGGCCAGCCGTAGGGGAACTTGCGTTTGGCGCCCTTCCCCCCCATTTCCCTTGGAAGCCACTCTGTCCCTGGCGCCTGAGTACAGGGCTATAGTCTCTCCCCCTTGCAAAGGGAGTTCTCAGTCCCTCTTGGCCAACCCTTCCTTTCACAGCTACACGGCTTCCCCTCGGCATTGGGGGCCTCCCACCATCCCCCCTCGGGGCTGGAGCACACAAGATCTACCACCCCGCCCCAGCTGGGGCCCACGTCGGGCCGGGTCCCGTTTGGTTGGGTTTTTGCTCCTCAGTTGCACGTGGCCCGAATGACTTTTCGGTGGGTCAGTGGCCCTTAGGGGCGTGCTACAAATGGACGAGGGAGTGAACAGTTCTATCAACCAACCTGTCTGGCGTCAGGATATTGATCTTGTGGATCTTGCATGGGCTGTGGTGGTGGTTGCTGCCTCGTCACCAGGGTGAGAGCCACAAGGGGAGTGAAGGAATATTTCTGACTGGTTGGGGGAAGAGACGACCCCTGGAACGCCTCAGAGCTCTTCTCCGGGTCTGTGGCGCTCAGAAGGGCTGATGTCTCACCAATCAAAGTTGTTCCAAAATTTAAAAAGGTTTGACCTCCCCCACCTCGTGTGTCTGCTTCTTTTTAACCGCTTTAACGCCTGAACACTGCAGCTCAGCTCATTACCGATCGTCAGACCTCCCCCATTACTTCCCAATGACTGAGAATTGTAAAAGGACAAAAAGCTTCAAACATACTCTGCCCCTTCCTAAACCAGACAAGTTTGTCCAGCCAAGCCTCAGTAACTCACCCCCCACTCACTCCCACTGGGGAAGAAGAGCAGCTCCCCCTCAAACTGAGCTGATGGGGGGGACAATTGAAGGGCTCCCCCAACTATTCAAGTGTCACCCCCCACATAGCCAGTAGTCCAGCTCTGCCCCGCAGTTTCCCTAGGGGATTCTTAGGGGAAGGGGGAAAAATGGGGGATGGACCCAGACCTGCTCCACACTAAACACCCAAATAGCAGAGGTGCTCCAAACCCCAGCCAGCCAACACACACACACACACGCACGCACACACACACACACACGCACACACCCCCTGCTCCAAACCCCAGCTAGCCAGCCAACACACACACACACGCACACACGCACACACACCCTGCTCCAAACCCCAGCTAGCCAGCACACAGAGGGAAGCTGTACACACACACACAAACAATTCTTCAATCGCCACCGAACTCAGCCGTCCACCCAGCGCCTCTTCCAGCACAGCCTCTGGCCACAGGGCTTGGACAGGAGGCCCTCTGTCCCAGGGAGAGCAGGGAGCCCCCACTGCGGGACAGAGGATTTCCCTGAGACCCTGCCCCGGCTGAGCTGGTGGCTAGGTTTCCCCTGCCATAGCTGCTGGCCCCAGGTATGGTCCTGAGACTATTCCTATGCCCCGGACAGACGCTTGTGGCTCAGCCGGGGGCCCAGCCGGGGGCCGGCAGTGCCTGCCTAGTGGGGATGGTGACATTCACCGCATCGGGGATACCATTCCCCCACCTTTGCGCGGGCACTCTCTCAGTGCAGGGGGCTGGGGAGGTGAGGGGACGGCAGGAGAGCTGGGGAAGGGCCAGGACAATCCCCCGCGCCCATCCCTCCCTCTCTTCCTCGGCTCTGCCTATCCCAGCAGCAGCGGGGGAGGCACAGCAAGGCAGCCCCAGCTCTCCTTGCTCCCCAGGTGCCTCCCTCGGCTTCTGCCCTTATATTTGGGGGTTTGTTACCTGGTGGCCCCCGGTCTCCGAGCCACTGTCCAAAGCACTGAGGGACCGTCCAGGTGCACTCTTCTAGGGCCCAGGGTGGCGTGCCGTCGGTGTTTCCTGGGCAGCAGGCTGGGGCGGGTCTAGGCAGGCTGTTCATGCCGAGGGGGTGGAGATTCAGGGTCTGCTTGGGCCATTGGATGGGTACAGGAGCAGAGGGAAGATGGGCAGTCTGGAGGGAGGTGGAGTGCAGGAGCAGGGTCTGGGCAGGACGGGACAGGGGCGGATTACTGGGGACACCTCCCGGAGCTGTGCGAACGGCTGTATACTAGGGATGTAAACTACAGCTACAATGTACGCATGTCCCTGTTAACAATCCTCCCAGTTACACCGTCCCACGCGCTGCGGACTGCACAGCTTCATACTGCAGCGCAGGGGACAGCCGGCGCCCAGGAGCAGGGCTGGCAGCCGGGAAACGACACAGCCGGAATGGAAGCCAATCAGCTGATGAAACGGTGACACCCTTACATCCCGGTCCTACACGGCTGTGCGCCTGTACCCGAGCGGGGTGCAGCTTGCAAGCGAGCGGGGACACAGAGCTTCCCTGTGCAGCTCTTCACAGAGCCGCGTCCTCCCTTCTGAAGAGGCTGCCTGCGGCTTGCCCGGATCTGGCTCCCGAGACTCAGGGTCCCTGTAGCAGGACAGGACGCGCTGCTCCAAGCCTAGGAGCCCCTCCCCGCGTGGCTGACGCATCAGTGCCGAGTTGCCCTGGTGCTGGGCGTGGGAGGGAGTCCAGAGCCTCCCAGCCTGCGGGTTTTCCACCCCGGCCTTAGAGGGGCCGCCTCATTCAATTAGGCAGGCGAGGACTTTTTCCTCGAATCGACCTGAGCATTACCGACAGGGGTGTGTGCAGGGGAGGGGTCATTAGCACCTGGAGCAGGGATTCCCAGCAGGCTGTGCGGTTCTTGTGTTGGATCTGTTCTCCAGTCTCTGTCCAAATGGAGCGAGGCGCAGGAGGGGAGGGGTTTAGGTGCGTCTTCCCCCGTGGCTGCCGATCGGCTTTGGTTCAAGCCGAGACTGGGGCATTAGCCTGCCTGGCTGGCAAGTGCTGTAAAGTTCCAATGAAAGGCAGCAAGTGCTGTCCGAAGACCACAGCCCGAATGGCTCAGGTCAGTACCTCCGGCTTCCCGGCCAGCCCAACACTAGCACAGGGCTAGCAAAGTAACAGCAGGACCATCTGCAAGGTGGCAAAGCACCGATGAAAATGGGTTGCAGTGAGTCAGAGACCCCCCGGCCGAAGCTCAAACAAAGCTGTGAAACCTTACGAGGCTTCATGTCCCCTCTTTCGCCCCTATGAAATGCAGCCAGCAGAAACTTATACCCTGCGTGGGCAGGGGCTTCAGCAGAGGTACTGAGCATGCTCAGTGCCCCTAAAGTCTTCCTATGGGGAGCAGCTTTCTACATACCACCAGCCCGCGACCACGTACTAAAAGTCATTAAGTGCCACCCAATAAAAGTATTGCTGCCTCTGCTGTACGTGCATTACTACCCTGAGACTGCCTGTTGCCCCAGTCGCGGTCAGAACAAGCAGAGACGCTGACTTTCCAAACTGCCTGGGAGTGCTCAACCCGGCCCCACCCCTGAGCGGTGCCCTCGCTCCCCCCCGGCACATGGCAAAATGTCTGACTGCGGCGGGGCACGGGGAAGAAGCCAATCAGCGGGGCAAGCAGGGAGTGGATCGGGGGAATGCTGAGAACCCCCCATTTTACCCCCGCGGCTCTGCAGCCCCCACGGAGGCAGCACCTAGGTGAACCATCAAGACCCGATGGTCCGATCCTTTCCCAGAAGCCTGGAACCAGCAATCGATCGGTTTGAATTCACAACCTCTTCCCCTCGCTCAGCGCCCAGCTGGGTGCTTCTTCAGCTTCATACAAGTCTGGCGTGTGGCACAGTATAAAAATGTCCACACAGCAGCCTGCGGCTACCAGAGCAGGCAGGCAAACTGTCCCACAACACCCGACACGTGAGCACACAGCGCTGTGGTGCTACGAACCCTGGGATACAAGCTCGGAGAGCTGCGCTGCTTCTCGCAGCCCTGGGGGTGGAGGGCATGACAGCACAGTGTGGGTTGTGCTGGCATGGGTTAGGTTACCAGGGATTAGCTTATTCCCTGATTTTTTACTCCAGGCTTAGCATCGCTAGCCCAACAGAACAGAGTTGCCGCCTCTCGCCCAAACCTACCACGAGACTCCGTGAAACCCTTTTCACTTCGGCGGGAACACGCGCATGTCCCCTCTCCGGTTTTCATCAGCACTTGTGGATGAATGGTGAGAGGAAGCCCTGGGCATGAATACGGTTCAGCAGTAAAGGGGATCAGAGATGTACGGGCTTTTCGCTCTGCAGCACAGAGGCAACACCGAGAGCCACTGAACTGAACTGTAAACCCAGGAGAGGATGGAAACCCCGTAAGCCGGAGCCTGGAGCACCACACTTCCAGCTCCTCGTCCCGGCAATGCAAAGGTGCCCCCGTTTCGGCACGAAGGGACTGTACTACACACACACGCGGTTCAAACCTGGGCGGCAGGTGTGTTCTCAAGGAACACTGAAGGAAAGCGTCGTCCAAGTCCGGGTTCCCAAGCCTGGCCTGCTCTTGGCAGAAGGCCCCGACTGCTGTGCTGGCAAAGGGCAGCTTCCTCTCTTGCAAGGGGCGTGTGTCCTCAGGCTCAGGTTTCCGACTCGGACCCGCAGACATCTTGGGTCCTCCACAACTGAGCCGTGGGCTCGGCGCCAGGGTCCCACGTCGGGAAGAGACGGGCAGGCCTGACCCTGCAAAACAGAACCAGGGCTCAGAAACAGGGTTCGCTCTACGGCTAATTGCAACAGCTTCTCGTCAGTGTGAAAAGGACATGTTAAGGCCTACCCAGTGTATGTCAAATGAGCACTAATTTAGTTGGAAGTGTAAAAGGAAGGCAGCATTGTCAAGATACAGGAGACGTAAACGAGAAACCCAAATTTGATTGGATGACCAACAATAACCCCGCTTTTAGGGAAGTAAAAGTAACAAAAACAGGAAAAGCAACAAAGTGCTGATAACCCCAAATAAGAAGCAGACAAAAGTAAAATACAATGCCAAAAAAAAAGGGGGGGGGGGGCCGAATGAGACAACAAAAAGTAATGTCAGCAAAGTCAGGCAAGAGGAAAAATACCGAAACACGGTAAAAAGGTTGAACTAAACAGACCAAAAGCGGACGGGTTGCGAATCCGAAAAGCCAGGTCTGATCAACCAGGGCTCCCTCCCCAGCGCTGAATCTTGCTGTTGCTCGTAAGCTCCGAAAGGGGAACACCGGTCATAAGTTGCAACAAAACATCCAAAAGCAAAGACATAAAGAAAAGAATATCTCCTGAATCTAAACAATGCTTCTATCCATCTTAAGGTAAGTATTCCATAGGTATGTCTGAGAACGCCACGAACTGTTCAAAGGTAACTTTGGCGGGTAGAACTGTAGAAGGGGTTACTGTTCTCCTCTTTTTTCTACTCTGTAAGGATAGTGAATTAATTTAAATTACACATTAGTTATACAAGTAAATAGAAATCAAGTCTTTGGTTAACCCCAAAGGGAAGTATTCCTCTGTCCGTGGTATGAAACCCTTTAAAGAACCAAACACTGGTTACCAAAACTCCCCTCGCTTCCCCTCCCTCTGGGGGGCTGGGTTTCCAACAGCTACTGGCTGCATATGGAGAGGAAAGGTTGCAGGGAAGGAGGAGAGCAAAGCGCCAGTAAGAGCACAGGCCCTCCCCTGGTACACACAACCACATACACACTGCAGCGAACTGCAACCGCAGGCAGGGATCTCCAGCCCAGCAGCCAGCGTCAGGTGCCCCAGAGGGAGTGAACAGAACAGGGAATCCTCACGTGATCCCTCCTGTGGCCCCTTCCCAGCCTCTGACAACCAGAGAGAAATAGGCACGTTAGCCCTGTCCATCCTGGCTAACAGGCATTGATGGGCCTGACCTCCATGAATCTAGCTAGCTCTTTTTTGAACCCTGGTAAAGTCCTGGCCCTCACGTCCTCTGGCGAGGAGTTCCACATGTTGACTGGGCACTGTGTGAAGAAAACCTTCCTTTGGTTTGTTTGAAACCTGCTGCCTATCCATTTCATTGGGTGACCCCTCATTCTTATATGATGGGAACAAGTCCAGAACCTTTCCTTATTCACTTTCTCCACACCAGTCATGAGTTTATAGACCCCCCATCATAGTCCATGTAGTCTCCTCTTTTCCAAGCTAAAAAGTCCCCGTCTTGTTTCTCTCTCTTCATATGAGACCTGTTCCAAACCCCTCATCATTCTGTTGCCCTTGTCTGAACCTTTTCCAATGCCAAGAGATCTTTTGGAGATGAGGCGACCACATCTGCACGCCGTATTCAAGCTGTGGGAGGCCTATGGGTTTACATAGAGGCAATAAGGTATTTTCTGTCTTATTCTCAATCCCTAGTGAGTCCTGTAACTACACCAGCACCTTCTGAAACTGACCTTGGGGCGGGCAATGCCTGTGAAATGGCTTCACCACCACAAGGAATGGCAATGGTTGTCCAGGGGCCCGGCCAGGCCGCTCCCTCTGGGGCCCCTGGCATTGGCCACTGTGGGCAGACAGGACCCTGGGCTTGATGGACCTTTGGTCTGACCCCGTCTGGCTGCTCTGATGTTAAATAAATTGGGACTCAAGGGGGTCCCAGCTCTTCCACCGCTGCATTTTCCAGGCTAAGCGTCCAACAGTGCAGCATAGAGGCGCCTGACCCTGCGGCACGTGGGGCTGCCTGAAGGAGTGCTGCCCGGTCTATCCACCAGATCGTACCCTTCTGGCCAGGGGGAGGACAAGGACTCTTACCCTCACAAAGGGCTTTCCAGCAGCATCCCTAGGGGTGCAGTTTTCCAAACGGCAGTGAAGTCAGCGACGGCAGGGCAGCAGCCCCTTCCTTTGCACATCCCTGCCCCGGTCCCAGAGGGGGCCCTGCAGAAGAACAAAGAAAAGGGTCACGTGAAAGAGTGTTGGGATTGAAAGTTTAAGCATAACAAGAGCTTGGCTCCTTTTGGCCCCTGCAATGCCTAGAAGCCAGCTCTGCTCTTCGCCGGCCTTGGGGCGAAGGGAGGGGGAAGGGGAGAGAATCTTGATATACCCAAAAGGGAGGCAGCACCTTTGGCTGCATGGATGCAAAGAACTACCTAGTTCTTATGAAAAACAGACATGAGGGGTCTGAGCAGGAGGCAGGGGAGGAGGGGCTGGAGAAAGGGCTGAGCATGGGGCACTTCAAGGGGGCTGAGGAGGGCAGGGGGAAGGGGCAGAGGGGTTCCCTGCTGACCCCGAAGGACTGGCCCTGGACTCCGACAGTGGAACCCGCATGAGTGGGGTGGCCGAAGGTGCAGCCCTAAGCCCCAAGGCCAACCCCGAGGGTCCGTGCCCCTGGGTCTGATGATATGGCCAGAGGATCCAAAAAGGCCATTGGGCAGGCAGCTGTCACTGTGGGGGCCGAGTCTGTGATGGAGACAGACTGGCCTTCCTTGAGTGGCACTGCGAGCAGGATCAGTGCTGGGACCGGTGCGGAGACCTTGACCAGCGTCACTTTGAGGAGCCGTCTGAAGATGCCCTAGATGTCATCAACTCCATGTGCGACTGAGGAGCACTCAGATGTGGACCACGGCAGTGCTGCAGAAGCTGCCTGCTCCCAGTGCTGGCAGTGGTGTGGCATGGCTGCCGGTTTCCCTCGGTGCGCCGGTGCCGGTGCCGAAGGGGGCAGTCACACGCTCCGGTGCTGAAAGCATCGGTGCCGGGAGGGCTGCACTCTGTACCAGCCCCGGTTCCTCTGTGCCATCACTACAGACGGTGCCGGACCAGACTTCCACACCGGTAGAGGAGGAAGTGGCACCATCCTGTCCCTGTCGCTCCTGGCCCCTCCGCACCACACAGCGTCGGGCCCAGGGAAGATGTAAGTTCAATCTATTCCCGGGCCGCCAGAAACAAATCCGGGGTTGACGGCTGTGGGACCCCTCAGGGCTACTCGCCTGCGCGGGACTCGACCTGTACCGATGGTGCGCGGGAGCGGCAATGGAGCCTCGGGGCGTCCCCCTCGCAGACGCAGCCCCGACCCGTCTCGAAGGTGATCTCCCTCTTCGTGCCTTCTTTGAGCGCTCGGTGCTGGGGACCGTGTGTCGCCCCAACGCACAGAGTGCCTCGACATGGACCCATGCCCCATGCTGGCCCGGGCGCTCCTCAGACGCTGGCTGCGGTGCCGCGGGTTAAAGCGCTGAAGTAACCTGAGTCTGGCGTCGCTCTCGTTTAGTCCTTGGTTGGAAGGTCTTGCAGACCCTGCGGGAGTCCGTTCGATGACCTGCGCCGAGGCGCTTCAAGCTCTCCTCGGGGGTCTCCGCAGGCATCGGGTCAGGCACCGCACGGCGTGAAGCCCTGGGCCCGGGGGGGGGAAGGGAACTGCCTAGGGACTGCGCAAATCCACACAGGAGCCTCCCCGACACGCCTGTGGGACAGTACGGACACCGGTCAGAAGGGCTCGGCGGGCTCCTGGGGCGAGAGGAGCAAGGGGGGGCAAGGGGGGGCGCTGACCTGCCGGCGCCGCTCGGGGGGGGGGGGGGGGGGGGGTGGGCGCTGACCTGCCGGCGCCGCTCGGGGGGCGCTGACCTGCCGGCGCCGCTCGGGGGGGGACCGGGGGGGGGGCGCTGACCTGCCGGCACCGCTCGGGGGGGGGCCCTGGGGGGGGGGGGCGCTGACCTGCCGGCACCGCTCGGGGGGGGGGGGGGCTGGGGGGGGGGGCGCTGACCTGCCGGCGCCGCTCGAGGGGGGGGGCCCGGGGGGGGGGGCGCTGACCTGCCGGCGCCGCTCGGGGGGGGGGGCGGGGGGCCGCGGGGGGGGGCCCGGGGGGGGGGGCGCTGACCTGCCGGCGCCGCTCAGGGGGGCCCGGGGGGGGCGCTGACCTGCCGGCGCCGCTCGGGGGGGGACCCTGGGGGGGGGGCGCTGACCTGCCGGCGCCGCTCGGGGGGGCCGGGGGGGGGCGCTGACCTGCCGGCGCCGCTCGGGGGGGGGGGGCCCTGGGGGGGCGCTGACCTGCCGGCGCCGCTCGGGGGGGGCCCTGGGGGGGGGCGCTGACCTGCCGGCGCCGCTCGGGGGGGGGGGGGCCCTGGGGGGGGCGCTGACCTGCCGGCGCCGCTCGGGGGGGGGCCCTGGGGGGGGCGCTGACCTGCCGGCGCCGCTCGGGGGGGGCCCTGGGGGGGGCGCTGACCTGCCGGCGCCGCTCGGGGGGGGCCCTGGGGGGGCGCTGACCTGCCGGCGCCGTTCGGGGGGGCCGCTTCTCCCGCAAGCAAGGGCCCGGGCGGGGGGGGGGCAGCCGGATCCCGCGCGGGGCCCTGCACGTGACGAGCAGCCGCGGCCGGGCCCGCGCGCCCAACGGCCGGGACAGAGAACGCGCCGCCCCCAGCCACGCGCAGCGCAGCGCCCCGCCCCCTCTCGGCTGGGAGAGAGGCCCGACCGTTCAGCCCCCGCCCCTCCTCACTTGCCCGCCCGCGCGCGCTCCTGCCCCACGTGACGCCCCGCCCCTCCTCACCTGCCCGCCCGCGCGCGCTCCTGCCCCACGTGACGCCCCGCCCCTCCTCACCTGCCCGCCCGCGCGCGCTCCTGCCCCACGTGACGCCCCGCCCCTCCTCACCTGCCTGCCCGCGCGCTCCTACCCCACGTGACACCCCGCCCCTGCCCCGGAAGTGCTCCCCGCCCGGGCGCTCACTTCCGCGGGGCCGCTGGAGGCGCAGGCAGCGCAGGGAGCCGCGAGCGGTAGGTGGGGGCGCCCCGATCCCGGCCCGGCCCTGGCTGCACGCGCCGAGCCGAGCCGTCCTCGGGCCAGTGCTGCCCCCGGGGGCTCGCCCGAGCGGCTGCGGCTCCTTCGCTTTCCCGCTCCCGGCGCCGCGCTGCGGGGGCTGCGGGGCCGGTGGGTCGGGGCTGCCTGGGCGACAGGCGGCGACTCCCCGTCCGGGCAGGGCCGCATCGATCCGCCTCCTGCGGTCACATCTGCGGGCGAGCCGTGCGCTCCTGCGCGGCCTCTCCGGCTTTGCTGCAGCGCAGGCTGCCCCGCCTCCCCCTGCAGGTGTCTCCCGGCGGCGGGGCCGGAGGCTACTGCTGCGACTAGGGATGTAAAATCCCATGGGTTAAACACTATCCAGTGCCCCTGCCCAAGCTTGCTGAGGAGGGGGCTGCCCCACCTCCTGGCCACGGCCCCACCGGGCTTGAGCAATTCCCTGCTTGCTCCTGCCCCTGCCTGTTATCCATAGCCGGTAAGTATCCCCCAGTGAGGGCGATGCTTACTGGTTAACTGGTTATATCCCCAGCTGTGAGCCCTGCTCTCTGCAGGGTTTGGGGGCTTCTTTCCCCATTCCCACTTCTGCTTTTCTGAGGACTCAGGCCACCCCCTTCTCAACAGCTTCCCAGAGCTGAGGGCAGAGCAGCTGGTGGATTTGGGGAGCTTGATCGTTAGGGGAAGGACTGTGTCAGTGGAAAAACTGGTGTCTGGGCACGTGAGACTCCATGCTCATGTTGGAGAGGGCTAGACTTGTCCCGTGTAGAAATCCGTTGACCTCAGCTGGGCTTCTTGGGGTATAAATGTGGCTTATAGGCTGCTTTCTCACAGCTGCTGTGGTGGGCTCTGCATGCCACTGGAACATGGCACTCGCTACCTGCCTTACTCCAGCAGCAGAGGCATGGGCTGCAAAGTTGCCAGTCGGCAAAGCGCTGGTTTGGGAGAGGAAGTGCCCTGTGTGTATGTTCTGTGGCAGCTAACGCTACTGAAGAGTTGGTGATGGCAGAAAACTGGCACACTCCGGCTCAGCTAGTGGAACTGCCTGCTAGAGGTGTATGTTCTAGGGATGTTAAATTGCAGTTACTCAACTACAGTAGTTGATGGAATTTCCATGAACTACTCGATTAGTTGATGAAGGGGGAAACTGCAGAGCTGCAGTGGGACCCCTTTACAGCTCTGCCTTTTAGATGTATATTAAGTGCCGGATGCATTTAAAAGGCAGAGCTGCAGCAAGGGGAACCAGGCGAGAGCCGGGACAGCTGATTCCTGGTCCCCATGCTACGCCTCTGCCTCCCCTGCCCCCCAGGCAGCAAGGGTGGTGGAAGCGACTAGTTGAGTCTCTGCATGCTTATCAGGTAGTCGACTAGTTGCTTACATCCCTAGTACGTTCTGCTGTGGCTGGGCTCCTCCCCTGCTCACCTTCTAGGATTCCGACAGCTCGTCGGATGCGGGTCAGATGTAACTTGATTTCGCTGCCACCCAGAGGCGTGCATAGCAGCACGGTCTAGGGCAGCTGTTCCTTGATCTGAGGGCTGGCTGGGCTTGCCTCCTCTGGCTGATGGGTTCAGTGGTGCTTTAGAGACCACTGCGCTGTGGTGCCTGCCCTTTACCTTGTCTCTGAATGCCTGGAGGTCGGTGAGGCCTAGGAGACCCTACTGTTTGTATTGGAGTCCCGGTGTGCTAGATGCTGCCCACACACAGTAAGTACTACAGTCCCTTCCCCAGAAAGCTTATGGTCTATGCAGATAAATCGAAGGATTGCAAGGGAAACTGAGGCACCGAGCTTTACTGTGACTTGCTGCAGGTCAGGGGCAGAGTCAGCATTCCACTGTGAGTGTTCCACTTGTTCTCACTAGTGTGCTAGAAGCGGCTTTCCAAGCGGTCTAATCGCCATGTTTGTGACTTCAGACCATCTTGCTTGTCCTCAGATGCTCACTTCTCTCTGCCTCTCCTCTCTCTCTGGAAAGTCAGCACTGTCATCATTAAAAGCTCAACATCGTCCACCATAAGCTCTGTTAACCCTCTGCCCCAAACAGCCAGGCTGTTATTCAGCAGAGTTCCTAGAGTGAAACCTGAGCTTGTGGTTTGTGGCTCCCACCTGACTTGTGGTTTCTGGTTTGTGAGCAACACAAACCTCTGCAGCCTAGAGTCACAGAGCACCGAGTTCCCTGCTGCTGTCAGGGCCACCACGGCGCAGGCTCAGCAGGAGCTCTCGCAGCTTGGGATGGCAGTCGATTGTTAAAGAAACTGTAACCTGGCACTGGAGTTGGGGCAGGGCTTCTCATTTGCCTCTGGGGTAGAAGGAGCCCTGGAATCTCAGGGTCACTGGCTTCTTTCCATCATTCAACTTGACTCCCAGAATTCCTGGCTTCACATTCTAGCCTGCTCAAGTAGCCGGGACCAAGTCTCGGGTCACAGCCATGTTGTCAGGGTTGAGGCTTGGCTGCTTACAGCCTTGTCCAGGTGTTCTGGAGAGGAGAACAGAGTTCCACTAAAATGAGTTGCTTTAAAGTTTGGTATCCGTCTGTTTCCTTATAATGCACACGTGTGGCCCCCTTCTGTGACGTAGTGGGGGTACTTGCTGGGCTGTGGTGACCCCTGCTGTCTGGAGCAAGACCCAGCAGGGAAAACCTCACTATGCAAAGGTGATGCCAAACTGGTTGAACCAGATACCCCCCATGGAGAGGAACAAAGGAAGGTGAAGGCTGCCCTGGCTGGGGGGGCAGGGCTGGAGGAGAGTGAGTTTAGTTGGTGTCTGGGAGCATGGAGGAGACAGCCTAGGGAAGGGACTGGAGTTTAGGGGTCCAGTCTCCCCCATCTCAAGGGGGCCTGAGGCATCCTAGCCCAGCTCTGGGACCAGATTCCATCTGTGCTGTGCTGTATCCTGGAGAGGCAATAAACTTCCTCTATTCCACCGGCTGGTGCAGTCTGTTTGTGCCATTTCGGGGTGCAGGAGACGGGGAACCCCCAACGCGCCGTCACACCTTCATCCGGACATGGGCAATAGTGCTACTGCCGCGTGGGCTGAGACCTACCACCCGCTTCCACTCGTCGCCCCAGCTGTCCAGTTTGTATCCTGTAGCCTTTTCCAGAGTGCCCGGGAACGTAGCGACTCTTCTCTCGGACTGCGGTACCCACGGCCCTCCTCTCTTTCCAGGAGAGAGTGTGCAGGGCTGGAGCTGCAGCCACAGAGCCCTGTGATATGGGCCTGCAGCCTGAGCCGGTTTGTTTTCATTTCCTGGGTTTGGCGTCTGAGAGAGGACTCGAACCCCACGCTGCAGTAAAAGCCATCTGCTCTCCAGCAGGGAGCTGGGAAGCCAAAAGCAAGGTCACAGCCTGGCCCTGTCACGCTTGCTTTGAGAACTTGCTTCCCTTTCAGCATTTCTGCCTCTTTGCCTCTGCCTAGTTGAAGTGCACAAATAAAACACTGATGCAGGAGATATGGCTTGAGACTCCCCCCGCCCCCCCCCAGGCCAGATAACTCCTCTTCACACTTGAATCGGATGCAATAAACTATTCTTAAATCCCAGTGTTGGCACTTTGGAGTTCAAGGAATTCATGCAGCTAGAATGGATCTTAACGTGCCCCCATCTGACGTCCAACTACAGGTTGACTGCGAAAGCATGTGCTGAAATACCCGAGAGCACGGAGGCTAGAATGCAGGGGGGAGACCCGACAGCCCCATGTACTAGCCAAACAGTTCTTGCCCTAAATGCTAGGAGTCCTTTTCAGTGACTGTTCTGTCAGTGTCCAGGCTGTTGTTGCTCTATGTGGAAAACCCCGCCTCCTTGGTCCCTTGCAATATCCACAGGCCTGTGCTCTGACTCTTCAGTGGAGCGTCTGGCAATTCCTGTGTCTTTTGGGACACAGCAGCGTTCCGCCTGGTCTCCAACACAGCGATACGCCAGCTGCCTCGCAGGAAGGGGGAGCCAGGTTGCTTTCCGGCTCAAGTAAGACAGTTTGATAAGCAGGATAGTCCTCTGCCGACGGATTGCAGCAAGCCCTCCCTCTTGTCGCGGCAAGCCTAGGATCCCTGCAGCGATGTGCAGCCCCATGCTGCAGCACGCTCCGGAAGCGAAGTGCAGGCCGGTCGGAAAGCTGGCATTCTGTTATCGATTCCCGAGGCTCTCTGTGGAGGACACGGCTACATCAAGAGAAGTCGGGGCACTAGTCCGCTCTGCCTCCCTCGAAATACAGACAAGCAAGGTGACCACCATGCTGCTGTCTCTCGAAGGGCGTCTGCTGCATTTAGCAGCTCAGCACGGATCCGGAGGTGCAGCCTGAACTCTGGGGCCTAGAGCCTGAGCTTGAACATCTGCATCACAGTCCCATAGCCCCTTACCTTGTCAGCTGGCATGGGCCAGCTGGGGGTGTGTGACTGCCGGGTGGCACATCTAAGGGCTGGCCAGCTGATGTCCCCATCCAGGCACAGGCCAAGGAGTGAACGTGACGTTGGGGCAGCCTTCTGTGTAGCAGCTTGGCCTTTTACGTATAACCCCATAACTAGCACAGCCCTCTTCCCTATTGCAGGGCAGTGGGGTGGGACCCCAGCTCTTCTGCTCTGCACTGCAACGCCCCATCTGTGTGCCTTGTCTCCCTTGCTTCTGGAGCAGAGATTTCTTCCCTGCCTCACCGGGAGGGGGGCTCCATTCAGTCGTGTCCACAGCGCTCCTGGCGTTCTCTCGATGGATGCTGCTGTCTACATTCAGCAGCTGCTTAGCCTGGTGATGTTGGGAGGAGGGGAGCTGTAAAGCCTGGTTTATCCTCAAGCCCCGTTTGTGTTAAAGAACAGACCCCCTAGTACAGGCTGGGTAGCATGCAGCCTGGGGGCCAGACCCGGCCCACCTACCACTTGGATCCGGCCCCGGGATGGCATCTGGCCGCTTTCTAGTTCTATCCTGCTGCCCGTGCCGCTGAGTTCCAGGTGGGCTCAGGCAGCAGGATCGTATTGAAATGGCTCCCAGCTCCCAGTCACGGGGCTGCCCTGGCAGGGCCGGAGCCACAAGCCCTTTGAATAGCCGCAGCAATCCCAGGGGGCTGCCAGGCAACGCGGTAGCGGCAGGGCCGGAGCCACAAGCCCTTTGAATAGCCGCAGCAATCCCAGGGGGCTGCCAAGCAACGCGGTAGCGGCAGGGCCGGAGCCGCAAGCCCTTTGAATAGCCGCAGCAATCCCAGGCGGCTGCCAGGCAACGCGGTAGCGGCAGGGCCGGAGCCGCAAGCCCTTTGAATAGCCGCAGCAATCCCAGGCGGCTGCCAGGCAACGCGGTAGCGGCAGGGCCGGAGCCGCAAGCCCTTTGAATAGCCGCAGCAATCCCAGGGGGCTGCCAAGCAACGCGGTAGCGGCAGGGCCGGAGCCGCAAGCCCTTTGAATAGCCGCAGCAATCCCAGGCGGCTGCCAAGCAACGCGGTAGCGGCAGGGCCGGAGCCGCAAGCCCTTTGAATAGCCGCAGCAATCCCAGGCGGCTGCCAGGCAACGCGGTAGCGGCAGGGCCGGAGCCGCAAGCCCTTTGAATAGCCGCAGCAATCCCAGGCGGCTGCCAAGCAACGCGGTAGCGGCAGGGCCGGAGCCGCAAGCCCTTTGAATAGCCGCAGCAATCCCAGGCGGCTGCCAAGCAACGCGGTAGCGGCAGGGCCGGAGCCGCAAGCCCTTTGAATAGCCGCAGCAATCCCAGGGGGCTGCCAAGCAACGCGGTAGCGGCAGGGCCGGAGCCACAAGCCCTTTGAATAGCCGCAGCAATCCCAGGCGGCTGCCAGGCAACGCGGTAGCGGCAGGGCCGGAGCCGCAAGCCCTTTGAATAGCCGCAGCAATCCCAGGCGGCTGCCAGGCAACGCGGTAGCGGCAGGGCCGGAGCCGCAAGCCCTTTGAATAGCCGCAGCAATCCCAGGCGGCTGCCAAGCAACGCGGTAGCGGCAGGGCCGGAGCCGCAAGCCCTTTGAATAGCCGCAGCAATCCCAGGGGGCTGCCAAGCAACGCGGTAGCGGCAGGGCCGGAGCCGCAAGCCCTTTGAATAGCCGCAGCAATCCCAGGCGGCTGCCAGGCAACGCGGTAGCGGCAGGGCCGGGAGCCGCAAGCCCCTTGCTGTGTGTTTAATTCAAAGCCTCTGGCCCCAGACGACTCTGGGTGGGGACAAGTCCCCAGCCCCGCCCCTTCCACTCCAGACTCCGCCCTTCCAGGGTACGGTGGAACCAGCCTGTGACCACGTACCAAAATGCAGTGTCATCCCCCCTCCCCTGTGAAAATGACTGCTCACGAGATGTCCATGATCCATCAACTGCCCGGTAAGGGGGATGCTTTGCTGCTCCTCTGCCTTTGAAATGTACACGAGCCACCTGGGACCCTTGTACATTTCACAGGGAGAGGTGCAGCAGCGGGGGACCCCGTGCCAGTGGGGCTTTTAAGCCAGCTCCCCCCAGCACTGGCTCCTGCTCCGCCCCCCCTTGTAACAGAGGCAGCAGGGGGTGGGGAGGAGCAACTGGTCAACTGGACTACTGATAAGCCTAGGCTTGACAGGTAGTCCGCTAGTCACATCCCTATTGCCCACCCCTGCCCTAATACATCAGGTCTGGCTTTGAGTCTTCCTCCTCTCCCACTTGGCTTGGGCAGGGAAACTAAACCGGTCAGCTCTCTTATGCCTGGGGGAATTTTGCATCACTGCACATGTACAGAATTCATGCCCCCTGCAGATTTCTTTGCATCCCTGTAGAAAAATGACTTCTGCCTGGAAAGCAAAGTGTTAGGTGCCCTTTGCAGCAGTGCAGGCAGGCTGGTCTGGGCACCTCGAGCGGCCAGCAGACACACATCACTGCTGGGGAAGAGGCTTGGGTAGTCGTGTGCGTGCGAGAGAGACAGAGACTCTGTCCTCGCAGCGTGGAGGGGCAGGGCTTCAGGGTGTTTCCGAGGAAGTAGGAGTGGAACAGGCCGTTCCCATTGGGCAGAGCTGAATGCAGCAATGTGTTTGCTAAGTAAGTTGTTTCCATTTTCTTGTGAATTTCCCCAGGAGGATAAAACAGGAACAAAGCATGAAGGCTCCAGTACGTTGCCAGAGTGGCATGAAGGACAGTAAGGGTGCGTCTGCCCCACACGACGAAGTGGAGTTAAGATACGCAACTTCAGCTGTGTTCATTGTGTAGCTGAAGCCAGAGTAGCTTAACTCAGCGTTCGGTGCTGTCTCGCCTGCAGAAAGTGGAGGGAAGAACACGCTCCCTTCGACTTCCCTTGCACCTTGTGAAAGCAGGGCTACCAGCATTGGCCGGAGCGCCCCTCCCTTCCAATTGGCTGTCTTCGCTTGAGATCGAAAGGAATAGCTTGGCTCTTCCTCTGCAATGTAGATGTGCCTGTCGTTCTTAGGGTGCTTATTGTGCTCCCGTGATCTAGAACTGGTCTACATTTTGGACTGAAAAATGTTCTTGTCAAAATGTGCTCCGTGAGCTGGGCTCCGCGCGGACCCTCGGGGGCCGGCGGGAACCGGGAGCTGGGCTCCGCGCGGACCCTCGGGGGCCGGCGGGAACCGGGAGCTGGGCTCCGCGCGGACCCTCGGGGGCCGGCGGGAACCGGGAGCTGGCGTCTCCACCTCTCACTTGCTGTCCGTGTCCTGTGAGGGACCGCTGAGCATGCACTGGCTGCGTGTAACTTTTGAGGGCTAGTGAGAAATAAAGGATCAGGCCTAGCTACATTAGACAGGCAAGGGGAGTTGGGGATTTCTCCAATGCTCCCAATTCCCAATATCCAGCCATTGTGTTGCAGTTGAAATAAATTACCAATGTAATTAATCCATAAATAAGGTCCATCTGCTAGTGGCTAGTAGCCAGGGTGGGCAGGGCTCATGGCCCTACCTGTGGTTGGCAGAGGCTGAGAGGTATCACGTGATTCAGCTCTGTTCCCTCCCTCTGGGGCACCGGGCACTGACGGCAGTGGGCAGCCAGGACGCTGGGCGAGACGGACCTTTGGTCTGACCCAGCCTGGCTGCTCTTATGAAACCAGCCTGATTATATTGTGGTGCTTTTACAGCCTTCTCCAAAGGCCCCTGACTCCGTAGCTCTCCGCCTCCTGCAGAGCCGGGCTGTCAGGCTGACCTCGGCCGACTGGGATTGTAGAAGTGGCCTAGAGCGCCTGGCTGGAGCCGTGCCTGAGAGCTGGTATGAAAAGGCCCACGTCTCGGGGGACGTTGCCGAGCGGTGGGGGTCTGCACTGTGCTCTGAGCTGCACTTGTTCCTTTACCTTTCCCCGAGAGGGAGGCTGCGTGTTCCTCCTTTGGATGAGGCGCGTTCCCGTGCCAGGCGGCGCAGGCCTCCGGGTGCGTCTTCGCTGGAATAAATGGTCCCTTCGCTCCAGGCAGCGGTGCAGGTTATTGCTCTAGTTGTGGGAGTCTTGCTTAGGGATGGCTTGGCAGTGCAGCCATTTGGGTCACGAACTGTGTGAACTTGAGCAGAAATTCTGGTGTCGACAGAATGAGCCCAGCACAGGCAGGACTGACGTCCCTCCGGCAGTGTCCTCCTGAGGTGTCAGCACCCGGAGCCAAGGGGGGGTTAGTCTCTGCAGCCCAGGCCTGTCCTGGGGCTCTTGATGAGCAGGCCCGTTAGCAGCCGTGGGCTGGGCTGCGCGTGGACATCTCCCCAGCACCGCCGGCCCCCCGCTCTGCAGGGCAGCAAGCTGGGACCGATGCTCGCTCACTCACGCGCCGTGGGTTTTTCCATTCTCGTCCAGGCCACCGAATGGCCAGCTGGGATAATGGCACGTTGGCTTTTCTTCGCTGCCCTCTGGGTGCAGCGAGAGGGGAAGGAAATCCTGCACAGCCTGCCTCGCTGCCCTTCCTCTGAGGGGTAGGAGTGTGGCCCCATGCTGGCCGGAGCGTGCGTGTGCTTGTTGCTTCTCCTGAGGGCAGAGCTGCCACATTCTCGGCGTATTTCCTCCAGGATGCAGCCCGGCCTCAGTGGTTTGTTTCTCTCCTCAGACACCACAAACCAGGGACCAAAATGACAGACTCCAAGTACTTCACCACGACGAAGAAAGGTAACGCGCACGTGCGGGTCGCTCGCCCTTCCCAGCCAGCCCCCAGGTTCCTGTCGCTCCCTGCGACCGCCCGTGCGAGTCCTGCCCGCTGCCCCGATCGTAGTCACTGCCATTCCCCTGTGCCACGGCTGACAGGCCAGGGGGGTCTGTTTCGCTGCTCTCATAGAGGGGAAAGAGACATGCTTGCTGAGGGGTGACTGGCCTCCGTGCAGGTGTCTCCTGCAGGTACCAGTGAAGTGGGGTTAACTTGCTCACTACCTGCAGACAGCACTGCCCGTCACTCAGGTGCTGAGCATTCCAGATACGGCAGCTCCGGGGCCGGGCAGAGAGCGAGCCGGGGCCCGGTGCCTTGGGGCTGCGGCAGCTCAGGGGCCGGGCGGAGAGCGAGCCGGGGCCCGGTGCCTTGGGGCTGCGGCAGCTCAGGGGCCGGGCGGAGAGCGAGCCGGGGCCCGGTGCCTTGGGGCTGCGGCAGCTCCGGGGCCGGGCGGAGAGCGAGCCGGGGCCCGGTGCCTTGGGGCTGCGGCAGCTCAGGGGCCGGGCGGAGAGCGAGCCGGGGCCCGGTGCCTTGGGGCTGCGGCAGCTCAGGGGCCGGGCGGAGAGCGAGCCGGGGCCCGGTGCCTTGGGGCTGCGGCAGCTCCGGGGCCGGGCGGAGAGCGAGCCGGGGCCCGGTGCCTTGGGGCTGCGGCAGCTCAGGGGCCGGGCGGAGAGCGAGCCGGGGCCCGGTGCCTTGGGGCTGCGGCAGCTCCGGGGCCGGGCGGAGAGCGAGCCGGGGCCCGGTGCCTTGGGGCTGCGGCAGCTCCGGGGCCGGGCGGAGAGCGAGCCGGGGCCCGGTGCCTTGGGGCTGCGGCAGCTCTGGGGCCGGGCGGAGCCTGAGCTGGGGCCTGGCACTGCTGAGATGCCTTTAGGCTGCTTTTATCAGCTGTGGCAGCTCAATAATGCCCGCGGGTGCAGCTGCCAGCCTGGCCTGTTGGTAACGCACTTGTTAAAGGGCGCGGGGGGATCCCGGGGGCTGAGCCCTTGGCTGGAGCAGCCCGAGGAGTAACTCTTGGGGTGCTGCGTGCCCGTCAGGGAGGGGAGGGTGTCTGCAGAGGGATTTCTGCAGGGCGGGGGGCGAGTTACAGGAAGCTTAGGAAGCTAGCTGTGACCCCAGCAACACACGGCGGGCAGGACACAGCTCTGCCTGTCTCACCCTGGCATTCACACGCGTCCCTAGTGCACAGAACTCCCCTAGCTTCTAATTGTGTGTGTGTGTGTGTGTGTGTGTGTGTGTGTGTGTACATACACACTCTGCTGCGTCAGTTTTCTAGCGCGCAGCCCCCTGGAATCCCCTGGCCCCTTCCACCCACCTAGTCCAATGCCCGTCCCTCTCCTTTCCGCCCTGGGCCACACGCTGGTCTCTGCTGACCGATGGGCTGGCACAGAGTCCCTGAGTCCTGTGCTCACAAGCTCTGTTCTGCCGTGTGCGCCTGCGGCTTCCCTCCCTTGCGTTTCACACCGCGGGCTGGCTGAGTCCTTGCTGGGGGCCCCGCCCACCTGGACCTGCTGCCACACGGATGCTCAGGCCAGACAGGACAGTCAGGCAGGGTGCACTGCTTGCCACGGTGAAAGCGTGCTCGGAGAGGCAGCTCCGCCTGGCTTCATACAGGGCAGTCCCAGAGCATCGCCCTGCGAGCTTTGGCTCGGCTACCCCAGCGCACGGCTCCGCGCGGGAGACGGCTCATCGGTAATGAACAGCTCGCGCCCTCAGAGCCGAGCACGCAGCCTCCTTCACGATTGGAGCGGCTTCCTAGAAGCCGCCGTGAAGTGTCACTTCCCCCGTCCGCCTGCAAGGGCTGCTGGGCGGTGAATGTCCGTGTGGAGCCGAGTTCACCCTGGCAGCAAGGTCCAGGCTGCCCGTAGATGGCAAGGCCAGACGGGATGCACAGCTCACAGCCGTGCCTGCCTGCCTGGGGACCACGCCCTTTGGTGGTGGGTAGTGGGGCCTGGGGCTGGCTCCCAGCTCTGCTTCCACCTGAGTGTTTCTAGTGCCTCTCTGCTAGGCCAGTTCTGCTGGCTCTGAGCCGCCATCCGGGGCATTGGCAAACGTAAGCTGTGCTCGCTGAGGCAGCCCAGCCTCAGGGAGCGGCCAGACCCAGACCTCAGACTCGTCCCGAGCCGGGTAGCGTGTCGTGACCCTGCCCAGTGGGCCCTCCTGCTCGTCGCCCCGGGCGTAGCCTGGCGTGGCTGCGTTCCCAGCCAGCGAGGCTCAGACCAGGCTGGGACGTGGCATTGGAGCGGTTCCCCCGCCGGCCTGGCTCGCCGCGCGTCCCTCACCTTCGGTTACGAGAGCAGGCAGGCAGTTGCTCCGCAGGCACGCGGGATGAGGAGGGTCTAGGCGGGAAGCTGTCTGCCCAGGGCAGTGTTCACGCCTGGCTCCCTTTGGCTGCATCTGCAGGGGAGATCTTTGAGCTGAAGGCAGAGCTGAACAGCGACAAGAAGGAGAAGAAGAAGGAGGCCGTGAAGAAGGTGATCGCGTCCATGACC
Source organism: Pelodiscus sinensis (assembly GCF_052426305.1). Classification (NCBI taxonomy): domain Eukaryota; kingdom Metazoa; phylum Chordata; order Testudines; family Trionychidae; genus Pelodiscus; species Pelodiscus sinensis. The sequence goes on along the minus strand of NC_143085.1, from coordinate 943,863 downwards.
GTTGGCAAGGATGTCAGGTGTGCTGCCGTGCGTGGCGTGGGGAGGCTCTGGGGAAGCCATCTCTTGCTGCAGGGGGGCCCGAACGAGAGCCAGCTGCGGGGATGCCCTGGCGGCTGGCCCAGACCTCGGCTTGAGACTGAGTGCCGCGTAACCGGGCCTGTGGCTTGAGGCCTGCCTCAGTTTCCATGGCAGACGGCTCCTTTTGGCTCTGGTCTCGGGTGAGAGCTTCCGGGGGAGCGCAGCCTCTGCCCTGCAGGGGGATGTTCTAGTGGGGGCAGGCGCAACTCGAATTTGCGAGGGCTTGGACTAGATTCCAGACCAGCGGGCTGGCGCTGATTGCTGCTTTCTGGAAACCGAACCTTGTGTCCCTTCGATAAAAGCGAGCCAGCCCCCTTCCGCAGAGGGCGGCGTCTCTTGTCGCTGAGCCGAAAATGAGCTGTCAGGCTGAGCTCCTGTGCTCCGGCAGCCACGGCTCTGCGCCCGTTTTCCAGGTGTGGGTAGCCGGTAGAGAGCGCTGAGTGATAGGAGAGCTCTGTTTGCAGCCGGAATTCCAGGGGAGAGCGTTTTGGTGTGGGGAAGGTGTCCATTAGGGACTGCTTGGTGGCGCAGATCCATGAAGAACTCCAGATGTTGGAATGGCTCCTTCGGATCGGCGGAGACTCACATTTAGAAATCTAAACGTGAGAGCTGGGAGGGCCGGGGAGGTGGGACGTGGCTGGGCCCGGGCATGCCAGCCCAGCTAACTCGTTCCCCTCCCATCAGAGCGGCCAGACGGGGTCAGACCCAAGTTCCATGTAGCCCAGGGTCCTGTCTGCTGGCAGCGGCCAATGCCAGGTGCCCCAGAGGGAGGGAACGCAGCAGGGAATCCTCGGGTGATCCCTCCCCTGTCGCCCCTTCCCAGCCTCTGACACACACAGGCCAGGGACACTGTGCCTACCCATCCTGGCTAATAGCCATTCAGGGACCTAACCTCCATGAATTTATCTAGCTCTTCTTTGAACCCTGATACAGTCTTGGTCTTCACGTCCTCTGGCGAGGAGTTCCACAGGTTGACTGTGCGCTGCATGAAGAAAAACTTCCTTTGGTTTGTTTGAAACCTGCTGCCTATCTGCGTAGCACTGGGATGGTTTATGCTGGCGCTTTGTGTTTCAGCGCACTCTTTCCAGACGTGGTGAACTGCATGCAGACCGATAACCTGGAGCTGAAGAAGCTGGTCTACCTGTACCTCATGAATTATGCCAAGAGCCAGCCAGACATGGCCATTATGGCTGTCAACACCTTCGTAAAGGTGAGACGGGAGAGGTGAGGTGAAGGGCTCAGGCTCGCTTTGCCGTGTGTAGCCAGAACCTAGGTCACTGGGCGGAACCTCCGCCGCTGTCCTGTCTGAGCTTGGGGGAGGAACGAGACGCCCGCCACCCGGTCCACCAGTAATTGTGCAGGTTATGCTTTCGTTTCGGTTCCTCGGTGTGGAGGGACGCCCTAAATCCACACTGAGGCACCTAAGGGAGAGGCCCTCGTTAGCAGTCAGTGCGCGGCACCGCTGCAATGCAGATTGCTTTCGTTTCGGTTCCTCGGTGTGGAGGGACGCCCTAAATCCACACTGAGGCACCTAAGCGAGAGGCCCTCGTTAGCAGTCAGTGCGCGGCACCGCTGCAATGCAGATTGCTTTCGTTTCGGTTCCTCGGTGTGGAGGGACGCCCTAAATCCACACTGAGGCACCTAAGGGAGAGGCCCTCGTTAGCAGTCAGTACGCGGCACCGCTGCGCTGCAGATTGCTTTCGTTTCGGTTCCTCGGTGTGGAGGGACGCCCTAAATCCACACTGAGGCACCTAAGGGAGAGGCCCTCGTTAGCAGTCAGTGCGCGGCACCGCTGCCATGCAGATTGCTTTCGTTTCGGTTCCTCGGTGTGGAGGGACGCCCTAAATCCACACTGAGGCACCTAAGGGAGAGGCCCTCGTTAGCAGTCAGTGCGCGGCACCGCTGCCATGCAGATTGCTTTCGTTTCGGTTCCTCGGTGTGGAGGGACGCCCTAAATCCACACTGAGGCACCTAAGGGAGAGGCCCTCGTTGGCAGTCAGTGCGCGGCACCGCTGCCATGCAGATTGCTTTCGTTTCGGTTCCTCGGTGTGGAGGGACGCCCTAAATCCACACTGAGGCACCTAAGGGAGAGGCCCTCGTTGGCAGTCAGTGCGCGGCACCGCTGCCATGCAGATTGCTTTCGTTTCGGTTCCTCGGTGTGACGGGACGCCCTAAATCCACACTGAGGCACCTAAGGGAGAGGCCCTCGTTAGCAGTCAGTACGCGGCACCGCTGCAATGCAGATTGCTTTCGTTTCGGTTCCTCGGTGTGGAGGGACGCCCTAAATCTACACTGAGGCACCTAAGGGAGAGGCCCTCGTTAGCAGTCAGTGCGCGGCACCGCTGCAATGCAGATTGCTTTCGTTTCGGTTCCTCGGTGTGGAGGGACGCCCTAAATCCACACTGAGGCACCTAAGGGAGAGGCCCTCGTTAGCAGTCAGTGCGCGGCACCGCTGCCATGCAGATTGCTTTCGTTTCGGTTCCTCGGTGTGGAGGGACGCCCTAAATCCACACTGAGGCACCTAAGGGAGAGGCCCTCGTTAGCAGTCAGTGCGCGGCACCGCTGCCATGCAGATTGCTTTCGTTTCGGTTCCTCGGTGTGGAGGGACGCCCTAAATCCACACTGAGGCACCTAAGGGAGAGGCCCTCGTTAGCAGTCAGTGCGCGGCACCGCTGCCATGCAGATTGCTTTCGTTTCGGTTCCTCGGTGTGGAGGGACGCCCTAAATCCACACTGAGGCACCTAAGCGAGAGGCCCTCGTTAGCAGTCAGTGCGCGGCACCGCTGCCATGCAGATTGCTTTCGTTTCGGTTCCTCGGTGTGGAGGGACGCCCTAAATCCACACTGAGGCACCTAAGGGAGAGGCCCTCGTTAGCAGTCAGTGCGCGGCACCGCTGCAATGCAGATTGCTTTCGTTTCGGTTCCTCGGTGTGGAGGGACGCCCTAAATCCACACTGAGGCACCTAAGGGAGAGGCCCTCGTTAGCAGTCAGTGCGCGGCACCGCTGCCATGCAGATTGCTTTCGTTTCGGTTCCTCGGTGTGGAGGGACGCCCTAAATCCACACTGAGGCACCTAAGGGAGAGGCCCTCGTTAGCAGTCAGTGCGCGGCACCGCTGCCATGCAGATTGCTTTCGTTTCGGTTCCTCGGTGTGGATTGAGCTTGAGCCCCCAGCCTGAACGCTGGCCCAAAGACGGGCTGACTCTAGTGTCCCTTTCCACACCTGTAGGACTGTGAGGACCCCAACCCCCTGATCCGGGCCCTGGCTGTGCGGACAATGGGCTGCATCCGGGTGGATAAGATAACGGAGTACCTCTGTGAGCCCTTGAGAAAGTGTCTGAAGGACGAGGACCCCTACGTGCGCAAGACCGCAGCCGTCTGCGTGGCCAAGCTCCACGACATCAACGCCCAGCTGGTGGAGGACCAGGGCTTCCTGGACACGCTGAAGGACCTCATCTCGGACTCCAACCCTATGGTGAGCGCTCCTCCAGCCCTTCCTCTCTCTCCGAGTGCAGCAGTCTGCTCCCAGGCCCTCATCCTTGCCCCCCAGTCCAGGCACAGCCCTCTGCCTGGTGCGGCATTTGCTGCTTCAGCCGGGCCCCAGAACACAAGCACAGTGAGGGCTGTTCAGAGGCCTTGCTGACCAGACTAAGGAGGCTTCTTTGGGCTCGGGCAGGGACTCTCCTTGCCTAGAGCCCTTGGTGTCGGCCTCTCCCAGAGCCATGCTCGTGCCAGGCTGCAGCACGCTCAGCAGTGCGGAGGGGCCTGGGCACGGGACCTCGGGGCGCTCCCGGCTGGCTGCCGCCCGGTGGAAAGTGGCAGCTAACAGCCCGCGTGCTCCTGCAGGTGGTGGCTAATGCGGTAGCGGCCCTTTCCGAGATAGCAGAGTCCCACCCCAGCAGCAACCTGCTGGACCTGAACCCCCAGTCCATTAACAAGCTGCTGACGGCCCTGAACGAGTGCACCGAGTGGGGGCAGATCTTCATCCTGGACTGCCTGGCAAACTACATGCCCAAGGACGACCGGGAGGCCCAGAGGTAGGGGGGGGCAGACCCCACGCTGGCAGGCCCGGGGGGGGGGGGGGGGGGCAGACCCCACGCTGGCAGGCCCGGGGGGGGGGAGCAGCAGACCCCACGCTGGCAGGCCTGGGGGGGGGGGGGGGGGGGGGGGAGCGGCAGATCCCACGCTGGCAGGCCCGGGGGGGGGGGGGGAGCGGCAGATCCCACGCTGGCAGGCCCGGGGGGGGGGGGGGGGGAGCGGCAGACCCCACGCTGGCAGGCCTGGGGGGGGGCGGAGAGAGCGGCAGACCCCACGCTGGCAGGCCTGGGGGGGGGGGGGGGAGCGGCAGATCCCACGCTGGCAGGCCCGGGGGGGGGGGGGGGGGAGCGGCAGACCCCACGCTGGCAGGCCCGGGGGGGGGGGGGAGCGGCAGACCCCACGCTGGCAGGCCCGGGGGGGGGGAGCAGCAGACCCCACGCTGGCAGGCCTGGGGGGGAGGGGGGAGAGTGGCAGATCCCACGCTGGCAGGCCCGGGGGGGGGGGGGAGGAGCAGCAGACCCCACGCTGGCAGGCCTGGGGGGGGGCGGAGAGAGTGGCAGATCCCACGCTGGCAGGCCTGGGGGGGAGGGGGCGGAGAGAGCGGCAGATCCCACGCTGGCAGGCCCTGTGGATCCTGCTCTTGGGCTGCTGGGGCCCCTGGACCCGAGGGATCTAGCAACCAGGCTGCTTGACCGGTGACTCGAGGGTACGTTGGACGTATCCACGTACAGGCCAGGTCTCTGCCCAGCCCTGGGGGGGCAGGTTTCACTAGTGGCCTGGAGTGGGCACATTGCTTCCTGCTCCTGGTGAGGTCCCAGCTGTTCTCCCGGAGCCAGGAGATCTAGACTCTGCTTTCTCCCGAGCCTCTTGTGGCTTCTAGGCCGCCTCCAGGTGACGGCTCAGAAGTGGCCAAGATCCTTTTCTTGGCGGGCTGGGAGTTAGTCCAGTGGCCCTGGCAATGGGGGCCCCAGCAGGGCTGTGAGCCCAGCCTCCTTTCTGGGCAGCAGAGCGTGGCTCCGTGGCTGCAGGCCGTCCCTCCTGCGAGCTCCGCGCCGGTGCTCCCCAGGCTCTGCCGTGCGTGACCCTTTCTGCCCAGTGGCTCTGGATTGGCTTTTCTCTTTCTCCCGTGCCCCGGCAGCATCTGTGAGCGGGTGACGCCCCGGCTGTCCCACGCCAACTCTGCCGTGGTGCTCTCCGCAGTGAAAGTGCTGATGAAGTTCATGGAGATGCTGTCGAAGGACCTGGATTATTATGGCACCCTGCTGAAGAAGCTGGCTCCTCCTCTGGTCACGCTGCTCTCGGCCGAGCCGGAGCTGCAGTACGTGGCTCTGCGCAACATCAACCTCATTGTGCAGAAGAGGTGAGCCGCTGGCGGGCACGCAGACGGAGCCGGCCCGGGTCTCGCGCCAGGAGCTCGGGCAGCGCGGTAAGACGCCGGCAGGAGCGGCCCAGCCTGCTGTGCCAGCTCGGTTATAGGCCAACAGCATGAGCCCCGACTGGACAGGCACGTTGGCTGGGCTGGCAGGGGGGCGTCTGGTTACGACCTTTCGCGAAGCCTCTGTCCGCTCTGCAGCCCGTGGTCAGTGTTGCTGGCTGGCCCCGAAGGGCATCCCTTGGCTGTTCCAGGACATCCGATGATGGCGGCGGTCAGGGCGTGTCTCCCCTGGCTCACTGCGGCTAGCGCGTTCCAGGGAGACGCAGGGACTGCCAATGCCAGAAGCGGGCTGCAAGACGAAAGGTCTGCTCTGGCCAGCCCCATGCACCCCTCCAAGCTGGCTGTGTCCTTCGGGTATCCGCTGCTCCCCATTCCCTCTCCGGCGCAGGGGTGTTGGCTCTGGTGCCTGTTGGGCAGCCTCTGCTGATGCACTGCAGGGGCGGGGGCGACTGGCGCTTCGCTGGGGCACGTGACAAAATGTGGTGGGTCCGAGCGGTGCTAACCCCCGTGTCCGCCTCCAGGCCGGAAATCCTCAAGCATGAGATGAAGGTGTTCTTCGTGAAGTACAACGACCCCATCTACGTTAAACTGGAGAAACTGGACATCATGATCCGCCTGGCCTCCCAGGCCAACATCGCGCAGGTCAGCCCCTCCCCAGGGGAGCAGTCTGGCCGTACGCGCCTCCGTGCCCGCGACCCCTTCTGCACCACCTCCCCGTGGCCTGGCTTTGTCAGCGTGCACGGATGCCAGGCGGGGCCCTGGCGAGCAGCTGCATGTGGCTGGCCCCAGCTGTGACGCCTGCCTCCGTGCTCTCGGCTCAGGAGTTGGGTGGCTGAAGGCGGTTGGTGCGTTGGCAGAGCCCGCAGGCCACGGCCCTGTCCGCGTTCGGTCAGCCGCAGCCTCTGACTGCTCAGGAGCCCGCTGCCGTGCCCCTTTTGGGGGTCCCAGCCCCCACTGCCAAGGGCAGGGCTCACCTCTCTGCCCCTCCGGCAGGTGCTCGCCGAGCTGAAGGAGTACGCCACCGAAGTGGACGTGGACTTTGTGAGGAAGGCTGTACGAGCCATCGGCCGCTGTGCCATCAAGGTGGAGGTGAGCGGCAGGTGCTGGGGGGTGAGGGGCTGTGGCTGGACAAACCAGAATCCAAGCGGGGGCGGTGGAGTGCGCCGGAGCTGCCCTTGCAGGCGATCGACGCGCCCTCGTGCTGTGTCTAGCCCGGAGGCCACGTTCAGCAGTAGGTGCGACGTCTCGTGGGGTGGAATGGCTCAGCCCAGGCTGACTCCCTCTGCCCGCTCGGACTTGAGGCACCAGAGCTAGAAGGCTCGGACCGTCTCGGTGCAGAGGCGCACGTGAGAGGGGCTGCGGTTGTTCCAGAGATCTCCATCAGCCCTGCCACAGAGGGGCCTGGAACTTGTGCCGTCCATCCTCTTGGGGCTCCGTGATCACGGCTTGTGCTCTGGCGCTGCCTTTCCCAGTGCAAGGGTGGCTGTTGCAGACGGGCAGGGAGAAGGGTGTTTCGTGAGCCGACGATGGGCAGTCGGTCGTATTGAAGGACTGAGGAGCCGGGGGCTGGGTCCTTGGGGGGCAATTGGCCCTGCCCCGTGGGGCTGGGTGCGCAGGTGCTAGCTAACCGGAGGCGGGGCTCGGGATAGCAGCCCGGCTGTGCTGGACAGGAGCTGGAGGGAAGGGCCGTCCTTCACTCCGAGGGATGTTCCCTGGGGATTGGTGAACCTCGTGACGTTTTAGCGCTTAGCCCCGGGGCAGGACCAGCAGCCGTTGTACCAGAGGCAGCAGCGCGGGATGCAGGTGGGAGCTGGTCTGCGGGTTTGAAAACCAGCCCCTCATGGACCGGCTCCCTGTCGCCCTGCGCCGCTGGTCCTGAGACACAGGCGGCAGCGCGGGGGGGGGCAGCAGCCCCTGTCTGGGGGTCTGAGCTCCTGGACCCGGTGTGAGCCAGGCCTGAGCCAGGCTGCCTGCCCAGCTCCTAACGCACTTTAAACACGGAGCCACGGGGGGCAGGTCCCAGACCGGTGTGAGCCAGGACTGAGCCAGGCTGCCTGCCCAGCTCCTAACGCACTTTAAACACAGAGCCACGGGGGGCAGGTCCCGGACCGGTGTGAGCCAGGCCTGAGCCAGGCTGCCTGCCCAGCTCCTAACGCACTTTAAACACGGAGCCACGGGGGGCAGGTCCCGGACCGGTGTGAGCCAGGCCTGAGCCAGGCTGCCTGCCCAGCTCCTAACGCACTTTAAACACGGAGCCACGGGGGGCAGGTCCCGGACCGGTGTGAGCCAGGCCTGAGCCAGGCTGCCTGCCCAGCTCCTAACGCACTTTAAACACGGAGCCACGGGGGGCAGGTCCCGGACCGGCGTGAGCCAGGCCTGAGCCAGGCTGCCTGCCCAGCTCCTAACGCACTTTAAACACAGAGCCACGGGGGGCAGGTCCCGGACCGGTGTGAGCCAGGCCTGAGCCAGGCTGCCTGCCCAGCTCCTAACGCACTTTAAACACGGAGCCACGGGGGGCAGGTCCCGGACCGGTGTGAGCCAGGCCTGAGCCAGGCTGCCTGCCCAGCTCCTAACGCACTTTAAACACAGAGCCACAGGGGGCAGGTCCTGGACCGGTGTGAGCCAGGCTGCTGGCCCACCTGCTAAAATATTCCCTGGCAGGCAGAGGGGAGGGGAATGGGCGTAGCCTGCGGCATTAAGCCATATGAAGCAGTGGAAAGGGTAGTTGAGAGAGAGCGCAGCCTCGGGGCGTCGTGCAGGGAACTTCTGCAGAAGAGTGGCCCCAGTGGGCTTGTGGCTGGGCGGGGAGCACACGGGGCACCCCTGGGCACGCAGAGCCCGGCGGGCAGGCTGTGCCCCTCCTGTGTGCGCAGGGCAGTGGAGGGCAGGACGGGAGGGAGCACACGGGGCACCCTTGGGCGCGCAGAGCCCGGCGGGCAGGCTGTGCCCCTCCCGTGTGCGCAGGGCAGTGGAGGGCAGGACGGGAGGGAGCACACGGGGCACCCTTGGGCGCGCAGAGCCCGGCGGGCAGGCTGTGCCCCTCCCGTGTGCGCAGGGCAGTGGAGGGCAGGACGGGAGGGAGCACACGGGGCACCCTTGGGCGCGCAGAGCCCGGCGGGCAGGCTGTGCCCCTCCCGTGTGCGCAGGGCAGTGGAGGGCAGGACGGGAGGGAGCACACGGGGCACCCTTGGGCGCGCAGAGCCCGGCGGGCAGGCTGTGCCCCTCCCGTGTGCGCAGGGCGGTGGAGGGCAGGATGGGAGGGAGCACACGGGGCACCCCTGGGCGCGCAGAGCCCGGCGGGCAGGCTGTGCCCCTCCCGTGTGCGCAGGGCGGTGGAGGGCAGGACGGGAGGGAGCACACGGGGCACCCTTGGGCGCGCAGAGCCCGGCGGGCAGGCTGTGCCCCTCCCGTGTGCACAGGGCGGTGGAGGGCAGGACGGGAGGGAGCACACGGGGCACCCTTGGGCGCGCAGAGCCCGGCGGGCAGGCTGTGCCCCTCCCGTGTGCACAGGGCAGTGGAGGGCAGGACGGGAGGGAGCACACGGGGCACCCTTGGGCGCGCAGAGCCCGGCGGGCAGGCTGTGCCCCTCCCGTGTGCACAGGGCAGTGGAGGGCAGGACGGGAGGGAGCACACGGGGCACCCTTGGGCGCACAGAGCCCGGCGGGCAGGCTGTGCCCCTCCCGTGTGCGCAGGGCGGTGGAGGGCAGGACGGGAGGGAGCACACGGGGCACCCTTGGGCGCGCAGAGCCCGGCGGGCAGGCTGTGCCCCTCCCGTGTGCGCAGGGCGGTGGAGGGCAGGACGGGAGGGAGCACACGGGGCACCCTTGGGCGCGCAGAGCCCGGCGGGCAGGCTGTGCCCCTCCCGTGTGCGCAGGGCAGTGGAGGGCAGGACGGGAGGGAGCACACGGGGCACCCTTGGGCGCGCAGAGCCCGGCGGGCAGGCTGTGCCCCTCCCGTGTGCACAGGGCAGTGGAGGGCAGGACGGGAGGGAGCACACGGGGCACCCCTGGGCGCGCAGAGCCCGGCGGGCAGGCTGTGCCCCTCCCGTGTGCACAGGGCAGTGGAGGGCAGGACGGGAGGGAGCACACGGGGCACCCCTGGGCGCGCAGAGCCCGGCGGGCAGGCTGTGCCTCTCCCGTGTGCACAGGGCAGTGGAGGGCAGGATGGGAGGGAGCACACGGGGCACCCTTGGGCGCGCAGAGCCCGGCGGGCAGGCTGTGCCAGGGGCTCTACCTGTCGCTCTCTTCTCTGCCTAGCAATCGGCGGAGCGCTGCGTCAGCACCCTGCTGGACCTCATTCAGACCAAAGTCAATTATGTGGTGCAGGAAGCCATTGTGGTGATCAAAGACATCTTCCGCAAGTACCCCAACAAGTGCGTGATGCGGCCGCTGGCCCCACCGGGCGCTCGGGCAGGGCTGTCCTGGGGAGATCTCGCTGCTCCTGCCCCGTTCCTTGACCCCGTTCAGGAAGCAGCCAATCCCATTGGCCTCTTTGGGACACGAGCCAATGCGAAGCTGGTGTGTGCCAGCCTTGCAGAGGGGCCTTCCCGGTGCCGTCGGGGGCGCAGCAAGTCTGGGGTTGGCCACACCGGTGCTGACCGCAGTCTGTGAGGCAGCAGGCTTGGACTGTGCCCGGAATGGGGGTGGGTCTTACCTGAGGTAAAACGAGGTTCAGGAAAGCCAGCCCCCAGCTGAGACCCGACCCAGGCACGACACGACGTTCGGTTCCAGGCGGTGCCGCGTTCGGCCGGCTCTGCCTCTCCCCTGGGCTCGGTGTGTCTGATGCTGGTGTGTGGCAGTCCCTGTAAACGTGAGAGAAGAGGAGCCAGAGTCTCGGATGAGGCGCGTTCCTGGTGAAGGGCCCTTCGTGGGAGGGAGATTTCGGCTGCTTGTGCCACGTGCTGAAGTCCCCTCAGTGAAGCAGGGAGGGGCAATTCAGGGTGACTCAGGGACTGTCCCACAGGCGACTCTGGCTGTAACGGTCAGGCCGCCACCGTGCTGGGAAATGAGCAGCGGGCGAGTTGCTCGTATCTGAGGGAACGGGGCCAGGCCCGTCTCCAGGAAAAGCCATGATGTGGCTGAGGCCTTGGGGCGTGGCAGACTCCCGCTAGGTCCACGAGGGCCCCGGGGCAGACTGCGGCTAGCGAATGGCCTGCCCCTAGCCGCTGTCTCAGCAGGGTGGGAAAGGAGCCAGGTGCTGGAGAATACCCAGGTGGGAGCCCTTGGAATGGCCTGGCTGGCGATGGGACCTCCCTTCTGGTGGGCTGCTGGGAGTCCTGCGAGGGCTTCCTGAGCTCTTGGCCTGGAGCAAACCTCGTGTTGGCACTCCTCGCCATGGCCTGTCCCTCCTGCTCGGTCTCCCCCAGTCACCGACCGGGGCCAGGGCCGAGGGCCCCTGGCTGTGACGCAGGCGAACCGACGTGGGTCCGGTTGTCCCCGCTCTGCGGGGCGCCTGTCGTGTTGCACGGCAGGATTTCAACGCGTCACGCAGGCCCAGCCGTCCGGTCCCCTCTCGGCGAGCAGCCATTCGGGGCGGGGCCCTGCAGGTGCCATGTCGCGCATGGCAGAGGCGCCGGGAGCCACTCACCCTGTCTGCGACCGGGCAGGTACGAGAGCGTGATCGCCACCCTGTGCGAGAACCTGGACTCCCTGGATGAGCCCGAGGCCCGAGCAGCCATGATCTGGATCGTGGGCGAATACGCGGAGCGGATCGACAACGCGGACGAGCTGCTGGAGAGCTTCCTGGAGGGCTTCCACGACGAGAGCACCCAGGTGAATGGCTCAACGGCTGCGTGGCCTGCCCGTGGAGACCTGCTCGGAGCTGGGCTCGCTGGCCCCGCTGTGCGGAGGGAGGGAGGGAGGGAGGCTGCTGACGCTGCAGCGGGGGGGTCTGGCTGCTCGTTGGCTGTGCGCGGGGCTGAGCAGCAGGGTAATTGCGGCTTCGCTCCCCTTGCCGTTCTCGCGCCACCGAGTGCGGCATCTGCCCCCTGCAGAAGGCTCTGGCCTGGTCTGAAATCGGGCCTGCCCACGCTCGCTGTAAACGAAGGCCGTCAGCCCCTTGGAAACGCTGGGCATGGCTCGCGTCTGTCCCTAGTTGGGAGGTACGGAAACGGGTGCTCTCGCTCTCCGGCTCTTCTGGAATTAAGACAATGAACTGGGAGGTTCGAGTCCGTTCCTGTCTCTGCCACTGAGATCCAGTGAGACCTTGGGCACATCATTTAACCACCTGTTCCTCTGTTTGCATCATCAAAATGGGGGCGGTGCTGCCCTGCAGTACTTGGGGAGGGACGGGAAAGTGCTCTGAACTGAAACATGGCAGGAGCCAAGTAGCCCTCACATCTCCATGTAGCAAGGGGGAAGGGCAAATGGCTGTCATCTTGTTCCTCTCGCCTGCATCCCCGGGCGCTAGGACCAATCCCTGCCCTGAACTGGCGAGGGCAGAGACTGCGTGGCCGGGCCGGGGGCTGAGCTCGGCCATCCGGGGGGTGGGGGGCAGATTTCAGCTGGTGCGGGACGGGATCTGCGTTTGCTGGTGGGTGCGCATGGTCTGCTCCCTGACCCCTCCCTGCCCACGCGGTGCAGGTGCAGTTGCAGCTGCTGACGGCCATCGTAAAGCTCTTCCTGAAGAAGCCGACTGAGACTCAGGAGCTGGTGCAGCAGGTGCTGAGCCTCGCGACTCAGGTGGGTAGCACGTCCGCAGCGCCTTTGGCCAGAGTGGGCCTGCGGCCTCGGGGGCCGGCCCGGGACAAGGCGGGGAGGCAGGCGCGGGAGGGCGCCCCAGAACGGACCGTGTCGGTGCAGGCGACTGGCGAGCAGCGCTGCTGGTGGTCTGGCTCCCGAGAGCCGTGCAGCGGCCATGTTGGCCAGACACTGTCCTGGGGTTAACACGGCGGCAGGGGTGCCAGCTTGACAGCGGTCGGGGCCGGTCCCGCTTGGAGCCGCTAGCGGCTTGTACTCCTGGCTCCTGAGGTCTCTGCCAGGCCTGTTTGCCCAGGAGCCCGTGACCTCTGGGCTGCCCGTTCGAATCTGGGGTCCTGCTTCCCACTGCACCTGAGCTAGAATATCCCTCCGGCTGCAAGGCAGCCGCTGTGACGCCGCCTGGGCCGCAGGCTTTCCCGGCAGATGCTCAGTCGTGCTGGGCTCCGGGCTCTGTGCTAGGTGCTGCACAGATTGTTACCTGCAGGCACTGCAGCATGGGAGTGGAAGCAGGCCGAGGATTTTCTTGGCTCACCCGCCCTCCCTGCCATGACATGCCTGGAGAGACAGCCTCTCGAGCCCATCTGGCGCCCTCGGTCGCCTTGCCGCAGAGGTGCTGCCGAGGACTGAGGCGAGCTGGAGCGTCCGTAGCGATAAGGCAGGGAGATGGGTGAACATGCGCCCAAGTGCCTGCACCTTGCAGCGCGCGGCACCGCCGACCTGATGCTACGTGCCAGGTTTGCCCCGCCGCCTTGCAGCAGGGGTTGCTGAGGCGGCTGGCCCTGCCCAGGAGGGCTGCTGGCAGTGCTGGTCCCTGGGCCGGTGAGGAGCCCGTGCCTTGCTCTAATTGCTGCCTTCCCAAAGGACTCGGACAACCCGGACCTGCGGGACCGTGGCTACATCTACTGGCGCCTGCTCTCCACGGACCCCGTGGCTGCCAAGGAGGTGGTGCTGGCGGAGAAGCCGCTCATCTCCGAGGAGACGGACCTGATTGAGCCCACGCTGCTGGACGAGCTGATCTGCTACATCGGCACTCTGGCCTCCGTGTACCACAAGCCCCCCACTGCCTTCGTGGAGGGGAGCAGAGGCATCGTGCATAAGAGCTTGCCTCCGCGGACGGGCTCGTGAGTACCTAGCGGTGCCCCCGGCAGGCTCTGGGCCGAGCCCCTTCCCAGCCATGGGCTCCCCGTGGGGCCAGGCGCCCTCCCCCCAGCGCCGCCGGCTCTCTGGCCAGAGGGAGGATGCTGAGGTGTCGGGATGCTGAGCCTCTCACTCTTCAGTGCCCTGCCCTGCGGGAGCGCGTCTCCGGCAGGCCCAGGCTTCACCTCTCTCCCTCCGCAGGAGCGAGAGCGCAGAGAGCCCCGACGCAGCCCCCTCGGGGCCCCCCCCTTCAGAGCCACCAGCTGTTATCCCAACTCAGGGGGACCTCCTGGGGGACCTCCTGAACCTGGATCTGGGCCCCCCCGCGAGCGGGCCTCCTGTGGCTACATCCTCGGTGCAGCTGGGGGCCGTGGACCTTCTCGGAGGCGGCTTGGACAGCCTGGTAGGTCCTGGGGGTGCAGGCCTGGCTTGGAGTGTGCTCTCGCCAGGCTCTCCCCGCCCCGAGCCTGGCTCTGGACTGGGCGCTCACAGCTCAGCGGGTGGCGTGGGCTCGGGAAGGCTTGGACAGCCTGGTAGGTCCTGGGGGTGCTGGCCTGGCTTGGAGTGTGCTCTCGCCAGGCTCTCCCTGCCCCGAGCCTGGCTCTGGACTGGGCGCTCACAGCTCAGCGGGTGGCGTGGGCTCGGGAAGGCTTGGACAGCCTGGTAGGTCCTGGGGGTGCTGGCCTGGCTTGGAGTGTGCTCTCGCCAGGCTCTCCCTGCCCCGAGCCTGGCTCTGGACTGGGCGCTCACAGCTCAGCGGGTGGCGTGGGCTCGGGAAGGCTTGGACAGCCTGGTAGGTCCTGGGGGTGCAGGCCTGGCTTGGAGTGTGCTCTCGCCAGGCTCTCCCCGCCCCGAGCCTGGCTCTGGACTGGGCGCTCACAGCTCAGCATGTGGTGTGGGCTCGGGAAGGCTTGGACAGCCTGGTAGGTCCTGGGGGTGCTGGCCTGGCTTGGAGTGTGCTCTCGCCAGGCTCTCCCTGCCCCGAGCCTGGCTCTGGACTGGGCGCTCACAGCTCAGCGGGTGGCGTGGGCTCGGGAAGGCTTGGACAGCCTGGTAGGTCCTGGGGGTGCAGGCCTGGCTTGGAGTGTGCTCTCGCCAGGCTCTCCCCGCCCCGAGCCTGGCTCTGGACTGGGCGCTCACAGCTCAGTGGGTGGCGTAGGCTTGGCTCCTTGGGCAGGCTGCGCGTCGCTGGGAGCTGCAGGAGAGCCAGGCTGACGCCAGCGAGGTCTCTTGGCGCTCCAGGCCTGTGGCAGGTCTGGCGTGAGGCCAGCACGTGCCATCGCAGCCCCTGGTGCGGGGGGGAGGCTGCTTGGGAAGGCTCAGGACCAGTGAAACGGGGGGTGCTGAGCTCGGTCAGGAGCGGTTGGGCTGGCAGGGCAGAATAGCCACATGGACAGCCCAGAGGCGGGCGGCGCTGGGAGCTCCTGAAGCCGGTGGTATCCCCACCACGGCATCTCCCTGGCTGTCCTGGGGTACGGCCCCTGCACACACGGACAGTCTGATGTATGGGCTGGACTAACTCCTGTCCCTCCCCTTCTCTTGTCTCCTGGCTTGTGCGTCTCTGCATGTGGCTGGCTCCTCTCTTCACTGTGTCTCTTTCTGCTTGGAGATGGGGGACGAGTCTGAAGGGGTATGGATCAGCCCTTTTCACTAGCGCTCTGGGCCATCCCCACGGGGTCCCCTCGCCCACCTGCTCCCTGGCATGCAGCACAGACGGAGGGGGGATTAGTGACTGCTCGCGTGCCTGGAGGGGGCAAGGAGGAAAGCCGGGAGCTTAGCTTAGTTCAGGGCTTCACGTGATGCGGTCCCACTCCACTTGTAACCCTTTGGGGCTCCCACGGGGACCCTCCTGCAGCGCCCAGTACCCCTGCTCCCGGCCCCGGAGGAGAGGAATGCCGCAGTACAGGCAGTGCCCCCGAGCACCGGGCGGCCTTTCCGGCTGTCTCCGCCCTGCGTAGCTTGTTAGAGCAGCGTCCCGGTGGCGCTCACCTTGCAGCCCGGGCCCGGTGCCTGCCCCCGCTCTCAGCCAGGGCTCTGACAGTGCGGAGCTCCCCAGCGGGCCTGTCCTGTACTCGCTCGCCGCTGCCCTCTGACCTTCCTGTTTCTTGTCTCTGCAGCTGAGAAGCGATGTGGGAGGCAGCCCTGCCGTGAGTGTGCACCTTCCGTGTTACTGTCTGTCCCGTCTGCTCCCCCCCCCCTTCCCTTGCCTGGCTCAGAGTAACGGGCCTCCTTCTTTCATGCAGATGGGTGGCACCAGCGCAGCCGTGCCCCCGAGCCTCGGGCCCCCCCTCAGTGGTGGCTTGGGAGACCTATTTGATCTGGCCGGCGGAGTGGGCACGCTGTCAGGCTCCTACGTGGCGCCCCGAACGGTGAGTGGCCTGGCTAGCGGGCTCCAGCGTTCCCAGGCCGCGGGGGCTGCGCTACCGAAGATTAACCTGGGGTGGGGAAGCTGCTCAGGCGGAGGGGAACGTGGAGGATCCTTTGGTGCCGAGGGAGTCGGGCGTGGCCTGCAGGCTGACATGGCCTGGAGCCCCTCGGTGCCGGAACAGGGCACCTCTTAGGAAAGAGCAAGGGCTGGCCCCAGGGGAATCTTCCCCAGAAAGCTGCGACCATCTGAGCAGAGTCCCGCACGTCCCGCGCTAGTGACGCCCAGCAGGGCTGTGGGAAAGGGCCTGGGGCCCGTCGAGGGAGGCCACCTGCCAGTTCTCCTCGTGTGCCACCGGTCAGCGACTTCTTCCTGTCCTCAGGTCTGGCTCCCAGCCATGAAGGCCAAGGGGCTGGAGATCTCTGGCACATTCAGCCGTCAGGTGGGCACCATCTCCATGGACCTCTTGCTGACGAACAAGGCCTTGCAGGTGATGTCCGACTTCGCCATCCAGTTCAACCGGAACAGGTGAAAGGGCTGCAGCCGGCTCAGCGCGGGGAGGCTGGCGTTTGCCAGGACTAGCCAGGTGCAATCGACTTGCCCCCGGCCAGCGGGCCAGCTGCACATGGCTCGCCCTTGCCGAGCAGTGTTGCAGGCCCAGCTGTCTGCTCCAGGCTCCAAAAGCACCTGGGGACGGGAACAGCTCTGGCAAGAGAAGGGCTGGCCAGCCGCTGGGAGGCTCCTCGGATAGGGGGCAGCGGTGGGTCTGTGCGGGGCCTGGGCCAGCAAGCGGCAGGGGCTAGCCTGCGGCCATGCACTACAAGCGCTCCCCTTGCAACGCGGGGCAGCGCATAAAGGGAACTGCAGCAGGCTTGTGGGGAGGAGAACGAGGCTGCAGCTGGTTGCAGTGTCCTCCAGACAGGCCTTGGAGACGCCATCCCCATGTACCCGGCAGCCTGCGTGTTCCCTGGAGTCACTCTGGGGCACTGCTGCCAGCTAGGGCGGGTAACCGCCCCAGCCCGCTGGGCACTCGGCGGAGCCTGACTGGGGCTGCGGCCGTGGGGCCAGGCTGGGCAGCCTCGCGTGATGATCCTTCTCTCTGAGTGCCCATGGTGATGAGTAACCTGAGCCTCTAAGAAGTTGACTGAGGAGGCTGGTGCTCAGCTCAGAGCAGAGATTGCGGGAGGGACGGGTGCAGGGCTGCAGGGGGCGCTGGAGCGCTCGTTCGATGCCGGGACAGACCCGAGGCGTAATGCTCGGAGGCAGCCTAGAACGAAGGCTCTCGGGACCTGGCTGCCTGCCGCGCCCCAGGACCCACCATGGCTGAGATGTGTAATGGGCCTGGCTCCGCAGCCTGTGCTGGTCACGCGTGCGCTGCTCTGGAGACCGTGCTGCCCCGTGGGTACCAGCACAGGCAGGCAGAGAAGGGGGGGGGGGTTCCGTGGCCTGAGCAATGGCGTGGCCAGCCTGCCACACGGCCCGGTCAGCAGGCGGAGAAGGAAGGGGGGTTCCGTGGCCTGAGCAATGGCATGGCCAGCCTGCCACGCGGCCCTGTCAGCAGGCGGAGAAGGAAGGGGGGTTCCGTGGCCTGAGCAATGGCGCGGCCAGCCTGCCACGCGGCCCTGTCAGCAGGCGGAGAAGGAAGGGGGGTTCCGTGGCCTGAGCAATGGCGCGGCCAGCCTGCCACGCGGCCCTGTCAGCAGGCGGAGAAGGAAGGGGGGTTCCGTGGCCTGAGCAATGGCGCGGCCAGCCTGCCACGCGGCCCTGTCAGCAGGCGGAGAAGGAAGGGGGGTTCCGTGGCCTGAGCAATTGCGCGGCCAGCCTGCCACGCGGCCCGGTCAGCAGGCAGAGAAGGGGGGGGGGGTTCCGTGGCCTGAGCAATGGCGCGGCCAGCCTGCCACGCGGCCCTGTCAGCAGGCGGAGAAGGGGGGGGGGGTTCCGTGGCCTGAGCAATGGCGTGGCCAGCCTGCCACGCGGCCCTGTCAGCAGGCGGAGAAGGAAGGGGGGTTCTGTGGCCTGAGCAATGGCGGCCAGCCTGCCACGCGGCCCTGTCAGCAGGCGGAGAAGGAAGGGGGGTTCTGTGGCCTGAGCAATGGCGGCCGGCCTGCCACACGGCCCAGTCAGCAGGCAGAGAAGGAAGGGGGGTTCCGTGGCCTGAGCAATGGCGGCCGGCCTGCCACGCGGCCCAGTCAGCAGGCAGAGAAGGAGGGGGGGTTCCGTGGCCTGAGCAATGGCGTGGCCGGCCTGCCACGTGGCCCGGTCAGCAGGCGGAGAAGGAAGGGGGGTTCCGTGGCCTGAGCAATGGCGGCCGGCCTGCCACATGGCCCGGTCAGCAGGCAGAGAAGGAGGGGGGGTTCCGTGGCCTGAGCAATGGCGGCCGGCCTGCCACACGGCCCGGTCAGCAGGCAGAGAAGGAGGGGGGGTTCCGTGGCCTGAGCAATGGCGTGGCCGGCCTGCCACGCGGCCCGGTCAGCAGGCTGGTGCATGTGCTGCCCAGGGAAGGCCGCTGGCACGAGCTGCCACTAGCATCCTCTCCCTGCCTGGCAGGGCACTCGCGAGCCACAGGAATTCTAGCAGTCGCCTGCCTCTCCCCACTCACCCACCAGCTCTCTGGGGTGTACCCACAGCTTTGGCCTGGCACCAGCAGCTCCTCTCCAGATCCACGCCCCTCTCGCGCCCAACCAGACCGTGGAGATCTCCCTGCCTCTCAACACGGTTGGCTCAGTCATGAAGATGGAGCCTCTCAACAACCTGCAGGTGAGGCGCCCGTGGCCTTTGCGCTCACGTGGCCCAGCCTGAGTAGCACCGTGGGGATGGGAGGGGAGGGATGCCAAATGTGGCAGCGGCTTGAGGGACTCCCCTCATCCAGAAGAGGCTGCGTTGGGGGAGCGGATGCCGGGACGTGGGGAGAGTTGGTATTTCCTGCGTGTGGAACTCGGCTGCAGCCGGTCTCTCTGCTTCCGGGAGCCTTCTCTGCACATGGCCCGGCCAGATGCAACTGATCCCGTGCCCCCAGCTTCGCAGAGTGCCAGCACTTGGCGCGTGGTTCGCCTCGGGAGGAGGCGCTGCACCTGCGTGGGAAGGGGCCTGTAGGAGTGTGGGTTTGGCAGGGGCCCTGCTCTTCGGGTAATAACACTGGCCAGGCTCGGCCACCCTCAGCTGATCTGTGCCCAGGAGCCGAACGGCTCCGATTAGAGCTCGAGCGCTCCTGGGGCCTGGCTCCATGCTGGCTGCCCTGGACCCTTGCCTCGCCTCCAAGCCAGCCGTGCGTGGGTGGGGGCACCTGAGGGAAAGCTAACGCCCACTGCCCCTTGGCACCAGGTCGCCGTGAAGAACAACATCGACGTGTTCTACTTCAGCACCTTGTACCCGCTGCACATCCTCTTCGTGGAAGACGGGAAGATGGGTGAGCGGGGGGCTTTGCCTCGCACGTGGGGAAGGCGGAACCAGGCTGCTGCAGTGCTGGGCGGGAGGAGCGGGGGAGAACTCCTGCGCAGGCAGCTGAAGTGCAGTCCCTCCACTGGCCCCCCATGCTGCTTGCTGTCCAGAGGGAATCCTTGCGGCGAGGGGCTATCACTGGACCGATTCAGGGGCCGCTCTGGAGCTGGGCAGCATTAACCATCCACATCGCCGTTTCCAGCCCTGTCGCTCCCGACTCTTGGCCTTGGGGGAAGAGAATTGGGATGTCCCGACAGTCAGCCTAGAGCAGGGGCTGCCGTGCCCTCTTGCCAAGCCGCTTGTCCTTGCTGCTTTCCGCAGCAGGGCTGGGGAAGGACTGAGGACGGTAACCCGCTTCCCTGTGAGTCCCTCCTAGGAGTCGGCTACAGTGCACCTTTTGCCAGGCATGTGTGTAGAGCCTCCACACGTGCACACGCCTGTCTGCACGAGGCACTACAACCATGCTGACGAATACGGCAAGATTGGAGCAGCCTCGTATAAATTCAGCCAGAATCCAGTGCAGTTCTGCTAATCGAGCCTTGATTGTACATGTCTTCTAAAAAAATGCTTCCAGCAGGGCTGGCCTAAACTCTGGCAGCTCATGAAGGCCACTTGGTGCTGAATGAGCACCCGCCCGGGGCTTAACAGCTTAGCTGATGCCCTTTCAGTTCCCACCTGCAGTTAATCCAGATGAATTTTCCTAGCACTGCCGTGGACAAGCCCGCAGGGACCCATTTCTCCAGGTTGTGGGAAGCAGGGGCCCTTCTTTGAGGGCAGTGGGCAGATGTGTGTCTGCAGGGGAGGTAGCCAATCCCGTGGGTTTCATGGCCCAGACTTGCTTCTGTCTCCAGAGCGGCAGATGTTCCTGGCCACCTGGAAGGACATTCCGAATGAGAACGAAGCCCAGTTCCAGATCAAAGAGTGTCCTCTCAGTGCAGGTGAGCGCTTTGGGAACCGGGCCCGAGCTGGCAAAGGCAGCCCAGCCCCCTCTCCGTCCCTGTGAGCAGAGGGGGCTGCGCTGGGTTGAAGTCGGGAGGAAGCGGCTGCTTTGTGACGCACCCAGGCTCTGTCGCATGCCGAGCGATTCCTGGCCATAAGTCCCTCCCTCCTGCCTGGTATGGTTCTCGGTCAGCACCCCAGTGCCCATCGCATGTTCCGTAGGGTCTGAGTCAGAGACTCCAGCTGTGCAGTCCCCGTTCCTTGCCCCATGCCGCTACCGGGCTGGGCTGGGATTCCCGGCTTGGGTCAGTGTCCGTTTCCCACACAACCCAGCAGAGTCAGAGGGTGAAAATCCAATGCGGACAGGTCCCTTGGTCTCTGAGGGCGGCTCCGCACCGTGGTGGAGAGGTGTGTCCCGCGCAAGCACCTACAGAGTAAGAGGGAATGAATTTTATTCTGCGCATGGCACATCAGAGCAGCCACCTCGTTCGCAGGAGTCTGCTCAGGAAGTGCTGGGGAGTGCAGGACTGCCAGAGAATCGCCTGTGTATGTCATCACGCTGGGGCTGGCTGGGACCGGGTACTTGCCGACGAGTCGCTGCGGGGCAGGCTGCTTACAAACAGAAGGAGCAGAGCAGCCTGTTTGGCAGCTCAGTCCCATGTGCTCAGGGCAGCAGCCCCCTAAATGTGGGTCTGGGAGAGACACAAACTGCCCGCCACGTCCTGCTCTGGGGTCTCAAAGCCCCTTTAAGCAAGGGGGGCTCACTGCACAGTGACAGCCGCCCAGCCGTGTCTGCAGCACTCCCGACTCAGCTGCCTCTGTCTGTCCGCACAGATGCTGTTAGCAGCAAGCTTCAAGGCAGCAACATCTTCACGGTAGCCAAGCGCAACGTGGAGGGCCAAGACATGCTGTACCAGTCTCTCAAGCTGACCAATGGGATCTGGGTCCTGGCGGAGCTGCGAATCCAGCCCGGCAGCCCCGGCTTAATGGTAAGACAGCTCCTCCCAGAGGCTAGTGCCAGGGTCGCCAGCGCTGAGCTCCGTGTTCTCTTGGCCTCCCAGCCCCGTGTTGGCGCCGATTCACGTGGTGCTCGTCCCCGTCGGCCAGGGTTCTCGCCTGAGGCCTTCTGCAGCTCTCCAGCCTGTTGGCCCACGGGGCATCCCTGGGTGCCTTGGGCTGCCAGCAGTCCCTGGGCTCCTCGGCTTGGGAATCCCAATTGGGGCAAACTTCCGGCATTGGCCCAGGCCGCCGGCTCCAGGGCTCAGTGTGAGAACAGCTGGGGCTGTCCCGGGCTCTCTGGGAACGCTGGGTGCGCTGCGTAATGGTGATGGAGCATTGGCACTTCCTGGTTAGCAGGGGGCTAACCGCGCTCGGGCCCCCTGGCCCTGGCTTCTGTGCTGGTGCACGAGCGCAGTGTTTAGCGGGGCCCCTGCCCTCACAGCCTCGGCTCCCCAGTGTCTCCAGGGGCATGGCCAGGGGTGTCCCAGGATGTGGGGCAGGCTGGCTGGAGGGCTGGGCCATGCCTGGCTGTTAGGGGAGGCACAGCCTTTCTGACCCCCCTTCCCCGGTGGCCATCAGGCCAGTCTGCCCCACCCTGAACCCCGGCCTTTAGCCTGTGTCTCTGCCTATCCACAGCCTTTTGCTAGAGGCTGTGCCCTGGCGCATCCGGCGGGTGCCTCTCGGATGGCGCTCCCTGAGGTCCGCTGGATTCTCTCCCTCTCTCCTGCAGCTCTCTGTGAAGTGCCGTGCGCCCGAGGTCTCCCCATACGTGTACCAAGCCTACGAGACCATTGTGAAGAACTGAGGCCCACAGCTGCTCCCCTCTCCTGTGCCCCGCTGAGGGAACGGCTCCGTTTGCAAGCTCAAGACCCCTGGAGACCACTGGCTCCCTGCTGCTGTGCGTGACGTGAATGGCCATCCTGTGCCGGGTGGGGGGAGAAGGGGGAGGTCGAGCTGTGAGTCAGTGCCTCTGTGTAGAATTTTGTCCTGTAAAGTCATGCAGTGTCCTCTTGGCTGCCGCTGTCCTTTCAGAGCTCAGTGCCCACTGTCTCGTCACTCCCTGCAGCCCCTCCGTGCAAAGTCAGTGACGTGCCCCAGTGCTTAGGTGGGCTTGTGCTGCCTGGCGTCCCTTGCCTTGAACGCATGTGCTGGCTGGTGCAGAAGTCCTCGCTAGTAACCCCTCTGCCGACGGGCTAGCCCTGCTGGAGCACCCTATGCATGGGGCTCTGTCTCCCGTCGGCTTGGGACAGCCAGGCGCCCCCGTGGGGCTGCTCTGAGCCACCCTTCCTGGGCGGAGGGGCTGGCGACTAGGGATTCCTGCGGAAGCTTGGCCCAAGTCTCAGCCCGGGGGATGAAGCAGGAGTTAAAATGATTTCGGGCTCTTGGCTGCTGTAGGGTAATTGCTGAAAGCGCTTTGGCTGCTGCCTGGCCAGCCCTGCAGGCTGAATGGCTGCCTTGGATCTTTGCTTCGTGCTGGGAGGTCTCCAGGGAGAGCTGCCCTTCCTCTTAAACATGTGAAAGGCCCGTGTTCTGCATTCCCTGCCCTCCCCAAGCGCATGGCCCATAAGGCAGAGTGCAGCGCCCGACGGGGTAGCTCCCCGGTCCCCTCAGAGCAGCGGGCTGGAGCGCCTGCTAGCCCGTCAAAACGCCGCATCCTCGGCTGCAGCAGCGCCCGACGGGGTAGCTCCCCGGTCCCCTCAGAGCAGCGGGCTGGAGTGCCTGCTAGCCCGTCAAAACGCCCCATCCCCGGCTGCAGCAGCGCCCGACGGGGTAGCTCCCCGGTCCCCTCAGAGCAGCGGGCTGGAGCGCCTGCTAGCCCGTCAAAACGCCCCATCCTCGGCTGCAGCAGCGCCCGACGGGGTAGCTCCCCGGTCCCCTCAGAGCAGCGGGCTGGAGCGCCTGCTAGCCCGTCAAAACGCCCCATCCTCGGCTGCAGCAGCGCCCGACGGGGTAGCTCCCCGGTCCCCTCAGAGCAGCGGGCTGGAGCGCCTGCTAGCCCGTCAAAACGCCCCATCCTCGGCTGCAGCAGCGCCCGACGGGGTAGCTCCCCGGTCCCCTCAGAGCAGCGGGCTGGAGCGCCTGCCAGCCCGTCAAAACGCCCCATCCTCGGCTGCAGCAGCGCCCGACGGGGTAGCTCCCCGGTCCCCTCAGAGCAGCGGGCTGAAGCGCCTGCCAGCCCGTCAAAACGCCCCATCCTCGGCTGCAGCAGCGCCCGACGGGGTAGCTCCCCGGTCCCCTCAGAGCAGCGGGCTGGAGCGCCTGCTAGCCCGTCAAAACGCCCCATCCTCGGCTGCAGCAGCGCCCGACGGGGTAGCTCCCCGGTCCCCTCAGAGCAGCGGGCTGGAGCGCCTGCCAGCCCGTCAAAACGCCCCATCCTCGGCTGCAGCAGTGCCCGACGGGGTAGCTCCCCGGTCCCCTCAGAGCAGCGGGCTGGAGCGCCTGCTAGCCCGTCAAAACGCCCCATCCTCGGCTGCAGCAGTGCCCGACGGGGTAGCTCCCCGGTCCCCTCAGAGCAGCGGGCTGGAGCGCCTGCTAGCCCGTTAAAACGCCCCATCCTCGGCTGCAGCAGCGCCCGACGGGGTAGCTCCCCGGTCCCCTCAGAGCAGCGGGCTGAAGCGCCTGCCAGCCCGTCAAAACGCCCCATCCTCGGCTGCAGCAGCGCCCGACGGGGTAGCTCCCCGGTCCCCTCAGAGCAGCGGGCTGGAGCGCCTGCCAGCCCGTCAAAACGCCCCATCCTCGGCTGCAGCAGCCCTGTCAGCGTTTCCTCTCGGGCTGGTGGCAGCGGCGCCCCTGCACCATAGCGGAGCTGAGGGCTGCTGCCAGGCAGGGCTCTGATGCCCTGGGAGAGGGCGCTGGAGCCGAACCCTGTGCTAAGGTTGCGTAACCCTCCCTGCCCGGGGGCCGCTTCCCAGGAGAGCGTGTCCTCAGGCACCGCCTCTTGCTGCTCCCTGCCTCCTTTACCGCAGCAGCAAGCGCTGCCCTTCCGCTCAGCATGGTGGCTTGTCCTGGTGGTGGCTGCTGTCGGGGAAGGGGCCGTGGGCCCTGGAAACCAGTGCCGATGTTCTTCGCCCTCCAGAAATCCCAGCACAGCGCTTCGCCCCCTGAGCGGGGTGAGGCTGCAGCACCTGCCACTAAATATATTTAGTAGAGCTGGTATGTGTACTTGTGTGTGGGAAAGTACCAGTGCCTAGCGGTGCCCTCTTCCAGCCCTGCAGCGCCGGGGGCCAGGCAAACAGCCTCTGATCGTGCAGCTGCTTGGCTTGGGACTCGGCCCCCTTCTCCCAGGCCTAGCCTCGGCTCAGCCCTTTGCCCTGGCTTCTGGCTGTGGGGCACTCAGAGCAGGGCCCACCCAGGGCTCTCTGGCCCATGGCCTGCAGGGGCTATGAGCTGGGAGTGGAGCAGAGCAGAGCGCCCCGGGCTGTCCTGGATGTGCGCTGACTGAAGAGGAGCTGCGCACATTACACCGTACTGGCCATGGCTCAGATGGGCGCCGGGCTCCAGACCACTTTCTCGGCAGCGGCCAAGCTGAAACTCAGGCCCCTCTTGGCTCTGCAGCTGTGCGTGCCTGCGCCCATTGCTTCCCTGGCCTGCCGCGGAGCAGCACCTGACGCCCCCTCTTTGACGAGGGCAGGAGCCGGGCCATGCCCCGCTGACCATGGGGGGAACCTGTCTGTTCTCCCTCAGGCGGGGTGGAGGGAATCCCCTTCCTGGCCGCTACTGCACTGCCAGGGGAGGAAAAGCCTTTTGGGTACCAGGTGCTGCAGCGTATTGGGTTGGGGATGATGGGAGAAGGCTGGTTCCCCCACAGCTCTGCCCCGTCTCTCCTGCTCTCCCACTGCTGTGGGCAGCATGTGTAAAGCGAAAGGG
Organism: Pelodiscus sinensis; assembly: GCF_052426305.1. Taxonomy (NCBI): domain Eukaryota; kingdom Metazoa; phylum Chordata; order Testudines; family Trionychidae; genus Pelodiscus; species Pelodiscus sinensis. Next base: position 918,872 of record NC_143085.1, on the reverse strand, counting down.
CACCTCCCCCCGCCAACGTGGGAGGGTCCCAAGTCCCACCCTGGGGCTAAGCAGTCCCCTCTCAGAATACACGGGCAGGGCGGGGAAGCTCTGCTTGGTGCACCGGTGGCACAAACAGCAGCTTAGCGCAGCACATGGGCAGCAGGGCCTCGCACAAGAACGCTGCAGCTGCTTGGAGCCTGCAAGGACCCCACAGGTGTCAAGGGGGGGGCATGGAGCACCCTGGATGCTTAGGTCAGGACTGTGCTGAGCCTACTAGGCAGAGGCCCCATCTCATCTGCTGTGGCTCAGGCTATAGCTTCCCCTTGCACACACGCACAGGGCTGGGGCAGCTGGAATTTGAAGTGCTGCTCTTGGGCCACTGCCCATCCCCCCGAGTCAGGCCAGGCCATTTAACCCAGCTGGCACTCCCCCCCCCCCCCCCAATCACAGTGTCTCCAAGGGGGAAGTAGCGCTGCCTTCACTTCCTCTGCCCCTCCAACAGCGTCCCTGTGAGCTGGGCACTTGTGCAGCTGCTCAGCAGAGGTTCAGACGCGCCCGCAGCTGGGCTTGTGTTTCTCCCAGTGGTGCATGTTGGCATGGCTGGAGACGAGTAGCGGGAACATTGCTGGGCAATGTGAGGGGCAGGTGAACCCTGCCTCAGTTGCGCTTTTGGGGGTCCTAAGCCCACGGCCCCAGCTCGAGACAAATCGGGCCAGACAGCACAGGGTGGGTTCATTAGCTTTTACTGTCCTGGGTAAGTCCCAGTGCTGCAGTCCTAGGGCTAACGCCAGCTATGCGAGCAGCGACGTGGTCAATATATTATCTCTGAGTGCAGCACACGGTACAGCACGGCGCAGGCTCAGTGCTGGGAGCCCCGGCTCGGGGCCAGCAGCGCCTCCAAGAACATGCAGCACGGTTTGCTCACCCTCCCTCCACCCCAAGCCACAGTCAGTCAATAAAACCCCCCACACATCCAAGGCCACTGCCTTCGCCTGGAGACTGGTGGGCAGCCCCCTCCTCTGCTACCGTGAGCAGAGCCCCGTGGCTTTCAGGGCAGAGGGAGGGAGTGGCCCAGAGCACAGCTATTCCAGCCTGAGCCCGTGGCCCTGAAAGCCAGGCTCAGAGCATATGAGAGCCGCCCCTGCTCCGGCCTGCAAACGGACGCTCCCTGCAGAGGCACAAATCAAGAGGCCGGGACTCTGGCCACTCGTCCCCCTCCCGTAGCAGCACAGCAAGGCAGTGGATTTTGAAGCAGCAGCGGGGAATGCTACAGGCTCGGGCGCCAGCCATCAGGCCCAGGCACCTTCCTCTGGCCCTCCCGGCTCCGTCTGGCCCCACGGGGGCTCTGCAGAGGAGAAGGTCCGCAGGCGCCTGTGCTCTGCCGGGCGCGTGGACAAGGTGCCTGACATCTGGTAGCTGCGCGGCGTGGGGATCTTGGAGGGTTTCTTGTCCAGCTGCACATCCACACGTGGCCTCAGCTTGTAGCTGGAAAGCTCTTGCTCCGGTTTCTTCGGGGCCTCCTGTGGCTGGAGTCCCTGCGGCGTCTTGCCCCACCTCCCCGCCACAGAACCCTCCTGGGCCTCAGTCAGCTCCTCTGTGTCTGAGCCCGCCAGCTCCACGCTGGTCCAAGGCCCGGAGCCCACCGCCGGGGAGTTACTTTCATCTGAGGAACTCGAGAGAGCTGGCTTCCTCCGGCGCGAGGCCAGTTCCGGGGCCACGGAGTCCCAGACAGAGCCGTTCGGGAGCTCAGTGGGGGCCCATGGGCGCTGGGGCGCCAGGTTCCTCTTGGGCTCAAAGTCGGCCTGGAGGCCGTGCTTAGTGAAGAAGTTCAGGGAAGAGGAGGAGGAGCTGGAGGAACAGTAGGCAGAGTCAACAGCCCCTGCGTCTGGCGTGGTCTGCTGGGTGCAGCCTAGGGGCTCCCCCTCATCCCCGGCCAGCGCCAACAGCTGGGAGTTGGCCAGGAACTCCTCCTCCAGGTGCCGGTACAGCTGCTGCTCCTGGCTAGGGTCCAGGCGCAGGGGGGTCCGGAAGCTCTTCGCCAGCCCCTCCAGCTCCTGGGCCTGGGGGCTCTGCCCAAGGAGCCGCCCCCTCGCAGGGACCCCGGACTCAGACTCACCCGCCTGCCACTGTCTCTCAGGCCCCAGGGGCTGCTGCGGCACCCGGCCCGAGGGCTCGGCCACACTGCTGCTCGGAAGGGCTCGGCGAGCGGCAGGTGCTGGGCTGCTGGAGCCGCCCCGTGTCGGGCTTTTGTTCCTGGGGCTGGCTCGGCTGCTCTCCTTCAGCCCGGCGGTCCTGGCCCAGGAGTGCTGCCCGTCCTTCCCTCGGCTGATGAGCAGCACTGGCTCCTGGCTCTGCGCTCGGGGGCTGGGCTTGCCAGGCCCTTTGGCCAGGCGAGGCCGGCCCCGCTCCTCAGGGGCTGTCCTCCTCTGCCCCCGGAGGGCCCCGCGCTCCTGAGACTGGCTCCGGCTAGAAGGCTGCTTTGTGGGGGTCCCCTCGGACGCGCGCCTCCCCCCCGCCTTCCTGGGCACCCTTTGGAAGGCACCGTCCTCGCCATGCCTCCTGCCCAGAGGGCCGCTCTGGGCGGATGACGTGGAGGAGTCGCTGTCTCCAGAGAGGCGTCTGGCCCTGGGGGGCAGCTGGTCCCGAAGCCTGGAACAGAGGGGAGCACAAGGAGGAAAGGGCGTCAGCGCCATCTGCGGCTGGGCGGGGGAGAGAGAGGCACTGCTGGAGACAGCACATTTCACTGCCCGGCAGAAGCCTCGGCCAGGGCCGGGGCAGCCAGTCAATACTAGCTGCTGGCAGGCGGCACAGCCCCAGCTGGGATCCAAAGTCCCCTCCCCATAGCTGGGGCACTGGGATCCCTCACACAAAGCCAGGCCCAGCTCGCACTCGCCGGAGGCCCTGCAGCAAGCCCAGAATCCCACCTGGCTGCACAGCCGGCTTGGAGGCTGCTGATGTGTCATGCCCTGGAGCTCACAGCCCAGGGGCCGAACAGGAGGCTCGTGGCCCGGCGCTCGCAGCCAGACCGTTTTCCCTGAGGAGCCCACTGGAGGGCAGCCCGCTCTGCCACCGTGAATGTCTGCCAGAGCCTTTCCCCTCTGCTGCCCTGTCACAGCTCTGGTCCCTCTCCAGCTGGCCCCTGCCTCTGCGCAGCACTCTGTTCTCCGGAGCGAGGGGCCTGGGCGTACAGCGCGCGGGGCAGCCAGACCCTGCTGTGAATCCAGAATGCAGCCTGCTGCACCCAAGCCTTCCACTGCCCAGACGGGGGGGAAATGGGGCACATGTAGCTACACAGATCATTCAGCATAACAGCTCCACTTCCTGGGGCCAAGCCTCCACTGCTGAGCTTTCCTGATGTGCAAGTCCTCCGGCTTCACACTGCCCCCTGCCCCTCCTGGTTCAACTAGCAAACTGCAGGGGCCCCAGCACCCGCTGGCCTGGGCAGCTCAGGGCTTTTGTCACTGACAACCGAGAGCTGGGTCGCTGTGCTAGGTGCTGTACAGACATGAGGGAGGCCCTGTCCCAAAGAGCTTACCCTCGAACAGACAACTGCACAAAGGGAAACTGAGGCACAGAGCGGCACTGTGATTTGGCCAAGGTCATTCCACAGGTCAGCTGGAGAGCCAGGAATAGAACCCAGGCCCAGCCAGCCTGCTATTCATGGCACCCCACTGCTGCCCAGACAGACAAACACTAAGGCCAGCCACAGGAACCTCCCCCCCTCCGCATACTCCTGGAACAGGCTCCTGTGTCTGGCTGAGGCAGGGATGTCCTCAAAGCTTGAGAGAAAGACTTCAGGTTGCAGAGTCACCACTGCCGCAGCAGAAGCCTGCAAGTGACCCGTGCCTCATGCTGCCCATGCACTAGCCACTGAATCCACAGGCGCAGACACTTGATTTGCTAGTGGTGCTTTTGAAGAGGGGGTGTTGTGGGGCTCTCTGCCAGCTTAGGGGAGGCTATTTTTACCACCGTTATGTACATCTTTCATACCCTAGTTACCAATGGCAGCCGCCTTCGGTATGTCGCTGTTTTAATAACGAACTACGGAATGAATCAGTGCATTAAAAACGTTGCCATCCCCTACAAGCTGTCTTCACTATCGTCCCGCTTTAAGACACGATCTCTCCCCGCAGAGGTCTGACGGGGAGACCATTGCAGTCGGTTTGCCACATGCACTACTTTGCATTTCACTCAGTCTCATCTGCCATTGTGTTGCCCAGTTTGTGAGATCCCAACACAGACCACAGAGCGACATAAACCTTGCTACCTCCCTCTGTGCAGACCATTTAGGAATATGTTGAGCAGCACTTGGCCCAGCCCAAGCCGCTGGGGACACTGCTATTAACTTCTCTCCCATTTCTTCCTACCTTTACAGGAATGCAGGGCAGCTTTCTGGATCATCTCCCCATCCTTAGTGCAGCAAGCCTTCTGTTCTCTTAACCCTCCCCCCCGAACGCCTGGCCCCACGGCACACCCATTCCACACTCCAGCTCTGGCTCCGGGGACCGAGCACCCACTGGTGTTTTCTAAGGGTGCCTGAGGCCCAGAGCATCCGTGGAGTTGGCGCCTAGGCCTTGCTTTGTAGCCCGAGGGAGGTTACCGCACAAGCCAGCCTGAGTCATTCACTCCAGCTATGCTCGAGCCACAGCGTGTAACATTCCGAAAGGCGCGGGAAGTATTTTTATCCCCCCATCAGAAATAGCCCTGCTCAGGCCTGCCAGAAACCTTCCCCTTTGAGCTGGAAAATACATTCAGCCCAGGAGGGATTCGGAGGTGGAGACAGTTACTAGCAACAGTAAAATGCAAAACATTTCCAGAAGGGCCCCCTCTGGCTGTAGCGAAGGGTGACACCCCTCCCCCAGGCTGCGGGTGGCTGCCTTAGCTCCCTGTACAGGCGTGCACAGCTGTGCGGCCTGGCTCACTAGCATGAGAGCAAGGCTGATCCCCAGCAAAGCCGATAAGTAAGCTAAGAATAGAGCTACAATGCCTGGGCGCGCCGCGCTGGGGGAGGGCTGCACCTGGCTCCGGGATACTTCCTGGGGATCTGGGGCTGGACGATGCCACAGGGAGACTTCGGCTCGGCCTAGAGACCTTGTTGCTGTTTGAGGAAGTGGTTGTCATGGTGGCCTGCAGCCATTCCCAGGGAGTGAGTCAGTGGCTGGCTGAGCCAAGCCCTGCCTGGGGGCGGGTAGGACGTCCTGGAGCTGGGTTTCCTCTGACACGTAGGCTCGTGACAGCCCACCAAGGTGGCGCTGGAGCCCGGCCCCTTAACCACCCCCCAAGTTACAGGCATGGCTGGGGAGTCCCACCCCTGTGGCTGCAAAACCTGCCTCAGGAAGAGTGCTGTTTCATGGCCCCTTGGCCAGCGGGACCCAGCCCCGCCTTGGGAGCAAGGCCCTTGAGGAGCCCAGGCTAGGAAAGGGCAGACCCGGTTGCCCCAGAGCAGCAGGTGGGGGAGTGCAGGAGATTCTCTGTGCACAGAGATGGGGACGGCTGCCATAGCACGGGCACAACAGTCCGTGGCCTTCAGGAGCTGTCCGGGCCCCCCTCCCAGGGGGCCATGGCCCTACTGCACGGGGATGCGGGGGAGGAAGCTCTCTGGCTCGCGAGCTGTGGTCTCCTAGCCGTGCCTGTGCTCTGGGGCACAGTTCCCACTGGGCACCCCGGCACATGGTACCTGAGAGCAGCTGCAGGTCGTGGCTCAGATGCGTCGCAGCGTGCCTGTGCCGTGGTTCTCCGCAAGGGACTGGGGGAGCTCTGGGCAGACGAGGGGCCTGCGCCAGCCTGTGGACGGAGCCCTTCCAGCTTCTCCTGTCTGGTGTGCGAGGTCACTTTGGGGCTCTGTCTGGAGGAGTCCAATGGGACAGACAGCTCTCCCACCCCCCTGGCCGCAAGGCTGGACCGCTCCATCTTGGCCTGGCCCAAGTCCCCACCAACTGCGAGGTGCTTGTCCCCTGTGCGGAGGGTCTCTGCTGGCTGGCAGGGGCTCATGATTTCCAAGTGGCGCTGGGAGCTGGGGCTAGCAGCTCGTGGGCTGGAGGAGAAGCTGCCGGGAGATGCCGCCTTCTGTGGGGAGAAGCCCAGGGCACGTGCCTGCGTTAGCCGATGCGCTGTGGAGGGAACAGAGACATCAGCATGAGTGTCTCACGGACCAGGCCAGGATCAATGGGCCCCCCGTTCCCCATGACAGCTGCAAATACACCCGCTGGATCCCACCGCTCTGCTGTGCCTGCAGCAGGGCTGGGCAAGGGACAAGAGATGGGCCCTGGTCCCCCAGGATAGTGGGAGGTGAAAGAGAACTCGGCTTGGGAAGGGGGGAGGAGTGAGACCAGAGGGGGTCTCAAGAAGCCACAAAGCTGCAAGGGCCTCTCCTCTTGGGCCAGCCCAGCTTGCCTCCATGGCTCAGGAGCAAGGAGCCAAAGGGACGGGGGGAGGGGCAGTAGTGTCCAAGAACCGTCCCCCTGGAGAGGGGTGAGAACGAGCCACATGCACAGGGCATGGGGGGCAATGGCATTTCTCTAGCCCCAGCCCCTCAGGAACTTGTGGAGGGACGAGTCCTCCCCCCTCGCCACACTCACAGAGAGAGGCGCACCGGCAGGGATCGTGCTTGTCCAGGTAGTGCTCCAGGGTATCCCAGCCGCCACCAACTCGCACCATCACGTGGCTCCTCAGCACCTGGCAGGCCCCAGAGAGACACTGCCCGTCAGGCTCACTGTGGCCCAGACAGCCTGTCCCTGAGCAGCATGGCTCCCTCGCCACGGAGCAGGCCTGCCCTGGTGCTAATTCCCTGCTCACAGTCAGTATCAGAATGGCTGAAAACAGACATCTTTGTCGTACTGATAACTGACATGATAACAATAGCACCAATGAAACACTGGACTCACAGACTATTTAGTGGGACTTCTGCTGCTGCTAGAGGCGCACGAGTCAGTGCTGGGTGCTTGAGGGGCTCAGGACAGGGCGCTGGGGTGTGGGACGTGCAGAGGGCAGTGCTGGGGGCGGGAAGTAGAGTATGTGGGGGGGCCTGGGGCCAGATATCCTTACCTGGCCACAACTGGCCTACTGTACCTGGGCAGCAGTGGCTGGACATGGGACTAGGCCAGGATCGCTGCAGCCTCCCCTCCTACCTGTGCCACAGCTGGGGGCGGGGGAGCCACCAGCCCTTGCTGCACCCAGATGGGGGCCAGACTACAGGGCCTGCCCCAGGATCAGGTTGGATTAGTGTTAGGGTCACTTTGCTAGTGCACAGCTAAGGAGAACAGTTTCGTTTAACCAGTAAGAAAGGAAATATTAATCAAAAAATGATTAAACAGACTAAGCACTTGAACTTTCTCACGTTTGTTTACCAAACTTCATTCTAAATAAAAAAACAAAATAAAATAAGTTCAACAAAAAAAGTTTCAACATTGTCTTTGTTTATGGCAGAGGTGGGGAACTTTTTTGCCAGGGGCTACTGTAAAGTGGGTGCATAACCGGCCGGATAACCGTTCTGAGATAGTCGTTATTAAGGGTTCACAGGTCTGCTGGAAGTGGGTGCGCAGGGGTCTCTTTTGGGACGGCCGGATAACCGTTCTGAGATAGTCGTTATTAAGGGTTCCCAGGTCTGCTGGAAGTGGGTGCGCAGGGGTCTCTTTTGGGACGGCTGGATAACCGTTCTGAGATAGTCGTTATTAAGGGTTCCCAGGTCTGCTGGAAGTGGGTGCGCAGGGGTCTCTTTTGGGACGGCCGGATAACCGTTCTGAGATAGTCGTTATTAAGGGTTCCCAGGTCTGCTGGGAGTGGGTGCGCAGGGGTCTCTTTTGGGACGGCTGGATAACCGTTCTGAGATAGTCGTTATTAAGGGTTCCCAGGTCTGCTGGAAGTGGGTGCGCAGGGGTCTCTTTTGGGACGGCCGGATAACCGTTCTGAGATAGTCGTTATTAAGGGTTTCCAGGTCTGCTGGAAGTGGGTGCGCAGGGGTCTCTTTTGGGACGGCCGGATAACCGTTCTGAGATAGTCGTTATTAAGGGTTCCCAGGTCTGCTGGAAGTGGGTGCGCAGGGGTCTCTTTTGGGACGGCTGGATAACCGTTCTGAGATAGTCGTTATTAAGGGTTCCCAGGTCTGCTGGAAGTGGGTGCGCAGGGGTCTCTTTTGGGATGGCCGGATAACCGTTCTGAGATAGTCGTTATTAAGGGTTCCCAGGTCTGCTGGAAGTGGGTGCGCAGGGGTCTCTTTTGGGACGGCCGGATAACCGTTCTGAGATAGTCGTTATTAAGGGTTCCCAGGTCTGCTGGAAGTGGGTGCGCAGGGGTCTCTTTTGGGATGGCCGGATAACCGTTCTGAGATAGTCGTTATTAAGGGTTCCCAGGTCTGCTGGAAGTGGGTGCGCAGGGGTCTCTTTTGGGATGGCCGGATAACCGTTCTGAGATAGTCGTTATTAAGGGTTCCCAGGTCTGCTGGAAGTGGGTGCGCAGGGGTATCTTTTGGGACGGCCGGATAACCGTTCTGAGATAGTCGTTATTAAGGGTTCCCAGGTCTGCTGGAAGTGGGTGCGCAGGGGTCTCTTTTGGGATGGCCGGATAACCGTTCTGAGATAGTCGTTATTAAGGGTTCCCAGGTCTGCTGGAAGTGGGTGCGCAGGGGTATCTTTTGGGACGGCCGGATAACCGTTCTGAGATAGTCGTTATTAAGGGTTCCCAGGTCTGCTGGAAGTGGGTGCGCAGGGGTCTCTTTTGGGATGGCCGGATAACCGTTCTGAGATAGTCGTTATTAAGGGTTCCCAGGTCTGCTGGAAGTGGGTGCGCAGGGGTATCTTTTGGGACGGCCGGATAACCGTTCTGAGATAGTCGTTATTAAGGGTTCCCAGGTCTGCTGGAAGTGGGTGCGCAGGGGTCTCTTTTGGGACGGCCGGATAACCGTACTGAGATAGTCGTTATTAAGGGTTCCCAGGTCTGCTGGAAGTGGGTGCGCAGGGGTCTCTTTTGGGACGGCCGGATAACCGTTCTGAGATAGTCGTTATTAAGGGTTCCCAGGTCTGCTGGGAGTGGGTGCGCAGGGGTCTCTTTTGGGACGGCCGGATAACCGTTCTGAGATAGTCGTTATTAAGGGTTCCCAGGTCTGCTGGAAGTGGGTGCGCAGGGGTCTCTTTTGGGACGGCCGGATAACCGTTCTGAGATAGTCGTTATTAAGGGTTCCCAGGTCTGCTGGAAGTGGGTGCGCAGGGGTCTCTTTTGGGATGGCTGGATAACCGTTCTGAGATAGTCGTTATTAAGGGTTCCCAGGTCTGCTGGGAGTGGGTGCGCAGGGGTCTCTTTTGGGACGGCTGGATAACCGTTCTGAGATAGTCGTTATTAAGGGTTCCCAGGTCTGCTGGGAGTGGGTGCGCAGGGGTCTCTTTTGGGACGGCCGGATAACCGTTCTGAGATAGTCGTTATTAAGGGTTCCCAGGTCTGCTGGAAGTGGGTGCGCAGGGGTCTCTTTTGGGACGGCCGGATAACCGTTCTGAGATAGTCGTTATTAAGGGTTCCCAGGTCTGCTGGAAGTGGGTGCGCAGGGGTCTCTTTTGGGACGGCCGGATAACCGTTCTGAGATAGTCGTTATTAAGGGTTCCCAGGTCTGCTGGAAGTGGGTGCGCAGGGGTCTCTTTTGGGACGGCTGGATAACCGTTCTGAGATAGTCGTTATTAAGGGTTCCCAGGTCTGCTGGAAGTGGGTGCGCAGGGGTCTCTTTTGGGACGGCTGGATAACCGTTCTGAGATAGTCGTTATTAAGGGTTCCCCGGTCTGCTGGAAGTGGGTGCGCAGGGGTCTCTTTTGGGACGGCTGGATAACCGTTCTGAGATAGTCGTTATTAAGGGTTCCCAGGTCTGCTGGAAGTGGGTGCGCAGGGGTCTCTTTTGGGATGGCTGGATAACCGTTCTGAGATAGTCGTTATTAAGGGTTCCCAGGTCTGCTGGAAGTGGGTGCGCAGGGGTCTCTTTTGGGACGGCCGGATAACCGTTCTGAGATAGTCGTTATTAAGGGTTCCCCGGTCTGCTGGAAGTGGGTGCGCAGGGGTCTCTTTTGGGATGGCCGGATAACCGTTCTGAGATAGTCGTTATTAAGGGTTCCCCGGTCTGCTGGAAGTGGGTGCGCAGGGGTCTCTTTTGGGACGGCCGGATAACCGTTCTGAGATAGTCGTTATTAAGGGTTCCCAGGTCTGCTGGAAGTGGGTGCGCAGGGGTCTCTTTTGGGACGGCCGGATAACCGTTCTGAGATAGTCGTTATTAAGGGTTCCCAGGTCTGCTGGAAGTGGGTGCGCAGGGGTCTCTTTTGGGACGGCCGGATAACCGTTCTGAGATAGTCGTTATTAAGGGTTCCCAGGTCTGCTGGAAGTGGGTGCGCAGGGGTCTCTTTTGGGACGGCCGGATAACCGTTCTGAGATAGTCGTTATTAAGGGTTCCCAGGTCTGCTGGAAGTGGCTGCGCAGGGGTCTCTTTTGGGACGGCTGGATAACCGTTCTGAGATAGTCGTTATTAAGGGTTCCCAGGTCTGCTGGAAGTGGCTGCGCAGGGGTCTCTTTTGGGACGGCCGGATAACCGTTCTGAGATAGTCGTTATTAAGGGTTCCCAGGTCTGCTGGAAGTGGGTGCGCAGGGGTCTCTTTTGGGACGGCTGGATAACCGTTCTGAGATAGTCGTTATTAAGGGTTCCCAGGTCTGCTGGAAGTGGCTGCGCAGGGGTCTCTTTTGGGACGGCCGGATAACCGTTCTGAGATAGTCGTTATTAAGGGTTCCCAGGTCTGCTGGAAGTGGGTGCGCAGGGGTCTCTTTTGGGACGGCTGGATAACCGTTCTGAGATAGTCGTTATTAAGGGTTCCCAGGTCTGCTGGGAGTGGGTGCGCAGGGGTCTCTTTTGGGACGGCTGGATAACCGTTCTGAGATAGTCGTTATTAAGGGTTCCCAGGTCTGCTGGAAGTGGGTGCGCAGGGGTCTCTTTTGGGATGGCTGGATAACCGTTCTGAGATAGTCGTTATTAAGGGTTCCCAGGTCTGCTGGAAGTGGGTGCGCAGGGGTCTCTTTTGGGACGGCTGGATAACCGTTCTGAGATAGTCGTTATTAAGGGTTCCCAGGTCTGCTGGAAGTGGGTGCGCAGGGGTCTCTTTTGGGACGGCCGGATAACCGTTCTGAGATAGTCGTTATTAAGGGTTCCCAGGTCTGCTGGAAGTGGGTGCGCAGGGGTCTCTTTTGGGACGGCTGGATAACCGTTCTGAGATAGTCGTTATTAAGGGTTCCCAGGTCTGCTGGAAGTGGGTGCGCAGGGGTCTCTTTTGGGACGGCCGGATAACCGTTCTGAGATAGTCGTTATTAAGGGTTCCCAGGTCTGCTGGAAGTGGGTGCGCAGGGGTATCTTTTGGGACGGCTGGATAACCGTTCTGAGATAGTCGTTATTAAGGGTTCCCAGGTCTGCTGGAAGTGGGTGCGCAGGGGTCTCTTTTGGGACGGCCGGATAACCGTTCTGAGATAGTCGTTATTAAGGGTTCCCAGGTCTGCTGGAAGTGGGTGCGCAGGGGTCTCTTTTGGGACGGCTGGATAACCGTTCTGAGATAGTCGTTATTAAGGGTTCCCAGGTCTGCTGGAAGTGGGTGCGCAGGGGTATCTTTTGGGAGGGGCCGGATAACCGTTCTGAGATAGTCGTTATTAAGGGTTCCCAGGTCTGCTGGAAGTGGGTGCGCAGGGGTCTCTTTTGGGACGGCCGGATAACCGTTCTGAGATAGTCGTTATTAAGGGTTCCCCGGTCTGCTGGAAGTGGGTGCGCAGGGGTCTCTTTTGGGACGGCCGGATAACCGTTCTGAGATAGTCGTTATTAAGGGTTCCCAGGTCTGCTGGAAGTGGGTGCGCAGGGGTCTCTTTTGGGACGGCCGGATAACCGTTCTGAGATAGTCGTTATTAAGGGTTCCCAGGTCTGCTGGAAGTGGCTGCGCAGGGGTCTCTTTTGGGACGGCTGGATAACCGTTCTGAGATAGTCGTTATTAAGGGTTCCCAGGTCTGCTGGAAGTGGCTGCGCAGGGGTCTCTTTTGGGACGGCCGGATAACCGTTCTGAGATAGTCGTTATTAAGGGTTCCCAGGTCTGCTGGAAGTGGGTGCGCAGGGGTCTCTTTTGGGACGGCTGGATAACCGTTCTGAGATAGTCGTTATTAAGGGTTCCCAGGTCTGCTGGAAGTGGCTGCGCAGGGGTCTCTTTTGGGACGGCCGGATAACCGTTCTGAGATAGTCGTTATTAAGGGTTCCCAGGTCTGCTGGAAGTGGGTGCGCAGGGGTCTCTTTTGGGACGGCTGGATAACCGTTCTGAGATAGTCGTTATTAAGGGTTCCCAGGTCTGCTGGAAGTGGGTGCGCAGGGGTCTCTTTTGGGACGGCTGGATAACCGTTCTGAGATAGTCGTTATTAAGGGTTCCCAGGTCTGCTGGAAGTGGGTGCGCAGGGGTCTCTTTTGGGACGGCCGGATAACCGTTCTGAGATAGTCGTTATTAAGGGTTCCCAGGTCTGCTGGGAGTGGGTGCGCAGGGGTCTCTTTTGGGACGGCTGGATAACCGTTCTGAGATAGTCGTTATTAAGGGTTCCCAGGTCTGCTGGGAGTGGGTGCGCAGGGGTCTCTTTTGGGATGGCTGGATAACCGTTCTGAGATAGTCGTTATTAAGGGTTCCCAGGTCTGCTGGGAGTGGGTGCGCAGGGGTCTCTTTTGGGACGGCCGGATAACCGTACTGAGATAGTCGTTATTAAGGGTTCCCAGGTCTGCTGGGAGTGGGTGCGCAGGGGTCTCTTTTGGGACGGCTGGATAACCGTTCTGAGATAGTCGTTATTAAGGGTTCCCAGGTCTGCTGGAAGTGGGTGCGCAGGGGTCTCTTCTGGGACGGCCGGATAACCGTTCTGAGATAGTCGTTATTAAGGGTTCCCAGGTCTGCTGGGAGTGGGTGCGCAGGGGTCTCTTTTGGGACGGCCGGATAACCGTTCTGAGATAGTCGTTATTAAGGGTTCCCAGGTCTGCTGGAAGTGGGTGCGCAGGGGTCTCTTTTGGGATGGCTGGATAACCGTTCTGAGATAGTCGTTATTAAGGGTTCCCAGGTCTGCTGGAAGTGGGTGCGCAGGGGTCTCTTTTGGGACGGCTGGATAACCGTTCTGAGATAGTCGTTATTAAGGGTTCCCAGGTCTGCTGGAAGTGGGTGCGCAGGGGTCTCTTTTGGGACGGCCGGATAACCGTTCTGAGATAGTCGTTATTAAGGGTTCCCAGGTCTGCTGGAAGTGGGTGCGCAGGGGTCTCTTTTGGGACGGCTGGATAACCGTTCTGAGATAGTCGTTATTAAGGGTTCCCAGGTCTGCTGGAAGTGGGTGCGCAGGGGTCTCTTTTGGGACGGCTGGATAACCGTTCTGAGATAGTCGTTATTAAGGGTTCCCAGGTCTGCTGGAAGTGGGTGCGCAGGGGTATCTTTTGGGAGGGGCCGGATAACCGTTCTGAGATAGTCGTTATTAAGGGTTCCCAGGTCTGCTGGAAGTGGGTGCGCAGGGGTCTCTTTTGGGACGGCCGGATAACCGTTCTGAGATAGTCGTTATTAAGGGTTCCCAGGTCTGCTGGAAGTGGGTGCGCAGGGGTCTCTTTTGGGATGGCTGGATAACCGTTCTGAGATAGTCGTTATTAAGGGTTCCCCGGTCTGCTGGAAGTGGGTGCGCAGGGGTCTCTTTTGGGATGGCTGGATAACCGTTCTGAGATAGTCGTTATTAAGGGTTCCCAGGTCTGCTGGAAGTGGGTGCGCGGGGGTCTCTTTCGGGAGGGGCAGCGCTGCTCTGGAGGACAGAGCCCCCAGTGTAAATGGCCTGGCAGACGGGAGGACGGTGTGAGGTGAACAGGACGAGGCTGAGGAAGGGCCGGTGCGAAGCGCTCCGCCTAGGGAGGGGCAGCGCTGCTCTGGAGGGCAGAGCCCCCAGTGTAAATGGCCTGGCAGACGGGAGGACGGTGTGAGGTGAACAGGGCGAGGCTGAGGAAGGACCGGTGCGAAGCGCTCCGCCTAGGGAGGGGCAGCGCTGCTCTGGAGGGCAGAGCCCCCAGTGTAAATGGCCTGGCAGACGGGAGGACGGTGTGAGGTGAACAGGGCGAGGCTGAGGAAGGGCCGGTGCGAAGCGCTCCGCCTAGGGAGGGGCAGCGCTGCTCTGGAGGGCAGAGCCCCCAGTGTAAATGGCCTGGCAGACGGGAGGACGGTGTGAGGTGAACAGGGCGAGGCTGAGGAAGGGCCGGTGCGAAGCGCTCCGCCTAGGGAGGGGCAGCGCTGCTCTGGAGGGCAGAGCCCCCAGTGTAAATGGCCTGGCAGACGGGAGGACGGTGTGAGGTGAACAGGGCGAGGCTGAGGAGGGGCCGGTGCGAAGCGCTCCGCCTAGGGAGGGGCAGCGCTGCTCTGGAGGGCAGAGCCCCCAGTGTAAATGGCCTGGCAGACGGGAGGACGGTGTGAGGTGAACAGGTCGAGGCTGAGGAGGGGCCGGTGCGAAGCGCTCCGCCTAGGGAGGGCAGCGCTGCTCTGGAGGGCAGAGCCCCCAGTGTAAATGGCCTGGCAGACGGGAGGACGGTGTGAGGTGAACAGGGCGAGGCTGAGGAAGGACCGGTGCGAAGCGCTCCGCCTAGGGAGGGGCAGCGCTGCTCTGGAGGGCAGAGCCCCCAGTGTAAATGGCCTGGCAGACGGGAGGACGGTGTGAGGTGAACAGGGCGAGGCTGAGGAAGGGCCGGTGCGAAGCGCTCCACCTAGGGAGGGGCAGCGCTGCTCTGGAGGGCAGAGCCCCCAGTGTAAATGGCCTGGCAGACGGGAGGACGGTGTGAGGTGAACAGGGCGAGGCTGAGGAAGGACCGGTGCGAAGCGCTCCGCCTAGGGAGGGGCAGCGCTGCTCTGGAGGGCAGAGCCCCCAGTGTAAATGGCCTGGCACACGGGAGGACGGTGTGAGGTGAACAGGGCGAGGCTGAGGAAGGACCGGTGCGAAGCGCTCCGCCTAGGGAGGGGCAGCGCTGCTCTGGAGGGCAGAGCCCCCAGTGTAAATGGCCTGGCACACGGGAGGACGGTGTGAGGTGAACAGGGCGAGGCTGAGGAAGGGCCGGTGCGAAGCGCTCCGCCTAGGGAGGGGCAGCGCTGCTCTGGAGGGCAGAGCCCCCAGTGTAAATGGCCTGGCACACGGGAGGACGGTGTGAGGTGAACAGGGCGAGGCTGAGGAGGGGCCGGTACGAAGCGCTCCGCCTAGGGAGGGGCAGCGCTGCTCTGGAGGGCAGAGCCCCCAGTGTAAATGGCCTGGCACACGGGAGGACGGTGTGAGGTGAACAGGGCGAGGCTGAGGAGGGGCCGGTGCGAAGCGCTCCGCCTAGGGAGGGGCAGCGCTGCTCTGGAGGGCAGAGCCCCCAGTGTAAATGGCCTGGCAGACGGGAGGACGGTGTGAGGTGAACAGGGCGAGGCTGAGGAAGGACCGGTGCGAAGCGCTCCGCCTAGGGAGGGGCAGCGCTGCTCTGGAGGGCAGAGCCCCCAGTGTAAATGGCCTGGCACACGGGAGGACGGTGTGAGGTGAACAGGGCGAGGCTGAGGAAGGGCCGGTGCGAAGCGCTCCGCCTAGGGAGGGGCAGCGCTGCTCTGGAGGGCAGAGCCCCCAGTGTAAATGGCCTGGCAGACGGGAGGACGGTGTGAGGTGAACAGGGCGAGGCTGAGGAAGGGCCGGTACGAAGCGCTCCGCCTAGGGAGGGGCAGCGCTGCTCTGGAGGGCAGAGCCCCCAGTGTAAATGGCCTGGCAGACGGGAGGACGGTGTGAGGTGAACAGGGCGAGGCTGAGGAGGGGCCGGTGCGAAGCGCTCCGCCTAGGGAGGGGCAGCGCTGCTCTGGAGGGCAGAGCCCCCAGTGTAAATGGCCTGGCAGACGGGAGGACGGTGTGAGGTGAACAGGGCGAGGCTGAGGAAGGGCCGGTGCGAAGCGCTCCGCCTAGGGAGGGGCAGCGCTGCTCTGGAGGGCAGAGCCCCCAGTGTAAATGGCCTGGCACACGGGAGGACGGTGTGAGGTGAACAGGGCGAGGCTGAGGAGGGGCCGGTGTGAAGCGCTCCGCCTAGGGAGGGGCAGCGCTGCTCTGGAGGGCAGAGCCCCCAGTGTAAATGGCCTGGCACACGGGAGGACGGTGTGAGGTGAACAGGGCGAGGCTGAGGAAGGACCGGTGTGAAGCGCTCCGCCTAGGGAGGGGCAGCGCTGCTCTGGAGGGCAGAGCCCCCAGTGTAAATGGCCTGGCAGACGGGAGGACGGTGTGAGGTGAACAGGGCGAGGCTGAGGAAGGGCCGGTGCGAAGCGCTCCGCCTAGGGGGGGCCGCGCGCTGGGAGGGCAGAGCCCCCAGTGTAAATGGCCTGGCAGACGGGAGGACGGTCTGAGGTGAACAGGGCGAGGCTGAGGAAGGGCCGGTGCGAAGCGCTCCGCCTAGGGAGGGCCGCGCGCTGGGAGGGCAGAGCCCCCAGTGTAAATGGCCTGGCACACGGGAGGACGGTGTGAGGTGAACAGGGCGAGGCTGAGGAAGGACCGGTGCGAAGCGCTCCGCCTAGGGAGGGGCAGCGCTGCTCTGGAGGGCAGAGCCCCCAGTGTAAATGGCCTGGCAGACGGGAGGACGGTGTGAGGTGAACAGGGCGAGGCTGAGGAAGGGCCGGTGCGAAGCGCTCCGCCTAGGGAGGGGCAGCGCTGCTCTGGAGGGCAGAGCCCCCAGTGTAAATGGCCGGGCAGACGGGAGGACGGTGTGAGGTGAACAGGGCGAGGCTGAGGAAGGACCGGTGCGAAGCGCTCCGCCTAGGGAGGGGCAGCGCTGCTCTGGAGGGCAGAGCCCCCAGTGTAAATGGCCGGGCAGACGGGAGGACGGTGTGAGGTGAACAGGGCGAGGCTGAGGAAGGACCGGTGTGAAGCGCTCCGCCTAGGGAGGGGCAGCGCTGCTCTGGAGGGCAGAGCCCCCAGTGTAAATGGCCTGGCAGACGGGAGGACGGTGTGAGGTGAACAGGGCGAGGCTGAGGAGGGGCCGGTGCGAAGCGCTCCGCCTAGGGAGGGGCAGCGCTGCTCTGGAGGGCAGAGCCCCCAGTGTAAATGGCCTGGCAGACGGGAGGACGGTGTGAGGTGAACAGGGCGAGGCTGAGGAAGGGCCGGTGCGAAGCGCTCCGCCTAGGGAGGGGCAGCGCTGCTCTGGAGGGCAGAGCCCCCAGTGTAAATGGCCTGGCAGACGGGAGGACGGTGTGAGGTGAACAGGGCGAGGCTGAGGAAGGACCGGTGCGAAGCGCTCCGCCTAGGGAGGGGCAGCGCTGCTCTGGAGGGCAGAGCCCCCAGTGTAAATGGCCTGGCACACGGGAGGACGGTGTGAGGTGAACAGGGCGAGGCTGAGGAAGGGCCGGTGCGAAGCGCTCCGCCTAGGGAGGGGCAGCGCTGCTCTGGAGGGCAGAGCCCCCAGTGTAAATGGCCTGGCAGACGGGAGGACGGTGTGAGGTGAACAGGGCGAGGCTGAGGAGGGGCCGGTGCGAAGCGCTCCGCCTAGGGAGGGGCAGCGCTGCTCTGGAGGGCAGAGCCCCCAGTGTAAATGGCCTGGCAGACGGGAGGACGGTGTGAGGTGAACAGGGCGAGGCTGAGGAAGGACCGGTGCGAAGCGCTCCGCCTAGGGAGGGGCAGCGCTGCTCTGGAGGGCAGAGCCCCCAGTGTAAATGGCCTGGCACACGGGAGGACGGTGTGAGGTGAACAGGGCGAGGCTGAGGAAGGACCGGTGTGAAGCGCTCCGCCTAGGGAGGGGCAGCGCTGCTCTGGAGGGCAGAGCCCCCAGTGTAAATGGCCTGGCAGACGGGAGGACGGTGTGAGGTGAACAGGGCGAGGCTGAGGAAGGGCCGGTGCGAAGCGCTCCGCCTAGGGAGGGGCAGCGCTGCTCTGGAGGGCAGAGCCCCCAGTGTAAATGGCCGGGCAGACGGGAGGACGGTGTGAGGTGAACAGGGCGAGGCTGAGGAAGGTCCGGTGCGAAGCGCTCCGCCTAGGGAGGGGCAGCGCTGCTCTGGAGGGCAGAGCCCCCAGTGTAAATGGCCTGGCAGACGGGAGGACGGTGTGAGGTGAACAGGGCGAGGCTGAGGAAGGGCCGGTGCGAAGCGCTCCGCCTAGGGAGGGGCAGCGCTGCTCTGGAGGGCAGAGCCCCCAGTGTAAATGGCCTGGCAGACGGGAGGACGGTGTGAGGTGAACAGGGCGAGGCTGAGGAAGGGCCGGTACGAAGCGCTCCGCCTAGGGAGGGGCAGCGCTGCTCTGGAGGGCAGAGCCCCCAGTGTAAATGGCCTGGCAGACGGGAGGACGGTGTGAGGTGAACAGGGCGAGGCTGAGGAGGGGCCGGTGCGAAGCGCTCCGCCTAGGGAGGGGCAGCGCTGCTCTGGAGGGCAGAGCCCCCAGTGTAAATGGCCTGGCAGACGGGAGGACGGTGTGAGGTGAACAGGGCGAGGCTGAGGAAGGACCGGTGCGAAGCGCTCCGCCTAGGGAGGGGCAGCGCTGCTCTGGAGGGCAGAGCCCCCAGTGTAAATGGCCTGGCAGACGGGAGGACGGTGTGAGGTGAACAGGGCGAGGCTGAGGAAGGACCGGTGCGAAGCGCTCCGCCTAGGGAGGGGCAGCGCTGCTCTGGAGGGCAGAGCCCCCAGTGTAAATGGCCTGGCAGACGGGAGGACGGTGTGAGGTGAACAGGGCGAGGCTGAGGGGGGGCCGGTGCGAAGCGCTCCGCCTAGGGAGGGGCAGCGCTGCTCTGGAGGACAGAGCCCCCAGTGTAAATGGCCTGGCAGACGGGAGGACGGTGTGAGGTGAACAGGGCGAGGCTGAGGAGGGGCCGGTACGAGCGCTCCGCCTAGGGGGGCCGCGCGCGCTGGGAGGGGCGCTGCAGGGGAGTTGGGGGCCGCGCGCTGGGAGGGGCGCTGCAGGGGAGTTGGGGGCCGCGCGCTGGGAGGGGCGCTGCAGGGGAGTTGGGGGCCGCGCGCTGGGAGGGGCGCTGCAGGGGAGTTGGGGGCCGCGCGCTGGGAGGGGCGCTGCAGGGGAGTTGGGGGCCGCGCGCTGGGAGGGGCGCTGCAGGGGAGTTGGGGGCCGCGCGCTGGGAGGGGCGCTGCAGGGGAGTTGGGGGCCGCGCGCTGGGAGGGGCGCTGCAGGGGAGTTGGGGGCCGCGCGCTGGGAGGGGCGCTGCAGGGGAGTTAGGGGCCGCGCGCACTGGGAGGGGCGCTGCAGGGGAGTTAGGGGCCGCGCGCTGGGAGGGGCGCTGCAGGGGAGTTGGGGGCCGCGCGCTGGGAGGGGCGCTGCAGGGGAGTTAGGGGCCGCGCGCACTGGGAGGGGCGCTGCAGGGGAGTTAGGGGCCGCGCGCTGGGAGGGGCGCTGCAGGGGAGTTGGGGGCCGCGCGCTGGGAGGGGCGCTGCAGGGGAGTTGGGGGCCGCGCGCTGGGAGGGGCGCTGCAGGGGAGTGGGGGGCCGCGCGCTGGGAGGGGCGCTGCAGGGGAGTTAGGGGCCGCGCGCTGGGAGGGGCGCTGCAGGGGAGTTGGGGGCCGCGCGCTGGGAGGGGCGCTGCAGGGGAGTTGGGGGCCGCGCGCTGGGAGGGGCGCTGCAGGGGAGTTGGGGGCCGCGCGCTGGGAGGGGCGCTGCAGGGGAGTTGGGGGCCGCGCGCTGGGAGGGGCGCTGCAGGGGAGTGGGGGGCCGCGCGCTGGGAGGGGCGCTGCAGGGGAGTGGGGGGCCGCGCGCTGGGAGGGGCGCTGCAGGGGAGTGGGGGGCCGCGCGCTGGGAGGGGCGCTGCAGGGGAGTGGGGGGCCGCGCGCTGGGAGGGGCGCTGCAGGGGAGTGGGGGGCCGCGCGCTGGGAGGGGCGCTGCAGGGGAGTTGGGGGCCGCGCGCGCTGGGAGGGGCGCTGCAGGGGAGTTGGGGGCCGCGCGCTGGGAGGGGCGCTGCAGGGGAGTTGGGGGCCGCGCGCTGGGAGGGGCGCTGCAGGGGAGTTGGGGGCCGCGCGCTGGGAGGGGCGCTGCAGGGGAGTGGGGGGCCGCGCGCTGGGAGGGGCGCTGCAGGGGAGTGGGGGGCCGCGCGCTGGGAGGGGCGCTGCAGGGGAGTGGGGGGCCGCGCGCTGGGAGGGGCGCTGCAGGGGAGTGGGGGGCCGCGCGCTGGGAGGGGCGCTGCAGGGGAGTTGGGGGCCGCGCGCGCTGGGAGGGGCGCTGCAGGGGAGTTGGGGGCCGCGCGCTGGGAGGGGCGCTGCAGGGGAGTTAGGGGCCGCGCGCTGGGAGGGGCGCTGCAGGGGAGTTGGGGGCCGCGCGCTGGGAGGGGCGCTGCAGGGGAGTTGGGGGCCGCGCGCTGGGAGGGGCGCTGCAGGGGAGTTGGGGGCCGCGCGCTGGGAGGGGCGCTGCAGGGGAGTTAGGGGCCGCGCGCTGGGAGGGGCGCTGCAGGGGAGTTGGGGGCCGCGCGCTGGGAGGGGCGCTGCAGGGGAGTTGGGGGCCGCGCGCTGGGAGGGGCGCTGCAGGGGAGTTGGGGGCCGCGCGCGCTGGGAGGGGCGCTGCAGGGGAGTTGGGGGCCGCGCGCTGGGAGGGGCGCTGCAGGGGAGTTGGGGGCCGCGCGCTGGGAGGGGCGCTGCAGGGGAGTTGGGGGCCGCGCGCTGGGAGGGGCGCTGCAGGGCAGTTGGGGGCCGCGCGCTGGGAGGGGCGCTGCAGGGGAGTTGGGGGCCGCGCGCGCTGGGAGGGGCGCTGCAGGGGAGTTGGGGGCCGCGCGCTGGGAGGGGCGCTGCAGGGGAGTTGGGGGCCGCGCGCGCTGGGAGGGGCGCTGCAGGGGAGTTGGGGGCCGCGCGCTGGGAGGGGCGCTGCAGGGGAGTTGGGGGCCGCGCGCTGGGAGGGGCGCTGCAGGGGAGTTGGGGGCCGCGCGCTGGGAGGGGCGCTGCAGGGGAGTTGGGGGCCGCGCGCACTGGGAGGGGCGCTGCAGGGGAGTTGGGGGCCGCGCGCGCTGGGAGGGGCGCTGCAGGGGAGTTGGGGGCCGCGCGCTGGGAGGGGCGCTGCAGGGGAGTTGGGGGCCGCGCGCTGGGAGGGGCGCTGCAGGGGAGTTGGGGGCCGCGCGCGCTGGGAGGGGCGCTGCAGGGGAGTTAGGGGCCGTAGCGGGCGCGAGCCAGCAGTGTCGCTGCTGCACACAAAGCCAAGGCCTGAGAGCAGCGCTGAGCGGGGCCCGCCCCTTGCCCCGCCCCTCAGGGCAGCCGGGCTGGTTCCGCCCCTGAGGAGCAGCCTGGGGGACCCCGGGGCGGGTTCCAGCCTCTACAGGGGCCCGGGGAGGGGGTGCTCCCCTGGCTCTGAGGGCAGGACGGGGGGGGGTAACCCCTGGGCGGGGGCGCTGCGGGGGGCCGGGCCCTGCCGGCCACGCTCCTAGGTCCCAGGGCGACCGGGCTTTGTGCCCCCCACGGGCCAGAATGAGGGGTCCGGGGCGGGGGGGGCAGTGGGGGCGGGGCGGAGGCGCGTGACGTAGGGGAGGCTTACTTTTCCCGCCCAGGGCGGCTGCCCGAGCTGTCGGAGGCCCCGCCTCCCATCGCTGCCATTGGCTGGATTCCCGCCAATGGGAGCAGCGGGGAGAAGCTTCCAGGAGCGCGCGGCCCTTCGCCGCTAGCTCTCCGCCCCGCCCGTTAGAGTTGCGCGCGCAGCCGCTCGTGGCTCCGCCTCTGCCCCGCTGACGCACGAAGCTCGTAGCCCCAGTCCGGGCGGGGGGCCGTGCCTCAGTTTCCCTGGCAGCGAGAGCTGGCGAGCGGGGCACAGAGCCCGGGCGCGCCCCCTGCCGGTCCCCGGCGCTGGCCCTGTGCACGTGGTCCTGCCGGATCCTGGCCGCGCCTGCCGGCGCACGAGGGGCGCCGCGTGACTCAGTTTCCCTTCCTGCCCCGCCCGCAACACGCGCCAGGGCTGTAGCTCTCCGCCAGCAGCTCTGCCCCTCCCGGACCCACCCCCGTGCACTGTGCCCCTCATTAGCCCCGCTCTACATCCGGGGAAACTGAGGTACGGGGGTAGGGGTCGAGCACGTGACTTACTCAACGTCAGAGGCCCAGCACTGCAGACGATCGGGCTCCCAGGTCTGAGCAATCACCACTAGGCAGTGCTGCTTAGTCCTCCCTGCACTGGGCTACAGCCTGGCCCCAGCCCCTGCACCCAGGATCCCCCCCTTCCAGGCTCCCAGCCCTCACCGCCCTCAGCGTCGCTGCCAGCTCCAGCGCCAGCCAATGGGGAGCAGATGGTCTCGGAGGACCAACAGCACCTCTCCCGCTCCTGCAGATCAAGCGGCCCTGGCCAGCAAAGAGCCCTCCCAAAAATCACACAGGCTCAGACCCCACGGCACGGACAGAACTTCAGGTGTCACCTGGCATCCCTGCTAGCCCACAGGTGCCCGAGCAGGGTGGTGCTAGAGCACTGAAGAGGTACTCACCAGCACCTCCGCCCGTCCCCACTGTTGGGCTCCGAGGTGTGGCAGTTTGCCATAAGGTCACCCAGTGAAGCCAGGACGTCCTGGCTCCCCGCGTGTGCCCCAGCCACTAGGCACCACTGCCCGTCAGGGAGGGAGAAGCCGGCATGCCCACAGCTGACCGTAGCAGTGCCCAAGGAGGGGGACCAGCTCGGGTACCGCATGGCAGAGAAGGGAGCAGGACAGAAAGGAAACACGGCTGCGGAGGGTCTTACTCGAACAAAGATCAGTGCGTTGGAGTCTCCCACTTTATATTTACCCTCTGAGATTTTGATCATGGGAAACTGAGAGGGGCAGGTACAGCAGCCCAGAACCTCTCGCACCTGAAAAAAGGAGGAAATGAGACTAGTAAGAGTCAGCGGCCACGTCCCGGAGACGAACCCCAGCCCGCAGCTAAGCCCGGACATCTGGGCACCAGAGTCAGCTGGGAGCCCTTCCGGGGCCTTAGCCCTGTGCCCACCGCAAGTAACTGCCCACAGGCGGAGCCGTCGGTACCCGTGTGCAGAATGCAGAGCCGCCTGGGGCACCCCTGGGTCTAATGTCCATCCACCTGCCTCTTCCTAGCCCTGTTCTGTCATCCCGGCCCCCCCCCCAGCGCCGTCACTGTCACCCTGGGCTCTCCCCCCCCCCAGCGCCGTCACTGTCACCCTGGGCTCTCCCCCCCCCGGCGCCATCACTGTCACCCTGGGCTCTCCCCCCCCCCCCAGCGCCGTCACTGTCACCCTGGGCTCTCCCCTCCCGGCGCCGTCACTGTCACCCTGGGCTCTCCCCCCCCCCCCCCAGCGCCGTCACTGTCACCCTGGGCTCTCCCCTCCCGGCGCCGTCACTGTCACCCTGGGCTCTCCCCCCCGGCGCCGTCACTGTCACCCTGGGCTCTCCCCTCCCGGCGCCGTCACTGTCATCCTGGGCTCTCCCCTCCCGGCGCCGTCACTGTCACCCTGGGCTCTCCCCCCCCCCCAGCGCCGTCACTGTCACCCTGGGCTCTCCCCCCCGGCGCCGTCACTGTCATCCTGGGCTCTCCCCTCCCGGCGCCGTCACTGTCACCCTGGGCTCTCCCCCCCCCCAGCGCCGTCACTGTCACCCTGGGCTCTCCCCCCCCCCGGCACCGTCACTGTCACCCTGGGCTCCCCCCCCCCAGCGCCGTCACTGTCATCCTGGGCTCTCCCCCCCCCCCAGCGCCGTCACTGTCACCCTGGGCTCCCCCCCCCCAGCGCCGTCACTGTCACCCTGGGCTCTCCCCCCCGGCGCCGTCACTGTCACCCTGGGCTCTCCCCTCCCGGCGCCGTCACTGTCACCCTGGGCTCTCCCCCCCCCCCGGCACCGTCACTGTCACCCTGGGCTCCCCCCCCCGGCGCCGTCACTGTCATCCTGGGCTCTCCCCCCCCCCCAGCGCCGTCACTGTCACCCTGGGCTCCCCCCCCGGCGCCGTCACTGTCATCCTGGGCTCTCCCCCCCCCCCCCCAGCGCCGTCACTGTCACCCTGGGCTCTCCCCTCCCGGCGCCGTCACTGTCACCCTGGGCTCTCCCCCCCGGCGCCGTCACTGTCACCCTGGGCTCCCCCCCCCCCGCGCCGTCACTGTCACCCTGGGCTCCCCCCCCCCGGCGCCGTCACTGTCATCCTGGGCTCTCCCCCCCCCCCAGCGCCGTCACTGTCATCCTGGGCTCTCCCCCCCCCCCCCCAGCGCCGTCACTGTCATCCTGGGCTCTCCCCCCCCCCAGCGCCGTCACTGTCATCCTGGGCTCCCCCCCCCCCCAGCGCCGTCACTGTCACCCTGGGCTCTCCCCCCCGGCGCCGTCACTGTCACCCTGGGCTCTCCCCCCCCCCGGCGCCGTCACTGTCACCCTGGGCTCTCCCCCCCCCCCCCGCGCCGTCACTGTCACCCTGGGCTCTCCCCCCGGCGCCGTCACTGTCACCCTGGGCTCTCCCCCCCCCCGGCGCCGTCACTGTCACCCTGGGCTCTCCCCCCCCCCGGCGCCGTCACTGTCACCCTGGGCTCCCCCCCCCCCGCGCCGTCACTGTCACCCTGGGCTCTCCCCCCCCCGGCGCCGTCACTGTCACCCTGGGCTCCCCCCCCCCGCGCCGTCACTGTCACCCTGGGCTCTCCCCCCCAGCGCCGTCACTGTCATCCTGGGCTCTCCCCCCCCCCCAGCGCCGTCACTGTCATCCTGGGCTCTCCCCCCCCCCCCCAGCGCCGTCACTGTCACCCTGGGCTCTCCCCCCCCCCGGCGCCGTCACTGTCACCCTGGGCTCTCCCCCCCCCCCGGCACCGTCACTGTCACCCTGGGCTCCCCCCCCCCCCAGCGCCGTCACTGTCATCCTGGGCTCTCCCCCCCGGCGCCGTCACTGTCACCCTGGGCTCTCCCCCCCCCGGCGCCATCACTGTCACCCTGGGCTCTCCCCCCCCCCCAGCGCCGTCACTGTCATCCTGGGCTCTCCCCCCCCCCCAGCGCCGTCACTCTCACCCTGGGCTCTCCCCTCCCGGCGCCGTCACTGTCACCCTGGGCTCTCCCCCCCCCGGCGCCGTCACTGTCACCCTGGGCTCTCCCCCCCCCCCCGGCACCGTCACTGTCACCCTGGGCTCCCCCCCCCGGCGCCGTCACTGTCACCCTGGGCTCTCCCCCCCCCCGGCGCCATCACTGTCACCCTGGGCTCTCCCCCCCCCCCAGCGCCGTCACTGTCATCCTGGGCTCTCCCCCCCCCCAGCGCCGTCACTGTCACCCTGGGCTCTCCCCCCCCCCGGCGCCATCACTGTCATCCTGGGCTCTCCCCCCCCCCCCCAGCGCCGTCACTGTCATCCTGGGCTCTCCCCCCCCCCCAGCGCCGTCACTGTCACCCTGGGCTCTCCCCCCCCCCGGCGCCATCACTGTCATCCTGGGCTCTCCCCCCCCCCCAGCGCCGTCACTGTCACCCTGGGCTCTCCCCCCCGGCGCCGTCACTGTCATCCTGGGCTCTCCCCCCCGGCGCCGTCACTGTCACCCTGGGCTCCCCCCCCCACGCCGTCACTGTCACCCTGGGCTCTCCCCCCCCCCGGCACCGTCACTGTCACCCTGGGCTCCCCCCCCCCGGCGCCGTCACTGTCATCCTGGGCTCTCCCCCCCCCCCAGCGCCGTCACTGTCATCCTGGGCTCTCCCCCCCCCCCCCAGCGCCGTCACTGTCACCCTGGGCTCTCCCCCCCCCCCGGCGCCGTCACTGTCACCCTGGGCTCTCCCCCCCAGCGCCGTCACTGTCATCCTGGGCTCTCCCCCCCCCCAGCGCCGTCACTGTCATCCTGGGCTCTCCCCCCCCCCCCAGTGCCGTCACTGTCACCCTGGGCTCTCCCCCCCCCCGGCGCCGTCACTGTCACCCTGGGCTCTCCCCCCCAGCGCCGTCACTGTCATCCTGGGCTCCCCCCCAGCCGTCACAGTTCCAGGCAGCCTGGGGCAGCTCCAAGTCTACCTGCAGCCTGCTAGCGCCCCAGGGGAGCACTGGGCCCCATTACCAGAGCAGGAGAGCCTCACTGCCTTGAATGGATTTCCCTTGCCTACAGCCTGTGCATGGGCTGGGCTCTGCCCCCTTGGGCAGGTGGCCCCCAGCAGAGACTCAGGACCCCGGCCACAGCGCTACCCGGGGCAGGGCAACTTCTGGGCTCGGGCCCCTGGCAAGGAGCTGAGTCCACGCACCCAGCCCAGCCTGTGTCCTGAGACCCGCTGCCATGATGACATGCCCAGGGTCATTCAGGAGTGCTGTGTCGGAGCTCAGCCTGGAGTTCAGGGCTCGAGCCCCCACCCAGCTCCACCACCTCTGGGCTCCCATTTCTGACCCACTGGCAGCCCAGGCCAGTGTCATCCTGTGTGCTGGCCCAGCTGGGAACAGGTTATGCCCAAGGACTGTGGCAGGGAACAGCCCCGCCGGGCTCCGTCTCTGCCAACTGGCCCGGATTTACCTCCCCGTGCAGGCGGGACTGGCGCCACACGCAGACAGCACCCGGAGTGAGCGCACAAGCACACCCCCCTCCCCCACTGTCCCCCCAGCTGGGCACCCAGGAGAGGCCCCAGCCCCGCCACCCCAGGGAGAACCGCGCCCTCTCCTTGCTCCCGGAGGCCAGGACTTTGCCCCTGCGCAGCAGCAATGGCCACGGCGCCCTACTGCCCCGATACACATTAACCCTCCCCCGCAGCTGGGGGCTCGCTCCCGCCTCACTGCTGGCATGGAGCCGTCTGGTGCCCAAGGCTGCCTCTGCTTGGCCAGGCCCAGCAAAGCCGCCCGCCAAGGGGCGCAACAGGCCCTTCCGTGCGCTGCCACGGCTCATTTATTGCAGATGCTCACACGTTTCCAGCTCTCTCCAGTGCTGGGCCCTGCCCGGCCACGCTCCAGCCCGGCTCCCCGGGGCCTGGCTTGGCCACGCTCCCGCCCAGCTCCCAGCCACGTTCCCGCCCGGCTCCTCAGGGCCTGGCTTGGCCACGCTCCCGCCCAGCTCTCTGGGGCCCGGCCACGCTCCAGCCCGGCTCCCCGGGGCCCGGCTTGGCCACGCTCCCGCCCAGCTCTCTGGGGCCCAGCCACGCTCCAGCCCGGCTCCCCGGGGCCTGGCTTGGCCACGCTCCCACCCGGCTCCCAGCCACGCTCCAGCCCGGCTCCTCGGGGCCTGGCTTGGCCACGCTCCCGCCCAGCTCTCTGGGGCCCAGCCACGCTCCCGCCCGGCTCCCCGGGGCGCGGCTTGACCACGCTCCCGCCCGGCTCCCCGGGGCCCGGCTTGGCCACGCTCCCGCCCGGCTCCCAGCCACGTTCCCACCCGGCTCCTCGGGGCCTGGCTTGGCCACGCTCCCGCCCAGCTCTCTGGGGCCCAGCCACGCTCCCGCCCGGCTCCCCGGGGCCCGGCTTGGCCACACTCCCGCCCGGCTCCCCGGGGCCCGGCTTGGCCACGCTCCCGCCCGGCTCCCCGGGGCCCAGCCACGCTCCCGCCCTCAGGAAGGGCTAGCCCATATTAAGTTTTAATGGAGCTGAGAGTCTCAAGCAATCCCAGGTCTCTGGACTGGGGCTTGAAGTAGACCATCAAGCATGAGAAGACTGGCAATGAAATAGCATCGCTGGAGCGGCCGCGTGGCCTGTAACCGGGGCGCCTGGCCAGCACTGCCGCGTGCGCGCTGCTTTGCACTGCGCTCAATCTCTGTGCCCGTTCCCATCGCTTACGGCTTCACACACAGAGGCACTGGGGCGCCCCAGCTGGGGAAGCCGCGGTTCAGCTGCCTGGGGGCCAAACCCAGCACATCCCAGCAGCTAGAGGCAGTGACCCTGCCGCGTCAGCGCCTTCGCTCCTGAACAAACAGCTACAAAAATACCAGCCTCACAATGGGTGGCAGGCAGCCAAGGCAGGCAGGGCCGGCCGGGAATGGAAAATGGATCCAGCATGCCAAGTCTGGCTGCTCCTTAGACACTGCCCGGAGGACTCGCCCCGGAACGCCTCGTGTGCCAAGCCGAGAGGAGCGAGTTCCAGGAGCCCTGTGCAGTCTCCAGAGCCAGCTCCGCTCCCTGCGCCTTCTCCCCGGGTGGGTTCCCACCCCAGCTCTCTGCGGCCTCGGGGAAGGCCTCATGCCGCCGTGGCTTGCACACGAGACCTTCCGGGCTTCTTGGAACCCTAGAATCGCAGGGCTGGCAGAGACCTCAGGCAAGAACCCAGCCAGGGCCCCAGTGTCTCCTGCTGGTGTTTAGCGCAGGGCAGGGGGCTCGTGGGCCCCGGGGCCGTGCGCTGGGCGGGTTCAGGAGATGCCGGTCTGGGCTCTCAGACGCAGTCGCAAAGGGCCCTGGCACTGCACCGCTACAGCTTCCCTTGGCAGCCTTGAGCCAGCGCTGGTGTGTCCGGCCCATCCCAAAGGTCTCTCAGTGGGTGGCAAGTCTCAGGGGCAGCCCGGAGCACCTGACAGGAACCTGGCGGCTGCAGCTGCGGCGTTGCTTAGAAGGGGCCCCAGGCCTCCTCGGGAGGTTTGTCCCGGGGGTTACCTGGGCAGCTCGGGTCCCAGCCAACAAGCACGTTTCTAGTGCGCAGCACATTGGAGAGGGAGCCTGGAACCGCTGGAGGTGGCGTCTCAAACACTGGACCGGCCCTGAGCCGCGGTCCCAGCACGCACCATGAAGGCCCCGAGGGCACAGGGAGGTGCTGCAGGCCCCCATTGCTGGGCCGGAAGGCCAGTGAAAGTCCCAGCAGGGCCTCCCGGCATGCAGGGCCAGGCGCAGCGAGCGCCACGAGGCTGCAGTTTGCCCTGCCCTTGGGGAGGAGCCGCGAGGCAGGAAACGAGCAGGGCGCTCGCCAAGGAAGCCACGACGTGGCGCACCCATCCTCCTGCCTCCACAGGCCCGGAGCCTATGGAAATGGGGGGCCCTCGCTCTCCAGTACAGAGCAAAGCACCCTCCCCACAAAGCCCAGACTGTCCTGCCCACCCAACGCCCCTTCCACCATGCAGCCCCCGTGAGCCCCCACACGGCCCTCAGGACCCGCCTGGACTCTCGTCAGCACGTCCCCAGCTAGAGCAACTGGTCCCAGCAGCTCCCTCGCCCCCTGGCACAGCTGCCCAGCTCTGGGCTCTCCCCTGGAGTCAGGCCCTCGCAAGTGCACCCTGCAATGCCCACAGCACAGGGGCTGTCAGGACACAGCCGGAGCCACACAAGAGGCCGTCAAACTGGTGGAAGCAGCTCCCCTCGGATCCTTGTGCACGATGATCCAGACTCCTCACCGGCCCCACTTCCACCCTCCGGGAGGGGTCAGGCCCCCGGAGCCATTGGCCGAGTCCCACTGCCAGGGGAGAAACCAGGGGTGCCCCAGGCTGGCTCCCTGCCTTGCCAGGGCCAGTCCTGAGAGCAGCCCCAGCAGGGGGCAGACTGGGCCCGTGCCGACCGCCCGGCCCGGCCCTGTTTGCGGAAAGTGGGTGTGGTGCGCGGCCAGAGCCAGTGGCCCTGCACTTTCCACTGGAAAAGCCATAAACCAAACTCCAGCTCTAAAAATAGAGCCAGCGATTGATCCAAGGGCTTCGTTCAGCCCCTTTGCAAGGGACGCGGCAGCCACAGCCAGCTCCGCAGCAGCTCCTGGGCTGGGCGGTACCGAGAGCGCGCCCCTCCCGGTGCCCCGCCCCCAGCCCCCGCCCCCGTCCGCAGACAGAGCCGGGTTACCGAGAGATCGCCCCTCCCGGTCCCCCGCCCCCAGCCCCCGCCCGCAGACAGAGCCGGGTTACCGAGAGATCGCCCCTCCCGGTCCCCCGCCCCCAGCCCCCGCCCGCAGACAGAGCCGGGTTACCGAGAGATCGCCCCTCCCGGTCCCCCGCCCCCAGCCCCCGCCCCCGTCCGCAGACAGAGCCGGGTTACCGAGAGATCGCCCCCCCCGGTCCCCCGCCCCCAGCCCCCGCCCGCAGACAGAGCCGGGTTACCGAGAGATCGCCCCTCCCGGTGCCCCGCCCCCAGCCCCCGCCCGCAGACAGAGCCGGGTTACCGAGAGATCGCCCCTCCCGGTCCCCCGCCCCCAGCCCCCGCCCCCGCCCGCAGACAGAGCCGGGTTACCGAGAGATCGCCCCTCCCGGTCCCCCGCCCCCAGCCCCCGCCCGCAGACAGAGCCGGGTTACCGAGAGATCGCCCCTCCCGGTCCCCCGCCCCCAGCCCCCGTCCGCAGACAGAGCCGGGTTACCGAGAGATCGCCCCTCCCGGTCCCCCGCCCCCAGCCCCCGCCCCCGCCCGCAGACAGAGCCGGGTTACCGAGAGATCGCCCCTCCCGGTCCCCCGCCCCCCACCCCCGCCTGCAGACAGAGCCGGGTTACCGAGAGATCGCCCCTCCCGGTCCCCCGCCCCCAGCCCCCGCCCCCGCCCGCAGACAGAGCCGGGTTACCGAGAGATCGCCCCTCCCGGTCCCCCGCCCCCCACCCCCGCCTGCAGACAGAGCCGGGTTACCGAGAGATCGCCCCTCCCGGTCCCCCGCCCCCAGCCCCCGCCCCCGCCTGCAGACAGAGCCGGGTTACCGAGAGATCGCCCCTCCCGGTCCCCCGCCCCCAGCCCCCGCCTGCAGACAGAGCCGGGTTACCGAGAGATCGCCCCTCCCGGTCCCCCGCCCCCAGCCCCCGCCCCCGCCTGCAGACAGAGCCGGGTTACCGAGAGATCGCCCCTCCCGGTCCCCCGCCCCCAGCCCCCGCCCCCGCCCGCAGACAGAGCCGGGTTACCGAGAGATCGCCCCTCCCGGTCCCCCGCCCCCAGCCCCCGCCCCCGTCCGCAGACAGAGCCGGGTTACCGAGAGATCGCCCCTCCCGGTCCTCCGCCCCCAGCCCCCGCCCGCAGACAGAGCCGGGTTACCGAGAGATCGCCCCTCCCGGTCCCCCGCCCCCAGCCCCCGCCCGCAGACAGAGCCGGGTTACCGAGAGATCGCCCCTCCCGGTCCTCCGCCCCCAGCCCCCGCCCGCAGACAGAGCCGGGTTACCGAGAGATCGCCCCTCCCGGTCCCCCGCCCCCCGCCCCCGCCTGCAGACAGAGCCGGGTTACCGAGAGATCGCCCCTCCCGGTCCCCCGCCCCCAGCCCCCGCCCGCAGACAGAGCCGGGTTACCGAGAGATCGCCCCTCCCGGTCCCCCAGCCCCCAGCCCCCGCCCCCGTCCGCAGACAGAGCCGGGTTACTGAGAGATCGCCCCTCCCAGTGCCCCGCCCCCAGCCCCCGCCCGCAGACAGAGCCGGGTTACCGAGAGCGCGCCCCTCCCGGTCCCCTGCCCCCAGCCCCCGCCCGCAGACAGAGCCGGGTTACCGAGAGATCGCCCCTCCCGGTCCCCTGCCCCCAGCCCCCGCCTGCAGACAGAGCCGGGTTACTGAGAGATCGCCCCTCCCGGTCCCCAGCCCCCGCCCCCGCCCGCAGACAGAGCCGGGTTACCGAGAGATCGCCCCTCCCGGTCCCCTGCCCCCAGCCCCCGCCTGCAGACAGAGTCGGGTTACCGAGAGATCGCCCCCCCCGGTCCCCCGCCCCCCGCCCCCGCCCGCAGACAGAGCCGGGTTACCGAGAGATCGCCCCTCCCGGTCCCCCGCCTCCCACCCCCGCCCGCAGAGAGAGCCGGGTTACCGAGAGATCGCCCCCCCCAGCGCCCCACTTTCTGGAGATGGAGACGTGTGATGCAGCAGAGTCGAGAGACTCTGATTACAACAGTCGTCTCCCCAAGGAGCCCCCAGACTCCACGAGAGACGGGCAGCTGGCGCGCATGGAGCCACAGCCCAGTTTGCCGGAGCCCGCTGGAGCGCTGGCCGGTTCCCAGCAGTGGGTGCAAGGAGCCCCTCTGGGAAGCCATCAATGCACCAGCAGCAAGATCTAAATCCTCGCCGGTATAAAAGGCTCCAAGAAAAGCAGACGGGTGACTGCCTGTGCCAGCTGTTCCCCCCAGGGTCCCGTCCCTCACCCACACAGGCCGCTCTCTGGCTTTGCTACGGGCCCGTGCTCCCTGGATGCCCAGGGCCAGACTGCCCTAGTCACTGGCCGTAACGGGGCATGGGGAGGGAGCATTCCTGGCTCTCTGCTAACCATGACTCAGCAGCGAGATAGGCAGAGAGCCCCAAGCTGCCGTAAAATATGGCCCCAAACGGCTGTCATGGAAAAAGCAGCTTTGATAAAAGCCCCAACCCCGAGAGGAATGCTCCTGCAACCCTAATGAAACGCCACCTTCCTTCCACAAGCCAGGCCCTGCGGCCCAGGCAC
This sequence comes from Pelodiscus sinensis, assembly GCF_052426305.1. Lineage (NCBI taxonomy): Eukaryota > Metazoa > Chordata > Testudines > Trionychidae > Pelodiscus > Pelodiscus sinensis. The sequence continues at coordinate 886,764 of NC_143085.1, read as the reverse complement.
CCAGCCCAGCAGCGTCAGGAAGTGGACAGTGGAAGAGGCACCCGCCCTGATTCCCAGCATCCGAGAGGGACAGAAAGCCAAGTGCCCACGCAGAGCACAGGTCGCGCTTCCAATGCATCGTCAGGTGGCACTGCCCCTGGAAGGATGCAGCACTGTTGTCCGTCATTAGGGTTCAGAGTTAACGCCCATGGAGCCAGATGAACGTCATTCCCTGCGCTGCTGTTTCTAGTGACAGGACCAGACAGCGCTGCTCTGGGGCCCTGCAGAATGGCTGGCTCCCCGGCAAATCATTTTAAGGACAATGACATTTCAAGCCCCATCAAAAGCATTGGGGTGGCCAGAACATTGCTGGTTTGGTGCATTCCCCATAGCCACCCAGGCCAACACGGATCTCAGCAGGCGGCCCCACGGACCCACCTGTCACCACAGCACTCCCAGCCCCCACCCCTGGGGAAAGCTCGGCTCCAACTCCACCTCGGTCCCTGCCCGTGCTGGGCAAGGGAGGGCAGGAGCAGAGGGGGTGCACCAAGCCTGCAGAGGCTCGGGGGGGGAGGGGAGAGGACTGTGGCCCCTGGCAGCTGGAGGGACCGGTGCCTCCCGGCAACCCCCCTGCAGCACAAGGCGCAGTCAGCTGCGGGGGGATGCGAGGAGCAGCGGCCTGGACTCTGCCAGGGGCAGCAGGCACCAGCAAGAGGGACAGCGTCTCACCAGCTCATCCAGGTTCCTGAGGTCGCACAAGGAGCGTCTCTGCGCCCTGCTCGGGCACACAGGGGCTGCGCGGCCCAGGGCCTGGCTGCCCTGCTGGGTCTCCAGCCCCCCGCAGGCTCTCTGGTCCCACATCTCCTCCTCTATCTCCTCCTCCATCTGGATCAGCGTGGGGGCCAGCATCCCCAGCTTGGAGCCCCTCCTGGCCACCTCCAGCAGGCACAGCACGAAGTTCTTCTCGTTCTTCTTCAGCACCAGGTCGTTGGTCTCGAACATCAGCACGTCCGGGATGCCCAGGTCCTGCCGGCACCACTGGATGAAATTGGAGACGTTGACCCTGGCCACGAAGGAGCCGGGCACCGCGCCTTTGGCCTGGTAGACAACCTCGGCCCGGGGCACCCGCCTGCGGGCGGCCGCTTGTGGGTGCTGCTGCTGGAAGGCCAGGGCGGTGCGGGTGACGTTGTTGGCATGTTGGCAGAGGACACACCCGGTCTCCAGGAGCTCCATGAAATTCTCCACCTGGATCTTCAGGCCATAGAGGGCGTGGAGCCATTCAGCCAGGTCCTCCTCCATGGCATAGAGGTACTCCTCGCTGGACCGGAAGGGCCGGATGCTCTTGGATGCCGCGGACTGGATGTTGCTCTGCTCAGCCATCCTGCAGCTGGTCCCTGCGGGGAGACGACCCACCTGAGAGAAAGGCAGGGGGCCCCTTCCCCCCACGCGCCGGTGGGGCCGCAGATCGCATTGTGCCTCAGTTTCCCCCGCTGTAACCTGGGCCGCAGAGCCACACCCACGTGCACGTCGGGGGCTGGCTTCAGCAGTGCCCAGAAACCCCGAACCCGCCGGTGCCCGGCGGCCCGCGACCGGCCGCGGAGTTTTCCTCTCCCGCCCCGCCCCCAAGGCCGGGCTGCGCCCAGGCCCCACCACGGGCTCCCTGCTAGCGGGGGGCCCGCCCGGCCACGGGGAGCCCGGCAGGGGCCGGCCCCGCTGCCAAGTCACTGGCCGCTCACCTGAGTCGCCGGCCCCGCGCCGCCCCGCAGCAGCTGCTCCTCGCCGGCCGGCCGGGCGCTCGGCTCCCCGGCTCCGCCCCGCCCGGGCTGCGGAAACTCCCCGCGGGGCCGCGTTAAAGCCGCAGCGCAGCCGGGCGGGGCGAGCGGCCGGCGCCCCGGGGAGCGGCTCCGTGGGCAGGGCCCTCTGTTCAGCGGGCGGCAGCCGCGGTGCGCTGGCCGGAAGGTCCCTGCCTCAGTTTCCCTGCCGGCCCAGCGCCGCTCAGCGGGGCCAGGGACGGCGGTTCCCCGGGCTGGGAGGACTCACCGGGCCCTGCGGCTCCCTGGGTGCCCAGGGGCAGACTGGGCGGCTGGCAGCCCAGCCTGCGGCCCCGCTGGGGTAGGGGGCCCTGGCTCTGCTGCTTGGGGCATGCGGCCTGGTGGGGCAGGGGAGCTTGGGGCCAGGGTCATGCTGCCTGGCCCAGGCCTATGGGTCCTGGGGGGGGGGGGAGCACACTGTCCCCCTCTAGCCCAGGGCTCCTCTGGAGTGAGGGCAGGTCTGGGACTCTGCTACCCAGCCAGGACCCTCTTCCCCTCTGGGGTGGCGCCGGGCCCTCCTCGGGGACAGAGGGCTGGGTCTGCTCCACTCACCCCCGGTCACTCTGCAGTATAACTGTGCTCTGTGCTCTCTGCCCCCGTGGTCCTTTCAGAGCACAGCCGTCCCTGCTCTCAGCCCCCTCCCTTGCCTTGTTATGGACAGCAGCCCCATTCCAGGCATTTCCCATTGTCCTGGCACAGCCAAACCCTGAGTTTGCTTTACGGTCCAAAAAGAGGAAGCTGCCTGTCCAATCTGGTGGTTCTAGCTCTTACCACTAGCGGAGGAGTTCTTGAACAGGCTCAGACAGACAGCCGCACAAACTACAATGTACAGAGAGATTGGCACAATCGATTCTGCCTGTCATACCTGCCTGGCACGAGGACTTGAACCCGGCAGGGCTGTGCAGATCCCAAACTGGCATTGTCCACTTGAAAGGAAACCCAGACTAAACAGTTCCATGGAATCTCGGTCCCAGGCGTGTCCCTGGGTTCACGGAAAGCTAAGTCAGGCGTTGGTTTGCGCTGGGAGCCTGCCACGAGGCCGGGTCCTCAGTAATGGGCCCCTACGGGAAGGAGCCAGTTCTTTGCGCAGGTTTTCTTTGGACACGGAGGAGCTGTGTCTTTAAGACATTACATGATCTAACTCTTCCTGCCTGGGAGGCAGCCAGTTCGGCCGGTATTTGTCAGCCACTGAATCATGACTTCATTGTCCAGTTCAAATATTTAAAGCACTGGCAGCGGCACAGAGAAATCCACAGCAGTTTGCCAGCAGAAGGAGAGAAGCAGGTTCCCGAAGAGGCTGTAGCCAATGTCGCTGGAGGCTCTTGGAGAAACGTGGTCTCATGGGGATGCCAGAGTCAGGTGCACCAGGGCCAGAACTGTTCGTAGTCATAGCTGTGGCATTTAAGTTCAAACAGGGGAATTACTCAAAAATGAGGAGGTTAGTTACACAGAAATTAAAAGGCAGTGACGAGAGCCAAATCCCTGCAAACTTTTTAAAGACACAATAATAGAGGCCTAACTTAAATGTATACCCCAAATTAAAAAACATAGCAAGAGACCTAAAAAAGAGTCACTATGGCTTAACCACCATGTAAAAGAAGCAGTGAGGGTCAAAAAGGCATCTTTCAAGAAGTGGAAGTCCAATCCCAGTGAGATAAATAGAAAGGAACAGAAACACTGTCAAATCAAGTGTCAAAATGTAATAAGAAAAGCAAAAAAGATTTTGAGGAACAGCTAGCCAAAAACTAAAAAAAATAGCAAAATGTTTAAGTCCATTAGAAGCAGGAAGCCTGCTAAAAAAACAGTGGGTCCTCTAGAAAATCAAGATACAAAAGGAGCAATCAAGGATGATAAAGCCATTGAGGAGAAGCTAAATGATTTCTTTGCATCAGTCTTCACAGCTGACAGTGCCGGACCAAGCCATAGCTGTGCCTCGAGCAGCAGGCGCACGGAGCATGCGCAGCTCGGCCCCAGGTGCGCGGAGGATGCACGGCCCCGGGCACGCAGCGCATGCGCAGCCCGGCCCCAGGTGTGCGGTGCATGTGCGGCCCCGCCCCTGGGTGCACGGCGCCCCTTCACACTTCAATCAGGCGCCCCCCATAGGTTGGTGCCCCGGGCAGCGGTGCAGCTAGCCCCCCCCTTAATCCTGACAGCTGAGGATGTTGGGGAGATTCCCAAACCTGCACCGTCCTTTGTGGGTGATGAATCTGAGGAACTGTCCCGGATTGAAGTGTCATTAGAGGAGGTTTTGGAACAAATAGAAAAATTTAACATGAACAAATCACCGGGTCCGGACGGCATTCATCCAAGGGTTCTAAAAGAACTCAAATGGGAAATTGCAGAACTGTTAACTGTGGTTTGTAGCCTTTAAATCGGCTTCCGTACCTACTGTCTGGAAGGTAGTTAACGTGATCACACCAATATTTAAAAAGGGCTCTAGAGGTGATCCTGGCAATGACAGACCAGTAAGTCTAACATTGGTACCGGGCAAATTAGCTGAAACTATAGTAAAGAATACAATTGTCAGGCACATGGATGAACATAATTTGTTTGGCAAAAGTCAACATGGTTTCTGTAAAGGGAAATCCTGTCTTACTAATCTATTAGAGTTCTTTGAAGAGGTTAACCAACATGCGGACAAGGGGGATCCAGTAGATATAGTATACTTGGATTTTCAGAAAGCCTTTGACAAGGTCCCTCACAAAAGGCTCTTGTGTAAATTACATTGTCATGGGATAAGAGGGAAGGTCCTTTCTTGGATTGAGAACTGGGTAAAAGACAGGAAACAAAGGGGAGGAATAAATGTCAGACCCTTGGGGGACCCCACTAGTTATCTCTCATCACTCAGAAAACTGACCATTGATTCCTACCCTTTGCTTCCTGTCTTTTAACCAGTTACCAGTCCATGAAAGGACCTTCCCTCTTATCCCATGGCAACTTACTTAAGGGCCTTTGGTGAGGGACCTTGTCAAAGGCTTTCTGGAAATCTAAGTACACTACATCCACCAGACCCCCTTGTCCATATGTTTGTTGATCCCCTCAAAGAACCTAGCAGATTATTAAGGCATGATTTTCCTTTACAGAAACCATGTTGCCTTTCCCCCAACAAATTATGTTCATCCATGTGCCTGACAATTTTATTCTTTACTATAGTTTCCACTAATTTGCCCAGTACTGACGTTTGACTTCTCGATCTGTAATTGCCAGGATCACCTCTAGAGCCCTTTTTATGTATTGGTGTTACATTAGCTATCTTCCAGTCATTAGGTACAGAAACCGATTTAAAGGATAGGCTACAAACCATAGTTAATAATTCTGCAATTTCCCATTTGAGTTCTTTCAGAACTCTTGGGTGTGTGCTATCTGGTCCCGGTGACTTGTCACTGCTAAGTTTATCAGTTTGTTCCAAATCCTCCCCTCATGACACCTCAGTTTGGGACAATTCCTCAGATTTGTCACCTAAAAAGAATAGCTCAGGTTTGGGAATCTCCCCAATATCCTCAGCCATGAAGACTGAAGCAAAGAATTCATTTAGCTTCTCTGCAATGACTTTATCATCTTTGAGGGCTCCTTTAGCATCTAGATCACCCAGGGGCCCACTGCTTGTTTACCCAGCTTCCTGCTCCTGATGTACTTAAAACACATTTTGCTATTACTTTTTGATTGCACTTAGCAATCCTGTACTGGGGCAAAGGTGACACCTAGTGGACACTCGCGGCAATGCACTTAGCAATCCTGTACTGGGGCAACAGCGACACCCGGTGGCCGCTCCCAGTGATGCATGTAGCAATTCTCTAATGGAGGAATTTAAAAAACAAGGAATAGTCCTGCAGCACCTTAAAGACTAACCGAACATGTAGCTGGGATCATGTGACCCGCAGTGGCCACTCACTGCAATGCATGCACAGCTCTGTAAGGGAGAGAGTGACCCTCGGTGGCGCCTTGCTGAAACGCATGCAACATTATCCAAGGCACCGGGTGACACTCGGGCATGTCTACACTGGGAAGTTAGTAATAAAACTAACCTCAAGATGATTCTCACCAACCACCACAGGACATACCACACTAATACCAACCCTGGTACCTTCCCTTGCAACAAACCCCGTCGCCAGCTTTATCCACATATTCACTCTACTGATATCATTATTGGACCTAACCAAGTGAGTTACAAGATCAAGAACACATATTCCTGCGCATCCAGAAATATAATCTATGCTATCGTGTGCCGAAAGTGTCCGTCTGCTATGTACATTGGACAAACATCTCAGACACTTCGCCAAAGGATCAATGCCCACAAAACAGATATCAGACAGGAGCACAAAGAGAAAACAGTTTCTTGCCATTTCAACGACTTAATTATCTGCATCCTGCTTCAGAAGCCTTTTAAATCTGCACTTGAAATGGAATCCTCTGAACTGTCATTCATGCTAAAATTCGACACTCTACGTGGGGGTCTCAACAAAGACTTTAGCTATCTTACCCATTACAAAGATAGCTTCCCCAATTATCACCTCTAATATCATTAGCTCACAGACATTTACCTCCCCCCTCCCCACATCCTCCTTATGTTCTGAAATTTGATTTGTCCTTTTCATATGTGTTCATTTTTTTAATTGTATCCTTTGGTATATATGGTTGTGACTACTTTCTTCCACTATTTGATCTGAGGAAGTGGGTCTGGCCCACGAAAGCTCATCATCTAATAAACCATCTTGTTAGTCTTTAAAGTGCTACATTGTCCTGTATTTTGTCTCAGCTACACCAGACTAACACGGCTACATTTCTATCACTAACAACTCCCCACATCGTTATTTTGAACCAGCACGTCCACACTACCAGTTCCCATCGAAATAGCACAGAATTGGACCAAATAGCATGTTCATGCTGACTAGAGCCTGAATCGCATTCAAGCCCCCTGGAAGTGCTCTGGGAGGCATCAGGAGAGCAGTAGCTGTCCTGCAGCTGCTTGCTGAGGCTAGCTAAGACTGGAGCTTCAAGGGGCTCCTCTCTACCACTGCATCTCACACGCCTCTTCTCCATTGCCTACCCCCTGCGTGCTCTGGTTGCCCCTGGGGACGCCCAAGGAGCTGGAGTTGCCGCAAAGCAGTGCCAGGCTCTTGGGCCTCCTGCTGCACCTCACAGCGGAGTTCATGCGGACTGCCCACAAGGTGCTGTAGCAGGACGGTGACCAGCTCAGCCTGGGAGACCTCTTCACCATTCTCCTCCAGACTCCCTGCAACGCTGCTTCCAGGAACCCTATGATTCTATAGGTGGTCAGGGCCATCAATGCCATCCTGCTGCAGAGGGTCATCACGCTGGGCAACATGGACCCCTCATCACTGGCTTTGCTGCCATGGGCTTCCCCAGCTGCAGGGGGGAGAGCATTGACAGCATGCACATCCCCATCCTGGCCCCCGCCCACCAGGCCTCTTACTAATCAATAGGAAGGGGATTTTCCCCCAGTGCTGCAGCCCCCATGGTCGGGGAAGGCACACAATGCTCGTGTCTTCTGGAACTCCACAGGATGTGCACCAGCACTTTTTTCCCCAACGGCACCGTCAGCGTCAGGGACATGGACATGCCCACGTGCCTGCTGGGGGACACAGCCTACCCTTTGCTCCCCTGTACATTGGCAACCTGGACCCCACCAAAGAACACTTCCACACCAGGCTCAGCAGGATTGACTGACCTTAGCGGGATTCTCTCTACCATGACTAATGTCTTCGTTCATCACTAATAGGGGATAATCAATCATGGCGTCAGCCTACCACACCTCTTCACGTGAGAGATAAATCAGCACGCGGCACCTTTGCCATGCTGATGCCTCAGTGCCTTGATTTCCCTCCACCCAGCCACAGCATCCTCAGGTGAAACCTGCTCTCAGACGTGCCCCCTGCACCCACATGCACTAGCAGCAACATGGCCAGCTTGGAAGGGTCAGCACGAAGGGCTGAGGGGGGGCTATCAAGCTCTGGTCAGCGCTAAGGGCTGATGGGGGGGCTATCGTGCTCTGGTCAGCGCTAAGGGCTGAGGGGGGGCTCTGGCCATTGCTGAGGACTGACGGGGGGCCTGTCGCACTCTAGTCAGTGCTAAGGGCCGAGGGGGGGCCTGTCGCACTCTAGTCAGTGCTAAGGGCCGAGGGGGGGCCTGTCGCTCTCTGGTCAGCGCTAAGGCCGAGGGGGGGCCTGTCGCACTCTAGTCAGTGCTAAGGGCCGAGGGGGGGCCTGTCGCTCTCTGGTCAGCGCTAAGGCCGAGGGGGGGCCTGTCGCTCTCTGGTCAGCGCTAAGGGCCGAGGGGGGGCCTGTCGCTCTCTGGTCAGCGCTAAGGGCCGAGGGGGGGCCTGTCGCTCTCTGGTCAGCGCTAAGGGCCGAGGGGGGGCCTGTCGCTCTCTGGTCAGCGCTAAGGGCCGAGGGGGGGCCTGTCGCACTCTAGTCAGTGCTAAGGGCCGAGGGGGGGCCTGTCGCACTCTAGTCAGTGCTAAGGGCCGAGGGGGGGCCTGTCGCTCTCTGGTCAGCGCTAAGGCCGAGGGGGGGCCTGTCGCACTCTAGTCAGTGCTAAGGGCCGAGGGGGGGCCTGTCGCTCTCTGGTCAGCGCTAAGGCCGAGGGGGGCCTGTCGCTCTCTGGTCAGCGCTAAGGGCCGAGGGGGGGCCTGTCGCTCTCTGGTCAGCGCTAAGGGCCGAGGGGGGCCTGTCGCTCTCTGGTCAGCGCTAAGGGCCGAGGGGGGGCCTGTCGCTCTCTGGTCAGCACTAAGGCCGAGGGGGGGGCCTGTCGCTCTCTGGTCAGCGCTAAGGGCCGAGGGGGGGCCTGTCGCTCTCTGGTCAGCGCTAAGGCCAAGGAGGGGCCTGTCGCTCTCTGGTCATTGCTGAGGACTGATGGGGGGCCTGTCGCACTCTAGTCAGTGCTAAGGGCCGAGGGGGGGCCTGTCGCTCTCTGGTCAGCGCTAAGGGCCGAGGGGGGGCTCTGGTCATTGCTGAGGACTGATGGGGGGCCTGTCGCTCTCTGGTCAGCGCTAAGGGCCAAGGGGGGGCCTGTCGCACTCTAGTCAGTGCTAAGGGCCGAGGGGGGGCCTGTCGCTCTCTGGTCAGCGCTAAGGGCCGAGGGGGGGCCTGTCACGCTCTGGTCAGCGCTAAGGGCCGAGGGGGGGCTCTGGTCATTGCTGAGGACTGATGGGGGGGCCTGTCGCTCTCTGGTCAGCGCTAAGGGCCAAGGGGGGGCCTGTCGCACTCTAGTCAGTGCTAAGGGCCGAGGGGGGGCCTGTCGCTCTCTGGTCAGCGCTAAGGGCCGAGGGGGGGCCTGTCACGCTCTGGTCAGCACTAAGGCCAAGGGGGGCTCTGGTCATTGCTGAGGACTGATGGGGGCCTGTCGCTCTCTGGTCAGCACTAAGGCCGAGGGGGGGCCTGTCGCGCTCTGGTCAGTGCTAAGGCCGAGGGGGCCTGTCATGCTCTGGTCAGCGCTAAGGCCGAGGGGGGGCTTTGGTCATTGCTGAGGACTGATGGGGGGCCTGTCGCGCTCTGGTCAGCGCTAAGGCCGAGGGGCCTGTCGCGCTCTGGTCAGCGCTAAGGCCGAGGGGGGCCTGTCACGCTCTGGTCAGCGCTAAGGGCCGAGGGGGGGCCTGTCGCTCTCTGGTCAGCGCTAAGGCCGAGGGGGGGCCTGTCGCTCTCTGGTCAGCGCTAAGGGCCGAGGGGGGGCCTGTCGCTCTCTGGTCAGCGCTAAGGCCGAGGGGGGGCCTGTCGCTCTCTGGTCAGCGCTAAGGGCCGAGGGGGGGCCTGTCGCTCTCTGGTCAGCGCTAAGGGCCGAGGGGGGGCCTGTCGCTCTCTGGTCAGCGCTAAGGCCGAGGGGGGGCCTGTCGCTCTCTGGTCAGCGCTAAGGGCCGAGGGGGGGCCTGTCGCTCTCTGGTCAGCGCTAAGGGCCGAGGGGGGGCCTGTCGCTCTCTGGTCAGCGCTAAGGGCCGAGGGGGGGCCTGTCGCTCTCTGGTCAGCGCTAAGGGCCGAGGGGGGGCCTGTCGCTCTCTGGTCAGCGCTAAGGGCCGAGGGGGGGCCTGTCGCTCTCTGGTCAGCGCTAAGGGCCGAGGGGGGGCCTGTCGCTCTCTGGTCAGCGCTAAGGGCCGAGGAGGGGCCTGTCGCTCTCTGGTCAGCGCTAAGGGCCGAGGGGGGGCCTGTCGCTCTCTGGTCAGCGCTAAGGGCCGAGGGGGGGCCTGTCGCTCTCTGGTCAGCGCTAAGGGCCGAGGGGGGGCCTGTCGCTCTCTGGTCAGCGCTAAGGGCCGAGGGGGGGCCTGTCGCTCTCTGGTCAGCGCTAAGGCCGAGGGGGGGGGCCTGTCACGCTCTGGTCAGCGCTAAGGCCGGGGGGAGGGCCTGTCGCTCTCTGGTCAGCGCTAAGGGCCGAGGGGGGGCCTGTCGCTCTCTGGTCAGCGCTAAGGCCGAGGGGGGGCCTGTCACGCTCTGGTCAGCGCTAAGGCCGGGGGGAGGGCCTGTCACGCTCTGGTCAGTGCTAAGGGCCGAGGGGGGGCCTGTCACACTCTGGTCAGCGCTAAGGGCCGAAGGGGGGCCTGTCGCGCTCTGGTCAGCGCTAAGGGCCGAGGGGGGGCCTGTCGCTCTCTGGTCAGTGCTAAGGGCCGAGGGGGGGCCTGTCGCTCTCTGGTCAGTGCTAAGGGCCGAGGGGGGGCCTGTCGCTCTCTGGTCAGCGCTAAGGGCCGAGGGGGGGCCTGTCGCTCTCTGGTCAGCGCTAAGGCCGAGGGGCCTGTCGCGCTCTGGTCAGCGCTAAGGCCGAGGGGGGCCTGTCACGCTCTGGTCAGCGCTAAGGCCGGGGGGGGGCCTGTCACGCTCTGGTCAGCGCTAAGGGCCGAGGGGGGGGGGGCCTGTCACACTCTGGTCAGCGCTAAGGGCCGAGGGGGGGCCTGTCGCGCTCTGGTCAGCGCTAAGGGCCGAGGGGGGGCCTGTCGCTCTCTGGTCAGCGCTAAGGGCCGAGGGGGGGCCTGTCGCTCTCTGGTCAGCGCTAAGGGCCGAGGGGGGGCCTGTCGCTCTCTGGTCAGTGCTAAGGGCCGAGGGGGGGCCTGTCGCTCTCTGGTCAGCGCTAAGGGCCGAAGGGGGGGGGCCTGTCGCTCTCTGGTCAGCGCTAAGGCCGAGGGGGCCTGTCGCGCTCTGGTCAGCGCTAAGGCCGAGGGGGCCTGTCACGCTCTGGTCAGCGCTAAGGCCGAGGGGGGGGGGGGCCTGTCGCGCTCTGGTCAGCGCTAAGGCCGGGGGGGGGGGGGGGGGGGGGCCTGTCACGCTCTGGTCAGTGCTAAGGGCCGAGGGGGGGCCTGTCGCTCTCTGGTCAGCGCTAAGGGCCGAGGGGGGGCCTGTCGCTCTCTGGTCAGCGCTAAGGGCCGAGGGGGGGCCTGTCGCTCTCTGGTCAGTGCTAAGGGCCGAGGGGGGGCCTGTCGCTCTCTGGTCAGTGCTAAGGGCCGAGGGGGGGCCTGTCGCTCTCTGGTCAGCGCTAAGGCCGAGGGGGGGCCTGTCGCTCTCTGGTCAGCACGAAGGCTGAGGGGGGCTCTGGTCATTGCTGAGGACTGATGGGGGCCTGTCGCTCTCTGGTCAGCACTAAGGGCCGAGGGGGGGCCTGTCGCTCTCTGGTCAGCGCTAAGGCCGAGGGGGGCCTGTCGCTCTCTGGTCAGCGCTAAGGGCCGAGGGGGGGCCTGTCGCTCTCTGGTCAGCGCTAACGGCCGAGGGGGGGCCTGTCGCTCTCTGGTCAGCGCTAAGGGCCGAGGGGGGCCTGTCGCTCTCTGGTCAGCGCGAAGGCCGAGGGGCCTGTCGCTCTCTGGTCAGCGCTAAGGGCCGAGGGGGGGCCTGTCGCTCTCTGGTCAGCGCTAAGGGCCGAGGGGGGGCCTGTCGCTCTCTGGTCAGCGCTAAGGGCCGAGGGGGGGCCTGTCGCTCTCTGGTCAGCGCTAAGGGCCGAGGGGGGGCCTGTCGCTCTCTGGTCAGCGCTAAGGGCCGGGGGGGGCCTGTCGCTCTCTGGTCAGCGCTAAGGGCCGAGGGGGGGCCTGTCGCTCTCTGGTCAGCGCTAAGGGCCGAGGGGGGCCTGTCGCTCTCTGGTCAGCGCTAAGGCCGAGGGGGGGCCTGTCGCTCTCTGGTCAGCGCTAAGGGCCGGGGGGGGCCTGTCGCTCTCTGGTCAGCGCTAAGGGCCGAGGGGGGGCCTGTCGCTCTCTGGTCAGCGCTAAGGGCCGAGGGGGGGCCTGTCGCTCTCTGGTCAGCGCTAAGGGCCGAGGGGGGCCTGTCGCTCTCTGGTCAGCGCTAAGGCCGAGGGGGGGCCTGTCGCTCTCTGGTCAGCGCTAAGGCCGAGGGGCGGCCTGTCGCTCTCTGGTCAGCGCTAAGGCCGAGGGGGGGCCTGTCGCTCTCTGGTCAGCGCTAAGGCCGAGGGGGGCCTGTCGCTCTCTGGTCAGCGCTAAGGGCCGAGGGGGGCCTGTCGCTCTCTGGTCAGCGCTAAGGCCGAGGGGGGCCTGTCGCTCTCTGGTCAGCGCTAAGGGCCGAGGGGGGGCCTGTCGCTCTCTGGTCAGCGCTAAGGGCCGAGGGGGGGCCTGTCGCTCTCTGGTCAGCGCTAAGGGCCGAGGGGGGGCCTGTCGCTCTCTGGTCAGCGCTAAGGGCCGAGGGGGGGCCTGTCGCTCTCTGGTCAGCGCTAAGGGCCGAGGGGGGGCCTGTCGCTCTCTGGTCAGCGCTAAGGCCGAGGGGGGGCCTGTCGCTCTCTGGTCAGCGCTAAGGGCCGAGGGGGGGCCTGTCGCGCTCTGGTCAGCGCTAAGGGCCGAGGGGGGGCCTGTCGCTCTCTGGTCAGCGCTAAGGCCGAGGGGGGGCCTGTCGCGCTCTGGTCAGCGCTAAGGCCGAGGGGGGCCTGTCGCTCTCTGGTCAGCGCTAAGGGCCGGGGGGGGCCTGTCGCTCTCTGGTCAGCGCTAAGGGCCGAGGGGGGCCTGTCGCTCTCTGGTCAGCGCTAAGGCCGAGGGGGGGCCTGTCGCTCTCTGGTCAGCGCTAAGGGCCGAGGGGGGGCCTGTCGCTCTCTGGTCAGCGCTAAGGGCCGAGGGGGGCCTGTCGCTCTCTGGTCAGCGCTAAGGGCCGAGGGGGGGGCCTGTCGCTCTCTGGTCAGCGCTAAGGGCCGAGGGGGGGCCTGTCGCTCTCTGGTCAGCGCTAAGGGCCGAGGGGGGGCCTGTCGCTCTCTGGTCAGCGCTAAGGGCCGAGGGGGGGCCTGTCGCTCTCTGGTCAGCGCTAAGGGCCGAGGAGGGGCCTGTCGCTCTCTGGTCAGCGCTAAGGGCCGAGGGGGGGCCTGTCGCTCTCTGGTCAGCGCTAAGGGCCGAGGGGGGGCCTGTCGCTCTCTGGTCAGCGCTAAGGGCCGAGGGGGGCCTGTCGCTCTCTGGTCAGCGCTAAGGCCGAGGGGGGGCCTGTCGCTCTCTGGTCAGCGCTAAGGGCCGAGGGGGGCCTGTCGCTCTCTGGTCAGCGCTAAGGCCGAGGGGGGGCCTGTCGCTCTCTGGTCAGCGCTAAGGGCCGAGGAGGGGGCCTGTCGCTCTCTGGTCAGCGCTAAGGCCGAGGGGGGGCCTGTCGCTCTCTGGTCAGCGCTAAGGGCCGAGGGGGGGCCTGTCGCTCTCTGGTCAGCGCTAAGGGCCGAGGGGGGGCCTGTCGCTCTCTGGTCAGCGCTAAGGGCCGGGGGGGGCCTGTCGCTCTCTGGTCAGCGCTAAGGGCCGAGGGGGGCCTGTCGCTCTCTGGTCAGCGCTAAGGGCCGAGGGGGGGCCTGTCGCTCTCTGGTCAGCGCTAAGGGCCGAGGGGGGGCCTGTCGCTCTCTGGTCAGCGCTAAGGCCGAGGGGGGGCCTGTCGCTCTCTGGTCAGCGCTAAGGGCCGAGGGGGGCCTGTCGCTCTCTGGTCAGCGCTAAGGCCGAGGGGGGGCCTGTCGCTCTCTGGTCAGCGCTAAGGTCGAGGGGGCCTATCGCTCTCTGGTCAGCGCTAAGGGCCGAGGGGGGGGCCTGTCGCTCTCTGGTCAGCGCTAAGGGCCGAGGGGGGCCTGTCGCTCTCTGGTCAGCGCTAAGGGCCGAGGGGGGGCCTGTCGCTCTCTGGTCAGCGCTAAGGGCCGAGGGGGGGCCTGTCGCTCTCTGGTCAGCGCTAAGGGCCGGGGGGGGGCCTGTCGCTCTCTGGTCAGCGCTAAGGGCCGAGGGGGGGCCTGTCGCTCTCTGGTCAGCGCTAAGGGCCGAGGGGGGGCCTGTCGCTCTCTGGTCAGCGCTAAGGGCCGAGGGGGGGGGCCTGTCGCTCTCTGGTCAGCGCTAAGGCCGAGGGGGGCCTGTCGCTCTCTGGTCAGCGCTAAGGGCCGAGGGGGGGCCTGTCGCTCTCTGGTCAGCGCTAAGGGCCGAGGGGGGGCCTGTCGCTCTCTGGTCAGCGCTAAGGGCCGAGGGGGGGGGCCTGTCGCTCTCTGGTCAGCGCTAAGGCCGAGGGGGGGCCTGTCGCTCTCTGGTCAGCGCTAAGGGCCGAGGGGGGCCTGTCGCTCTCTGGTCAGCGCTAAGGGCCGAGGGGGGGCCTGTCGCTCTCTGGTCAGCGCTAAGGGCCGAGGGGGGGCCTGTCGCTCTCTGGTCAGCGCTAAGGGCCGAGGGGGGCCTGTCGCTCTCTGGTCAGCGCTAAGGGCCGAGGGGGGGCCTGTCGCTCTCTGGTCAGCGCTAAGGGCCGAGGGGGGCCTGTCGCTCTCTGGTCAGCGCTAAGGGCCGAGGGGGGCCTGTCGCTCTCTGGTCAGCGCTAAGGGCCGAGGGGGGGCCTGTCGCTCTCTGGTCAGCGCTAAGGGCCGAGGGGGGCCTGTCGCTCTCTGGTCAGCGCTAAGGCCGAGGGGGGGCCTGTCGCTCTCTGGTCAGCGCTAAGGGCCGAGGGGGGGCCTGTCGCTCTCTGGTCAGCGCTAAGGGCCGAGGGGGGGCCTGTCGCTCTCTGGTCAGCGCTAAGGGCCGAGGGGGGGCCTGTCGCTCTCTGGTCAGCGCTAAGGGCCGAGGGGGGGCCTGTCGCTCTCTGGTCAGCGCTAAGGGCCGAGGGGGGGCCTGTCGCTCTCTGGTCAGCGCTAAGGCCGAGGGGGGGCCTGTCGCTCTCTGGTCAGCGCTAAGGGCCGAGGGGGGGCCTGTCGCTCTCTGGTCAGCGCTAAGGCCGAGGGGGGGCCTGTCGCTCTCTGGTCAGCGCTAAGGCCGAGGGGGGGCCTGTCGCTCTCTGGTCAGCGCTAAGGCCGAGGGGGGGCCTGTCGCTCTCTGGTCAGCGCTAAGGCCGAGGGGGGGCCTGTCGCTCTCTGGTCAGCGCTAAGGGCCGAGGGGGGGCCTGTCGCTCTCTGGTCAGCGCTAAGGCCGAGGGGGGGCCTGTCGCTCTCTGGTCAGCGCTAAGGGCCGAGGGGGGGCCTGTCGCTCTCTGGTCAGCGCTAAGGGCCGAGGGGGGGCCTGTCGCTCTCTGGTCAGCGCTAAGGGCCGAGGGGGGGCCTGTCGCTCTCTGGTCAGTGCTAAGGGCCGAGGGGGGGCCTGTCGCTCTCTGGTCAGCGCTAAGGGCCGAGGGGGGGCCTGTCGCTCTCTGGTCAGCGCTAAGGGCCGAGGGGGGGCCTGTCGCTCTCTGGTCAGCGCTAAGGGCCGAGGGGGGGGCCTGTCGCTCTCTGGTCAGCGCTAAGGGCCGAGGGGGGGCCTGTCGCTCTCTGGTCAGCGCTAAGGCCGAGGGGGGGCCTGTCGCTCTCTGGTCAGCGCTAAGGGCCGAGGGGGGGCCTGTCGCTCTCTGGTCAGCGCTAAGGGCCGAGGGGGGGCCTGTCGCTCTCTGGTCAGCGCTAAGGCCGAGGGGGGGCCTGTCGCTCTCTGGTCAGCGCTAAGGGCCGAGGGGGGGCCTGTCGCTCTCTGGTCAGCGCTAAGGGCCGAGGGGGGGCCTGTCGCTCTCTGGTCAGCGCTAAGGGCCGAGGGGGGGCCTGTCGCTCTCTGGTCAGCGCTAAGGGCCGAGGGGGGGCCTGTCGCTCTCTGGTCAGCGCTAAGGCCGAGGGGGGGCTCTGGTCAGCGCTAAGGGCCGAGGGGGGGCCTGTCGCGCTCTGGTCAGCGCTAAGGGCCGAGGGGGGGCCTGTCGCTCTCTGGTCAGCGCTAAGGGCCGAGGGGGGGCCTGTCGCTCTCTGGTCAGCGCTAAGGGCCGAGGGGGGGCCTGTCGCGCTCTGGTCAGCGCTAAGGGCCGAGGGGGGGCCTGTCGCTCTCTGGTCAGCGCTAAGGCCGAGGGGGGGCCTGTCGCTCTCTGGTCAGCGCTAAGGGCCGAGGGGGGGCCTGTCGCTCTCTGGTCAGCGCTAAGGCCGAGGGGGGGCCTGTCGCTCTCTGGTCAGCGCTAAGGGCCGAGGGGGGCCTGTCGCTCTCTGGTCAGCGCTAAGGGCCGAGGGGGGCCTGTCGCTCTCTGGTCAGCGCTAAGGGCCGAGGGGGGGCCTGTCGCTCTCTGGTCAGCGCTAAGGGCCGAGGGGGGCCTGTCGCTCTCTGGTCAGCGCTAAGGGCCGAGGGGGGGGCCTGTCGCTCTCTGGTCAGCGCTAAGGCCGAGGGGGGCCTGTCGCTCTCTGGTCAGCGCTAAGGGCCGAGGGGGGGGCCTGTCGCTCTCTGGTCAGCGCTAAGGGCCGAGGGGGGGGGCCTGTCGCTCTCTGGTCAGCGCTAAGGGCCGAGGGGGGGCCTGTCGCTCTCTGGTCAGCGCTAAGGGCCGAGGGGGGGCCTGTCGCTCTCTGGTCAGCGCTAAGGGCCGGGGGGGGCCTGTCGCTCTCTGGTCAGCGCTAAGGCCGAGGGGGGGCCTGTCGCTCTCTGGTCAGCGCTAAGGGCCGAGGGGGGGCCTGTCGCTCTCTGGTCAGCGCTAAGGGCCGAGGGGGGGCCTGTCGCTCTCTGGTCAGCGCTAAGGGCCGAGGGGGGGCCTGTCGCTCTCTGGTCAGCGCTAAGGGCCGAGGGGGGGCCTGTCGCTCTCTGGTCAGTGCTAAGGGCCGAGGGGGGGCCTGTCGCTCTCTGGTCAGCGCTAAGGGCCGGGGGGGGCCTGTCGCTCTCTGGTCAGCGCTAAGGCCGAGGGGGGGCCTGTCGCTCTCTGGTCAGCGCTAAGGCCGAGGGGGGGCCTGTCGCTCTCTGGTCAGCGCTAAGGGCCGAGGGGGGGCCTGTCGCGCTCTGGTCAGCGCTAAGGCCGAGGGGGGGCCTGTCGCTCTCTGGTCAGCGCTAAGGGCCGAGGGGGGGGCCTGTCGCTCTCTGGTCAGCGCTAAGGGCCGAGGGGGGGCCTGTCGCTCTCTGGTCAGCGCTAAGGGCCGAGGGGGGCCTGTCGCGCTCTGGTCAGCGCTAAGGGCCGAGGGGGGGGGCCTGTCGCTCTCTGGTCAGCGCTAAGGGCCGAGGGGGGGCCTGTCGCTCTCTGGTCAGTGCTAAGGCCGAGGGGGGCCTGTCGCTCTCTGGTCAGCGCTAAGGGCCGAGGGGGGGCCTGTCGCTCTCTGGTCAGTGCTAAGGCCGAGGGGGGGCCTGTCGCTCTCTGGTCAGCACTAAGGCCGAGGGGGGGCCTGTCGCTCTCTGGTCAGCGCTAAGGGCCGAGGGGGGCCTGTCGCTCTCTGGTCAGCGCTAAGGGCCGAGGGGGGGCCTGTCGCTCTCTGGTCAGCGCTAAGGGCCGAGGGGGGGCCTGTCGCTCTCTGGTCAGCGCTAAGGGCCGAGGGGGGGCCTGTCGCTCTCTGGTCAGCGCTAAGGCCGAGGGGGGCCTGTCGCTCTCTGGTCAGCGCTAAGGCCGAGGGGGGGCCTGTCGCTCTCTGGTCAGCGCTAAGGGCCGAGGGGGCCTGTCGCTCTCTGGTCAGCGCTAAGGGCCGAGGGGGGCCTGTCGCTCTCTGGTCAGTGCTAAGGGCCGAGGGGGGGCCTGTCGCTCTCTGGTCAGCGCTAAGGGCCGAGGGGGCCTATCGCTCTCTGGTCAGCGCTAAGGCCGAGGGGGGCCTGTCGCTCTCTGGTCAGCGCTAAGGGCCGAGGGGGGGCCTGTCGCTCTCTGGTCAGCGCTAAGGGCCGAGGGGGGGCCTGTCGCTCTCTGGTCAGCGCTAAGGGCCGAGGGGGGGCCTGTCGCTCTCTGGTCAGCGCTAAGGCCGAGGGGGGGCCTGTCGCTCTCTGGTCAGCGCTAAGGGCCGAGGGGGGGCCTGTCGCTCTCTGGTCAGCGCTAAGGGCCGAGGGGGGGCCTGTCGCTCTCTGGTCAGCGCTAAGGGCCGAGGGGGGGCCTGTCGCTCTCTGGTCAGCGCTAAGGGCCGAGGGGGGGCCTGTCGCTCTCTGGTCAGCGCTAAGGCCGAGGGGGGGCCTGTCGCTCTCTGGTCAGCGCTAAGGCCGAGGGGGGGCCTGTCGCTCTCTGGTCAGCGCTAAGGCCGAGGGGGGCCTGTCGCTCTCTGGTCAGCGCTAAGGGCCGAGGGGGGGCCTGTCGCTCTCTGGTCAGCGCTAAGGGCCGAGGGGGGGGGCCTGTCGCTCTCTGGTCAGCGCTAAGGCCGAGGGGGGGCCTGTCGCTCTCTGGTCAGCGCTAAGGGCCGAGGGGGGGCCTGTCGCTCTCTGGTCAGTGCTAAGGCCGAGGGGGGGCCTGTCGCTCTCTGGTCAGCGCTAAGGGCCGAGGGGGGGCCTGTCGCTCTCTGGTCAGCGCTAAGGGCCGAGGGGGGGCCTGTCGCTCTCTGGTCAGCGCTAAGGCCGAGGGGGGGCCTGTCGCTCTCTGGTCAGCGCTAAGGCCGAGGGGGGCCTGTCGCTCTCTGGTCAGCGCTAAGGGCCGAGGGGGGGCCTGTCGCTCTCTGGTCAGCGCTAAGGGCCGAGGGGGGGCCTGTCGCTCTCTGGTCAGTGCTAAGGGCCGAGGGGGGGCCTGTCGCTCTCTGGTCAGCGCTAAGGGCCGAGGGGGGGCCTGTCGCTCTCTGGTCAGCGCTAAGGGCCGAGGGGGGGCCTGTCGCTCTCTGGTCAGTGCTAAGGCCGAGGGGGGGCCTGTCGCTCTCTGGTCAGCGCTAAGGGCCGAGGGGGGCCTGTCGCTCTCTGGTCAGCGCTAAGGGCCGAGGGGGGGCCTGTCGCTCTCTGGTCAGCGCTAAGGGCCGAGGGGGGGCCTGTCGCTCTCTGGTCAGCGCTAAGGGCCGAGGGGGGGGCCTGTCGCTCTCTGGTCAGCGCTAAGGGCCGAGGGGGGGCCTGTCGCTCTCTGGTCAGCGCTAAGGCCGAGGGGGGGCCTGTCGCTCTCTGGTCAGCGCTAAGGGCCGAGGGGGGGCCTGTCGCTCTCTGGTCAGCGCTAAGGGCCGAGGGGGGGCCTGTCGCTCTCTGGTCAGCGCTAAGGGCCGAGGGGGGGCCTGTCGCTCTCTGGTCAGCGCTAAGGGCCGAGGGGGGGCCTGTCGCTCTCTGGTCAGCGCTAAGGGCCGAGGGGGGGCCTGTCGCTCTCTGGTCAGCGCTAAGGGCCGAGGGGGGGCCTGTCGCTCTCTGGTCAGCGCTAAGGGCCGAGGGGGGGCCTGTCGCTCTCTGGTCAGCGCTAAGGGCCGAGGGGGGGCCTGTTGCTCTCTGGTCAGCGCTAAGGGCCGAGGGGGGGCCTGTCGCTCTCTGGTCAGCGCTAAGGGCCGAGGGGGGGCCTGTCGCTCTCTGGTCAGCGCTAAGGCCGAGGGGGGGCCTGTCGCTCTCTGGTCAGCGCTAAGGGCCGAGGGGGGGCCTGTCGCTCTCTGGTCAGTGCTAAGGCCGAGGGGGGGCCTGTCGCTCTCTGGTCAGCGCTAAGGCCGAGGGGGGGCCTGTCGCTCTCTGGTCAGCGCTAAGGGCCGAGGGGGGGCCTGTCGCTCTCTGGTCAGTGCTAAGGCCGAGGGGGGGCCTGTCGCTCTCTGGTCAGCGCTAAGGCCGAGGGGGGGCCTGTCGCTCTCTGGTCAGCGCTAAGGCCGAGGGGGGGCCTGTCACGCTCTGGTCAGCGCTAAGGCCGAGGGGGGGCCTGTCGCTCTCTGGTCAGCGCTAAGGCCGAGGGGGGGCTCTGGTCAGCGCCAAGGGCCTGCAATGCCACAGGCTACTTGGGCTAGGCTGGGCCCACGCCAGGGCTGGCCTTACCGTGAGGCGAGCTGAGACGGCCTCCTCAGGTGCCAGACTCTGCGGTGGCGCCACTAGGACCCAGGGTGTAGAAACTTGTTTCTGCTGCTGGTGCAGCAAGGGAACATGGGGGCGTCATTTGAGCTTCCCGCCTCAAGTGCCAAAATTTTGTGGGCTGGTTCTGCCCACATCGGTCGAGCCACCGCTTAACTGGTAAGGCCCACACAGTGTTATTTCACGGTTAACATGGTACGGACATGGCATAATTCCCCCATGACATTAGCTCATTGCACTGAAACCCGCACAATGACGTCAGAGCTCTACCCACAGCTGTATGCAATACATCACAGCGGCGCACTGTGACGGTGCAATACATCACAGCGGCGCACTGTGACCGTGCAATGACATCACAGCGGCGCGCTGTGACCGTGCAATACATCACAGCGGCGCACTGTGACCGTGCAATGACATCACAGCGGCGCGCTGTGACCGTGCAATACATCACAGCGGTGCGCTGTGACCGTGCAATGACATCACAGAGGCGCGCTGTGACCGTGCAATGACATCACAGTGCTGTGCTGTGACCGTGCAATGACATCACAGAGGCGCACTGTGACCGTGCAATGACATCACAGCGGTGCGCTGTGACCGTGCAATGACATCACAGAGGCGCGCTGTGACCGTGCAATGACATCACAGTGCTGTGCTGTGACCGTGCAATGACATCACAGAGGCGCGCTGTGACCGTGCAATGACATCACAGCGGCACCCCAGTGCTCCATGTCCCCGGCACTGCAGGCTAGCTCAATGTGACCCATGCACGCCTCGCCCCGCACCCTGGCTGCGCGCTGCCCGCGCTCCCTTCCCCCACCGCTGAGGCCTAGTCTGCCTTTCCCTAGCGCGTCTCTTGAACGACGCTCCCTTGCTGGGATGGACTGAACCATTCGCCACCCCGAAGGGGAGAAAGGCTGCAGCGGCATCTGCGTGGCCGCTCTCGCTTTCCTTGCAGACCCCGTGTGCTCCTTGGCGGGGGCGGCGCCGGGCAGCGGGATGCGGCAGGGAACTGTAGTGAGCTCCCCCCGGTGCCGAGTGGTAGGAGCCGAGGTTGGAAAGGGTGCGCATGCGCACGAGCGCGCGGCAGAGCGACCAGACGTTGAGAGGACGAGGAGGAAGGCGAGAAAATGGCGTCGACGGGTGAGCGGCGGGGCCGGGCCGGGCCGGGCGGCGCTGGGCGGGGGCCGGGCCCGATTCCAGCCCCAGCTCCGGGGGGAGGGCGCCCGGCGGGGGGCTGGGGCGCGGCCCGGCCGGCGCTTCTGGAAGCTTCCCGGGCCGCGTGGGGCGGCGCTGGCCATTGTGTAACGGCCGGCGGCGGGCGGGCCTGCCCGGCCGGGCCGGCAAATGGCGGAGGCGCCGGCGAAGGGCGGGACGGGCGCGTGCTCATGGCGGGCGCTGCGCCGGGGCCCCGCGTGGCTGCGGGCGCGGCGCTTCCTGCCGGGCCGCTGCACCGCCCGCGGGAATCCCGCCCGGCCCTGTCCCGGGAGCGCGCGGCCAGGCCCAGAGCGCGCTGCTGCTCGCGCCCGGCTCCAGCCGGTCCCGGGAGCTGCTGCTGGGAGTAGAATGGGGCCGGGGCCTTCTCACAGGCGCTGAGTCCGTAGCGCTGCCGGGTTTATGCATAAATGTTCTTAGACACACAGACAGTAGCGCACGAAAATCTTACAGCGGCCCTCGGCAGTGCTTATGTACAGGGCTCTGGCTTAACATGAGAGGAATTGCCCTAGAGGGGCAGAGCAAGGAGTGATTACATCAAAATGTTAACATTCAAAGAGCTAGAAATAGTTGTCTTGAATTTTGGGGTGTATAGAAATATTTACAATCGTATTGAAGCAAAAACAGGATCTAAATAACTGTTTTTAACATAATTGCATGATTAAAGATCTTGTGCAAAGCACACATTGAAAACCGCACATCAGCAACTTTTAATCAGCATGTTATGTGGTGGTCATAGAACAAATAAGATTAAGTATTGGTAGTAAAAGTAATGATTTTGAGTGTGTCTATTGAAATGTGTATCAAAATGGAGGAACTGTAGTTTTTGTTTCTACTTGTTAGTCTTGTAATGCATTCCGTCCATCATTGTGTAATGCAAAATGCCTAGGTTTCTTAAGGAGAAATAGTTTTAGCTGCTGCTGCTGCTTAAGATTTCTGTAGTAGAGTGGGAAGGGAAGATGGATGGGGCAGTCACTCTTCCCATTAGCACTCAGTATTTGAAGTTTATTTTAAAATCTGCTTTGGGCATAGGCAGGCAATAACCTGCAGAAATTCTTTGGTAAATATTTACTGAGCCTTATTGTGGATATGGTTAGGGTGAAAAGGTAAGTAGTTTAATATTGGGTCTACAGATATATCATAGACCCCGTGATGAATACACCTGGCTACATTATGGTTTCTTTGTATAGGATAGATGGCAGAGTAACTTTTTCTGGGACCTTTACAAAGCTTGGTACAGACAAAGATGTTTTTACTATTTGGGAGTATCCATCTACATCAAACAAAGGAATTGTGTTGTGATTAAAGACCTGTTACATTATATGGCTGTTGGTTTGATAGCCTTGGTGTTGATACCAGTATTATACTGCATTTCACTTGCCAACAGCCCTCTTATGAAAAGACTCATCAGAAAAGCCTAAAGTTTTGCTCCAGTATGTCTTTGATTTGAACACCCTAATCCTTTCAGTTTATCTTTAAAAATCAGCACAGTGAAGATGTTTAAAATGGAGATTTTTAGAGCTTTAACATTAGAAAACTGAATAAAAATTCATGCTTCTAAAAAAAATTAAAACTGATTTTTATTAAATCTGATTTATTTAAATGTTTAATAAATATTTAAAATTATATTTGAAATTGACCGTTTGTCAGCCTTAATCTATTTAATATTTCAACAAAATAAAAAATGTTAAGCAGTGCAAGTTTAATCTGAATAAAAATGATATGTAAAATAATTGGATCTGCTAGTTCTAAAATTTTGAAGGATGGGGGCAGTCAATCAGATAAGTTCACTCTCTAGTCAGTTTAAATGCAAAATGTTTTAAATTTTTTTTATTAATCTAGCACAAGTTTAAGTGCTGGGTTTGTGCATTCCTGGTTTAATTTTAATTTAATTCAAATGACACTTGACCAATCCAGCAAAAAATTAGTAATCTGATAAATAGTTGTTAGATAATTGCTTACATATGTATAGATGTAATGTATCCTTGTTAGCAAAAAAAAAAAAAAAAAAGCACAACATTAAGGCATTGTCTACACTAGAAAGTTTAAAGCGGGGCCGTGGCAGTACTTTAAGGTGGCAGTGTGGTGGCAGTGTGACCACAGCTCTAAGTAAACCACCTCCACCAGGAGGAGCACTGTTCCCTGGTGTGTGTGTCTGTGTCTGTGTGTGTTCTTCACCAGCTGAGCCAGAATAGTGCAGTAAAGTGCCAGCATAGACTTAGCCTTCATGTAAAAGATGTAGTTACTTGCAAATCTACATATTTTAACATTTACCCATTGGGGAATCAAACGGTCTTTAAGAAAAGTGCAAATGCAAAATATGAATACATTTAATTATTTAAATCATATTTAATTGATGCGGCTCTGCCAGAAAACTTGTAGTACTGAGCAGTTAGATTTATTTTTTTAAATTAACCATTTAATGATTTACTTTCCTCCATGTGTACTCAGTTCTTTTATGGCTGCTTTCTGGCAGGTAATTTTTTTTCCTCTGGAGAAAACCAATGAAGCATTTCTTTGAAGAAAATACAATTGTACACGAGTGTTGCAAAAAATTATAAGTTACAAATAGGTCAAACATCAGGCTTATCAACATTGACAATGTCACTTCAGTTTAAAGTTAAAGCCAAGCTCTTGAAGAGAGGAGCACCTCAAAAGAAAAGAAGGCATTTAAAGGAAAGTTCTTCTAACGCCACCATGAACAGTGGAAAAAAATATTTACTAAAGAAACATGTGTGAGTGAAATTGTCAAAATGATATTTAAAAATGCGCCTATTGTTCTGTTCAGTAAAGGAGCTTGTTTTTCTTCTGGAGCTGCTGCATTAGTGCTATACCATTGCATTGTTGAGTCTCATAAAACAGAAGAGAACTGAACACATAAGTCCCACAGAAATAAGAGCTTTTGAGAAGTTATAAGGAGGGATCCCGGAAATCCATTCGCCATGAGAAAATGTGAAATTTGCATTTTTAAAAAGAATCTTTAGTTTTTACATTTTATGAAAAAAATACAAATATATTTAAGTATAGTGAGCTCAGGGCTACACTTGATAAGCAAAAGTTTGGATAATTCAGAGACCAGGCAAAAAGCGCTAGCCCCAGGCATATGGCTTAGGCTGTCAATGGGATACCTGGATGGCTCTGTGTACATTTTCAGATTATCTGAATTTTTGCTTATCTGATCTGGTCCCAGTCCCAATCAGATCTTATAAACAGGGTTCCACTGTACATTATGGCTTGAGAAACTAACAAAGAGCATCTTATTTTTATCATGGAAAACTAGGATCCCTTTATATTGGGATCTCCTTTGGGATTGCACTTGGATGTGCTGAGACACCACTGAACCTGTTTTCCCTGCCAGGTTGGGCCTCCAGTATCCTGTCTTGAGTCAGATGTGCTAGTATGCTGCAACACACAGAGTCCCGGCCAAGCCCCTCAAAACTGCAGGCCTTAACTGAAGACAGCACAGTGAGATTCCTCTCTCCAGCACTGAGATACCCAGCCCCTCTGGGAGCTTAATCCTAGATAAACCCATCTGCTACGTCTAGATTGGCATGATTTTCCGGAAATGTTGTTTTTAACGGAAAAGTTTTCCATTAAAAGCATTTTCGGAAAAGAGCGTCTAGATTGGCAGGACGCTTTTCCGCAAAAGCACTTTTAGCGGAAAAGCGTCTGTGGCCAATCTAGTCGCACTTTTGTGCAAAAAAAGCCCTGATCGCCATTTTTGCGATCGGGGCTTTTTTGCGGAAAACAAATCTGAGCTGTTTACACTGACCCTTTTGCGCAAAACTTTTGTCGGAACAGGAACAGCATAGTATTTCCGCGAACAGCACTGATTTCTTACAGTAGGAAGTCCGTGCTTTTGTGGAAATTCAAGCAGCCAATGTAGACAGCTGGCAAGTTTTTCCAGAAAAGCAGCCGATTTTCCGGAAAAACTGGCCAGTCTAGACACAGCCATCTTATGCTGCATAGAGGACAGTCCAGGATAAGCTCATGAAATTTGCCCCTTTTCTCAATGTAAAGAGATATACACAGACTCCTTGTCCCTCCAAGTAAGAGTTATTCACACTGGGCTTATTAGTAAACATAACTGATTTATTAAATAAAAAAATGTAGGATTTAAGTGATCATAAGAGAGAGCAAACAAAGCAAAGTAGGTAACTAAGCAAAATAAAACAGAACACGACACGCAGACAAAGCTTAATATGCCAAGGAACTGGTTACTAAGGGTGTGAAATTCCATTTAACTGGTTAAACGTGTGGTGGGGAGAGCCAGGCTGCGCCCACTATGGACAGAGATTGCACCTTCCTGCAGTGGGTCCTGCAGGGCTGGAGCAGTCCCTTGCCCTCAACAGGCAGGAGAGCTGCTCCTGCCCCTACTGGTGAATGGCAAGGCTCAACTGTTATGCTTGACTGTTCACATCCCTACTGGTTACATGTAATATGTCACCCTCATAGTTGTTCTAATATGAAAAGCCTTCCTGAATGGGACCACTCTAGGTTTTACAAACTGCAGAAATCCTTTGTCATCTTGTTTAAACTTTGTCCTTGCTTTCAGTGGAAAAATAACAGCACCCAAGATGGATTCCAGCATCAAGTGACATGGCCACATGTCTTGGTAGAACCCACCATAGCAGCTCTTCCCGGACTTACAGGAAAAATAAGTCTCTTCACAGACCATTTTCCTGAGTATTGGGCCATGAAGTTCCTTGAATACTACTAAGTGTCCTCACTTAGCATGACTACATTAGTAACACAGATTTATACTTCAGCATTAACAAACATGCTGCTGCTTCAGTAGCTGGGTGCCACCTAAGGTGACAGATTAAAATAGGGAAATCCAAGATAGCTGAAGAGGTTTTGCTTTTAAATGAAAATGCTTAATAAGCACCTTTGAAATTGTGGTTTCCAGTTGTTTCTCCTCTTCGAAGCACCTGGAGGAAATTCTGGCAACTACACTCTTGTGTATTTAATTTTATTAGCTGTCTTTGTTAACATTCTTACTCTGAATTCTTTCCTGCAGACTATAGTACCTATAGCCAAGCCGCAGCCCAGCAGGGGTAAGTAACATTTTGTTTTCCATTTGTATTTTCAAAGGGCATGCAATAGTTCTCTCTAGTGCAGATTAGGTATATAGTATTGGATTTCTTAACTCGCCTGTGTGTGTTGCTAAATAAATTAGTCCTTTTTATGTTCTGTTACCAAGAACTAAAATAAAAAGTTTTGAACCCTGAAAGTATCTTGTGCAAAGCATGTATTATGCAATTCAGTAGTGAATATCTGCATTTTAAAATTTCATTACATTCCTTTTATAGCTACAGTGCTTATGCAGCTCAGCCAGCTCAAGGATATGCACAGACAACCCAGGTAAAATATGGGACATTTTCATAACTGCTACTGAGTCACACGTCTACCAGTAACTTAAGCCTGACTTAACCATTCATTAACTATCCAAAGGAAAAGGCTGAGCTTTATTGTGAAAGATGTTGGAAAATGTTCTGATAATGTTTTAAATTGTGTAGAAGACTTCCTTAAAGGGACATCAACTTTCAAATCTGGAACTCTTAAGAATTTCTTAGCCTAAGGATTTTCAGTCTTTTTCTCTGATGCCTCCCTCAACATGAGAGAGAAACTCCAGGGCCTAGTACGGGTATGGGGGCATTGGGCATAAGAGTAGTTTAACTTCAGTTTTGGGTGGCCAAAGGATTTGAGCCACCTGCATTGGACGTGAGATCCAGGGAGACAGCAGGCCACCCAGCCTGTTGCAGGGGGAGGGGTTTGACTCAACCAGAATTTATATCTCAAATGTGGGGGGGCTTAGCTCAAAAAGTTTGAAAACAGCTTAAGGTGCCAGGAGGGAATAGCTAGGACCTGTGTGTGCATAGGGTGGCTATGGGTACAGGGAGGGGGATAGCTGAGGTTGTGTGCAGGCTGCGGGGGGAGCTTAGGGAGTCACTGGGGCTGCGTGTTGGGAGGACTTCGCTGGTCCTGGAGCAGTTTGCCAGCCATGAAGCCTGCAGGAGCAAAAGGGGCTTGGAACTGAGAAGCAGCTTTGGCCTGGGGGACTGGCAGGAAATGAGGAAACGAGACAGTTGTTGCTGCCTGCTTCATAGCACTAAGTGCAGCTGTCCCATGCTGCCCATCTCTAGCTTCTCACCTCCAGCCGGACCAGAGCGGAAGGGGGTGGTGTGGAGCTGTCCCCCTAGATTGCCATTGTGGAGGGCAGTGCCCTCCATGTCCCTAACTCTGCCCATGGACTTAGGGTTTCTGCTCCACAGGGAACACCAGGGGTTGGGGGGCTCCAGTATTCAGCTTTCAGCCCTGGCTTCAGCCACGTGGGTTAGTTGCTGGGGATCTGGGCTTCAGCCCTGCATCGCCCAGGTTCAGCCCTGGGAGGGGTTGCTGGGAATTGGAGTTTCAGCCACATGGTCCCTTAGACACCTTGAAAGGGCTGTGTGGCCACTGACCCTTGCTTGAAAACTGCTCTAAGCCTACCATTATAACTGAGAGAATGAAGAGAAAATAATGTTTGGTGTTTAACAGTTTCCCTGTGTGTGACTCTCTCATTCATCAATGCAGGAGAGAGAAACCTGTTCAGTTAGGGAAATACAATTTGTGAAATTGCAGCAGATGTTGGATAGAATAGGGTGAGGATAGATTTTAGGTACAGGTATCAATCCAGAAACAATTGTTAATGCTTGAAATTGATTAGATTTCAGGTTGATGCCCTTCAGAAGGAAACTGCAATGTTTGGGTTTAAAAAAAAACCCTTAATGATCCAGATTGTTAAAATGATGTGTCTGTCAATATAAATTTCAAATGCATTAAATGTAATGTTTACCCAGTTAACTGATTAGTGGGATTTTACATCCCTAATTTTACCTTGAAGTTAAAGGGTAACTTTAACTGTGAGTAGTCGGAAGACTGATTATTTGGTTGGGTACAGTTATGTGTTTGATTGTTTGCAGGATCAGGAGCTTAATTTCTGATATTTTGTTCTGCCTAAAAGGCAGTGGTTCTCAAACACCATTGCATCACAGCCCCCTTCTGACAACAAACATTACTACACCGCTCCAGGAAGGGGTACTGAAGCCTGCCCGAGTTCTGCTGTGTGAGGGAGTGGGGCTGGGAGTGGTGCACAGGGTTAGAGTCCATGGTGCCTGTAATCTGAGCCTTCACTGTCTAGGGCTCAGCTAGTATTAGACTTAGGGCTTGCCCCAGCTCTGGCGACCCATTAAAACGAGGTCACAACCCACATTTTTAGAACTGCTGCTAGAGGATTTGTAAAATTCTAATAGTTACTCTATCAATAGTGACATTTAAAAACAGCACTTCTAATTTATTTGATTGGACATTTTAATCTAAAAATACAGTAGCTCAAATTAGCTTTACAAAGTCTTAACCTTAATTTAAATCTATTATTAAAACAAAGATAATTTGATATAAATTGCTCCACATTGCTGCCTTTTTACTCAGTGTCACCAAAATTACTGTGTATATGTGTCTCTGTAATAACTAAACTGATCTCAGTGCTTGAATTAAATGTGTATTATCTATGGAGCAGGCCTATGGGCAACAGAGTTACGGAACTTATGGACAGCCCACTGATGTCAGTTACACACAGGCTCAGACAACCGCATCATATGGGCAAACTGCATATGCAACTTCTTATGGGCAGCCTCCAACAGGTAGGAGCCTCAGCACTGTTGCATGACTTTGTTTTATTGGGGAAAGAGCTTTGTTAAAATCTTCTACCTAAATATGAATCTAAACCACTACAGAATGTACTTTGTTTAAAAAAAACCCACAACCCCTCATTGGATCACAGTCCATTTTGGTCAGTTTGTCATCGGATTTTACCAACTGTAAATTTCTTGATTTCAGCTATTTAAATTTGAAATTTCATGTTAGAATTTTAGGGGTCCTGACCTATAAAGGAGCAGTGTGTGTGTGTGTGTGTGTGTGTGTGTGTGTGTGTGTGTGTGAGATGGCGGGGGACGGTGGGGGGGGAAGTTGCAGTATTGCTATGCTTGCTTCTGAAGCATTGCCTTCAGAGCTGGGCAGCTGGAGAGCACTGGCTGCTGGCATGGCACTGCCTTCAGAGCTGAGTGCCCGGTTGTCAGCCATGGCTCTCCAGCTGTCCAGATCTGAAGGGAACACAGAAGTAAGGATGGCAATAGTGCGGAACCCCCCCCACCCCCCAAAAAATAAAAATAACCTAGCAACTTTCCTGCAACTCTCTGTTGGGTCAGGGTCCTCAATTTGATAAATGCTGTTCTCTCCGTGAAATCTTTATAATATAGGGCCCAAGCATTCAACATTTCACAGTCTGTGGCACATATTTAGGGTGTGAATTTGGTAGGACCCTACCCATTGGGAATGCATACTTGGCATCTCGTCTCTTGCTTGAAAATCCAACTGGTTAGTGACTGTTTGCCTGTTCTGATAGTGTACCCTCTACTTTTTGTCTTGTGCTTTCCACAGTAGAAGGGACCAGTACAGGTTTGACTACCCTGCTCACTCTTGCATGGGAAATGCTATTTCATTTTGTCTAAACTTGTGATGTTAACCCTTTAGGTGTTTCATTTGTTTTAGCCCTGATAACATCACATTAAACATACAGTACGATTCAAAATTTGCTAGTATTTAATGCCATTTATAAGTTAGTTGTCTGTATGATGAGTGCCATTCACAAACTCCTGAGTTCCATGGTCTATGGATAAAACTTTACAAGCAATCTAGTGACCGCTGTACCAGGATGTTCCAGGGGTCTATAACCTCACTGTCTTTACTATTTCCTAAAGGGTAAACAGCATGATTAGACATGTTCCGATTGTTCTGACCACCACCGTTGCATGTTCCATGTTGTCTATGGGTTTTCAGTTCAGATATATAGCTAACATCTTCATAATGTGCTGTAAATGACTGTAACTTGTGCTTTATAAACTGGAATCTACTTCACGAAAAAACATTCATATTTAAAAAAAAAAAGATTGTGACTCAGTCGGCAGAGATTTAAAGAGTATATTCTGGTGCATTTGGTTTGAGCCAGGAGTCTGTGCTAAAATGTAGTCTTTTTTTTACCCGAATGAAATTCTGGCTACAGTTTTGTGTGGCTCATTCTTTATGAAAAATAACACTAACATTCTAATGGAAAGGAAACTTCCTAAAGGTTCCCTACAGATATCTAGGGTATAACAGGTGGGGCTTCTATTAGTATCTGGGCATAGATTGTGGGTGATGGGAGAAGCCTTACAATGGAAAATGTGGAGAAAAAATTACACCATAACATATTTAATTGCTGAAACAAAATACAGGACTATGTAGCACTTTAAAGACTAACAAGATGGTTTATTAGATGATGAGCTTTCTTGGGCCTGACCTACTTCGTCAGATCAAATAGTGGAAGAAAATTGTCACAACCATATATACCAAAGGATACAATTAAAAAAATGAACACATATGAAAAGGACAAATCAAATTTCAGAACAGAAGGGGGATTTTGGGGGGGAGGGGGGAGAAGGTAAATGTCTTTGAGCTAATGATATTAGAGGTGATAATTGGGGAAGCTATCTGGGTAAGATAACTAGATTCTTTGTTCAAACTCAGGTGTAAAGTGTCGAATTTACCCATTACAAAGATAGCTTCCCCAATTATCACCTCTAATATTATTAGCTCACAAACATTTACCCCCCCCCCCATCCCCCTTCTGTTCTGAAATTTGATTTGTCCTTTTCATGTGTGTTCATTTTTTTAATTGTATCCTTTGGTATATATGGTTGTGACAATTTTCTTCCACTATTTGATCTGACGAAGTGGGTCTGGCCCACGAAAGCTCATCATCTAATAAACCATCTTGTTAGTCTTTAAAGTGCTACATAGTCCTGTATTTTGTTTCAGCTACACCAGACTAACACGGCTACATTTCTATCAATATTTAATTGCGTAATTCTTCACCATTTTTGAGTGAGGAAGGGTTTCTTTTGAGAGTAATCTTATGTCTTGAAGAATAAGTACAGGATTGCTTTTATAACTAATGCAGCTTTTAGAGGTGGTTTGTTCTTGGTTCACTGTTTACATTGGGGGGGGGGGCAATTTTTGCAGGGAGCAACTTCATGAATTTTGATACATGGTCATGGGCCATCTTTGGGCCCTGGAAGGGGCAGGGCTGTACTACAGAGTATAAGAGTATGTCTGTGAAAGCGACACTCTGAGTGACAGACTTTGCGACACAGATTGAGCGTGTGTGGCACAGAAGCTAGCAGTGTGTGTCGTGCAGAGATGAGAGAGCATGGCAGTGTGTGTGTGTCCATGACCTAGGCACTGCCTCCTCTCCCACCCCCTGATACAGAGGAAGCAAGGGGGTGAGAAATGCGTGTAGTTGATAGAATTAACTGATAAGCCTAGACAATCAGTTAATCATGTAGTCAACTACACATTGACATCCCTAATGACAATGACATATCAAAAAGTAGACATAATTTGACTTTGATATGTTGCTTTGTCGAAATATTTTCCTTTAAGTTAGTAGAATGTACTTGTTCAGTATAGTAATTAAATGAACCAGAAAAAGGAGTAAACAGTGAACTGGCAAGGTTTGCAGCTGATACTAAATTGCTTAAGATAGTTAAGTCTAAAGCAGATTGAAGCATTACAAAAGGATCTCAGAACTGGGTGACTGGACAACAAAATGGCAGATGTAATTCAGTGTTGATAAATGCAAAGTAATGCACACTGGAAGACATCCCTATTGTATATTCAAAATCCTGGCTCATGGGAGTCTAAATCAGCTCAAGAAAGAGATCTTGGAGTCATTATGGATAATTCTCTAAAAACATCTGCTTAATGTGCACCAGCAGTCAAAAAAGTTAACAGTGCTAGAAGCCACCAGGAAGGTGATAAATAATAAAGTCTACATCATAATGCCACTGTATAAATCCTGGTACCTCCACTCTGGATGCATGCAGTTTGATTGCTCCATTTCAAAAAAAATCTGTAACTAGAATTGGAGAAGGTATGAGAACGTATTATTAGGGACCTGGAACAATTTCCATGTGAGGAGAGATTAAAAAGACTGAACTTCAACTTGGAAAAGAGACATCTGAGGGGCAATATGGGAGAAGTTTATAAAATCATGAATGGTGTGGAGGGTGTATAAGGCAGTGCTATTCACCCCTTCGCGTAACTCAAGAATCAAGGTCACTCATTGAAATTAGTAGGTAGCAAGTTTAAAGCACACACAAAGAAATACTTCTCCATGCAACTCTGTCAACCTGGAGATGTTGTCAAGACCAAAAGTGTAACTGCATTAAAGAGTTAGATGAGGTCATATAAGAGAGGTCCATCAGTGGCTATTAGCCGGAATGGTCAGGGATGGAACTATGTGCTCTGGATGTCCTAAGCCTCTGGCTGCCTCATGCTGGAACTGGATGACAGGGGATGGATCACTCGATAATTGCCCTGTTCTGTTCATTCCCTCTGAAGCACCAGGCATTGGCCACTGTTGGAAGACAGGATACTGGGCTAGATGGACCTTTGGTCTGCCCCAGTATGGCCGTTCTTATGTAAGTGCAAAATGACGTTCTTTACAGTTCAAGAATTACTAATGATTTCAATTTAATGGTAACCAGTAAAAATAGTCTTAAAAGATAGCTTTATGCCTTTTTTTTGTGTGCTGTATTAAGGTCTAATATGGGCATGGCTTAGCTAAGAGCTCCTGTAATTAATTACTTGTTTTTGTTTTGTTGGGTTTTTTTAACTTTAGAAATGACATGGTCTCTGACTCATCCCTGTTTTGGCATACTTTCTATAGGTCCTCACCTGTAGTCTGTTTTTTATTAGTTCTTGAACTTGAACTTAAATAGTTGTAAACAACTAATCTTTAGTCTGACTAAAAGGAACTCCCCTTGGTCAGTCAGCTTTTGTTATCAGTCTCGTCATCATTTCTCTAGCTGTAGTTGGACCTGGAAGACTAGACTGGAATTTCTAATATTAAAGCAAAACCACTGTTTGGGGGAAACACGTTTCCAGGCCTTCATATGCTGTGAAGAATCAGAAAAGGGGCATAAGTCAATTTTTTGTTCTCAGGTTACTTATGTTGCATGGTAAAAGTAAAATCAGTAACATTTGTAACTTCTGGGTAAGACTGGAGAAGAGTAAAAATAGTCTGAAATATGGACTTTAGAATGACTTTGTCTGACCAGGCTTTTGTTTTGTTTTAGGTTATACCACCCCGACTGCCCCCCCAGCTTATAGTCAGCCTGTCCAGGGCTACGGTACAGCGGCCTATGATACTACCACCCCCACAGTTACTACGACCCAGGCTTCTTATGCAGCACAGTCTGCTTATGGCACCCAGCCTGCCTACCCAACGTATGGGCAGCAGCCAGCAACATCTGCACCTGCAAGGTAATACACACGCTTTCGTTGTTTGTCGCCTTATCTCTTTTTGCTCTCCTGTTGATGAGGGACGGGGGGGGCTCTTGATAGGTCCAAGAACACCACCAAATGTGTTTGGGCTTACTCTCTTCCTTTGTTTTCACATTTTTAATTGCAGCTTTGCTGCTGCCTGGGGAAAGTGTGTACATGACTTCCTCCCTCTGCCATTAGACAGGGTGCCAGCAAGGTTACCAAGCAGTTGCCGAACACAGGACATTCAACTGACCTATGAAACAGTGCAGCTGATTGTAGATGCAGTGCTAATACTGTCAGATTGGAAATAGTGGGAAATTAGCTCTTGTCTTTGTTATGGGTTACTTAAAGCAATAGTGTTGCATTGCAAGTCTTTTGGGAATGGCTGTACACGTGTGACATGATACAAAATGCCTTCAGCGTGTTCGACCCCTCTTGAGACTAGGCCTCTTAGTTTCATTTTTATGGTCAGCAAATGTAAGATTTTTTTTTTTAACTAAAAAGAGATTTTAGAACAGTTCTCTCTAAATCAGATTGAATATTAAATAAAACAAGCTGATGTCATCAAGTTGCAAAGCTGCTCACCAGCTTTGTGGTAGCAGTTAACAGGCATAGTGGGGAAAAAAACTTAACCCCACACGTAGTGCATGCTATTACTGAATTAATTGGTGCTAGAATGTGATCTGTCTGGGGCCACAAGGAAATTGGTCTTATTCTAAACTATGTGCTTTAGATTCGAGATTGCACCTGATGTAAGGTACATACAATTTTGCCACAACTTATATTTATTTTATTGTTAAGGAGGTAGCCTATGATTTCTCTAGTAGTGGGAGAATGTATCAATTGCCAGGCAGAGTGTAAAATGCCTCGAATTTAACTAAAGAATTCTGTCTGCTGTCATAGTGATGAAACTGACACTAATTTGAAGTTAAAAAGCATGGGACTGCCTACTGGCAACTTTAGGTCATAAATTCCACAAATTTTGTCTGTACTTTGGATTATCATTGCTTGTTGCAAGGAGAATTGGGGCAGAGGGATGTTGGTACCAGATGACTTTTCATTGCTGAACTTTGCTTTTAGACCCCAGGATAGCAGCAAGCCAGCGGAGACCAGCCAACCTCAGTCGAGTACCACAGGCTACAGCCAGCCCAGCTTAGGATATGGACAAAGTAACTACAGTTATCCTCAGGTGCCTGGAAGTTACCCTATGCAGCCTGTCACTGCTCCTCCATCCTACCCTCCAACCAGGTAATTCTTCTGGAAAATCAGGGTTAGCAAAGGGTAGTTCTGGAGCATTTAACTTTGTTTGCTTGGATAAAAGCACTGTTGCCTTTTTTAAAGGGACTTTGCTACTGTATGAAGACTTTAAGCATTTGTTCTTTATATCTTTGCTTGCCATAATTGCAGATTATTGCAAATATTAGCGATAAGCAAGCTTACTTGTATCTAACCAGTCTTCTGTTCACTGCAGGGTGAAAGATTGTGGGTTGTGATTAAATACGCTCTAATCAAAGGATAGATATTCATAATCAGGCTCGCCGAATGGTGGCGAACCCTGCTCACCAGCCACGCGGTTCTGCGCTCTGCACATGGGCAGATCACTCTGCGCCAGCTCTTCCAGGGTGTAATCTGCTCGCCACGGGCGAGTAGATTACGTTGTTTGTCGAGCCCTGGTCATAATAACAAAAGGAGGCAAAATTGCATTTAACTCACTCTTTAATTAAACTTTGGGTCCTAGAGAGAGGATGTGTTTCAGGCTCCTAGGATCCCTTTTCACTGTTAACTTGTAAAAATGCTTTTGTCCAGAGGATGAATCTCGGATGAGTCGTTAACCCTGAAATGTAGGACAGACAGGTGTTGCTTTTGACAGTCTCAAAGATGTCTGAAAAGCCTACACATGCCAAGCAGAGATACTTTATCTTGTTGAAAATGAAGTGAATTAGATTGCTCTTGATTGATAAGAAATAATATTAACAAGCCATATTTGCCAGCTGGTATTTCATAGCCTTGAG
Source organism: Pelodiscus sinensis (assembly GCF_052426305.1). Lineage (NCBI taxonomy): Eukaryota > Metazoa > Chordata > Testudines > Trionychidae > Pelodiscus > Pelodiscus sinensis. The sequence continues at coordinate 851,317 of NC_143085.1, read as the reverse complement.
TGGCTTTGAAATGCTAGACTGGCAGATATCCGTCATTCACTGCATCTGTTCATTTGCAAGGGTTCTGTGCAAGGCTCCAAGAAGGGCAGATTTCCCACTTGGAAAATAGCGATGATTTCCGTGGTATAGTTCTCTCTTCTGAGCTAAGAACTGGCTCACGCTCTTTTTGCTTTTAGCAACCTAGCTGGCTGCTTTTTCTTTTCTCTATGCCTGCAGATCTGCCTCTCTAGGATGACCTCACATTTGTGTTAATACAGATTCTGACTTGCAGTACTGTCTAGTTGGATGCCACTGCAGCCTAATGCATGTTTCCAGAGGGCTTGATTTCTCTTCCATCTAGAAACACATTTTAATTCTTGTCTTTCAGCTATTCCTCTACACAGCCAAGTAGTTACGATCAGAGCAGTTACTCTCAGCAGAGCACCTATGGGCAGCCAAGCACGTATGGGCAACAGACTAGCTACGGCCAGCAAAGCAGCTATAGCCAGCAGCCACCTACTAGTTATCCTCCCCCGACTGGATCCTACAGCCAGGCCCCAAGCCAATACAGCCAGCAGAGCAGCAGCTACGGCCAGCAGAGTGAGTTTGCCTGATGTAGCTCACCTGAAGAGGAGAGCTGTAAAGGTGGTTCTGTCTCGCCATGTTCGTCAGATAAGACACACTAGTAAATCTCTGGAGGAGGCTTTGCACTCATTTTACAGTGGCGTGGTTTCCAGCCAGCAGGCCGTGTGTCTGCCGATAGTTCTGCAGGCTTTTCTACTGGTGGGAGGGTATTTTAAGTTTGATACAAATTAAGTGCTATGCACCCTGCTTTCAGTAGTGTCGTTGTGGTAAGATCCATGCCAAACAGCTAGTGCGCGCTCACCCTGCTACAACTCTGTTCCTGAGGGCATTCTGAACCAAACAGTTACATATTCTGCACACAGCATTTTAAGCTTCTGGGATATTTTGCAAGAGTTATTGGAAATATGGAGGCTCCAGCATGGCAGTGGGGAGCACAGGCCACCAGCTGCCCAGAGGTGGGAGATCACTGTGCAGCTCTTCTCTCCTCTCCCCCTCACCCCTCTTCCTGGCAAGACATGGACTCAGAGGTGTGGCTGCACTCAGCTCTGACACAGCGCAAAGACTCTGGGCCTGCCCCTCCCTACCAGCTGTGGGGAGACAGGCTGAGCAAGATGGGATCCAGGTGTGAGCTGAGTGTTCTGCATGGGGCAGTTTGGGTGCAGTGCTGATGGCACTCTGGGGTGAAGGTGACTGGAGCTCAGCAGGGATGGTCTGTTTGGGAGGGGTTTAGAACTCAGCAAGGGGTCTGGGTGTGGGGAGCTCAGTTGGAGGGACTCGGGGCGGGGATTCAGGTGCAGCTGGTTGGGGGTCCGTGGGCTGGAGATGCAGATGTGGGGAGCTCATAGGTATAGTCCAGGTGCAGGGGGAGTGAAGCTCGTGGGGGAGGGGTTTTTGATTGTAGGGGGCTGAAGCTCCGTAGGAGAGTCTGGCTGGGTGTGAGGAAGTCTGGATGCACTGGGGGCTTAGACGGATGGGAGAGCAGCAGAGATCCCTCTGCCTGTAGTTGAGGAGCAGTGGGTGCAGAAAGTGTGGGGTGTGGGGGGAGTAGTTTGCAGAACTTCCTGCAGCTAAGAAATATGGCTGTGGGCCACCCATCCCCAGAAGCCATGTGGGAGAAGTAGCAGTTCCATCCTCCCCTGCCTAGCTGGGACTAGCAGCTGAGCACAGCACAGGGTAGGAGCCACCAGCTGGGTCTTTCCTCAGTCCCACCTCTTGCCCCGCAGTGATTCACCTTTCTGTGGGGTGCCCTGGGCACCTGAAACAGGCTTCTGTGGAGAGTTGCATGGCTGCTCTTATGGCTTCCCTTTGCCTCCCTGTCCAGTCATTTTTCTGCATAAGAGCAGTTGGGATTGGTCCTGCCTAGAGCAGGGGGCTGGACTTGATGACCTCCTGAGGTCTCTTCCAGCTCTGTGGTTCTATGAAATCTGCCAGGAGCGTACGTTTTGTGCACGTGCAGCGATGCAGCATTCTCCCAAGAGTAAAGCTTGTGGTACTGAAGGCAGGTGCAGAGGAGTAATTGGAACAGGCACCTCAGACTTAATATTTACACTCTTGCCTCTCCTCAGGTTCATTTCGCCAGGACCATCCCAGTAACATGGGTGGATATGGACAGGAATCCGGAGGCTTTTCTGGCCCAGGAGAAAGCCGGAGCATGAGTGGCCCTGATAGCCGGGGAAGGGGAAGAGGAGGATTTGAACGCGGAGGCATGAGCAGAGGTGGGCGGGGAGGAGGACGCGGTGGAATGGGGTAAGAGCAAATCTTTTCTCCTTTTACCTTAATCTGTTTTACCCATAGGATTTGAAATGGAAGGAGGGGCTGAAAGATGACATTTCAAAGCACACTTCCATGGCGCATATTTATTAATAGCAAGGTTGTTTCTAGTCCATGGAAATATCCTCCTAGGGGAAGTAGGGGCAGGACCTATTTTTTTTCCTGCATTTTGTTGGGCTTGGGGGAATTAAGGGTTTTGTGAAATGCAGAACTTTCAGCTCCCTTCATGGTTATTCAGAGGAGAAACCCTCTGTGGGATTTACCAGTAACATTGGATAGAACACACACAAACCTTCCGGAAGACCCAGGGGTCACTTTCTTTGCCTCACTGTTGGGTCTTCGCATTCAGGTATGTACATGGCAAAAGCCTGTCGTCTGCTTTTATACAGTGTTTCCCCTCAGCCTCTGTTTGCGTCAAAGTAGCACTTGGAGCTACTGTCTTAAGTCGATGTATGGGTTAGTTGAGTGTTGAAGCCACAGCTCTAGGTGGCTTGGTTGGAGTGTGAAGAAAAGCCCCAAGAACGCCCAAAGATCTGACTTGACTTCCAGGACTGCTCCCCATTGGAGCTTTCAGGTGGTCTAAATCAGTTTGGCCATTTTAACTGATGGCATAATCTGGTTTAGTAAACCTATTTGTTCAGATCAGTCGTTTCTAGTGCCCTGTCTCTGGTGTCTGTTGTAATAAAGGTGAGGATGGTGGACTAGCTATCACGGCTAACATAAGGAAGGGTTAGCTTTGTGTGTGTTCCATCCCTATGAAACTGAGTTTAAAGCTATGCAGAATGTTTCATTCATACAGATTAAAAATACCCAGACTGGAGCAGGACAATCTCAGTCAAATGTTACCCCATATAATTTGTATGATTGGGTGAGTGAACCAGCAGCCTTCCGTAAACGTGCAGCATTTATTAATGCCCTATTTTAGAACCCCATTGCACCTAGAAATTGAAGAAGTTATTCTCTCATTCTGCATAGCTCAGCTAAAATGAATCCAAATGGCTTGAAATCTTTATTGGAGAAATACTACTACCTAGAACTTTAAAATATAAAAGCAACACATTTTCACACGGAAAAATGTTACTGATTTCATAAACTGGCTTGAGTGGAACAGGGTTCCAGTGTTCTGTATAAAGATTTCACCCATGATGTATTTATTTCTAATGTTTTTAAAGTAGATGTAGACACTTGAAATTACTATCATCACGTCTTAAAACTTCTAGCCATTTTGGTGCTGTTTGCTGCAAAAGATTCACAATTTTTTTTTCTCCAATTTCATACTTGTAATCAAAGAATAAATTACTTCTGTAGTGATCCAGCTGACTAGTCTATAAAAGAGGCCGCCTGCTTTTTGGATGTAGTTTTTCTGTTGTCCATAGAAAAGGTGGCCTTCCCATGAAGCAATAGGTTGAACACCAAGGGGGCAGGGTAGGGGAACTCGGCCCTTTTATCATGGTGTGGTGATGGATTTCAGTGTCTTCGGCAGGTAAGGAGCTCAATGTTATTAACATGCCCTTTTTCATTGACTCAATTATTTTATATTTTCATTGGCTGTTAAACATGGAAACTTTTTAACATGCTTTGTCGCATTTATATGCTACAGGTTACAAAGTGAGAGCCTTGTATACACTTCAATACTTAAAAAGTACCCGTACTCAGTACTCAGCCGGCAGCATAATGAAAAGTGGGACTAGACACGGTGTCCATATGGAGAGGAAAAATATACATAGAATATTTTTAACCAAATGTATTCATTGTATAAATGGAATCCTTCTGTAACTTTGGTAACTGCATACTGGTATAATACTTTAGAATTGTGTAACATTAAAAAGTGTAAACGTATGTGTTGAAAACGAGAGACATTACATATATGGTGTGTACTTTTAAGAAAAAAAGGAAGCAAAGCTGCATGCAACAGCTTGGAATTGTGTATTTAAAACTTTTTTAGCTATTAAAGGTGCAATACTTGCTAGTGAATAGATGGCTCTCTCCCTCCTCTCTCCCACCATCCAAACAACGTTCCCCCACTGCATAAAACCCTTTTCAGGTGGCATTTTCCTAATTAACCCAGCACTTGAAAGCAATTGAGAACTAAACAGCCTAGTCTTGCTTTTGTAATAGCGAAAGGCTGTGATTTTTGCATTGGCACACGTCGAACTCTTAATTTCTGGTTTGTGTCCACAAAGCTGCACCCCCAGGCCTTTGAGCCCTGATTCTGTAAGCTCTCCTTTCACAGAGACTGTTAAATCCAGTAGTGACCTAAATGTATGGCTTTATACTAAGGTTTTAGTGGAAATGTCATCTGAATTGTGTTCTAGGTATTGCATATGGTTGTCTCCTGCCTCTTTGTAACTGTTAATGTTAAGGGTCCAGGAACTCGGTTGCTCTCCTGCTGCAAGAGGCTGAGGGTGCACCTTTATGTACACACACAGGGGAGGGAGTTGACCTGTAGGTGACTTATCTTTTTTTTTTTTTAATCAAACACAATTTGAAACTCTCTAACTGTTTTTGCCAAGTATTGTACTGTTAATACCAAGAGAAGTAATGAAAGGGTACCGCAGCAAAAGTGGTGTGTAAGACCAGACAAGCAAGGTTGTGCGTAAAGGAAGCTTGAGCAAGCTGCCCTGAAGAAAGGCATAGTGCCGAGATGAGATGAGACAGACAGACAGATGCATTGTTTGGAGATGTTTAGCCAGTGCCATTCTTCCCAGGGAGCCCCAGAGGCTCCGAGCGGTACTGGCTTTTTAAAGGGAAAGGCCTTCATTTCTTCGTTTATCCCCCCAGCAGCGCTGGAGAGCGAGGTGGCTTCAATAAGCCTGGTGGTAAGTTTTTGAGCATTACAATGGATAGTGTTAAAAAAATCAAGTCCGTTTTTAGAAAAAATATAATTTGTATTAGTTTCATAAGTGGTTAAAAATGAGATACAAGAAGCCGTAACGGGTACTGCCGGCAATGCCTAGGGGTATACGGTTAACCTATGGTTACAAAACAAAGGGTAACTTGGAGTATTGAGAAGCTACTTTTGTAATTTGGGGAGAATAAATTTAATTTTGTTTGGATTTAATAAATAAAAAAGTAACTTTTCTGATAAATATACACTGATTGGCCCAATACAGCTAAACAAGTGTTATAATGGTTTAAAAGGCTGCTAAAAGTAGCAAACTGATTTTTTAAAAACATGTAAAAAGGGTGCATTGCTGACATGCGTGCAATGAAGGTCAATCTGAGTTAACCAACACCATCATATGGTGGTTATAAGTAGATAGATTTGTGTGTGTCGAGGGTTCAGCCTGCAAGACGTGCACTAACAACATGTTCTGTGATTTCCCCCCTGGCTGGCAGGACCCATGGAAGAAGGACCAGATCTTGATTTAGGTAATTTTGAACACTTTTCAGAATATCACCTGGGCACGCTGAAAAGGACTCCTCACTGGTTCTTCCTGCATGCATGAAGGCAGATATTCACATGCGGCTTTCTTTCTTCCCTGCCTGTTTAAAGGGCTCAGGGGCATTCACCTGCTGTATTCAGTGTCCGATTCACTCTTCTGCTTTCTTGATTAATCAGCTAGTTGGGCTGGCTGATTTAAATGGAGCAAACATTCACTTAGACGCTTATCCATCTCTTCAGGAAAGGGGAGGGTATTTATGCAGCATGTCCATGGCTCTTCAGCTAGAACAGACATCTAGCTACCAGCGGTATTGGAATAACTTACCCGACAGGCGCTTTTCTCTTTCCTTTCTCCCCTCTGCCGAGAGCTTGTGAGCGGTGGGTTTTTCCTTTTTTAGCCCTGTACAGTTGTGAATTTTGCATATCTTTAGTGGTTTCCCAGGATCAGCTTGTTGTGACTGATAACAAAAGGCAATATAATTGCACTAAAGACATTAAATGTTATGTGCACCTGCAATTGAATACCTGCTGTTACCCAGATGTTGGTGTCAAATGATTCCCCAAAAAGACTTCCACCCGGTGTTGGCTGTTTTCTTGTGGCACCTGAATGGTATACACTAGGCATGGCAAGAGGCTGACCAACATTCCCTTGTGTTAGGAAATAAATCAGCTGATTATTTACAGCCGATGAGCTTTTTGCTGAGTGGGCAGGATGGCTCTTCCTTACATATAAAGATGATGCCACTGAATCCTGCATTGTGACTAGATTTTCATCTGGCATGTCCATAAGTATGTAATTGTTTACCCTATGAGGTAGCAATCCATTTAGGAGATTGCCACTAAGGTTGAGCAGACCAAACTGAATCCTGTTCTTCATGATCTCTTGTGATCACTTGGTATAATGACACTTTTGTGAATTTGATCTCCTTAGGCCCGCCTGTAGACCCAGATGATGACTCAGACAACAGTTCAGTTTATGTACAGGGGCTGAGTGACAATGTGACCCCAGAGGAGCTGGCAGACTTCTTCAAACAATGTGGTGTTATCAAGGTGGGTGACAATGTGGGTATGCATGGGAAATACAATGGAGGTAGAGCTGCTATAAGGTGAGGGCATAACTGGTTGGTTCCCAGAGAGTAATCAGTTGTTCATGGTCAAGCTGGGAGGACCTGTCAGGTGGGGCCCTCCCGGAATCAGGTCTGGGTTTGGCTCTGCGGTGTCTTCGCCAGTGATGTGGAACGGCGTAGATAGTACACTTGTCAAGTTTGCAGGCAGTACCGAGCACGGAGGGTTTGGAAGACAGGAGAAATGGTCTGACATTTAATAATGGCAAAACAAAGTACTCCACTTTACTCACACAGTGGGAAATGACTACCCAGGAACGAGTATTAAGGGAAGGGATCTGAGGGTCACAGTAGCCCATAAGCGACATGAATCGACAGTGTAATGTTGCCCACCAAAAAGTGAACATCGTTCTGGGATGTACAGATTGCACCTCTCTCTAACCCTAACCCTCCCTCAGGACCTGACCGGTGCCGAGCCAGAGAATTTGCCAACCCCAGGAGCTCAGTATTGCCTGGCAGCATTACCAACACTTCCACCGCTTACTCGGCTCTTTACAATTTGTTGGGCTCTTAGAAGACTTGGGCTTAAATTAGAGCTAAATAGCAGCACAGAACACTGAAAGCCGGGATTGGTGGCTGGAAACTAAACTAGATGGGGCCACGGGAAACTTGGTCTCATCCATGATAAGTGGACATCCGGCTAATTACAGTCATGCCGGACCATGGATGTTGCTGGACTAGAGAGGTTCCACCTCTATTAGCAGTAGTGTTTAGTTGGCGGAGAGAAGACCAAAGGATTCTCTTTGATCTCTGAGGCTAGGACAAGAAGCAGTGGGCTTAAATGGCAACAAGGGAGGGTTGGGTTGGACGTTAGGAAACGCCTCCTGCTGGTGGCTAAACGCTGGAATACATTGCCTGGGGAGGGGGAGGGCTCTCCAATTGGAATTAAGAACAGATTAGACACATGCCCCTGAGGGATGGGTTGGGTAATACGGAGTCCTGCCAGGAGTTCAGATGACTCCTCGAGGTCCCTGCCAAAGCTCTCATTCTACACAAGGCTGCGGAAGTGTGGGGCAATAGCTGTCTCCCCAGCTAGTAGCGTAGGATGGAAGTAGAGCGCCGATCCTCAGCCGTGTCCAGTCTGAGACATCCCTGCTCAGGGTTCATGTTCTAGTGGTGTGGTCCCAACCTGGCTGGCTGAGAACCCCTGAAATAACCTCCCCCATAACATCTATATTTACAGTAGCTGTGCCCCCTAGGTGGAATGCGAGGATTTAGGCACATCCTTTGACAGGGCTTGGGGGTCTGTGGGATTGAACGGTTGTACCTGTCATTGAAATGAAAGCTGTGACCTCTGACTCAGGAATTGGGGATGATTTTAAGAGGAGTGGAGAAGGCTGTGTTGGGAATCTTTCTTTACAGTTCGTTTGGATTAGCACACTGCAGTTTGAAGTGTGATTTTTGTTCTCCTGCTAGATGAACAAGAGGACTGGGCAGCCTATGATAAACTTCTATCTTGACAAAGAAACTGGAAAGCCAAAAGGAGATGCCACCGTGTTCTTTGATGACCCATCTACTGCCAAAGCAGCTATAGAGTGGTTTGATGGTAAGTGACCATCTGATTAGCATAGTTGTGGCTGGGATTTATTTCATAGCTAAATATTTGGCTAATTCAAAGGCTGAAGAAGTGGGTGTCTGTCCTCCACACAGCAGGTGATAGACACACACATGGTAAAGCAGATCTGACCTGGGAATCTTTCTGGTTTTAGTCAAACCGGACCAGAGAAGTCAACTCCCCAGTGCGCTAACTTCCAGCTAGTGTGGGCAGCTCTGCTCAGTGGCAGGCTCCCTGTCCTGTAGGCCCCCTCCGTGAGATGTAAGCAAGCCGCCCCATCTGTGTTTTTTCTAGGAAAAGATTTCCAGGGGAGCAAACTCAAAGTTTCTCTCACTCGGAAGAAGGCGCCAATGAACAGCATGAGGGGCGGGATGCCCCCGCGTGAATCCCGTGGGCTGCCTCCCCCACTGCGTGGAGGTAATGTTGGCCGCTGCCTGTTGAACGCGTTGTGCAGAGCACCAAGCGACAGCCCCTCTTGTGGAGGTGACAGTGCCTGCACTGGGATTAACCAGCTTCTTCCTTTCAGGCCCGGGAGGTCCTGGCGGTTCTGGCGGTCCCATGGGCCGCATGGGCGGCAGAGGTGGAGATAGGGGAGGCTTCCCCCCCAGAGGACCGCGGGGTTCTAGAGGAAACCCTTCTGGAGGGAATGTCCAGCACCGTGCTGGAGACTGGCAGTGCCCCAACCCGTGAGTGTTCGCATTGACCTCGGTGCTGCTCTGGTTGCCTCTGTGCCCCCTGCAGGCCGACGCTGTCCTCCTTGCACAGCTGCATCCTGCGAATACTCGCGCCACCGAGGCGCTGGGGACTTGTCGGTTAGGAAATGTCGACTAAGCTGTTGAGTGGACTGTAGCCGAGAGCTTGGACTAAGCACTGATGCATTAGCAATTGCACTTGGTCCTTGCCAGTTTAACACCTCTTCCACGTCAGCAATAGCAGTGCCATGATGCTACTGCTGGACAGATGCACAAACCAGCCCCTGCCCCAAAGAGGAGCAGGCTGGAGCAGCCGCATCATTTGGAGTCATGATACATTGCCTTGCCTATGTGCTGGCAAGGCAGAGCGTGCTGCCCAGTAGTGTGGGGCAAATATAACTAGTCTTCCCTCAACCCCTGAAGTGGAGAAATATGGGCTGGTTGACTTGGTATCAGAATTGAGACTAAACCCTGACACTTGTCTCCCATTCTGTACTAGGACCAGCCTGCCCCCAGGCAGCCATTCACAGTAGAGCTCTTGAGTCTTGTCGCAGTCGGCTCTAACACTTTGTCTTCCCTTGTCGTTTGGTCTAGGGGGTGTGGAAACCAGAACTTTGCCTGGAGAACAGAGTGCAATCAGTGCAAGGCTCCCAAACCAGAAGGCTTTCTGCCACCCCCCTTCCCACCTCCGGGTATGTCCGTGGGAAGGCTTTGGAAGCAGAGCTCAGGTTTTGCACAGCGCATGGGAATGTGTGGTTGACTGTCCTTGCTGTGTTCTCAGGGAGGGACTGACTGCGAGGAGGGAGATGCCTGGGTAAAGACCCTCTTGGAGGCAGCAGTTTGTGGGACTGCTCTGCCTGAGGCGACTTGCCCATATTTCTGTGACTCTTCTTTCCTCGTGTGTATGGGCAGCAATCCAGTCTCCTCGGGGCAGGTCTGCACGCTTGCATTGCTCGGCGGCGGGCGTAGGGGTGGTGTTGGGCGCACTGAGCATGCGAAGCGCAGTGCGCACTGACACTCGCCTGCTGACATAGCTTCTCCTTCTCCAAGAGGTGGAGTAATCATGCTACTGAGCCAATGCTTTTTATCTGCATAGCCAGCTACTGTAGCCCCACCCTACAATAGTGTCACTTGGGGACCCCTCAATCAGCCATCTGCCTCAGCTTCCCCAGTAGATTTCAGGCTGCATCTACACTATAGCAGGAAATCGGCTTAAGCTCTGCAACTCCAGCCACGTTACTCATGTAGCTGGAGTCGACTGGGGGGGGAGGGGGGCTACAGTGCAGTTCTCCCATTGACATCCCTTACTTTCCTCATCCAGGGTAGGGTAACACAGGTTGATGGGAGAGAGATCTGTGGTGGATTTTCTGGGCCTTAACTAGACCCGCTAAATCAGCCGCCAGTGGATTGATCTCAGTGTCGATCCGGGCTGTACTGTAGATGTAGCTTCAGAGTTCCCCACAATTTTCAGTGGAACTTCTCTGGAGATCTGTAATTCGTGCAGTGTGGCTGTCTTTAGCCCAGAAGTGGCCTGATGCTGCTTCCTGAGCATCTGTGCTTTGTTCCTTCAGCCTTGGCAGAATTGCCAGTATGCGTGTTTTTGAAACAGGCCAGCAGTATTGGACAGAGTGCCTAGTAGGTTTCCTGCCCTGTGCTTGGGCTGACTGCCCTCTGGATGGTTCTGCTGCCCAGCCGTGAGCTGCTCTCTGCCTCAGAGTTGCGTGCACACATCTTTTACTGCTAGGGGACGTTTGTGATGGTTTAATGTGAAAGGACCTGGAAGTCTGTATAGAGCAGGCAAGTTTTCACCTTCGAGCCTAGGTTGCAAATGTTCATGGTGATGTTTTTCTTTACCAGGCGGAGAACGCGGCAGAGGTGGCCCTGGGGGTATGAGAGGAGGAAGGGGAGGCCTCATGGATCGTGGTGGCCCTGGTGGAATGTTCAGAGGAGGACGTGGTGGAGACAGAGGTGGATTTAGAGGAGGCCGGGGTATGGATCGAGGTGGATTTGGAGGAGGACGACGAGGAGGACCTGGGGGCCCACCAGGACCTCTTATGGAGCAAATGGGAGGCAGAGGTGGCAGGCGTGGAGGACCAGGAAAAATGGACAAGTATGTAGGAGAGCAAATGAAGGAACCTGGCAACAAGATAGGACAGAGGTCCCCAAACTGTGGGGTCTGCCCCCGGGGAGACAGGGAGGAATGTTTGGGGGAATGCTGCTGGGGCCCAGACCAGAGTGCTACCCAGCTGTGCACAGGGCCTGGCTGCCAGCCTCGGCTCTGCTCCCATCCGCACCTATGTCCCCAGCCTCAGCTGCCTGATCTTTGTCTGCAGAGTTTTTTAGGTTGGACATTGGGAAAAACTTCCTACCTGTCTGGGTGGTTAAGCGCTGGAATACATTGCCTGGGGAGGCTGTGGAATCTCCATCTCTGCAAATACTGAAGAGCAGATGGACACACACCTGTCTGGGGTGGTCTAGCTGGTGGCTGGGCCTGCCGTGAGGGCAGGGGACTGGACTTGATGACCTCTCGAGGTCCCTTCCAGTTCTAGTGTTCCTGGATTCTGCCCCTCCAGCCCCAGCTTGGGGGAGAGGTAAAAAATTTGGGGATCACTGGGCTATGATGATTTAACTTCCGATAGATTTTTGGGGTGGAGGCAGGGAATGAAATAAGATCTGCTGTGATCAAAGGCAAGTGGAGGAAGAAAGCTTAGAAAATCAGTAACTCTTGATCAGAAAGCTGATGCGGACAGGAACAAACAATGAATTAAAAAATGGTGACACTGTCCTCTTGGGCTAGGAGTGTGCATAAAATCATAGACGTCTCGGGCTGGAAGGGACCTCGAGCGTATCTAGTCCAACCCCCTGCGCTGATGCAAGACCAAATAAACTTAGACATCCCCGACAGGTGTCCTAATCTGTTCTTAAAAACCTCCAGTGGTGGGGATTGGAAGTCTGAGTTTGGGAGTGCTTGAGTTAGTGTTCCCCGATCCCTACCCTAAATCTTTCCATGCTGAGATAAACCTCCTTACCCTGCCTTCAGCAGAAATGGAGAACAAGTGACCACAGACTTTATAACATCCCTTTACCAGACCTGAAAAATGTCCCCTCAGCCTTTTTCCCCCAAAGACTGAACTGTCCCTCATCACGTGTTCTAAACCTTTTATTATTTTCCTCTTCAGTCTAACAGCACAGCAAGGTTGTGGGAGTGTCCCGTGAGCTATAATCAAACAAGCTTTTTCCTTTGTGTAGGGGTGAACATCGTCAGGAGCGGAGAGACCGGCCCTACTAGAGGCAGAAACCTTCAAAGCTGCATTTACTACCAGATTTATTTTTTAAACCAGAAAATGTTTTAAATTTATAATTCCATATTTATAATGTTGGCCACAACATTATGATTACTCCTTGTCTGTACTTTAGTATTTTTCACCATTTGTGGAGAAACATTAAAACCGAGTTAAATGGTAGTGTGCGAGTTATTTTTTTCCTTTTAAACAAAATGGTTGTTTAACTAAAACTAAACCAATGAGAAACCATTGTTGTGAGCATGCTCAGTATCATTGTTTGCAAACCCAGGAGGAGGAGAACTAATTGTAACACTGTTAATGGTTGTGATGTTTTTTTAAAATAAAATTCCAAATGTTTATAAACTTAACACTTCTCAGCTTCTATTGGACAGCACTCTGGATACTCCACCTGTAGTCGGCATCACAAACTCCAGCTCTGTGGGCTCTGCAGAAGAGGCAGTGAGTTTCACCCATGAGTTGTATGTATCATATGGCTTGTAATCCTTTGCTATGGAATGCTGCATTGTGTGGAGGGAGCAGGGATTGAAAAGATCCTGAAGTGTATTTGACAAGGCTGAGCAGGCACGGCACCTGGGCCTTTAACCGGAAAGTGTGGCTTGCGGCATTCCAAGGACGGGATTGAACACCCCATTTCAAATGGTCCATTGGACTTGCCTGTAACTCAGGATGCATTGCTGGGTATATCGGTGACTAGGCATCTTGTAAATACCAGATGAATGTTCTCTCTGGAAGTGGTTTTGTTTCATGCATACCATGCCCGCCATCTTGGTATCTGAGTGCAGCTAAGGAGCCAGTGCTCTGGTGAAAACATTCAGGATAAGGCAGCCTAATAAGTAGAAATGCAGCTTGTATGAGCTTGAAAGGTAAATACAATTGTAATAAATCTCCTCTGAAAGTAAAACAGGCAGTGTGGTTTGAATGTTCAAGCGAGGTTATCAACCTGAAACAGCAGCAGCCCTGTGGATACAGGCACTGACCAGTTGCCACAGTAACTAATTTATGATACACCTGATTGAAGACTCTCAAGTCTCTGAATTTGGTCTTCTGTACCATGTGCCTGTGACAGAAATGAGACAAATATGCAGACACAAAACTCGACCAACTTGCACTCTTGCAGGTTCTTCAGTGCACGCTGCTAATTGCCAGAATGTAGTGCTCGCCACGCTCTGCGGGGGGGGGGGATGTGCTTACAGCACCAAGGCGGGATGCCTAGCAGGAAAGGAGGGGTCAGTGCTGGTGGAGAATTCCCAGAGCATGTCATGTAGCACGGGTACCAGGCACGGGGATTCCTACATGCCCCATGAGCATCTAAGGGAGGCAGTACAGGTGTGTGTCAGCCGCACTTTCTTCTAACTGCTCCACAGTCCAGCCTTGCCGTACTTGGGTGCTTTGCCGCTGGACAGAGCCATTGGTATTAGATCTAGACCTGAGACTACAGATTTGCAGAGGGGGTTTTAATTCAGGTGACTTACAATTGGTAAATCCTGATTTTATTTCCTTATTGCAGACTATTAAATGATAGCGCATCTGAGTGCGTGTCTGCGTGCATACTGATCCCGGCTTAGCCCTTGGAATTGTGGTAAGGTAGCAGAGCTGGTCTTGCTGTTGCATCCTGCTGCAGTGGGCCCCATGTCCTCTTCCTGCTTGAGGAGAGAGAGATGGGGAGCAGCGTCTTCAGGGAGAGGAACATGCCCTGGTTCTGGGGCATCGCAAACTTCTGGGGTAGGGGTGGGCAAGCTATGGCCTGTAGGCCATGGAGCTCCCGCTGGGCGTGGGGTCCGAGGCTTCCCTTGTTTCACACAGCTCCCAGACACGGCACAGTCCCCTCCAGGTCCTAGGCTTAGGGCTGCCCCTGCCCTAAGTGCCCAGCCAGGCACTCTTAGATGGGTAGGGGCACACTCTTGCCTAAAATAGCATCCCAAGAGCCTCTGTTGCTGCATAAGAGGACTAGGCGAGTAGCCCCCTCTGGGCCTGGTGCCAGACCAGGTGAGTCTGAGCAGTGACTGCCCGAACAAGCCCTTCCTGGCCCCTATGGCCTTGTGCGATGATGAGCATTGCCCGACCGTCCGTGCGCCCAGCTGGTCGTTCCCCTCCACGTGTGGTAGCCTGGGTAGTGGCAGTGCAGACACAGAAGAGCCATGGGCTTGTACCTGGGCTATGCTGCTCTTGTCCAGCAATCCCACGGGTAGCTGTACCCCACCCAGGGGCTCGCCCTCTGCAGCTGCCCAGCTAGCATGTCCCTGCCGGGGGAGGGAGGGAAGAGCTCACCGAGGCCTGGCTCTAAGCGCCTGTTCACATTCCTTTGCTCTGCCATGGGCCCTCAGCATGATGCCTCCCTGCTCTGAATTGGGGGTTGGGCATTGCTTCCTGGCTGCAGCCAATGCCAGCCCCCCTGTGCCCCGCCCCAGCTCTCAGCACAGCCACATTGGCAGGCCGCTGGCAAGCTGGGAGAGGTTTAATAACCGTAGCCCACTTGTGTCCCAGTTGGCCGGGATCATGAGCATGCACAGTATAGAGCAGGGTCCCTGTCTCCTGCTGGCACCGCTGGGGGCTGGCTGCTGCCCCCAGTAACACCAGCCTGGCAGATCTCCCAGCTGACAGTAAGTGCTCGGGGCCATGGGTGGGGAAGTGCAGGGAGGCTAATGGGGGAGAGGGGGGCGAGCTGGGTTTTGGTTCTGGAGTCCCTGGCTTCATGCTGAGCTCCCTGGCAGTGAGGTGCACCACGCTGGCCTCCAGGCGGAAGATCCCAGCTCTGGAGGAAGGGGCTAGGGTGGTGCTGGGCTGCTGGAAGGGGATTTGGGGGGGGGGGGGTAGCACAGCGGTCTGGCATAGGAGGGGCTGGAGGCCTGAGCCAGACCTGATGCAGAGAGGAGTGGGGTGTCCGATGAACACCCCCATGCCCTTGCTGGACTCAGCCCAGGTGTGTGCCCAGCCTGCTTGGCAGGGTTTCAGTGGCCAGCTGCCCCTCCCCCCCAAGCACTGGTGCCCAAGGCTATGGGCAGAGCGGCCTGGCAGTGTCAGCTTGCGGTGCGGGGGGGAGGGGACACTTTGCTAGACAGCCCCTACCAATCCCTGGGGTCCTCGGAAGCCGGCTCCACCCTCTGCAGCCCCCCCGCCCTGCAGGCACTTGGGAGCCGCCCCCGGCAGACCAGTGGGGGAGCCAGGCAGCAGGGGTTAGTACATGCAGCTGGACGGGCCGCTCCGCATCCTGAGCCGGCTTCTCCAGCGTGTCTGCCTGCGACAGCCGGGATGGGGGTTGCCCAAGGGTGCTCAGTGCTGGAGGAGCTGAATCCGGTGCAGGGCTGCCGCCCGATCACTTGCTGGTGTCCTCCGGGGGTGGGTGGAGTCTGGAGGCTGCCAGCCCGTGGCGTTGGCTCCGCTGGATGCTGGGGGCGCTAGTGCTGAAGGGGCCAGCGCCCGAACCTGGCTCCGGTTCTAGCAGGGGAGGGAAGAAAGGCCCAGTCAGAGCCGAGAGCACCTGGACGCTCCCAGGGAGTTGGCTCCGGTGGCCGGCGCCAGCCAGGCAGAGCACCCCACGGTTCTGCGCGTCGGCTAGTCTCGCGGGGCCGCTACGCCCTGTGGTCCTGCCCTCCCGGACAGCCGGCCTGGGCTGGGCCATCTCCATGGACGCCTCTCGGCCCGGCCCGGCCCGGCAGCTGCGGCTGCTCCAGAAGAGCTGCCGTGAGAACGGGGCCCTTCCCTGGCCCCAGCGGATGGCTCCAGAACGGAGCGCACAGAGGTCCTGGGCATGGGCTTGTGCCTTAGTGTGAGCAGGAAGGGAGCCTTGTGGCAGTGCCCAGTGCCAGCCCCAAGCAGCCAGGGACTCTGACCCCTCCTCCAAGGGCAGTTTGAGCCCCCAGCCGTGCAGGCTGAATTGGGGGGCTGGCAGTGTGGAGACAGGAAGGGTCATAGCTGCACCAAACTGGAATCCCGACCATCTGGCCCCAAGCGCACAGCGGAGCTGCAGCCACGCCCTCGGCATGCAGGGGCCCAGCTCCCACAGTGCGGGGCTCGTGCTGAGGAGCCGCGTTACCTGGCCAGATGATGGCTTCCAGCAAGGTGACCCTTCTGGCCAGGAGCTCCAGCTGGGCCTGCTGCTGCAGGAAGGACTGTAAGCTAATGGCCTGCTGGAGATCGAGAAGAGCACAGTGCGAATTCGTTCACCCTTGCGGGGAGGGAGCCCCGAGGGCTCTGCGCTGGGTCCAGCTGCGGAGCGGGAGGAGGGTCCCTGCTGTTGCAGGCATGCGCCCAGGGCAGGCAGGGCCAGAGTCCAGGGGCTCAGCTCCACCCCAGTCAGCACGTCTGCGTCTGGAGAACGCTCTGGGCCTCCTTTCCCCTCTGAGCTCCCTCGGGCCCGGGGCTGGCACAAAACCAGGGGACTGAGGGGCAGCCCCTACAGCAGCCCTGCCCCTTCACCGCTGGCCAAGCGGCAGGGACCCTTAGAGGCAGTTCAGAGTCGTGTTCCAGGTGCCCGGCCTCTGCTGGCTCGGTGGGGAAGGGGGCGTCTTGTTGCTGGAAGGTGTAGGGCACCCAGCACGGAGAGGGGGGCCCGTCTGAGAACATGAAGGCTGGGCCTGGGGACGCCGCGGGGCGCGCCGGGAGCTGCCCTGTGCTGGTCTTTTCCTCCTGCAGCAGCTGCAGAAGGCAGGCCCCCAAGTGAGCCCCCACGCGCCCCCGTTATACACAGGCAGGCCCAGCTGCCGGCGCAGGGCGCTAGGGTTGCCAGATGGCTCCAGCCAGCGCACCGGACTGCATCACACTCTAATCACGCCTGACTGAACATACCCGCCAGGCCAGTGCTCAGTGTGTTTCCCGAACAGGGAGCTCCAATACTGGAGTGTCCGGTTCACAGCCGGACACCTGGCGACCCTACGGGCGGGCCTGGCCCTGGGGCTGGGAGCAGGGCTGCTGCTGGTTCAGAGGCAGCGGGGGCCCGGGAGGAGAGCTCAGCCCGGCCCACCAGGACCCTGCCAGGCTGTCCGTCTGTCTCTACTCACCATACAGCCCAATCATTGTCTCCAAGATTAAAACCCTCTCAGCTAAAATCTTCAAAGCCTCTCGGAGCGGGGGTAACCCCTCCCCCTGCGGACGAAAGAGACAGATCCAGCCGTGAAGGGGCGGCCGACTCCCAGGGCCTCGGCCGCGGGGCGGGGAGAGAAGCGCGTGGGCAGCTGGTTATAAGGCGCCCCCCAGGAGGGCACAGCCCCAAGTGGCATGCGCACAGTGCGGCAGGGGGCCGATGTTAGGCAGCATTCACCGGGCAACGCTGGGCAGAGAGGAGCTGGCTCAGCCCCAGGGGCATGGAAAGAGCACTAGCTGGTGGGGGGGGCCGCGGGCGGACAGGGGGCAAGCGGGTGGGGGGCAGGGTGGGGGCAAGCGGGTGGGGGGCAGGGTGGGTGGGCTGGCGGCTCACTGGGGGGGTGGGCAGGCAGGGGGAGCTCACTGGCGGGAGGGGGACGGCGGGTGGGCGGGCGGCTCGCTGGCGGGACGGGCAGGCGGGGGAGCTCACTGGCGGGAGGCGGGGCGAGGGCAGGCAGGCGGGCGGCTCGTTGGTGGGAGGGCGTGTGGGCGGGGCGGACGCCAGGCAGGCTGCGGGCTGTGTGCGGTCGCAGGAGCGCAGCGGGGCGGGGCGGGCGCCAGGCAGGCTGCGGGCTGTGTGCGGTCGCAGGAGTGGGGCGGGGCGGGGCCGGCGCCAGGCAGGCTGCGGGCTGTGTGCGGTCGCAGGAGTGGGGCGGGGCGGGGTGGGCGCCAGGCAGGCTGCGGGCTGTGTGCGGTCGCAGGAGCACAGCGGGGCGGGGTGGGCGCCAGGCAGGCTGCGGGCTGTGTGCGGTCGCAGGAGCGGGGCGGGGCGGGCGCCAGGCAGGCTGCGGGCTGTGTGCGGTCGCAGGAGCGGGGCGGGGCGGGCGCCAGGCAGGCTGCGGGCTGTGTGCGGTCGCAGGAGCACAGCGGGGCGGGGTGGGCGCCAGGCAGGCTGCGGGCTGTGTGCGGTCGCAGGAGCGGGGCGGGGCGGGCGCCAGGCAGGCTGCGGGCTGTGTACGGTCGCAGGAGTGGGGCGGGGCAGGGCGGGCGCCAGGCAGGCTGCGGGCTGTGTGCGGTCGCAGGAGCGGGGCGGGGCGGGCGCCAGGCAGGCTGCGGGCTGTGTGCGGTCGCAGGAGCGGGGCGGGGCGGGCGCCAGGCAGGCTGCGGGCTGTGTGCGGTCGCAGGAGCGGGGCGGGGCGGGCGCCAGGCAGGCTGCGGGCTGTGTGCGGTCGCAGGAGCGGGGCGGGGCGGGCGCCAGGCAGGCTGCGGGCTGTGTGCGGTCGCAGGAGCGGGGCGGGGCGGGCGCCAGGCAGGCTGCGGGCTGTGTGCGGTCGCAGGAGCGGGGCGGGGCGGGCGCCAGGCAGGCTGCGGGCTGTGTGCGGTCGCAGGAGCGGGGCGGGGCGGGCGCCAGGCAGGCTGCGGGCTGTGTGCGGTCGCAGGAGTGGGGCGGGGCGGGCGTCAGGCAGGCTGCGGGCTGTGTGCGGTCGCAGGAGCGGGGCGGGGCGGGCGCCAGGCAGGCTGCGGGCTGTGTGCGGTCGCAGGAGCGGGGCGGGGCGGGCGCCAGGCAGGCTGCGGGCTGTGTGCGGTCGCAGGAGCGGGGCGGGGCGGGCGCCAGGCAGGCTGCGGGCTGTGTGCGGTCGCAGGAGCGGGGCGGGGCGGGCGCCAGGCAGGCTGCGGGCTGTGTGCGGTCGCAGGAGCGGGGCGGGGCGGGGCGGGCGCCAGGCAGGCTGCGGGCTGTGTGCGGTCGCAGGAGCGGGGCGGGGCGGGGCGGGCGCCAGGCAGGCTGCGGGCTGTGTGCGGTCGCAGGAGCGGGGCGGGGCGGGGCGGGTGCCAGGCAGGCTGCGGGCTGTGTGCGGTCGCAGGGGCGGGGCGGGGCGGGCGCCAGGCAGGCTGCGGGCTGTGTGCGGTCGCAGGAGCGGGGCGGGGCCGGCGCCAGGCAGGCTGCGGGCTGTGTGCGGTCGCAGGAGCGGGGCGGGGCGGGCGCCAGGCAGGCTGCGGGCTGTGTGCGGTCGCAGGGGCGGGGCGGGGCGGGCGCCAGGCAGGCTGCGGGCTGTGTGCGGTCGCAGGAGCGGGGCGGGGCCGGCGCCAGGCAGGCTGCGGGCTGTGTGCGGTCGCAGGAGCGGGGCGGGGCCGGCGCCAGGCAGGCTGCGGGCTGTGTGCGGTCGCAGGAGTGGGGCGGGGCCGGCGCCAGGCAGGCTGCGGGCTGTGTGCGGTCGCAGGAGCGGGGCGGGGCGGGGCGGGCGCCAGGCAGGCTGCGGGCTGTGTGCGGTCGCAGGAGCGGGGCGGGCGCCAGGCTAGGTGCAGGACTCGGCTCATGCAGGCAGACGAGATCCATGCGGAGAGGCCCACCCCACAGCTGCATCGCTCACTAACCCGCCAAGGGGCGGGGCAGCCCTGCCCTACGGCGCCCACAGGCAGGCAGAGGGCCAGGGCCCCGTGTCCGCGGGTAAGCTGCCTCGCTGGATACTGCTGAGAGGCAGGGCAGGGGCGGGGAGATGGAGCCAGGAGAGACAGAGAGAAAGCTGAAGGCTGTGGGCCAGGGAGCTCACGTCCGCCTGCCACCAGCATGGCCTGGCCACAGCCCCAGGGCTGCGCAAGGAGAGAGCCCGGCAGCCCGGCAGCCCGGCTGCCTGCGGCTCACTGCCCCACTGCTCTGCCCCCCGGCCCCAGGCAGGGGAAGGGGGCTCCATGGCTCCGTGGGACACAGGGCAAAGGCCAGGGGTGCTAAGGGGAGCCCCAGCACAGCCTGTCCGGGCTCATGGCCCGTGCGCAGGGCAGGAGTGCTCACCCCGGCGCCCTCTCCCCCTGCTCGCGTCGAGACCGGCCCCCTGCGCCAGAGCCAGGAGGGGCCAGCATGAGCCGGGCGGCTGGCACGAGGGGCACGGGGGGTTGCTGGGCTGGACTTGTCCCCTTCCCCAGAGCAGAGAGCATGACAGACACCTGCCCTTGCCCACCCTCAGGCAGGGAATGGGGCACCCTGCCAGGCCTGCAGCCCCCAGCATGGGGCCAGTGGATCCTTCCTGGCGGGGGAGGGGGACACACACCGCACTGCAACAGACTTGGGGGCATGAGCCCCACAACTTACACGTTCCCCCTCCAGGCCTCTGCTCCCAGGAGAGCCAGGAGGACCCTAGGGAGAAGGAGGAGGGAGTGAATGGCCCTGGTCTGGCAAGCTCGGCGCCTCGGAGACAGCCCGCCCCACAGGCCAGAGCCCAACCCCTCATGCCTGTTTGTCTGGCAAAGCATCTGGATTTGGGGAGAACCCGGGGCCCTGGGAGCCCGAGGAGGGTCGCGGGGAGGGGCCCGGGGCCCTGGGAGCCCGAGGAGGGTCGCGGGGAGGAGCCCGGGGCCCTGGGAGCCCGAGGAGGGTCGCGGGGAGGAGCCCGAGGAGGGTCGCGGGGAGGGGCCCGGGGCCCTGGGAGCCCGAGGAGGGTCACGGGGAGCAGCCCGGGGCCCTGGGAGCCCGAGGAGGGTCGCGGGGAGGAGCCCAGGGCCCTGGGAGCCCGAGGAGGGTCGCGGGGAGGAGCCCGAGGAGGGTCGCGGGGAGGGGCCCGGGGCCCTGGGAGCCCGAGGAGGGTCACGGGGAGCAGCCCGGGGCCCTGGGAGCCCGAGGAGGGTCACGGGGAGCAGCCCGGGGCCCTGGGAGCCCGAGGAGGGTCACGGGGAGCAGCCCGGGGCCCTGGGAGCCCGAGGAGGGTCGCGGGGAGGGGCCCGGGGCCCTGGGAGCCCGAGGAGGGTCGCGGGGAGGGGCCCGGGGCCCTGGGAGCCCGAGGAGGGTTGCGGGGAGGGGCCCGGGGCCCTGGGAGCCCGAGGAGGGTCGCGGGGAGGAGCCCGAGGAGGGTCGCGGGGAGGGGCCCGGGGCCCTGGGAGCCCGAGGAGGGTCGCGGGGAAGAGCCCGGGGCCCTGGGAGCCCGAGGAGGGTCGCGGGGAGCAGCCCGGGGCCCTGGGAGCCCGAGGAGGGTCGCGGGGAGGGGCCCGGGGCCCTGGGAGCCCGAGGAGGGTCGCGGGGAGGGGCCCGAGGAGGGTCGCGGGGAGGAGCCCGAGGAGGGTCGCGGGGAGGGGCCCGGGGCCCTGGGAGCCCGAGGAGGGTTGCGGGGAGCAGCCCGGGGCCCTGGGAGCCCGAGGAGGGTCACGGGGAGGGGCCCGGGGCCCTGGGAGCCCGAGGAGGGTCACGGGGAGCAGCCCGGGGCCCTGGGAGCCCGAGGAGGGTCACGGGGAGGGGCCCGGGGCCCTGGGAGCCCGAGGAGGGTCACGGGGAGCAGCCCGGGGCCCTGGGAGCCCGAGGAGGGTCGCGGGGAGGGGCCCGGGGCCCTGGGAGCCCGAGGAGGGTCACGGGGAGCAGCCCGGGGCCCTGGGAGCCCGAGGAGGGTCACGGGGAGCAGCCCGGGGCCCTGGGAGCCCGAGGAGGGTCGCGGGGAGGGGCCCGGGGCCCTGGGAGCCCGAGGAGGGTCGCGGGGAGGGGCCCGGGGCCCTGGGAGCCCGAGGAGGGTCGCGGGGAGGAGCCCGAGGAGGGTCGCGGGGGGGGCCCGGGGCCCTGGGAGCCCGAGGAGGGTCGCGGGGAGGAGCCCGAGGAGGGTCGCGGGGAGGGGCCCGGGGCCCTGGGAGCCCGAGGAGGGTCGCGGGGAGGGGCCCGGGGCCCTGGGAGCCCGAGGAGGGTCGCGGGGAGGGGCCCGGGGCCCTGGGAGCCCGAGGAGGGTCGCGGGGAGGGGCCCGGGGCCCTGGGAGCCCGAGGAGGGTCGCGGGGAGGGGCCCGGGGCCCTGGGAGCCCGAGGAGGGTCGCGGGGAGGAGCCCGAGGAGGGTCGCGGGGAGGGGCCCGGGGCCCTGGGAGCCCGAGGAGGGTCGCGGGGAGGAGCCCGAGGAGGGTCGCGGGGAGGGGCCCGGGGCCCTGGGAGCCCGAGGAGGGTCGCGGGGAGGGGCCCGGGGCCCTGGGAGCCCGAGGAGGGTCACGGGGAGGGGCCCGGGGCCCTGGGAGCCCGAGGAGGGTCACGGGGAGCAGCCCGGGGCCCTGGGAGCCCGAGGAGGGTCACGGGGAGCAGCCCGGGGCCCTGGGAGCCCGAGGAGGGTCGCGGGGAGGGGCCCGGGGCCCTGGGAGCCCGAGGAGGGTCGCGGGGAGGGGCCCGGGGCCCTGGGAGCCCGAGGAGGGTCGCGGGGAGGAGCCCGAGGAGGGTCGCGGGGAGGAGCCCGAGGAGGGTCGCGGGGAGGGGCCCGGGGCCCTGGGAGCCTGAGGAGGGTCGCGGGGAGGAGCCCGGGGCCCTGGGAGCCCGACGACAGGAGCTGCCCCTGCAGGGCAGGGCCAGCCTGGGGACGGACAGAGGGAGAGGGCCTGAGCGCCAGCCTCTGGAGAAAAGCCAGGGTGCCGAGGGCTGGCCGCAGCAGAGCCCTGGGTAGACGCAGCCCCTGCCCCTGCAGAGCAGAGCTGCGCATGCGGATGCGGATGCGGATGCGGATCCCTGCGGCTCTAGCGCGGCTGGCAGGGCTCTAGCCTGGAGCAGCGCCCAGGTCTGCGCCTGGCAGTGCAAAGGCAGGACACCCCTGCTCCACCACAGCCCCTGCAGCCCACTCACTCGCTCTCCTTTGCGCCCAGCACGTCCGGCAGCTCCTGGCACGCCAGGCAAGCCCTGCACAGCAACAGAGGCATCAGTGTGCGGGCAGGGCCGCGCTCCCCGGCCTGGCCACTGGCCCCGTTGCGGGGTGTCCAGAAGGGGGGGCGGTTCTTGGGGGCCATGGGGAGGGGGAAGGGAGCAGCAACCTGGGACACCCTGCCCCCCCATGGCAGCTCCTTGTGCCCCTGCCCTCCCCCCGAGACAGCACTTACATCGCGCCCCGGTGGGCCTGGCAGCCCGGCTGGTCCTGGGGGGCCCAGGGGACCTGGAACGAGAGGGGCAGGACACACTCAGCATGTCCTGGGGAGGCTTCTGCCCCACTCAGAGCCCCCTGCCAGCACTGGGGTGGGGGGACCCGAGGGAAGCCACCACTGGACGGAGTCACTGGCCATCAGGGCTCCAGCGGGGACCAGGGGAACTTACCCATTGGCCCGGAAGGGCCTGGGGGCCCCGCAGGCCCCATGACGCCTCCGCTGCTGGAGTCGGTGAAGCTGTTTGGGTCCCCTGGGACATGGAGGGAGCAAAGATTAGAGGCGGCTGCCGGGTGGGGCTGGCTTGTTTGGGCTCTGGACAAGGGCTGGGCAGGGCTCAGAAGGGGCATTCGGCTCCCCACTGCCCGGAGGTGACTCGTGTCCCCTCTGCCAAGACACGCCAGACTCCAGACCCGTGTGCGTGGCCAAGCGCAGAGGATCCGCGTTCGCTCTCCTGAGCTGCGGCGGGATTCAGCGTCCCTGCTGCTGACTGGAGCAGCGGTCTGAAGGGCACAGGCTCCGCTGAGGGAGGAGCGCTCCGTCCCACACCCGCAGAGCGGGAAGGCTGGGAGCCAGGGGCAGCGAGCGCCACAGGCTGGGTGTGAGCCACGTGCAAAGCACCAGCCTGGCCCGGGGCCGCAGCGCAGGAGCACGCTGAGCGCCAGCCCACGCCCTGTGGGGTGGGGCCTGGGGGCAGAGAGCAGATGCACTTCACTCAACTGCGCGTCTCCAGCCCATCCCCCTCCCAGCTACTTACGCGTGGCAGGAATGCGGGATATCGTCGGCCCCACGGGGGCAGGGAGGCCCGGGCGCCCTGGGGGCCCTGGCAGGCCGGGTAACCCCTTCTCTCCGGGGAGGCCCCTGGCTCCATCCTGCCCTGGCATCCCCGGGGGGCCTAGGAAGGACGGACACAGGCAGGACAGAGTGTGAGGGCTGCTTGCTCTGCAGCTGAGACCATCAGCTGGCAGGGTGGCGGAGGTCTGACTGTGGGCCGGGAACCACAGACAGTGGGAGCAATGGGGATGGAGCTTGCGGCCACTGCCGGTCCCCCGGCTGGCATCACACACAGCCGCTGCTGGCTCCCAGTTCCAGCCAGAAGGCTCCCCACGCCGGCGCTAATCGATGGGCCCAGGTTCTGCCCCCAGCAGCGGGGCCCTACCAAATCTGCAGTCTAGTTTGGGCAGGATTTTAAAAACCATGCCTTCGGTTGAGACATTGGACATGTCCTGGGCCCGTAACCCTCGGGGCTGGCCCAACGAGGCATTGTGGGGGGCTGTGGTACTGCTACCCGAACAGCTGGGCTGCTGCTGGCAGGGTGCCACCTACGGAGCTGGGCAGCTGGAGAGCAGCGGCTGCCGGCGGGTTGCCCAGCACTGAAGGAAGACAAGCTGCCATTGGCAGTAATGAAGTAAGGCTGGCAGGGAAGGGCATTGTCACTTTTGCCCTGCTGCTGGCAGGGTGCCACCTACGGAGCTGGGCAGCTGGAGAGCAGCGGCTGCCGGCGGGTTGCCCAGCACTGAAGGAAGACAAGCTGCCATTGGCAGTAATGAAGTAAGGCTGGCAGGGAAGGGCATTGTCACTTTTGCCCTGCTGCTGGCAGGGTGCCACCTTCGGAGCTGGGCAGCTGGAGAGCAGCGGCTGCCGGCGGGTTGCCCAGCACTGAAGGAAGACAAGCTGCCATTGGCAGTAATGAAGTAAGGCTGGCAGGGAAGGGCATTGTCACTTTTGCCCTGCTGCTGGCAGGGTGCCACCTTCGGAGCTGGGCAGCTGGAGAGCAGCGGCTGCCGGCGGGTTGCCCAGCACTGAAGGAAGACAAGCTGCCATTGGCAGTAATGAAGTAAGGCTGGCAGGGAAGGGCATTGTCACTTTTGCCCTGCTGATGGCAGGGTGCCACCTTCGGAGCTGGGCAGCTGGAGAGCAGCGGCTGCCGGCGGGTTGCCCAGCACTGAAGGAAGACAAGCTGCCATTGGCAGTAATGAAGTAAGGCTGGCAGGGAAGGGCATTGTCACTTTTGCCCTGCTGCTGGCAGGGTGCCACCTTCGGAGCTGGGCAGCTGGAGAGCAGCGGCTGCCGGCGGGTTGCCCAGCACTGAAGGAAGACAAGCTGCCATTGGCAGTAATGAAGTAAGGCTGGCAGGGAAGGGCATTGTCACTTTTGCCCTGCTGATGGCAGGGTGCCACCTTCGGAGCTGGGCAGCTGGAGAGCAGCGGCTGCCGGCGGGTTGCCCAGCACTGAAGGAAGACAAGCTGCCATTGGCAGTAATGAAGTAAGGCTGGCAGGGAAGGGCATTGTCACTTTTGCCCTGCTGATGGCAGGGTGCCACCTTCGGAGCTGGGCAGCTGGAGAGCAGCGGCTGCCGGCGGGTTGCCCAGCACTGAAGGAAGACAAGCTGCCATTGGCAGTAATGAAGTAAGGCTGGCAGGGAAGGGCATTGTCACTTTTGCCCTGCTGATGGCAGGGTGCCACCTTCGGAGCTGGGCAGCTGGAGAGCAGCGGCTGCCGGCGGGTTGCCCAGCACTGAAGGAAGACAAGCTGCCATTGGCAGTAATGAAGTAAGGCTGGCAGGGAAGGGCATTGTCACTTTTGCCCTGCTGATGGCAGGGTGCCACCTTCGGAGCTGGGCAGCTGGAGAGCAGCGGCTGCCGGCGGGTTGCCCAGCACTGAAGGAAGACAAGCTGCCATTGGCAGTAATGAAGTAAGGCTGGCAGGGAAGGGCATTGTCACTTTTGCCCTGCTGATGGCAGGGTGCCACCTTCGGAGCTGGGCAGCTGGAGAGCAGCGGCTGCCGGCGGGTTGCCCAGCACTGAAGGAAGACAAGCTGCCATTGGCAGTAATGAAGTAAGGCTGGCAGGGAAGGGCATTGTCACTTTTGCCCTGCTGATGGCAGGGTGCCACCTACGGAGTTGGGTGCCCGACCCAGCGCCCGCCTGCCAGCACATAAGTGAAGGTAACTAACCACCCAACCCCATGCAACTGCCTTTTGGGGCAGGACCCGTCTGAGAAACACGGGTCTCCCTGTGAGATCGACGGAGGCAGGGAAAAGCACCCGCAAGGTCCATGGCCGCGACCCATGGGAGTGTTGTCCCACAGGGGTGCAGGATCCCCGCTCTGATTCCTACAGCCCAGCTCTAGGAAGGAATAGCCCCCAGGAGCAGCCAGCCAACGTCACCCAGGGCAAAGCCCTACCTGCAAAGGGGCTTGGAGCCGGGCCAAAGCCAGGGTGGTGCTGCACTCCCGCCCCACACCTCAGCAGGGGCAGCCAGCAGGGAAGCACTGACTGCAGCAGCGTGCCAATCAAAGCCAGCCCCCTGCCAGCCTTCGTCCAACGCTGCATCCCGCTACAGGGATCCACATGGCCCCAGCTCCTGCCAGTGCCAGGCTCTGTGCCCCAGACTCACCTGACGGCCCCGGGGGACCCCTGGCTCCAGGGATTCCTGATGGCCCCCGGCTCCCAGCATCTCCCTTGGGGCCCAGTGGGCCGGGGGGGCCTGGCGACCCTACTTTCCCTGCAGCGGAAGGAAACACCCAGTCAGGGGCCAGGGAACCCAGCTCCCAGTGCGTGTACAAGACAGGCTGTGGGGCTCCCCGGCCCCAGGGCACGCTGCCCAGTACCCATCGGGAGGGAGGGGCTGGCCCCCTGCGCAGCCGGCAGGGAAGCACTGACTGCAGCAGCGTGCCAATCAAAGCCAGCCCCACCCATGTGCCAGCCTTCGTCCAACGCTGCATCCCGCTACAGGGATCCACACGGCCCGATGGCGACACTCTGGGCTGGGGCTGCAGGTCTCACACCCTGCAAGGCTCCTCCCAGCCCTGCCCCGACTGCACTCCAGCTGCCCCGGCCCCAGGCTCCTCTGTGCCAGAGGAGGAAGAGAGCCCGGCTTAGGCTGACCGGCCGGGTGTGGATGCCGGCTCCTACATCATGCCAATTGCCACCCCTGGCAGCACCAGCCCGGAGGGAGGGGGCTGTCCTCTGGGCGGACAGACAGAGATGGCTGGATGTTGCTCCACTCACCTGCCGTGCCCTCCTGGCCGGGGCTGGAGAGGAACCCCCAGGGCTGGGAGGGGGTGACGAGGTGCAGACTGGGTACCGGGGAGGTGGTGGGCTGGGACGCGGACAGTAACGCCACCTGCAGGAAGAGCGAGTTCCCAGCAGCGCACCCCGGCACACGCTGCGCGAGCCAGGGCGGCTGCCAGCGAGAGTTGCTCCGTGCGCCCTTCCGGCCCTGTGCCAGGCCTTGCCCAAGGCCGTGGGTTCGCGCTCCCTCAACTCTGCGGAGGAAGCATCTCGCTGCCCTGGCCCCAGAGCTGGCGGGAGTGTGGAGGAGTCTCGAGAGCCTCGCTGCCCATCGGTTCCACGAGGGAGTCAAAGGGCTGCGACTGAGAGGTGTGAAAAGCAATGCAGCGACATTCACACAGGCTGAGGCTTGGTCTGCAACGCAGACTGTCCATGCAGTATTCGTAGGCGACACCTTCCCTACGCCGCGTCTGCGTAATGCCTGCGTGCTAGGGCAGGGCTGATCTCCCGGCACATCATGCATAAGAACATGAGAACAGCCGTACTGGGTCAGACCAAAGGTCCATCTAGCCCAGTATCCTGTCTGCCGACTGTTGCCAGCACCAGCTTCCCCAGAGGGGGTGGACCGAAGACAATGATCAAGCGATTTGTCTCCTGCCATCCTTCTCTAGCCTCTGACAAACAGAGGCCAAGAACACCATTTCTATCCCCTGGCTAATAGCCATTTATGGACCTAGCCTCCATGAAATTATCTAGCTTCTCTTTAAACTCTATTCTAGTCCTAGCCTTCACAGTCTTCTCTGGCGAGGAGTTCCACAGGTTGACTACGCGCTGTGTGAAGAAGAACTTTCTTTTATTACTTTTAAACCTGCTCCCCATTAATTTCATTTGGTGTCCTCTAGTTCTTCTGTTTAGGGAACTAATAAATAACTTTTCTTTATCCGCCCTCTCCACACCACTCATGATTTTATAGACCTCTATCATATCCCCCATCAGTCTCCTCTTTTCTAAACTGAAAAGTCGCAGTCGCTTTAACCTCTCCTCATATGGGACCCGTTCCAAACCCCTAATCATTTTAGTTGCCCTTTTCTGAACCCTTTCCAAGGCCAAAATATCTTTTTTGAGGTGAGGAGACCACATCTGTACACAGTATTCAAGATGTGGGCATATCATAGGGTATGTCTACACTACCCTCCTAGTTCGAACTAGGAGGGTAATGTATGCATACCGCACTTGCTAATGAAGCCCGGGATTTGAATTTCCCGGGCTTCATTAGCATAAGCGGGGAGCCGCCATTTTTAAATCCCCGCTGCTTCGAACCCCGTGTAGCGCGGCTACACGGGGCTCGAACTAGGTAGTTCGGACTAGGGTGCCTATTCCGAACTACCGGTACACCTCGTTTCACGAGGAGTAACGGTAGTTCGGAATAGGAACCTAGTCCGAACTACCTAGTTCGAGCCCCGTGTAGCCGCGCTACACGGGGTTCGAAGCAGCGGGGATTTAAAAATGGCGGCTCCCCGCTTATGCTAATGAAGCCCGGGAAATTCAAATCCCGGGCTTCATTAGCAAGTGCGGTATGCATACATTACCCCGCTAGTTCGAACTAGCGGGGTAGTGTAGACATACCCATAGTTTTATACAGGGGCAGTAAGATATTCTGGGTCTTATTTTCTATCCCTTTCTTAATAACTCCAAGATCTCTTTCCTGATTTGTCGTAGCCAAATAAGCCCCCGTCATACTGTACGTATAGTTGGGGTTATTTTTCCCGATGTGCATTACTTTACACTTATCCACATTAAATTTCATTTGCCAGTTTGTTGCCCAATCACTCCGTTTGGTGAGATCTTCTTGGAGTCCCTCACAGTCTGCTTCTGTCTTGACTATCCTAAACAGTTTTGTATCATCTGCAAACTTTACCACCTCACTGCTTACCCCTTTCTCCAGATCATTTATGAATAAGTTGAACAGGATTGGTCCCAGGACTGACCCTTGGGGGACACCACTTGTTACCCCTCTCCATGCAGCTGAGACTGTGGAAAAAAGATGCTACGTCTAGGACTCAGGAGACCCAGACTTAATTCCCACTCTGCCACAGATGCCCAGTGTGGCCTTGGGCAAGTCAGTTAGCTTCTCTGTGAAAATGGGGATAGCAGAACTGCCCTGCCTCTGTGGGGATCACGGGGATAAATACCCTGAACCTCGGAGGGCTCTTTCTAAGGGGGGCTGTGTCAGCGTCACAGAGACAGCTGTCTGCTCCCAGCGCTCACCGCTGGCTGACAACAACACAGGTTCCCCCAACTTTCTGAACTGTTGAAGTGGTTTTCCTTTCAAAAGCAGGGTGAAACAGGAATGTGCCCAGGAGACACATTTCCGGGCAGACAAAGAAAGAACCTGTCCAGCAGGCACAAGGCAAAGGAAGAGCAAGGGAAATGAAGACTAATGAACAAAATGACTTAAAATGCTGCACACAGTGGATGGAAAAAGACAATTGTTTGCCATGAACAAGCTGGCGGCCTCACTCTGCAGGGGTGGAGCATGACAGGTGGAGCACGACAAGACGACCTAGCTCGACACTTCCACGATCCAGGGATAAGATTCGCTTCCCCAATTCCCAGGCCCTGTGGGAGGCCAAGCTCTGGGTGTGGCTGGTTCCTATCTCAAAGCCTGTGCTCTCTGACCCTGGCCTGGGGTCCCCTCCCGCCTCCCACCCACTGGGAGACACACTGACCTTGGCTTCCAGGCTGGTGAGACGCCCTGCCAGTTCCACCATGCTGCTGCAATTCAAACACCCTGGGAAAGCAAGCAGAAGAGCAGCAAGTGAAGGGACTGGGAGAAATCTGGGGCCAGGAGCCCGGGATGGAGGGGAGAGAGAGTGTGGGGAGGAAACACAGAGGATGGGGGCAGGGAGCACTTTCCCTCCCACATCTCCTGCTGCCTGGTGAAGACAGAGCGGGCTCCGGACACTCTGCCCTTAGACCCACCTGAGTAGGTTGCAGGTCTAAGTGGGAGCCGATGCTGTGGGGCATTGGGATGTCCAGCTTCCCGAGGGGCCAGGTAGCCGGTGGTCTCTGCAAAGGAACCAGATGGCTTTAGCCACTTCTCTAGGCTTCTTTATTTTGTCAAAGGCAGAAGGATAAGAGACAGTCTAAGGACTGGTGTGACTCCAGAGTGACTCCTGATTCTCGGTCCCCTGGCTCACTGCAGACAGGCTCTGGCCCGGCTTGGCTCAGGGCCGGGGCAATGGAGGAGGGAGAGCAGCGTGGGCACCGCGGGGGTAAGGGGACTTGAGGGAGCAAAGCTGGCTCCCCCTCCCGGAGCTCAGAGCTGAGCTCATGGCCAGGAGCCACGCTCCAGCTGGGAGCAGCTGGAGGAAATGGCCCGGTTGGGACACACACGGACGGACGGACGGACACACACACAGAGCACGGGTTGGGGGGGGGCGAGTGGGCTCAGCTCGGAGCCTCAGTGAAAATGTGCTGCCCCCTCCTGTGCCCAGAGCAGCCCAGGTGTCAGCCCACGGTGGGGCATTCCCATAGCGCCGGTATTCCGGGTTGTGGGGCACGCTTGTGCTGGCGCTGTACATCTGCCAGCCCTGCTCCCGGACTGGGGAGAACCCAGCCGTCCGTTCCTAAGGGACGGTCTAGCCCTGCCGTCTGTGCTCACAGACCAGAGCCAGACCTAGTCTCAGGTTTAACCCACGGGCTTGATTTTGGGAGCCGGTCCTTGTGTGCGGGGCTGCAGAGAGCCCTTGCCTAGAGTCCGTTGGATGGTCTATCGCCCTTCAGTCCCCCGGCCCGGCTCCCGGCTCTATCCCAAGGGCCCCTGCCCCCCATGCAGTCTCCTCTCAACCCAAGGAATGGCAGCTGCCTGCAGCCCCCAGCCTGGCCCCAAGCTGCCTGGCCTGCACTAGGGAAGCTGCCATGAGGCCTGAATTCCAGCATCCAAGGGGTTAAAAGCCTCCCAGCCCTGTAGCCAGGAGCAGGTAGGGCTGGGTGGTGCCCAGGGCCCAGTGCCCAGGCCACTGCCCCAGGCCTGGTACTTTGGGCTGGGCACGCTGGCAGCTGCCCCCAGGGGATGTGCGCCAGTCCGCTCACAAGCCCAGCGTCAATGTTCGCTGGCAGGGCCGGAGGGGCCGGTGCTGGGGGGGGGCTGTTTTGGCAGCCAGTGCTGGGAAGAGACAATAGAGGAGCAGAGCCAAGGTGTTTCCTGAGCCCTGGATCTGTGGGCCCAGCTGTCTGGGAGGCAGTAACGTGGGCAAGCGTTTCCGTTTGCAGCTGTGTTTGCACCCTCTCTACAGCCCACGTGTCTGGAGAACCGGCCGGCAGCTCCTGAGACAGACACCCCCCTTCTCCCGACTGGCCTGTTTCCCACAGCTTCAGCGAGCTCTTCATAGAGACATCTGCTCTGGCCTCCTCTCCATGTACCGGCACCACACAGACCCCCCTCCCATCAGCTGCACAAACCCTCATCTCCCCTCCCATAACACTGCACGGGCCACGCCTCCCCCTCGCTGGATACTGCACAGGCCACGCCTCCCCCTCAGTGGTCATTGCACAGGCCACACCTCCCCCTCACTGGATACTGCACAGGCCACGCCTCCCCCTCACTGGATACTGCACAGGCCACGCCTCCCCCTCAGTGGTCATTGCACAGGCCACACCTCCCCCTCACTGGATACTGCACAGGCCACGCCTCCCCCTCACTGGATACTGCACAGGCCACGCCTCCCCCTCAGTGGTCATTGCACAGGCCACGCCTCCCCCTCAGTGGATACTGCACAGGCCACGCCTCCCCCTCAGTGGTCATTGCACAGGCCACACCTCCCCCTCACTGGATACTGCACAGGCCATGCCTCCCCCTCAGTGGTCATTGCACAGGCCACACCTCCCCCTCACTGGATACTGCACAGGCCACGCCTCCCCCTCACTGGATACTGCACGGGCCACGCCTCCCCCTCAGTGGTCATTGCACAGGCCACACCTCCCCCTCACTGGATACTGCACAGGCCACGCCTCCCCCTCAGTGGTCATTGCACAGGACACACCTCCCCCTCACTGGATACTGCACAGGCCACGCCTCCCCCTCAGTGGTCATTGCACAGGCCACACCTCCCCCTTACTGGATACTGCACAGGCCACGCCTCCCCCTCAGTGGTCATTGCACAGGCCACACCTCCCCCTTACTGGATACTGCACAGGCCACGCCTCCCCCTCACTGGATACTGAACAGGCCATGCCTCCCCCTCAGTGGTCATTGCACAGGCCACGCCTCCCCCTCACTGGATACTGCACAGGCCACGCCTCCCCCTCAGTGGTCATTGCACAGGCCACGCCTCCCCCTCACTGGATACTGCACAGGCCACGCCTCCCCCTCAGTGGTCATTGCACAGGACACACCTCCCCCTCACTGGATACTGCACAGGCCACGCCTCCCCCTCAGTGGTCATTGCACAGGCCACGCCTCCCCCTCAGTGGATACTGCACAGGCCACGCCTCCCCCTCAGTGGTCATTGCACAGGCCACACCTCCCCCTCACTGGATACTGCACAGGCCACGCCTCCCCCTCAGTGGTCATTGCACAGGCCACACCTCCCCCTCACTGGATACTGCACAGGCCACGCCTCCCCCTCACTGGATACTGCACAGGCCACGCCTCCCCCTCAGTGGTCATTGCACAGGCCACACCTCCCCCTCACTGGATACTGCACAGGCCATGCCTCCCCCTCACTGGATACTGCACAGGCCACGCCTCCCCCTCACTGGATACTGCACAGGCCACGCCTCCCCCTCAGTGGTCATTGCACAGGCCACACCTCCCCCTCACTGGATACTGCACAGGCCACGCCTCCCCCTCAGTGGTCATTGCACAGGCCACACCTCCCCCTCACTGGATACTGCACAGGCCACGCCTCCCCCTCAGTGGTCATTGCACAGGCCACACCTTCTCTTCATTGGATGCTGCACAGACCACGCCTCCCCCAGAGGTCACTGCACAGGCCACGCCTCCCCCTCAGTGGTCACTGCACAGACCAAACTGGTGCCCTGGTTGATCCCTGCCCCAGCCCTTCCCAACAGGCTGAGCTGCCCAGCCATGGTTGCATCTCACCGGCCTTTGGCTCCCAACGGCTCCAGCCCCCACTGACAAGCTGGGAGCTGAGTGTGCCCCTTTAGCACTGCCACTTGCCAGGCTGGGGAGGCTCCCCCCGAACTCCAGAGCCTCGCTCCCACAGGGCTTGCAGCCACAAGCTGGTGCTGTCAGCCATGGGCTCGTGTTTCCTGCCTTGAGAGGAGGGAGAGGGAGGAGGCTCCCCACCTCCAAATTAAGACCAGATGAAGAAATAAACCCTGCCCTGACTTGTGCCGAGCTGCTGGCTAGACCCTGAGCCATGGGGTTGCTCCTTCCCAGCCTGCTACAGTCCCAGGGCACCCGCTGGGCTGCTAGTGAGCTGAGTCTGGGGTGCGAAGGAGGGGGCAGCCTTTGCATTGGCAGCAGCCAGGCAGCAGGGAGCTGAGCCAGAGAGGAAGGCTGCAGCAACAGGAGGGAGGGATGGCTTCCCTTTGACAACCCATTCACAGCTGGAGGGGAGGGGAAGGGGAACCAGCCACGAGGCAGGCCAGAAAGGACAGTGCCTCGGACAGCCAGCCCACGGCCAAGTGTCCTGGGACTGTTAATGGGGGGTCTAGGCCCACCCTCCTCTCAAAGCTCCCTGTCCCTCCAGCACTGCCCCTTTCTCGCCTGCTCTGTCTCCCTCGCCGGCTCTTTTGCCATTGGTTTCCATTTCTCTTGTCCTGCCCTGCTTTTTCGTCTCCAGTTGCTTCTTCCAGGCTTCCTTGTTCTCAACATGCTGGTGCTGCCTCCCTTCCAAGCCAGCGGCGTGGTACCAGGCTCATGCTGCATGCAGGAGAGTTTCTGAGACTCCATCTCAGGAATGCCGTCCTCTGCTGGCTTGCTGTGTGGTGGCATGTCGGGTACCCCCGATCCTGCACCCCGTCTGCAGCAAGATGAGACTCCACCAGCCAGTTTATTGCTCCTCCAGGATACTGCACAGCACAGGCGTGATGTGGACATAAGGAGTTAGGGGCTGGCAGCCTCAGATCCCTTGGGGCGGGTCCACAGGCCCCTGAACCCTCAGTACTCAGCTTAGTCTCTTCTCTTCATGTTTCCCAGCCAAGACGGCCTCTCCCAAAACCTCCGAACACGTGACCCCTGCTGGGCAGTGCTTACAGACACAGGCCAGTGGGGGTCACCCACAGCCCAAGGCTAGCGCCCAGCAAGTGGACAGCCCCCCCCCACGACATCACATGCTGACCGGCTGCCATGGAGTAGGGGCCGTCTCTCTGCATGCCCTGCTGCTTGGCTCTGCAGCCTTTGGCTCTGGCTTGCGGGTGAGGCGTGAGGGATGATTCCTGCCCAAGTGTTTCTTTGAACGGGCATAGCGCTGTGCAAAGCAGCTCAGATTCATTGTCTCTGGTGGTCACTCGAGTCGACCAGCCATTTTTCAACCAACATTTGTTCCAATGGCGGGGGGGAGGGGGAGTCTGATTGGAAACTGTCTGCCTACTCCCCATGTTCTAACCAGCTCTGCAATCACCCAGCGAGGCCCCCCATGGTCTCCGCTGGCCCTTCGAACGCTGACTGGCAGTCTGGGATGGCAGATTCAGGGTTTGGCGAGCAGCCACAGAACCCAGAGCAGGGACTTTTCTTTCTCACTGCTTGGCTAGTGAGCCTTCCACATATGCTCAGGGTCACAGCAATGGCCAAAACTGGGGCCAGGAAGGAAATTTTCCCAGTTCAGATGGGCAGAGACCTGAGTGGATTTCACCTTCTGCAGCATGTGGCTACTGGCAAAGTATGTCTCGATTACCCTTTTCCCTGCCACTGCAGGGGCAAGGAGGGAGCACACAATGGCTTCCTGCCCTAGGAAAAGTCCCCATGCTGGTCTGCTGACGCTGTGGCACTTGAGCTTGTTGTGGCTGGGGTTGAAAGGCCTGTGATTTGCAGGGTGTGACATTGGTTGGTCCGCCTGGCCTGAGTCTCTGTGGGCGCGTCACCATGGCAGCAGAACAGGGCAGTGGCCGGCCTGGCCTGAGTCTCTGTGGGCGCGTCGCCATGGCAGCACAACGGGGCAGTGGCCGGCCTGGCCTGAGTCTCTGTGGGCGCGTTGCCATGGCAGCACAACGGGGCAGTGGCCGGCCTGGCCTGAGTCTCTGTGGGCGCGTCACCATGGCAGCAGAACAGGGCAGTGGCCGGCCTGGCCTGAGTCTCTGTGGGCGCGTCGTCATGGCAGCACAACGGGGCAGTGGCCGGCCTGGCCTGAGTCTCTGTGGGCGCATTGCCATGGCAGCAGAACGGGGCAGTGGCCGGCCTGGCCTGGGTCTCTGTGGGCACGTCGCCACTGCAGCAGAACGGGGCAGTGGCCAGCCTGGCCTGAGTCTCTGTGGGCACGTCGCCACTGCAGCAGAACGGGGCAGTGGCCAGCCTGGCCTGAGTCTCTGTGGGCGCGTCGCCATGGCAGCAGAACGGGGCAGTGGCCAGCCTGGCCTGGGTCTCTGTGGGCGCGTCGCCATGGCAGCACAACGGGGCAGTGGCCGGCCTGGCCTGGGTCTCTGTGGGCGCGTCGCCATGGCAGCAGAACGGGGCAGTGGCCAGCCTGGCCTGAGTCTCTGTGGGCGCGTCGCCATGGCAGCAGAACGGGGCAGTGGCCAGCCTGGCCTGGGTCTCTGTGGGCGCGTCGCCATGGCAGCAGAACGGGGCAGTGGCCAGCCTGGCCTGGGTCTCTGTGGGCGCGTCGCCATGGCAGCACAACGGGGCAGTGGCCGGCCTGGCCTGGGTCTCTGTGGGAGCGTCGTCATGGCAGCAGAACGGGGCAGTGGCCAGCCTGGCCTGAGTCTCTGTGGGCGCGTCGCCATGGCAGCAGAACGGGGCAGTGGCCAGCCTGGCCTGGGTCTCTGTGGGCGCGTCGCCATGGCAGCAGAACGGGGCAGTGGCCGGCCTGGCCTGAGTCTCTGTGGGCGCGTCGCCATGGCAGCACAACGGGGCAGTGGCCGGCCTGGCCTGAGTCTCTGTGGGCGCGTTGCCATGGCAGCAGAACGGGGCAGTGGCCGGCCTGGCCTGAGTCTCTGTGGGCGCGTCGCCATGGCAGCAGAACGGGGCAGTGGCCGGCCTGGCCTGAGTCTCTGTGGGCGCGTCGCCATGGCAGCACAACGGGGCAGTGGCCGGCCTGGCCTGAGTCTCTGTGGGCGCGTTGCCATGGCAGCAGAACGGGGCAGTGGCCGGCCTGGCCTGAGTCTCTGTGGGCGCGTCGCCATGGCAGCAGAACGGGGCAGTGGCCGGCCTGGCCTGAGTCTCTGTGGGCGCGTTGCTATGGCAGCAGAACGGGGCAGTGGCCGGCCTGGCCTGAGTCTCTGTGGGCGCGTCGCCATGGCAGCAGAACACGGGCAGTGGCCAGCCTGGCCTGAGTCTCTGTGGGCGCGTCGTCATGGCAGCAGAACACAGGCAGTGGCCGGCCTGGCCTGAGTCTCTGTGGGCGCGTCGCCACGGCAGCAGAACGGGGCAGTGGCCGGCCTGGCCTGAGTCTCTGTGGGCGCGTCGCCATGGCAGCACAACGGGGCAGTGGCCGGCCTGGCCTGAGTCTCTGTGGGCGCGTCGCCATGGCAGCAGAACACGGGCAGTGGCCGGCCTGGCCTGAGTCTCTGTGGGCGCGTCGTCATGGCAGCACAACGGGGCAGTGGCCAGCCTGGCCTGAGTCTCTGTGGGTGCGTCACCATGGCAGCACAAAGGGGCAGTGGCCGGCCTGGCCTGAGTCTCTGTGGGCGCGTCGCCACTGCAGCAGAACGGGGCAGTGGCCAGCCTGGCCTGAGTCTCTGTGGGCACGTCGCCACTGCAGCAGAACGGGGCAGTGGCCAGCCTGGCCTGAGTCTCTGTGGGCACGTCGCCACTGCAGCAGAACGGGGCAGTGGCCAGCCTGGCCTGAGTCTCTGTGGGCGCGTCGCCATGGCAGCACAACAGGGCAGTGGCCGGCCTGGCCTGAGTCTCTGTGGGCGCGTCGTCATGGCAGCACAACGGGGCAGTGGCCAGCCTGGCCTGGGTCTCTGTGGGCGCGTCGTCATGGCAGCAGAACGGGGCAGTGGCCAGCCTGGCCTGAGTCTCTGTGGGCGCGTCGCCATGGCAGCAGAACGGGGCAGTGGCCAGCCTGGCCTGGGTCTCTGTGGGCGCGTCGCCATGGCAGCAGAACGGGGCAGTGGCCGGCCTGGCCTGAGTCTCTGTGGGCGCGTCGCCATGGCAGCAGAACGGGGCAGTGGCCGGCCTGGCCTGAGTCTCTGTGGGCGCGTCGCCATGGCAGCAGAACACGGGCAGTGGCCAGCCTGGCCTGAGTCTCTGTGGGCGCGTCGTCATGGCAGCAGAACACAGGCAGTGGCCGGCCTGGCCTGAGTCTCTGTGGGTGCGTCGCCATGGCAGCAGAACGGGGCAGTGGCCGGCCTGGCCTGAGTCTCTGTGGGCGCGTCGCCATGGCAGCAGAACGGGGCAGTGGCCGGCCTGGCCTGGGTCTCTGTGGGCGCGTCGCCATGGCAGCAGAACGGGGCAGTGGCCGGCCTGGCCTGAGTCTCTGTGGGCGCGTCGCCATGGCAGCAGAACGGGGCAGTGGCCGGCCTGGCCTGAGTCTCTGTGGGCGCGTCGCCATGGCAGCAGAACACGGGCAGTGGCCAGCCTGGCCTGAGTCTCTGTGGGCGCGTCGTCATGGCAGCAGAACACAGGCAGTGGCCGGCCTGGCCTGAGTCTCTGTGGGCGCGTCGCCACGGCAGCAGAACGGGGCAGTGGCCGGCCTGGCCTGAGTCTCTGTGGGCGCGTCGCCATGGCAGCAGAACGGGGCAGTGGCCGGCCTGGCCTGAGTCTCTGTGGGCGCGTTGCTATGGCAGCAGAACGGGGCAGTGGCCGGCCTGGCCTGAGTCTCTGTGGGCGCGTCGCCATGGCAGCAGAACACGGGCAGTGGCCAGCCTGGCCTGAGTCTCTGTGGGCGCGTCGTCATGGCAGCAGAACACAGGCAGTGGCCGGCCTGGCCTGAGTCTCTGTGGGTGCGTCGCCATGGCAGCAGAACGGGGCAGTGGCCGGCCTGGCCTGAGTCTCTGTGGGCGCGTCGCCATGGCAGCAGAACGGGGCAGTGGCCGGCCTGGCCTGGGTCTCTGTGGGCGCGTCGCCATGGCAGCAGAACGGGGCAGTGGCCGGCCTGGCCTGAGTCTCTGTGGGCGCGTCGCCATGGCAGCAGAACGGGGCAGTGGCCGGCCTGGCCTGAGTCTCTGTGGGCGCGTCGCCATGGCAGCACAACGGGGCAGTGGCCGGCCTGGCCTGAGTCTCTGTGGGCGCGTTGCCATGGCAGCAGAACGGGGCAGTGGCCGGCCTGGCCTGAGTCTCTGTGGGCGCGTCGCCATGGCAGCAGAACGGGGCAGTGGCCGGCCTGGCCTGAGTCTCTGTGGGCGCGTCGCCATGGCAGCACAACGGGGCAGTGGCCGGCCTGGCCTGAGTCTCTGTGGGTGCATCGCCATGGCAGCAGAGCACAGGCAGTGGCTGTTCTGGCATTGTATACACTGCGGTGTGATGGCCCCATAGGCAGTCCAGTGTATACACTGCGGTGTGATGGCCCCGCAGGCAGTGCAGTGTATACACTGCGGTGTGATGGCCCCATAGGCAGTGCAGTGTATACTCTGCGGTGTGATGGCCCCGCAGGCAGTGCAGTGTATACACTGCGGTGTGATGGCCCCGCAGGCAGTGCAGTGTATACTCTGCGGTGTGATGGCCCCGCAGGCAGTGCAGTGTATACACTGCGGTGTGATGGCCCCGCAGGCAGTGCAGTGTATACTCTGCGGTGTGATGGCCCCGCAGGCAGTGCAGTGTATACTCTGCGGTGTGATGGCCCCGCAGGCAGTGCAGTGTATACTCTGCGGTGTGATGGCCCCGCAGGCAGTGCAGTGTATACACTGCGGTGTGATGGCCCCCAGGCAGTGCAGTGTATACTCTGCGGTGTGATGGCCCCGCAGGCAGTGCAGTGTATACTCTGCGGTGTGATGGCCCCCAGGCAGTGCAGTGTATACTCTGCGGTGTGATGGCCCCCAGGCAGTGCAGTGTATACTCTGCGGTGTGATGGCCCCGCAGGCAGTGCAGTGTATACTCTGCGGTGTGATGGCCCCGCAGGCAGTGCAGTGTATACACTGCGGTGTGATGGCCCCGCAGGCAGTGCAGTGTATACACTGCGGTGTGATGGCCCCCAGGCAGTGCAGTGTATACACTGCGGTGTGATGGCCCCGCAGGCAGTGCAGTGTATACTCTGCGGTGTGATGGCCCCCAGGCAGTGCAGTGTATACTCTGCGGTGTGATGGCCCCGCAGGCAGTGCAGTGTATACTCTGCGGTGTGATGGCCCCGCAGGCAGTGCAGTGTATACACTGCGGTGTGATGGCCCCCAGGCAGTGCAGTGTATACACTGCGGTGTGATGGCCCCGCAGGCAGTGCAGTGTATACTCTGCGGTGTGATGGCCCCCAGGCAGTGCAGTGTATACACTGCGGTGTGATGGCCCCGCAGGCAGTGCAGTGTATACACTGCGGTGTGATGGCCCCCAGGCAGTGCAGTGTATACACTGCGGTGTGATGGCCCCGCAGGCAGTGCAGTGTATACACTGCGGTGTGATGGCCCCGCAGGCAGTGCAGTGTATACTCTGCGGTGTGATGGCCCCGCAGGCAGTGCAGTGTATACTCTGCGGTGTGATGGCCCCGCAGGCAGTGCAGTGTATACTCTGCGGTGTGATGGCTCCGCAGGCAGTGCAGTGTATACACTGCGGTGTGATGGCCCCCAGGCAGTGCAGTGTATACTCTGCGGTGTGATGGCCCCGCAGGCAGTGCAGTGTATACTCTGCGGTGTGATGGCCCCCAGGCAGTGCAGTGTATACTCTGCGGTGTGATGGCCCCCAGGCAGTGCAGTGTATACTCTGCGGTGTGATGGCCCCGCAGGCAGTGCAGTGTATACTCTGCGGTGTGATGGCCCCGCAGGCAGTGCAGTGTATACACTGCGGTGTGATGGCCCCGCAGGCAGTGCAGTGTATACTCTGCGGTGTGATGGCCCCGCAGGCAGTGCAGTGTATACTCTGCGGTGTGATGGCCCCGCAGGCAGTGCAGTGTATACTCTGCGGTGTGATGGCCCCGCAGGCAGTGCAGTGTATACACTGCGGTGTGATGGCCCCCAGGCAGTGCAGTGTATACTCTGCGGTGTGATGGCCCCGCAGGCAGTGCAGTGTATACTCTGCGGTGTGATGGCCCCCAGGCAGTGCAGTGTATACTCTGCGGTGTGATGGCCCCCAGGCAGTGCAGTGTATACTCTGCGGTGTGATGGCCCCGCAGGCAGTGCAGTGTATACTCTGCGGTGTGATGGCCCCGCAGGCAGTGCAGTGTATACACTGCGGTGTGATGGCCCCGCAGGCAGTGCAGTGTATACACTGCGGTGTGATGGCCCCCAGGCAGTGCAGTGTATACACTGCGGTGTGATGGCCCCGCAGGCAGTGCAGTGTATACTCTGCGGTGTGATGGCCCCCAGGCAGTGCAGTGTATACTCTGCGGTGTGATGGCCCCGCAGGCAGTGCAGTGTATACTCTGCGGTGTGATGGCCCCGCAGGCAGTGCAGTGTATACACTGCGGTGTGATGGCCCCCAGGCAGTGCAGTGTATACACTGCGGTGTGATGGCCCCCAGGCAGTGCAGTGTATACTCTGCGGTGTGATGGCCCCGCAGGCAGTGCAGTGTATACTCTGCGGTGTGATGGCCCCCAGGCAGTGCAGTGTATACTCTGCGGTGTGATGGCCCCCAGGCAGTGCAGTGTATACTCTGCGGTGTGATGGCCCCGCAGGCAGTGCAGTGTATACTCTGCGGTGTGATGGCCCCGCAGGCAGTGCAGTGTATACACTGCGGTGTGATGGCCCCCAGGCAGTGCAGTGTATACTCTGCGGTGTGATGGCCCCGCAGGCAGTGCAGTGTATACTCTGCGGTGTGATGGCCCCCAGGCAGTGCAGTGTATACTCTGCGGTGTGATGGCCCCGCAGGCAGTGCAGTGTATACTCTGCGGTGTGATGGCCCCGCAGGCAGTGCAGTGTATACACTGCGGTGTGATGGCCCCGCAGGCAGTGCAGTGTATACACTGCGGTGTGATGGCCCCCAGGCAGTGCAGTGTATACACTGCGGTGTGATGGCCCCGCAGGCAGTGCAATGTATACTCTGCGGTGTGATGGCCCCCAGGCAGTGCAGTGTATACTCTGCGGTGTGATGGCCCCGCAGGCAGTGCAGTGTATACACTGCGGTGTGATGGCCCCCAGGCAGTGCAGTGTATACACTGCGGTGTGATGGCCCCGCAGGCAGTGCAGTGTATACTCTGCGGTGTGATGGCCCCCAGGCAGTGCAGTGTATACACTGCGGTGTGATGGCCCCGCAGGCAGTGCAGTGTATACACTGCGGTGTGATGGCCCCCAGGCAGTGCAGTGTATACACTGCGGTGTGATGGCCCCCAGGCAGTGCAGTGTATACACTGCGGTGTGATGGCCCCGCAGGCAGTGCAGTGTATACACTGCGGTGTGATGGCCCCCAGGCAGTGCAGTGTATACTCTGCGGTGTGATGGCCCCCAGGCAGTGCAGTGTATACTCTGCGGTGTGATGGCCCCGCAGGCAGTGCAGTGTATACTCTGCGGTGTGATGGCCCCCAGGCAGTGCAGTGTATACTCTGCGGTGTGATTGCCCCGCAGGCAGTGCAGTGTATACACTGCGGTGTGATGGCCCCCAGGCAGTGCAGTGTATACACTGCGGTGTGATGGCCCCGCAGGCAGTGCAGTGTATACTCTGCGGTGTGATGGCCCCCCAGGCAGTGCAGTGTATACACTGCGGTGTGATGGCCCCCCAGGCAGTGCAGTGTATACACTGCGGTGTGATGGCCCCGCAGGCAGTGCAGTGTATACTCTGCGGTGTGATGGCCCCCAGGCAGTGCAGTGTATACACTGCGGTGTGATGGCCCCGCAGGCAGTGCAGTGTATACTCTGCGGTGTGATGGCCCCCCAGGCAGTGCAGTGTATACACTGCGGTGTGATGGCCCCGCAGGCAGTGCAGTGTATACTCTGCGGTGTGATGGCCCCCCAGGCAGTGCAGTGTATACTCTGCGGTGTGATGGCCCCCAGGCAGTGCAGTGTATACTCTGCGGTGTGATGGCCCCCCAGGCAGTGCAGTGTATACACTGCGGTGTGATGGCCCCGCAGGCAGTGCAGTGTATACTCTGCGGTGTGATGGCCCCGCAGGCAGTGCAGTGTATACTCTGCGGTGTGATGGCCCCCAGGCATTGCAGTGTATACACTGCGGTGTGATGGCAGTGCAGCCTCTCCCAGGCTCTGGGATACAGGGAGCCTTGGCTGCTTTGTGTGTGTGTGTGTGTGTGTGTGTGTGGGATGCACACTTCCGGCCTGGTTTCCATAGCAACTAGCAGAGATTCCTCCCACCTCAGCGGCCCCATCTTTTCCCTCTGTTCTGTTCTCTCTCCTCTCCAGGCTGCCTTCCTGTGTCCTGCATTCCACATTCTTTATGGAAATGTCTTATGAATATGCATAACTGGAAAATGCGTTATGCAAAATACTCCACATGCGGTATCATTTGCGAAGCTGAAACCTGCTGAATGGGCACTTGCTGCTTGTGTGTGCTCCATTTCTGTAGCCAGGCACACTGGCTGCTGGGAAAAGCCTGGGACTGCCATGAAGAGGCCAGACACGGAGCTAATAGCTCATTAGTTGGAGGGGAGCGGGCGATCTGCCGTCCTGCTACTGACGGCTGGGCTCTGGGGTGCTACAAAGACTTGTGACCATGTCCTCTACTGCTGGAATCCCTCCTGAATTTGGTACTTTCCGGGGGGGGGGGGGGGGGGGACCAAACAAAGGCTTCCTGCCATAGGAAATTCTCTAAGGTGAGGAAAATAAACAACCGTTTTGTCTTCAGCTGACCTTCCAGACGGCCCTGGAACCCCCTGGAACCAAAGGGCTGTAGGGCCCAGCTGGAGCCAGGTCCCAAGGGCTCCCTGGCCAGAGACAGACTTTACCTGAGCTAAGAACCAGGGTCACAGTTGGAAGGTGCAGCTTGGCCCTGCCCTGAGGCAGGGGTTGCCAACCACCAGGATTGCCTGGCGTCTCCAGCAATCAGACAGGAGTGATGCGTGTGATGAACCCGCCGGCTCCATTCCCAGCCACAGGGCTCAGATCC
Organism: Pelodiscus sinensis; assembly: GCF_052426305.1. Lineage (NCBI taxonomy): Eukaryota > Metazoa > Chordata > Testudines > Trionychidae > Pelodiscus > Pelodiscus sinensis. Next base: position 807,769 of record NC_143085.1, on the reverse strand, counting down.
CTGACCCTCAGCACTAGCACATGGGGGGCAGGGTCGGGGGTAGGGCGCACAGGGAGATCCACCCTAACTCAAGGCAGGGTGCCCTGATCCCTTACTCTGAACAGTGGGAACACTGGGTCCAAGCAGCATGTGCCCCCTCCTGGCCTTTCATCCCCACTACCCTGCATCGCTGCCCCCCCACTGGAAGGATCTGAGTCCTGGTCTTTGATTAGGAGGGGGCTGTTGTGGCCCCTGCCAGCTCCGTGGGGCTGCCCTGCCGCCCACACAGCTCAGCCCAGCCCTCAGGGACAAGTGTCCATCCAGCTCTTCCTACCTTCCTGGCAGTTGTGCCCCGAGTGGCCTGGGCAGCACTTCCACTCCAGCGCCGTGACGGTCCGGTAGGCCACGCGGTAGGTGGGCCGCGTCACAGCTCGGGAGCTGCAGACAGAAAGGCGCTGGCATCAGGGCAAGGCCGTGCGCCCCGGGGCTGGAGGTCTGCTCCTGGCTCTGCCCCTTTCAGCATGGCCTGGAAGGGAAGCGGATCCCTCGGGGGCCAGCTGGTCTGGTGGGGGGGAGGCGTGAGGAGCGAGTCACATGACCCCGTCCCAAGGGGGCTGCAGTGGAAGGCGTGCTCCCTGGAGTGGGCAGCTGGAGGCCGAGTGGCTTAGCTGCTGCAGGAGCGGACGGTCCCTTTGGGCTGGGGCAGTGGGAGGAACCTAGCACTGCACGGGCTTACTTTTCACTTCCCTGCCAGGACCAAGGCCTGGCCAGGTGCAGGAGCAGGAGCAGCACTCGGACCCCCACTAGCTCCCTGGCTGGCTCCCCAGGACCAAAGGCATGAAAGGCGGTGCCGGGGAGGGGAGCTGGCTGAGTCCAGAGGGGACCCCGGGACGTTGTGCACAGAAGTGCTGCCCGGGCGGAGGGGCTACCCTGCCTGCAGGCAGGGCTGGGGTGCAAGCAGGCAGAAGCAGCAGAGCGAGGGCCCCTGGGGGAGCCAAACCGCCCCACCCTGCAGTATGAGCTCTGCTGGGGCGGTGTTTCTCTTACCTGCCTGCAGCGCAGCCCCCTGGCCAGCGGCAGCCCTGGAACAGCTTCTGCAGGTAGGTCCCGTTCTGGACAGGGCAGGACACGGTCCTGCTGGCCACATAGGCGCACCAGTTCCTGCAAGAGAGCAGCACAGGGCAGGGTGACAGGGCAGCCAGCACAAGGCCCTGACCCTGACAGAGGCTGGCCAGACAGAGGGCCGCGGCACAGCCGATGCCATGGCCGGAGGGAGCCAGCTCAGACCCTGCGTCTCCGACAGGAGGCAGCTGGAACAAATCGGTCAACGTTATCGAAAACGCCTCTTTCCCAGCCTGCCCACCACTTTCGTTAGTGGCTTCACCACAGCCACACCCACTAGCCCTGGGGCCAATGCACCCCATGGACCGCAAAGGGTTACCGCGTCTGGGGCGCCTGCGCACTGCCCTGGCCAGTCAGAGAGGGGCTTTTCAGTAGCCAGCCAGGGTGTGGCTTGCAGGAGCAGCCCTGTGACTAAGGGGCTGCCAGCAGAGAGAGGAAGTTGGGCCCTGGCTCCCAGAGAAACCCCTTTGGGCTAGAGCAGGGCTGGGCAGCTCAGGGGGCCGGGGAGGGAAGCTCCGGCCTGTCCTCTGCCAGGCTGCAGCCTTGCCCCTAGGGCCAGGAGGGGCGGGGTCCCAGGGAGCCAGAGGGGGCAGGACAAGACTGCTGCCAGAGGGGCCCTGGCCTGGGACCCAGAGTCGTGGGAGGAGCTGGGGCCCTCCTGCACCTGTCCAGCCACTGTTGTTGTGTGGCCTGGAAGGGCTGCGGCTGGCCCCGGATGGCAGGCTGTCATGTTACCGGCTTGGAAGGGGAGCAGACGGGGGAGGTGGTCACCTCAAAGTCTGTACCAAGGGGCCATGTGAGGTGTCCTACTGGTTCTGTGTCTGCTACTCATGTACCTGTGTGATGTGTGTGTGTGGAGTTACGGGATACGGATGCGCCTGGACTGCCAGTTGTAAAGAACAATTGTTCAGCTGATGACTATGCTAATTAACAAGGCAATGGACAATGCCTTGTTAATGGCTCTCAGGGAGGCCAACACACACCTGAGGAAACCTGCAAACCAGCCAGGGCACAATGGCTGCTGACGTGAAACACAAACAGGTCACTTGACCCTGTGACCCACTCCAGCTTGGATGGATCTAAAATGCCATGAGGCAAACTCCATGTGGGCTTTGGTCCTGGTCCTGATCCCAGATGCAGCCTTGCGAGGGACAGCGAGCCGGGAAGGATGGCTGACCCCTCCTGACATAGGATGTAACCAGAGACTTCTAAGCCAGCAGTTATAACATTTCTGCTGCGAGCCTGCATCGAGAACTGGGGGACTGGTGCATGTGACGTGTTCTCCTTGACAACCTGACGCTCCACCTTTCCTTTCTTTTATTAATAACCTTTCGATTTTAGATTCTAAAGGACTGGTCCAGCGTGATCTTGTGGGTAAGATCCAGAGTGTAAACTGACTGAGAACTGGGGCTGGTTTCTTGGGACCGTTCGGGGGAGGTGAGATAGGGTTCTAGAACCCCTCCCCTGTGTCAGGCCCGGGGCTGATTGGGGCACAGGGAGAGCGGGGGTCTCCGAGGGGTTTTCCTCATGAGGCTTCCTGTTGGCCGGATTGGCAGCTGAAGCGCTCGGTGTGACCGGGTTGTGGCCTGTTTGGGAAGGTCTCTATTCAGGGGCTGTAAGAAGCCCCGAGTTTGAGCAATTCACCCGGAGCAGAAGCCCTCAGCAGTGCCCAGACCCGGCCCGGTCCATCACACCGGTGTGAAGGACGGTGCTGATAACCCCCTGCAGGGGGGCGAGAGACTCTGGTAGTGGGCACAGCAGGAGGGGATGAGAGTCCACAGTAGTGGGCACGGCCAGAAGCGGGGCGAGAGATCACGGTAGTGGGCACAGCTGGAAGGGATGAGACCACGGTAGTGGGCACGGCTGGAAGGGACGCGACCACAGTAGTGGGCACAGCTGGAAGGGATGAGAGACCACGGTAGTGGGCACGGCCGGAAGGGACGCGACCACGGTAGTGGGCACAGCTGGAAGGGATGAGAGACCATGGTAGTGGGCACAGCTGGAAGGGATGAGACCACGGTAGTGGGCACGGCTGGAAGGGACGCGACCACGGTAGTGGGCACAGCTGGAAGGGACGCGACCACGGTAGTGGGCACAGCTGAAAGGGACGAGAGACCACGGTAGTGGACATAGCCAGAAGGGGGATGAAAGACCACGGTAGTGGGCACAGCTGGAAGGGACGAGACCACTGTAGTGGGCACGGCTGGAAGGGATGAGACCACGGTAGTGGACATAGCTGGAAGGGACGAGAGACCACGGTAGTGGGCACAGCTGGAAGGGACGAGACCACTGTAGTGGGCACGGCTGGAAGGGATGAGACCACGGTAGTGGACATAGCTGGAAGGGACGAGAGACCACGGTAGTGGACATAGCTGGAAGGGATGAGAGACCACGGTAGAGGGCACAGCTGGAAGGGACGCGACCACTGTAGTGGGCATGGCTGGAAGGGATGAGACCACGGTAGTGGACATAGCTGGAAGGGGGATGAAAGACCACGGTAGTGGGCACAGCTGGAAGGGACGCGACCACGGTAGTGGGCACGGCTGGAAGGGACGAGAGACCACGGTAGTGGGCACAGCTGGAAGGGACGAGACCACGGTAGTGGACATAGCCGGAAGGGGGATGAAAGACCACGGTAGTGGGCACAGCTGGAAGGGACGCGACCACGGTAGTGGGCACAGCTGGAAGGGACGAGAGACCACGGTAGTGGGCACGGCTGGAAGGGATGAGACCACGGTAGTGGGCACAGCTGGAAGGGACACGACCACGGTAGTGGGGACAGCTGGAATGGACGCGACCACGGTAGTGGGCACAGCTGGAAGGGACGAGAGACCACGGTAGTGGGCACAGCTGGAAGGGACGAGACCACGGTAGTGGGCACAGCTGGAAGGGACACGACCACGGTAGTGGGCACAGCTGGAAGGGATGAGAGACCACGGTAGTGGGCACAGCTGGAAGGGACAAGAGACCACGGTAGTGGGCACAGCTGGAAGGGACAAGAGACCACGGTAGTGGGCACAGCTGGAAGGGACGAGACCACGGTAGTGGGCACAGCTGGAAGGGATGAGAGACCACGGTAGTGGGCACAGCTGGAAGGGATGAGAGACCACGGTAGTGGGCACAGCTGGAAGGGACGCGACCACGGTAGTGGGCACAGCTGGAAGGGATGAGAGACCACGGTAGTGGGCACAGCTGGAAGGGACGAGAGACCACGGTAGTGGGCACAGCTGGAAGGGACGCGACCACTGTAGTGGGCACAGCTGGAAGGGACGAGAGACCACGGTAGTGGGCACAGCTGGAAGGGACGCGACCACGGTAGTGGGCACAGCTGGAAGGGACGAGAGACCACGGTAGTGGGCACGGCTGGAAGGGACGAGAGACCACGGTAGTGGGCACAGCTGGAAGGGACGAGACCACGGTAGTGGACATAGCCGGAAGGGGGATGAAAGACCACGGTAGTGGGCACAGCTGGAAGGGACGAGAGACCACGGTAGTGGGCACGGCTGGAAGGGACGAGACCACGGTAGTGGGCACAGCTGGAAGGGACACGACCACGGTAGTGGGGACAGCTGGAATGGACGCGACCACGGTAGTGGGCACAGCTGGAAGGGACGAGAGACCACGGTAGTGGGCACAGCTGGAAGGGACGAGACCACGGTAGTGGGCACAGCTGGAAGGGACACGACCACGGTAGTGGGCACAGCTGGAAGGGATGAGAGACCACGGTAGTGGGCACAGCTGGAAGGGACAAGAGACCACGGTAGTGGGCACAGCTGGAAGGGATGAGAGACCACGGTAGTGGGCACAGCTGGAAGGGATGAGAGACCACGGTAGTGGGCACAGCTGGAAGGGATGAGAGACCACGGTAGTGGGCACAGCTGGAAGGGATGAGAGACCACGGTAGTGGGCACAGCTGGAAGGGACGAGAGACCACGGTAGTGGGCACAGCTGGAAGGGACGCGACCACAGTAGTGGGCACGGCTGGACAGCATGATCCAGGAGCGATGTGGGTCTGGAATAGAGACCAGCAGGTAGTGCGCAGCATGACGCAGCCATTCTTCTCAGTGCAGATGTCAGGAGTTGTTGTTTACCCGTCCATATGCCACTGATGCCTGGGCTCGTGTGTATCATAGTGAGGCACTCCGATGGCCCCAAGTCACTGGGGGGGACACGATCTGTTTTGTGGGACAGTTCACTCCAATGCGCATTGAAGTCACTTCAGAATTTCCCACCAGCTGGAGTCCCTGCTAGCCCAAGCGGGCCCAACGGGGCAGGGAAAGTGGCGGGAGGAGGGTGCGTTGGCCAGGGCAGACGATGGATTGTGCTGCTTTGTGACCCGGGAGATGCCATCTGCTCTCTGCGGAGAAGGCCCTTTGAAAAGGAGCTGCCGGACAGAAGAACAAAGAATGACACTGCCTGCTTTTGAAACAGGGGGCTGGGGAAACCATTGTCTGGGAAGCACCAGGGGCTTGTGGAGTGTGGAAGGGTCAGAGCAGAGGGAAAGGGCAGGACAGCAATGAAGTCAGCACAAAAGGCCTGAAAGACTCCTGTGAGTCACTTCCCCTTTATACACCTGTTTCCCCTTCCTGGCTGCACACTCCTCAGGGCAGGGTCTGTCTCCCTGGGGTTGGCAGCGTGGGGCGCCCTGCCAGGACACAGCAAGAAGGCAAGGGGACAGGAGCTCTGTCCCACACGCCGTGAATGCCCAGTAGGGGACAACGCAGCCAGTAGAGGAGGGAGGGCAGGAAATTCGCTTGCAAGGGCTGACAGATTTGGGGGGCAGGGGAAAAGGAATGGGGTGCTGGAAGGCCCAGAAGGGGAAGGTCAGTCTCTGTGTACAACACCAGTACCCCACCAGGTGGCACAAGGAAGGAAAGGGAGAGGAGCCGGCAGTGCGGGGAGCCATTCCTGAAAGAAGTCCCAGGGATGCTCTGAGCAGCAATCAAAGGGCTCCAGGAGTGAGAGTCTGAGTCACATTTCTTCCCACACCCCCTCTCTGCCCTTGCACATTCACACTCCCTCTCTGCCCTTGCACATTCACACCCCTCTGCCTTTGCACAATCACATCCCCTCTCTGCCCTTGCACATTCACACCCCTGTCCTTGCACATTCACACTCCCTCTCTGCCCTTGCACATTCACACCCCTCTGCCCTTGCACATTCACACCCTTGTCCTTTCACATTCACACCCCCCTCTGCCCTTGCACATTCACACCCCATCTCTGCCCTTGTACATTCACACTCCCTCTCTGCACTTGCACATTCACACCCCTGTCCTTGCACATTCACACTCCCTTTCTGCCCTTGCACATTCACACCCCCTCTCTGCCCTTGCACATTCACACCCCTGTCCTTGCACATTCAGACTCCCTTTCTGCCCTTGCACATTCACACCCCTGTCCTTACACATTCACACCCCCTCTCTGCCCTTGCACATTCACACCCCTGTCCTTGCACATTCAGACTCCCTTTCTGCCCTTACACATTCAGACTCCCTTTCTGCCCTTGCACTTTCACACCCCCTCTCTGCCCTTACACATTCACACCCCCTTTCTGCCCTTACACATTCACACTCCTCTGCCCTTGCACATTCACACCCCTCTGTCCTTGCACATTCAGACTCCCTTTCTGCTCTTACACATTCACACCCCCTTTCTGCCCTTACACATTCACACCCCTCTGCCCTTGCAACATTCACACCCCCCTCTGCCCTTACACATTCACACCCCTCTGCCCTTGCACATTCACACCCCCTCTCTGTCCTTACACATTCACACCCCTCTGCCCTTGCACATTCACACCCCTCTGCCCTTGCACATTCACACCCCCTCTCTGCCCTTACACATTCAGACTCCCTTTCTGCCCTTACACATTCACACCCCTCTGCCCTTACACATTCACACCCCTCTGCCCTTGCACATTCACACCCCCTCTCTGCCCTTACACATTCACACTCCCTTTCTGCCCTTGCACATTCACACCCCTCTGCCCTTGCAACATTCACACCCCCTCTCTGCCCTTACACATTCACACTCCCTTTCTGCCCTTGCACATTCACACCCCTCTGCCCTTGCACATTCACACTCCCTTTCTGCCCTTGCACATTCACACCCCTCTGCCCTTGTACATTCACACCCCCTCTCTGTCCTTACACATTCACACCCCCTCTCTGTCCTTGCAACCGCCCCCCCAGCTGGCCGGTGTGGTGAGCCTGCTCTAACCCAAGAGCCACTGTGGCATCCTGAGTCTCCCGAGTTTGTCTGGATCAAGGCCTGTAGGGCGTGGTAGAGATGTAGCCGTGTTAGTGTGGGGTAGCTGAAGCAAGGCCTGTAGGGCGTGGTGCACCGTGACAGCTCTGCCCATGGTGACGGCCCTTGAATTTTCAAACAGCCCTTTTCCCAAGCCTCCGGAGACTCTAGGGAGCAAAGGAAGCCAGGACCGCAGCTGAGTGAGGTGTGGCTGGGAAGGGACATCACTCATTGCTGGCCTAGGCCCGCACAAGGGGGATGAAGGGCATTTCCTTCCCTGCAGTTTCCTTCCTCCACCTGCCCTGGCAGCCAGCTCTCCCCACCCCGTCCTGGCTTCTGCGGGGGCTGGGAAAGCATCTGCCGGCTGGGGCAAGTTTTAGCTGTTTTGTCACAGCCCCGTTTTCTCTGCAGCTGTTCCCAGCGGCCAGCTTGAAAGACCCCTAGTCACTGAGTCCCGCGCTGCTCCAGCCTCAGCATTGGTCACGCCTGACAGCAGCCCAGCGGGCCAGGCTGCTCCCAGGGCCAGCTCTTTGTTGGGCTAGTGAGGCAGGATCCCTGCTGAACAATCAGCAGAATAAAAGGCCACTAGAGAGGGGCCTGCCCCAGCCCATCTCGGAACCCCCCAATCTCCTGAGGTGCAGAACGGCGCCAAGTGGTGCTTCTCTGCCTGTCCCTGTGTGCACGCTCTGCTCCAGCTGGGTCTGAGACACTCAGCCAGGCTGGGAAAAGTGGCTTTTCCCCTGGGATCATCACCACTGCTCTGTGCACCCCGGGTGTGCCGGGGACGAGAACTTTCTGCTCACAATGTCCCCGATCCCGCCGGCGTTGGACAGCCCCACGCGCCCAGGCATGGGGAGATTTCCAGAGGAAAATGCTTCCCGGACACAACAGCTGCATGCCTCTTAGAACCAGCAGCTCCCCAGGACTCGCTCCCCATACTGGCTGGGTGCTGCTGTAACAGCCCTGCTCCCCCCCAGATCAAAACAAGCAACCTGGATCTGTGAGTCCCAGGACGCCCTGCCCTGACACCTCATCCGCAGCCTGTCGGTTCTGCTGGCGCCGCTTGTTCCCGCCCTGCCTTCTTGCAGAGACACTGGGACGCACTGACCCGAGCTGAGTCCACCCAGCCAGCACACAAGGGCCTGTACGCCCAGCCCCACTCACAGTCACTGTCACCAGACATTAGCAAATCAGGTCTCTTCCCACTGGGAAGGATGGGTGCCACAAGCACCTGGCCTGGCGGAGCCCCACAAGCTGTCATCACTGTTCTCCAGAGCGGGCACCCAAGCACCAGCCATGGCCACGGCTCCCAGCACTGGAGCCCGGCGCTGAGCCACTGCACACGCCCAGGCAGCCCAGACAAGTGCTTGCACGTTACCTGCGGTGGGCGAACGGGAGTCCGCCCAGGCTCCACGTGCAGCTCCCCTGGGGCAGCAGGCAGCACAGCCATAGGGCCGCTGGTAGGCACCTCATCCAGCTGAGCTGCTGCCTGCCCATCGTGTTTGTCCGTGGGGCCAGAGCTTCTGAGCTCAGTGCAGTCCTCGATCCTTCTTGAACTTGACCGACCCGCTCTGACGTGCTCCCAAGGCGCAGCGCTCAAGGATCTCCCGCGGGCGAGAGAAGAGAAGCTCCCTTAGCCCATGCAATGCACCCAGGTGTAGCTGGGGTCCCGATGAAGGAGGCTGAACTTGCAGGGGAGGGGAAGGAACGGAGCTCAGTGCGGCCAGCCCTCCTGCACGGCCCTGCAACACACAAATAATAGCTGGCGTGAAGTCGCTCTCTGCGCTGACTTGGCTGGGGCTCCTGCAACAGCTGGGGGGAGGCTCCAGCTAAGCTGAGAGAGGCAGCAGAATTCCCCGAGAGATCGCCACTCAGCACTGCAATGTGCAGGAGAAGAGATGGGTCCTGGGGATGGAGGGCCAGCGTCTCTCCTCTTCCAGGCGTGTCCTCGGGACACAGGCTGGGCCGCTCGCACTATGCCCAGCGCCGCACTTTCTGCTGGGATGTCTGGCAACGGGAAAAGTGAGGAGTCCGGCCCCCTTCCCTCGGCTGCATTAAGGAACCCAAACAATTCCAGTGTTGCTCTCTCCACCCCTTATATTCCAGACGTGCACTGATTTCATGTTCCCAGCCTCACTGGAGAAAGGGGCGGGCAGGCACTTAGCTCATGTACAGAGAGCTCTTCTTTCTGCTTCCAGAGCCAGCCCCCCACGGAGTCACTTCCTGGGCTTGCTCCACTTCTCCCCCCACCCCGGCCTGCCTGCAGCGACCTTACTCCTGATGTATGCCGCTGGGAAGGGCATAGCAGAGGTGGAGGGGGGCAGCCCCCCCCAACTAGAAGTAGTTTCCAGCCTATGCACAGTTTCCAGTTTGGTTCAGTGGGTCTACCCCCCTCCCCCCATACATACACCTTGTTCCAGCCCCCCCATAAATACACCTTGTTCCAGCCCCCCCGGGACATACTCCCTGTTCCAACCCCCCCAATACCTAAACTTGTTCCATCCCGCCCCATGCATACACCTTGTTCCAGCCCCCCCATAAATACACCTTGTTCCAGCCCCCCCCCCCCGTACATACACCTTGTTCTGGCCCCGCTGTACATACACCTTGTTCTGGCCCCCCCCCCCCAGCCCCCCCGTACATACACCTTGTTCTGGCCCCCCCATACATACACCTTGTTCTAGCCCCCCCGTACATACACCTTGTTCTGGCCCCGCTGTACATACACCTTGTTCTAGCCCCCCCGTACATACACCTTGTTCCGGACCCCCCCCGTACATACACCTTGTTCTGGCCCCGCTGTACATACACCTTGTTCTAGCCCCCCCGTACATACACCTTATTCCAACCCCCCCGTACATACACCTTGTTCTGGCCCCGCTGTACATACACCTTGTTCTAGCCCCCCCGTACATACACCTTATTCCAACCCCCCCGTACATACACCTTGTTCTGGCCCCGCTGTACATACACCTTGTTCTAGCCCCCCCGTACATACACCTTATTCCAAGCCCCCCGTACATACACCTTGTTCTGGCCCCGCTGTACATACACCTTGTTCTAGCCCCCCCGTACATACACCTTATTCCAAGCCCCCCGTACATACACCTTGTTCTGGCCCCGCTGTACATACACCTTGTTCTAGCCCCCCCGTACATACACCTTATTCCAACCCCCCCGTACATACACCTTGTTCTGGCCCCGCTGTACATACACCTTGTTCTAGCCCCCCCGTACATACACCTTATTCCAAGCCCCCCGTACATACACCTTGTTCTGGCCCCGCTGTACATACACCTTGTTCTAGCCCCCCCGTACATACACCTTATTCCAACCCCCCCGTACATACACCTTGTTCTGGCCCCGCTGTACATACACCTTGTTCTGGCCCCCCTCGACTCCCCCACGAGAGAGGCTGAAGGGTGGGACGCTTCGAATCGCCATCAAATACCTGCCTGCCCCCGTCTCAGCCAACACACAGCCCCTGGCCTCGTCCTACCCCTGCCTGCCCCCGTCTCAGCCAACACACACGGCCCCTGGCCTCGTCCTACCCCTGCCTGCCCCCCGGCTCACAGCTCCTCCAAATGGTTCAAAGGACTCTTGCGAGATTTTTTCCAGATTTTTTCGATGGAGGTAGATGGGGGGAAGAGAGGCCCCCCCAGTCCAAGCCTCAGAGAGGCAAAGAAATTCCCCCCCATGCCTCGTCGGACTGATTGGAGCTGCTCTCCACAAATCTACAAGTCACATGACACCCCTAGGGGTTATGTCTGTCCCGCCCAGAAAGGCCCGCGGCCTGGCCCATGCCAGCTGAGGACCCGCACGCAGCCCAGGCTGTGTCACTGCTGTGCAGACGGGGACAGGCCTGGAGCCAGTCTGCCCAGCAAGGACACCGAGAGCTGCTGCGCTGGCACAGGCCAGATGAAGCCTTTTCTTTGCTCTTTAGAGGTGCCTCTAGAGGGCAGCCGCTCCCCACCAACCAGGAGCCAGCCTGAGGGAGCACGGGGAAAGGTGGCATTTCTAGCACAGCCATTCCCACAGGCCTGCACGTCGGAGGGGGGGGGGGGGGCTTTCTGCGGAGCAGGGACTGTCTTCTTCTATGCCAGTGAGGCTCTGAGCTGCCATAGACCCTGACACCTATGTCACAGATGGGAGGTAGGGGGTGAGCAATGTGCACAGTGGCGGTGTTGAGCGATTCAACCAAACTGCAAACCACGCAAATACGTATGGGGATAGAGAGAGAGAGAGAGAGAGAGGGGTGTGTGTAGATAGATAGATAGATAGATAGATAGATAGATAGATAGATAGATAGATAGATAGATAGATAGATGCGTGTGTGGGGATAGGTAAATAGAGGGGTGCATGGGGATAGATAGGTAGATACAGGCATGTGTGCGGATAGGTAGATAGATAGGTAGATACAGGCGTGTGTGGGGATAGGTAGATAGGTAGATAGAGGGGTGTATGGGGATAGAGAGAGAGAGAGAGAGGGGTGTATGGGAATAGATAGATAGATACAGGCGTGTGTAGGGATAGGTAGATAGAGGGGTGTGTGGGGATAGGTAAATAGAGGGGTGTATGGGGATAGATAGATAGGTAGATACAGGCATGTGTGCGGATAGGTAGATAGATAGGTAGATACAGGCGTGTGTGGGGATAGGTAGATAGGTAGATAGAGGGGTGTATGGGGATAGAGAGAGAGAGAGAGAGGGGTGTATGGGAATAGATAGATAGATACAGGCGTGTGTAGGGATAGGTAGATAGAGGGGTGTGTGGGGATAGGTAAATAGAGGGGTGTATGGGGATAGATAGATAGGTAGATACAGGCGTGTGTGGGGATAGGTAGATAGGTAGATAGAGGGGTGTATGGGGATAGATAGATAGAGAGAGAGAGGGGTGTATGGGAATAGATAGATAGATACAGGCGTGTGTGGGATAGGTAGATAGAGGGGTATGTGGGGATAGGTAAATAGAGGGGTGTATGGGGATAGATAGATAGGTAGATACAGGCGTGTGTGGGGATAGGTAGATAGGTAGATAGAGGGGTGTATGGGGATAGAGAGAGAGAGAGAGAGAGAGGGGTGTATGGGAATAGATAGATAGATACAGGCGTGTGTGGGATAGGTAGATAGAGGGGTGTGTGGGGATAGGTAAATAGAGGGGTGTGTGGGGATAGGTAGATAGGTAGATAGAGGGGTGTGTGGGGATAGGTAGATAGGTAGATAGAGGGGTGTGTGGGGATAGGTAAATAGAGGGGTGTGTGGGGATAGGTAGATAGGTAGATAGAGGGGTGTATGGGGATAGAGAGAGAGAGAGAGAGGGGTGTATGGGAATAGATAGATACAGGCGTGTGTGGGATAGGTAGATAGAGGGGTGTGTGGGGATAGGTAAATAGAGGGGTGTATGGGGATAGATAGATAGGTAGATACAGGCGTGTGTGGGGATAGGTAGATAGAGGGGTGTATGGGGATAGATAGATAGAGAGAGAGAGGGGTGTATGGGAATAGATAGATAGATACAGGCGTGTGTGGGATAGGTAGATAGAGGGGTGTGTGGGGATAGGTAAATAGAGGGGTGTATGGGGATAGATAGATAGGTAGATACAGGCGTGTGTGGGGATAGGTAGATAGATAGGTAGATACAGGCGTGTGTGGGGATAGGTAGATAGGTAGATAGAGGGGTGTATGGGGATAGAGAGAGAGAGAGAGAGGGGTGTATGGGAATAGATAGATAGATACAGGCGTGTGTGGGATAGGTAGATAGAGGGGTGTGTGGGGATAGGTAAATAGAGGGGTGTATGGGGATAGATAGATAGGTAGATACAGGCGTGTGTGGGGACAGGTAGATAGGTAGATAGAGGGGTGTCTGGGGACAGATAGACAGACAGGCAAATCTCCATAGTAACCCTATAGCACCCTAAGGGCACCCAAGGGAAACAGTAGGCCATTTGTCAGCCATACTAGCCACTGCACACGCGGTGGCGACTGGCATGGGGGCAAGTACAGGCTGTCAGTGTATAGGCAAGGGCACCATTTCAGATTTTCAAAGGGGAGGGGACAACTTCCAGCTGAGGTCCAGGTGCAACATTCTCAATACTTGGGGCACAAAGCCCCCAGATAGGCATGGTATGATGGAGGGACAGCCTGGCCACATCTGAGTAGTATGGCAATCCATATGTTGAATAATTGAATTGTGCATGTATTGTGCATGTGTGAATGTGCACCACCGGTAGAAACACAAAACCTAGCTGTGGGCGCTCTGCTAATCGGCTGGGTGGGGTTTGACTGTTTGCTGAGTGGACGCACAGCTGCCCGGCTTCCAGGGAGCACTAGGGCAGCCCTATGTGCCAGGCTGCAATGCCACCCAAGGTTGGGGTGGCTGGACAGGTCATCTACGTCCTCTCCTCATTTGTGGCTCAGATATTAGTGGAGCCAGGCCCCCTTGGATCCCTGTGACTTGGTCCTGGGGCTCTCTGCCCAACCTAAAGTGCCGGGGTGGGGGGTGCAGCAGGTGGGGGAGGCAGGGTGGACTCAGGCTTAGTGCTAGTGGGAGCCAGGCCAGTCGAGTTTTACTCCCACGTCTGCCACTGAGTCTTTGGGGTGACCTCAATGTGATGGACCCCCCCCCATGGTTTATGAAATGGACTCACGACGTGAATATACATAACGCAAAGGTGGTTTGAGCGAATTATTTCATGTAACCCATCGATCTTCGCCTTGTGATCTGCTGGGTGTGTGTGTGTGTGTGTCTGTTTCTCTTACTCTGGTGTGTGTGTGTGTGTGTGTGTGTGTGTGTGTGTCTGTTTCTCTTACTCTGGGGTGTGTGTGTGTGTGTGTGTGTGTGTGTTTCTCTTACTCTGGTGTGTGTGTGTGTGTGTGTGTGTGTGTGTGTTTCTCTTACTCTGGTGTGTGTGTGTGTGTGTGTGTGTGTGTCTGTTTCTCTTACTCTGGTGTGTGTGTGTGTGTGTGTGTGTGTGTGTGTTGTCCTTCAGTCTGAGCAGTGGTTGGTTCCTTCCCAAAGGGTGTGTGTGTGTGTGTGTGTGTGTGTGTTTGTGTGTGTGTGTGTTCCTTCAGTCTGAGCAGTGGTTGGTTCCTTCCCAAAGGGGGTGTGTGTGTGTGTGTGTGTGTGTGTGTGTGTTTCTCTTACTCTGGTGTGTGTGTGTGTGTGTGTGTGTGTGTCTGTTTCTCTTACTCTGGTGTGTGTGTGTGTGTGTGTGTGTGTGTTGTCCTTCAGTCTGAGCAGTGCTTGGTCCCTTCCCAAAGGAATAGGAAAGCAGAGGCCTGGGGTGTGTGTGTGTGTGTGTGTGTGTGTGTGTGTGTTGTCCTTCAGTCTGAGCAGTGGTTGGTTCCTTCCCAAAGGGGGTGTGTGTGTTTGTGTGTGTGTGTTGTCCTTCAGTCTGAGCAGTGCTTGGTCCCTTCCCAAAGGAATAGGAAAGCAGAGGCCTCGGGGGGGGTGTGTGTGTGTGTGTGTGTGTGTGTTTGTGTGTGTGTGTGTGTGTTCCTTCAGTCTGAGCAGTGCTTGGTCCCTTCCCAAAGGGGGTGTGTGTGTGTGTGTGTGTTGTCCTTCAGTCTGAGCAGTGCTTGGTCCCTTCCCAAAGGAATAGGAAAGCAGAGGCCTCGGGGGGGGGGGGGTGTGTGTGTGTGTGTGTGTGTTTGTGTGTGTGTGTGTGTTGTCCTTCAGTCTGAGCAGTGGTTGGTTCCTTCCCAAAGGGTGTGTGTGTGTGTGTGTGTGTGTGTGTGTGTGTTTGTGTGTGTGTGTTCCTTCAGTCTGAGCAGTGCTTGGTCCCTTCCCAAAGGAATAGGAAAGCAGAGGCCTGGCCTGGGTCTTTTTGGCTGGGCTGCCCCTGAAGGAAGGAGCCAGGCCCCTGGTTCGGAGGGGCAGCTGTTTGCCTGCGGCTTCAGCTGCACAGAGCCAGGTTTGTTCTCTAGCCCGGTGCCAGCCATTGTGACCTGGGGCCAGTGGGCACGTCCCCGGGGCTACCTGCCGCCTTGGCGCCGGGCCCCACCCTGCTCTCTCCGGACCTGTGGGCAGGGGGAGCCCCAGAGGCCGCCCCGCCCCGCCCCGTCCCCGAGTCACGCAGCTTCCCAGCTGTCCCGGCTCCCCGGTACCTGCCGCGGCCGCTCCAGGCCCCTCGCCCCGGCCAGGCGGGGCTCCCGTCGGGATGCTCCGGAGCCTCGTGCGCAGCCTCCTCCCGGCTCGGGCTGCGCCCGCTTCGCGCCCGCTCCCCCGCTGCAGCCGCGGCCGCGCCAGGTGGGTCCGGCCGCGGGGAGAACGGGCCGGGGGAGCGGCCCCGCGGGAGGGGGAGCACCGGGCCGTGCGCGAGCCGGGGGCGCTGTGCGGGGGGGCGTCGCGCGCTTGGGGGCTCTGTGGGGGGGGGGGGACCGCGCGCGCGCTTGGGGGCTCTGTGGGGGGGGGGCGTCGCGCGCTTGGAAGGTCTTTGCGGGGGGGGGCGCCGCGCGCGCGCTTGGGGGCTCTGTGGGGGGGGGACCGCGCGCTTGGAAGGTCTGTGGGGGGGGGGCCGCGCGCGCGCTTGGAAGGTCTTTGCGGGGGGGGACCGCGCGCGCGCTTGGGGGCTCTGTGGGGGGGGGACCGCGCGCGCGTTTAGAGTGTCTGTGGGGGGGGCGCCGCGCGCCTGTGGCCCGGAGGGGGAGGGGGCGCGAGGCGCGGGGGCCCTGCTGCTCTGATCCCCGGGGGCGGGGCCTGGGTTCGGTGCCCACCCCCCAGTGCAGCCTGGGGCCCAGCCCTGGGTGCGGGCGGGGGGCGAGGGGCCTGCAGTGCGGGGAGCCTATGAGGGCATCAGGCCCGGGCCCTGCAGCCCTCTTCCATGGCAGGGGCACAGGCCCTCAGGGATGCTCCTGCACCGGTGGGCCGGGCCGCCCGACGGCCTTTCTCCCCAGAGGCGACTGGGCATCGCTGAGCCCTCCCAGGGTGCCAGCTTGGCACAGGTGGGTGAGGCGTGAGGAAGGAGACAGCCCGGGGAGAATGGGCCTGAGGTCGGTCTCTGGGGTGGGAGGTGGATTTACGGGGGGGGAGGCCACTCTCCAAGACAGAGCCCCATCGCTGACTGATGCTCTCCCTTTCAGGCTGCATCCCCACCCCTCTGCTGCCGGCCAATTTCTCCCCTTGCTGTGGACAGGCCTGACCAGCGCTGCGGCACCACCCGTGACAGAGACGGAGCAGCAGGAAGCAAGCAGGAGAGGAGGGAGGGTTCCTGTCTGCAGCAGCAGCTCCTTGCGAGCCCCAGGACGCAGGCCCACTCTGCCCCTCCTACCTGCCGGGTTCCCTGCCCCCCAGAAAGGTGCCATTCCAGCTGCAGGCGAGCAGCCTCCCCAGGGACAGATTTCAGAGGAGTCACCTGCAGCAAGCCCCAGCCGACGCCTGGGGATGGAGCTCTGAGCCTGTCCGACCAGCCCCGTCCGGGGGAGAGGAAGGCACCTTGTGTGGCAGGCTGCCTGAGGCCTTTTGGGGCTGAGTGAGATAGTCTGGGGAAGCTGGGGGTGGGGAGGGGAGACCCATCTCCCCAGAATGGATTGTGTGGCCCTGCGCAGCTGCCTGGAGGGACTGGAGACAGGAGGCGCTGGGCTTGGGCTGGCTGCTCTGGGCTCTGCACTGCTCCTGCTGCGGAGGGGGAGAGTCTGCAGTGGGGCAGCTGACAGCCCCAGGGGCCCAGTATAACGAGAGCTGGACAGGGACAAGAGGCGCCCAGGACAATACCGGGGGACCCTGCGTTTCCCCAGGGTCTCTGCTTGGCTGGATCATTTCTCTTTGGCTCCCACCAGCCACCCCAGGTCTTTGCAGCAACAGGGATTGCGGCGCGGCCACGCTGCTCCTCCAGCCCGGCTCTGTGTGCAGTTAAGAGAACAGACGCCTCTGGAGCCCGGGACCCTCGTGTGGGGGCCACCCTGCTTGCTGAAGGACTGGGAAGCCAGAAGGCAAAGGTTGTGCCAGCCAGGCTGAGGAAAGGGGCCTGGGACAACGCCCTGCCACTGAGATCCCCACCTGTGTCCTGGCGCCATGGCGCGGCCGAGCTCAGGGGCACTGATTTCGGTCAGCGGCCTGGGCTTCCCACCACAGAACCTGGCCCGCGTGGTGGTGTGGGAGTGGCTGAACGAACACGGGCGCTGGCGGCCCTACACGGCAGCTGTCTGCCACCACATCGAGAACGTGCTGAAGGAGGACACCCGGGGCAGTGTGGTGCTCGGGCAGGTGGACCCCCAGCTGGCCCCATACATCATCGACTTGCAGTCCATGCACCAGTTCCGCCAGGACACAGGTAGGGAGGGGCTCCACGTGGCCTGGGGCGTGGCCGGGACAAGGGGTGGCGCTGAGGAGGTGGCTTGGCCGTCGGGTTTGAGCCCCTCAATCTCTGCTTGGGTTTCAGATTGGCCCTGCCTCTTTTCCTGGTAAAGGCGTGTGGGGCTGATCTCCCTCACGGTCCAGGAGGGCAGAGTGCGTCTGGCCCTAGCCGCGCCATGGCGCTTGCATTGAGGTGGATGACTGCCTCCAACCAGAGCTAGTGAGCTGGCTGGGACGGGGAAGCAAGCCCAGGGCACTATTCCTGGCTCTGACACCAGCCTGCTGTGAGGCTTGGGGTAAGTCCCAACCTCTCTGTGTGCCTCAGTTTCCCCCAGGATGGGAATGATGAGACCCACCCCCTGAAAAGGGCTTTGGGGTTAGCACAGGCTACATCGTGTGCTGCTGCTGGCTCTTCACAGGGATAAGTGGGAGGGGAATGTGGGTCTGTGCTGGGGGATGTGTGACTGCAGTTAGCCTGGGGGCTCCCTTGTAAGGCCTGCGGGGGCTCTCTGCACCAAGCAGGGACAGGCACGCCCAGGAAGGAGGGTGCAATCCAGTGGTGCCTGAGCCCATGGCACCTGGCTCCAGGGGGCCTGTTTTGGGTTGAGGCAGGGAGGGACGCTGCTCGCTGGCCTGTGCTGTGTGACGTGTGGGCTGCTGTTCTGTGCAGAGCCCTGGCGGGGGGGGGCTGGGCGTTGGAGACGGCACTAGCGGCTCTGTTGCTGCGATCGCCCCTGCGGCTCCGGCTCCTCCACCCGCCTCCCCTCCTTTGCTGCAGGGGCCGCCTCTGAGGGTCTTCTCCCCACCACTCCCCAGAGGCGTGAATGAGGCCAAGTGGGCCCAGCCAGGCAGAGTGGAGCTGGAGGAAGCTCATCAGAAGGCTGCCGAGCAGGGAGCAGGCGGGGCTTCTCCAGCTGGGAGCAGTGTCGCAGGCAGCAGGGAGGAAGCCTGCAGTCCCCCTCCCTGCGGGGGCAGGGAGCAGCCCTGTGAGGAGCCAGGGTGGCGATGCACATCTCAGCTCTCCCTCGGCCTGGCACCCAGCACAGAGGGCAGGGTGCATTCTGCCTGGCGCTTTCCCCTTGCGCAGTGGGCAGCACAGTGGGTACCTTGGGCTCCCAGGAGGCCCGCGCGGCACACGCTGCCTCTGGCTGTCGCTGGAGCACTGGACGGCGGGCGTTGTTAAATTTCACCAAACCCTTTACCGCCGGCTTCACTGCCCATTTACACAGACACCGCCCCCAGCCAGTGTGCAGCCGCTAGCACTGGCCCATCGCAGCCCTGGGACCCTCCTTACTGGCTTCCCATTGCCCTACACGTCCCCGTGGTGCAGAGGGCGGGGAGTGCAGCCAGGTCTGCGTGCAGCACCAGAAATGGGGAAGGGAAGGTTGAAATAGGACATCGTGTGGGAGGTCCCTTTAAATAACGGTGAGCTCCCCAAGAGGGCTCTCAGCTATTTGAAGGGACCCTGCCCAATTCCTGTGCACTTGGAGGGGGATGAGCCAGGACGTGAACAGAAGGCTCACAGGGGCTGGGTGGTGGTGGGTCAGCACATCTCCCAGAAAGCCTCCCTGGCTGAATTATCCAGCTCCCTTCCCTGATGGCTGGTCTCCATATGCAACCCTGCTGTGTCTCCATTGCACAAACACAACTGTCCGTGGGGGGCCCTGTCACCCTCCCAGATCCAGAGGGGCCCAGCAGGCCATCTCGCGGGGCTCTGAACAAGTGGGTGATGAGGCCTTGCTGTGGCCTGACCCTCTCCTGTCCCTGCCGGCTCCAGAGCAGTGCGCCCGGCAGTGGTGGGCCCCTCTCCCACTCACCTGCAGCACATTGGGGGAAAGCCGGAGCAGCTGCCTGGCTGTTTGCCCCCCTTTGACCTGAGGTTCCCCTTGACGTAGGCTCGGTGCTAGGGGCAGACGGATGGGAAGGCGAATGAGAGCACAGTCAGACAGCAGGCCGGGCCATGCAGAGTGTGGGGCTGTGTGCTACCAGCTCGGCCCAGCTGATGCAGCCCCTTTTCTTAGGGAGTGTGGAGGTGGGGCAGACCATGGCTGCTCTCTACCTGCTGACGTCCTGAGTCAGGTCACACGTGCAGCGAGTTTGTCAGTGTTCTCCTAGTCTCAGCGGAAGTGAAGCCAAAGCCCAGAACAGGCCTGTTCTCACATGCCCCTTCAATCCATCGCTAGCTCTTGCCATGTCCCCATGCCCCAGGATTGCTTTAGCAGGAGCGTTGCAGGAGATCGAGGGGAGGGATTATTCGCCTTTATCCCGCACAGGGGAGGCCACATCTGGAGTACTGTGTCCAGTTCTGGCCCCCCCCATAGAAAGGATGTGGACGCACTGGAGAGGGGCCAGTGGAGGCAACACAAATGATTCGGGGGCTGGAGACATGGCCTACGAGGAGAGACTTGTTTAGTCTGCAGAAGAGAAGAGCGAATCTCCATCCCCAGAGGTGTTGACGTGCCAGCGTGACCAAGCCCTGGCTGGGCTGATTGAGTCGGGGCTGGTCCTGCCTTGGGCAGGGGGCTGGACTCGATGACTCCTGAGGTCTCTTCCAGCTCTGGGATTCTAGGAGTCTAACCTCATTTCCTCTTTCTGAAATGACATGCTGTGACGTGGGGGAGGGGGGGTCTGCTCTGTAGCCCGGTGTCCCCACCTGACTGCGCTGGGCTGTGCGATTCCCACTGATTCACCCACATGTGGATTGGCCCAGACACCTAGTCCCAGCCTGAGCAGATAACAAGGCTCTTCCCCCCAGGGAGAGAGAAAGGAAGGGAGACAGAGATGGCACCTGGCTGGGGGGGCAGGGTCTGGGGGCGAGGCAGTTTCTGGCTGGAATCATGAAGGAGACAGACTAAGGAGGGGGGCTGGGAGTCATGGGGTCCAGGCGCCTCATCTCAAGGGGTCTGAGGCTGCCTGGCCCAGACTCCTGTAGCCACGTCACATCTGTGCTGTGCTGTATCCTGGAGGAGCAATAACCCCTCTCTACTCTACTGGCTGGTGGAGTCTGTTCTCGCTGCTACGGGGCTGCAGGACTAGAGGGAACCCGACGTGCTGTCACTCCTCACACCAGCAAGACGCTTTCTGCCCCTGCAGTTCGCTCCCAGCCTGTCCCAGCACAGACCTGCCAGTGCCCCAGGGCATAACTGGCCCCTTGCTACTTGGCTGTCACTGCTGGCACCGGTTCCCATGGCAGCAGCAACACCTGGGAGTGGCAGGGGTGGGGATTAGCGAGACTCTTGGGGCACAGTGGTCCTGGGAAGTCACTGGAGCAGGCTGTCGAGGTGCTGGCTCCCATCAGCTCGTCCGAGCCGGCCGTGCCAGTGGAAGATCTCTGTGGTCTGGGAGAGGCAAAGAACAAGCCGTCTGGCTCCAGCAGCCTGTGGGATGCACGTGTAATTAATAGCAGTTTACTCAGTGGTGGCAGCCGCGTGGAGAAATCAATCGCTCCCAGCCCCGTCTGCAGAGACGGGTTCCATCCATCGCCGGCTGCCGGCAGAACGGGGGCAAACGGGATTCAAAACAAGATGTTCTGGCGCGTGCAGAATCCGGATCCAGTGGTTCCCCCACAGCTGCATCCAGGCTCCATTCATGGGCTCCTGGCCGGGACAATAGGTGCTGTTTCCGCTTCAGGGCGTTGGACACCAGATGAGCCTCTTTGCTATGCCAGTTCAACGAGGCCCCGGCTCCTGCATGGCCCAGCGCCCGCTGTACTCGCCTCCGTGCGCAGAGGCCAGGCTGAGCTGTCTTGCCAGTGGGAATGGGTGCTGGATGCATGTTTCCTCCTGCCACGCGGCCCACTGTCCTGTTCCGGACGGAGCACTGAAGGGCGGGACAGGAGGGCGGCTGAAGATCAGGCCAGAGATTTGCAGGTGGAACCATTTGACCCTGACATCTTTGCGGTCATGTGCTCCCCAGAAGCCCATTGCTAAGCTGCAGAAGGGTTCTGACCTGCAGCTGATGAGAAACGGAGGCCGGCCAGTTTCCAGGCTGTGCCCCACCTATTCCTGCATTTGTCTTGTGGGCCAGGATCTCTCTTCAGAGAGCCACAATCTGTCCAGTGCCCTGTGGATCTTCCCAGCAGGGTGGGGATCTCACTGAAGCAAGCTGATTGGGCTCCGTGTCCTCCCAGAACGCGATGGCGTCAGATCTTTGGCGTGCGGTGGAGCCATCCCCTTGGGACAGGGAACCCAGAGCTTTGGGGCAGGGCTTCTGTGACGGCGCGTCGGGGAGCCCCGACCCTGCACCGTCCACAGCAAGATGTGACTCCACCAGAGGGTTCATTGCTGCTCCAGGGTCCGATGCAGGCGGAAGAGCCCAGGCCGGCAGCCCTAGTTCCCTTGGGGGGAGGGGTTACAGGCCCCTGAACCCCCTACGCTGGTTAGTCTGCTCCCCCCTTGCTCTTCCTGCCCCTCCCCAAGCCACACCCTCCCTTTGTTCGAACCCCTTCCCTGGCACTCAGACGCAGGCCCGCAGGGGTCAGCCACAGCCCATGCCTAGCGACCAGCGACTGCCCCGCAGAGCGGGCCCGGGGCCAGTAGAGAAACACCCTGTCACCAGTGACAGCCCTGCCGGAGCAGCCAGCAAGCAGGGCACCAAGGAGCCGGCCAGCCAGCAGCCTCGCGCACCGTCGGCCGGTTAGCTGGGCTGGGGGAGAGGCCAGCTCACCGATCCAGCGCACTCTGGCTGGCCGGGCGTGCGAGGCGCCAGTGCCCCACTGGGGCTCTCGACATTTTGTTCCCCTTCCCCATACACAGGGTTGCCCGAGGCTGTTGCTATTTGTCCACGAATGTTTTCCTCCCGGTGTCACTGAAGTGGCGCACGTGTAGCAGCAGGGCCCAGGAAGGGCGGCACGACTGTGAGAGCCGGGCGCTCCCTCTGCATCCAGCAGTCGGTGCACACGCACGCGCACTTAGCACAACTGCCCTGGAGGGCATCTTGGGTAGGGCAGTCTGGCGGACCCCGAGATACAGGAGGCCCCTAGGGGGGCCCATTCGCTATCCCAGCTCGCCTGCACTGGGTGTCTCTACTGCTGGGCCGTGTCGCTGCAGGTAGAGACAAAGAGGCTGCATCTCTGGCGTGAGCCCCTGAGTGTGGCCCAGATCAATGTGGGCAGCTGTGTGGGGCAGAGCAGGGGTGCCATTGGCCTTGGCTAGGTCCAGTCCCCCCGGGCGCCCACCTGGCTTTTCCCTGAGAGGCCAGGTGCCGTGCACATCAGTGACCTGGCGGTGCGAAAGGTGTATTTATACACCAGGCTTGGCCCTATGGGGCGGTCAACAGGTTTCTAGCTTCAGTATAACACAGAGGGGACCGTCCTGTCCAGATGTTGGCGGGTGGGAGGGGGGGCAAGCATGTCTCAGCGCAGGCATTGGGGAGTTCCCAGGGGCTGTGATACAGGCGGGGGGGCAGGCGTGTCTTGGTGGGGGGTTCCCAGGGGCTGTGATACAGGCGAGGGGCAGGCGTGTCTCGGTGGGAGGTTCCCAGAGGCTGTGATACAGGCGAGGGGCAGGCGTGTCTCGGTGGGAGGTTCCCAGGGGCTGTGATACAGGCAAGGGGCAGGCGTGTCTCGGTGGGAGGTTCCCAGGGGCTGTGATACAGGTGGGCGGGCAGGCGTGTCTCGCTGGGGGGTTCCCAGGGGCTGTGATACAGGCGAGGGGCAGGCGTGTCTCGGTGGGGGGTTCCCAGGGGCTGTGATACAGGCGAGGGGCAGGTGTGTCTCGGTGGGGGGTTCCCAGTGGCTGTGATACAGGCGGGGGGGCAGGCATGTCTCGGTGGGGGGTTCCTAGGGGCTTTGTTACAGGCGGGAAGGCAGGCGTGTCTCGCTGGGGGGTTCCCAGGGGCTGTGATACAGGCGGGGGGGCAAGCGTGTCTCGCTGGGGGGTTCCCAGGGGCTGTGATACAGGCGGGAAGGCAGGCGTGTGTCGGTGGGGGGTTCCCAGGGGCTGTGATACAGACGGGGGGGGCAGGCGTGTCTCGCTGGGGGGTTCCCAGGGGCTGTGATACAGGCGGGGGGGCAAGCGTATCTCGCTGGGGGGTTCCCAGGGGCTGTGATACAGGCGGGGGGGCAAGCGTGTCTCGCTGGGGGGTTCCCAGGGGCTGTGATACAGGCGGGAAGGCAGGCGTGTGTCGGTGGGGGGTTCCCAGGGGCTGTGATACAGGCGGGGGGCAGGCGTGTCTCGCTGGGGGGTTCCCAGGGGCTGTGATACAGACGGGGGGGGGCAGGTGTGTCTCGCTGGGGGGTTCCCAGGGGCTGTGATACAGGCGAGGGGCAGGCGTGTCTCGGTGGGGGGTTCCCAGGGGCTGTGATACAGGCGGGGGGCAGGCGTGTCTCGCTGGGGGGTTCCCAGGGGCTGTGATACAGGCGGGGGGGCAAGCGTGTCTCGCTGGGGGGTTCCCAGGGGCTGTGATACAGGCGGGGGGGGCAGGCGTGTCTCGCTGGGGGGTTCCCAGGGGCTGTGATACAGGCGGGAAGGCAGGCGTGTGTCGGTGGGGGGTTCCCAGGGGCTGTGATACAGGCGGGGGGCAGGCATGTCTCGGTGGGGGGTTCCCAGGGGCTGTGATACAGGCGGGGGACAGGCGTGTCTCGCTGGGGGGTTCCCAGGGGCTGTGATACAGGTGGGGGGCAGGCGTGTCTCGGTGGGGGGTTCCCAGGGGCTGTGATACAGGCGGGGGGCAGGCGTGTCTCGCTGGGGGGTTCCCAGGGGCTGTGATACAGGTGGGGGGGCAAGCGTGTCTCGCTGGGGGGTTCCCAGGGGCTGTGATACAGGCGGGGGGCAGGCGTGTCTCGCTGGGGGGTTCCCAGGGGCTGTGATACAGGCGGGAAGGCAGGCGTGTGTCAGTGGGGGTTCCCAGGGGCTGTGATACAGACGGGGGGCAGGCATGTCTCGGTGGGGGGTTCCCAGGGGCTGTGATACAGGCGGGGGACAGGCGTGTCTCGGTGGGGGGTTCCCAGGGGCTGTGATACAGGCGGGGGGCAGGTGTGTCTCGCTGGGGGGTTCCCAGGGGCTGTGATACAGGCGGGGGGGGGCAGGCGTGTCTCGCTGGGGGGTTCCCAGGGGCTGTGATACAGGCAGGGGGCGGCAGGCGTGTCTCGCTGGGGGGTTCCCAGGGGCTGTGATACAGGCAGGGGGCAGGTGTGTCTCGCTGGGGGGTTCCCAGGGGCTGTGATACAGGCGGGGGGGCAGGCATGTCTCGGGGGGGGGTTCCCAGGGGCTGTGATACAGGCGGGGGGGCAGGCGTGTCTCGCTGGGGGGTTCTCAGGGGCTGTGATACAGGCGGGGGGCAGGTGTGTCTCGCTGGGGGGTTCCCAGGGGCTGTGATACAGGCGGGGGGGCAGGCATGTCTCGCTGGGGGGTTCCCAGGGGCTGTGATACAGGCGGGGGGCAGGCGTGTCTCGCTGGGGGGTTCCCAGGGGCTGTGATACAGGCGGGGGGCAGGCGTGTCTCGGTGGGGGGTTCCCAGGGGCTGTGATACAGGCGGGGGGCAGGCGTGTCTCGCTGGGGGGTTCCCAGGGGCTGTGATACAGGCGGGGGGGCAAGCGTGTCTCGCTGGGGGGTTCCCAGGGGCTGTGATACAGGCGGGGGGGCAGGCGTGTCTCGCTGGGGGGTTCCCAGGGGCTGTGATACAGGCGGGAAGGCAGGCGTGTGTCAGTGGGGGGTTCCCAGGGGCTGTGATACAGACGGGGGGCAGGCATGTCTCGGTGGGGGGTTCCCAGGGGCTGTGATACAGGCGGGGGACAGGCGTGTCTCGGTGGGGGGTTCCCAGGGGCTGTGATACAGGCGGGGGGCAGGTGTGTCTCGCTGGGGGGTTCCCAGGGGCTGTGATACAGGCGGGGGGGGGGCAGGCGTGTCTCGCTGGGGGGTTCCCAGGGGCTGTGATACAGGCAGGGGGCAGGCGTGTCTCGCTGGGGGTGTTCCCAGGGGCTGTGATACAGGCGGGGGGGCAGGCATGTCTCGGTGGGGGGTTCCCAGGGGCTGTGATACAGGCGGGGGGGCAGGTGTGTCTCGCTGGGGGGTTCCCAGGGGCTGTGATACAGGCGGGGGGCAGGTGTGTCTCTCTGGGGGGTTCCCAGGGGCTGTGATACAGGCGGGGGGGCAGGCATGTCTCGCTGGGGGGTTCCCAGGGGCTGTGATACAGGCGGGGGGCAGGCGTGTGTCGCTGGGGGGTTCCCAGGGGCTGTGATACAGGCGGGGGGGCAGGCGTGTCTCGCTGGGGGGTTCTCAGGGGCTGTGATACAGGCAGGGGACAGGTGTGTCTCGCTGGGGGGTTCCCAGGGGCTGTGATACAGGCGGGGGGCAGGCGTGTCTCGCTGGGGGGTTCCCAGGGGCTGTGATACAGGCGGGGGGGCAGGTGTGTCTCGCTGGGGGGTTCCCAGGGGCTGTGATACAGGCGGGGGGGCAGGCGTGTCTCGGTGGGGGGTTCCCAGGGGCTGTGATACAGGCGGGGGGGCAGGCGTGTCTCGCTGGGGGGTTCCCAGGGGCTGTGATACAGGCGGGGGGCAGGTGTGTCTCGCTGGGGGGTTCCCAGGGGCTGTGATACAGGCGGGGGGCAGGTGTGTCTCTCTGGGGGGTTCCCAGGGGCTGTGATACAGGCGGGGGGGCAGGCATGTCTCGCTGGGGGGTTCCCAGGGGCTGTGATACAGGCGGGGGGCAGGCGTGTGTCGCTGGGGGGTTCCCAGGGGCTGTGATACAGGCGGGGGGGCAGGCGTGTCTCGCTGGGGGGTTCTCAGGGGCTGTGATACAGGCAGGGGACAGGTGTGTCTTGCTGGGGGGTTCCCAGGGGCTGTGATACAGGCGGGGGGCAGGCGTGTCTCGCTGGGGGGTTCCCAGGGGCTGTGATACAGGCGGGGGGGCAGGTGTGTCTCGCTGGGGGGTTCCCAGGGGCTGTGATACAGGCGGGGGGGCAGGTGTGTCTCGCTGGGGGGTTCCCAGGGGCTGTGATACAGGCGGGGGGCAGGTGTGTCTCGCTGGGGGGTTCCCAGGGGCTGTGATACAGGCGGGGGGCAGGCGTGTCTCGCTGGGGGGTTCTCAGGGGCTGTGATACAGGCAGGGGACAGGTGTGTCTTGCTGGGGGGTTCCCAGGGGCTGTGATACAGGCGGGGGGCAGGCGTGTCTCGCTGGGGGGTTCCCAGGGGCTGTGATACAGGCGGGGGGGCAGGTGTGTCTCGCTGGGGGGTTCCCAGGGGCTGTGATACAGGCGGGGGGCAGGTGTGTCTCGCTGGGGGGTTCCCAGGGGCTGTGATACAGGCGGGGGGGCAGGCATGTCTCGGTGGGGGGTTCCCAGGGGCTGTGATACAGGCGGGGGGGCAGGCGTGTCTCGCTGGGGGGTTCCCAGGGGCTGTGATACAGGCGGGGGGCAGGTGTGTCTCGCTGGGGGGTTCCCAGGGGCTGTGATACAGGCGGGGGGCAGGTGTGTCTCTCTGGGGGGTTCCCAGGGGCTGTGATACAGGCAGGGGACAGGTGTGTCTCGCTGGGGGGTTCCCAGGGGCTGTGATACAGGCGGGGGGGCAGGTGTGTCTCGCTGGGGGGTTCTCAGAGGCTGTGATACAGGCGGGGGGGCAGGTGTGTCTCGCTGGGGGGTTCCCAGGGGCTGTGATACAGGCGGGGGGCAGGCGTGTCTCGCTGGGGGGTTCCCAGGGGCTGTGATACAGGCGGGGGGGCAGGTGTGTCTCGCTGGGGGGTTCCCAGGGGCTGTGATACAGGCGGGGGGCAGGTGTGTCTCGCTGGGGGGTTCCCAGGGGCTGTGATACAGGCAGGGGACAGGTGTGTCTCGCTGGGGGGTTCCCAGGGGCTGTGATACACTCCTTGCTGTGGCTATGTCCCCACTGGCATCAGTGGCAGCTTTGCCTGAGTAAGGACCGTGGGATCAAATGCTCTCCCCTTCTGCGCCCCAGAGCCCAGGGTTCCTGTGCTGGCTGGGAGTCCCAGCTCGAGCTGCTGCAGTCGTTCGGCAGGGCAGGGCAGGGCAGGGCAGGGCAGGGAGCTGGACTGACAGCCAGGCCAGCCTCAGCAACCACTAATGTACGGCTGTTTAGCTTCATGAGTCTCCAGGGAGGGATGCAGAGCTCGCGCTGCGCTCAGACGTGGTTATTGATTGCACACACGGGCTCTCCCTCTCACAGCTGCAGCGCCGGCCTCCGGCACAGGCAGGTGCACGGGCCATCACGGCAGCGCTGCGGCCGCCTTCTCCGTGGCAACTGACATGCTGAGCCGCACCTGGCCTGCCGTGCCACTGCCACGTGCGAAGGAAGGGGGCCGGGGCCTGCTCCAGCCACAGCATTGGCCACGTAGGGCCTGTCTTCCGGCAGCCCCGGAACCCCGGGGCTGCTCCACCTTTCCCCAAGGGCTGTCCAGGGGTCCAGGGCACCCCGCCTCCAGCGGCGGCCAGGTGACTCCGCATGCCCCCAGTGCTCGCGGGCACCCCGGGAGAAAGCAGCGCCATTTCACAGGCCCCAGGCCCTGGGGGCGAGGTGGCTTTATTTGCAATACATTTGCTTACAGAGCAGATTTGTGCTATTGTTTCCAAACATGCTGACGCTTCCGTTTAAAGGCAAGCACGTTGCCAAAGTTGCAGCTACCGTGGCCAAGCAGAGGGTTGACACGCAGTGTGACAGCGTGTCAGGGAATCGGCTTGTTCGGAGGCTGGCGCTGGCTGTGCCCGTCACTGCTGGGCTGCAAGCTGGTGCTGAACCAGAGCTGTGACTGTTCCAGGGCTTCCCCGGGGAGGGACTTGGGTGGGTTTAGCCCAAGTCCTGGAGAAAAGAGGAAAGGCCAAAGGTCCGTCCCGCCCAGAGTCCTCTCTGCCCACAGATGCCAGTGCCACGTGCCCCAGAGGGAGTGAACCAGCAAGTGATCCATCCCGTCACCCATTTCCAGCCTTTGACACCGTTCCTACCCATCCTGGCTACTAGCCATTGATGGACCGAACCGCCATGCATCTATCTAGCTTTGTTTAACCCTGGTAAAGTCCTGGCCTTCAGCACATCCTCCGGCGAGGAGTTCCACAGGTTGACTGTGACTGGTGCAAAGAAAAACGTCCTTTGGTTTGTTTGAAACCTGCTGCCTCTTCATTTTCATTGTCCCCTCATTCTGACATGCTGGGAACAAGTCCAGAACTTTTCCTTCTTCACTTTTCGTCACCACTCACGATTTTACAGCCCTCTCCCCTGTCCCCCTTGGCTCCTCTTTTCCAAGCTGAGAAGGCGCATTGGCGCAGTTTGGCAGTCTCCTGTCACTGTCCAGTCAGACATTCCCTTGTGTGCGACCTGAGGCCGGGAGACCAAGGCCTAGTTCTCCTAGTTCTCTAGTCAGCCCCAGCCAAGTGCAGCCGGCCTGCAGCAGGGCGCACTCCCTGGCTGGCGGGAGGAGACGGCAGAGCAGCCGCAGTTCAGTGGCTGCGCCAAGCATTTGCCTGCTGCTGGGTTAGCTAGCTCAGTTCATGGAGGACAGTGGCTGGGGAGGGGCGACGGGGGCGGGATCACTGGCTGGGTCCCTGTTCTGTTCCCTCCCTCTGGGGCCCTGGGCTGACCCAGTCTGGCCGCTCCCATGTTCTTCGGTTCTTGCCCTGTCCCAGCCGTGGCTGTAACTTTCTCCCTGCCTCCTGGCCCTGGTGCCTGGCTCAGACTCTGGCTTGACCCTTGGCCCCGGCATGTGAGTCTCGTCCTGACCCTCTGTCGTTTCCCAGCCCTGACACCTGCTCTGACCACAAGGCATGACTGCCCGTGTCTTGTCCCTGGAGCGGCCGCTGTGCGGCTCTGGGCCTGCTTGCCTTGCCGCAGGTCACAGAGGGAGGCAGGGCAGAGGAGGGCCCTGGCGCCATGAGGGTGTTCTTGCGGGCACCCCTAGTCTCTGGCCTTCCCCCTTCGCACAGCAGGATCTCGGCCTGTGAGCTCAGGAGAGCTGCGGAGCTTCCGTGAGTGGAGCTCCCCTGCCAAGCCGGTTGCAGGGGGCCTCCTGAGTTGTAAGTCTCAGCACGGGGGCTGGGGAGAGCAGCTTTCTGGGCAGCCTGTGATCTGGCTTGCTTGGCTTGCTGCATTTCCCGGCGGCTCTGGTGGGACGGTCTTCACTTCTCTGCTGGCGCTGTTGCTGGCTCCCCGGCTTGCCCGCTGCACTCGGACCGGTGCTCTGTAAATGCTGAAGCTGGCCAGCTCAAAGGACGGGACTCGCATGCGGTGTGGGAAGAAAGGCTCTGAGCCCGGCTCCCTCCACAGATCCCTTCTCCCAGCTTCGCCCTCCCCTGCCCTGGCCTCTCCCCATCCGCCTGCCACTGAGCTTCATTTTCCTCCCAGGTCCTCCCCGGCAGTGTCCTTGTCACCATCTAGCCACTCCTGCTCTCAAGGCAGGCCGCCTCTTCCTCCATGCTGCCTGCCTGCCGGGTGGAGCATCAGGAGGGGCCCCGTGCCCCCGAGGCCTGGCCTGGAGCAGGCTCTGCAGGGACGGTGCTGGCGTATCCGGGCTGCACTAGGAGCTGGGAGCGTTGGCGCGTGCCTGGTCCCCCAGGAATGGCGAGGCTGCATGCTAACCCCTCCCAGGGCAGTGCTGGAGCCAAGGGCAAAGCAACAGGCCCCTGAGCAGCAGGTGCACCAGGTTGCAGGTTAGCCAGTGGCAGTGAGCAGGGCAGGAGGCCCAAGGGTCCAGCCACGTCCAGTGGATTTGCACGAGCTGACCCTTTCCAGCCCTGGGGTCCCACGCAGGCTGTGTCTGCGAGCCGTCCTCTTCCACTGCGCCTGGGAGCCAGCTGCCAGAGGAGGGTGAGGGTGGGAGAAGGCATCCAGCCAAGCACTGTGACCACGCACAGCGTGCTAAGGGCGTTGGAACTGGGACTGGCGGCAGAGCCCTGCGGATCGCAATGTGGCAGGGCCTCCGGCGGCTGGACAGGGAACCTGCCCCGGTCGCTAGCCGAGTCCCGGTGGCCGCGGTGGCCTCTCCAGCTCAGCCAGTCTCGAGAGGTGTCAGCTGGCATTGCTGCACTCAGGGCATCTGCCGAGGCCTGGGGGCGGCACGCACCATCGCAGTGTGTGAGCGCCTGTCTCGCGTGCAGAGCGCCCCGCGCCGGGACTCACCGCCCCTTCTGTGCTCTTCTCTCCCCAGGGACCATGCGTCCAGTCAGGAGGAACTTCTATGACCCCTCCTCGGCCCCTGGGAAGGGGGTCGTGTGGGAGTGGGAGAACGACAACGGCTCCTGGACCCCCTACGACATGGACATTTGCATCACCATCCAGAATGCCTATGAGAAGCAGCACCCGTGGCTGGACCTCTCCTCGCTGGGCTTCTGCTACCTGATCTACTTCAACAGCATGTCGCAGATGAACCGGCAGACGCAGCGGAAGCGCCGGCTCCGGCGCCGCATGGATCTGGCGTACCCGCTCACCATGGGCTCCATCCCCAAGTCCCAGTCCTGGCCCGTGGGCACCAGCTCCGGCCAGCCCTGCTCCTGCCAGCAGTGCCTGCTGGTCAGCAGCACCCGGGCAGCCTCCAACGCCATCCTGGCCTCGCAGCGGAGGAAGGTGCATGCGGGCAGCAGCAACGGGACGCTGGCCGTCAGGCAGAGCAACACTTTCAGCGGGACAGCGCTGTGGTCCGCGGGCACCGTACCGGCTGGGGGCACAGCTAAGACGGAGCAGGTCCGGTCCCCTAGCAGCACCCAGGTGGCCACCTTCTCCCGGAGCCAGAGCGCTCCCACTGGCACCCAGCTCCCCGGACAGAACAACTTGAACAGGCCTGGCGTGCAGCGCGTCACGATGCTCAGCGCCAGGGCCTCCATCCCAGCAGGGTAAGGACCCGCCCCTCTCGCGTTACGGGACAGGCCAGTGCCCCCGAGCATAGTGCCCATGGCAGCACCCGCTTGGCATCGCCTGCCCCGCTTTCCTCTGGCGCACAGGCTGGAGGCTGGGACTCCTCCGTCCCCTGCTCGGAGGGGCTCACGCCTCCCTGTGCCCCCAGGATGGCAGAGTAGGGGCCGCATAGCGCCAGCAGGCAAGAGGCCCTAGGCGGAGGGGCGGGGACTGTGGCTTGGCTAGCCAAGGCCCAGCTAGGTTGCATCCCGGAGCCACAACGACCTGGCTGGAGCCCTGTGCTGCTGTGACGTCACTGCTCCGGGACCCCCGTCCTTCAGCCTGACGGCTTGGCACTGCCCCTCGGTGCCTCTGGGCCGGCCAGCTCTGTCTCTGCAGTGATTGCTGGCCCCCGCCAGGCAGCTTTACAGCCCTTCCCCACCCCCCACCTTCCCCCGGGCTGCTCCTCACGCCGCCAGGCTCGCCTCCAGCTGCAGCTGCTGGCATCCCGCCTGCCCCAGGGCTTGCACAGGCCTCTCTTGCCATGGTCCCCGCCCCTCTCAGGGCGTGAGGCTACTGAAGTTCTCCTCTTGCTCTCTCTCGCTGCCCCGCGCCTGGGCCCAGCTGCTGTGCCGTGCAGGAAGTGGTGCACAGCGGCTGCTGGGCTGCGGTTAGCTGGGAGGGCTGCGTGCTCACATCGCGCCCTGTCTGCGGGCCCCGGTCCGCCCACGCGCTCGAGCGCCGACGTGAGAAAAAGCACTTCCCTCTGGCTCGGCCCCTCCGGCAGCTGCCCAGCCGCCCCGGCTCCGGAGCACCTTTGCAGCGGGGCTTGTCAATGGAGGCCCGGGACAGAGCTGTCTCCGAGATAGCACGGCCGGCTGGCCACGAGCCCCCCGCGCGCCAGAGGTTAGTCACCAGGGAGGGGTCAGAGCCCCGGCTTCCAGGTAGGTGCGCACTTTGGGGCTCTCTCGCAGACGGCTGTGTGTGTAGCTACACTGCTGGGGATCTCACGAGCACTCGCCCTTGTGCATGTGTGCACACGCTGCTGGGGTCTCACTCCCGCCCCCGTGCACGTGTGCACGTCCAGACAGCAGGCCCACAGCCCAGATGGGTACTTGTGGAGATCTCATCGGGGTATGCAGACACCTACACACTGAGCTACACTCTCAGCTCACATCACACAGCCCTACCCTGGGCATTGTTCTCTCACACACGCACACCGCACAACCTACCCTGGGCATTGTTCTCTCACACACACGCACACCACACAACCTACCCTGGGCATTGTTCTCTCACACACGCACACCGCACAACCTACCCTGGGCATTGTTCTCTCACACACACCACACAACCTACCCTGGGCATTGTTCTCTCACACACGCACACCGCACAACCTACCCTGGGCATTGTTCTCTCACACACACGCACACCGCACAACCTACCCTGGCCATTGTTCTCTCACACACGCACACCGCACAACCTACCCTGGGCATTGTTCTCTCACACACACGCACACCACACAACCTACCCTGGCCATTGTTCTCTCTCTCACACACACACCACACAACCTACCCTGGGCATTGTTCTCTCACACACGCACACCGCACAACCTACCCTGGCCATTGTTCTCTCACACACACGCACACCACACAGCCCTACCCTGGCCATTGTTCTCTCTCTCACACACACACCACACAACCTACCCTGGGCATTGTTCTCTCACACACGCACACCGCACAACCTACCCTGGGCATTGTTCTCTCACACACACGCACACCACACAACCTACCCTGGCCATTGTTCTCTCTCACACACACACCACACAACCTACCCTGGGCATTGTTCTCTCACACACACGCACACCACACAGCCCTACCCTGGCCATTGTTCTCTCACACACACACCACACAACCTACCCTGGCCATTGTTCTCTCTCTCTTCCCTGAGTCCCAGGGCCCAGGTGTGACGGCGCGTTGGGGGTTCCCCGTCTCCTGCACCCCGAAATGGCTCAAACAGACTGCACCAGCCAGTGGAATTGAGGGTGGTTTATTGCTCCTCCAGCCCAGCGCAGCACAGATGTAATCTGGTTACAGGAACTGGGGCTAAGAGGCCTCGGTGCCCCCCCTTGAGATAGGGGAGTCCCAGCCCCCTCCCCAGCTCCTTATACCTTGCCTTCCAGCGAGGAACTAACTCAATTCCCTTCCAGCCCTGCCCCCCAGTCAGGGCAGCATCCACCTTCCTTTGTTCCTCTCCATGGGGGGTGTCTGGCCACTGGTTCAACAAGTTTGGCATTACCTTTGCATAGTGAGGTTTTCCCTGCTGGGTCTTGCTCCAGACAGCAGGGGTCACCACAGCCCAGCAAGTACCCCCCACTACGTCACAGTTCTCCCCACTCCGAGAGCGAACTGAGCAGGGTCACTCCGCTCGTGACCTAGGGAAGTTCGGGTCCTCTGCATGGGAACCCGCCCTGGGGACATGGGTGCTCCCCTTGACTCAGGCCGGCCGTGGCGAGGCCCCACATGAGCTGGCTTCCCTCTGTCCACGCGCCGCCCCGCTCCAGGGCGACTGACGCAGGCCTGTCCTCGGGGGTCACACCCACCCTTCCGCTGGCCTTGATCTCTGGCCAGGGTCTCTCGGGCCGGGGCTGTGACGGCGCGTTGGGGGTTCCCCGTCTCCTGCACCCTGAAATGGCACAAACAGACTTCACCAGCCGGTGGAATAGAGGGAGTTTATTGCCTCTCCAGGATACAGCACAGCACAGATGTAGTCTGGCCACAGAGCTGGGCTAGGATGCCTCAGGCCCCCTTGAGATGGGGGAGACTGGGCCCCTAAACTCCAGCCCCTTCTCCTAGGCTCTCCTCCATGCTCTCCCACAGTAACTAACTAAATTCCCTTGCAGCCCTGCCCCCGCAGTCAGGGCAGCATCCACCTTCCTTTGTTCCTCTCCATGGGGGGTGTCTGGCCACTGGTTCAACCAGTTTGGCCTTACCTCTGCCTAGCGAGGTTTTCCCTGCTGGGTCTTGCTCCAGACAGCAGGGGTCACCACAGCCCAGCAAGTACCCCCACTACGTCACAGTTCTCCCCCCTCCGAGAGCGAACTGAGCAGGGTCACTCCGCTCGTGACCTAGGGAAGTTCGGGTCCTCTGCGTGGGAACCCGCCCTGGGGACATGGGTGCTCCCCTTGACTCAGGCCGGCCGTGGCAAGGCCCCACATGAGCTGGCTTCCCTCTGTCCACTCGCCGCCCTGCTCCAGGGCGACTGGCGCAGGCCTGTCCTCGGGGGTCACACCCACCCCTCCGCTGGCCTTGATCTCTGGCCAGGGTCTCTCGGGCCGGGGCCATGAGCCCAGTGAGCCTTCTCTGGACAGCCAGGGCGGCTTCCACCCCCGAAGCTCCATCCAGGGAGGCCTTCCCCTCCCATAACTCTCTCAGCAAGCCCAGAGGGTCTATCTGGGGTAGAGACCCCCAAGCCGCTTTCCTCCTGTCTTGGGCCTTCCCGCCCCTCTGGCAGGAGTCACAGGACCGGCAGTACCGCTGCACGGCTGTAAAGATTCCCGGCCAATAGAAGTGCTGGAGCAGCTTCAGCCGGGTGCTCCGGATCCCCCGGTGGCCCCCAACGGGGACATCGTGGGCCAAATACAGCAGCTTGAGGCGATACTTTCGGGGGACGACCAGCTGCCGCTGGACCCTCCATGCCCTCGCCTTCCTGGGGGGGAGCCACTCACGGAACAGGAGCCCACGCCCCCGCAGGAATCTCTCCTGGCCACCTCTCCCCCGGGGCTGAGCTGCACGGAGGCCAGCCTGGTCCCTCAGCCTCTGCAAGGAGGGGTCTGCCTGCACCTCAGCCTGGAATTCAGCTGCTGAGGCAGGGATCGGGACCTGTTCCCCACCTTTGCCTAGGTCCGGAGTCCCAGCCCGGCTGGACCCCGTGTCCACTGGGATGGGACCCTGAGGATGCTGCCAGGAGTCCTTCCCTGGACCCACGTTGTCAGCCCCCCGCTGGCTCTGGCTCCAGGTAGTGACTAGAGCCCGCTGGGATTCATGGGGCCACTCCTCTAGGTCATTCCCCATCAGCACCTCGGTGGGCAAGTGCGGGTGCACCCCCACTTCCTTGAGGCCCTCCTTGGCCCCCCATTTCAGATGCACCCTGGCTACAGGCACCTTAAACGGGGACCCGTCTATGCCCTTCAGGGTCAGCTGCGCGTGGGGCAGTATCCGCTCCGGGGCCACTATGTCGGATCGGGCCAGAGTCACCTCCGCCCCCGTGTCCCAGAAGCCCGTCACCTTCCTACCATCCACCTCCAGGGGTATGAGGCACTCGCTCCGCAGGGGCCGTCCTGCCCCCACCCGGTACACGGAGAAATCCGCCTCCTGAGAATCAGACCTCCCAGGGGAGGTGCACTGAGCATCCTTCCCCTCTCTCTGAGCTGAGGTTTGCCTGCCAGCCCCTGCCTCTGGGGCAGCCTGCCCTTCCCCCCGCCCCAGCCAGTTAACCCTGGAAAGTCCCCGGTCCTGGGACCTGGTGCACTGAGCCCTCTTGTGGCCTTTTTGCCCACAGCGATGGCAAGTTAGGCTTTGGGCTGTCTCTGTCCAGGCCCTGGCTGGTTCTCTGGGGCGCAGACGACCTGTTCCTTGGTCTCGCCCCGTAGTTGACTCCCTCCGTCGCTCAGCCGAGATCCGGTCTCTGCGCGGTTCCCTCTCTCTCCGGGACTCCCGTTCACACCCGGACCGGCTCTCCGTGAACTCATCCGCCAGTCTCCCGGCCTCCTGGGGGTTCTCTGGTCTCCGGTCCTTGAGCCACAGCCTCAGTTTGGGTGGGCACGCTTCATAGAACTGCTCCATCATGACCAGCTTGAGCAGCTCCTCTGCGGTCTGGGCTCCGACTCCAGACACCCACTTGCGGCAGTATTGCGCCAGGCGGGAGGCCAGGTCCACATAGGTCTCCCGTGGCCCTTTCTGTACCCCCCGGAACTTCTTCCTGTACATCTCGGGGGTCAGCCCGAACTTGTGCAGCAGGGCCTCCTTGACTCGGTTGTAATCCCCTGGCTGTAGGTCCTCCAGCTGGCTGAGCACTCCGGCCGCCTCCTGGTTCAGTGCGGGGATGAGCTCCTGCAGCCAGTCAGCTGGGGGAACCCGTTGCAGTCCACAGGCCCTCTCAAAGGAGCTGAGGAACCCGTCTATGTCACCCATGTCCTTCAGTTGGGCCACCACGAGCCTCTCCAAGCGTCTGGCAGTCCTGGGACCCTGGGGCCCATCCACACTTGGCGCAGCCGGTGCCCCGCCGGTTCTCCGCTCTGCCATGGCCAGCTCATGCTGCCGCTGCCTCTCTTGATCTTGGCGCTCCCTCTCTCGGTCCTGGCGGTCCTTCTCTCGGTCCTCTACTTCCAATTCCGTGATCCGCAGCTGGATCTCCAGCCGCCGCAGCTCCGCTGGGCTGGCCCCTGCCCTAGATGGGCTACGGCTTGCAGGCCTCCCGGGAGACGCTGTCTCATCTCTCCGTTGGGTTCCAGCGCTCCTCCCCCTCTCTGAGCCTGACACACTCTCGGGGGGTCTGGCTGCTTCCCCTGGGGACAAGATCCTGGCCCTGTGGCTGGTCATTATCTTCCAGCTGGGCAATCAGCTGGGCCTTGGTTGCTTTCTGCACAGGCAAGCCCCTCTCTCTGCACAGCCCCACCAGCTCTGCCTTCAAGAGTCGGGTGTAGGCCATCTGCCCGCTGGGCCCCTCGGTGCAGACTCACCAGTCTAGTGCTGCAGCGCCCCACGATTCCCAGGAACCGCTTCGCTCTGTCTCCAGCACGCCTGGCTCCAGGGCTCTTGCTTCTACTGCGCCTTGTCGCTTGCCGCTGGGAGCTTCATCCACGGGGTGCAGTGCATCCCACTTCTGACACCAGTGTGACGGCGCGTTGGGGGTTCCCCGTCTCCTGCACCCCGAAATGGCACAAACAGACTGCACCAGCCAGTGGAATTGAGGGTGGTTTATTGCTCCTCCAGCACAGCGCAGCACCGATGTAATCTGGTTACAGGAACTGGGGCTAAGAGGCCTCAGTGCCCCCCCTTTTAGCTAGGGGAGTCCCAGCCCCCTCCCCAGCTCCTTATACCTTGCCTTCCAGCGAGGCAGCATTCCACCTTCCTTTGTTCCTCTCCATGGGGGGTGTCTGGCCACTGGTTTGCATAGTGACTCATCCTGTTTTGCTGGGTCGTGGTACCCACGGCAGCCAGTGGGGGTTCCCCCAGAGCCAGCAGCATAGAAACCAGCCAGGTACCCCCACTACGTCACACCCGAGCAGGAAAGCAGCCCCGCTCAGGCCGCGCTGGGGAAGGGACAGGAGCGGTGCCCGGGTAGGAAAGCAGCCCCGCTCAGGCCGCGCTGGGGAGGGGACAGGAGCGGTGCCTGGGTAGGAAAGCAGCCCCGCTCAGGCCGCGCTGGGGAGGGGACAGGAGCGGTGCCAGGGTAGGAAAGCAGCCCCGCTCAGGCCGCGCTGGGGAGGGGACAGGAGCGGTGCCCGGGCAGGAAAGCAGCCCCGCTCAGGCCGCGCTGGGGAGGGGACAGGAGCGGTGCCAGGGTAGGAAAGCAGCCCCGCTCAGGCCGCGCTGGGGAAGGGACAGGAGCGGTGCCCGGGTAGGAAAGCAGCCCCGCTCAGGCCGCGCTGGGGAGGGGACAGGAGCGGTGCCTGGGTAGGAAAGCAGCCCCGCTCAGGCCGTGCTGGGGAGGGGACAGGAGCGGTGCCCGGGTAGGAAAGCAGCCCCGCTCAGGCCGTGCTGGGGAGGGGACAGGAGCGGTGCCCGGGTAGGAAAGCAGCCCGCTCAGGCCGTGCTGGGGAGGGGACAGGA
Source organism: Pelodiscus sinensis (assembly GCF_052426305.1). Classification (NCBI taxonomy): domain Eukaryota; kingdom Metazoa; phylum Chordata; order Testudines; family Trionychidae; genus Pelodiscus; species Pelodiscus sinensis. Next base: position 769,529 of record NC_143085.1, on the reverse strand, counting down.
GCGGTGCCCGGGTAGGAAAGCAGCCCCGCTCAGGCCGTGCTGGGGAGGGGACAGGAGCGGTGCCAGGGTAGGAAAGCAGCCCCGCTCAGGCCGCGCTGGGGAGGGGACAGGAGCGGTGCCCGGGTAGGAAAGCAGCCCCGCTCAGGCCGCGCTGGGGAGGGGACAGGAGCGGTGCCTGGGTAGGAAAGCAGCCCCGCTCAGGCCGTGCTGGGGAGGGGACAGGAGCGGTGCCCGGGTAGGAAAGCAGCCCCGCTCAGGCCGCGCTGGGGAGGGGACAGGAGCGGTGCCCGGGTAGGAAAGCAGCCCCGCTCAGGCCGCGCTGGGGAGGGGACAGGAGCGGTGCCCGGGTAGGAAAGCAGCCCCGCTCAGGCCGCGCTGGGGAAGGGACAGGAGCGGTGCCCGGGTAGGAAAGCAGCCCCGCTCAGGCCGTGCTGGGGAGGGGACAGGAGCGGTGCCAGGGTAGGAAAGCAGCCCCGCTCAGGCCGCGCTGGGGAGGGGACAGGAGCGGTGCCCGGGTAGGAAAGCAGCCCCGCTCAGGCCGCGCTGGGGAGGGGACAGGAGCGGTGCCAGGGTAGGAAAGCAGCCCCGCTCAGGCCGTGCTGGGGAGGGGACAGGAGCGGTGCCCGGGTAGGAAAGCAGCCCCGCTCAGGCCGCGCTGGGGAGGGGACAGGAGCGGTGCCCGGGTAGGAAAGCAGCCCCGCTCAGGCCGCGCTGGGGAGGGGACAGGAGCGGTGCCTGGGTAGGAAAGCAGCCCCGCTCAGGCCGCGCTGGGGAGGGGACAGGAGCGGTGCCCGGGTAGGAAAGCAGCCCCGCTCAGGCCGCGCTGGGGAGGGGACAGGAGCGGTGCCCGGGTAGGAAAGCAGCCCCGCTCAGGCCGCGCTGGGGAGGGGACAGGAGCGGTGCCTGGGTAGGAAAGCAGCCCCGCTCAGGCCGCGCTGGGGAGGGGACAGGAGCGGTGCCCGGGTAGGAAAGCAGCCCCGCTCAGGCCGTGCTGGGGAGGGGACAGGAGCGGTGCCAGGGTAGGAAAGCAGCCCCGCTCAGGCCGCGCTGGGGAGGGGACAGGAGCGGTGCCCGGGTAGGAAAGCAGCCCCGCTCAGGCCGTGCTGGGGAAGGGACAGGAGCGGTGCCAGGGTAGGAAAGCAGCCCCGCTCAGGCCGCGCTGGGGAGGGGACAGGAGCGGTGCCTGGGTAGGAAAGCAGCCCCGCTCAGGCCGCGCTGGGGAGGGGACAGGAGCGGTGCCAGGGTAGGAAAGCAGCCCCGCTCAGGCCGTGCTGGGGAGGGGACAGGAGCGGTGCCTGGGTAGGAAAGCAGCCCCGCTCAGGCCGTGCTGGGGAGGGGACAGGAGCGGTGCCTGGGTAGGAAAGCAGCCCGCTCAGGCCGTGCTGGGGAGGGGACAGGAGCGGTGCCAGGGTAGGAAAGCAGCCCCGCTCAGGCCGTGCTGGGGAGGGGACAGGAGCGGTGCCTGGGTAGGAAAGCAGCCCCGCTCAGGCCGTGCTGGGGAGGGGACAGGAGCGGTGCCCGGGTAGGAAAGCAGCCCCGCTCAGGCCGTGCTGGGGAGGGGACAGGAGCGGTGCCAGGGTAGGAAAGCAGCCCCGCTCAGGCCGCGCTGGGGAGGGGACAGGAGCGGTGCCAGGGTAGGAAAGCAGCCCCGCTCAGGCCGTGCTGGGGAGGGGACAGGAGCGGTGCCTGGGTAGGAAAGCAGCCCCGCTCAGGCCGTGCTGGGGAGGGGACAGGAGCGGTGCCTGGGTAGGAAAGCAGCCCGCTCAGGCCGTGCTGGGGAGGGGACAGGAGCGGTGCCCGGGTAGGAAAGCAGCCCCGCTCAGGCCGCGCTGGGGAAGGGACAGGAGCGGTGCCCGGGTAGGAAAGCAGCCCCGCTCAGGCCGTGCTGGGGAGGGGACAGGAGCGGTGCCAGGGCAGGAAAGCAGCCCCGCTCAGGCCGCGCTGGGGAGGGGACAGGAGCGGTGCCAGGGTAGGAAAGCAGCCCCGCTCAGGCCGCGCTGGGGAGGGGACAGGAGCGGTGCCCGGGTAGGAAAGCAGCCCCGCTCAGGCCGCGCTGGGGAGGGGACAGGAGCGGTGCCAGGGTAGGAAAGCAGCCCCGCTCAGGCCGCGCTGGGGAGGGGACAGGAGCGGTGCCCGGGTAGGAAAGCAGCCCCGCTCAGGCCGTGCTGGGGAGGGGACAGGAGCGGTGCCAGGGTAGGAAAGCAGCCCCGCTCAGGCCGTGCTGGGGAGGGGACAGGAGCGGTGCCCGGGTAGGAAAGCACCCCGCTCAGGCCGTGCTGGGGAGGGGACAGGAGCGGTGCCCGGGTAGGAAAGCAGCCCCGCTCAGGCCGTGCTGGGGAGGGGACAGGAGCGGTGCCAGGGTAGGAAAGCAGCCCCGCTCAGGCCGTGCTGGGGAGGGGACAGGAGCGGTGCCAGGGTAGGAAAGCAGCCCCGCTCAGGCCGCGCTGGGGAAGGGACAGGAGCGGTGCCAGGGTAGGAAAGCAGCCCCGCTCAGGCCGCGCTGGGGAGGGGACAGGAGCGGTGCCTGGGTAGGAAAGCAGCCCCGCTCAGGCCGTGCTGGGGAGGGGACAGGAGCGGTGCCAGGGTAGGAAAGCAGCCCCGCTCAGGCCGTGCTGGGGAGGGGACAGGAGCGGTGCCAGGGTAGGAAAGCAGCCCCGCTCAGGCCGTGCTGGGGAGGGGACAGGAGCGGTGCCCGGGTAGGAAAGCAGCCCCGCTCAGGCCGCGCTGGGGAGGGGACAGGAGCGGTGCCCGGGTAGGAAAGCAGCCCCGCTCAGGCCGTGCTGGGGAAGGGACAGGAGCGGTGCCCGGGTAGGAAAGCAGCCCCGCTCAGGCCGCGCTGGGGAAGGGACAGGAGCGGTGCCCGGGTAGGAAAGCAGCCCCGCTCAGGCCGTGCTGGGGAAGGGACAGGAGCGGTGCCAGGGTAGGAAAGCAGCCCCGCTCAGGCCGTGCTGGGGAAGGGACAGGAGCGGTGCCAGGGTAGGAAAGCAGCCCCGCTCAGGCCGCGCTGGGGAAGGGACAGGAGCGGTGCCAGGGTAGGAAAGCAGCCCCGCTCAGGCCGTGCTGGGGAGGGGACAGGAGCGGTGCCAGGGTAGGAAAGCAGCCCCGCTCAGGCCGTGCTGGGGAGGGGACAGGAGCGGTGCCAGGGTAGGAAAGCAGCCCCGCTCAGGCCGTGCTGGGGAGGGGACAGGAGCGGTGCCAGGGTAGGAAAGCAGCCCCGCTCAGGCCGTGCTGGGGAGGGGACAGGAGCGGTGCCCGGGTAGGAAAGCAGCCCCGCTCAGGCCGCGCTGGGGAGGGGACAGGAGCGGTGCCAGGGTAGGAAAGCAGCCCCGCTCAGGCCGTGCTGGGGAGGGGACAGGAGCGGTGCCCGGGTAGGAAAGCAGCCCCGCTCAGGCCGCGCTGGGGAGGGACAGGAGCGGTGCCAGGGTAGGAAAGCAGCCCCGCTCAGGCCGCGCTGGGGAGGGGACAGGAGCGGTGCCAGGGTAGGAAAGCAGCCCCGCTCAGGCCGCGCTGGGGAGGGGACAGGAGCGGTGCCCGGGTAGGAAAGCAGCCCCGCTCAGGCCGCGCTGGGGAGGGGACAGGAGCGGTGCCCGGGCAGGAAAGCAGCCCCGCTCAGGCCGCGCTGGGGAGGGGACAGGAGCGGTGCCTGGGTAGGAAAGCAGCCCCGCTCAGGCCGTGCTGGGGAGGGGACAGGAGCGGTGCCAGGGTAGGAAAGCAGCCCCGCTCAGGCCGTGCTGGGGAGGGGACAGGAGCGGTGCCCGGGTAGGAAAGCAGCCCCGCTCAGGCCGCGCTGGGGAGGGGACAGGAGCGGTGCCCGGGTAGGAAAGCAGCCCCGCTCAGGCCGTGCTGGGGAAGGGACAGGAGCGGTGCCCGGGTAGGAAAGCAGCCCCGCTCAGGCCGTGCTGGGGAAGGGACAGGAGCGGTGCCAGGGTAGGAAAGCAGCCCCGCTCAGGCCGTGCTGGGGAAGGGACAGGAGCGGTGCCAGGGTAGGAAAGCAGCCCCGCTCAGGCCGTGCTGGGGAGGGGACAGGAGCGGTGCCCGGGTAGGAAAGCAGCCCCGCTCAGGCCGTGCTGGGGAGGGGACAGGAGCGGTGCCTGGGTAGGAAAGCAGCCCCGCTCAGGCCGCGCTGGGGAGGGGACAGGAGCGGTGCCTGGGTAGGAAAGCAGCCCCGCTCAGGCCGCGCTGGGGAGGGGACAGGAGCGGTGCCAGGGTAGGAAAGCAGCCCCGCTCAGGCCACGCTGGGGAAGGGACAGGAGCGGTGCCAGGGTAGGAAAGCAGCCCCGCTCAGGCCGTGCTGGGGAGGGGACAGGAGCGGTGCCAGGGTAGGAAAGCAGCCCCGCTCAGGCCGTGCTGGGGAAGGGACAGGAGCGGTGCCCGGGTAGGAAAGCAGCCCCGCTCAGGCCGTGCTGGGGAGGGGACAGGAGCGGTGCCCGGGTAGGAAAGCAGCCCCGCTCAGGCCGCGCTGGGGAGGGGACAGGAGCGGTGCCTGGGTAGGAAAGCAGCCCCGCTCAGGCCGCGCTGGGGAGGGGACAGGAGCGGTGCCAGGGTAGGAAAGCAGCCCCGCTCAGGCCGCGGTGGGGAAGGGACAGGAGCGGTGCCAGGGTAGGAAAGCAGCCCCGCTCAGGCCGCGCTGGGGAGGGGACAGGAGCGGTGCCCGGGTAGGAAAGCAGCCCCGCTCAGGCCGCGCTGGGGAGGGGACAGGAGCGGTGCCAGGGTAGGAAAGCAGCCCCGCTCAGGCCGTGCTGGGGAGGGGACAGGAGCGGTGCCCGGGTAGGAAAGCAGCCCCGCTCAGGCCGCGCTGGGGAGGGGACAGGAGCGGTGCCAGGGTAGGAAAGCAGCCCCGCTCAGGCCGCGCTGGGGAGGGGACAGGAGCGGTGCCAGGGTAGGAAAGCAGCCCCGCTCAGGCCGCGCTGGGGAGGGGACAGGAGCGGTGCCCGGGTAGGAAAGCAGCCCCGCTCAGGCCGCGCTGGGGAGGGGACAGGAGCGGTGCCCGGGTAGGAAAGCAGCCCCGCTCAGGCCGCGCTGGGGAGGGGACAGGAGCGGTGCCAGGGTAGGAAAGCAGCCCCGCTCAGGCCGCGCTAGGGAGGGGACAGGAGCGGTGCCCGGGTAGGAAAGCAGCCCCGCTCAGGCCGCGCTGGGGAGGGGACAGGAGCGGTGCCAGGGTAGGAAAGCAGCCCCGCTCAGGCCGCGCTGGGGAGGGGACAGGAGCGGTGCCCGGGTAGGAAAGCAGCCCCGCTCAGGCCGCGCTGGGGAGGGGACAGGAGCGGTGCCCGGGTAGGAAAGCAGCCCCGCTCAGGCCGTGCTGGGGAGGGGACAGGAGCGGTGCCCGGGTAGGAAAGCAGCCCGCTCAGGCCGTGCTGGGGAGGGGACAGGAGCGGTGCCCGGGTAGGAAAGCAGCCCCGCTCAGGCCGTGCTGGGGAGGGGACAGGAGCGGTGCCAGGGTAGGAAAGCAGCCCCGCTCAGGCCGTGCTGGGGAGGGGACAGGAGCGGTGCCCGGGCAGGAAAGCAGCCCCGCTCAGGCCGCGCTGGGGAAGGGACAGGAGCGGTGCCCGGGTAGGAAAGCAGCCCCGCTCAGGCCGCGCTGGGGAAGGGACAGGAGCGGTGCCAGGGTAGGAAAGCAGCCCCGCTCAGGCCGCGCTAGGGAGGGGACAGGAGCGGTGCCCGGGTAGGAAAGCAGCCCCGCTCAGGCCGCGCTGGGGAAGGGACAGGAGCGGTGCCAGGGTAGGAAAGCAGCCCCGCTCAGGCCGTGCTGGGGAAGGGACAGGAGCGGTGCCCGGGTAGGAAAGCAGCCCCGCTCAGGCCGCGCTGGGGAGGGGACAGGAGCGGTGCCCGGGTAGGAAAGCAGCCCCGCTCAGGCCGCGCTGGGGAGGGGACAGGAGCGGTGCCCGGGTAGGAAAGCAGCCCCGCTCAGGCCGTGCTGGGGAAGGGACAGGAGCGGTGCCCGGGTAGGAAAGCAGCCCCGCTCAGGCCGTGCTGGGGAAGGGACAGGAGCGGTGCCCGGGTAGGAAAGCAGCCCCGCTCAGGCCGTGCTGGGGAGGGGACAGGAGCGGTGCCTGGGTAGGAAAGCAGCCCCGCTCAGGCCGCGCTGGGGAGGGGACAGGAGCGGTGCCTGGGTAGGAAAGCAGCCCCGCTCAGGCCGTGCTGGGGAGGGGACAGGAGCGGTGCCTGGGTAGGAAAGCAGCCCCGCTCAGGCCGCGCTGGGGAAGGGACAGGAGCGGTGCCTGGGTAGGAAAGCAGCCCCGCTCAGGCCGCGCTGGGGAGGGGACAGGAGCGGTGCCAGGGTAGGAAAGCAGCCCCGCTCAGGCCGTGCTGGGGAGGGGACAGGAGCGGTGCCCGGGTAGGAAAGCAGCCCCGCTCAGGCCGTGCTGGGGAGGGGACAGGAGCGGTGCCCGGGTAGGAAAGCACCCCGCTCAGGCCGTGCTGGGGAGGGGACAGGAGCGGTGCCCGGGTAGGAAAGCAGCCCCGCTCAGGCCGTGCTGGGGAGGGGACAGGAGCGGTGCCAGGGTAGGAAAGCAGCCCCGCTCAGGCCGCGCTGGGGAGGGGACAGGAGCGGTGCCAGGGTAGGAAAGCAGCCCCGCTCAGGCCGTGCTGGGGAGGGGACAGGAGCGGTGCCAGGGTAGGAAAGCAGCCCCGCTCAGGCCGCGCTGGGGAGGGGACAGGAGCGGTGCCCGGGTAGGAAAGCAGCCCCGCTCAGGCCGCGCTGGGGAGGGGACAGGAGCGGTGCCCGGGTAGGAAAGCAGCCCCGCTCAGGCCGCGCTGGGGAGGGGACAGGAGCGGTGCCCGGGTAGGAAAGCAGCCCCGCTCAGGCCGCGCTGGGGAGGGGACAGGAGCGGTGCCAGGGTAGGAAAGCAGCCCCGCTCAGGCCGCGCTGGGGAGGGGACAGGAGCGGTGCCCGGGTAGGAAAGCAGCCCGCTCAGGCCGTGCTGGGGAGGGGACAGGAGCGGTGCCAGGGTAGGAAAGCAGCCCCGCTCAGGCCGTGCTGGGGAGGGGACAGGAGCGGTGCCTGGGTAGGAAAGCAGCCCCGCTCAGGCCGTGCTGGGGAGGGGACAGGAGCGGTGCCCGGGTAGGAAAGCAGCCCCGCTCAGGCCGTGCTGGGGAGGGGACAGGAGCGGTGCCAGGGTAGGAAAGCAGCCCCGCTCAGGCCGCGCTGGGGAGGGGACAGGAGCGGTGCCCGGGTAGGAAAGCAGCCCCGCTCAGGCCGTGCTGGGGAGGGGACAGGAGCGGTGCCCGGGTAGGAAAGCAGCCCCGCTCAGGCCGTGCTGGGGAGGGGACAGGAGCGGTGCCAGGGTAGGAAAGCAGCCCCGCTCAGGCCGCGCTGGGGAGGGGACAGGAGCGGTGCCTGGGTAGGAAAGCAGCCCCGCTCAGGCCGTGCTGGGGAAGGGACAGGAGCGGTGCCAGGGTAGGAAAGCAGCCCCGCTCAGGCCGCGCTGGGGAGGGGACAGGAGCGGTGCCCGGGTAGGAAAGCAGCCCCGCTCAGGCCGCGCTAGGGAGGGGACAGGAGCGGTGCCCGGGTAGGAAAGCAGCCCCGCTCAGGCCGCGCTGGGGAGGGGACAGGAGCGGTGCCCGGGTAGGAAAGCAGCCCCGCTCAGGCCGCGCTGGGGAGGGGACAGGAGCGGTGCCCGGGTAGGAAAGCAGCCCCGCTCAGGCCGCGCTGGGGAGGGGACAGGAGCGGTGCCCGGGTAGGAAAGCAGCCCCGCTCAGGCCGTGCTGGGGAGGGGACAGGAGCGGTGCCCGGGTAGGAAAGCAGCCCCGCTCAGGCCGTGCTGGGGAGGGGACAGGAGCGGTGCCCGGGTAGGAAAGCAGCCCCGCTCAGGCCGCGCTGGGGAGGGGACAGGAGCGGTGCCCGGGTAGGAAAGCAGCCCCGCTCAGGCCGCGCTGGGGAGGGGACAGGAGCGGTGCCAGGGTAGGAAAGCAGCCCCGCTCAGGCCGTGCTGGGGAGGGGACAGGAGCGGTGCCTGGGTAGGAAAGCAGCCCCGCTCAGGCCGTGCTGGGGAGGGGACAGGAGCGGTGCCCGGGTAGGAAAGCAGCCCCGCTCAGGCCGTGCTGGGGAAGGGACAGGAGCGGTGCCCGGGTAGGAAAGCAGCCCCGCTCAGGCCGTGCTGGGGAAGGGACAGGAGCGGTGCCCGGGTAGGAAAGCAGCCCCGCTCAGGCCGTGCTGGGGAGGGGACAGGAGCGGTGCCTGGGTAGGAAAGCAGCCCCGCTCAGGCCGCGCTGGGGAGGGGACAGGAGCGGTGCCTGGGTAGGAAAGCAGCCCCGCTCAGGCCGCGCTGGGGAGGGGACAGGAGCGGTGCCAGGGTAGGAAAGCAGCCCCGCTCAGGCCGTGCTGGGGAAGGGACAGGAGCGGTGCCCGGGTAGGAAAGCAGCCCCGCTCAGGCCGTGCTGGGGAGGGGACAGGAGCGGTGCCAGGGTAGGAAAGCAGCCCCGCTCAGGCCGTGCTGGGGAAGGGACAGGAGCGGTGCCCGGGTAGGAAAGCAGCCCCGCTCAGGCCGCGCTGGGGAGGGACAGGAGCGGTGCCCGGGTAGGAAAGCAGCCCCGCTCAGGCCGCGCTGGGGAGGGGACAGGAGCGGTGCCAGGGTAGGAAAGCAGCCCCGCTCAGGCCGTGCTGGGGAGGGGACAGGAGCGGTGCCCGGGTAGGAAAGCAGCCCCGCTCAGGCCGTGCTGGGGAAGGGACAGGAGCGGTGCCAGGGTAGGAAAGCAGCCCCGCTCAGGCCGCGCTGGGGAGGGGACAGGAGCGGTGCCTGGGTAGGAAAGCAGCCCCGCTCAGGCCGTGCTGGGGAGGGGACAGGAGCGGTGCCAGGGTAGGAAAGCAGCCCCGCTCAGGCCGCGCTGGGGAGGGGACAGGAGCGGTGCCAGGGTAGGAAAGCAGCCCCGCTCAGGCCGTGCTGGGGAGGGGACAGGAGCGGTGCCTGGGTAGGAAAGCAGCCCCGCTCAGGCCGTGCTGGGGAGGGGACAGGAGCGGTGCCCGGGTAGGAAAGCAGCCCCGCTCAGGCCGCGCTGGGGAGGGGACAGGAGCGGTGCCAGGGTAGGAAAGCAGCCCCGCTCAGGCCGCGCTGGGGAGGGGACAGGAGCGGTGCCCGGGTAGGAAAGCAGCCCCGCTCAGGCCGCGCTGGGGAGGGGACAGGAGCGGTGCCAGGGTAGGAAAGCAGCCCCGCTCAGGCCGCGCTGGGGAGGGGACAGGAGCGGTGCCAGGGTAGGAAAGCAGCCCCGCTCAGGCCGTGCTGGGGAGGGGACAGGAGCGGTGCCCGGGTAGGAAAGCAGCCCCGCTCAGGCCGTGCTGGGGAGGGGACAGGAGCGGTGCCCGGGTAGGAAAGCACCCCGCTCAGGCCGTGCTGGGGAGGGGACAGGAGCGGTGCCCGGGTAGGAAAGCAGCCCCGCTCAGGCCGTGCTGGGGAGGGGACAGGAGCGGTGCCAGGGTAGGAAAGCAGCCCCGCTCAGGCCGCGCTGGGGAGGGGACAGGAGCGGTGCCAGGGTAGGAAAGCAGCCCCGCTCAGGCCGCGCTGGGGAGGGGACAGGAGCGGTGCCAGGGTAGGAAAGCAGCCCCGCTCAGGCCGCGCTGGGGAGGGGACAGGAGCGGTGCCCGGGTAGGAAAGCAGCCCCGCTCAGGCCGTGCTGGGGAGGGGACAGGAGCGGTGCCAGGGTAGGAAAGCAGCCCCGCTCAGGCCGTGCTGGGGAGGGGACAGGAGCGGTGCCTGGGTAGGAAAGCAGCCCCGCTCAGGCCGTGCTGGGGAGGGGACAGGAGCGGTGCCCGGGTAGGAAAGCAGCCCCGCTCAGGCCGCGCTGGGGAGGGGACAGGAGCGGTGCCCGGGTAGGAAAGCAGCCCCGCTCAGGCCGTGCTGGGGAGGGGACAGGAGCGGTGCCCGGGTAGGAAAGCAGCCCGCTCAGGCCGCGCTGGGGAGGGGACAGGAGCGGTGCCCGGGTAGGAAAGCAGCCCCGCTCAGGCCGCGCTGGGGAGGGGACAGGAGCGGTGCCCGGGTAGGAAAGCAGCCCCGCTCAGGCCGTGCTGGGGAAGGGACAGGAGCGGTGCCAGGGTAGGAAAGCAGCCCCGCTCAGGCCGCGCTGGGGAGGGGACAGGAGCGGTGCCCGGGTAGGAAAGCAGCCCCGCTCAGGCCGCGCTGGGGAGGGGACAGGAGCGGTGCCCGGGTAGGAAAGCAGCCCCGCTCAGGCCGCGCTGGGGAAGGGACAGGAGCGGTGCCCGGGTAGGAAAGCAGCCCCGCTCAGGCCGTGCTGGGGAGGGGACAGGAGCGGTGCCAGGGTAGGAAAGCAGCCCCGCTCAGGCCGCGCTGGGGAGGGCACAGGAGCGGTGCCTGGGTAGGAAAGCAGCCCCGCTCAGGCCGCGCTGGGGAGGGGACAGGAGCGGTGCCAGGGTAGGAAAGCAGCCCCGCTCAGGCCGCGCTGGGGAGGGGACAGGAGCGGTGCCCGGGTAGGAAAGCAGCCCCGCTCAGGCCGCGCTGGGGAAGGGACAGGAGCGGTGCCCGGGTAGGAAAGCAGCCCCGCTCAGGCCGCGCTGGGGAAGGGACAGGAGCGGTGCCAGGGTAGGAAAGCAGCCCCGCTCAGGCCGCGCTGGGGAGGGGACAGGAGCGGTGCCAGGGTAGGAAAGCAGCCCCGCTCAGGCCGCGCTGGGGAGGGGACAGGAGCGGTGCCAGGGTAGGAAAGCAGCCCCGCTCAGGCCGCGCTGGGGAGGGGACAGGAGCGGTGCCTGGGTAGGAAAGCAGCCCCGCTCAGGCCGTGCTGGGGAAGGGACAGGAGCGGTGCCAGGGTAGGAAAGCAGCCCCGCTCAGGCCGCGCTGGGGAGGGGACAGGAGCGGTGCCCGGGTAGGAAAGCAGCCCCGCTCAGGCCGCGCTAGGGAGGGGACAGGAGCGGTGCCCGGGTAGGAAAGCAGCCCCGCTCAGGCCGCGCTGGGGAGGGGACAGGAGCGGTGCCCGGGTAGGAAAGCAGCCCCGCTCAGGCCGCGCTGGGGAGGGGACAGGAGCGGTGCCAGGGTAGGAAAGCAGCCCCGCTCAGGCCGTGCTGGGGAAGGGACAGGAGCGGTGCCCGGGTAGGAAAGCAGCCCCGCTCAGGCCGTGCTGGGGAAGGGACAGGAGCGGTGCCCGGGTAGGAAAGCAGCCCCGCTCAGGCCGTGCTGGGGAAGGGACAGGAGCGGTGCCCGGGTAGGAAAGCAGCCCCGCTCAGGCCGTGCTGGGGAGGGGACAGGAGCGGTGCCTGGGTAGGAAAGCAGCCCCGCTCAGGCCGCGCTGGGGAGGGGACAGGAGCGGTGCCTGGGTAGGAAAGCAGCCCCGCTCAGGCCGCGCTGGGGAGGGGACAGGAGCGGTGCCAGGGTAGGAAAGCAGCCCCGCTCAGGCCGTGCTGGGGAAGGGACAGGAGCGGTGCCCGGGTAGGAAAGCAGCCCCGCTCAGGCCGTGCTGGGGAGGGGACAGGAGCGGTGCCCGGGTAGGAAAGCAGCCCCGCTCAGGCCGCGCTGGGGAGGGGACAGGAGCGGTGCCTGGGTAGGAAAGCAGCCCCGCTCAGGCCGTGCTGGGGAGGGGACAGGAGCGGTGCCAGGGTAGGAAAGCAGCCCCGCTCAGGCCGCGCTGGGGAGGGGACAGGAGCGGTGCCCGGGTAGGAAAGCAGCCCCGCTCAGGCCGCGCTGGGGAGGGGACAGGAGCGGTGCCTGGGTAGGAAAGCAGCCCCGCTCAGGCCGTGCTGGGGAGGGGACAGGAGCGGTGCCAGGGTAGGAAAGCAGCCCCGCTCAGGCCGTGCTGGGGAAGGGACAGGAGCGGTGCCCGGGTAGGAAAGCAGCCCCGCTCAGGCCGCGCTGGGGAGGGGACAGGAGCGGTGCCAGGGTAGGAAAGCAGCCCCGCTCAGGCCGTGCTGGGGAGGGGACAGGAGCGGTGCCTGGGTAGGAAAGCAGCCCCGCTCAGGCCGTGCTGGGGAGGGGACAGGAGCGGTGCCCGGGTAGGAAAGCAGCCCCGCTCAGGCCGCGCTGGGGAGGGGACAGGAGCGGTGCCAGGGTAGGAAAGCAGCCCCGCTCAGGCCGTGCTGGGGAGGGGACAGGAGCGGTGCCTGGGTAGGAAAGCAGCCCCGCTCAGGCCGTGCTGGGGAGGGGACAGGAGCGGTGCCCGGGTAGGAAAGCAGCCCCGCTCAGGCCGCGCTGGGGAGGGGACAGGAGCGGTGCCCGGGTAGGAAAGCAGCCCCGCTCAGGCCGCGCTGGGGAGGGGACAGGAGCGGTGCCCGGGTAGGAAAGCAGCCCCGCTCAGGCCACGCTGGGGAAGGGACAGGAGCGGTGCCAGGGTAGGAAAGCAGCCCCGCTCAGGCCGCGCTGGGGAGGGACAGGAGCGGTGCCCGGGTAGGAAAGCAGCCCCGCTCAGGCCGTGCTGGGGAAGGGACAGGAGCGGTGCCCGGGCAGGAAAGCAGCCCCGCTCAGGCCGTGCTGGGGAAGGGACAGGAGCGGTGCCCGGGTAGGAAAGCAGCCCCGCTCAGGCCGTGCTGGGGAGGGGACAGGAGCGGTGCCCGGGTAGGAAAGCAGCCCCGCTCAGGCCGTGCTGGGGAAGGGACAGGAGCGGTGCCCGGGCAGGAAAGCAGCCCCGCTCAGGCCGTGCTGGGGAGGGGACAGGAGCGGTGCCAGGGTAGGAAAGCAGCCCCGCTCAGGCCGTGCTGGGGAGGGGACAGGAGCGGTGCCAGGGTAGGAAAGCAGCCCCGCTCAGGCCGTGCTGGGGAGGGGACAGGAGCGGTGCCCGGGTAGGAAAGCAGCCCCGCTCAGGCCGCGCTGGGGAGGGGACAGGAGCGGTGCCCGGGTAGGAAAGCAGCCCCGCTCAGGCCGCGCTGGGGAGGGGACAGGAGCGGTGCCAGGGTAGGAAAGCAGCCCCGCTCAGGCCGTGCTGGGGAGGGGACAGGAGCGGTGCCTGGGTAGGAAAGCAGCCCCGCTCAGGCCGCGCTGGGGAGGGGACAGGAGCGGTGCCCGGGTAGGAAAGCAGCCCCGCTCAGGCCGTGCTGGGGAGGGGACAGGAGCGGTGCCCGGGTAGGAAAGCAGCCCCGCTCAGGCCGTGCTGGGGAGGGGACAGGAGCGGTGCCAGGGTAGGAAAGCAGCCCCGCTCAGGCCGTGCTGGGGAGGGGACAGGAGCGGTGCCCGGGTAGGAAAGCAGCCCCGCTCAGGCCGTGCTGGGGAAGGGACAGGAGCGGTGCCCGGGTAGGAAAGCAGCCCCGCTCAGGCCGCGCTGGGGAGGGGACAGGAGCGGTGCCCGGGTAGGAAAGCAGCCCCGCTCAGGCCGCGCTGGGGAGGGGACAGGAGCGGTGCCCGGGTAGGAAAGCAGCCCCGCTCAGGCCGCGCTGGGGAGGGGACAGGAGCGGTGCCTGGGTAGGAAAGCAGCCCCGCTCAGGCCGCGCTGGGGAGGGGACAGGAGCGGTGCCCGGGTAGGAAAGCAGCCCCGCTCAGGCCGCGCTGGGGAGGGGACAGGAGCGGTGCCAGGGTAGGAAAGCAGCCCCGCTCAGGCCGCGCTGGGGAGGGGACAGGAGCGGTGCCAGGGTAGGAAAGCAGCCCCGCTCAGGCCGTGCTGGGGAGGGGACAGGAGCGGTGCCCGGGTAGGAAAGCAGCCCCGCTCAGGCCGTGCTGGGGAGGGGACAGGAGCGGTGCCTGGGTAGGAAAGCAGCCCCGCTCAGGCCGCGCTGGGGAGGGGACAGGAGCGGTGCCCGGGTAGGAAAGCAGCCCCGCTCAGGCCGTGCTGGGGAGGGGACAGGAGCGGTGCCAGGGTAGGAAAGCAGCCCCGCTCAGGCCGCGCTGGGGAGGGGACAGGAGCGGTGCCAGGGTAGGAAAGCAGCCCCGCTCAGGCCGCGCTGGGGAAGGGACAGGAGCGGTGCCAGGGTAGGAAAGCAGCCCCGCTCAGGCCGCGCTGGGGAGGGGACAGGAGCGGTGCCAGGGTAGGAAAGCAGCCCCGCTCAGGCCGTGCTGGGGAGGGACAGGAGCGGTGCCCGGGCAGGAAAGCAGCCCCGCTCAGGCCGCGCTGGGGAAGGGACAGGAGCGGTGCCCGGGTAGGAAAGCAGCCCCGCTCAGGCCGCGCTGGGGAAGGGACAGGAGCGGTGCCAGGGTAGGAAAGCAGCCCCGCTCAGGCCGCGCTGGGGAGGGGACAGGAGCGGTGCCCGGGTAGGAAAGCAGCCCCGCTCAGGCCGCGCTGGGGAAGGGACAGGAGCGGTGCCCGGGTAGGAAAGCAGCCCCGCTCAGGCCGCGCTGGGGAGGGGACAGGAGCGGTGCCCGGGTAGGAAAGCAGCCCCGCTCAGGCCACGCTGGGGAGGGGACAGGAGCGGTGCCCGGGTAGGAAAGCAGCCCCGCTCAGGCCGTGCTGGGGAGGGGACAGGAGCGGTGCCCGGGTAGGAAAGCAGCCCCGCTCAGGCCGTGCTGGGGAAGGGACAGGAGCGGTGCCAGGGTAGGAAAGCAGCCCCGCTCAGGCCGCGCTGGGGAGGGGACAGGAGCGGTGCCAGGGTAGGAAAGCAGCCCCGCTCAGGCCGTGCTGGGGAAGGGACAGGAGCGGTGCCCGGGTAGGAAAGCAGCCCCGCTCAGGCCGTGCTGGGGAGGGGACAGGAGCGGTGCCCGGGTAGGAAAGCAGCCCCGCTCAGGCCGCGCTGGGGAGGGGACAGGAGCGGTGCCTGGGTAGGAAAGCAGCCCCGCTCAGGCCGTGCTGGGGAGGGGACAGGAGCGGTGCCAGGGTAGGAAAGCAGCCCCGCTCAGGCCGTGCTGGGGAGGGGACAGGAGCGGTGCCAGGGTAGGAAAGCAGCCCCGCTCAGGCCGCGCTGGGGAGGGGACAGGAGCGGTGCCAGGGTAGGAAAGCAGCCCCGCTCAGGCCGTGCTGGGGAAGGGACAGGAGCGGTGCCCGGGTAGGAAAGCAGCCCCGCTCAGGCCGTGCTGGGGAGGGGACAGGAGCGGTGCCCGGGTAGGAAAGCAGCCCCGCTCAGGCCGCGCTGGGGAGGGGACAGGAGCGGTGCCAGGGTAGGAAAGCAGCCCCGCTCAGGCCGTGCTGGGGAGGGGACAGGAGCGGTGCCCGGGTAGGAAAGCAGCCCCGCTCAGGCCGCGCTGGGGAGGGGACAGGAGCGGTGCCCGGGTAGGAAAGCAGCCCCGCTCAGGCCGCGCTGGGGAGGGGACAGGAGCGGTGCCAGGGTAGGAAAGCAGCCCCGCTCAGGCCGCGCTGGGGAGGGGACAGGAGCGGTGCCCGGGTAGGAAAGCAGCCCGCTCAGGCCGTGCTGGGGAGGGGACAGGAGCGGTGCCAGGGTAGGAAAGCAGCCCCGCTCAGGCCGTGCTGGGGAGGGGACAGGAGCGGTGCCTGGGTAGGAAAGCAGCCCCGCTCAGGCCGTGCTGGGGAGGGGACAGGAGCGGTGCCCGGGTAGGAAAGCAGCCCCGCTCAGGCCGTGCTGGGGAGGGGACAGGAGCGGTGCCAGGGTAGGAAAGCAGCCCCGCTCAGGCCGCGCTGGGGAGGGGACAGGAGCGGTGCCCGGGTAGGAAAGCAGCCCCGCTCAGGCCGTGCTGGGGAGGGGACAGGAGCGGTGCCCGGGTAGGAAAGCAGCCCCGCTCAGGCCGTGCTGGGGAGGGGACAGGAGCGGTGCCAGGGTAGGAAAGCAGCCCCGCTCAGGCCGCGCTGGGGAGGGGACAGGAGCGGTGCCTGGGTAGGAAAGCAGCCCCGCTCAGGCCGTGCTGGGGAAGGGACAGGAGCGGTGCCAGGGTAGGAAAGCAGCCCCGCTCAGGCCGCGCTGGGGAGGGGACAGGAGCGGTGCCCGGGTAGGAAAGCAGCCCCGCTCAGGCCGCGCTAGGGAGGGGACAGGAGCGGTGCCCGGGTAGGAAAGCAGCCCCGCTCAGGCCGCGCTGGGGAGGGGACAGGAGCGGTGCCCGGGTAGGAAAGCAGCCCCGCTCAGGCCGCGCTGGGGAGGGGACAGGAGCGGTGCCCGGGTAGGAAAGCAGCCCCGCTCAGGCCGCGCTGGGGAGGGGACAGGAGCGGTGCCCGGGTAGGAAAGCAGCCCCGCTCAGGCCGTGCTGGGGAGGGGACAGGAGCGGTGCCCGGGTAGGAAAGCAGCCCCGCTCAGGCCGTGCTGGGGAGGGGACAGGAGCGGTGCCCGGGTAGGAAAGCAGCCCCGCTCAGGCCGCGCTGGGGAGGGGACAGGAGCGGTGCCCGGGTAGGAAAGCAGCCCCGCTCAGGCCGCGCTGGGGAGGGGACAGGAGCGGTGCCAGGGTAGGAAAGCAGCCCCGCTCAGGCCGTGCTGGGGAGGGGACAGGAGCGGTGCCTGGGTAGGAAAGCAGCCCCGCTCAGGCCGTGCTGGGGAGGGGACAGGAGCGGTGCCCGGGTAGGAAAGCAGCCCCGCTCAGGCCGTGCTGGGGAAGGGACAGGAGCGGTGCCCGGGTAGGAAAGCAGCCCCGCTCAGGCCGTGCTGGGGAAGGGACAGGAGCGGTGCCCGGGTAGGAAAGCAGCCCCGCTCAGGCCGCGCTGGGGAGGGGACAGGAGCGGTGCCTGGGTAGGAAAGCAGCCCCGCTCAGGCCGCGCTGGGGAGGGGACAGGAGCGGTGCCTGGGTAGGAAAGCAGCCCCGCTCAGGCCGCGCTGGGGAGGGGACAGGAGCGGTGCCAGGGTAGGAAAGCAGCCCCGCTCAGGCCGTGCTGGGGAAGGGACAGGAGCGGTGCCCGGGTAGGAAAGCAGCCCCGCTCAGGCCGTGCTGGGGAGGGGACAGGAGCGGTGCCTGGGTAGGAAAGCAGCCCCGCTCAGGCCGTGCTGGGGAAGGGACAGGAGCGGTGCCCGGGTAGGAAAGCAGCCCCGCTCAGGCCGCGCTGGGGAGGGACAGGAGCGGTGCCCGGGTAGGAAAGCAGCCCCGCTCAGGCCGCGCTGGGGAGGGGACAGGAGCGGTGCCAGGGTAGGAAAGCAGCCCCGCTCAGGCCGTGCTGGGGAGGGGACAGGAGCGGTGCCCGGGTAGGAAAGCAGCCCCGCTCAGGCCGTGCTGGGGAAGGGACAGGAGCGGTGCCAGGGTAGGAAAGCAGCCCCGCTCAGGCCGCGCTGGGGAGGGGACAGGAGCGGTGCCTGGGTAGGAAAGCAGCCCCGCTCAGGCCGTGCTGGGGAGGGGACAGGAGCGGTGCCAGGGTAGGAAAGCAGCCCCGCTCAGGCCGCGCTGGGGAGGGGACAGGAGCGGTGCCAGGGTAGGAAAGCAGCCCCGCTCAGGCCGTGCTGGGGAGGGGACAGGAGCGGTGCCTGGGTAGGAAAGCAGCCCCGCTCAGGCCGTGCTGGGGAGGGGACAGGAGCGGTGCCCGGGTAGGAAAGCAGCCCCGCTCAGGCCGCGCTGGGGAGGGGACAGGAGCGGTGCCAGGGTAGGAAAGCAGCCCCGCTCAGGCCGCGCTGGGGAGGGGACAGGAGCGGTGCCCGGGTAGGAAAGCAGCCCCGCTCAGGCCGCGCTGGGGAGGGGACAGGAGCGGTGCCAGGGTAGGAAAGCAGCCCCGCTCAGGCCGCGCTGGGGAGGGGACAGGAGCGGTGCCAGGGTAGGAAAGCAGCCCCGCTCAGGCCGTGCTGGGGAGGGGACAGGAGCGGTGCCCGGGTAGGAAAGCAGCCCCGCTCAGGCCGTGCTGGGGAGGGGACAGGAGCGGTGCCCGGGTAGGAAAGCACCCCGCTCAGGCCGTGCTGGGGAGGGGACAGGAGCGGTGCCCGGGTAGGAAAGCAGCCCCGCTCAGGCCGTGCTGGGGAGGGGACAGGAGCGGTGCCAGGGTAGGAAAGCAGCCCCGCTCAGGCCGCGCTGGGGAGGGGACAGGAGCGGTGCCCGGGTAGGAAAGCAGCCCCGCTCAGGCCGTGCTGGGGAGGGGACAGGAGCGGTGCCAGGGTAGGAAAGCAGCCCCGCTCAGGCCGCGCTGGGGAGGGGACAGGAGCGGTGCCCGGGTAGGAAAGCAGCCCGCTCAGGCCGTGCTGGGGAGGGGACAGGAGCGGTGCCAGGGTAGGAAAGCAGCCCCGCTCAGGCCGTGCTGGGGAGGGGACAGGAGCGGTGCCTGGGTAGGAAAGCAGCCCCGCTCAGGCCGCGCTGGGGAGGGACAGGAGCGGTGCCCGGGTAGGAAAGCAGCCCCGCTCAGGCCGCGCTGGGGAGGGGACAGGAGCGGTGCCCGGGTAGGAAAGCAGCCCCGCTCAGGCCGCGCTGGGGAGGGGACAGGAGCGGTGCCCGGGTAGGAAAGCAGCCCCGCTCAGGCCGCGCTGGGGAGGGGACAGGAGCGGTGCCCGGGTAGGAAAGCAGCCCCGCTCAGGCCGCGCTGGGGAGGGACAGGAGCGGTGCCCGGGTAGGAAAGCAGCCCCGCTCAGGCCGTGCTGGGGAAGGGACAGGAGCGGTGCCAGGGTAGGAAAGCAGCCCCGCTCAGGCCGCGCTGGGGAGGGGACAGGAGCGGTGCCCGGGTAGGAAAGCAGCCCCGCTCAGGCCGCGCTGGGGAGGGGACAGGAGCGGTGCCCGGGTAGGAAAGCAGCCCCGCTCAGGCCGCGCTGGGGAAGGGACAGGAGCGGTGCCCGGGTAGGAAAGCAGCCCCGCTCAGGCCGTGCTGGGGAGGGGACAGGAGCGGTGCCAGGGTAGGAAAGCAGCCCCGCTCAGGCCGCGCTGGGGAGGGCACAGGAGCGGTGCCTGGGTAGGAAAGCAGCCCCGCTCAGGCCGCGCTGGGGAGGGGACAGGAGCGGTGCCAGGGTAGGAAAGCAGCCCCGCTCAGGCCGCGCTGGGGAGGGGACAGGAGCGGTGCCCGGGTAGGAAAGCAGCCCCGCTCAGGCCGCGCTGGGGAAGGGACAGGAGCGGTGCCCGGGTAGGAAAGCAGCCCCGCTCAGGCCGCGCTGGGGAAGGGACAGGAGCGGTGCCAGGGTAGGAAAGCAGCCCCGCTCAGGCCGCGCTGGGGAGGGGACAGGAGCGGTGCCAGGGTAGGAAAGCAGCCCCGCTCAGGCCGCGCTGGGGAGGGGACAGGAGCGGTGCCCGGGTAGGAAAGCAGCCCCGCTCAGGCCCCGCTGGGGAGGGGACAGGAGCGGTGCCAGGGTAGGAAAGCAGCCCCGCTCAGGCCGTGCTGGGGAAGGGACAGGAGCGGTGCCAGGGTAGGAAAGCAGCCCCGCTCAGGCCGCGCTGGGGAGGGGACAGGAGCGGTGCCCGGGTAGGAAAGCAGCCCCGCTCAGGCCGCGCTGGGAGGGGACAGGAGCGGTGCCCGGGTAGGAAAGCAGCCCCGCTCAGGCCGCGCTGGGGAGGGGACAGGAGCGGTGCCCGGGTAGGAAAGCAGCCCCGCTCAGGCCGCGCTGGGGAGGGGACAGGAGCGGTGCCAGGGTAGGAAAGCAGCCCCGCTCAGGCCGCGCTGGGGAAGGGACAGGAGCGGTGCCCGGGTAGGAAAGCAGCCCCGCTCAGGCCGTGCTGGGGAAGGGACAGGAGCGGTGCCCGGGTAGGAAAGCAGCCCCGCTCAGGCCGTGCTGGGGAGGGGACAGGAGCGGTGCCCGGGTAGGAAAGCAGCCCCGCTCAGGCCGCGCTGGGGAGGGGACAGGAGCGGTGCCTGGGTAGGAAAGCAGCCCCGCTCAGGCCGTGCTGGGGAGGGGACAGGAGCGGTGCCAGGGTAGGAAAGCAGCCCCGCTCAGGCCGCGCTGGGGAGGGACAGGAGCGGTGCCCGGGTAGGAAAGCAGCCCCGCTCAGGCCGCGCTGGGGAGGGGACAGGAGCGGTGCCCGGGTAGGAAAGCAGCCCCGCTCAGGCCGTGCTGGGGAGGGGACAGGAGCGGTGCCCGGGTAGGAAAGCAGCCCCGCTCAGGCCGCGCTGGGGAGGGGACAGGAGCGGTGCCCGGGTAGGAAAGCAGCCCCGCTCAGGCCGTGCTGGGGAGGGGACAGGAGCGGTGCCAGGGTAGGAAAGCAGCCCCGCTCAGGCCGCGCTGGGGAGGGGACAGGAGCGGTGCCCGGGTAGGAAAGCAGCCCCGCTCAGGCCGTGCTGGGGAGGGGACAGGAGCGGTGCCTGGGTAGGAAAGCAGCCCCGCTCAGGCCGTGCTGGGGAGGGGACAGGAGCGGGGCCAGGGTAGGAAAGCAGCCCCGCTCAGGCCGTGCTGGGGAAGGGACAGGAGCGGTGCCCGGGTAGGAAAGCAGCCCCGCTCAGGCCGCGCTGGGGAGGGGACAGGAGCGGTGCCAGGGTAGGAAAGCAGCCCCGCTCAGGCCGTGCTGGGGAGGGGACAGGAGCGGTGCCAGGGTAGGAAAGCAGCCCCGCTCAGGCCGCGCTGGGGAGGGGACAGGAGCGGTGCCCGGGTAGGAAAGCAGCCCCGCTCAGGCCGCGCTGGGGAGGGGACAGGAGCGGTGCCAGGGTAGGAAAGCAGCCCCGCTCAGGCCGGGCTGGGGAGGGGACAGGAGCGGTGCCAGGGTAGGAAAGCAGCCCCGCTCAGGCCGTGCTGGGGAGGGACAGGAGCGGTGCCCGGGTAGGAAAGCAGCCCCGCTCAGGCCGTGCTGGGGAGGGGACAGGAGCGGTGCCCGGGCAGGAAAGCAGCCCCGCTCAGGCCGTGCTGGGGAGGGGACAGGAGCGGTGCCCGGGTAGGAAAGCAGCCCCGCTCAGGCCGTGCTGGGGAGGGGACAGGAGCGGTGCCCGGGTAGGAAAGCAGCCCCGCTCAGGCCGCGCTGGGGAGGGACAGGAGCGGTGCCCGGGTAGGAAAGCAGCCCCGCTCAGGCCGTGCTGGGGAAGGGACAGGAGCGGTGGCCGGGTAGGAAAGCAGCCCCGCTCAGGCCGTGCTGGGGAGGGGACAGGAGCGGTGCCAGGGCAGGAAAGCAGCCCCGCTCAGGCCGCGCTGGGGAGGGGACAGGAGCGGTGCCCGGGTAGGAAAGCAGCCCCGCTCAGGCCGTGCTGGGGAGGGGACAGGAGCGGTGCCAGGGTAGGAAAGCAGCCCCGCTCAGGCCGTGCTGGGGAGGGGACAGGAGCGGTGCCCGGGTAGGAAAGCAGCCCCGCTCAGGCCGTGCTGGGGAGGGGACAGGAGCGGTGCCAGGGTAGGAAAGCAGCCCCGCTCAGGCCGCGCTGGGGAGGGGACAGGAGCGGTGCCTGGGTAGGAAAGCAGCCCCGCTCAGGCCGTGCTGGGGAGGGGACAGGAGCGGTGCCCGGGTAGGAAAGCAGCCCCGCTCAGGCCGTGCTGGGGAAGGGACAGGAGCGGTGCCCGGGCAGGAAAGCAGCCCCGCTCAGGCCGTGCTGGGGAGGGGACAGGAGCGGTGCCAGGGTAGGAAAGCAGCCCCGCTCAGGCCGTGCTGGGGAGGGGACAGGAGCGGTGCCAGGGTAGGAAAGCAGCCCCGCTCAGGCCGTGCTGGGGAGGGGACAGGAGCGGTGCCCGGGTAGGAAAGCAGCCCCGCTCAGGCCGCGCTGGGGAGGGGACAGGAGCGGTGCCCGGGTAGGAAAGCAGCCCCGCTCAGGCCGCGCTGGGGAGGGGACAGGAGCGGTGCCAGGGTAGGAAAGCAGCCCCGCTCAGGCCGTGCTGGGGAGGGGACAGGAGCGGTGCCTGGGTAGGAAAGCAGCCCCGCTCAGGCCGCGCTGGGGAGGGGACAGGAGCGGTGCCCGGGTAGGAAAGCAGCCCCGCTCAGGCCGTGCTGGGGAGGGGACAGGAGCGGTGCCCGGGTAGGAAAGCAGCCCGCTCAGGCCGTGCTGGGGAGGGGACAGGAGCGGTGCCAGGGTAGGAAAGCAGCCCCGCTCAGGCCGTGCTGGGGAGGGGACAGGAGCGGTGCCCGGGTAGGAAAGCAGCCCCGCTCAGGCCGTGCTGGGGAAGGGACAGGAGCGGTGCCCGGGTAGGAAAGCAGCCCCGCTCAGGCCGCGCTGGGGAGGGGACAGGAGCGGTGCCCGGGTAGGAAAGCAGCCCCGCTCAGGCCGCGCTGGGGAGGGGACAGGAGCGGTGCCCGGGTAGGAAAGCAGCCCCGCTCAGGCCGCGCTGGGGAGGGGACAGGAGCGGTGCCTGGGTAGGAAAGCAGCCCCGCTCAGGCCGCGCTGGGGAGGGGACAGGAGCGGTGCCCGGGTAGGAAAGCAGCCCCGCTCAGGCCGCGCTGGGGAGGGGACAGGAGCGGTGCCAGGGTAGGAAAGCAGCCCCGCTCAGGCCGCGCTGGGGAGGGGACAGGAGCGGTGCCAGGGTAGGAAAGCAGCCCCGCTCAGGCCGTGCTGGGGAGGGGACAGGAGCGGTGCCCGGGTAGGAAAGCAGCCCCGCTCAGGCCGTGCTGGGGAGGGGACAGGAGCGGTGCCTGGGTAGGAAAGCAGCCCCGCTCAGGCCGCGCTGGGGAGGGGACAGGAGCGGTGCCCGGGTAGGAAAGCAGCCCCGCTCAGGCCGTGCTGGGGAGGGGACAGGAGCGGTGCCAGGGTAGGAAAGCAGCCCCGCTCAGGCCGCGCTGGGGAGGGGACAGGAGCGGTGCCAGGGTAGGAAAGCAGCCCCGCTCAGGCCGCGCTGGGGAAGGGACAGGAGCGGTGCCAGGGTAGGAAAGCAGCCCCGCTCAGGCCGCGCTGGGGAGGGGACAGGAGCGGTGCCAGGGTAGGAAAGCAGCCCCGCTCAGGCCGTGCTGGGGAGGGACAGGAGCGGTGCCCGGGCAGGAAAGCAGCCCCGCTCAGGCCGCGCTGGGGAAGGGACAGGAGCGGTGCCCGGGTAGGAAAGCAGCCCCGCTCAGGCCGCGCTGGGGAAGGGACAGGAGCGGTGCCAGGGTAGGAAAGCAGCCCCGCTCAGGCCGCGCTAGGGAGGGGACAGGAGCGGTGCCCGGGTAGGAAAGCAGCCCCGCTCAGGCCGCGCTGGGGAAGGGACAGGAGCGGTGCCCGGGTAGGAAAGCAGCCCCGCTCAGGCCGCGCTGGGGAGGGGACAGGAGCGGTGCCCGGGTAGGAAAGCAGCCCCGCTCAGGCCACGCTGGGGAGGGGACAGGAGCGGTGCCCGGGTAGGAAAGCAGCCCCGCTCAGGCCGTGCTGGGGAGGGGACAGGAGCGGTGCCCGGGTAGGAAAGCAGCCCCGCTCAGGCCGTGCTGGGGAAGGGACAGGAGCGGTGCCAGGGTAGGAAAGCAGCCCCGCTCAGGCCGCGCTGGGGAGGGGACAGGAGCGGTGCCAGGGTAGGAAAGCAGCCCCGCTCAGGCCGTGCTGGGGAAGGGACAGGAGCGGTGCCCGGGTAGGAAAGCAGCCCCGCTCAGGCCGTGCTGGGGAGGGGACAGGAGCGGTGCCCGGGTAGGAAAGCAGCCCCGCTCAGGCCGCGCTGGGGAGGGGACAGGAGCGGTGCCTGGGTAGGAAAGCAGCCCCGCTCAGGCCGTGCTGGGGAGGGGACAGGAGCGGTGCCAGGGTAGGAAAGCAGCCCCGCTCAGGCCGTGCTGGGGAGGGGACAGGAGCGGTGCCAGGGTAGGAAAGCAGCCCCGCTCAGGCCGCGCTGGGGAGGGGACAGGAGCGGTGCCAGGGTAGGAAAGCAGCCCCGCTCAGGCCGTGCTGGGGAAGGGACAGGAGCGGTGCCCGGGTAGGAAAGCAGCCCCGCTCAGGCCGTGCTGGGGAGGGGACAGGAGCGGTGCCCGGGTAGGAAAGCAGCCCCGCTCAGGCCGCGCTGGGGAGGGGACAGGAGCGGTGCCAGGGTAGGAAAGCAGCCCCGCTCAGGCCGTGCTGGGGAGGGGACAGGAGCGGTGCCCGGGTAGGAAAGCAGCCCCGCTCAGGCCGCGCTGGGGAGGGGACAGGAGCGGTGCCCGGGTAGGAAAGCAGCCCCGCTCAGGCCGCGCTGGGGAGGGGACAGGAGCGGTGCCAGGGTAGGAAAGCAGCCCCGCTCAGGCCGCGCTGGGGAGGGGACAGGAGCGGTGCCCGGGTAGGAAAGCAGCCCCGCTCAGGCCGCGCTGGGGAAGGGACAGGAGCGGCGCCCGGGCAGGAAAGCAGCCCCGCTCAGGCCGCGCTGGGGAAGGGACAGGAGCGGTGCCCGGGTAGGAAAGCAGCCCCGCTCAGGCCGCGCTGGGGAGGGGACAGGAGCGGTGCCCGGGTAGGAAAGCAGCCCCGCTCAGGCCGCGCTGGGGAGGGGACAGGAGCGGTGCCCGGGCAGGAAAGCAGCCCCGCTCAGGCCGCGGTGCCGGCGACAGCTGATTCTGCCAAAGGCCCCCCGGCCCTGCTTCGTTGCAGCCCCCGCTGCAGTGGAGAGCACAAGGCTGCTTGGCAGGCAGAGGCAAGCCCTGGGGCGCTGCCCTGAGCCAGTCCAGAGGTCTCCTGGACTCTGCTCCTAGCGCTGCGCCCTGTCCTGCCTGAGAGCTCCTGGCCACGCGCACCGAGTCCATGGGACGGGTGCCCCCCCGGGCCGGGACGGGTGCCCCCCCGGGCCAGGACGGGCCAGGCTTTTACCTGCGCCCCCTGGGTCCTCCCGCCAGGTACAGCTACGGCCCTCTTGCCTGCCCTGGCCCTGGGGGAGCAGGACCGGGCCGGGTCTGGGCATTGCTCAGGGCGAATTGCTCACACTCAGGGCTCCTTACAGCCCCAGACTGGAGACCTTCCCAAACAGGCCACAAACCAGCCACACCGAGCGCTCCAGCTGCCAGCCTGGCCAGCCAGAAGCCTCATGAGCAAAACCCCTCTGACATCCCAGCTCTCTCCATGCCCCAAACAGCCCCAGGCCTGCCCACAGGTGAGGGGATATAGAACCCAATCCCACCTACCCCGAACGGATTCTGTCCAGTCCCACGAAACCAGCCACAGATCCCCGGTCAATTTATACTCTGGATCTTTCCCACAAACCATGCTGAGCCAATCCTTTAGCATCTAACATCTAAAGGTTTATTACCACAAGAAAGCAAAGCCTGAGAGTGAGGCTGTTAAAGGATAGTACGTTACATGCACCGAATCTCCCAGTTCTCGACGCAGGCTCTGGCAGAGATGTTACAGCTGCTGGTTTAAAAGTTTCTGGTTACATCCTATGTCAGGATGGGTCCGCAGTACTTTCCGGCTCGTGGTTCCTTGCAAGGCTGCCTCTAGGAGCAAGAGCTGAGCTGAACACCAAGATGGAGTTGGCCACATGGCCTATTTATATCCCTCCCTGGTCTCTTCCAAGCTGGAGACAGTCCCATGGTCAGTGGCCAGGCACCTAGATTCCTTCCCAGGTGGGTCTCTGGTACTTAAGAGACCTGTTGTCCCTGGTGGCTTGCTAATTAGCATGTCCATATGCTGAGCTTTTCTCGCCTATAGAGAAACGGCCAGTATCCATACAGAGCACAAGTGTAACTTCCACACAGACATTATACAGGCATATGAAGAGCAGATACAGAATCAGTAGACAGTGGGCTTTTGTTTGACCCCTCCCATGGCCCCTTTGTACCACTTTTGGGGCAAACACCCCCCCATGGGCACAGACGTGATCTGTCTGCTCCCCTCAAAATCCAGTAACGTGCCAGGGCTGTGGCAGGCCGGCTGCGAGCCGTGCTCCGTTCGCAGGAGTGCTGGCGTCTGGACCCTGGCCTGGTTCCCTGTGGAAAGGCACATTGCTCTGGGGAGGAACAAGGCCCAGTGGGGGCCAAGAGCAGGGCGGAGCCGTCTGGCTCCACCTGCCAGTAACGACATGTCTGTCTGCTTCTCTTCCCTTGGCCCGGCTCCAGGGTCCCTGCCCTCCCAGTGAAGAACCTGAATGGAAGTGGACCAGTCCATCCTGCGCTGGCAGGTAGGAGCAGCCGGAATCCCCCAACTCTGGGCAGCCTCCACTCCGGGGTAGAACCTGCCTCCTGAGAGGGGACTTGCTGGGCATGTAGCCTCCTGTGTCACTGGTCACCGGTTGAACGTGCTGTGTGACGGGTACATTGATTGAAGGGGAGGCAGGCAGGGGCCCTTCAGCCCCACCCTTTAACCATTCATATCCCTAGAACTTACCATGGTGAGTGCTGATGCTGGAGGGATGGGTGGAGAGGGGAGGAACGGATGGAAAGAGGAGGGAGGAATGGCTGGATGGAAAGGGGAGGGAGGAATGGCTGGGTGGAAAGGGGAGGGAGGAATGGCTGGGAGGGGAGGAATGGCTGGGAGGGGAGGAATGGCTGGGAGGGGAGGAATGGCTGGGAGGGGGAGGAATGGCTGGGAGGGGAGGAATGGCTGGGAGGGGGAGGAATGGCTGGGAGGGGGAGGAATGGCTGGATGGAAAGAGGAGGGAGGAATGGCTGGATGGAAAGGGGAGGGAGGAATGGCTGGGTGGGGAGGAGGAATGGCTGGATGGAAAGAGGAGGGAGGAATGGCTGGGAGGGGGAGGAATGGCTGGGTGGGGAGGAGGAATGGCTGGATGGAAAGGGGAGGGAGGAATGGCTGGGTGGAAAGAGGAGGGAGGAATGGCTGGGAGGGGGAGGAATGGCTGGGTGGGGAGGAGGAATGGCTGGATGGAAAGAGGAGGGAGGAATGGCTGGGAGGGGGAGGAATGGCTGGGTGGGGAGGAGGAATGGCTGGATGGAAAGAGGAGGGAGGAATGGCTGGGAGGGGGAGGAATGGCTGGGTGGAAAGAGGAGGGAGGAATGGCTGGGTGGAAAGAGGAGGGAGGAATGGCTGGATGGAAAGAGGAGGGAGGAATGGCTGGGAGGGGGAGGAATGGCTGGGTGGGGAGGAGGAATGGCTGGATGGAAAGAGGAGGGAGGAATGGCTGGGAGGGGGAGGAATGGCTGGATGGAAAGGGGAGGGAGGAATGGCTGGGTGGAAAGAGGAGGGAGGAATGGCTGGGAGGGGAGGAATGGCTGGGAGGGGGAGGAATGGCTGGATGGAAAGGGGAGGGAGGAATGGCTGGGAGGGGAGGAATGGCTGGGTGGAAAGGGGAGGGAGGAATGGCTGGGTGGGGAGGAGGAATGGCTGGGTGGAAAGAGGAGGGAGGAATGGCTGGGTGGAAAGAGGAGGGAGGAATGGCTGGGTGGAAAGAGGAGGGAGGAATGGCTGGGAGGGGGAGGAATGGCTGGATGGAAAGGGGAGGGAGGAATGGCTGGGAGGGGAGGAATGGCTGGGTGGAAAGGGGAGGGAGGAATGGCTGGGTGGGGAGGAGGAATGGCTGGATGGAAAGAGGAGGGAGGAATGGCTGGGTGGAAAGAGGAGGGAGGAATGGCTGGGAGGGGAGGAATGGCTGGGTGGAAAGAGGAGGGAGGAATGGCTGGGAGGGGAGGAATGGCTGGGTGGAAAGGGGAGGGAGGAATGGCTGGATGGAAAGAGGAGGGAGGAATGGCTGGGTGGAAAGAGGAGGGAGGAATGGCTGGGAGGGGGAGGAATGGCTGGATGGAAAGAGGAGGGAGGAATGGCTGGGTGGAAAGAGGAGGGAGGAATGGCTGGGTGGAAAGAGGAGGGAGGAATGGCTGGGTGGAAAGAGGAGGGAGGAATGGCTGGGAGGGGGAGGAATGGCTGGGTGGAAAGGGGAGGGAGGAATGGCTGGGTGGGGAGGAGGAATGGCTGGATGGAAAGAGGAGGGAGGAATGGCTGGGTGGAAAGAGGAGGGAGGAATGGCTGGGTGGAAAGGGGAGGGAGGAATGGCTGGGTGGAAAGAGGAGGGAGGAATGGCTGGGAGGGGAGGAATGGCTGGGTGGAAAGAGGAGGGAGGAATGGCTGGGTGGAAAGAGGAGGGAGGAATGGCTGGGAGGGGAGGAATGGCTGGGTGGAAAGGGGAGGGAGGAATGGCTGGGTGGAAAGAGGAGGGAGGAATGGCTGGGTGGAAAGAGGAGGGAGGAATGGCTGGATGGAAAGAGGAGGGAGGAATGGCTGGGTGGAAAGAGGAGGGAGGAATGGCTGGGAGGGGAGGAATGGCTGGGTGGAAAGAGGAGGGAGGAATGGCTGGGTGGAAAGAGGAGGGAGGAATGGCTGGGTGGAAAGAGGAGGGAGGAATGGCTGGATGGAAAGAGGAGGGAGGAATGGCTGGATGGAAAGGGGAGGGAGGAATGGCTGGATGGAAAGAGGAGGGAGGAATGGCTGGGTGGGGGGGAGGAACGGATGGAAAGAGGAGGGAGGAATGGCTGGATGGAAAGGGGAGGGAGGAATGGCTGGGTGGAAAGAGGAGGGAGGAATGGCTGGATGGAAAGGGGAGGGAGGAATGGCTGGGTGGAAAGAGGAGGGAGGAATGGCTGGGTGGAAAGAGGAGGGAGGAATGGCTGGATGGAAAGAGGAGGGAGGAATGGCTGGGTGGAAAGAGGAGGGAGGAATGGCTGGATGGAAAGAGGAGGGAGGAATGGCTGGATGGAAAGAGGAGGGAGGAATGGCTGGGTGGAAAGAGGAGGGAGGAATGGCTGGGTGGAAAGAGGAGGGAGGAATGGCTGGGAGGGGAGGAATGGCTGGGTGGAAAGAGGAGGGAGGAATGGCTGGATGGAAAGAGGAGGGAGGAATGGCTGGGTGGAAAGAGGAGGGAGGAATGGCTGGGAGGGGAGGAATGGCTGGGTGGAAAGAGGAGGGAGGAATGGCTGGGAGGGGAGGAATGGCTGGGTGGAAAGAGGAGGGAGGAATGGCTGGATGGAAAGAGGAGGGAGGAATGGCTGGGTGGAAAGAGGAGGGAGGAATGGCTGGGTGGAAAGAGGAGGGAGGAATGGCTGGATGGAAAGAGGAGGGAGGAATGGCTGGGAGGGGAGGAATGGCTGGGTGGAAAGAGGAGGGAGGAATGGCTGGGAGGGGAGGAATGGCTGGGAGAGGGAGGAATGGCTGGGAGGGGGAGGAATGGCTGGGAGGGGAGGAATGGCTGGGAGGGGGAGGAATGGCTGGGAGGGGGAGGAATGGCTGGGTGGAAAGAGGAGGGAGGAATGGCTGGGAGGGGAGGAATGGCTGGGAGGGGGAGGAATGGCTGGGTGGAAAGAGGAGGGAGGAATGGCTGGGAGAGGGAGGAATGGCTGGGAGAGGGAGGAATGGCTGGGGGGGAGGAATGGCTGGGAGGGGGAGGAATGGCTGGGAGGGGAGGAATGGCTGGGAGGGGAGGAATGGCTGGGTGGAAAGGGGGAGGGGGAGGGACGGTCGGCCACTCCAAAGCGAAGGGACAGTCCTTGCCGTGGGCTTGCTGCCCGTCAGTGGGGCGCTAGCCGCCGGGCCCCTCGGCGGGCTGTGTCTGCGCCTCCTTCCCTTTCACCTCGCGTGCTCTCGCAGGCATGACTGGCATTCTGATGTGCGCTGCCGGGCTGCCCGTGTGCCTGACCCGGGCCCCAAAGCCCATCCTGCACCCGCCGCCTGTGAGCAAGGGTGACATCAGGCCGGTACCAGGGATCAACGGCATCTGCAGAAAAACCAAGAAGAAGCACCTGAAGAAGAGTAAGAGGCAGCACCTCCCTCCCCGGCCCAGAGAGCCAGAAGGCCTGGCCCCTGCACTGGCAGCCCCAGAGCTGGGCTCTAGCTGGGAGCCTGAAGCCCCCAGCCAGGCACAGAGCAGCCTCGGGCAGCTTCCCATCGGGTTTCCTGTAGCGGCCAGGCTCCCTGTTGCTTTCCCCAGCCATGCATGGAAACACCTGCTGTATGCACCGGGGGGGCGTGTGCAGAAACACCGGCTGCAGCTGGGCGGCCCTTGCCTCTCCCCATGTGCCCAGCCCAAGAGCTCCACGGTGTTTTGGAACTCGGCTCTCCAGGCGAGCCCAGCCCCAGAGAGCGGGAGCAGCAGAGCCGGTCCCAGGGGCAGCTCGTTTGCTCCAGGAAGGGGCCAGCCGAGGCCTCTGTGACCTCTCTGGGGTGGGTCTAACCTCCTACAGGCCTGACCCAGAGAGCCACTCTGGCCAGGCTGGGTTCTGGGTCCATAGGAGCCTGCCCCCCACATGTGGCTCAGCGGTGAAGCAAGAGGCTGGGGGACCCCGCTGAGTGGCCAGGGCCCAATCCGACCCTCCGTTTCTCTCCCGGCGCAGGCAAGAACCCCGAGGACGTAGTGCGCCGGTACAGCCAGAAGGTGAAGAGCCCGCCTGACGAGGTGAGCACCTGCTGTGGCCCAGCCCCGGCTCTGCATGGACGAGTAGCCCCCTCCAAGTGGCAGCCCAGGGAACTCCCTTGGGAACTCAGTGACAGCACTCCTGCAGCAAGGACCCAGCACACCCCTCCCCTCAGCCCCCTTAACTCTGCCCTCGGATGCCAGCCTAGCGGGGCCGGGGCGGGCCCGAGGGGCAATGCTGGAACCCGCTGCTGGGCTTGTGGTGAGGCAGGAGCCGGCATTAACCCCTTGCTCCCCGGCAGGACTGCACCATCTGCATGGAGAGGCTGGTGACCTCGTCGGGCTACGAGGGCTTGCTCAGCCACAGGGGTGCCAAGCCGGAGCTGGTGGGCAAGCTGGGCAAGTGCGGGCACATGTACCATCTCCTCTGCCTCGTGGCCATGTACAACAACGGCAACAAGGTGAGCCCCGGGCCGGCTGGGGATGAGCCCCGTGTGCCCTGGGCAGTGCTCTCCAGGGGCCCCTCCCCACCCTGGAGCCTTCACCCCAATCACTCAGGCGCTCCAGCCTTGGTGCCCCTCCGGGGCTTCGGAGGCTTGCCCCATAGCTGGGCTCAGGTGGCATCACGGATCCAGGCAGCCCCCACTGCAAGGGGGCCCCTGGGATCTGGCTGGCTGACCCTCCTGGCCTGTGCCTTTGCCCCCAAGGACGGCAGTCTGCAGTGCCCCACCTGCAAGGCCATCTACGGGGAGAAGACGGGGACCCAGCCCCCCGGGAAGATGGAGTTCCACCTCATCCCTCACTCGCTGCCAGGCTACACGGAGTCCAAAACCATCCGCATCGTCTACGACATCCCCACGGGGATCCAGGTGAGCAGCCCCGAGGCAGCGCAGCGAGAGGAAATGCCGGGGGCCTTGCCCTGTCCCCAGGAGACTTGGCTTGTGCCCCTCCCGTGGCTCCTCACACCACTGCCCCCAGCCACGGGGCACCCGATGGGGTGGCCTGCAGAGCGGGGCAGAGGAAGCCCAGAGCGCTTGGCGCAGGGCTCGCTAGCCCCCAGGCGCTTTGTGCTGCGCCCTGCCGGGCAGGCTCCCGCTCGGACCCCTGCTGCCTGCGGCTCCTGGGCTTCAGGCTGAGGGTTCCCCAGCGCCTGCTTTGTTCCCTCAGGGCCCAGAGCACCCGACTCCAGGGAAGAAGTTCACGGCCCGAGGCTTCCCCCGGCACTGCTACCTACCCGACAACGAGAAGGGCAGGAAGGTGAGCCGGCTGCCTCCCACGAGTGGGGGTGTCGCCCCCTTGAGCCAAGGGGTTATGGGCTTGCTGCACATCAGACGAGGGGCCGTGCCAGGCCAGGCCGCAGGCACAGGGACACACCCTTGGCAACCCAGCTCTGCTTTCAAAGGAGCAGACGGGAGTTGTGTGCACAAATGCTGGGGTGGTCGCTCTCCCCGTGGCTCCCCTGATAATCCAGTCCTGCAAGTGCCCCAGCTGATCCTGCCAGGCACTGAGGTCCAGACCTCGCAGGGCTTTGGGTGCCATGCTGCTAAGGCTCAGCCTGAGTCAGCTACCACATAGGGCAGGGCCACGCATTTCCATGCAGCTCACGGGCCGTGGTCGATGGCCGCCGTCTCCGCCTCTCTGCTGGGGGAAAGGGAGGCGAGGCAGGGCTTGTATTTCCATGCTTGGGGGAAAGGAAGAACTTCATACCAGGCCTGCACTTGGGGGTCTGTGTCCTGGGGCATGGGACAGAGCCCTGATCAGAGCAAGCTTCAGTCTCGCTCGTTCCCTGGAGAAAGAGACCTTGCTTCTGCCAGGCCTGCCATGACGGGGCGGAGCGGCCTCTCCTGCACTGGGGGACTGCCCGGGGGAGGTCAGGGCAGTGCTCCAGAGACGCTCCCCACAGTGTTGTGGGACGGAGGCGTAGAACATGGAACAAAGAGCTGCTGGCAGAGCAGGCAGGGTCTCAGGCCCATGGCCTGGCAGGGTGTGTGACCTCCCTGTGCCCCCCAGGTTCTGAGACTCCTGATTGTGGCATGGGATCGCCGGCTCATCTTCACCATCGGCACGTCCAGCACGACGGGAGAGTGCGACACTGTGGTGTGGAACGAGATCCACCACAAGACAGAATTTGGATCCAACCTCACCGGCCACGGCTACCCCGACCCCAATTACCTGGACAACGTCCTGGCAGAGCTAATGGCCCAGGGGGTCTCGGAAGCCAATCTGAAGGACTGAGGACGCCTCCGCTCTCTGCTAGCCTGCTTCTCGGCAGCCACCCCCACCTGCATCCGTGCGCGCTCACGAGGTCGTTCTCCACATCGCCACGCCCGGGAGCCGCCCGCCTTCCCCGAGCTCGCTCTGCCGCCGCCTTGACCTCCAGCAGCCTTCTGGCTGCAGCGCTGGATTGGCTGGGCCCCTCCACCCAGCGCGCTAGGCTGGCCCTGACACGCCGTGGGCCAGCGGCAGCCACACAAAGCGGGGCTGGCCGTTTTATACTCTCGTGAGCTGTGATCGTTCCCGTCAGAGACCCCAGCGCCCCACAGAGCTGTCTCTGTGCAGTTTGTCACCCACTAGAGCACCTGTACGTCGGAAACGGCT
Organism: Pelodiscus sinensis; assembly: GCF_052426305.1. Taxonomy (NCBI): domain Eukaryota; kingdom Metazoa; phylum Chordata; order Testudines; family Trionychidae; genus Pelodiscus; species Pelodiscus sinensis. Next base: position 737,197 of record NC_143085.1, on the reverse strand, counting down.
GGCCCCTCCCCCACCACACTTGCCACGGCTCCTTTCGGCCACGCTCACGGCTGCCGCTTTGCAAGGGAGAGTGGGAGCTGCTTCCTGGGCAGGGCTGGCGCAGGGCTCGGACTCGGCGGGGTTGTGCTCTGGGCTGGGAATGAGCTTCCAGTGGGCCACAGGCGAGCCTGCAGGGACCCCACGCCGCCGCCAGCTCGCTAAGGCCAGGCCTGGCCCCTTGTGGCAACCTGGCAGAAGTGCTTTGTTTGCCCACAGAGGGGGAAGCTGCAACAGCCAGTCAGCAGAAGGCAACAGCCTCTTGCCTCAGCCAGGCTGGGACTGAAAGGGCCGTTGGCCACTCTAAAAGCCACACGTGCAAACAGCGCACGCTGCTGCCCGGGCACCAGCTGCGACTGGCACAGCTGCCTACCTGCATGCACGTGCCCTTTGCTCCTGACCCTGGGCCTTGACCTGGGTGTGACCTGCTAGCTGGAAAGGGACCTGCTCTTCCGGTCCGTGTTCTCCCGCGTGGCACCAGCCAGCCGTGGCCCCCTGCTCTGCACCTGTGTCATGCCCAGTCATCTGCACAGCCCCCCTCCCACAGGCACTAGCTGCTCGCCGGCAGGAGGTGTATGGACACGTCCGTGAGTGTGGTGGGAGCAGGGCCTGGCCAGCCTCACAGGGCACCCTGGGCTGGGTCCCACCGACCTCCTGGGTGGCCTAGGAGGGGCAGGCAGAAAGCTGGAAAGAAGAGGAGCGGGCTGGGAGGTGCTGGGGGCTTGCAGACCCTCACCCTACCAAGGGGTCTTTGAGTGAATGTTGACGGGGCTGGTGTGGGGGAAGAAAGGTGGCTGGACCCGATCTCTGATGTACTAGTCCCTCTGCATTGTGGCCCCGTAGCTATGCAATCTCCCCACCAGGGTAGCGTCCCCTTCTCAGCAGGCCAGCGGGACCCCTGCCACCCAGCCTCAATCCCAGAATGCCACCTTCCCCAGGCAGACAGTGCAGGAGGCATGGCCAGACCGGGTGCCTCTGAAGCCAGAGGAGCCCAGATGCTACCAGCTGCTGGACACAGGGAGCTGGGGAAACCCGTGGAGAGGGAGCCGCTTGTAGGTGCAGGTCTTGGCTACACACAGCTGTGGCCTGCAGCCACTGCACCTCCCAGGCATTCTGGCTCCACCTTGAGCCAGGCCATTTGCAGTCAGATGCTCAAGATGCAGACAGACCCCCTAGGTCTCCCCAGGCAACGCTTGGGATCCAGGGCCTGGCTCTGGTGCCTCGCTGAACCTTGAAGGGCTTTGCTGTGCCCTTTGTCTTACTTGTCTGTAGCTCCGCATGTGTTGGTGTCTTTACAACTTATTAAATAACCGTGGAAGCCAGACGTGCTGCAGCCTCTTCCTTGCGCTGCACCCGCTCTCGGACAATTGCTAAGTTTCGTTACTCTCCCATGCCCAGTGCGGGGCTGGAACTGGTATGCCCCCCAGTCAGTTACAGGCTGCTGGACGGGAGCCCTGCCTCCCACTGTGGCTGGCTCTGGTGCACAAGGCCACTGACTGGCAGAGGTTTTGCAGCACCTGGGGATGAGGTTTCCGCCTTAGCCCTGACTCAGGAGCAGGCTGGGGCCGCTGGCTCAGGGCTAACCCAGCTGGTGCTCATTAAAGCAGTAATTAGCTCCCCGGGACGCCTGGTACCCACAGCTGGAACAGGTGTCGGCAGGGCCGGGCACAGCGCTCCCAGAATAAACAGTCCCACTTGCAGGGCGGGCTGACAGCATCTCCTGCAGCTCACCCGGCTGGTGCGTTCCCTGCTAGCAGCGCCTGGGCCTGCAGCCGCTGGCGGCTCCTCGCACGCAGCCATTGCGTTGCCCAGCTGCAGGGGTCTTCTCTTAGTGCCAGGCATTGCTCCTGCGCTCCGGAGAGACTTGGAGCCAGGGCTGGGTTCAGGAACAAGCCCCCCCATTTGAGTGGGGAGGGGCAGGCAGGAGCCGCACCCAGCACTGGACAGCCCCGCCGCCTGCTGAGCTGTTTCTGCTGGAGCAGCCTGGGGCGCTGCACCTCCCCGGGAGCAGGCGCGTGCGCATGGTGGGGGGAACGCTGAGCACATCTTGTCAGGCTCCAGGGGAGACTCCTCAGCTCCCTGCCCGAGCCGGCGGTGCGAGGCTCCCAGCATTCCCCGGTACTGGTCCAGGTATCAGCGCCGCCCCCTTGGCCCCATTTTACAGCTGCGTAAAGCGCGCGATTCCAGTGACACGTCACCACTACTCTTGGCTGCTCATACCAGAGTTCTTACTGCTCCACGCTTCTGCCAGCAAAGCCCAGCTCCCACTGCCTCCGGCTGCAGCTGTGCACGGCCCGCCCGTCTGCAAACGAGAGCACAGGCGCCAGCTCAGACACCTGGCAAGTGAGGCGCACGCACAGTGCTCTCCCGGGACAGCGGGGTTAAGCGACGTGCCCAGCCGCACAAGGCAGGGCTAGACCCAGCTCTCCGCTGCTACTGCCGGAAGCACGAGGCCACCTCCTCCATCACACACCAGCTCTGATTCCTCCCAGTGCGGGGCAGAGGCTCCCACGAGCGTGAAGTGGCCAGGGGGGATTAAGTGCTCTGCCTGGGTTAACTCTCTGGGCAGCAGTGCCCAGGAGAAACTAGCAGCCCTCTGCTGTGGGGCAGGGCTGGACACTGGGCAGGAGGCTGCCCTTGCTGTCAGGGATGTGCTGTTTGCCACCAGCGCCAGGACTACCCACCCCACATTGGTATAATCTGCCCCCAGGCTCCATCATCACCGGGGCTGCTGCAGCACCTGGAGGGGCCATGCTGGGTCTGAGCTGGGAGCAGGGGCCCGTGTGCCCGCACTTGCCCAGGGCACATGGAGGAGGAAGTGCAGTGGGGAATAAGGGCTAGAGTGGGGAGAGGGTGGCAGACGTGGCACTGGAGGCTCATGGGGAGGGGGAGAAACTGAGTGGGAGGCAGCAGATGTGGGGAGAGATGGAGTGTGGCTGAGGAGGAGGGGGAGACCGGCTGGGCAGAGATGTGGGGCTTCTGAGGCCACATCGGCAGGGAGGCTGGGACAACAGAGGCGATTGGGGGGGGCAGATTAGACAGAAGCTGGGGGGGAACTGGGACCAGCTGGGGCAGGAGCCTGGAAATGCGGGACGACTGGGGCAGAAAGTCAAGGGAGTGCCGGGCAGGGAAACTGGGACTGGGACGAGAAGCCTCATGAATGGAGGCCAGGGCTGAATGGGACAAGCAGCCGTGGCGGTGGCGGGGACAGGCTACAGAACTGTCATTCTTGGGGCAGGGGACAGAGAAGTCCATGCCCACCACAACGCCCTTCACACCTAAGACCCAGGTCCCACATCTCAGCCTTCTCACCAAACAGCTGTGGAAGCCATCGGCAAAGCTGCAGTGCAAGTCCACAGAGGATAACAACCTACTACTGCTAAGTTATCCCAGCAGCAGGGGTCTCTGGGTTGCAACCTGCCGCCCCACAGGGAGAACAATATGATCACACAAGGGCATGGCTGGTGCTGAAGTTTGTGTTTTTAGAAAAGTTCAAGGCCAGCACAGCCTCCTCTGGCCCCATGTGGCCCAGTTACATCCAGTCTCTGACAGCAGGATCCCAAACACGCTTCCGCCGGACGCCTGCCTTAGCCAGGGCATAGGTCGGACCCCAGGCACGCAGCGCTGCAGCTGCAGCCAATGGGAGCTGAGCTTTGTGCGAGGCCACCAGCCTTCAATCTCTGCCCCTCCCTTTGTTTTCTGTAGAACAGGGACCGCAATCCCCATGCAGCTGGGAGCAATTACTGCTTGTGAAGCCACGAGCGCCAGGAACAGCGCAGGGTCTGCCGAAGTGCCAGAACAAGGGTGGGACCACACACCGAGCCGTGCAGTGGGAAAGACTGGCCCATGAGAGACACGCCAGGGGCCCTGCTGCCTCCTGATGTCTGCGGGCGTCACTTGGCAACTTTATTACAGCACGTTTCACACAGCGTGTGCTGGGACACATACAGCGGGGCACAAGGGACGGGCACGTGGACCCCAGGGCCTGTGGAGGGCGGCGAAGGGCTCGTCTGAAACCCTGCGACTGCAAAGCGGCTGGACAGACTCAGCTCCATCTACCATTTCCAAGGGGCCCACAAATGCGACGCCCCAGAGCCCTGCCCATCTCCCCCGGGAGAGACGCTGACCGCCAGGGCCTGCCGCTCCCATTGCCAGTGGCACGTCCCGCACAGCTCAGCTCCCAGCGCCCGCAGTGAGGCCGTGGCTCCACGCTCCCTGTCCCCGAAAGGCCAGCGGGGGCTACAGCAGGTACAGTAAATCACCTCTGCTCGGCGCCGGCGCTCGCTGTGGTCCCAGCCACTGTGGCCTAAGCTGATGCCACCCCGGAGCACGGCGACAGGAGCCGCGTCCCCCGTGGCTGAGGGATGGTGGGGGCGTCTAGGTGCGGTGAGAGTCCTCGTCCGCCGCCGCTGCCTCCGTCTCCCGGCGTGCAAAGGCGCTGTGGGCGCGCTCCAGGTCCCGCAGTACGTCCAGCAGGCGGGCAGCCGCCACCCTGGCGCGCTCCGGGCGGGAACCGCCTTGCTCTGCGGGACAGAGGGCGAGGAGGGGAGTGGTGGGCGGGGGCTGCGCAACAGGCATATGAACAGGCCCCCCAGGGTGGCGCAGACCTGCCGCCCCACACACTGGTGGAGGAAATTGTCCACTCTAGGCACTGATTCCCCCACGTGCGAGCGGCAGCGGGGAAAAGGCCCGGAGGCCCTCGCTGGGAGGCAGGGGCCAGGGCCGATCACGGGGCCAGGCCAAGCCCTCGCCATGGGCCGCAGCTCCGAGTGGAGCAGCCAGCCTAGTGGTTAGGGCTCCTGTGCGGGGGCAGGCCAGGGCTGGATTTCGCCCGAGGGAGCTGCCTCGAGGGTGCCATACCTCCTTGGGCATCAGGGGCAGGCGCTCTCGCCAGCTCCACCTCTGAGCTCTCAACGTACTTCTCCCTGGGAGAGAGGAGACGGGTCTTTAGGGGAGGCCATCGGCTGCTGTCTGCCCCACACTCATCTGTAGGCCGCCCCCAGCCATGGTCTGTACAGTGAGCTGGGCTGAGGAGGGCGACCCCAGTAGCACCCAGCACCAGAGAGACGGCAGCCGTGGCCTGGTGGCAGCCTTCAGCCTCGTCGGGGGGGCGGGTGCCCTGGGACGCTGCAGGCGAGCGCCGGAAGCCTCCTAGCGTGTCCTGGCTTGGGAGCCGCCGAGCTCCGCCCGCACACGGCTTCCACCCTGCGGCCCCTCCCTCCCCGGCAGACAAAGCTCCTTCTGCAGCAGATGCTACGGGCAGGAGCCCCGACCGAGGACGATGGCTCCCAGCCGGACTGGAGGAAACGCCCTCCCCCGCCCTTGCCGCAGGGCGAATCTCTTGGCCTATGGGAGGAAGCTCAGCTGCTGACTACGAGGCACTGTCCCTTACAGGCCTCTCTCCAGGGGAGCGATTTGGGAGGTTCAGGGCTGGACGTGCACAAGTCCCTGGGCCCAGGGCGCCGAGAGTTGGCTGGTGTGACTAGAGCCATTGGCGTTACCTCTAAAACCGCGTGTGATCAGGGAGTCCCTGAATGGCTGGAAAGAGGCAAACAGTGTCCCTGCTTGCAAAGGGGAGGGAGAGCTCAGGGTGCCAGAGCCACCCCCGAGTGGGACTCAGCGCCCCTCCCTGCTGCCAATCCCAACCAAACACGGAGTGGCCTCTGCTCTACACAAGCCCCCTCTGAAGCAACGGCCACGGCCTCCCCACCATGGCCCTGCCCCTGGCCTGGCCTGACCTGAGTCTGTCCCGTGCCAGCAAGAGCTGCCCGTACACCATCTGGGCCTCGGCATCCGGGTCGAGGGGGTCGCTCCAATCCCCCAGGGTCACGGCAGAGTGAGTCCGGCTGCAGCCGCACGCTGGGGCAAGACAGAAAAGACTCTCGCAAAGAGCCCTGGGGGGCTGCCAGGCAGGCTCAGGGTACAAGGGCCTGGCTGCAGAGCGGGTGGCTCCCAGGGCCCAGCTGCTTGGGGCTGCATGGCCTCCATACCTTCCCCCAGCCCACGTGCTGCACCAGTGTGGCCTGCACGGGGGGTGGCTGGGGCTCAGGCCCCTTCCCCAGCGTGCCCCCCACTGAGAAAGGGCTCAGCTAAGGCCCCGTGCCCGTCGCCTCCCAGGTTCGAGCGCCGGCGCAGGCCTGGCCATCAGCTGTCTGTGTGTGGCGGGGCTCACGGCCTGGGGTGGAAGGGGCAGCTTGCTGGGTGTGATGGGGAGAGGCCTGGACCCTCCACCAGCCCCACGTGCGGAGGGGCTGTGGGTCCAACCCCTGCCCTGGTTACCTGTGCGGAGGGGCTGTGGGTCCAACCCCTGCCCTGGTTACCTGTGCGGAGGGGCTGTGGGTCCAACCCCTGCCCTGGTTACCTGTGCGGAGGGGCTGTGGGTCCAACCCCTGCCCTGGTTACCTGTGCGGAGGGGCTGTGGGTCCAACCCCTGCCCTGGTTACCTGTGCGGAGGGGCTGTGGGTCCAAACCCCTGCCCTGGTTACCTGTGCGGAGGGGCTGTGGGTCCAACCCCTGCCCTGGTTACCTGTGCGGAGGGGCTGTGGGTCCAACCCCTGCCCTGGTTACCTGTGCGGAGGGGCTGTGGGTCCAACCCCTGCCCTGGTTACCTGTGCGGAGGGGCTGTGGGTCCAACCCCTGCCCTGGTTACCTGTGCGGAGGGGCTGTGGGTCCAACCCCTGCCCTGGTTACCTGTGCGGAGGGGCTGTGGGTCCAAACCCCTGCCCTGGTTACCTGTGCGGAGGGGCTGCAGGCAGCAGGTCCAGCGGCTGCCCCGGAAGGCACCCGGGTGGCACACGGGCAGCATGTGTTCGTTGCAGATGCTGGCCTTGCGGATGGCCGACAGCCACTGGTTCAGCTCATTGACGTTCTGCTGGGGACGGAGAGTCTGAGCCGGGGCGTGGTGCTGCGCCCCCCCGCTGGCCACGCCGAGACCCCAGGCCTGGCCGTCCGTGCCGGGCCTCGTCCCCCACCGGGCGGCTCCTGCTCAGGGCGCTCCCCGGCGGCAGAGCGAGCCCCAAGCCAGGGCCGCCAGATCCTAGGGCAGGGGCCGCGGCCCTGGCAAGCCCAAGCTCACCTTGCACTGGATGTACAGGGTGTGCAGCTGCCCCGCGTCCTGCGTGATGACCTGCATCACGTGCGGCTGCTGGAAGGCGTTTTCGTCCACGCGCTCCACGGCGCAGATCCGCGGGACGGGGATGCAGGAGCGAACCTGCGTGAGGAGACAGCGCCCGGAGGGCTTGCACGAGAACCACCCCTCTGCAATCAGCCGCCTCGCTCAGCACACTGGGCCGGGGGACAATATGAATGCTGGGGGGCAGGCTGGGACTGAGGGGCTCTGTGGGAAGGGGGAGCCCAGGGCCGGTGTAGTGGGGGGCAGGCTGGGACTGAGGGGCTCGGGGGGCGGAGCCCAGGGCCGGTGTAGCGGGAGGCAGGCTGGGACTGAGGGGCTCTGGGGGAAGGGGGAGCCCAGGGCCGGTGTAGAGGGGGGCAGGCTGGGACTGAGGGGCTCTGGGGGAAGGGGGAGCCCAGGGCCGGTGTAGAGGGGGGCAGGCTGGGACTGAGGGGCTCTGGGGGAAGGGGGAGCCCAGGGCCGGTGTAGAGGGAGGCAGGCTGGGACTGAGGGGCTCTGGGGGAAGGGGGAGCCCAGGGCCGGTGTAGCGGGGGGCAGGCTGGGACTGAGGGGCTCTGGGGGAAGGGGGAGCCCAGGGCCGGTGTAGAGGGAGGCAGGCTGGGACTGAGGGGCTCTGGGGGAAGGGGGAGCCCAGGGCCGGTGTAGAGGGAGGCAGGCTGGGACTGAGGGGCTCTGGGGGAAGGGGGAGCCCAGGGCCGGTGTAGTGGGGGGCAGGCTGGGACTGAGGGGCTCTGGGGGAAGGGGGAGCCCAGGGCCGGTGTAGCGGGGGGCAGGCTGGGACTGAGGGGCTCTGGGGGAAGGGGGAGCCCAGGGCCGGTGTAGAGGGGGGCAGGCTGGGACTGAGGGGCTCTGGTGGGGGGGGAGCCCAGGGCCGGTGTAGTGGGGGGCAGGCTGGGACTGAGGGGCTCTGGGGGAAGGGGGAGCCCAGGGCCGGTGTAGTGGGGGGCAGGCTGGGACTGAGGGGCTCTGGGGGAAGGGGGAGCCCAGGGCCGGTGTAGCGGGGGGCAGGCTGGGACTGAGGGGCTCTGGGGGAAGGGGGAGCCCAGGGCCGGTGTAGTGGGGGGCAGGCTGGGACTGAGGGGCTCGGGGGGCGGAGCCCAGGGCCGGTGTAGCGGGAGGCAGGCTGGGACTGAGGGGCTCTGGGGGAAGGGGGAGCCCAGGGCCGGTGTAGAGGGAGGCAGGCTGGGACTGAGGGGCTCTGTGGGAAGGGGGAGCCCAGGGCCGGTGTAGCGGGGGGCAGGCTGGGACTGAGGGGCTCTGGGGGAAGGGGGAGCCCAGGGCCGGTGTAGAGGGAGGCAGGCTGGGACTGAGGGGCTCTGGGGGAAGGGGGAGCCCAGGGCCGGTGTAGTGGGGGGCAGGCTGGGACTGAGGGGCTCTGGGGGAAGGGGGAGCCCAGGGCCGGTGTAGCGGGGGGCAGGCTGGGACTGAGGGGCTCTGGGGGAAGGGGGAGCCCAGGGCCGGTGTAGCGGGGGGCAGGCTGGGACTGAGGGGCTCTGGGGGAAGGGGGAGCCCAGGGCCGGTGTAGTGGGGGGCAGGCTGGGACTGAGGGGCTCTGGGGGAAGGGGGAGCCCAGGGCCGGTGTAGTGGGGGGCAGGCTGGGACTGAGGGGCTCTGGGGGAAGGGGGAGCCCAGGGCCAGTGTAGCAGGGGGCAGGCTGGGACTTGGGGGCCCCATGACAGCTCTACAGAAGAGCCCCTGTCCATGCCCGCCTGCCCCCCGCCAGCGTGACCTACCGACCCCTGGAGCCGGGCAGTGGGTGGCAGGGCCAGGGGGACACACCTGCCACTCGGGGGACTTGGAGTAGGACAGGGCCTCACTGCTCAGCCAGAAGTAGCGTTTTTGGAAGGTGAAGCGCGGAAGCAGGTGGAGTCCCTCAGCCTTGTGCTTGTGCAAGTAGCCCTCCTTGATGGTGAGCGAAGGGTGGAACAGCGTCCGGGGCTGGGCCTCGCCCGCTGTGTGCACAAGAGACCAGCCTTACCCTGTGGCCCTGCGACCTGGTGAGACTCCGGCGCCCGGGGAGAGGTGTGCTCTCCCTCCTGCCAGGGAGCCAGGGTCTGTACTGCCTCCCCCCAGCTGCCCTCCTGGCGCCCCAGCGTCTCCCGCTCCCGACGGGCAGAGCCCAGCCTCCATGCGCAGGCTGAGCCAGGCCTGGAGAGACGCCCCCGACCCCACGGCCAGGCGCTGCAGTGGAGCTGGGACGCGCGCACTCACCGCTCTCACCGTCCACGTCCACGAGCCGGTCCAGGAAGTCCTTGACCCGGGCCACGCTGGGCAGGATGAAGGGGTGCAGCGGGGCCATCCACTGCTCCTTGCCACGGCCCAGCTGCAGGCCAAGGTTGCCGATGCTCTGCACTGCCTGCCAGGGGAGCCGCAGGGTCATGGTGCTGCCAGGACCCCCAGGGCTTCAGCGCCTTGGCTGGACAGGCCAATGGCGGCAAGGGAGGGAGGAGACCCTGCCGCTCAGCTGCCTCGGGCCCCGCCCCGCCCCGCCCCACTGAGCAGGGCAGGCAGCAGCAGGGCCTTCCAGAGGTGGAACGTGCGGGCCCCCCTCAACCTCCGGCAGCAGAGCAAGCGGAGCCTGGGGTGGGGTGTAGGGAGGCTCTGGCCAGCTTGAGGGAGAGCTGTGGGCCCCCTCCCAGATCTCTCCTCCCCCGCTGCCACCTTCCCTCGCTCTCGGGCCCAGGTCCCCGAGGTGCAGGAGCATTTGCCCTCACTGGCTAGGCCTGGAGCAGGATCGGCTGCTCTGGGCCAATGCGGGGCCAGCCCCAGTCCCGCCCGGCCACGGGCCGCCAGTCGCAGCAAGCCCAAAGTGGATTTAACTGTGTGGAAGGGGGAGCGGGGTCCCTCCTGGGAGGCTTCGTGGAGGCCAGAGTCCTTGCGGTGCATGTGAGCTCACTCAGCCCACGTCCATGCTGGCTGCTAGCCCACCTGGGGCAAGCGCTGTTTCTCCAGCCCCCAGAGTGCAGTGTGATTGCAGCCATGGGTCAGCTCCAGGGACAGCCAGCTGAGACTGTCCCAAGATGTCACGCTTTCCACCATGACCCCGCAGGCGCGCTGACTGGCTGTCCGGCTGCAGGGGCGGTACAGGCCCCGCCCCGAGCCAGCAGGCTGGCTCTCCTCTGCCCATGCACCTACGCAGTATTCACGCTGCCCCGGCTTGGGTAACTGCCCCGGCAGCTAACTGAATGGCCCCCACAGCCGTCTGTTGCTTTGCTCTACACACAGCCACCTGGCTGCCTTGTGTGGCTGGGGCAGGTCGGATGGCTCCTAACGGCACACGTTCCTCGTGTCACCGTTAGAATTGGAGGTCAGATTGAGTCTACGCTCCTGCAGCTCCCAGGCCAGTCGCCCCGCAACTTGGGCTTGGCGAATGCCTCTTCCAGAAAAGCAGTCAGGCTGCGTCCGATGATCCTCCACTTCCCTGGGCAGCTTGTTCCGATGGTTAATCGCCCTCATTCTTAACCCCTGGTGCCTAATTTCTAAGGAAAGGCGTGGCTACAGCTTCCAGCCACCTATTCCCATTCTTCTTTAGAGAGCCCCTCAGAATCCACGAGGGCAACAGGAATCGTCTCCCCTTGCAGGCTCCTAGAGGCTGGTATCAAGTCACCACGTGACCCCAAGGACACCCTGGCCAGATCTCCAAACTGGCATAGCTCCACTGAAACCAATGTGGAGTTGCACCAGCTGAGAACCTGGCCCAGGAGACCTGGGCTTCTTTTGCCTTGGTGGGTTGCTCCACTAGGAGAGGTGCTATCTGAGGCGTGTTCCAGAACCCCATGCAGGGATCAGGCAAGGAGTCAAACAGCACAAAGCTGGAGGTTCCTCCCCTCTCCCAGCCCTCTTTCCTGTTGGGTACCTTGGCCAGCAGCAAAAGCGTACGACTGGTCCGGGTGTCAGCATGCTGGTCGCGGAGGTTGAACAGCTTTGGTGTCAAGATGGCAGGAGCAAAGAAGCGGAGAAATAGGAACCCACTGATGGCAATGTACTTCACATCCTGAGAGAGAGCCAGAATTGGGCATGTTACCTATCGGTTCACTGAACACTCGATTCCTCTCAGGAACTCCTAGCAGCTACTCAACTATTCGTTAGTCCCCGGGGGTGGGGCCAGCAGCCAGTGCGCTCTGCCCCACTCCCGGGGAGCCACCTGCCACTCTGCGCTGCTGCCTCTCATCAGAGGCAGCAGTGTGGGATGCCAGGCGGGAGCTGGTCCACAAGGGGAGCCAGTTTAAATCCAGCTCCCCTCGTGGACCAGTAGTGTGGAGTGGCAGCAGCCCTTGTCCAGGGTGGGATCTGAGCTCCCAGACCCCGTGTGAGCCAGGCCTGAGCCAGGCTGCCTGCCCAGCTCCTAACGCACTTTAAACACGGAGCCACGGGGGGCAGGTCCCGGACCGGTGTGAGCCAGGCCTGAGCCAGGCTGCCTGCCCAGCTCCTAACGCACTTTAAACACGGAGCCACGGGGAGCAGGTCCCGGACCGGTGTGAGCCAGGCCTGAGCCAGGCTGCCTGCCCAGCTCCTAACGCACTTTAAACACAGAGCCACGGGGGGCAGGTCCCGGACCGGTGTGAGCCAGGCCTGAGCCAGGCTGCCTGCCCAGCTCCTAACGCACTTTAAACACGGAGCCACGGGGGGCAGGTCCCGGACCGGTGTGAGCCAGGCCTGAGCCAGGCTGCCTGCCCAGCTCCTAACGCACTTTAAACACAGAGCCACGGGGGGCAGGTCCCGGACCGGTGTGAGCCAGGCCTGAGCCAGGCTGCCTGCCCAGCTCCTAACGCACTTTAAACACAGAGCCACGGGGGGCAGGTCCCGGACCGGTGTGAGCCAGGCCTGAGCCAGGCTGCCTGCCCAGCTCCTAACGCACTTTAAACACAGAGCCACGGGGGGCAGGTCCCGGACCGGCGTGAGCCAGGCCTGAGCCAGGCTGCCTGCCCAGCTCCTAACGCACTTTAAACACAGAGCCACGGGGGGCAGGTCCCGGACCGGTGTGAGCCAGGCCTGAGCCAGGCTGCCTGCCCAGCTCCTAACGCACTTTAAACACAGAGCCACGGGGGGCAGGTCCCGGACCGGCGTGAGCCAGGCCTGAGCCAGGCTGCCTGCCCAGCTCCTAACGCACTTTAAACACGGAGCCACGGGGGGCAGGTCCCGGACCGGTGTGAGCCAGGCCTGAGCCAGGCTGCCTGCCCAGCTCCTAACGCACTTTAAACACAGAGCCACAGGGGGCAGGTCCTGGACCGGTGTGAGCCAGGCCTGAGCCAGGCTGCCTGCCCAGCTCCTAACGCACTTTAAACACAGAGCCACAGGGGGCAGGTCCCGGACCGGTGTGAGCCAGGCCTGAGCCAGGCTGCCTGCCCAGCTCCTAACACACTTTAAATGCAGAGCCACGGGGGGCAGGTCCCCGACTCAGCACAAGTGGGACTGAGCTGTGCTGCTGGCCAGCCTCTTATAAAATTCCTGGCAAGGGTGGGGGGATACGTGTAATCGATAGCATTAACAACAAGCTTTTTCTTATCGGCTCACTGGTTAATGGACTACACTATTACATCCTCAAGTGGAGAACTGTGTCCAGCTCTGGGCACCACACTTCAAGAAAGATGAGGAAAAACTGGAGAGGGTCCAGAGAAGAGCAACTAAAAGGCTGAAAGTCTAGAGACCTTGCCCCGGGAGGGCAGACGGAAAGAACTGGGTTTGTTTAGTTTGGAAAGGAGAAGACAGAGGGGATGCAATAGCGCTTTTCAAGCATCTCAAAGGGTGTCACAGGGAGGGGGGGGGATGGTTCTCCTTGGCCTGGGAGGACAGGACAAGAAGCAAGGGGCTTACGCTGCAGTGAGGGAGGTTTCGGTTGGAAACCAGGAAAAACGTCCCACCTGTCCGGGTGCGTAAACGCTGGAATACATTGCCTGGGGGGGCTGTGGAATCCCCATCTCTGCAGATACTGGAGGGCAGGCTGGACAGACGCCTGGCAGGGATGGGCTAGACAGTATTGGTCCTGCTGCGAGGGCCGGGGACTGGACTCCATGACTCTCGAGGTCCCTTCCTGTTCTATGATCCCTGGCCAGACTGTCAGCAGCCATCACTGAAAACATCATTCCATGCGCAGGGAGATACCCCGGCTGACTGTCTAAGTTGGACTTTGCTTTAGATTTAGGGAACCAACCAAGAACATAGATCAAGCATCCTCAAGACAGCACGGTACGTGCATCTCCTCAGGGATCTACGGGAGCACCCTGGAGACCAAGCTCCAGCCAGTGTATTGAACATGGCCCCCATGACCCAGCATCTGAGTGCCTGCGCCATAGTCCTTGATCCACCTCAGCCAGCCTCCCTAGTGTGATTAACAAGGGGGAGGCAGACGCTAGGTGACTGGGGGAGTCTGAGAGGGAGCTGTAACATGATGGGTTGGAAGTGCTGCTTTGCCAGTGCCTGTCTCCTCCACCTGCACTGTATCAAGACGGAGATCCTGGTCATGGTTGCCCCTACCCCGGTCCTAGTTCACCCCCGGATGAATTCTCCCATACCTCCCCTGTCCCCTTCACCTCCCAGCCTGACCTCATGCTCCGCCTCTGGAAACTGCTCCGCTACCCGCTTGTGCAGCTGCTTGAAGGCCACCCTCATGGTAGGGGGGCATTTCTCCACCGAGCCGATGATGGACTCCATGATGTCACTCAGGTAGCCCTTGAGAAGTTCCTGGCTGCTCTCCCGCACCTGGGCCTCGGACAGAGAGCCCTTGAAGGAAATCCTCCTGCAGAGAAAGCCAGCGCAATGCACACTAGCTACCCCTCACTGCATCGTCACTGGGCAGCTTAGCTCTCTTGCACCGACGCTGTGGTTGGCAAAGCTTGGGACATGGGCCATTCGGAAAAGCAGTGGGAGGCTGAAAGGCTGCAGTGTCGGCTTCAGGTCCATTGCTTCTAAAAGGAGGGGTATTGGTGTGCCTACTGACACCAAATGGCATGCCCTGCTCTCCTTGCCCTGCAGCGTTTGGGTAGGGGAGGGAAAGTGGAGGGGGAGAGCTGGGGTCAATTTGCAATTGTGGAATAAGCACGTCCACTGAATGCTTCTGCTAAAGAGATGATCAGCTTTGCAATAATGATCAAGGTGATATTTGGGCCACTGGTGCTAGGGGTCAGTGTGAACACCCCATTGCAACGAGGGGCACTGTGCTACTGAGAAACCTGAGCCCCGCATTCAGACTGAGGACAGCCCTGTGCCAGGTGTTCTTGGGTTATCTGGCAATCAGATCCCAGGCCAGGAAACCCCTTTGCCTTGCTAGTGCTGAACACTCACAGCACAAGGCGCTCCTGCAGCCCTGGGCAGCAGCCCTCCGACAGCAGCACAGCTGGGCACTGCAAATCCCGGCTTCAAACTCAAAGGGCTGGTCTGGGCCTAACCCGCCTTCATGCTCCATGGAGCCCAGCAATTCCCCAGGGGCTGTGCAGCTGGCCCTTCCCACCCCGCTGGCACGTGGACCATCAGAAGCAATTTTGGCCCTGAGAGAGGGAGTCCGAGCCAGCAACTGACCCAGCTCTCCTGTGTGACTTTGGGCAAATCAGTGCATTTCCTTGGGCGTCTGGCCCCACAGCTGAGCTGGGGCAAGCTTTGGTCTTGTCTAGGGGGCAGGGACTGCCTCATTGTGTGTCTGTACATCTGTCCAATGAGGCTCCTCACACAGGCCCTGCCTGCACGCTGGCCCTGGAAAGCAGAAATCACCAGGGGTACAGGGCAAGCTGCCCACACCCTGCCCAGCTCCCGCGGCCATGGTCCATTTGACCCTTGGCCCCTCTGAGGACTGGGGGCCAGTTAGCACTACTGATGACGGCAGAGGCCTGCCCCCTGGTGGCTGGCCTGAGGCCTGCCTGCCCCTCATACAGGCTGGCACCCATCTCCGCTAAGGACAAGGCAGCAGCCTGACAAGGTAACAGGTGCCAGCAGCTGAGAGCAGCTCCCCCTCTGGAGAAAGGCTGGGCTCCCGTGGCCAGCCCCCGGGGGGGCCGGCTCTGCCTGGGCCGTGTGCTCTTGGGGTGATGAGCCCTCCCACTGGAGGACAAAGGTGAACTGCTTCCCCTGCTCCCCAGGGTGGCATGAGGCCACTTCCAAGCATCTGGGGGCTGCCCTGCCTGTGCACACAGGCCCCAGAGGCCAATCGCATGCTGCTGGGTTATTCTGGGAGACAAGTCACTCTGCTTTAATTAGCACATCCAGTGAACACAGGGAACGGCAGCTGCCACGTGTCGCTGGTTCCTGATGTGCCACGTGTCCCACCCCCAAGACAGCAACAGCTCCCACTATGCTCGTCTGGCTCCCGCCCCCCGGTCCTCAGCCATGTCTCCGCCAGCCAGACAGCCATGGCAGTGCCTCCAGAGCGGGAGCCAGGCCCCCACAGCAGGGCCCTAGCAGCACCAATCACAGCCCCTGGCAGATCCTGATGCCCGCTTTGCCGCGTGGCGGGCTCTAGGCTGGGGCTCCCTGGGAGTGTGTGTGTGCCCTCAGGAGCTCACTAGCCAAGGCCAGCCCAGAATGAGCTACCAAGCCCTCCCATCCCTGCAGCCTGCACTGGCATCAGGCTGCTCCGAGTGCAGCACTCGCGCTAGAGACCTCCCGCACTGGCGTGGGCCGCGGGACTGCTCTGAACGCCACCGAGGCTCAGCTCAGGCGAGACGCCCCTATCCCAGACAGCCCCCAGACTCCACTGCCAGCTCGCTCCCCTAGCACACACGTTGGGAACCTTAGTCCTCCTCAGCTGCGTGCCCGCCCTGGGGGGTCGGGGCTGTTTGGGGGGGACCCTGGGAGTTCTCAGCCGTGTCCCTGCCCTGGGGCGTCGGGGCAGTTTGGGGGGGACCCTGGGAGTTCTCAGCCGTGTCCCTGCCCTGGGGGGTCGGGGCTGTTTGGGGGGGACCCTGGGAGTTCTCAGCCGTGTCCCTGCCCTGGGGGGTCGGGGCTGTTTGGGGGGGACCCTGGGAGTTCTCAGCCGTGTCCCTGCCCTGGGGCGTCGGGGCAGTTTGGGGGGGACCCTGGGAGTTCTCAGCCGTGTCCCTGCCCTGGGGGGTCGGGGCTGTTTGGGGGGGGACCCTGGGAGTTCTCAGCCGTGTCCCTGCCCTGGGGGGTCGGGGCTGTTTGGGGGGGGACACTGGGAGTTCTCAGCCGTGTCCCTGCCCTGGGGGGTCGGGGCTGTTTGGGGGGGACCCTGGGAGTTCTCAGCCGTGTCCCTGCCCTGGGGGGTCGGGGCTGTTTGGGGGGGACCCTGGGAGTTCTCAGCCGTGTCCCTGCCCTGGGGGGTCGGGGCTGTTTGGGGGGGACCCTGGGAGTTCTCAGCCGTGTCCCTGCCCTGGGGCGTCGGGGCAGTTTGGGGGGGACCCTGGGAGTTCTCAGCCGTGTCCCTGCCCTGGGGGGTCGGGGCTGTTTGGGGGGGGACCCTGGGAGTTCTCAGCCGTGTCCCTGCCCTGGGGGGTCGGGGCTGTTTGGGGGGGGACACTGGGAGTTCTCAGCCGTGTCCCTGCCCTGGGGGGTCGGGGCTGTTTGGGGGGGGGACCCTGGGAGTTCTCAGCCGTGTCCCTGCCCTGGGGCGTCGGGGCAGTTTGGGGGGGACCCTGGGAGTTCTCAGCCGTGTCCCTGCCCTGGGGGGTCGGGGCTGTTTGGGGGGGGACCCTGGGAGTTCTCAGCCGTGTCCCTGCCCTGGGGGGTCGGGGCTGTTTGGGGGGGACCCTGGGAGTTCTCAGCCGTGTCCCTGCCCTGGGGGGTCGGGGCTGTTTGGGGGGGGACCCTGGGAGTTCTCAGCCGTGTCCCTGCCCTGGGGGGTCGGGGCTGTTTGGGGGGGACCCTGGGAGTTCTCAGCCGTGTCCCTGCCCTGGGGGGTCGGGGCTGTTTGGGGGGGACCCTGGGAGTTCTCAGCCGTGTCCCTGCCCTGGGGGGTCGGGGCTGTTTGGGGGGGACCCTGGGAGTTCTCAGCCGTGTCCCTGCCCTGGGGGGTCGGGGCTGTTTGGGGGGGACCCTGGGAGTTCTCAGCCGTGTCCCTGCCCTGGGGGGTCGGGGCTGTTTGGGGGGGACCCTGGGAGTTCTCAGCCGTGTCCCTGCCCTGGGGGGTCGGGGCTGTTTGGGGGGGGACCCTGGGAGTTCTCAGCCGTGTCCCTGCCCTGGGGGGTCGGGGCTGTTTGGGGGGGGACCCTGGGAGTTCTCAGCCGTGTCCCTGCCCTGGGGGGTCGGGGCTGTTTGGGGGGAGGACCCTGGGAGTTCTCAGCCGTGTCCCTGCCCTGGGGCGTCGGGGCAGTTTGGGGGGGACCCTGGGAGTTCTCAGCCGTGTCCCTGCCCTGGGGGGTCGGGGCTGTTTGGGGGGGGGACCCTGGGAGTTCTCAGCCGTGTCCCTGCCCTGGGGGGTCGGGGCTGTTTGGGGGGAGGACCCTGGGAGTTCTCAGCCGTGTCCCTGCCCTGGGGCGTCGGGGCAGTTTGGGGGGGACCCTGGGAGTTCTCAGCCGTGTCCCTGCCCTGGGGGGTCGGGGCTGTTTGGGGGGGGGACCCTGGGAGTTCTCAGCCGTGTCCCTGCCCTGGGGGCTCGGGGCTGTTTGGGGGGGGACACTGGGAGTTCTCAGCCGTGTCCCTGCCCTGGGGGCTCGGGGCTGTTTGGGGGGGGACACTGGGAGTTCTCAGCCGTGTCCCTGCCCTGGGGGGTCGGGGCTGTTTGGGGGGGGACCCTGGGAGTTCTCAGCCGTGTCCCTGCCCTGGGGGGTCGGGGCTGTTTGGGGGGGACCCTGGGAGTTCTCAGCCGTGTCCCTGCCCTGGGGGGTCGGGGCTGTTTGGGGGGGGACCCTGGGAGTTCTCAGCCGTGTCCCTGCCCTGGGGGGTCGGGGCTGTTTGGGGGGGGGGGACCCTGGGAGTTCTCAGCCGTGTCCCTGCCCTGGGGGGTCGGGGCTGTTTGGGGGGAGGACCCTGGGAGTTCTCAGCCGTGTCCCTGCCCTGGGGCGTCGGGGCAGTTTGGGGGGGACCCTGGGAGTTCTCAGCCGTGTCCCTGCCCTGGGGGGTCGGGGCTGTTTGGGGGGGGGACCCTGGGAGTTCTCAGCCGTGTCCCTGCCCTGGGGGGTCGGGGCTGTTTGGGGGGAGGACCCTGGGAGTTCTCAGCCGTGTCCCTGCCCTGGGGCGTCGGGGCAGTTTGGGGGGGACCCTGGGAGTTCTCAGCCGTGTCCCTGCCCTGGGGGGTCGGGGCTGTTTGGGGGGGGGACCCTGGGAGTTCTCAGCCGTGTCCCTGCCCTGGGGGCTCGGGGCTGTTTGGGGGGGGACACTGGGAGTTCTCAGCCGTGTCCCTGCCCTGGGGGCTCGGGGCTGTTTGGGGGGGGACACTGGGAGTTCTCAGCCGTGTCCCTGCCCTGGGGGGTCGGGGCTGTTTGGGGGGGGACCCTGGGAGTTCTCAGCCGTGTCCCTGCCCTGGGGGGTCGGGGCTGTTTGGGGGGGACCCTGGGAGTTCTCAGCCGTGTCCCTGCCCTGGGGGGTCGGGGCTGTTTGGGGAGGATACTGGGAGTTCTCAGCCATGTCCCTGCCCTGGGGGGTCGGGGCTGTTTGGGGGGGACCCTGGGAGTTCTCAGCCGTGTCCCTGCCCTGGGGGGTCGGGGCTGTTTGGGGGGAGGACCCTGGGAGTTCTCAGCCGTGTCCCTGCCCTGGGGCGTCGGGGCAGTTTGGGGGGGACCCTGGGAGTTCTCAGCCGTGTCCCTGCCCTGGGGCGTCGGGGCTGTTTGGGGGGAGGACCCTGGGAGTTCTCAGCCGTGTCCCTGCCCTGGGGGGTCGGGGCTGTTTGGGGGGAGGACCCTGGGAGTTCTCAGCCGTGTCCCTGCCCTGGGGGGTCGGGGCTGTTTTGGGGGGACCCTGGGAGTTCTCAGCCGTGTCCCTGCCCTGGGGGGTCGGGGCTGTTTGGGGGGGGACCCTGGGAGTTCTCAGCCGTGTCCCTGCCCTGGGGCGTCGGGGCAGTTTGGGGGGGACCCTGGGAGTTCTCAGCCGTGTCCCTGCCCTGGGGGGTCGGGGCTGTTTGGGGGGGGACCCTGGGAGTTCTCAGCCGTGTCCCTGCCCTGGGGCGTCAGGGCAGTTTGGGGGGGACCCTGGGAGTTCTCAGCCGTGTCCCTGCCCTGGGGGCTCGGGGCTGTTTGGGGAGGATACTGGGAGTTCTCAGCCGTGTCCCTGCCCTGGGGCGTCGGGGCAGTTTGGGGGGGACCCTGGGAGTTCTCAGCCGTGTCCCTGCCCTGGGGCGTCGGGGCAGTTTGGGGGGGACCCTGGGAGTTCTCAGCCGTGTCCCTGCCCTGGGGGGTCGGGGCAGTTTGGGGGGGGACACTGGGAGTTCTCAGCCGTGTCCCTGCCCTGGGGGCTCGGGGCTGTTTGGGGAGGATACTGGGAGTTCTCAGCAGTGTCCCTGCCCTGGGGCGTCGGGGCAGTTTGGGGGGGACCCTGGGAGTTCTCAGCCGTGTCCCTGCCCTGGGGCGTCGGGGCAGTTTGGGGGGGACCCTGGGAGTTCTCAGCCGTGTCCCTGCCCTGGGGGGTCGGGGCTGTTTGGGGGGGACCCTGGGAGTTCTCAGCCATGTCCCTGCCCTGGGGGGTCGGGGCTGTTTGGGGGGGGACACTGGGAGTTCTCAGCCGTGTCCCTGCCCTGGGGGGTCGGGGCTGTTTGGGGGGGGACACTGGGAGTTCTCAGCCGTGTCCCTGCCCTGGGGGGTCGGGGCTGTTTGGGGGGAGGACCCTGGGAGTTCTCAGCCGTGTCCCTGCCCTGGGGGGTCGGGGCAGTTTGGGGGGGACCCTGGGAGTTCTCAGCCGTGTCCCTGCCCTGGGGGGTCGGGGCTGTTTGGGGAGGACACTGGGAGTTCTCAGCCGTGTCCCTGCCCTGGGGGGTCGGGGCTGTTTGGGGGGGGACACTGGGAGTTCTCAGCCGTGTCCCTGCCCTGGGGGGTCGGGGCTGTTTGGGGGGAGGACCCTGGGAGTTCTCAGCCGTGTCCCTGCCCTGGGGGGTCGGGGCTGTTTGGGGGGGGACACTGGGAGTTCTCAGCCGTGTCCCTGCCCTGGGGGGTCGGGGCTGTTTAGGGGGGGACACTGGGAGTTCTCAGCCGTGTCCCTGCCCTGGGGGGTCGGGGCTGTTTGGGGGGAGGACCCTGGGAGTTCTCAGCCGTGTCCCTGCCCTGGGGGGTCGGGGCTGTTTGGGGGGGGACACTGGGAGTTCTCAGCCGTGTCCCTGCCCTGGGGGGTCGGGGCTGTTTGGGGGGGGACACTGGGAGTTCTCAGCCGTGTCCCTGCCCTGGGGGCTCGGGGCTGTTTGGGGAGGATACTGGGGCTTCTCCCTGAGCATCTAGCTCTTGAGATGGAAAAGCATCTGCCACAAGTTGGTTTGTGACAGAGGGTGTTTCCCCCGAATGGCTGGTGCTATGGGCAGACCCTGGTCTCCGCTCCGCGGATATGGACCCACTCCGCTGCAGCCACTGGGGTCGCTCCGTGGGCCCTGGCCTGGACGCTGCCGCTCACTCACCTGGTCCGGTTCAGCTCAATTTTACAGGGATCCAACTCAACATACTTCTTCTCCTCAAAGATGCGGTTTACGATTGGCTTCAGAACCTCGTGCAGATAGGGCATTCCGACCACCTGCAGAGGCCGCAGCAAGAGGGCGAGTGATGGAGGGGATGAGAATGGGGGCGCAGGAAGAAAGACAGAGCTTAGTAATGGGAGGAGGAGCAGTGGTTCCCGGTTGCTTAAATGCATTAGTAACCTCTGCCCTCCTCTGTGGAAGGCCTGCCTAGTTCACCTACGGCACAACAGCTTCTCTCAGCCCTCGCAGAGCTGGGTTTAACGTGCTGCCCTCCTGGCAGCAGACAGCGTCTCCCCTCGACGCGGTGCAGTGGTGCAGCTGCAGCGCTGTGTGGATGGTATTAAGCCCTTCAGGGGATGTCTTCACTAAACATTTGGCCCTGTGATTCTTGGAGAAAAGAATAAACCTTTGTGGCCAGGACAAAAGGCCTGGGGAGTTTTACTGGCAATCAAATACCTGGACTCACAAGAGTCTAGTGAAGACAGACCCCTAAACTTAGGGCAACTCGTGGCCAGTGCACACCGCGGCAGATCAACAGCTTCCTGCATCCACCGCCTCCTCCACAGACAGGGACAGAGACGTGCTCCAGGCCACACAATTGGAATTGAGCTAGCCAGCTCCTGGCTCCCAGCCCTGGCGTTACTTCACATGCTGCACAGGGAGGGTTGGGGCAAGGCTATGGCACACGTCAGAGTTGCTGACACTAGGGATGTAATAGTGCCGTCAATTAACCGATGAACCAATAAGCCAAAGTGCATGGGTTAATGCTATGGACCACCTGCATTTCCTCCCCCCCACCCCCGCCAGTACATTGTTCAGCAGGCTGGCCAGTAGCCCAGCTGTGGCTCTGCATTTAAAGTGCGTTAGGAGCCAGGCGGCCAGGCAGCCCGGTTCAGTTCTGGCTCGTGCTGGGTTTAGGAGCTCAGCCCCTCCCCTGGACAGGGGCTGCTGCCACCCTGTGCTGCTGCCTCTGTATCAGTTCGGCTGAATTTTACCAGCTCCCACCTTGCACTGATCCAGAGGCAGCAGTGCGGAGCGGGGCTGCCCCGCTCCCAGGGACTACGGAATAGTCCAGTAACTGAGGCCAATCCATTACCGGATATCTAACATCCCTAGCTAACACCAACTTCCCTAGAATCCACTAGGTCGCTCTCCACTGCACTCACCTTCATAAACTGCTCCATGGATTTGGAGGCCAGGGAGTTGGAGCGGAAGAGCGTGTTTGGATCAGCTGAAAGCCAAGCAAATGGATTCATGATGCAGCTGAGCCCTGGACCATGTTGCATTTCCACATGGCATGACAGGGGGATGTGTGCAAAGCGGCTGCCCAGCGACTCTCAGCCGCAGCCCCTTGGCCAGAGAGGCTGAGAGGTGCCGGCAGCAGGGAACAGATGGACTCCAGGGGACCAAGTGGGGGTGGAGGCAGCAGGAGCTGCGGGGGAGGAGCAGACAGGGAAGAGGCTGAGGGTGTGAGGAGCAGAGGGAAGTGGAGAGACAAATGCTGGATCCTGTAATAAACCGGGAGCCAGCTGATTGGCTTGAGCTCCGTGAGGAAACAGAGCAGCTTCTCTCATGTGCAGGAAGGGTGTAGGAGTCGAGGGGGGACACGGGACTGGGGGCTGCAGCTTAGGCACGAGGAACCCAGTGCAGAGAGCCAGCAAGAGGGGAGGGCATAGCAACTGGAGACCAGAGCCCTGTCATGGACAGTGGGTCCAGGGAAGAGGCCCCTGGCCTTGCCCCACTCACAACTCTGACATGTGATGTGGGGAGGCGAGCCGGAGAACCCCCTGCGTCGGGCTGGAAGGGATCAGAAGAGCCCTGCTCCTGGTGTCGGGCAGCAGAATGGCCCTCTGCCGCGCCCCCGTGGGACTGCAAACTTGAGATCAGGAGAGGGAGAGAGGGAAGCAGGCCCTGACCTCTGGATGTGGGGGGGCTGCCCTTTGTCAGGGGCCCGAGGCCAGTCTCCATTCAGGAGCTAGCCGGGGGGCCAGCAGATGGCCTCACTTCAGACAGATTTTTGCTTGTGATTCCAAGGGACAACCAGGAGCCAAGTGCCCAGGGAAACGGCCAGCCAGCAGCCAGGGCCAGAGGTGGCCAGGCCAGCCGGCAGCACGGGCCAGAGGTGGCCAGGCCAGCCGGCAGCACGGGCCAGAGGTGGCCAGGCCAGCCGGCAGCACGGGCCAGAGGTGGCCAGGCCAGCCGGCAGCACGGGCCAGAGGTGGCCAGCTGACTTGGACACGTGTCACAGGTACCTCGGTATTGACACTCATTGGTACCTGGGTGCTAGGTAAGGTATGAAACGGGCCCCACGGGTTTCAGCCCCCCCCCCCCCCCGATTTTCCTGGCCTGGGTGTGGCAGAGGAGCACGCCCTCCCCCACGCACCCGGCATGGAGCACTCCCAGTCACTTTGAGCGCCTTGCACTGCACAGCGATGCCCAGCGCCAGGAGCTTTGCCAACACTGAGCAGCCTGTGGGCAGCACTTACTGGTCTTCGTCACCTCTCGCAGGTTGAGGTAGTCCAGGAAGGGCACCGCCAGGCCCTGTCCTAGGAAGATCTTCACCAGCTTCGTGGCCACATCCTGCCGGCTCTCCACCGAGCTGATCTCCTCCAGCAAGGCCAGCGGGCTGACGTCCTCCTGTCACACAGCAGGGCAGCATTGCTCTTTGGCCAGCAAGCCTTGGCTTAGGCATGAGACCTGGTGGCGCGGAGGTGCTGCAGCACCCTCGGGCTCTCAGCCTAGTGCCTGGGATCCCAGCTGCTGCCCCGTGTGCCAGAGCTCTGCTGCCCACCCTGCACCTGGTGTCCTGGATGCCACCCCATGTGCTGGGGGCTCTGCTGCCAGCCCCATGCCGAGGGTCCCAGCTGCCAGCCCTGTGCACTGCGGCTTTGCTCCTGGCCTCAGCTGTGGAGGGGGTGGGGGAGAGGGAAGGGGGCTGGATTTCAGCATCCCCGCTCTTAAAACTGTGCCTGCGCCACTGGCCTCTGCCCCACCCGGAGAGACCCTCAACCCCCCACCTGCAGAGCCCCTCTGCCCCACAGAGAGGGTCCCCACTGCCCGAGCCAGCTCTGCCCCAGACCAAGAGGGACTTCAGGCACTGACACGTTGCCGGCACATGCGTGCACGTACGTTCGCACATGCACACACATGCGCTGGGGGTGGACAGCTGCTCTCTGCGCTCAGTAACACCCTGCTTCCAAAGAGCCATCCGGGGGGTGCCTCTGCAAAAGTCCCCGGGCAGCACTGGTGGGCGGCTCAGAGCTACAAGGCTCCCCAGGGATGACAAGGGACAGGTTGTTGCAGGAAGGGGCCACATGGGGCGGCCCCAGACAAACATTTTAAGGCCAGAAAACCTTAAAAAACAACGACTAGTCTGGTGGCACTTCGGAGACTAACGGAACATGCCAGCGGGACCACGCGCTCTCGTGGCTCAGCCCACGGCTCCCGGCGACCGGAGTGTTGCAGTCCAGATCCAAGAAGAGGGAAGGGAAGGGAAGGGAAGGGAAGGGGGCGGGACCAAAGACAGCTGCTCCCAGTCTAGTCGTTGCTTTGGACGTTTTTCTAGCTCCAGACTAACTGGGCTGCCCCTCTGAAGATGTTACGGCCAGGAGATGAGGTGCAGACTAAGCAGGAAATGCTGCAGGGCCAGGCACTGTTCAGACTCCCCAGCTGGCATGAGTGAGGAGCCTGGGAACTAGAGGCACCCCTTCTCCTCCTCCCTTCCATTTCCCCCAGCCCAGCCACTCTCTCCCCCGCCTTGCCTGGACGCAGCCACAGTTACAATGAGCTAGACCCACCTCAGCAGGGCACAGGATAGATTCCACCAGGAGCTCAATCAGGGGCTGGTAGTACATGGAGGGCAGGATCCTGTCCTCAGCCAGTCGGACTTTCAGCCGCAGAGCCCCCAGCTTCCCTCTGCAAGGACACCCGAGACACCACTCCATGGGCAAGTGTGTGTGGAATGAGAGCACAGCAGCACATGGGAGCGACTCCTCCAGCACAGCAACCAGAATCAAAAGCCCAGAGGCAAGAACGGACAAGATGAGCCTGAGGCCCTCTGTCCTTGACCTCTCCCCCGACTGCGC
This sequence comes from Pelodiscus sinensis, assembly GCF_052426305.1. NCBI lineage: Eukaryota > Metazoa > Chordata > Testudines > Trionychidae > Pelodiscus > Pelodiscus sinensis. The sequence goes on along the minus strand of NC_143085.1, from coordinate 712,407 downwards.
CCCGTGGCAGAGGCTGTGCCTATCGCCAGTGCCCCATGGACGAACACAGTCAGCCAGCGTGAGCTCTGTGGATGAGTCACCCTGGCGCCACTGCAGAAGTGGCAGAGACGCCCAGCGCCCTGTCCATCCATCCATCCGCCCAAGCCTTTCAAGCTCCCATTTCAGGCAAGAGCTGGGTTATTTCAGTGCACTACAGAGGATCCCCTGTGCTGCTCAGTGGCTCCTCCAGACTCAGGCCTGGCTGAGCGCACACAAGAAGCCTCCCGGTGTGCCGGGACGGAAGCGCTGGGTGTGGAGGCTGCAGCCCCACTTCTGAGCAGTTTGCTTTTGTTTTAATTTAGGACGGGGGCAGGAAACAAAATGCCCCAGTTAACTGCATTTAAAGACAGCCCCTTCGGCTCCATGCACATACAGGGAGGTGGCAAGCGGTGACCTGGTGGATGAACAAACCCTCCCCGTGAGGACCAACAGCCTCACTAACCTCAGTTTCCAGTTGGGGAAACCGCGGCACAGAAGGTGAGCATGCAAGTCAGTGGCAAAGCTGGGCATAGAGCCCAGGAGTCCACAGCAGTAGCTACAGCGCTGCCCCTGCTAGAAACAGTGTGCAGGACTCCTGGCTCCCAGGAGCCATGCTCACTCCACCTCCCCACCCAGGGTCCTGACGGCTGACTGTTTACCCAGCATCCTCCTCAGTGGTGGGGAAGGGCAGGAGCCTGAACCAGCCTTTGGCAGGGGATCGCTGAAGGGCAGCCAGAGAGAACTCAATCTGTGTGGGACACAGAGAAAGGGACAGTAAGGAGACAGACACCGACAGAAGGGGCAGCCCTGGAGGGAGCCTCGTCCCAACCCCCAGCAATGTGGGGGACACGTTGGCTTCCAGTGTGATTCACCCGCAGGCTGTTTCCTTGCCAGACCCTTCAAGCTCTTCTGGAGGGAAGCTGGTCCAAGCCTTGCTGAGCTGCCCTACCCCACCCCAGAGTGAGTCTTTTTCGAAAAAACTCCCCTGCATCTAGACTGCAGCTGCAATCGACAGACGCGGCAGTTCTTTCGATCGCGGTACACCTCACTTTGCGAGGAAGAACGCCTCTTTCCGAAAGTACTCTTTCAATAAAGGCGCTATTGAACGCAAACTGTGCTTTTTTGAAAGAGAGTGTCTAGGCTTTTTCGAAAAACCTGCGTGTAGTCTAAAGGCTCTTTCGAAAGAGGCTTGTAGTCTAGATGTAGCCTTAGTGGAATAGCAATCAGACAGAACTGTGCCATGGGGACCGAGCAGCAGCCTCAGATCCCAGCCGCCTACTCACTCTGGCTGGTTTCAGGACAGTGTTATGCACCCTGCAGACATCTCCAAGCTGTACCCGTCACCTTCAAGGATTCATAAGCAATTTCCCCTCTCTCTCTGGCTCGCCTTCTTGGGCTTGATTCTCAGTGAGTCTCTGGCAGACTAACTAGTTCCTGGCTGGGGTAGAACGGGTATAACTGACCTAACCCAGGCTGTAGCCACGCTGCACTCCAGCTACTTACAGAGCCCGTGGTAGAGGGGGAATGGGAAACAAAGCATGAGCTAGAGCAGCCCTGGGACAATGTTAATTTGCCCCAGAGGCCAGGCAGAATCCAGGGAGTGCGAGCCAGCCTTACATATACCCCGTCCTGTCCCCAGCCATGAGCTGAGAAACCAGGCTGGTGGCCCACACCTTAGGGATCTGCTCTCCTTGCAAGCTAGCAGGAGATTTGAGGCTGCAGGTCTATGGGCCATTGACTTTCCCTCTCTCCAGTCTGCTCAGAGCCAGGCCCCCACCTCCCGATGGAGGTATTGAGGACATGGCTGGAGCTGCTCACCTGTCCCAGGAAGTCATTCTTTCCCACCATGTCCCAGTCCCACACCTCCACGCTCACAAGGGACCCCTTCGGCTCCTTCCCGGGCACCCCCTCCTCCAGGTCAAACTCCAGCACCTCATCCCAGTGTGGAAAACGAGTCTTCTTAATGATCTGCAAGGGGAGAGAGAAATGGGGCTCCTGGCATGGACAGCAGTTTGGGGTGTCTGCTGGCAAGGAGTGGCCAGTGGGCCCATGCCTGTGGCATGCTGAGCCCGTTCCAATCCACACTGATTTCAGCAGGAGCTGAGGGTGCTCAGACTCCCACTAGGATCCCACCTGCAGGGCGAGACGTGCCAGGAAGAGCACAGCTAAGGCAAGACAGAGTTAGGCAAGCTGGCCTGGTTTTTCCCCTCTTTAAGGCTCACGTCTTTCTAGGCATTTGTATTGTGTCCATCACCATGGCACCTGAGCCATGATTCTCAGTGACAGTAAGGTCCTTTGTGCCACGCTGGCAGACAAAATAGTGCCTAGCAAAGGGGACTGTGCACACGGAGCAAGGGTAGGACATCACCAAGGAAGCAGGCTGGGGTACCAAGCCTTTCAGCCCTCCCAGCGACCCAGGAGATACACAGGCAGGCTCCCCCCACCCCACCACATTCTCAGCTATCACCACATACAGTGCACACCACACAGAGACCCAGGGAAAGGAAGGACCCTTGTACCTCTGGCATGGCAGCTAAAAAGAGCCCTGTCCCCAGGGCTGAGAGCAAGTCTCTGCATGTGACCCTTCTGCTTGTGCCGTAGGGGGGGCTGTCTGCTTTGTTACCCAGGGTTCCCCTGCGCTGTGCTGTGTGATTCCCACTGACTCACCCACATGTGTACTGGCCCAGACACCTAGTCCCAGCCTGATCAGATAACAAGGCTCTTCCCTGAAGGAGAGACACAGGAAGGGAGGCAGAGACAGCCATCTGGCTGGGGGGCAGGGTCTGGGAGCTGGGTAGTCTTGTCTGGAAAAACATGGAGAGAAGAGACTAAGCTGAGTACTGGGGGCTGAGGGGGGCAGCAGACCTCTATCCCAAGGGGTCTGAGGCTGCCTGGCCCTGACTCCTGTAACCACATCACATCTGTGCTGTATCCTGGAGACGCAATAAACCCTCTCTACTCTACTGGCTGGTGGAGTCTCATCTTGCTGCTATGGAGGTGCAGGATTGAGGGGGGGGGGAGGGTCCCTGACGCACCGTCACACTACTCACCGCCGTCTCCAAGGTGTGGCCATCATAGGATACTCGCACAAAGGGGTCTGAGGTACCGGAGATGTCCCGCGGGGCCAGATCTCTGGGGGGAGAGGACAAGAGAAGGACGGGGCTAGGGGATATGGCCTGGGATGGCTGTGGGTGCCTCTGGGGGATGGCTTGGCCGTAGCAGCTTGGCAAGGAGGCATTGTAAACCCTTTCGGGCAGGGACTGTTCTGTGTTTGGATAGCTCACAGTACAATGGTGGCTTGGCCAGAGCCGGGACATCTTTGGAGGAGCCAACACAATAGAAACAATAGGAGACAATAAACCTCTGAGAGACTAGTTGGTTCGGATAGGGAGCTTTACAGACTATGCTCTCTCTCACAGTCCCACCTCCAGCCAGGAGGCATAAAACCTCATGGGGATTCCTGCCTGCTGCTTTCATCATGAGCCAGCACGGGCCCCAGCCAGCCATGCGGAGACAGGGAAGAGACAGCCTGCCATCAGGAGGGTAGCAAATGCACCTTTAAAAATTTCAGAGAGGTAACTGTGTTGGTCTGTAACTGAAAAAAAAACAAAAAAACAAAACAACAAATGGCCCTGCAGCACCTTAGAGACTAACAAAAAATGTAGAAAAGCTTCAGAGGGGTGGCCAAGTTAATCTGTAACTGGAAAAACTAAAAAAAAACCAACAAATGGTCTGGTAGCACCTTAAAAACTAAAAAACCTGCAGATGGTATCATGAGCTTTCGTGGGCAAAACCCACTTCTTCAGACGAATGGAGCAAGGAGTCCAGGTCTTTCCTGCCCCATCCCCTCTTTTTCTGCTATTTATTTGTATCTCTGGACCCCTGGCTCCATTCATCTGAAGAAGTGGGTTGTGCCCACATAAGCTCATGATCCCATTGACATGTTTTGTTAGTCTCTAAGGTGCTGCAGGATCGTTCCTTGTTTTTTAAATTGATGCCCCTTTCGTTACCTGGAGAGCGGTCCCACAACTCTCCAGCCATACGGGAAGGGTTAAGATTGGACCACACCCTCCTATCTGCCTCACTGCAGAAGGATGCTTGGAAGATAGAACCCGCCTCGCTGGCTCACCCCATCTCTCCTCTCAGAGCTTTCTCCATGGCCACACTGTTGCCTAGGAGCCTGCACTCGTTGCTAGGATAACAGGATTTCTTCTGTGCATCATGCTGCTCTCTGCCAAGCGTCCTGGCTGACTGACTGGCTCAAGTAAAACAGGATCAGCTCCTTGAATGTCCACAGCAATTATCCTGGCCTGTTCCCTCAAAGCAGGGGGCTGTAGCCAAAGACAGACACATGACTGCATACTCATGTCCCTCTGGAAGGAATCCCATCCTGCGCCTAGCTCCATATGCTGCAAGCCAGAACTCAGAAACAATGTCACCTATAATGTACAAAGCCCCTGCCACAGGGCTGCACTGCAGACTGTGCATAGAAACATGTATCACAATCGTGACAGCTTTGGAAACATGATCTGCTGACTGATTTGATTTCTGAATACTACTGATCTGTGCAAAGTATGAACAGGGAGAGACTTTGCCTGCTGATGCCTTTGCAAAACAGCTGCTGTCCAGAAGGCCATTTTTGACTCACAAAATGGTTCATAAGATTAACACTATGGCTATGTCTACACTGCAGCGTTATTTCGGAATAATACAGTCCAGGTCTACACACAAGCAGTTATTTTCATGTCAAAATAATGTTAAGCTGGAGGACTGCTTACTCCAACTCCTGTAACCCTCATTGTACGAGGAGTAAGAAAAGTCAGGAGAAGAGTGCTCTATCTTGAAATAACTGCTGTGTAGACAGCACCAAAAGTTGAAATAAGCTATTTCGACTTAAGCTATGCAATTAGCATAGCTCAAGTTGGGTAGCTTATTTTGAGGTTAGCCCTGCTGTGTAGACGTGTCCTATGAGACCACAGCATGCCCTCAGCAAAGCATGCCTTACTATGGGTCATGAATATGAATATAGGAGTATGTTCATAAGCAGGGCTCAACAAACCACTGAATCTACTCACCCGTGGCGAGTAGATTTCAGCCAGTCGCTCCGTGTGCCCCATTCACTGGCGCTTCGCACATGCGCAATGTGGGGCTGGTGAGTGGCTCTTGCTGGGGTTTGTCAAGCCCTGTTCATAAGAAGATATCTAGTCTGCTGACTTGGGAATAATTATAGGATCCTGGGCTTCTTGTATTGTTAAGGGCCCCAAAAGGTTTTGTGTTGGTTACAAGAAGCTTAATGCAGAGACAGTTCCTGATGCATATATAATCCACACACTCAGCGTGTGGTTCACTGACCCATGCAATGGTACGTAGACCATGTGCAGTGAGAGAGAAGAATGAATGAGCTCTACAGCCTAAGCTGAGCAGCAGCTGGCTTTATAGCTCAAGCTATAGACTGAGCTCTAGAGATCCTACGTTTGAATCCACCTGGTGGTGGTTATGCCTACTCCATACCCAAACTGATTACTTTATGCAGGGCCAAGTTCCCAAGCATTGTGCATTTAACAAAGTGGTAATGGCAGATCCCCTTGGATGTTGGTACACAGAAAAACATCCAGGTATGTGTGTGCTTGTAAGACTTTGCTGGGGCCTGTACTAAATATTGCAATCTTTAGCAATTCCTGGCAAGATCATGCAAACACTTGAGAAATGCAGTGAGAACGTACAGTCAAAGTGTCAAATGGGCAAGTCCCTAATCTAGGTCACTGGGGGAGGAAGGCAGATTTTCCTGGATGCCTTGAAAGTAGGGTTGCCAGATGGTTTCAACAAAAATACCAGACACACTTGACATTACATCACAATCTACATTACATCTGATTTAGAAAATACTGGACATTTCTATTTTCTCAATTTGTTTCCCAAACAGGAAGCTCAAATACTGGGCGGTCCAGTTTAAAACCGGACACCTGGCAACCCTACTTGAAAATGGACTCTATTGTTAACTGGCTTATACATGCAACCAAAAAATCAAGTTCAACTTTTGTCCGTATAGCCCACCAGAGCTCTGGGTTGGGCCCCTCTACCTCTGAATTACTCTGTCTCACTACACCTCTGCTCAGTCTCTCCTGGGGAATCAGCTCTACCATTAGTATGGGACTCTGGCCTCTGGTCAGTCCAGGCCCACAGTCACGAAATTCAGGGGCTCGGGTCACTGGTCGGCTCGAGCCAGACGTTAATTATGCCAAACTCTCACTGCGTACTGGCCACAATAATCCAGGGCCCCAGGCTTATGGTTGGGACAAGTCAACCTTTAATTATGCCAAGCCCACACTGTGGAGGGACCACAATAGTCCAGGGCTCATGCCTATGATCGGGCTCAGCTGACAACTGCTAGATACAGACTTTGGCTCAGGACAGGGATGCAAACCAACAGACTTCAGGGGTTAAAAGTCATTAGGCCCAGCCCTGGTGGGGGGGGGGAGAGAGGGGTTCAGCAAACAGAGCCCCTGAGGTACCAGGCCCTGGTTCAGGACGGGGCAGCAAACAGTCCATAGGTAACACGCCCAGGCCCTTGTTTGTAGGGTTGCCAGATGGTTTCAACAAAAATACCAGACACACTTGACATCACATCACAATCTACATTCCATCTGATTTAGAAAATACCGGACATTTCTATTTGCTCATTTCTATTTTCTCAATTTGTTTCCCAAACAGAAAGCTCAAAAACTGGACTGTCTGGTTCAAAACTAGACACCTGGCAGCCCTATTGCTCAGGGCGAGGCATCCAAAACAGACAGTTCTGGGTAACAGCCCCAGGCCCAAATTCAGGGTACAGTGACAAACAAACACAGCTGAGGTACCAGGCCCTGGCTCAGGGCGGGGCAGCAAACAGACAGTTCTGGGGTAACAGCCCCAGGTAGGGTTGTCAAATGGTTTCAACAAAAATACCAGACACACTTGACATTACATCACAATCTATTGGACTGTCCAGTTCAAAACCGGACACCTGGCAACCCTAGCCCCAGGCCCAAATTCAAGACAGACTGACAAACACACAGTTCTGAGGTACCAGGCCCTGGCTGGGGTAGCAGGTGGTAGGGTTGCCAGATGGTTGAAATAAAAATACCAAACACATCAACCACCCCACCCCAAAAAAAAAACACCAGGAAAAAATACTGTTGAAGGGGGGGGGAAAAAGCAGGGGGGGAGGGGAACCAAAGTTGCTGAGCAAAAAAAAACAAACAAAAAAAAAGGACTCCAATGACTTCCCCTAGGTCTTTTGGCCGGCAGCCATTTTGTGCAGGCAGACTTGGGGAACCAGGTAAACACGGGGGCTGGGGTCGGGAACTAAGTATTTGTAGGGTTGCCAGGTGCCCAGCATTTTTGCTTCCTGGCTGGGGAAAAATTCAGAAAATACCTGACATCTCAGGTGTCCGGTATTCTATGAATTTTTTTCCTGGATGGGAGGCAAAAATATTGGACGGTCCAGGTGAATACCGGACACCTGGCAACCCTAAGCCTGGGCGTGTTACCTCAGGGCTGTTTGGTGCCCTGCCTGAACCTGAGTGTGGTACCTAAGGACTCTGTTTGTGCCCCGAACCAGGGCCAGGCAGGGGCGGATATAGGGCAGGGCGAATGGGGCGGCCGCCCTGGGCCCCGCGCTTAAAAAAGCCCCGCGCATGCGCTGTGGCAAAGGGGGGGCCCCGTGGAGTTATGCTGCCCGGGGCCCCGCAAAACAGTCATCTGCCCCTGGGGCCAGGTACCCCAGGGCCAGGGCCAGGTACCCCAGGGCCGTCTGTTTGGATGCCTTGCCCCGAACCAGGCCTGGGCGTGTTAACTCAGGGCTGTTTGGTGCCCTGCCCTGAATTTGGCCTCTTACCTCAGAATCGTGTTTGCTGCTCCCCCCGGACCCAAGCCAGGGCCTAGGCCCTCAGGACTCTGTTTGCTGCCACCCGCTAGGGTTGCCGGCTGCGCCGTATTTTTGGCTCCTGTTTGGTAAAAAAATTCACAGAACACCTGAGATGTCGGGAATTTTCTGAATTTTTCCCCAGCCAGGAGGCAAAAATGCCGGGCACCTGGCAACCCTCCAAACACTCCACACCCGAGCCCCTCCTGGCCCCTGACCCCAGCCCCCATGCTTACCTGGTTCCCCAAGGCTGCCTGCACAGAATGGCTGCTGGCTTCCCCTGAGTCTTAGTGCTCAACGGCTCCTGCACTTAAAGGGGACATGCTATTTTAATGCAGTTTTATTTTAATTTTTTTGGGGGGGCTTAATAAGTCCTTGGAGTCCTTTTTTCTTTGCTCAACAACTGTGATACCCCCCCCCCTTTCTTTCCTGGTGTTTTTTTTTGGGGGGGGGTTGGTATTTTTGTTTCAACCATCTGGCAACCCTACAGGGCGGAGCAGCAAACACACAGCTCGGAGGTACCAGGCCAAATACAGGCGGGGCAGCTAAACAGCCCTGAGGTAACAGGGCCAGGCCCCGGTTCAGGGCGGGGCACTGGGGTAACAGCCCCAGGCCCACATGGAAGGCAGACTGACAAACAAGCAGTCCAGAGGTCCCAGGCCCTGCTTGGAGTGGCAGGTGGCAGCAAACAGACAACTCTGACGTAAGAGGCCAAATTCACGGCAGGGCAGCTAAACAGCCCTCAGGTACCACGCCCAGGCCAGGTTCAGGGCAAGGCAGCAAACAGACAGTCCTGAGGTAACACGCCCAGGCCCGGTTCAGGGCAAGGCACCAAACAGACAGTCCTGAGGTAACACGCCCAGGCCTGGTTCAGGGCAAGGCACCAAACAGACAGTCCTGAGGTAACACGCCCAGGCCCGGTTCAGGGCAAGGCAGCAAACAGACAGTCCTGAGGTAACACGCCCAGGCCTGGTTCAGGGCAAGGCAGCAAACAGACAGTCCTGAGGTAACACACCCAGGCCTGGTTCAGGGCAAGGCACCAAACAGACAGTCCTGAGGTACCACGCCCAGGCCCGGTTCAGGGCAAGGCACCAAACAGACAGTCCTGAGGTAACACGCCCAGGCCCGGTTCAGGGCAAGGCACCAAACAGACAGTCCTGAGGTACCACGCCCAGGCCCGGTTCAGGGCAAGGCACCAAACAGACAGTCCTGAGGTACCACGCCCAGGCCTGGTTCAGGGCAAGGCACCAAACAGACAGTCCTGAGGTAACACGCCCAGGCCTGGTTCAGGGCAAGGCACCAAACAGACAGCCCTGAGGTAACACGCCCTGGCCTGGTTCAGGGCAAGGCACCAAACAGACAGTTCTGAGGTAACACGCCCAGGCCCGGTTCAGGGCAAGGCACCAAACAGACAGCCCTGAGGTAACACGCCCAGGCCTGGTTCAGGGCAAGGCACCAAACAGACAGTCCTGAGGTAACACGCCCAGGCCTGGTTCAGGTCAAGGCACCAAACAGACAGCCCTGAGGTAACACACCCAGGCCTGGTTCAGGGCAAGGCACCAAACAGACAGTCCTGAGGTAACACGCCCAGGCCCGGTTCAGGGCAAGGCACCAAACAGACAGTCCTGAGGTACCACGCCCAGGCCTGGTTCAGGGCAAGGCACCAAACAGACAGTCCTGAGGTACCACGCCCAGGCCTGGTTCAGGGCAAGGCACCAAACAGACGATCCTGAGGTAACACGCCCAGGCCTGGTTCAGAGCAAGGCACCAAACAGACGATCCTGAGGTAACACGCCCAGGCCTGGTTCAGAGCAAGGCACCAAACAGACGGTCCTGAGGTAACACGCCCAGGCCTGGTTCAGAGCAAGGCACCAAACAGACGGTCCTGAGGTAACACGCCCAGGCCTGGTTCAGAGCAAGGCACCAAACAGACAGTCCTGAGGTAACACGCCCAGGCCTGGTTCAGAGCAAGGCACCAAACAGACAGTCCTGAGGTACCACGCCCAGGCCTGGTTCAGAGCAAGGCACCAAACAGACGGTCCTGAGGTAACACGCCCAGGCCTGGTTCAGGGCAAGGCACCAAACAGACAGTCCTGAGGTACCACGCCCAGGCCTGGTTCAGGGCAAGGCACCAAACAGACAGTCCTGCGGTAACACGCCCAGGCCTGGTTCAGGGCAAGGCACCAAACAGACGATCCTGAGGTAACACGCCCAGGCCTGGTTCAGGGCAAGGCACCAAACAGACGATCCTGAGGTAACACGCCCAGGCCTGGTTCAGGGCAAGGCACCAAACAGACAGTCCTGAGGTACCACGCCCAGGCCTGGTTCAGGGCAAGGCACCAAACAGACAGTCCTGAGGTAACACGCCCAGGCCTGGTTCAGGGCGGGGCACCAAACAGACAGTCCTGAGGTACCATGCCCAGGCCTGGTTCAGGGCAAGGCACCAAACAGACAGTCCTGAGGTACCACGCCCAGGCCTGGTTCAGAGCAAGGCACCAAACAGACAGTTCTGGGGTAACACGCCCAGGCCTGGTTCAGGGCAAGGCACCAAACAGACAGTCCTGAGGTACCACGCCCAGGCCTGGTTCAGAGCAAGGCACCAAACAGACAGTTCTGGGGTAACACGCCCAGGCCTGGTTCAGGGCAAGGCACCAAACAGACAGTCCTGAGGTAACACGCCCAGGCCCGGTTCAGGGCAAGGCACCAAACAGACAGTCCTGAGGTAACACGCCCAGGCCCGGTTCAGGGCAAGGCACCAAACAGACAGTCCTGAGGTAACACGCCCAGGCCCGGTTCAGGGCAAGGCACCAAACAGACAGTCCTGAGGTAACACGCCCAGGCCCGGTTCAGGGCAAGGCACCAAACAGACAGTCCTGAGGTAACACGCCCAGGCCTGGTTCAGGGCAAGGCACCAAACAGACAGTCCTGAGGTACCACACCCAGGCCTGGTTCAGAGCAAGGCACCAAACAGACAGTCCTGAGGTACCACGCCCAGGCCTGGTTCAGGGCAAGGCACCAAACAGACGGTCCTGAGGTAACACGCCCAGGCCTGGTTCAGGTCAAGGCACCAAACAGACAGTCCTGAGGTAACACGCCCAGGCCTGGTTCAGGGCAAGGCACCAAACAGACAGTTCTGAGGTAACACGCCCAGGCCTGGTTCAGGGCAAGGCACCAAACAGACAGTTCTGAGGTAACACGCCCAGGCCTGGTTCAGAGCAAGTCACCAAACAGACAGTCCTGAGGTACCACGCCCAGGCCTGGTTCAGGGCAAGGCACCAAACAGACAGTTCTGAGGTAACACGCCCAGGCCTGGTTCAGGGCAAGGCACCAAACAGACAGTTCTGAGGTAACACGCCAAGGCCTGGTTCAGAGCAAGGCACCAAACAGACAGTCCTGAGGTAACACGCCCAGGCCTGGTTCAGAGCAAGGCACCAAACAGACAGTTCTGAGGTACCACACCCAGGCCTGGTTCAGGGCAAGGCACCAAACAGACGGTCCTGAGGTAACACGCCCAGGCCTGGTTCAGGTCAAGGCACCAAACAGACAGTCCTGAGGTAACACGCCCAGGCCTGGTTCAGGGCAAGGCACCAAACAGACAGTCCTGAGGTAACACGCCCAGGCCTGGTTCAGGGCAAGGCACCAAACAGACAGTTCTGAGGTAACACGCCCAGGCCTGGTTCAGAGCAAGTCACCAAACAGACAGTCCTGAGGTACCACGCCCAGGCCTGGTTCAGGGCAAGGCACCAAACAGACAGTTCTGAGGTAACACGCCCAGGCCTGGTTCAGGGCAAGGCACCAAACAGACAGTTCTGGGGTAACACACCCAGACCCGGTTCAGAGCAAGGCACCAAACAGACGGTCCTGAGGTAACAGGCCCAGACCTGGTTCAGGGCGGGGCACCAAACAGACGGTCCTGAGGTAACACGCCCAGGCCTGGTTCAGGGCAAGGCACCAAACAGACAGTCCTGAGGTACCACGCCCAGGCCTGGTTCAGGGCAAGGCACCAAACAGACGGTCCTGCGGTAACACGCCCAGGCCTGGTTCAGGGCAAGGCACCAAACAGACGGTCCTGAGGTACCACGCCCAGGCCTGGTTCAGGGCAAGGCACCAAACAGACGGTCCTGAGGTAACACGCCCAGGCCTGGTTCAGGGCAAGGCACCAAACAGACGGTCCTGAGGTACCACGCCCAGGCCTGGTTCAGGGCAAGGCACCAAACAGACCGTCCTGAGGTACCACGCCCAGGCCTGGTTCAGGGCAAGGCACCAAACAGACAGTCCTGAGGTAACACGCCCAGGCCTGGTTCAGAGCAAGGCACCAAACAGACAGTCCTGAGGTAACACGCCCAGGCCTGGTTCAGGGCAAGGCACCAAACAGACAGTCCTGAGGTACCACGCCCAGGCCAGGTTCAGGGCAAGGCACCAAACAGACAGTCCTGAGGTACCACGCCCAGGCCTGGTTCAGGGCAAGGCACCAAACAGACAGTCCTGAGGTAACACGCCCAGGCCTGGTTCAGGGCAAGGCACCAAACAGACAGTCCTGAGGTAACACGCCCAGGCCTGGTTCAGGGCAAGGCACCAAACAGACAGTCCTGAGGTAACACGCCCAGGCCTGGTTCAGGGCAAGGCACCAAACAGACAGCCCTGAGGTAACACGCCCAGGCCTGGTTCAGGGCAAGGCACCAAACAGACAGCCCTGAGGTAACACGCCCAGGCCTGGTTCAGGGCAAGGCACCAAACAGACAGTCCTGAGGTAACACGCCCAGGCCTGGTTCAGGGCAAGGCACCAAACAGACAGTTCTGAGGTAACACGCCCAGGCCTGGTTCAGGGCAAGGCACCAAACAGACAGTCCTGAGGTAACACGCCCAGGCCTGGTTCAGGGCAAGGCACCAAACAGACAGTTCTGAGGTAACACGCCCAGGCCTGGTTCAGGGCAAGGCACCAAACAGACAGTCCTGAGGTAACACGCCCAGGCCTGGTTCAGGGCGGGGCAGCAAACAGACAGTCCTGAGGTAACACGCCCAGGCCTGGTTCAGGGCAAGGCACCAAACAGACAGTCCTGAGGTAACACGCCCAGGCCTGGTTCAGGGCAAGGCAGCAAACAGACAGTCCTGAGGTAACACGCCCAGGCCTGGTTCAGGGCAAGGCACCAAACAGACAGTCCTGAGGTAACACGCCCAGGCCTGGTTCAGGGCAAGGCACCAAACAGACAGTCCTGAGGTAACACGCCCAGGCCTGGTTCAGGGCAAGGCACCAAACAGACAGTCCTGAGGTAACACGCCCAGGCCTGGTTCAGGGCAAGGCACCAAACAGACAGTCCTGAGGTACCACGCCCAGGCCTGGTTCAGAGCAAGGCACCAAACAGACAGTCCTGAGGTAACACGCCCAGGCCTGGTTCAGGGCAAGGCACCAAACAGACAGTCCTGAGGTAACACGCCCAGGCCTGGTTCAGGGCAAGGCACCAAACAGACAGTCCTGAGGTAACACGCCCAGGCCTGGTTCAGGGCAAGGCACCAAACAGACAGTCCTGAGGTAACACGCCCAGGCCTGGTTCAGGGCAAGGCACCAAACAGACAGTCCTGAGGTACCACGCCCAGGCCTGGTTCAGGGCAAGGCACCAAACAGACAGTCCTGAGGTACCACACTCAGGTTCAGGCAGGGCACCAGACAGTCCTGAGGTACCAGGCCCTGGTTTGGGGCTGTGGGAGCAGCAAACAAATAGTTCTGAGGTACCTGGCCCTGGTTTGGGGCTGGGGCTGGGGGTGGTGGCTGCAAACAGACAGAGTCTTGAGGTATCAGGCCCAAATTCAGGGCAGGGCAGCTAAACAGCCCTGAGGTAACACGCCCAGGCCTGGTTCAGGGCAAGGAATCTAAACAGACGGTTTTGGGGTACCAAGACCTGGTTCAGGGCAGGGCAAGGCAGCTAACAGATAGTTCTGAGGTACTGGACTCAGGCCCTGGCTCATGGGGGGCAGCAAACAGACATCCCCCCTTAGTTTCCTCTTTTCTAAGCTGAAAAGTCCCAGTCTTTTTAATCTTTCTTCATATGGCATCCTTTCCAAACTTTAATCATTTGTTTCAGAGGGGCAGCCGAGTTAGTCTGTAACAGGAAAAACTTAAAAAATAACAAATAGACTAGTAAAAAAACAGGGGGAGAGAGAGGAAAAAAAAGAGAAAAAGGAGGGGGCCCTCCTTTTTTCTCTCCCCCCTCCCTTATTTATTATTGGATCTCAACTTCTACTACTCTTGTCATCTGAAGAAGTGGGTTGTGCCCCACTTGAAAGATCATGATACCATCTACATGTTTTGTTAATCTTTAAGGTGCTACTAATCTATTGGCTGTTTTTTAAGATTTTTTTAAATCATTTGTGTTGCCCTTTGCTGCACCTTTTCCCAATGCCAATATATCTTTTTTGAAATGAGGTGACAACATCTGTATGCAGTATTCAAGATACTGGCGTACCATGATTTTATATAGAGGCAATAAACTATTGTCTGTCTTATTCTCTATCCCTTTTTAAATTATCTCTTTTTAAATTATTCTTTCTATTTTGTTTGCTTTTTTGATTGCCACTGAATTGATGTTTTCAGAGAATTGTCCACAATGTCTCCAAGATCTCTCTCGAGTGGTTATAGCTAAATTAGTCTCCATTATTTTGTATGTATAATTGGGATTATTTTTTCCGCAATGTGCATTACTTTACATTTATCAACTGCTCATAATAGTTAAGACCAAAGCAGATGTTAAGAACTTCAAAAAGATCTCACCAAACTAAGTGATTGGGAAACAAAATGGCAAATGAAATTTAAAATAATGCACATTGGAAAAAGTGAATAAGGAAAAGTTATTTACTTATTCTCACAATATAATAACTAGGAATCACCAGATGAAATTAATAGGCAGCAGGTTTAAATAGGCAGGGCTCGATAATTAGGGCAATCTACTCACCCGTAGTGAGTAGATTTTAGCTCGGCATGGCGCTGCAGTGCAACCAGTGCATGCGCAGCAAGGTCATGCGCAGCGTGCCAAACCGCATGGCTGGCGAGTGGGGCTTGCTACCGCTTGTCAAGCCCTGTAAATAGGTATAATCAATTTGCAGGTTTAAAACAAACAAAAGGAAGTTTTTCTTCACTCAGCGCATAGTCAACCTGTGGAACTCCTTGCCAGAGGATGTGGTGAAGACTAGGACTTTAACAGAGTTAAAAAAAGAGCTAGATAGATTCATGGAGGTTAGGTATGAATGGTGTTCCTAGCCTCTGTTTGCCTGGAAACGGATGACAAGAGAAGGATCGTGTGATGATAACTTGTTGTATTCCCTCCATCTGGGGCATCCGGTATTGGCCACTGTTGGCAGACAGGCGACTGGGCTGGAAGGACCTTTGGTCTAACTCAGTATGGCTGTTCTTGTTTTCTTAGGTTAAACTGCTCAAGATAGTTAAGAACAAAGCAGACTGTGAAGAGCTTCAAAAGGATCTCACAAAATTAGTTGACTAGAGAACAAAATGGCAAATGAATTTTAATGTTGATAAATGTAAAGTTCTGAGGTACCAGGCTCAGGTTCAGGGTGGGGCAGCACACAAACAGGTCTTCTAGCACTTGGGGAGAGCTGTCAAACACAGTCGGTTGGCCCACAATCTCAGAGGGAGGGAAAGACAACCATCCATAGGTTGGGTAGCAGGGGGGGATGCTGACCCACCTGTCCCACTGCATCCCAGCCCAGGGCCTTAACAGCAGCAGCTCAGTCTGCCACTGGGTCAGCGGGGATCCTGACAGCAACACGCTGACTTACAAGCCATTGTGGGGCTGAAATTTAAGAAAATGAGAAAGGCCATACTGGGTTAGACCTAAGCTCCATCTAGCCTAATATTCTGTCTTCCAACAGTAGCCAATGCCAGATGCCCCAGAGGGAGTAAACAGAACAGATCCCTCCTCTTTCACCCATTCCTAGCTTCTGCCAAACAGAGGCTAGGAACACCATCCCTTCCCATCTTAGCTAATAGTCCTCGATGGACCTATCCTCCATGAATTTAGCTAGTTCTTTTTTGAACTCTGTTAAAACCCTGGTCTTCACAACATCCTCTGGCAAGGAGTTCCACAGGTTGACTTTGCACTGCATGAAAAAAAAGCTTCCTTTTGTTTGTTTTAAACCTGCAAACTGATGCTACCTATTAATTTCATTTGGTGACACCTAGTTCCATCATTGGGCCCGGTGATCTGGGCCAGTCTTCAGTCTCTTTTAGGTCCCCCTCCACTTCCCAGCTTGGGAGTGCAGAACAGGCATCTGGCTCCTCTGGGGGCTGATTGGCCTCCGGGGCTGGCCTTTTATAGCTCTTGCCATGCCTCCTGACTTGTAGTCAGGTGAAGTGCTGGGGCCGGGCTCTGCCCTCCAGGGCTCTGGGAGGGGTTCCTCCGTCTCTGGATTGTCACTGCTTGTGACGTAGTGGGGGTATTGGGCTGCTTTCTATGCTGGCTCTGTGGTAACCCCCACTGGCTACTGCCGGTACCACAGCCCAGAAGGACAGGGAGTGAGACATTATGCAAAGAGGCCCTCTCAACCTGTCCGACCAGCTACCCCCCAAGGAGAGAAACAAAGGAAGGTGATAGAAATGTGATAGAAAGGAAGGTGGAATGCTGCCCTGGCAGGGGGGGGGGGTGTAGGGCTGGAGGAGAGTGAGTTACTTACTCTCGGTCTAGAATCATGGAGGAAGCAGCCTCAGCAACAGACTGGGGGGTTTAGAAGCCGAGACACCCCTCCCCCATATTGATGGGGGCTGAGGCATCCTAGGCTGGCCCTGTAACCAGATGACATCTGTGCTGTGCTGTATCCTGGAGAAGCAATAAACTCCCTCTGTTCTACGGGCTGGTGGAGTCTGTTCATGCCATTTCGGGGGTGCAGGAGATGGGAAAACCCCATCGCACTGTCACACTGCTCTAGGTATGACTAATTATTTCTGTAGGCTCCATGGTGTCAGAGTCATTGTGTCTGCTATCTCAGGGTTTGACTATTTGCAGCATCCAACAAAATGCTGTGGATGGCAGCCAGTCAGAAAGGCTTTGGTGAGGAAAAAAAATTCTGTCAGAAAACCTATTCTGGATGTCCCTGATTTTGACAAAGGATTTGAACTGTGCATGGACACATCTCACCCAGGTCTGGGAGTGGTACTAATGCAAGAAGGCAAAGGCAACAAGAAAGGATTCTATTGCTTGCTTAAGTAAAAAGCTGACACCTGCCTCCCCAGCAGAATGACTCTGTCACAGAAAAAGAATGCCACACAATTGTGTGGGCAGTCAAGCAGTGAAGCCAATCTGTTTACCAGGAAGTTCAGGGCCCTAACACACCGCACTCCGTTGGTATGCCTACACAGAACAAAACGTACCAACTCCCATCTGCTGCACTGGAGTACAGCACTCAGAGCAGAGTATGCAAATTGTACACATGAAGGGCACAGAAAAGGCTCTTAAAGACAGGCAACTGCTCTGTCGAGATAGGAGGGTTCTCAGATGACTGGGATTAGCTAGGGGCGGACTCTCCTCCAGCTATGTAAGGGGGTAGGTGTGACCCAGGGATATCTTGATGCCAACTGGCAGAGGGCACAACAATGTATGGGGTTTTACGGGGATCCCTCGGACAGGTATAGGCCTAACACTTCATCAAAGGGCAGCATCTGAGGGCTCTGCTTGGAGCCAGTATCTCACTGATCATCACAACCATTTCAAAATGTACCTATGGATAACATTTAAGGCATTGTATGTCTTTGGGGCAGTTATGTTCTCACAGATGTTCCTTTCGGGCAGGGGCTAACAGACTGAGCAGACTTCCTGTCTGGGCAATAGGTTCACTTCTCACTATAGGTCTATTTGCATCTGGGGCTATTTGCATAGGTACTGCTGTTCTGGAGCTTGCGAAAATCTACAAAAAAGAAGCATGCAGGAAAAAATCAACCATTAGGGGGCGTCCTGATTACAAGGAATGACAATGGGTCAGTGGAATACATTTGCAGGGCAGATTTAAGCCCCTGAATCTTTCACCAAGGAAGCTAGTGGACAGTGTGATTTGGCTCATGATAGGAAAGATCACAGCTAACCCTACCTGAAAAACACTGGAAGGACTTTGGGGAGAAGATCCAGTTAGTTAAGTCAAGCTTCTAGAATGCATGTTATGCATTTATTGAATATGTAACAATTGTTTCTAGTTATGCCTATTTGCAATTATTTGACATCTCTGCTCTTTGTTTGCTAGACTTTGACTTGTTTATACCATAAACATATCTAAGTGCTGAGAGCTGAGTTGTGGTCTCAGGTGTACCTGGAAAGGAGGGGTGCACTGTGCACTGGGGAGCAGGGTCTGTGGCTGTGGAGAGTGGCCTGTGGGCACTCAGAGGACTGGTGTGTGCCTATTGCTAACCTGCAGAGGGGAGGGCTTGTATTGCTCAAGGCTGGTGGAGTTGGGGGTCTCACACTAAGGGCGGGTAGTCGCAAAGTGCCTCACAATGCAGGTACCTTTAGGAAGCAACGCAGGGCAGTGGCAGTGGCACAGCTTGGCTGAGAGAGCCTGCCCACATTATGCACCAGCGTACCCTCCTTTCCTGGGTTCTAAATCAGCTGGTGCGGGGAGCAGGATGGGGACGTGGTCTTAGTTCTCTTTCTCATTTCTAAAACTGACCTGGTTCTCTCTCCACTCATCCGGAAGTGGTGCTGGGAAGAACCTCTCATCAGCATCATGTTGAGAATGGGATTTCAGAGAGGTGTCAACATAAATAAAACCCTTTCCTCTCCATTCATGGTGGGGCACCTGGCTCTTGTCTAGGCATAAACTAATGCTTGAGAAGGAAGGACAGGCTTATGAACTGGGAATTCATAAACCCTGGGCTCAATTCCTTAGTCTGTCACAGGTTCCATGTGACCGTGGGCGTGTTGCCATGTGTAAAACAGGGATAATCATCTCTCCATTGTCCTTAGGTGATGGGCTCTTTGGAAGGAACTGTCTTTCGCTGTGTACAGCCAGCACCGTGCATGTGGTGCAGGATCTTTGTTGAGGTCTCTCAAGGCTACCCGAGTATCAGGATTTGCCAGCAGTTGGGAAGCAAGGGTAAGAAAGGAGAGGGTGTTGAGTTCGTCACTCTCTCTAGAAATTATGCCAGATGCATGAGGAAGGAAAGGCATTGCAGCCCCAGTTATTCCGCTGCATCGAATAAGCATAAAGTAGAATAGAGCAGCAGCAAACACTGCACCTCACGGAGAAGGAGGTAGAGCTGTTCCTCCCAGTCGCAGTGCAAAAGCCTCCACTGGCACCCCACACACGTGAGCAGTGGGCAGGGAGCATGCGTACGGGAAGGAGGGTGTGAACATGGAACAAGACGGGGAGTTCCCATGGCTGCTGATCAGGCAGAGCTCATGCTGGCAGCTCAGTGGCAGACGGGTGTTGGGCCCACTTTCATTTGCCCTTAGCCCCTCTGGAGCTATCCCCCCTCCCCTAGCAGGTGCTGAGACGTGTGCCTACCCACTCCCAGCTGGCTAGCATGCCTTGCCCTGGCTGCCTCAGAATGGATTCCCCTCCCCCCCCCCGCTGATGCATTGCTTTGTGGGAGCAGCCATCCCTCACTACGCACACATGCTGCTCCCATTGCCGTGCCATGCAGGCACCATGCCAAACTGCCCAGATTCCAGGGTGACAGACACTGCATAGGCAGCCTGTGACATTGGCCTGGGGTTTGCTGGACTCCTGTGCCAGGCCAGGTTGAAGCAGTGGGGACAAAGGGGGCAAACGCCCCAGGTCTGGTGCTTCAAAAGGGCCCAGCACTTCCACCACTATTGCTGATACTGCAGCAATGGCAGCAGCTAGAACCCCCGGCCCTTTACATCACGCTGGAGTACCACGCAGTGCACTCCAGGCAGCACCAGAGGCTGTGGGGGGCACGTCATAGTCCAAGTGGCACTAAGGGCGGGCTGCCCAGCCCCAGAGGCCCCGCCCCTTCTGGGGGCACAGGCCCCTCGCACACATTGCCTAGGGCTCAGCCAGGCTGTCAGCCCCACAGGGTTGGAGTGAGGACAGCAGTGACCCAGAGCAAGGGGAAGGCTGGGACATCAGAAAAGAACTGAAGCAGGCATAGAGCTTGGCCACCTGCTGTCGACTTATCCATTGCTCCCAGCCTTGGTGCCACAAGCTGGCCTGCACCAGCTGCCTGGAGGGAGCTGACTAGCCACTCGTCCGTGAGAGGAGAGGGGACAGGAAAGGTTATGGAGGAAGATAGAGGTGGGTAGGGGAGACAGGAGCCATCTACTCCTACCTGGCCTCAATCACATGGCAGTGCAGAATCCTCCTCTGCGGCGCCTCTCGCACCTTCAGCTCCAGGCAAATCTCGCCCTGCACCTCTTCATTGGGCTCCACACGGGTCAGGTTGATCCAGTTGTCAATCCCTGCAATGACAGGGGAGTCCATGTGGCTCCCTTGACCTGCCCATTTCGGGCAGCCATGCTGGCCATGTGTGACGTCTGTGCAGCCTCCCGCTACATGCCCTGGCACAGGCCTGAGAGGTGTTACGCACCGCATGGCCAGCCCCAAACAGGCACAACATCACAAGTCAGCCACCCACCTCCTCAAACCATGAGATTGCCTTAAAATCAGGAGCACTACAAACTATTGCAATACAACACCAGGGTTCTCTTCCCTCACCTTTCAGGGCCTTCCCCCACAACAGCCCGCTTCTCTTTTGGAAAGACAAGCTGAGATTCTCTCCTAGCCAGGGGCCCAAGCGACTCACAATAACACCCTGAGAGTCAGCAACACTGAGGGGTGGAGAGAACACAGGCTGCCAGATAACCTGACTTCTCCGTCTGCGCAGACCCTGCTATTCTGTGGGGCCTCACCAGGGGCGGGGTGTGCTGATCTCTGAGCATGCTGGGACCCGCTCGCCAGGAGGCTAAGATTCAGAGCCAGGCCTTGTGGAATGGCCCATAAAGAGCCAGCTTGGTGTCTGCTGCCCTGCATGGCCACTGTGAGCCAGTCACTGTCTTCATAAGGCACTTTTCCAGCCCAAGGCTCCCTCCACTGCCCCATCACCTACCGCGCGGGTGAGATGAAATCCATTCTCTACTGAGAGAGATTTTGCCAATGACATCATCATGCCTGCAAGGAAAGAGCCAGATGTGGGCAAAGAGCACCTAGAATTAACTGCCCTGCATGGTCAAGGGGCAGGTTATCCAGGCGGGCTCCCGCACATCACCCCAGCTGCTCAGGGCAAGTTTCATTCCTTTGTGCTTTGTTCTGCCCAGCTCCAAAGCAACTAACTGTCTCACGGCTCTCCCGCAGGAGTGGCTGGAGGGAGCCCCTCCATCTCTGATGGGGGAAACAGGAGGGGTAGCTGTGAGGGGATCACGGACAGCAAATGCTCTATTCCTGTTGCTTGTTTGCTGCTGAGTCAGCACGACGGGCAGAGGTGCCAGCGAAAGGCACCAGAGCTCAGGCCAATCCATTGCTCCAAGCAGAGCCCGGCTCAGTAAGCCCCCCGGCACTTCATTAGTGTGCTGAGCCCAGCTACACCCACAAGTAGCAGCCCCCTCTCACCCGATGGTGTCCTCATCCAGCACGTAGAAGGCGAGACTGTGGAAGCCCATGGGCAGGTGCAGGGTGTATTCCTCCCCCCAGAAGGGATTCAGATTCTTCCACACGGTAGCAGTCCTGCAAGCAGAGTCCGGGGCAGAGGGGGTCAGTGCCAGCAGCTGCGACCATGCCCCTGAGCCATGCCAGCATTGTGGGCCATGGTGCGATGGAGGAGGTCACAGCTGTGGACCCTGCTGTCACTATGAGAACTACAGGCTCAGTCCCTATCCTCTGGGGGATGGGGTCAGGACTAGGTTTACTCCAGCTGCCTTAACCCAGGAGAGGCAGGAGCTCAGGGACTGGGAGAGATGCCATCTGGACCTCACAGCTCCAAGAATCCAGAGCATGTGCCACACACACAGACCTCGCCGAACGCACAAGGGTCCACACCCGTGCTCCCTGCAAGCTCTGCACTAGTGCAGCCACTCAGAAGTTAATATGCTGCCCGCCTGATTAGCAGAGCGCCCACAGCTAGGTTTTTAGTGTCTACTGGTGGTGCGCCCTCGCCCATGTCTCTGTGCACACAAGAAAATGCATTCAGCCAATGGATGGAAAGGGTTAGAGGAAACACAGGCATGCACCTCCCTGCCAGTGGCATGCAGTGGCCACGGATGCACTGGTGCAAAGAACTACGCATGCATGCATGCAGGGCCAAAGGGACGTAAATCCATGCCTGCAGAGACAGTTGCGTGAGTGGAGACCAGCACTTTGCTCTGTACATCGGTCTCTATTACACCACGCTCCAACAACAGTGCAAATATGGCATATTTACTCATCCCGTCCCCAGGGCGCCCAGCTGGGCACACTCACCTGGCTACCACTTCGTTGTCTACTTTGACAATGCAGTAGGGGTCACTGGTGCCAGACCTGGGGAGGGACACCAAGTAAGCAGGCACACTGGTATTAAGCAGGGCATTGGTATCTGGGCAAAGGACTGCAGCCTTGCAGGGTCACTGGGCTGAGCACTGTTTGCGGAGCATTTAAAGAAGGCAGCGAGGCGCAGTGCGCGGCTCTAATTGGGAACTGGCCTGTAGAAACAGCACCCTGTAGAAAGCAAAGGGCATGGCACAGGCAGCCAGAGGCCCTGCCTTGGGGAAGAGCGGGGGGACCAGCAAGATCCCCAGGGACCAGACTGAAGTGTGGGTAGCACTCCCAAAGGAACAGCAGGGTTCGACCAGCCGGTGCTCTGGCCCTGTAAGTACTGAAGATCTGCGGGGTTCCTGAGAAGCAATGTATTACATCAACACAGCTCCCCATTTCCCCCAAGCCCCCTTTAGCCCCCCTCCATGCGCTGCATGGCCCAGCTGCCCCTGCTTTGTCTCTTCCCATTCTTTGGTGCCAGGCCCACCAGGCATAGGAGCACTGCCCTCCCCCTGGGGCCTCCATGAAGTGCTGCCAAGGGTCACTACTTCTGCCACCACTGCCAGAATCCTGGGGCAGGCCCATGCAAGCCAACGAGCCAGCTAACTGGCAGGTTTCTCTGAAGGCTCGCTCACTGCTGTCTGGATCACAAAGAACTACAATTCAAAGTGATCTTGACAAACTGGAGAACTGAGCTATGGACAACAAAACGATGAATGTCAGGTGCTGCACTCAGGACAAAACGCAAATGTAGAAATGCAGACTAGGGGGCAGCAGGCTTGGCAGCAGCCTGGCTGACAAGGGTCCGGGAGCCTCCGCGTGTCTCTGCAATGCCAGGCTGCTGAAAAAAAAATCAAAATGCAATGTTAGGTTGTGTTAACAGAGACATCTTGTGCGAGTCACGGGAGGAGACAGTCCCTTCCAGTTAGGCCTCAGCTGCTGTACTGTGTCCATTTTGGTGATCAGGAACCAGAGGCGAGTGGCACAGATGATCGAGGGATGGAACGCAGCCACATGAGCAAAGGCTGGAGGAAGTGGGTGTGGTCAGTTTAGAAAAGAGGCGATTGAGAGGGACAAAGTGGCATCTTCAAATACTTGAATGGCTGCCCTAAAAGGGCAACAGAGGGCAGGAGACATGGCAACGGGTTGAAAGCACAGCAGAGCAGAGTTAGATGGAAGCTCTGGAAAAGCTTCCTCGCTGTAAGCAGAGTGGGACAATGGAACAGATGCCGAGGGGGAGGGTGTCAAGAAGAGGCTGGATGGCATCTGTCTAGGGTCCTTCAGATGCAGCTCCCACTTCTTGGCAGGGGGTTAATCTAGTCCTTGTGTTTCCTCCCAGCCCCACGAGTCTAGGATTCTATTCTAAGGAGAAGTGGCTCTTTAGGAGGCATCTGAACAGAGCCCACAGGAGTTGGGAATCTGGGGGTGGACTAGGGCAGCACAGAAGGGGCCAAGGCTTCCCTGGGGAAGGGTGCCAAAGGAATATTTCATTCACCAGCTTCACGATCCCTGGGAGTGAGTAGTAGGCTGGTCTCCCAGGAGTAATATGCATCTGCCCTGTTGTATTCATAACACGCATCCCAAGGCTGGAGGGCAGTGCAAGATCCATGCTTTTAGGCAGAGATGGTGGGTACAAAGTTCACAGGGGCAGTTGAAAATGGCACAAAATGCAATCAGGAGCCCTTGGAATTATGTGGAAAAAACTGCTTCATGGGGGCAGTGATCCTGCATCAGGATGCACTATGATCCATTTCCAGAATGCCTACTAGGGAAGAGTGATGATTTGCGCAGTGGGATAGCTACCCGTGGTACACTGCTCTCTCCACTGGTGCTAGGGCACCAACATTGAACAGACTCCACCAACACCAGTGATGGGTGAACTTGCACAAGTATTGTAATTACAGCAGTTTATGATCACTGATGTAACTGACATCTATTTAACTCTGTAGCGTAGGCATGTGTGATGTAGTGGGGCCCTGGATCCACGCTGGTTGGGCAGTCATTGGTTGCTGTGTTGTGCTGTGTGACCCCTACTGCCCTTTGCTGGTGTGTAGAGACTCTGTGTGCGTCTGTGTGCAGTGCCCAGCAGGGTATGGTCCCTGAGGGTGAGCAATGGCCCAGCCGCCTGACACCTAGGCTAGGTAGAAGCTATCTGAACAAATCAAGGGGCATGGCTGCCTGGGGGCTAAGGACCAGCTGCTGGGAGTTGAGTCAGTCTGGGCTGGGCTGGGGGAAGGGGGAATGTTTTTAGACCAAAGAAGGGGGTGAAGCCCCTTCCCCCCAGAAGCACTAAGGCTCTGCCCTGGCTCCTATGTCTACCTTCTTTTCTGCTGGCTGGCGGAGTCACATCTGGCTGCGGAGGAGGGTGCAGGGCCAAGGGCTCCCCGACGTGCTGTCACAGCATGGCCTTAGTTTCTTAGGGTTTGTCTAGACTTAAAATGCTACAGCAGCAACAGGATGCTCCACTTGGTGTGGATAATTCACACCCCCAAGACAAGCTAAGTCAATGGAAGAATTCTTCCATCTGCACAGGGACTTAGGTTGGCTTAACTATCTGCTCAGCAGTGTTCCCTGTAAGCTGAGCATTTTGGTGGCCACCCAGGAGAGATTTAGGTGCTGCCCAGCTGATTACCAGAGTGCCCACAGCAGGCGGCATATGTTTCTATTGGTGGTGCACATCTGCACATGCCTCTGTGCACATAACATTCATTCTGTACACATACCGAAAAATTAGAGGGAACACTGCCACTCATGGGAGTGAATTTTTCATAGCCCTGAGTGACACAGCTTCTAGTGTAGACCAGGCTTTAGCAAACTGTAAGAGCAAATAGTCTTCCCCCACATCCTGCCGGGCAGATTGTGATCTTCATGTAAATATCAGTGTTTTCTTTGCTGTGTCGGAGCTCAGAGAAAATGGATTCCTCTCCCCAAGCCTCTAAGGGTACGTCTACACTGCAACACTATTTCAAAATAACTAGCGCTATTCCAAAAGAACTTGGTCCGTGTCTACACAGCAGGCAGTTATTTTGAAATAGTGTCAAATACTGTCAAGCTGGAGGACTTGTTACTCCTTAACCCTCATTGTACGAGGAGTAAGGGAAGTCAGAGGAAGAGTGCCTTATTTCGAAATAAGTGCTGAGGAAACACTCCCATATATTTCAAAGTAAGCTATTTCAAAATAACATACGCAATTGAGGTAGCTCAATTTGCGTAGCTTCTTTCAAGTTAAACCCTGCTGTGTAGATGCACCCTAAAAGGTCCAAGATCTCCTGCACAATGCGTGCTGGTGCTCTTTTGTGCCCCTGGAAACTGGAGCTCATAGGACTTGAAGTCATGGAAGTCATGGCCATGTGTGCTGCTCAGGAGTGCTGCTTGCTCTGAGGTGTGATCGCAGCACTGGCCACATGGGAAATGAAATTCGAACTTTCCCAGGGCTTTTCTTATTCACCTGGAAAGAAGTAAAGGCGCAGGTTCTGGCCAGAGTAGTCAGTGCAGGGCACTGTGGGATGCCTCCCGGAGGCCAAGAGCCTCAACTTTCACAACACTGTATCTACACTACTGTAAATTCAACCATGCAAAGTCAAAATTCCATGCAGTGTGCAGCGGCAGTCAAAAAAGCAAATGGGATGTTAGGAATCATTAAAACAGGCAGTTCCCAACCTTTTCCAGATCGGAACCCATTTTGACAATTCAGGAAGACCTGGTGACCCAGGGCAATTCAAAAATGTATGAATGGCTCCTTAAGAGCCACCTGGGGAGACACCTGGCGACCCTTTTGAAATGTAATGGCGACCCAGATTTGGGTCCCAATCCGTAGCTTGGGAAACCCTGAGATAGAGAATAAGATGGGGAATATCTTATTGCCTCTATATAAAACCATGGTACGTCCACATCTTCAATACTGCGTACAGATGTGGTCGCCTCATCTCAACAAAGATCTACTGGCACTGGGAAAAGGTTCAGCAAAGGGCAACAAAAGTTATCAGGGGTTTGGAATGGGCCCATATGAAGAGAGGTTAAAAAGACGTGGACTTTTCAGCTTAGAAAAGAGGAGACTAAGGGGGGATATGATAGGGGTCTATAAAATCATGAGTGGTGTGAAAAAAGTGAATAAGGAAAAGTTATTTACTTATTCCCACAATATAAAAACTAAGGGTCACCAAATGAAATTAACAGGCAGCAGGTTTAAAACAAACAAAAGGAAGATTTTCTTCACTCAGCGCAGTGTTAACCTGTGGAACCCCTTGCCAGAGGATGTGGTGAAGACTAGGACTTTAACAGGGTTCAAAAAAGAGCTAGAGAGATTCATGGAGGTTAGGTCCATCAATGCCTGTTAGCCAGGATGGGTAGGAATGGTGTCCCTACCCTCTGTTTGTCTAGAAATGGATGACAGGGGAGGGATCACATGATGATGACTTGTTATATTCCCTCCCTCTGGGACATCTGGTATTGGCCACTGTGGGAAGACAGGACACTGGGCTACATGGACCTCTGGTCTGACCCATTCTGGCTGTTCCCACGTTCTTATGTTGTCAAGAAAAGCAGGAGTACTCAGATAGACTTCGGTAGCCCTTAGGTTCGATGGAACCGGCTTGGTAGTGTGGGCACATCATTTAGAAAAACAATCAACTGTGTGCAGCTAAGTTCAATCTAAACTAACATGGACCAGGCCTAAGGAACCTCCCATTGTCCTTCCTGAGACACTCCCAGCTACTGCTTCAGAAACAGGACAGACCATGTGGGGAGTTAGCACAAAACCCAGCTGCAGAAACAGCTTGGTAGCACTGGACGCTGGCTTGGACGCCGGCCCACCCCCAGCCAGCACTCAGTGGTCCGGCAAGCCCTGGATGCTGGCTTGGACACTGTCCTCCCCCCAGCAGTCAGTGACCCTCAAGCCCTGGACACTGGCTTGGACACTGTCCTACCCCCAGCAGTCAGTGACCCCCAAGTCCTGGACACTGGCTTGGACACTGTCCTACCCCCAGCAGTCAGTGACCCTCAAGCCCTGGACACTGGCTTGGACACTGTCCTACCCCCAGCAGTCAGTGACCCCCAAGTCCTGGACACTGGCTTGGACACTGTCCTCCCCCCAGCAGTCAGTGACCCCCAAGTCCTGGACACTGGCTTGGACACTGTCCTACCCCCAGCAGTCAGTGACCCCCAAGTCCTGGACACTGGCTTGGACACTGTCCCCCCAGCAGTCAGTGACCCCCAAACCCTGGACACTGGCTTGGACACTGTCCTACCCCCAGCAGTCAGTGACCCCCAAGCCCTGGACGCTGGCTTGGACACTGTCCTCCCCCAGCAGTCAGTGACCCTCAAGCTCTGGACACTGGCCTGGACACTGTCCTACCCCCAGCAGTCAGTGACCCTCAACCTCTGGACACTGGCTTGGACACTGTCCTCCCCCCAGCAGTCAGTGACCCTCAAGCTCTGGACACTGGCCTGGACACTGTCCTACCCCCAGCAGTCAGTGACCCTCAAGCTCTGGACACTGGCTTGGACACTGTCCCCCCAGCAGTCAGTGACCCTCAAGCCCTGGACACTGGCTTGGACACTGTCCCCCCAGCAGTCAGTGACCCTCAAGCCCTGGACACTGGCTTGGACACTGTCCCCCCAGCAGTCAGTGACCCCCAAGCCCTGGACACTGGCTTGGACACTGTCCCCCCAGCAGTCAGTGACCCCCAAGCCCTGGACACTGGCTTGGACACTGTCCTACCCCCAGCAGTCAGTGACCCCCAAGTCCTGGACACTGGCTTGGACACTGTCCTACCCCCAGCAGTCAGTGACCCTCAAGCCCTGGACACTGGCTTGGACACTGTCCCCCCAGCAGTCAGTGACCCCCAAGCCCTGGACACTGGCTTGGACACTGTCCTCCCCCCAGCAGTCAGTGACCCCCAAGCCCTGGACACTGGCTTGGACACTGTCCTACCCCCAGCAGTCAGTGACCCTCAAGCCCTGGACACTGGCTTGGACACTGTCCCCCCAGCAGTCAGTGACCCCCAAGCCCTGGACACTGGCTTGGACACTGTCCTACCCCCAGCAGTCAGTGACCCCCAAGCCCTGGACACTGGCTTGGACACTGTCCCCCCCAGCAGTCAGTGACCCCCAAGCCCTGGACACTGGCTTGGACACTGTCCCCCCAGCAGTCAGTGACCCTCAAGCCCTGGACACTGGCTTGGACACTG
The DNA here is from genome assembly GCF_052426305.1 of Pelodiscus sinensis. NCBI lineage: Eukaryota > Metazoa > Chordata > Testudines > Trionychidae > Pelodiscus > Pelodiscus sinensis. Next base: position 683,838 of record NC_143085.1, on the reverse strand, counting down.
TCCCCCCAGCAGTCAGTGACCCCCAAGCCCTGGACACTGGCTTGGACACTGTCCTCCCCCCAGCAGTCAGTGACCCCCAAGCCCTGGACACTGGCTTGGACACTGTCCTCCCCCCAGCAGTCAGTGACCCCCAAGCCCTGGACACTGGCTTGGACACTGTCCTCCCCCCAGCAGTCAGTGACCCCCAAGCCCTGGACACTGGCTTGGACACTGTCCCCCCAGCAGTCAGTGACCCCCAAGCCCTGGACACTGGCTTGGACACTGTCCTACCCCCAGCAGTCAGTGACCCCCAAGCCCTGGACACTGGCTTGGACACTGTCCCCCCCAGCAGTCAGTGACCCCCAAGCCCTGGACACTGGCTTGGACACTGTCCCCCCCAGCAGTCAGTGACCCTCAAGCCCTGGACACTGGCTTGGACACTGTCCCCCCCAGCAGTCAGTGACCCCCAAGTCCTGGACACTGGCTTGGACACTGTCCCCCCCAGCAGTCAGTGACCCCCAAGCCCTGGACGCTGGCTTGGACACTGTCCTACCCCCAGCAGTCAGTGACCCCCAAGCCCTGGACGCTGGCTTGGACACTGTCCCCCCAGCAGTCAGTGACCCCCAAGCCCTGGACGCTGGCTTGGACACTGTCCCCCCAGCAGTCAGTGACCCTCAAGCCCTGGACACTGGCTTGGACACTGTCCCCCCAGCAGTCAGTGACCCCCAAGCCCTGGACACTGGCTTGGACACTGTCCTACCCCCAGCAGTCAGTGACCCCCAAGCCCTGGACACTGGCTTGGACACTGTCCCCCCAGCAGTCAGTGACCCTCAAGCCCTGGACACTGGCTTGGACACTGTCCCCCCCAGCAGTCAGTGACCCTCAAGCCCTGGACACTGGCTTGGACACTGTCCCCCCAGCAGTCAGTGACCCCCAAGCCCTGGACACTGGCTTGGACACTGTCCTACCCCCAGCAGTCAGTGACCCTCAAGCCCTGGACACTGGCTTGGACACTGTCCCCCCAGCAGTCAGTGACCCCCAAGCCCTGGACACTGGCTTGGACACTGTCCTACCCCCAGCAGTCAGTGACCCCCAAGCCCTGGACACTGGCTTGGACACTGTCCTACCCCCAGCAGTCAGTGACCCCCAAGTCCTGGACACTGGCTTGGACACTGTCCCCCCAGCAGTCAGTGACCCCCAAGCCCTGGACGCTGGCTTGGACACTGTCCCCCCAGCAGTCAGTGACCCTCAAGCCCTGGACACTGGCTTGGACACTGTCCCCCCAGCAGTCAGTGACCCTCAAGCCCTGGACACTGGCTTGGACACTGTCCCCCCAGCAGTCAGTGATCCTCAAGCCCTGGACACTGGCTTGGACACTGTCCTACCCCCAGCAGTCAGTGACCCCCAAGCCCTGGACACTGGCTTGGACACTGTCCCCCCCAGCAGTCAGTGACCCTCAAGCCCTGGACACTGGCTTGGACACTGTCCCCCCAGCAGTCAGTGACCCCCAAGCCCTGGACACTGTCCTACCCCCAGCAGTCAGTGACCCCCAAGCCCTGGACGCTGGCTTGGACACTGTCCCCCCAGCAGTCAGTGACCCTCAAGCCCTGGACACTGGCTTGGACACTGTTCCCCCAGCAGTCAGTGACCCCCAAGCCCTGGACACTGGCTTGGACACTGTCCCCCCAGCAGTCAGTGACCCCCAAGCCCTGGACACTGGCTTGGACACTGTCCTACCCCCAGCAGTCAGTGACCCCCAAACTCTGGACACTGGCTTGGACACTGTCCCCCCAGCAGTCAGTGACCCCCAAGCCCTGGACACTGGCTTGGACACTGTCCCCCCAGCAGTCAGTGATCCTCAAGCCCTGGACACTGGCTTGGACACTGTCCTACCCCCAGCAGTCAGTGACCCCCAAGCCCTGGACACTGGCTTGGACACTGTCCCCCCCAGCAGTCAGTGACCCCCAAGCCCTGGACACTGGCTTGGACACTGTCCTCCCCCCAGCAGTCAGTGACCCCCAAGCCCTGGACACTGGCTTGGACACTGTCCTACCCCCAGCAGTCAGTGACCCCCAAGTCCTGGACACTGGCTTGGACACTGTCCCCCCAGCAGTCAGTGACCCCCAAGCCCTGGACACTGGCTTGGACACTGTCCTACCCCCAGCAGTCAGTGACCCTCAAGCCCTGGACACTGGCCTGGACACTGTCCTCCCCCCAGCAGTCAGTGACCCCCAAGCCCTGGACACTGGCTTGGACACTGTCCTACCCCCAGCAGTCAGTGACCCTCAAGCCCTGGACACTGGCTTGGACACTGTCCCCCCAGCAGTCAGTGACCCTCAAGCCCTGGACACTGGCTTTGACACTGTCCTCCCCCCAGCAGTCATTGACCCCCAAACCCTGGACACTGGCTTTGACACTGTCCTCCCCCCAGCAGTCAGTGACCCCCAAGCCCTGGACACTGGCTTGGACACTGTCCTCCCCCCAGCAGTCAGTGACCCCCAAGCCCTGGACACTGGCTTGGACACTGTCCTACCCCCAGCAGTCAGTGACCCCCAAGTCCTGGACACTGGCTTGGACACTGTCCCCCCAGCAGTCAGTGACCCCCAAGCCCTGGACACTGGCTTGGACACTGTCCTACCCCCAGCAGTCAGTGACCCTCAAGCCCTGGACACTGGCCTGGACACTGTCCTCCCCCCAGCAGTCAGTGACCCCCAAGCCCTGGACACTGGCTTGGACACTGTCCTACCCCCAGCAGTCAGTGACCCTCAAGCCCTGGACACTGGCTTGGACACTGTCCTACCCCCAGCAGTCAGTGACCCCCAAACCCTGGACACTGGCTTTGACACTGTCCTCCCCCCAGCAGTCAGTGACCCCCAAGCCCTGGACACTGGCTTGGACACTGTCCTCCCCCCAGCAGTCAGTGACCCCCAAACCCTGGACACTGGCTTTGACACTGTCCTCCCCCCAGCAGTCAGTGACCCCCAAGCCCTGGACACTGGCTTGGACACTGTCCTACCCCAGCAGTCAGTGACCCCCAAGCCCTGGACACTGGCTTGGACACTGTCCCCCCAGCAGTCAGTGACCCCCAAGCTCTGGACACTGGCTTGGACACTGTCCTACCCCCAGCAGTCAGTGACCCCCAAGCCCTGGACACTGGCTTGGACACTGTCCCCCCAGCAGTCAGTGACCCCCAAGTCCTGGACACTGGCTTGGACACTGTCCTACCCCCAGCAGTCAGTGACCCCCAAGCCCTGGACACTGGCTTGGACACTGTCCCCCCAGCAGTCAGTGACCCCCAAGTCCTGGACACTGGCTTTGACACTGTCCTCCCCCCAGCAGTCAGTGACCCCCAAGCCCTGGACACTGGCTTGGACACTGTCCTACCCCAGCAGTCAGTGACCCCCAAGCCCTGGACACTGGCTTGGACACTGTCCCCCCAGCAGTCAGTGACCCCCAAGCTCTGGACACTGGCTTGGACACTGTCCTACCCCCAGCAGTCAGTGACCCCCAAGCCCTGGACACTGGCTTGGACACTGTCCCCCCAGCAGTCAGTGACCCCCAAGTCCTGGACACTGGCTTGGACACTGTCCTACCCCCAGCAGTCAGTGACCCCCAAGCCCTGGACACTGGCTTGGACACTGTCCCCCCAGCAGTCAGTGACCCCCAAGTCCTGGACACTGGCTTGGACACTGTCCTCCCCCCAGCAGTCAGTGACCCCCAAGCCCTGGACACTGGCTTGGACACTGTCCTACCCCCAGCAGTCAGTGACCCCCAAGTCCTGGACACTGGCTTGGACACTGTCCTACCCCCAGCAGTCAGTGACCCCCAAGTCCTGGACACTGGCTTGGACACTGTCCTACCCCCAGCAGTCAGTGACCCCCAAGTCCTGGACACTGGCTTGGACACTGTCCCCCCAGCAGTCAGTGACCCCCAAGTCCTGGACACTGGCTTGGACACTGTCCCCCCAGCAGTCAGTGACCCCCAAGTCCTGGACACTGGCTTGGACACTGTCCTACCCCCAGCAGTCAGTGACCCTCAAGCCCTGGACACTGGCTTGGACACTGTCCTACCCCCAGCAGTCAGTGACCCCCAAGCCCTGGACACTGGCTTGGACACTGTCCTACCCCCAGCAGTCAGTGACCCCCAAGCCCTGGACACTGGCTTGGACACTGTCCCCCCAGCAGTCAGTGACCCCCAAGCCCTGGACACTGGCTTGGACACTGTCCTACCCCCAGCAGTCAGTGACCCCCAAGCCCTGGACACTGTCCCCGCAGCAGTCAGTGACCCCCAAGCCCTGGACACTGTCCCCCCAGCAGTCAGTGACCCCCAAGCCCTGGACACTGTCCCCCCAGCAGTCAGTGACCCCCAAGCCCTGGACACTGTCCCCCCAGCAGTCAGTTACCCCCAAGCCCTGGACACTGTCCCCGCAGCAGTCAGTGACCCCCAAGCCCTGGACACTGTCCCCCCAGCAGTCAGTGACCCCCAAGCCCTGGACACTGTCCCCGCAGCAGTCAGTGGTCCGAGGAGCCTGGGGACCTGATTTACACCAGCGGGGCTGCCCCACGTCTCTGCCCCAGCAAGCTGGAGGTTTCGTGGCGAAAGCCAGGCCCCAGGCGTTTCTCCGCGGGGTGACAGGAGGAGCTGGGTAGTGGAAAGCGCCAGGCTGAGTGCTCCAGGGTCTCCAGTGCCTCGGACCCGGTGTTCGGCACCGCCTCTCTGCCCGCCCGCCCCGTGGGTAGTTGTCGCTTGCAGCCGCCCTAGGGCACAGCCACCAGCAGACTGACCCAGCAGCTCCTGTGACTAGAGCCCCGGAGTCCCAAAGCCCGGCTCTTACCCCAGATGGATGCAGGCTGGGAGCCCCGCGCTGGGCAGCCTGTGGAGCAGCACCAGGCAGCCTGCTCCCTCCCCGGCCCGGCCCCGCAGCAGGGATACCAGGGCCTGCAGCTCGGGGGTCCGGTGGCACCGAGCTGGGATTTCCCTTGCTCCGAACGAAACTCCGGCAGCAGCGCCTGCCTCAGGGTGGGCCAAGCTGGCTCTGCTCGGGCGCAGCCTGCAGGGCACCGGGACTCGGACGGGGGTCGGGGGTCGGCCTGCAGCTCGGGACCTGGGGCTGGCTCCAAGCGCGGGACAGCGCAGCGCAGCGCAGCAGCGCTCAGGCTGGGCAGGTGCCCGGCTCCTCCAGCCTGGACGGGCCGGTCTGCTTCCTGGGGCAGGGGCTGGAGGGGCCGCCGAGGCCAGAGTGCGGGAAGGGGGAGCCGGAGACCCATGCGCGGCTCTCCCCGGCTGGGAGCCCGGAGCGCGCCTGGTTCCCGCGGGCGGAGCGAGCTGCGTGGGAACGGAGCCCGGCAGCAGCGACTTTCCGCGCGGGGCGGGGGCAGCCCCCGGCCAAGCTCGGGGCGCGCGGCGCTGGGGCGGGGCGGGGCAGGGGCAGCCCCCGGCCAAGCTCGGGGCGCACGGCGCTGGGGCGGGCGGGGCGGGGGCAGCCCCTGGCCAAGCTCGGGGCGCACGGCGCTGGGGCGGGGCAGGGCGGGGGCAGCCCCTGGCCAAGCTCGGGGCGCACGGCGCTGGGGCGGGGCAGGGCGGGGGCAGCCCCTGGCCAAGCTCGGGGCGCGCGGCGCTGGGGCGGGGCGGGGCAGGGGCAGCCCCCGGCCAAGCTCGGGGCGCACGGCGCTGGGGCGGGCGGGGCGGGGGCAGCCCCTGGCCAAGCTCGGGGCGCGCGGCGCTGGGGCGGGGCGGGGCGGGGGCAGCCCCCGGCCAAGCTCGGGGCGCACGGCGCTGGGGCGGGCGGGGCAGGGGCAGCCCCCGGCCAAGCTCGGGGCGCACGGCGCTGGGGCGGGGCGGGGCGGGGGCAGCCCCTGGCCAAGCTCGGGGCGCACGGCGCTGGGGCGGGCGGGGCGGGGGCAGCCCCTGGCCAAGCTCGGGGCGCACGGCGCTGGGGCGGGCGGGGCGGGGGCAGCCCCCGGCCAAGCTCGGGGCGCACGGCGCTGGGGCGGGGCGGGGCGGGGGCAGCCCCTGGCCAAGCTCGGGGCGCACGGCGCTGGGGCGGGCGGGGCGGGGGCAGCCCCTGGCCAAGCTCGGGGCGCACGGCGCTGGGGCGGGCGGGGCGGGGGCAGCCCCCGGCCAAGCTCGGGGCGCACGGCGCTGGGGCGGGGCGGGGCGGGGGTAGCCCCTGGCCAAGCTCGGGGCGCACGGCGCTGGGGCGGGCGGGCGGGGGCCGACTCACACATCCTTGGCGGGCAGGCTCCGTCCTTCCACCACCCTGAAGTGCAGCGACGTGTTCCGGGCCATCCCAGCCGAAGGGCCGCCCGGCCCCCGCGACCATCGGCTCCTGCCCGGCCCGGGCTCGGCCGCAGCCGCTTCCGAAGCCGCGCAGCCCGCGCAGGAGCCGGTCTTGCCGCCAGGGGCAGCCCCGGTCGCGGTGTCACGCTCCCTTCCCGCTCCCAGGCTGCGCGAGTCTGGCCAGCCGGGCGCGCAGCGCGGGGAGCCGGCAGCGACAGGTGCCCGCGAGCACTGCCCCGCGCCTCGCCTCGCCGCGCCGCGCCGCGCCCGCAGAGCGGAGCGCCCCCGCCTCCTAGCGGCAGCGAGGGGAACGCTCCCTCCGGGCTCCCGCACTGGGCTTGCGTGTCTCTCGCATGGAGTCAGAGGCTGGGGAATCGCCAGCGCTAAGGCAGCGGGGCCTGCAGTGGGCATGGGCCGTCACTGGCCGTCACTCCAGCACAGCAGAAAGTCTGAGACAAGCAGGGGCTGTTCTGAATAAACCCTACCTGTCACAGCAGCCTTGCAAAGCAGAACAGTCTAGTTCTTTCCATCCCTTTCCTGGGTACCACTACGTCCTCCTCATCTCACCTCCCTTCAAGGGACCTCAAGCCACTTCCTTAACACTAAGAAACCTCTCAGTCCCTCTGTGCAGCATCAGCATCCCCACTGGATAGATGGGGAAACTGAGGCACAGCACAAGGCCATGACTTGGGAAAGTTGGGAACAGAATTCAGGTCCCCAGCTCAGATCTTACTCGCAAACTATCCGCTTTGCAAGAAAAAGGGGCCAGCTCCTGCTCTCAGAGACATAAGAACATGAGAACGGCCATACTGGGTCCGACCAAAGGTCCATCTAGCCCAGTATCCTGTCTGCCGACAGTGGCCAGTGCTAGGTGCCCCGGAGGGGGTGGAACGAAGACAATGATCAAGTGACTTGTCTTGTGCCATCCATCTCCAGCCTCTGACGAACAGAGGCCAGGGACACCATTTCTATCCCCTGGCTAATAGCCTTTTATGGACCTAACCTCCAGGAATTTATCTCTTTAAACTCTGGTACAGTCCTAGCCTTCACAGCCTCCTCTGGCAAGGAGTTCCACAGGCTGACTACGCGCTGTGTGAAGAACTTTTGCTTATTAGTTTTAAACCTGCCACCCATTAATTTCATTTGGTGTCCTCTAGTCCTTATATTATGGGAACTAATGAATAACTTTTCTTTATTCACCCTCTCCACACCACTCATGATTTTATAGACCTCTATCATATCCCCCCTCAGTCTCCTCTTTTCCAAACTAAAAAGTCCCAGTTGCTTTAGCTTCTCCTCATAGGGGACCTGTTCCAAACCCCAATCATTTTAGTTGCCCTTTTCTGAACCCTTTCCAAGGCCAAAATATCTTTTCTGAGGTGAGGAGACCACATATGTACACAGTATTCAAGATGTGGGCGTACCATAGTTTTATACAGGATTATAAGATATTCTGGGTCTTATTTTCTATCCCTTTCTTAATTCCTAGCATCCTATTTGCCTTTTTGATCACCGCTGCACTCTGTGTGGACGTTTTCAGAGAACTAACCACGATAACTCCAAGATCTCTTTCCTAATTTGTTGTAGCCAAATTAGCCCCCATCATACTGTACGTATAGTTGGGGTTATTTTTCCTGATGTGCATTACTTTACACTTATCCACATTAATCTTCATTTGCCATTTTGTGGCCCAATCACACAGTTTTGTGAGATCTTTTTGAAGTTTTTCACAGTCTGCTTCTGTTGTGACTGTCTTAAACAGTTTGGTATCATCCACGAACTTTACTACCTCACTGCTTGCCCCTTTTTCTAGATCATTTATGAATAAATTGAATAGGATTGGTCCTAGGACTGACCCTTGGGGAACACCACTAGTTACCCCTCTCCATTCTGACAATTTACCATTTATTCCTACCCTTTGTTTCCTGTCTTTTAACCAGTTCTCAATCCATGAAAGGATCTTCCCTCTTATCCCATGGCCATGGAATTGACACAAGAGCCTTTGGTGGGGGACCTTGTCAAAGGCTTTCTGAAAATCTAAGTATACTAGATCTACTGGATCCCCCTTGACACTAGGCATCCTCTGCCTTATCCAGGAGTTGCTGAGGCCAGAACAGGTGTGTTTACTAAAGAATGTTGCTCCCTGTTAGTGGTCCTGGGGGCATCAAAAGCTGGGGTGGCCTGATGGGTAGAGCTGGAGTGTGGAGCCAGACTCAATCTGTTTGGCTCTAGAGCAGCCAAGACTGGTGGTGAGGGTGATGGAAGAAGTCCAGGGATGCATGTATGAGGGCGTGAGAAGGTTGCTACCCTTGGTGTGCACCAGCCCAGTGTTTCTGCTGCTCTCACTGCCTCTGCACCTGATGCGCAGAAGAAACCTGTGAGAATAGTGAGAATAGTGCCTCTGCTACCTTCACCTCCCCTCACTGCCATCTGCTGTGCATGGGCTCAGCTGGCCTGATTCAGAGCCAGCATCCCCTGCGGGAAGTGGGGAAGAGCTGCCCTGGAGCCAGGAGAGAGAATCGGCTCTGAGTCTCAATGTGATTTTTAGCTCTTGAATTCTTCCTGCTCCACAGCAGGCCTGCGAAGCTGGGGGGACTTTGTATACAGTGTGTGCTGGGAACAGAAGCTGGGGAAATAGGCAGCTTCTACAAGTACTGTCTTAATGGCTGATCCAGAGTCTATTGGAGTCAATAGACAGGCTCCCTCAGTTCCTGTGGGCCTAAAATGAATACAGGGGGGACGGGCCACGATGGCAAATTGAACCAATGGTCAGAAACCCAACTCCACCAGGGACGTATCAGCCCCACAGAAGTTCCTATGAATCTTGGCTGCCATGCAAACCCTGATTAAAGAACCCCAGTGACTGTACCTTGCCGGAGCCCCTCTAACTCCCATATCCCTCACAGCTGCCTGACCAATGGGGCCAACCGGAGCTATGCATGCTGGGAAGGAGGGGGTCATGTCACAGAGGACCACTCAGAGGGTCCCGCAGCTGCAGCCCTAGTTAAACCAGGTGCCCTAACAGCCATGCAAAGCAGACGGAAGAGAGGAGCGGGAAACACACACCGGGCCAGGCAGGGACCAGACTAGTTTGCAGGTGGCCAGGCTTTCCCAGGCTGCCCCCTGCTGAAAATAAATCCGCATGTCTGGGGTGGGCTTCTGGCTCCACCTTCCCTGCACTAGATTGGTCTCTAGGCTCTCCTCCTGCAGTGGCGTGCGGAAGGGAAACTTTAAAGGACTCTGGATGCCAAACGTGACCATGGCAACCGAACGTTGTGCTGTCCGTCTCCTTGGCAATGGTCGGGCGCTACTCCCTGCCTTGACTCTTTGCAGGCACTGGGATGGTAGCAGGGCCCGTTCCCCGAGCCACAGGGCCCTGCTGGGGGCTGGGCCACGATGGCTTTCCAACTGGAAGAATATCTGCGGGCAGTTTTCCGGAATAAGCTGCTGCTGCCGTGAGTAAGAGCCTCTCCCCCCGGCACCCTGCGCTCCTGGTTACTTCAGGGTTGGTAGAGCCAGGCCCAGGCCTTGCCAAGTCTGACAAGATAAACAAGCTCCACCACCCCCTCACATCAAGCCCAAACAAGCCAAACCCGTTTCAGGCACTACCTGCTGCCAGCCTCCTCCCCACTCCCAAGCCCCTGCTCAGCCCCATCACAAGGATTGTATTGACGTCTATATTTGGGGGGTGGCTCCAGCCAAGTCAACAGAACTGTGCAAGGGGGCCGCTATTTTTTTTGGGGGGGGGAGGATTTTATTTAACCATGATTCCAGGGACCACTTAAGCAACTGAAAATGCCTTTATTCAGACAATAACTTAGAAATTAACTGACAAGAGCATTGTATCTACACCTTATAGACAAAAGAAAATGAAATAAACATTAAATAAATATTAGACTCGCTCAGCTCAAATATAACAGACTGACATCTTGTGGCAAGATAAGGACAGTGGTTAGGTTTAAAATTGTAATGTATATTCTTACTCTCACTAAAGTCAGATCACAGTGGCACTGATCTTTGTTTTTTCCTCGGGGTGCTTTTAAAGAGGTAGCGCATGTGTTTGGAGGGGTGCTCCTGCAGTTTGTTGCTAGGGCGACTACTTTCAGCGTATTTATACACTCCCTTCATATGCTGGTTATTGAATGCATGTATCATTGGGATCATCGCTATTTGAATGATTCAGTTCAAAGTTGTCAAGTCTGACATGGGAAAGGCAACTCTCAGGCCCTTGCTGGAGCTGAACTGGAGCTGTTCCTTCTTAAAGGACCAGTCACCTGGTGACAAATTGGATGAGATTTGAGAAAAGAACTCACCTTTTTGGTTTCAGTTTGTTACTTGCTATCTATTGGCCTGCATATTCAGTTGAGGAGTCTGTTTCTCTGTCATTTCTCTGACAATAACAGGAGGAAAAACTAAGTTAAAACAAACTGGAAACCTTTGATTGGAAAACCATAATCCCTGGGCACCAGGCAAGCTCTAGAAGGAAAAGCACTTTCAGCTTGTCCTCTGGGATATATCGGAGTGGAACTGGGGGAAAAGCTAGTATGCATGGCCAATGTCCCCTCTAATCTTTTCCATCCACATGCAGATTTTTTCTATTCATGTGTAGAATAACTAGGGCTCGCCCAGTGGCAGTGAGCCCCGCTCGCCAGCCGTGTGGAACCGCACGCTGCGCATGCGCAAACCGTGCTGGGCTAAAATATACTCGCCACGGGTGAGTAGATTACATTAATCGTCGAGCCCTCAGAATAAATATTTGTATGCGCACCAAGGCATGTGTGAATGTCACCAGCAGTAGAAACACAAACCTAAGTGTGGGCGCTCTGCTCATCAACTAGGTGGCATCTGAATCTCGTCTGAGTGGCTGCCCCAGCACCCATCTCACAGGGACACTGCTCATGGCTCTACAGTCCCCCACCTCCAGCCTTGACATTAGCTAGGTTGCCTGCTGACTGTGCATCCCTTGACATGAAGGTGTTACATTCTCAGTGCAGGGTGGTGGTCACTGAGGAGAAGTGCTGGCTTGTGGAGCTGCACTGGCCAAGCCTATGTCGGGGGGCCAAGTAAACACGTGGCACTT